>NC_039366.1:181887321-183128859 GCF_003573695.1 Papaver somniferum
CCCCCCCCCCCCTTCGAATACCTACTACAATTAAATGACTTAGAGTTTTTTTAGGTCTCACTGGTTATTACAGGAATTTGATGAAAGATTATGGACTCATAAGTAGGCCTTCAACTGAAGTCTTGAAGAAGGATGCCTTTTTAGGGTCTTCTTCTGCAACTGAAGCTTTTCATTAGCTTAAAAGGGCAATGTCCACTACTCCAGTCTTAGCTCTACCAGATTTTAACAAGCAATTCATTCTAGAGACTGATGCTTGTGTTATGGTTTTTGGAGATGTACTCATGCAAGATGACAGAGTTATCGCATTCTACAACAATCCACTTGGACCAAGAGCTGATGCCTTATCCACTTATGAAAAAGAATTACTAGTTATTGTGCAAGCTGTGACTACATGGAGACATTACTTTCAAGGTCAACGCTTCATTATTAAAACAAATCATCAAAGTATAAACTACTTCTTGGAGAAAAATATTTCTATTGTCTTACAACAAAAGTTGATCATGAAGCTACTTGAATTTCACTATGAAATAAAGTACAAAAAAGGTTCAGACAACAAGGTGACTGATGCTCTCTCTAGAAGACCTCATGCAACTGCTGACTGCAACTCCATTTCCTTGCCACAACCTGTTTGGTCCAAAGAACTTATTGATAGTTATGCTGATGATACTAAAGCAAAAAGTTTTATTGCTCAACTTACAATCACTTCAGAGACTGCTCCTAAATATTCCTACATCAATGGCATTGTGAGATACAAAGGTAGACTATATGTGGGAGCTTCAGCAAATATAAAAGCACAAATCTTGGATTCCATTCACTCTTCAACTGTAGGTGGTCACTCTGGTATGCAAGTAACATACATTAGAGCTAAAACATACTTCTTCTGGCCATCAATGAAGAAGGACATCCTCTTATATGTCTCAACTTGTGATGTTTGCTAAAGAAATAAAGGTGAGCACACTTTTCTTGCTGGGTTACTTCAGCCTTTACACATTCCAGATCATGCTTGGAAACACATCTCAATGTATTTCATTGAAAGGTTACCAATGAGTGAGAGAAAGTCTGTTATTCTGGTGGTAGTAGACAGACTAACTAAATATAACCGCTTCATTGGCCTTCATCATCCTTATACAACTTCTTCTCTTGCTAGAGAATTTATTCATCATGTCTTCAAACTTCATGGTCTACCTGCTTCCATTGTCTCTGATAGGGACAAGATATTCACTAATAATTTTTGCCAGGACCTGTTCAAGGCAATGGGAACTCAACTGAACTTGAGCACAACTTACCACCCACAGACAGATGGCCAAACTGAAAGGGTCAACTCTTGTCTAGAAAGCTACTTGAGATGTATGTGTGGTCACCAACCAAAGAAACAACCTTTGTGGCTTCTACTTGCAGAATGGTGGTATAACACCAACTGCCATACTAGCTTGAAGATGAGTCCATTTCAGGCTCTTTGTGGCTACAATCCTCCACACCTAGCTTTTCCATCTACTACCACCACCCCAGTTGTTGTTATTGAGGAGTAGAGATGATGTCATTATTATCTTGAAGGATGCTCTTCGTCACTCTCAGGAGAGGATGAAATTTTTTGATGACCAGAAAAGAACAAAGAGAACATTTGAAGTTGAAGATAGAGTTTTACTTGAAGATGCAACCATGCAAGCTTATGTAGTTTTAAGAAGAAACTTTAAGCTTGCAGCTAAGTACTATGGACCGTTCACTATTGTGCAGAAGATTGGAAAAGCAGCTTACAAGTTACCACTCCCTGCAGAAGCAAGAATTCATCATGTTTTTCATGTCTCACAACTAAAGAAACATATTGGTGTTCATCATTCTCCATCTCCTACACTGCCAATCCTGGATACTGATGGACAAGTACTTGTAATTCCTGTAGCTGCTTTGAACTCCATAACTATATCAAAAATGAAGTTTTTGTACCTCAGTTACTTATTCAGTGGACAAATGCATCAGTAGAGGATCCTACTTGGGATGACGCTAGCCATATTGCACACCACTTTCCTAAATTTCATCCTTGAGGATAAGGATTTGGTGATGCGCGAGGTATTGTCATGTACTTGTACATGGTTGCCTTTACCTTGATAGAAGGGATAGAGTCTCGGGTGCCTTGAGTAATGTGAGCGTCTGCTTTAATAAGTGACATGTAGTTTAGTTATTTGGCAATTGATTGCCTAGTGGATTGTTGACAGTTGGCCGATTAGGATTGATTACTTCGTTAGGGTTTTCTTCCACTTCCAGTTGCATTTAAGTTGCAAGAGAAACCTTGTTTTTGGGTAAGTTAACCTTGTTTTCGGTAAGTTATGAAAAGTTATGAATTAATGAAGTATACCAACCAGACAGTACAGAAAGCAGGTTGATAATATGACTAGGTGGGTGTCCAGTTTTCATAGATGAAAGTGTGCAAGTCTGCCGAACTGTTGCACGCCAAATGGTTAAAGTGGTGGAAAAAACACAATTTGCACCTGTCATTGCTCTTGGGAGGATTACTGCTAATTCTACATTGAAACTTGAAACAGATGTAAACAAAAAACTTGAAGTACTTCATGATTAACAGATGTTCTACATTGATTATTCTACATAGAAACAGATGTACGAGTAGACAACAAAAGTCGTCTAATTCAAATCAACCAGAGGAAAATCACAGTACTTCATGATTTTCAAGTGAAATGAAGAAAGAAACGGAAATTAAAACACGTTTTGAATAGGTGAATAGGGAAGTGAAATTTTTTAAAGCTCGTGATATCCATCAAAATACTTCTCATGATACGAATTAAACATCACAGACTATAACAATAACAGACCAACATATTTAGATGCTCATAATAAACCTTCAAAACTTCTCGTTTTCCATCAACAGATATAATCAAACTTTAGTCTCCAACTTAAACATATAAAGTTGTGCAAGCAAAGGTATCATAAGTACTTGTGAACATTTAACAACACACTAATTACCTAAAGAAAGTTTCATTAACTCAAAGCACACAAGTACCCCCAACCTAGCAAAATAGAGATCCATTGAGAGATTATCTAAGTCTTCTAGCCTCTCTTTCTGATTCGAGAAGAGTGAGATAGTCACCTTCACGAACAGGTCCTTTCACATTCCTCATGATCAAACGGTTTTGGTCATCCAAAAACTTAACTCTAACTTGGGTCACCTGTCCTCTTGATCCAGTTCGTCCCATAACCTTGACAACAACTGCTAGCTTCACACCGGAGTCCATTTTTTCCTGAAATAGCAGTAATTAAACACTGTTGTTAATTCCCCATTAGATTGTCAAAAATAACATAAACAAATATACATAATCCAGCAATGATACACAAGCATATATGGAGGAGAAGGCTTTTAACACAGTTTACATAGCGCAGTCATTTAAGTTGAGGAAAGGAACTATCTAACAACAGCAAAATACTCAAACACCTTATACAGCACAAAGAATATAAAGAGCACAGGCTGTGTAAATTTTCAGACTCCAAGAGCTTGTTATCTTATACCACAAGACGAAATGATCCATAAGAAACACTATCTGGTGAAAGACGAATTAAATTACTACATATCCAAGATCAGATATGATATGTGACATCTTTATGTAAGATGTACTGCTCCAAAGGAACCCATGTATATTAACTTAAAGTGTGAACATAAATTGACACTGTAGTTGACTCTGGAAATACCAAACACAAACTGAAGAGCAGATTTAAGCATAACCAAAAAAAAAAAAAAAAATCAGTCACCAATTTTAGCATCTAAATTTATATCTCCTTACAGAACTCATTCATACACGTTTTATTTCAAGTTTCATATTACAACCACAACTCAAAACTTTGATAATCCAAATGAATCAGTATCTACATACAAAAAAATCTATCACAGGTAGAAGCAATTATTATCTTAATCATCGAAGACTTCGAATGAAAAGAAAAGTTCAACAGCAGTTTAGCATCACGTAAGGAGATCAAAATCTATTCACGCAGAAGATAGAAATAACTTTTTAACTAATCTATTCAAAACCTTATCAGAGAAAGCTAGAAAACCATGAAAAGATAGTTCAATCCTTAACAAAATCGCAACCAAATAAACACAAACATCAAATCAAACAAGTAAAAGACGAAGAGAGGTTAGAGAAAGAAAAGAAAAATTACTTGAAGAAATTCGCTTGAAGAATCGGCAGATAGGGAGGGAGTATCCTTTTGCTGCTGCTCTGAGAACCCTCTCCTGCTTTGTGAACTTCTTTAATAAAACCCTAACCCTAATATTCAACTCCTTGTTTTTATACGAGGAAAAGAAGATTCAGGTCTACCATAGAAGACCAGCCGCGTTGATTACTCATGACCTTACGATCCCATCAATGCTAAGAAACGGTCTCAGATTAGTTTGATATATGGATCGGGTCAAGTATTTCACCCATATCCCTCTTTTGACTAGCCATGACTTCTTTTTGCTCGATCGGCCCATCACATTTCGACTAGGAAACTAGAAGATTTCTGAAGTTAGAGGATGTCTATTTTGTTTTATTGTTATCTTGAAAGTTTCTGATTTTGTATTTAAAGAACGCAAATTTCATGATTCCAAGAAAATAAATAAGTAAAGCTTTCATCAATTTTAAAAGTTACGACACCAAATATCCAGAAGTGCCGTTTATCAATTTCAAAAGCTTTCGTCAATCAATAAAAAGGTAATGGAGAAGACCAGTGGCGTTTGATAAGAACAAAGAGTTCACTTTCACAATTAACCCAAGCATTGAAAAAATATGGTAGAATCAGTCTATCAAAATTATGGATAATCACTCTATCAAAATCATAATGCAACATCCTTTGTACAAGTAGCCATCTTCTTTGTGATGGATAATCGCTGAGCCTGAGCATAAATGGAGTTGCACCATTTAGACAATTCCTTCATAATAAGCATTGATGGAGACTGTGAATAATATTAACGAGTAGTCTGAGAGGGTCCAACTGAAGGCTTGAAAACATACCATACAGAAAAAAAGAAAAAGAAGTCAAGTCCAACAAAAAGGTGCATCTGCCGAAGAAGATGAAGACTGGTGCAGTTACTTTACACACACAACTAAGAACCTGAGAGATTAACTACCATGAGGTAATTTTCTTTCAGATACAAAGTCCATACTACTTTAGAACCTGCGATTGGCCAAACCCAAATCTCTTAATTCCCACAGAGGCTTATTTTCGCTCTTGGCGTCATTCCTGATAGCACTTTGAATAGGTTTAACAACACCAAAATACTGCATCAAAGCAAAGACAGTTGAGAAAATAGTTACTAAACATTAATAATATTTACATTCAACCTGAAGTAGCTAGATGTGTTGCTCATGCTATCTAAAATCACCACCTTCATGCTGAAGAAAAATTACCTGGAAGGCCAAAAGGAGAGGGATAAAGAACTTGAATCTTTCATTTGGATTAGGTCCTTCAATTAACTTCTTGTCAACTAAAATTGATTTGCTTCCGTTTGACACAATATCTGTTATCGTCTGTACCAGATGAGGAATCCACGCAATGCCATTTGGAAGAATCTGCATAGGCCAGTCAAACTCAAGTTAATAAGGCTTCACTTTTCGAGAAAAAATAGCATAAATAAAAATCAAATGATGACAAAGGATGCACAGCGATAAAAGAACACTAACCTTTTCACCACCATCATTTGTATTGCACCTCCCGCTGTTCTCAACCAAAACAACTGGAATTTGGAAGTCCTGTAAACATCAAAAACAAAAAAGATCAAGACATCAGAATATTGATTGATTTCGATCAAGCAACTCAGTGACTAAAGTTACCAATTCAAAGATAATTTTAAAAAGCAACCCAAAATGCTGCACAATCATCAAATTTCAAACTACTTGATTTTCTTGTGAAAACTTCACTTTTTTAAAGATAAACCTTAAGAACTAGAGTAACATAAAACCATACAGTACTGATCGCCGGAAACAGAAGAGAACAATAAATGACATCACTGGGAATCAAGGAACTACATATTAGTAACAGAATCCATAGTAATAGAAGTCAGAATAGTTTTTTGCTAACTGCATTTAAAGTTTTGTCTCACAGTAGCCTAACACTTCCCCCAAACACCCCTTCACTTACCATCTGCACCTTACCTGATTCTCTCAGATGACTACAGTGCTTGACCCCAAGTCTTTTGACATTTTTTATTTTTCATCAGGCCTGTTCTCCCAGGTGACTCTTGTTCAGTATAGTGAGACCAGTCCCACAAATTCGGTGCACTGAATATGCAATTATTTCTCATGAAATACAACATTCTAGAGGAGCCGAATGTACAAAAAGTCTAGTTACGTTTAGGCAGTTCGATATGTTTGGACTTTCCCGAGATTGAAAAATTCCAAATGTTTCGCATTATGTTGCTATGCCTAAGTCTAGAAACTACAGTAGTTCAGTGTGCAGTTTTACGATATAACTCAAATGCTCATACTGTAGTCAAAGACATGCCTTGAAACGAATTATTTTGAGGTCTTAAAACTAAGTGGATTTTTTGTTTTCTTACTCTAAAACCTCCCATCCCTAGCGGAACTTTTAATAAAATTTTGAAAGAAGATTACTGATAAAACAAATGAAAACAATGAACAGCACCACAGGGTCTGAACTACAGGTTCATAGTAAAGAATACTGTAAGCTCGGATCAGTTGTTTAAAGCAGAATAAGAATACTAATCAGCTAAGCAACTTCAAACATCAGGGAAACAACTAGTAAAAGACTTTTATCATTGGGTAGTAGGTACTGATTGTCTAGTGGGTATGCCGTATCATTGGGTTGTAGGCAGCTACATAGATTCTAAATCGCCAGAAGATTACACAATTTCAAGTTAACCTTTACTGGTTCACTTGTACCTAAGTCTAAGACTAAGAGTTTTAGTAGTACAGTCTCTAATATACCACATAAGTTGCATTGTCTTACTCACATCAAAGACAACCCATAAACTGAATTCTTTCGAGACCTATAAACTAAGCAATGTTGTACCTGGTATTCTTGTTTATTTATCCGAGCTCCCATGTGGACAACCTTCAGAAGTGCATCTGATCGTTTATTAAAGAAGTCATCGTAATTCAATCCATCAGGCGGAGAGAGCTGAGCATGTGTCAGGACAACCACACCTCGACGCCATATTGCTTTACCAAAGCTATCACTAATAGCCTTAATAATTTGTCTATCCAAATTATCCACTCTATAGGCGTCCAAGCGGTCTACATAGAGCAAAACATCAATCGTCTTGCTCAGAAGAAACCTGTAAGATTAGGCAAATCAAAAGCATGGTCAACCTTAATGGAAGGAAAAGAAAATGTGAGGATGAAGATTATAAGTTATAACTATGAATACAATGTTCCATAAGCTGCATCTTAAGTGGTCAAATAATACAAACCGTTTAATAATCTCAAGAGCTTGATCATTGATATATCCTCCTTCTATAAGCCCAGGGGTGTCAATGATGTTCAATGTGAACCCTGCCCTTGATCGTGATACCATAACAGGTCGTGATGCTTCGGACTGCATAAAAATAATCCCAGAGAAAATAGCGATGCATAAATTACGAGCATAGAAATTTAAAACCTCAATATTCACCAGAAAAAAGAAACATCATTGAAGCATTGTATGAGATAACCAACCTGGAATGCACTGACAGCTACAACTCGTTCTCCAACAAGGGAATTCACAGTGGAAGATTTTCCAACTCCACCTTTCCCCATTACAAGGATTGTCAACGTGCTCACTTCCTGCAAAAATACATTATCTTAGTTAACCCACATACAACATGCAACTGAAGATGACAGTAATTTAACACCTCCATAGAACAAAAATAACCAAAGAATTATCAATATAATAAAGAGGGGTCAAACCTCTTGCTTTAGTTTCCCAAGTAACTCAAACAATTTAGTCTGTGTGGCAGCAGGGAACTGCTGAATACCGATCCATTCACGGACTAGCTGGGATGCCATTGACAACTTATCCTGACAACCACAATTCACAAAATTATTAATAGTTCAGCATTACAGTATAACTTTTGGACACAAATCATTTTATAACACCTTCTGGTAACAACAATCTTGATTTTCTTTCCAACAGTGGACCTAAAGAGCTCTAGGTATCATTACGGCAACAGAAATCGTTCCATAAGAAACACTAGGAATGGTGAAAGACCAATTAAATTACTACATACTTAAATAAAAAATGATACAATATCAGTATGTGACATTTTTATGTAAGATATACTGCTCCAAAGAAACCCATGTGTTGGAATCTGAAAATAGGTTTACCAGCTTTACAAACTTAGCAAACCATGAAAGGCAGCTAAATCTTTTAACATAAGCGCAACCCATAAAGAAAATAAACCCAACATCCGATCAAACAAGTAAAAGACGAAAAAGATTAGAGAAACAGAAGAAGATTTACTTGAAGTAATTCGATTGAAGAACCGGCAGATAGGGAGGGAGTATCCTTTGCTGCTGCTCTGAGAACCCTCTCTTCACAAGTAGAAACCTTACCCAAAATGCCAACTACTTATATTTATACGAAGAAGAGAAGGTAGATTAGTTTCGTATGTGGATCGGGTCAAGTATTTGCTATCATCACCCAGATCCCATTTGAATAACCCATTTATGACTCTGTTTTCTCATCAAATAAGCTTGCGTTTGGTAATGCTTTTATTTTTCCAAAAACACTTTCAAAAGCTATATATATGTCAATAATTTTTGAAATTGGTGTTTGGTAAAAAAAAATCAAAGTGTTTTTCCAAAGCACTTCCCAAATTCCTCAATTTTTAAAAGTTGAGGAGGAGGAGCTTTTAAGGTTGGATTTGGTAATGCTTTTATTTTATCAAAAGCTCTTTCAAAACCTATATATGTCAGTATTTTTTAAAATCAATGTTTGGTAAAAAAAATTTAAAGCGATTTTTATCCAAAACACTTCCTAAATTCCTCAACTTTTAAAGGGAGTGACTACCCACGATGTAACTAAATACAACCCTCAATCAAAAGTAAAAAATATTTATAACCTAATTTGTATGGGTAACTAATACCTACCTTTATCATCATTCTTCTTCCTAGAAGTTAGGGTTTCTGTTCAAAAGCCTAGAAGTTAGGGTTTCTGTTTAAAAGACATGAATGTCGAAACACAAGATTAGTTGCTTGAACACACAATCAAGCATATCTCCCTGATAAATATATTGATGAAATCAATTTTACGTTAATGGGTACTGTATGTACACCTTTCATCATCTACCACGTGTACAGAAAGAAACACGTGGAAAGCATGCAAAACAAGATATCAAAACATGATAACAAGCATCTCATCAGAAGATGCCACCGGTTAGCAGATCTGACGGTCAGGGACAGAAGATCACAGAGGTATGATGGCTTAGAGGAGCACCAGATAATACCCCTTGGGTGTTAATACACCCAATCCCGAGGAAGATCCCAGATCAACGGCTGAGAGGAAGTTTGACTGACACAGATGTGACCAGACAAAGAGACACTTGTCTGACACGAGCAGACATCCATCTACCCGCATTAAATACCAAAGAGATATACACGTGTCAATCAGCTTGTGGAAGAGGCGAGGATAACCCTTCGTATTCAAGCTTAGGCCGCAGCATATGCCGAAGACCTCTGCGTAATGGGCACAAAGCACAAGAAGATAAGATTACAACGACACCTCAGAAGTGGGACCCACGTTCCAACCCTATAAATACCCCTCTCCACTAAGAGAGAAGGGGTCGACCGATCCAGAGAAAAGATAGGAGAATATAGGAGAGAGAAATAGGAAGAGTAAGTGATCCCCCTACTTCCACAGACCTATGTGTACTCTAAAGTCATTTGACTATCTTTGTAATCATTCAATACATAGTGAAACACCAACCCCGTGGATGTAGGCCTTAGTGCCGAACCACGTAAATCTTTGTCTCATTTATATTTCAGCACTTTACATTCAGCATTGAACGTCATGTGCTTTACATTTATGTTTGATTCTCTGTTTACCCCTTTTATACGAACATTATTCATGATAATATTCGACTAGACAATGAAAAGCCCGAAGGCTTAGAGTCGATGAATCGATATAATCATCCCCTTTACATATACGACGTACAATTTCAGAATTAGAATGTATGCGATTATTGTTCGTGAACACGTGGATGGCTTCGAGATTTACGTGTTCACAATCTGGCGCTAGAAACAGGGACTTTGTCCCGGTAAAAGATTTATCTTATCCTATGATTTCACCTTAAACGCATTATGGTTGTGCCCTATTCTGGGTTCAGCGTGCTTTCAAAACCTTTTTTATTCTGGGTTCATGGTCTTCATTTTCACAAACACCATTTCAAAGCAGACAAATCCACGGCTATCTATCACAGATTTGCACGTGAGGCGTTTTTCTTTTAAAACTAAGACTTAATAATCCAGATTCATGAGTTCTCGCTACGGATCTGTCTTTTCAAGAGTTTTCCTTTTCAAAAGTAGTCTGAAAACAAGGTCCATGATTGTTTATTAGAGGATTTGTATTGCAAAAACTAGACCGATGGAGTCTTTATGTTTCTCTTTTATTAAGGCCCTTGGGCAGCTCATTTCCTTTTATTCCACAAATTTTGCGGATACGAATGGCACTAACCCGATCCTCGTGGATATCTTTGGTTCTCTTTATTTATTCCCCTATGCAGAAAAGGACTAAAAATGGAAAAGATACTAGAGGCAGGAAAAACCAAAGCCTCATCGAAGGAGACACCGAGGATTATCCCGGTCATGACCCGAAGCAAGCAGAAAGGAGACAAAGCTAAAACATCTACTCAGAGGCAGGATACTGCGGAAATCACCTCACCTATGAACACTAACTCCATTGCAGCCGCGGCTCTCAAAGAAGCAGCCACAAAGAACAACGCAACTGTTGCGGCCCTCCAGGCTACAGAAGCTAACAAGACTTTGGTTTCAAACCAAATCCATTAACAAAGAGCAGGGGTGGCAGAATCTATGACACATCAGTCCGCACATCCACCAGTATTCGGGATGCCGTCAACCAACGGTCAGAATCAAACCATACTAGTGGTTTTAGTACCGCATGTGGAAGCTCAGCCGAGGGGACCAAACTTGGAGATACCAACAATTGAAGCTGATCCTCTACCACCCTTAATACACACAGTAGACGAAGGGGGAACTATGGTCGTAGGGGTACAAGCCGGAACTCTCAATCATGGATCAAACCAGTCTCACCGACTGATTGTAGAGCTCGAAGAATTGAAAAAGAGCCAGCAGGTCTACGCAGATGTCGTAGCTCTTCTGGCCAGAGAGAACCAAGACTTGAAAGATAGGATTTCCCAAAGCACGAAGACTAGCCAACAACTGGACGAAGTAAATTCTAAGGCACCAGAGCCTAATCGAGACCGAAGAATCATCCTAGCAAACGCCGCTAGGGGAAGCAGTGCATCCGATCCGGAATATGCCGCCGAAGACTTAGACTATTATGACAGTGAAGATCGAAGAAAGAAACGCTCAACTGAGCATGAGAACATGGGACATTACCGCGCAATGGAAGAGCTGCGTGATGAGATGATGGCTGAGATCAGGCAGTTAAAAGCCAGACAAGGCGGAGGAAGGCTTGAAGAGGTGATGAAAGAGGCTAATTCCACGCCCCTAACTCATCGCCTGGCAAATACCCCCATTCCGTTAAAGTGCCCTGTCCCAACTTTTGAATGCTATGACGGATCCAGTGATCCCAGGGCACATATCCGGTATTATAATCGTATCTTAGCCCAATGGAGTCAAAACGACGCCGTCCTCTGTAGGTATTTCCCATCAAGTCTGAAGGGATCGACTTTGTCTTGGTTTGACAACCTGCCACCTGATTCCATCAACTCCTACGATCAACTCGCAGAGAAATTCTTGAGAACCTACATGTACAACAAAGCTGTCAACACCGGAATGGATAAACTTTTTTTCTATGGCAATTGGTTACAAGGAGAATACGAGGGAATACACCAACAGATGGCACAAGATCTGCCAAGCCATAGGGAGTGTGGATCCTGTAGTGAGCATCAACTGCTACAAGTGGGGATTAGACCGAATGAGTCCACTATTTGTTGAGATCCACAGAAGTGTACCTAAGACAGAAGGAGATCTTCGAATAATTATTGAGAAGTATGCTCGTCTTGAAGAAATCCAGCGTGAGAACCCGAGGGCACAAACGCAGAGGTCTCACCGTACCAATTCCGCAGAACAAACCAGTGGGGCCAAAAGAAATAGCTCAGTGGAACGACCACACGAAGATAGGAAGGAACGAAGAGATGAACGACGAAAAGACGATCGAAAATTCGAAGATCAGGTTTACACGAAGCTCAATGCTAGCTACGGTCAGATCTTGCGAGAGATCAAAGGAATGGAAAATTTGGAGTGGCCGTGGTCTAAGGGAAAACAGCCCCCAAGGACCGAGAAGTCTAAAGATTACTGTGAGTATCATTGCTTCAATGGACACCAGACCGAGAAATGCAAAAACCTCAAAATAATGATCCAAAAATTGATTGATGCTGGCGAACTCAAGCAATACATACGAAAGGAAGTCACCGAGGACAGATCCAAACGAACCAAGCAAGTCCAACTTCCAGAGGGAAACCGCACAATCAACACCATCTCGTGTTCTGAAGCCGCAGGGCCCTCACTTACAACGCAGATAGGAAAGAGGCTACGAAAGCAATTCGAAGATCACTGCGAATTATATAAGATTGATGGCGTAGAGGTGGACGAGCACGAAGAGTGGATGGACGCACCTATCATCTTTGATACTGAAGATATCGAAGAAGATATGGAAGACCATAACGATCCCTTGGTCCTCACACTACCAGTGGCCGGATGTAACCTCAAAAAGATCCTCATCGACGGGGGAAGCTCAGTGAACGTTCTATTCTACGACGCCTTCAAACGGATGAAGCTCCATGATGAACAGATGATGACCTCTTATTACACCATCTACGGGTTCAACGGAGCGCCCACAAAGCCATTGGGAGACATCGTGTTGCAGGTGAACACCGGGACCATGAAAGTAGAAACACGATTCAGCGTGGTAGACGCCCCATCCCCCTATAACGCCATTATTGGACGAAAGTGGGTACATAAACTCAAGGGAGTGGCAGCAACTTACTACCAATATCTCAGGTTCCCTACACCCGAGGGAGTAATGGAAATCAAGGGAGATCGGGTCTCTGCAAAAGAGTGCCAGGCCACTCAGGATCGTATCAACAACGAACAGGAAGAGAAGCGAAAAACCCGAAGGATCAAAAATAAAGAAGCTGGGAAAGAAAAGGCCATAGACCTGTTCCTCAAGGAAACCGCAGGGAAGGGCTTGACAAAAGATGATAATGTCCTTAACACATAGGCAAGTACTTCAGCAGCCAACGAAGGATAGAAACATACCAAATAGCAATTAAGGAACGTCCCAGTCCTTGGGGACCCGAAACCGGTGTTCACACCAGTGGAGCCCGTAAAAGAAATCAACATAGGAACGAAAGAAAACCCGAAGATGATCAAAGTAGGGACCATAATGGACGAAGAAAGAGAAGATTCCTTAACCAAATTACTTAAAGAATACGCGGATGTATTCGCCTGGAAGTTAGGAGACATGCCGGGGATTGATCCAAAAATAATCCAACACGAGCTGCGCATCAAACCAGGCACGCCACCTTTCAGGCAGAAAATAAGAAAAGTTGCACCAGAGTATCATAAGGCAGTATAAAAAGAACTTCCGAAACTACTAGAAGCAGGCTTCATCAAGGAAGTCAAATACCCTACATGGATCTCCAACATGGTCGTCATTCCTAAGAAAAATGGAGGGGTTAGGATATGCATCGACTTTACTAACCTCAACAAGGCATGTCCAAAAGACAGCTATCCCCTACCGAGCATAGATCAACTGGTTGAAGCAGTGGAAGGGTACGAAGAGCTGTCATTCATGGACGGATATTCTGGTTACAACCAAGTAGCCCTGCCAGAAGAAGATCAACTACACACAGCATTCTACACCCCGCATGGCCTTTATTGCTACACTAGAATGCCCTTTGGACTTCGAAACGCAGGGGCAACTTACCAGAGAATGGTCGATGCTATCTTCAGGCCGTGGATTGGTAGTACCCTAGAAGTCTACGTTGATGACATGCTCGTCAAAAGTAGGCTGCGCAAAGATCACCACCAGGACCTGAGAGATATTTTCGAAGCAATGAGGAAACATCACATGAAAGTAAATCCAGAAAAATGCACCTTCGGTGTCACCTCAGGGAAATTCCTCGGATATCTGGTAAAAAAAAGGGGTATTGAGGTAGACCCCGCGAAGATTCAGGCCATAGTGGAAATGCCATCTCCGAAAAAATTAAAAGAAGTGCAAAAGCTCAATGGGTCCTTAGCAGCCTTGGGCAGATTTATTGCCCAATCCTCGGACAAATGCAAACATTTTTTCAATATTCTCAAAAAATGGAGTAAGTTTGAATGGACCGCAGAATGCGAAGAAGCCTTCCAAAGAATCAAGGAATACATAGCTTCAATTTTAATCCTGCAGAAGCCTGATCCTGATGAGGTTTTGGCATTGTACATAGCAGCGACAGAAGACGCAGTTAGCGCAGTGTTGGTCAAAACCAATACGAAGATAGAACAATCTATCTATTATGTCAGCAAGACCCTCAATTCTGCGGAAAGGAATTACACGAAGATCAGACAACTCATCCTGGTATTAGTATGGGCTACTCAAAAGCTGAGAACCTATTTCCTAACTCACTTCATCCGCGTCCCATGCAAAGCACCACTGTAAGCAGTCCTCAAAAGCGCGGGAAAAGTAGGTAGAATAGCCAAGTGGAACACCCACCTGGACCAATTCAACATTCCCAAAAATCCCAATTGTATTGGCGGATTTCTTAGCAGACCTCCCCCTGGACAACGATGAAGAGATTAGGGGAATACCAAAAGCCGACGAGGAAAGCAAGGATCCAGTTGATGTCCTCGAACCCGCGAGTCAAAGACAATGGGAAGTCTTCGTTGATGGTTCCAAAAATAAGGAAGGGGCAGGAATAGGCATTGTCATCACCACCCCAACTGGAGAAAGGATCGTGCAGGCACTCAGGTTAGAATTCAAAGAGCATACTAACAACATCGTCGAATACAAGGCAGTCGTACATGCCCTCCGCTTGATAATAGAGATGGGGGTAGCTAATGTAAGACTGACAAGTGATTCGCAGCTTGTCATACGACAAATAGGGCTCGAATACAATGTGCATGACGACACCCTCTCAGCTTACATGGCCTTGGTCCAAACATTGGCATCACAAATTCCGAACATCAAGTTCCGGCACTTATGCAGAAGGGATCTCAGGCACGCGGATGCCCTAGCATATATATCATCCATGCTGAAGGACAAGAATATCGAAGCTATCAAAATAACAAGGGTATACGAGCCTTCGATTGCATCACAATTTTCCTTTGCTACAAATCAAGATACAATGGAAGAAAATATCGAAGATCAGGTGGGAGAAGACATCCGTAATGATTTTGACGAAGAAGATATCCTGTCAAGAGCAAATCAAGACGAAGATTTCAACAACGAAGATGATTGGAGAATGATGATCCATGCGTTTCTTAAGGATGGAACCTTACCCGCGGATCATAAACAAACCAGGAAAATACTCTCCAAAGTAGGAAGATATGATCTTCGGGATGGGGTCCTGTACAAGAAATCTTTCCTCGGACCGTTACTACGTTGCTTATCCAGGAAAGAGGGGCATCTAATTCTAAACGACATCCATTATGGTGACGCAGGGAATCATAGCGGCATGAGATCACTAGACGACAAAGCAAAAATGCAAGGATATTACTGGCCCACAATGATACAAGATGCTGCAAGAATCTCCCGACGATGTGAAGAATGTCAGCGTTTCTCCAGAAAGATACACGCACCAGCAACAACGTTGAATTCTGTGGATAGTCCGTGGCCATTTGCAAAATGGGGCATAGATATCGTTGGGTCTTTCATCGAAGGATCAGGGAAAAGATGATTTTTGATAGTAGCCACGGACTAATTCAGTAAATGGGTGGAAGCCAAAGCCTTAGCCAGGATCAGAGACGTGGACATGTTTACTTTCATATTCCAAAACATTATTTGCAGGTTCGGCATACCAGCGGAAATCGTGTCCGATAATGGTAAACAATTACAGGGGAAAAACATAGACATGCTCTTCGACACTTTCAAAATAAGGAAAAACAAGTCCACCCCCATATACCCTCAAAGCAACGGACAAGCGGAAGCTACTAACAAGACCCTCGCCCTTATCCTCAAAAAGAAATTAGACGAACACAAGGGGCGATGGTGTGAACAGCTACACAATGTATTATGGGAATACATGACAACACGAAGATCTGCCACTGGGGAGTCCCCATTTCTCCTCACTTATGGAGCTGAAGCAGTCATCCCAACAGAGATCCTCATGCCAACCACAAAGACCGAAGCATGGGAGAAAAATCTCTCAACAGACATGATGTTAGAGAGACTGGACGACCTGGAATAAAGGAGGGAAGCAGCATTGCAAAAGATGGAAAATTATCAACGGAGATTAGCGAGAGAGTACAACAAAAAGGTTAAGCTTCGAAATTTTTTAGAAGGGAAGTATGTGCTAAGAACAATCCCGCAGTATCAACGAGAGAAGAAATGGGGAAAGTTAGCACCTACATGGGGAGGACCTTTTATAATACACGACATTGCGGGAAACGATTCCTACTATCTTCGTAATCTGAAAGGCGAGGTCCTCCGGCACCCTTGGAATGCTAAATGGCTCAAACCGTACTACCCATAGGAGCAGCGCAGCTTTGCATCTACGTGAAGAATACCAGAAGAAGAAGGCAGCGTAACCGCTTTACATGTTTCTATCTCTGGACGAGGAGTAGCAGGCCTCAACCTTTCAATCAAACAAACTTTTTGGGAAATCTTCAAGCAAACGAAATGGTCAAAAGGCCCACTGGGTGAACGCATGTACATTACATAATAAATTAACAATATTGGGGAAAGTAGTTAATCTACAATCTCTCAGGGCTCCCCTATCAGTGTCTATGAGTGTAAGACCAGGGGGAAGGCACCCAGCAGAAAGAGACACCCAACCAATTTTAAGGCAGCGGGTCGACGGAATGGGTGCATGTAAATATTTCAAATAATCATCCCATATCCTAGAACGCTGCCTCGGCCCCCACCGTTTGGGAATCCTCTGGCCCAGGATTCGCAAGCGGGGTGACAGGTCTCAAGACGATCACGAAGGTATTTACCTTCGGTGTCGCACCCAAACACTCTCAACTTTTTTCAAAGCAAGTCATTTCTAGTTTAACACTTCACAATACTTAAAATAAAAATGAATTGATAACGCAGGTATGCCAAAAGGATGATCCATTTCATAAAGAGTTGATTACAAGTTCAGCAAATAAGATAAAGCAGTAAACACATCAAAAAATGATCCGAAATTATATAATCAACAAGGATCAACTTTCTATGACTAATAAAAGAAATCTACTTGGACGATACAGCTCCATCAACAGGGTTGTCTTTGCGAGATGAAGGTACGCTACCACCTGAAGAAGGCCCAGAAGAACCAGGCAAGGGCGCGGGAAGGGGACGACGCGGATAATTCTTGACAAGACCATGTTCGACTTTAAGATCAAGTTCAATCTTATCTAGGACTTTATTGGTATCTTCAGCCAACTGACATCGAGCTTTATAAGTGATAACAGCGGTCCGCTGGTTGGCCTGAGACAACAATGCAGATAGGCGTTCCGCCTCTTTGGAGGCAATCTCTGCTGCTTCCTCACGAGACGCGGAAAACCCTTTGAAATAGTTGGCTTGTCCTTCCTGCTGCACTAAGGCAGATTGAGCATTTTTAAGCTCATCATTTGCTGCATGAAGCCGTCCCTCGAGTGCTGAAAACAAGAAATACCAAGGGGTTAAAACGAAGAAATAACAGAATCACACTCGATAAAACGAGGTTATACCTTCGACATTAGCCGAAGCCTCTTTATACTCATTAACAACTGCGTCCCGAGCCTCATCAAGAAAGTCATATTCGTCGGATAGTTTCTTATAATCCGTTTGAAGATTCGTATGAGCAAATTGACTCGCGTCTAAATCTACCTGCTTCATTGAATCCAAGTGACGAAGATGGTTAACTTCGTCATTCATCTCCCTCATCCTTTTATGGAGTCGATACACATTCACTTCAAGATCTCTTTCAGATTCCACTTGGCGAGCAACATCAGCTCGAGACGCTGCTAGGGCTTTACTAAGAGCACCAACCTCATCCCTAGCATTATCTCTTTCCTCGGAAAAATGCAGCATACTATCCCTAACCCCGGGGCCTAAGAAAGAACGAGCCTGTTGTAACTCTCCTTCCAAAAAGCGCACTCTAGCCTCTAAGTCCGAAGCATGTCCTCGAGCATCACGCAGGTTGTCACGCGTCCATAGCAGCGTACCATTAAACAGACGACGGTCATGATTGTACTTATTTTGCATATCAACCATCAGTGTTCGCTTTTCACCCCACTCAGCTGCTAAGGCGTTGTGCTCATCAGCACGAGCATTCCACTTTACGGCTTCGCTTTTCAACTTACCCACCAACTCTGCAATGCGGGATTTCTGTCGTTCCCTTTCTTTCCGAAGCCATATGAGCTCGGGGACTCCACCCACTGAAGATAGGGTGGGGAGACTGAGACAGAACACCAAAGTACAAATAGGGAATCACGAGGAGTAAAAAACCAATAAAAAATACGAACCTGTGAGGGACGATACATTTCTACGAGCTTGCTCCAATTCGTTGCGGACTATAGCAAGTTCCGAACGGAGACTCTCCTCGGCATTACCCAGCCGCTCCTTTACCTTCAGGCGACCCTTCAGTTCACTTATTTCCATCTCGGCCGCAGATAGTTATTCTTCTCTATGACGAAGCTTAGCCTCCAGCTTTAAAGACTTTGCTTTAAAGAATTGGTATAGAACATGGTTACAATGTTCGCTCCTCATAATCTATGTCACAAACAACAAACATTATTATACCCAAGGGATCGGATATCGCGAAGAATACAATGTTCGTATATCATGAGGGAATCAGTACAAGGATTTACCTCTAAGACACGCTGCTGGGGAAAACCGTATTGGTATCCATCAGCTATGGCCATCATATCAGCAACAGAGGAGGGACGGTGAACCACTAGGTTAGCTTCTGAAGCTCTCAGATTCTTCTCCCACATCTCAGCAACGCGGACTTCAGAAGACACTTGCATCATCTGACGAGTATAAGCGTCAGAATTCTTCTCACCAGGGACCACTGGGGCAGGGTTGGGGACGAACATCAGATTTTTCTTCTTAAGCCAAGCCAAAATGACATCTTCGCCTTCAGGCATTAGCAAGTAAGGGAAATCCTCTGAAGGAGATTCAACCGCAGACTTCCCTTTGGCGGTTCTCCCCTCACTCGCGCAAGTCTCGACATCACCAGCCTCAGTATGACCACCGGCGTTTTCAGCCTGCTGACCGGTGGCATCTTCTTTACCAATATCCCCAAGCACATCCCAATCATCATTTGGGGAAAGCAATGATAAGTCTTCGGGAAGACCCATGGCAGCATTCACATCAAAGAATTCCCCCGCGGAATATATCCTACCAAAAGAAAATTCAGGGGAAATAACGGGCAGAGTACCCACACCCAACAATATTATCGCCAACAGGGGAAGATCCACCCCCGCCAGTACCACCAACGGTAATATTACCCTCAGACTCACCATCACCACCCGCGGCAATTTCTTCTTCACCATCACCACCCGCGACAACTTCTTCTTCACCATTACCACCTTCGTAATCAGGGTGAGAAGTATCGGTACGCTCTTCTCCATCGGACATTTCTTCATCCTCAGCATACCCTTCGTTTACAGGACTCGTAACCTCCTCATAAACCTCAGCCTCACCGGTAACCACAGTAGAAGATTGTTTGGGTCCAAGTTTCTTCTTCTTCGACACCTACAAACCAGTACACATCCCCACAAAGGCTCATTTTTTCCCTCACTTCAAAAATGAAAATTATTTCAAGCAAGGAAAAAGGGGAAAATAGAATAGAGAATATAAGAAGAAACTATACCTTGGCAGCAGCAGCACTCTTCGGTGGATGGGTAGCACCAGAACCCTCCTCCTCATCTCCATCAACGACATCAAGAGCGTAAGGAAAATTCATGCCCGCGAAATTCAGACGCCAACGACAGAAATCTCCATAACGAGCAGGAGAAGTTTCACGAGGCTTGCTGTTTTCAGAAGGACGCCAACCGCGCGGACCAGGAATCCAACCATAAGCCTAAGGACCAACTACCTCAATAACAGTAGCATGCCATTCATAATCATGGTCACACTTAATCCTTTCACGAGCAGGAAAGATTTTCCGTTTAGCAGATCCCTCAGTACCAGGAACATACTTCAGCTTGGCATCACTCACCTCACTCAAAAGACGAATTTCACCACGAGGAGCAGCAATGTTACGAAGACTAACACTCCACGGCTTACGGTTTCTACTGTTGACATAATCCCCAAAGGAACTGTTAAAATTCTGAGGAGTGTACCACTCTCTCTCAGCAGGATTTGGAACATAGAAGATCATCATAGTCTCTCCCTTGCTTCGCATGTAACATTCCTTCAGTGCACGAAGATAATTCCCAGATAGTTGTGACACGGAACGATTATGAGTGTTTGTGGAAGAGCCTTCGCGACTAGCCAGCACGTCATAATAAAAGGAGTCACCCGACTTATATAGGGGCAACATGAGACCCGCCTCGAAGGCTCCAACCGTAGTCAATAGATGAAACTCGTCAAACTGATAATTAGCAAGGAGCTCGTAAGTGATATCATCGTCAGGGGCATAAAAGCGAACCTCAAAATCTTGAATCTCATGTTTTTCCTTGAACATTTCATGATCAATATGCTTGAAAGTGACCTTCTTCTTACCAACTGAAATGCTGCGTATCACGGGGACAATTTCTTATTCGTCTTCGGAATCAGAAGTAGGACTCAATTCCGAAGCTTTCCTTTTAGAAGGAAGATTTTTAGACGGATCAGCTCTCGACATAGTACCCTTGGAGTACTTCCCTTTGAAAGAAACCGTGGGAGGAGGCGGCAAAGATTTCTGCGGAGGCACTGAAGGAGGAGCCATAAAACGAAGGGGCGGAACATCTAATGTTTCATTACGAGGAGGAGGAGCCCGCGTACTCCTAGAGCCATCACGAGGGGGAGCCTGCGTACTCCTAGAATCTTCACGAGGACGAGAAGGGGCACGGTTAACAGCATACCTAGACCCAGAAGGACCCGTCGGCACATCCCCTTTCTTAGTAGGCACAACCTTCGCACCATAGGAAGATGAAACCCTATGACCCCGAGGATCCGATTGCGAAGACTTGTAAGGACCTTCCCCAAGTGGAGATTTGTCAGAATCTCGACGCGGAGGGGATCTTGACGGACTAGACGGTGGGGTTTGGTAAGGAGCCCGTGGACGATCAGACATATCTACAAGGAAACACAAAAACAGTTTAGAGAAGAATACGAGGAGATCACTAAAGATCAAAAAAACCCATAATTGATGGTTCATCCGGATAAATATTAAAAACCCTAAGAACTAAAAATAACCAGAAATACCCCATCAAACTCCAGGGATAATACTTAGATACTGACTCACAGACTTTGTAACAAAGAACAGGGGCAAGCATATACGCTTCGACATGTGTGTTCTTCATCACAAAGCCAAGAATACATCAGCAGGAAACAAACGGGTAGATACATAGATAAATCAATGATGAGAAGATAATGAAAACCCCATACCTGTATAGAAGAGGACGACAAGCACCAACCACAGTCGAAGAAAGGAGGATCGGAGATATCAAAAGCTAGTTGTCTGCGATACAGGGGCAACAACAGTCGAGAGCGAAAGAGACAGAAAATTGAATGCTGTTATCTTCCTCACAAGCATGAAGATAATAAATGACTAAAGAACAAGAATATAAAACAAAGAAAGGATGAATACTGACAAGAAGAGGATGAACACTGACAAGAAGAGGATAAAAGTTTTTTTTTTTCACATTCTCTTTCCTATTTATTAAGCTAGAGAAGACAATAACTGTCCCTCGTACCAAGGAGCAGTTATGGGGAAAGTTAATGCAAAGTGGGAAACGTGTTCGTATTTATAGGGGAAGTTGTTTAAGGAGAGATAAAACGTGTAGGACGACCTTTCTTCTTCTAAATTGCAAAATACGCCCAAGTCAGAAGAAGAGGGGAAAATTGTATGTACACCTTTCATCATCTACCACGTGTACAGAAAGAAACACGTGGAAGGCATGCAAAACAAGATATCAAAACATGATAACAAGCATCTCATCAGAAGATGCCACCGGTCAGCAGATCTGACGGTCAGGGACAGAAGATCACAGAGGTATGATGGCTTAGAGGAGCACCAGATAATACCCCTTGGGTGTTAATACACCCAATCCCGAGGAAGATCCCAGATCAACGGCTGAGAGGAAGTTTGACTGACACAGATGTGACCAGACAAAGAGACACTTGTCTGACACGAGCAGACATCCGTCTACCCGCATTAAATACCAAAGAGATATACACGTGTCAATCAGCTCGTGGAAGAGGCGAGGATAACCCTTCGTATTCAAGCTTAGGCCGCAGCATATGCCGAAGACCTCTGCGTAATGGGCACAAAGCACAAGAAGATAAGATTACAATGGCACATCAGAAGTGGGACCCACGTTCCAACCCTATAAATACCCCTCTCCACTAAGAGAGAAGGGGTCGACCGATCCAGAGAAAAGATAGGAGAATATAGGAGAGATAAATAGGAAGAGTAAGTGATCCCCCTACTTCCACAGACCTATGTGTACTCTAAAGTCATTTTACTATCTTTGTAATCATTCAATACATAGTGAAACACCAACCCCGTGGATGTAGGCCTTAGTGCCGAACCACGTAAATCTTTGTCTCATTTATATTTCAGCACTTTACATTCAGCATTGAACGTCATGTGCTTTACATTTATGTTTGATTCTCTGTTTACCCCTTTTATACGAACATTATTCATGATAATATTCGACTAGACAATGACAAGCCCGAAGGCTTAGAGTCGATGAATCGATATAATCATCCCCTTTACATATACGACGTACAATTTCAGAATTAGAATGAATGCGATTATTGTTTGTGAACACGTGGATGGCTTCGAGATTTATGTGTTCACAATCTGGAACACGTGGATAGATTCGAGATTTATGTGTTCACGGGTACGATTGATATGTTGATAGACTTTGTTATTTATCAATGGTATGATGATGCTTGGACAGCCGTTTCCCATCTTCACAGTATAAATATATTTTCAGATAGAAGAGTCCACATTTTTGTGAACTTATTTGACAAATAAAAATGGATATGATTAGATCCATGAACGTGTGCAACTAAAAAGTGATGAGCAGCAAAAGAATAGTAATGTTGAAACCGGAAATCGATAAAAAAAAAAGTAATGGTGAAACCGGAAAAACCAAAAACGTGGATGGTTTTCTATTTTTGGTAAATAATAGAGATGAGTGTTGTTTACCCACGTTAATAAGGTTCACAAATATATTTAATTTTTATGTGGGTTGTTTGTATTTAAATTACTGTGGGTTGCATTTAGTCACTGCCTTTTTAAAAGCTGGGGAGGAGGAGCTTTTAAAAGCTACAAAAGCATAAGTTGTGGTCTCACGTAAATTTAATGCTTGATTTTATCCTTTTTATCCCTATTTTATTTCATAAATGACAAAAATTACCATTAAATTTATATACAATCAATCTTTTATTTTTTAAATATTATTATATTTTATTTTCAAACTAATGCTTGGTCCATGTTTCAGTTAATACTAATATTGTGCTAGCCGCTGTGAGGAGTTTCCCCAAAGGGACGGCCTGTGGTAGAGACGGTTTGCGTGCGCAGCATCTCCTCGATGTTTTCAGTGGACCTACAGGCTGCGGTTGCAGTTTCAGATGACCTTCTCATCTCAATTACCAGGGTAGTAAACTTGTTGCTTGCATGCCAATATCCCATAGTTTTAGGCGAGTTCATCGCCAGTGCTCCCCCTCACACCCTTGTTAAAACCAGGTGGTGGCATTCGACCGATTATCGTAAGCACACTATAGAGGAGGCTGGTATCTAAAATCGCTGCAACTACTGTTGGCAAAGACATGGCTAGTTATTTGGGCGATCACTGTTGGGTGTCGTAGGCTCAATAAATTAATAATCTTATTTCCACACAATTAACTGGTAATATAATAGAAGTAAGGATCGTTCCCACTAAGAGCAGTGAGTTTTAGTTGTCAAAATGTCACAAAAGGGGGGTTTTGTTTTAGATTGTGAACAAAGTAAATAATCAAAGCAAATAAAGTTGTATTGTAATCAATAGAGAGAGATATGATCGAGGAATCCTTCTTCGTTAATAAACCGTCAATGAGTTAATATATTCATCGATTCATCATTAATCATAGATTATCACCAACCGTAGAATAACAGGTACACTTAGCTATTCCCAAAATTCCTTATATCATTGGATAACAATTACGCTTAGTTACCAGATTCTATTCATATGAACCACCTTGAGGTACGCTTACAAGATGCAATTCATCGAATGCTTTAGAGTTTGTGAATTTAGGTTTGATCCTAGTAGTTAGACTCAGTACGCTCGGTCTACTTGCTAGGTTTGTGTTTACACGCGATCGCTTTACAGAATTCCTCTGCAAGGTTTCACGTTTTCTACTTGTGTAAGGAATTATTCAACAATTACGGATATCCTAACCCTTACTAGCAATAGATTATACTAACAAATATATTTAGTTGGCCACCTAAACAATCTATCAATCAATCATAAGTATTTTAATAGTAAATACAAACGATAATCATATGAAGAAATCAAAATAGATTCATATATTAAATCAAATCAAGTTTACAACTTAGAATTCATCCTCAAGCAATAGGTTTTTAGCTACTCATGGATGTAGAAACATCCATGATATACATATGAGAAAAGTTAAGAGATAACATTACGATTGAGAATCGCTCCGAAACCCTAGCTTTCGATGTTTCTTCTCTCCAAGACTTACAATTTGGTGACCTAATGATGTTATCTCGTTTTACATAACTTAACACATTTTTATAGGTTTACATTGCTTGGTCTTCACGTATTTAGTTCGGTTCAAGAACCCGACCCAAAATAACGAAATAACGTTCCCAAACGTGCCCTTAGGCCTTCCAAGGAGTTTATACACGTTTTCCTACTTTCTAGGTATGCGTACCCGTACGCGTACCTCAAATTCCAGCAGAAATTTTCGGAACTAGGGTATGCGTACCCGCATACCCTAGTGTCTTCGGTATTCAATATAAGCTTGTTTTGGCCACAACTTCTTCGTCCCAACTCGGAATGACCTCATTCTTTTTGAATTCTTTTTATTTTTCAATTCTATTCAAGATGGTTATGAGAAATCCTTAATTTGAATGAGTTAAGATCGGTCTTTGTCCCTTATCTTGATTTTGAGCGTTTTGCTCCTTTTCGTCGCGCTTCTTCCACTTCTCTTGGACTTGGGCACTTGGAATAATTGGAATACTTCTCTTCCTAGCTATTTTCGGCACTTTGTATCTCCTTTTTGGATGATTCACCTATTGGAGGCAAATTAGAGAAAACAAGAGTAATAATACGAAAATATGCAAGAATAATAGCTAAAACAAGTATGGAATAGACACTAAAATCATATGAATTATGCACTTATAAAATTTCCCAACACTTAGCTTTCGCTAGTCCTAGAGCAAACTAATAAAACTAATCCTAAATACAACAACTCCATGTCGTGAGGATACAATTACTCTTAACATGAATAACAGGTCTTTAAACCCCTAGGTGTCCCTAGTGGACGAGTTATAGTCTGGTGAGGGCTTACAAGAGGTATACCCACAAAACCTACTCCAATATCTCGCCTTGGAAGAACCACTAAGGATAGACACCAAGTAATAGACAAATAATTAGCTTTCAAAGTTCTTTAGCTACAAACATCCCACATACATTCCAATCATCACACACAAGCAATTACTTACGTGTGGCATTCAACCTGATTGCAAAACTTTACTAAGATAGTCATCGTACTTGTTGCAAAGTTTTCCACAACACTCGCATACTAAAATCACATGGATAGATAAGAAAATGGAAATAGAAAAGTGAAGTGCACAAATGTTGACTAAAGTGAAAGATGTTACCCACAATAATTGTATGAATGTCGTCAAAGGATATATATTTATAGCGTAATAGTTGAGAGAAGCACCCATTTAACTCGACCACATGATTAGATACTCTAAGCGCATGTTCCTTTTCAGCAAGTACATGATAGTTGCCTTGGATCCTGCGTTTCACGCTAGCTTAGGCGACGGAGACATGGACAACGTTTCACACATACTGCTATCCAAGTGTCAAGAACCTCATCAATAGTCTTTTTGACTTGCTATATAATGATGATATGGTTTTTGTTTTCATCGACTATGATTAATCCGCAATTCCTGACTTATCATTTATTAGTGTCGACAAAAGAAGAGGAGCCTTATATATGTTTTTTTTCCGTCTCACTCTTTATGAGTGTAAGACAATTGTCTATGGGGATTTCAAATACTCAACCAATGATTACCTTGATACAACATCCACGACAGTATCAGGATCCCACCAAATCACTTTTAGAGAAACATAAACTGCAAAAATAAAAAGAGAGTGATTCAGTAATAATTAATTGCGAGGGTGAATCTTTCAAATGACTACCATAGCTTAGTTTCGCATTCAATTATGAACGTATATATTTAAGGATTGTGGAATGATAAAGTGGAACTCAATCTATAGCCATAAGAACTGTTTCAACCTCAAAAAGGGTTTAGAGTGTCATCCTAAATAGCTCATAATTAACTCCAAAAGATGAAGTCTCAAGAATGCAAGAAATCAAAAAGTATTATTATTATGCGTATATGCAAATAGTAGATACTAAATGCTTCCCCACACTTAAACTCAACATTGTCCTCAATGTTCAAAACCGAAAATTCTGATTTCTGACATAACAACCCTGAAAAACTCAAAAATTGTACTAATGGGTAGGGAACTAGGAAAGACATCCTAAACAAAAGTTGTTCGCCTGCGTCTTTTCTATAATTTTTCATATGGGCACAGCGTTTAGATAAACGGTCTGACTTTTATGGCCTCTGGACTGACAGACATGCAATCTGTAAAAGTTCTGGAAAAATACCGAAACTAAAGTTTCCAGGCCTATCGCTCCAATTTAACAGACTTCGAATTCAGATTTTCTTTTTTTAAAAGAAAGGTATGTCTGTTCTCTTTAAAAGTTCGGGTCAACCACTCAAATCGGACTCCGTATGAAGTCTCGAGAGCTATTTTCGTGACAAGTGCGCAGTCAGAATTTTCTGACGAAAATTCGTCAAAACTTTCATTATAGATATAGGACTTGTAAAATCTAAGATGGGAATGCAAGATATAATATGAAAAACTAAGAAAATGAAAACAAAAGGGATAGAGATACAAAACCTATGGGTTGCCTCCCACGTAGCGCTTAGTTTAATGTCCTCATCCCGACTTGGCATTCCAATGATGCTACTCCTCCAGAGGGAGAAAATCTTCAAGTCTCATTACTTCTACATTCTCCTTAGAGAAGTTTTCATAATAAGGCTTCAATCTATGATCGTTGACTTTGAAAGTTGTTCCAGTTTTCGTACTAGTAATCTCAACTGCACCATAAGGAAAAACATTAGTAACAACATATGGTCTTATCCGTCTGGACCTTAGATTCCCAGGAAATAATCGAAGACGAGTATTAAATAAAAGAACTTTTTGACCCACAACAAAACTCTTCCGAGAAATCATCTTGTCATGGAAAAGTTTCGTCTTTTCCTCGTATATATGAGAACTCTCGTAAGCATCATTACGTATCTCCTCTAGCTCGTTAAGTTGTAACTTCCTTTGTTTCCCCGCATTGTCATAATCCATGTTGCACATCTTTATGGCCCAATATGCCTTGTGTTCAAGTTCAACCGGCATACGACAAGCTTTTCCATAAACCAACCGATATGGAGACATACCAATCGGTGTTTGTACGCCGTTCTGTATGCCCAAAGTGCATCATTAAGCCTATAACTCCAATCTTTTTGTGGAGTGTTTACGGTTTTCTCAAGAATGGATTTAATCTCACGGTTTGAGATTTCGTCTTGCCCACTAGTTTGTGGGTGATACGGCGTACCAACCTTGTGTGTTATGTTGTACTTCTTGAGTAGAGCATGGAAGGATTTCTGAAAATGTGATCCTCCGTCATTTATAACCACTCTAGGTGTACCATGTATAGAAAAAATATATACCTTCACAAACTCACAAACAACTTGAGAATCATTAATAGGGGGCTTTAGCTTCCACCCATTTTGAAACATAATCCACAGCAATAAGTATATAAAATTTTCCATTAGAATTGACAAAAGGACCCATAAAATCTATGCCCCACACATCAAAAATCTCTACGGTGAGAATATGATTGAGTGGCATTTGATTTCGAGCACCTAGATTGCCAGTTCGTTGACATCTATCACAGGATTTGCAAAAAATATATGCATCTTCAAATAGGGTAGGCCAATAAAAACCACTTTCAAGTACTTTGAAAGCGGTACGTTTAGAACCAAAGTGACCACCACATGCATAAGTAAGACAAAAAGTGAGAATAGATTGAAATTCAGAATTAGGTACACACCTGCGGATGATTTGATCAGAACCGTATTTTCACAAGTAGGGCTCATCTCACACATACTGCTTGGCTATTTTCTTAAGCTTAAGCTTTTGAAAATTAGACATTGTACTAGGTACTTGTCTTGTAACCAAGTAGTTCACTATATCCGCGTACCAGGGTGTTGAGTCTTCAATTGAGAAAATTTGTTCGTCTGGAAAACGATATTGTAAAGGAAGTTCTTCTTCGGAAACAACAAGTCTACTAAGATGATCCGCAACAGTATTTTCAACACCTCTTTTATCCTTAATTTCATAATCAAATTCTTGCAACAGTAGTATCCACCGTATAAGTCTTGGCTTAGCTTCTTTCTTCTTTAGTAAGTACCTAAGTGCTGCATGATCAGAATACACAACCACTTTTGAACCCACCAAATAGGATCTAAACTTTTCTAGTGCAAACACTATAGCCAAAAACTCTTTCCCAGTGGTAGAATAGTTGATTTGTGCATCTTTTAGGGTCGTAGATACATAATAAATCACATGAGACAACTTGTCTACTCTTTGACCCAAAACGACTCCAACTACATAGTCACTTGCATTACACATTAATTCAAATGGAAAACTCCAATCTGCTGACTTGATAATTGGTGCAGTCGTCAATAATTCTTTCAATTTGTCAAAGGAATCCTTGCACTCCTTGTTGAAGTCAAAAATAACCTCCTTTTGCAATAATTTGCACATCGACATTGAGATTTTGGAGAAATCCTTGATAAATCAACTGTAATAACCTGCGTGACCAAGAAAAGAACGAATTTCCCTCACCGAAGTGGGATATTGTAAGTTTCTTATTAAGTCTATCTTTGCTTTGTCAACTTCGAGCCCACGAGAGGACACAATGTGACCTAGCACCATACCATGGTTTACCATAAAGTGGCATTTCTCCCAATTAAGAACAAGATTAGTGTCTATGTATCTTTTAAGCACAAGTTCAAGATTTTGTAAACAAATATTGAAAAAGTGGGGGTACAACAACCACACCCAATATTTCGCTTAGAAATTTGTATGGACAAACTCCAATATACTTTCTAGACAGTCAGACTCAATATAGATAAAAAGTATATCAAAGAGTGTATATTTCAATCTCTCGATTTGATCTTTACTCAAGCAAATAGAAATCTGCGAGTCTTTATCAAAGAGAGATAACTTGGATGGTACCAAAGACCAATATCCAAGTGTCAATCAATTTAAATCAACAACCAAAAGGTCGAATATTCTAATTGATTGAACAACGCATAACCTGTGATATTTCAATTATATAAACAAATATAATGCAGAAAAGAAAAAACACAGACACCAGAATTTTGTTAACGCGGAAACCGCAAATGCAGAAAAACTCCGGGACCTAGTACAGATTGAACACACACTGTATTAAGCCGCTACATACAATAGCCTACTACAAATTAACTTTGGTTTGGACTGTAGTTGAACCCCAATCAATCTCACACTGATCCAAGGTACAGTTATGCTCATACGCTTCTGATCCCAGCAGGATGCTATGTACTTGATTCCCTTAGATGATCTCACCCACAACTAAGAGTTGCTACAGCCCAAAGTCGAAGATTATAATAAACAGATCTGTATCACACAGAAAAGTCTACGGTAATAGATAAATCCGTCTCCCACGAATATACCTACGAGTTTTGTTCCGTCTTTTGATAAATCAAGGTGAACAAGAACCAATTGATAAACCGGACTTATATTCCCGAAGAAAAACCTAGTATTATCAATCACCTCACAATAATCCTAATCGACGCAGTGAAAAAGATATTGTGGAATCACAAACGATGAGACGAAGTGTTTCTGATTACTTTTCTATCTTGCTTATCAGAGATATAAATCTCAATACAATTATTACAATTGTACTCGTACGATAGAAGATGCAAGATCAGATCACACAATTACAAGAAAAGTAGTATCGGTCTGGCTTCACAATCCCAATGAAGTCTTTAAGTCGTTAACCTGGTTTAGAAGAAGAAACCAAAGGTTAAAGGAGAATCGACTCTAGCTTATGCAACTAGTATCACACGTAAGGTGTGGGGATTAGGTTTCCCAGTTGCTAGAGTTCTCCCTTATATAGTCTTTCAAATCAGGGTTTGAAATTAATGTTAGCTTGGTAACAAAGCATTCAATATTCACCGTTAGATGAAAACCTGATTAGATTCAAGCTAATATTTCTCAACCGTTGGATCAAAACCTTAGCTTGTTACATACAAATGAAATATTCAATTTTGGGTTTATGTAACCGTTCCCAAACATTAACATTTGTTGGTTCAACAATAGTTAACCAAATGGTTAGACATATGATCACTTTCATATCCACCATATTCTTCTTCACCATAAGTAGTCCAAATGACTCAAATGAACTAGTTAGAGAGTTGTTCAATTGCTTAGATATTATGTAACTACACAAGACACAATCGAAGCAAAACCGGTTTGATTCACTCGAATCGGTTCATGAACTTTATAGCCACGGTTTGCAAAAGCATTCATTAGTTTATATAAACATGAGTTCAAGAATAACCGATTTTAGATATAACCTACCCAAGTTCGCGGACTGGGTTCGCGGACTTAAGCTCACGGAAGGAGTTCACAAACTCCAACAGAAATTCTCGGGTCGAGAACTTCCGCCAGTTCGCGGACTTGGCTCACGCCACATTCCGTTTCTCTTGATCAACAAAGTTCGCAAACTTTGGTTCAAGGAATAAGGACTTATGCATATATGTGTTTCCACAAAAATGCTTATATCCTACCAATGGTTATGTAATCTAAACTCTCATTTCAATCATTGAAACATTCTCAGAAGACGTTATATAGCCGTTATTCATTGATCATTTTTCGTCATAGCAATTTCCAAAGTGATTGAAACATAACATGACATTCGTCACTAGGTAAAGATGAATTTGGCTAAAGCGAAAGCTTACCAACACATATTTCGATAAATAGATAGGCGAGTTAAACTCGGCTTGAAATAGCAAATGTGTATAATGAATGTCTATATATCAAAACGACTTTTGTCTCAAGAATAGGAGATAGAGTAAATAGACTTTTAAGTGACAGATAAGTTCAAGTTTCCACATATCTTTTAGTCGATGAAGTTCCACCAGTTCCTTGAGTAGTCTTTCCTCTTTTATGATGATTGCCATGCAGTCTTGAGCTCAACTACACTTTCTATCCTAGTCCGAGACCTTCAGCTATAATAGGCTAGAAATCAAGACTTATAGTTTTGATCACTAAAATTGACAAACATGCTTGAGATAGCAACGCATGCGAGTTCGACCGAGCAATTCTCTAACAATCTCCCCCTTTGTCAATTTTAATAACAAAACTATTAATACATATGGAAAACAAAAATAAATAAATTAACTTTTGTAGCTCCTATTCCACATGCCTAATCTTCAACATTACTCGAAATCTTCGTCGCTTCCAAGTACTCCAATGATCCCAAAGGTTGTAAGTTTAGCATCATCGTTGTTGAAAACTCGTAGCTATAACAACAAGAAAACAATAGTTCTCAATCATTGTTATACAGTGTCGTAGTATCATTACACAGCGTCAAAGTCCAATTTGTATCACAACTTCAACAACAATACGATGCTGATATGTATCACCCCCCTTAGTCAATACTCCATCTCACATGGAAACCACTCCCCCTTACATAATGATCCGAAAACCATATGTATTTGTAGTGTGAACTACATATTAATTCTCCCCCCTTTTTGTCAATAAAATTGGCAAAGGTACAAGAACGGGATCCTAATGAAATTTCCGAAAGAGACATTTATTGACCAAAAGAAAGAAAAAATATATCATCTTATTTAGACTCAATCATAAAGCCGAAGCTAAATGCATTCATCAAGGAGTTTAAAGATACAAGATAACCCCTATAATATTCCACAGCCGCAGTCCCCACAAAGATTTGGCAATTAAGCGCAAGTTCAAAAGAACTCTCCCCCATAAAATGTCATTCCCGAAAGAACAACAAGAGCGACCTTAATTTCGAAAGAAAAGAAGTATTTCTTTGGACATAACAAATCACATACAAGTATGAATTTGAATCCAAAATATTCAATTAAACTAACCACAAGAGAAAACCCATGATTAATTTAATCGAAAAATGCTCAACATAAGTGAACTTATGGAGACTCAAAAACATACAATTAGATTAATCACAAGAGAACCCATAATTAATCTAATCGAAATACACAACCAAACTAATCACAAAAGTAATCAATTTAATTGGTCGTGCTCGACACAAGAAAGCTTACGGAGCAACAACTAAATAACCAAACAAGATGATTAATTTAGTTGAAAATGCTCGACATAAAGTACCTCACGAAACACCAACATGGCTAATCATAAGAGTAATCAACTTGGTCGTTCAATGCTCAACATAAGACACTTTACGGAGCCTCACAGTAATACATAAAATATAGATCAAGGAATATCAATACTGCGGAATACACAAGGATTCATTCTATTTTCCATCACTATTCGCATAACGACATTCAATAGACATAATCCTTGAAAACAAAAGATTTTAAATTATCTTCCATCAATAATTGACATAATAGGCTTAACTTTTGTATTTTTTAAAAGTCTATTCATTCTTTTATCAATTCAAGCATATCGACATACGAAAGACTTTACTTTTGACAAGGTATGGGACAATCATAGTTCACGGACGTAAACACACATATCCCATAACAATATTGCAATATATAAAACCATAAAGATTAATACTGCAAAAGATCATCTTCCAAACAAATTTAGAATTTAAACCAATAAATCTAAAAACAAGAAGATGAAAACGTTGGACATAACTATGTGTAATCACAATAACGGCTATTCCAAACTCTAGTTATTCTTCTAACAGAAACAAGAAAATAGAAGATTCACTAGGAAAAATAAAGGATAAAATCAAAGTTCGTTGAGAACCTCATATCTTTCAATGAATCCATCAAAGAAGGTATCACTGATTTCCTTTATTCTCTTGACTGTAGACACACCATGTTCATGAGTTAGAACATTAACTTTGCGATCAACAACCCGAGCAAGCTGTCTAGCCTTGGTGCAGTCCATGATGATCTTCTTTTGATTCCGTATCAGAATATTCTGAATAGCAAGGATTCTGGCCTGACCATCTAGGAGTTGGTTTATTTGCAGTTGAAGATTTGCAAACTCGACCTCTGAATCGTTCTGAACACGAATTAAATCCTTGACAGAATCATTAATCCAGGAGTTGTGATCCTTTCTTTCAAGCATTTTCTTTAGAACCAGATCTTGAGTTGACTCACGTCCTTGAGCGTCTTCCTCCATATCAAGATGCACAATCTCTTGAGATTTTGCATAGTTCTCCATATAATTTTTGTTAGGGATGGAAAGACACAATATAGTGTAATATATATGTGTATGTAAACAGGAGAAGGAAACTCTTGTTTTTGGAAACCCTAAGAACTCTCAAGAGGAGGACGCGGGCGTTTGTGAACTGTTAACACAAAAATCTCGCACAAAAAACAAACTGAAACAATATACAACATACTTGAGCATTTCTCAATAAATTTCCTTACACCTCTCAAGTTAGAAACAAGGAAAAGAATACCTGGAGTCAGGTGATAGAGTGGAAATTAATCCCATTGTGATCATCGAGAAAGGAGTTGTATATATCATCTGACAGTTTGATCTTCGCGTTCTTCGCCTTTCTTCGGTTGTCTTTTATCCCAGAAGAGTAAGACACGGTGTGTTTATCATACCTGTCAGAAGGCTTTCTCTGAGGACTAAATCTAGGACCTCTTGCAACTGGTTCAAGAGGATCAGAATATATAGGAATCCATTTTCTAGACTTAGATTTACCAGAAACAGTCTTATAAACACAGGGAATTCTTTTATCGGCAACCCAAGAATTTATACCAATAGAAAGCATTTGAACCTTGTGATGATTTCTAGGAAAGAGATCATATTTATAAGGCTTCTGGTTTTCTGTGGGCATGCGATTCACTGCAGTAGTCAACTGACTATTTGTTCCATTGACAGTGGAAAGAAGCAAATTATGAAGTTTAGAAATTTTTTTCCTCCTGGCAAAAAAATGGATAACATAGTGATTCTTTTTCCCACATAATGTACAGGTTCGTGGAGCAGCAATAAACGACACCTGTTTTAACTTCATATCCATATGATAAGATTGTAAGTTATGTAAACCTTTCTTGACACAACCTTCTTCTGGAATATCCTTCATGTACTGCAATCCATGAGAATTAGTTTGTACAGAAGAATTTCTCCTTAAGACGGAGTTTTTCTTTTCCAAGGATCTGCACTGTTCATTGGCTAGAGTAAGGGATGCTTCTAGTTTCTCTTTTTCGACACGAAGACTGTAAAGCTCTGATGAATGCGTCTCGATCAAACATTTCTCTCTAATTAAGTCTTCCTTAACAATATCCTCAAGAACACTAATCTTTTCACGATGTAGAGTAGTCTCTTGGAGAAGTTTATCAATATTCTTAGAGAAAGACTCAATGATGCTATAGAGTTCATGTTCTCGATCAAGAGACTTTTCAAATTCATCAATAAGTTGATCATGATCCTGAAAATCAATAATCTCAGCAAAGTTTTTTGAGATTCTGGTGAGCTTCATCTCAGCTTTTGCCATAGTGCCCAATGTCTCATCAGAGAGAGATATGTCATCACGAGATGAACCAATCTTCTTACCTCGGGATTCAGAAGAATAAGCTAAGGAGTAATCCTTTGAGGTATTCCCAAGACATTTGGCATAGTTAAAAGCTTTAGAAGACATCTTGGTATGCGTATATGTCACAGATTCTGTCCTCAGACTCAGATTTCCACAAACACAGACTTGTAAGGTCTTTTAAATGTGTTTGCCTGCTCTGATACCAATTGAAAAAGTGGGGGTACAACAACCAATCCCAATATTTCGCTTAGCAATCTGTATGGACAAACTCCAATATACTTTCTAGAGAATCAACTAGATAGTCAGACTCAATCTAGATAAATAGTATATCAAAGAGTTTATATCTCAATCTCTCGATTTGATCTTTACTCAAGCAAATAGAAATCTGCGAGTCTTTATCAAAGAGAGATAACTTGGATGGTACCAAAGACCAATATCCAAGTGTCAATCAATTTAAATCAACAACCAAAAGGTCGGATATTCTAATTGATTGAACAACACACAACCTGTGATATTTCAATTATATAAACAAATATAATACGGAAAAGAAATAACACAGACACCAGAATTTTGTTAACGAGGAAACGGCAAATGCAGAAAAACCCCGGGACCTAGTCCAGATTGAACACACACTGTATTAAGACGCTACAGACACTAGCCTACTCCAAATTAACTTCGGTCTGGACTGTAGTTGAACCCCAATCAATCTCACACTGATCCAAGGTACAGTTATGCTCCTATGCCTCTGATCCCAGCAGGATGCTACGTACTTGATTCCCTTAGATGATCTCACCCACAACTAAGAGTTGCTACGACCCAAAGTCGAAGAATTTAATAAACAAATCTGTATCACACAGAAAAGTCTACGGTAATAGATAAATCCGTCGCCCACGAATATACCTACGAGTTTTGTTCCGTCTTTTGATAAATCAAGGTGAACAGGAACCAATTGATAAATCGGACTTATATTCCCGAAGAACAACCTAGTATTATCAATCACCTCACAATAATCCTAATCGACGCAGCGAAAAAAGATATTGTGGAATCACAAACGATGAGACGAAGTGTTTGTGATTACTTTTCTATCTTGCCTATCGGAGATATAAATCTCAAGCCAATTATTACAATTGTACTCATACGATAGAAGATGCAAGATCAGATCACACAACTACAAGAAAAGTAGTATCGGTCTGGCTTCACAATCCCAATGAAGTCTTTAAGTCGTTAACCTGGTTTAGAAGAAGAAACCAAAGGTTAAAGGAGAATCTACTCTAGCTTATGCAACTAGTATCACACGTAAGGTGTGGGGATTAGGTTTCCCAGTTGCTAGAGTTCTCCCTTATATAGTCTTTCAAATCAGGGTTTGAAATTAATGTTAGCTTGGTAACAAAGCATTCAATATTCACCGTTAGATGAAAACCTGATTAGATTCAAGCTAATATTTCTCAACCGTTGGATCGAAACCTTAGCTTGTTACATACAAATGAAATGTCCAATTTTGGGTTTATGTAACCGTTCCCAAATATTAACATTTGTTGGTTCAACAATAGTTAACCAAATGGTTAGACATATAATCACTTTCATATCCACCATATTCTTCTTCACCATAAGTAGTCGAAATGACTCAAATGAACTAGTTAGAGAGTTGTTCAATTGCTTAGATATTATGTAACTACACAAAACACAATCGAAGCAAAACCGGTTTGATTCACTCGAATCGGTTCATGAACTTTATAGCCACGGTTTGAAAAAGCATTCCTTAGTTTATATAAACATGAGTTCAAGAACAACCGATTTTAGATATAACCTACTCAAGTTCGCGGACTGGGTTCGCAGACTTAAGCTCACGGAAGGAGTTCACAAACTCCAGCAGAAATTCTCGGGTCGAGAACTTCCGCCAGTTCGCGGACTTGGCTCACGCCACATTCTGTTTCTCTTGATCAACAAAGTTCGCAAACTTTGGTTCAAGGAATAAGGACTTATGCATATATGTGTTTCCACAACAATGCTTATATGCTACTAATGGTTATGTAATCTAAACTCTTATTTCAATCATTGAAACATTCTCAGAGGACGTTATATAGCCGTTATTCACATATCATTTTTCGTCATAACAATTTCCAAAGTGATTGAAACATAGCATGACATTCGTTACTAGGTAAAGATGAATTTGGCTAAAGCAAAAGCTTACCAACACATATTTCGAGAAATAGATAGGAGAGTTAAACTCGGCTCTAAATAGCAAATGTGTATAATGAAAGTCTATATATCAAAACGACTTTTGTCTCAAGAATAGGAGATAGAGTAAATATACTTTTGAGTGACAGATAAGTTCAAGTTTCCACATAGCTTTTAGTCGATGAAGTTCCACCAGTTCCTTGAGTAGTCCTTCATTTTGTATGATGATTTCTATGGAGTCTTGAGCTCAACCACACTTTCTATCCTAGTCCTAGACCTTTAGCTATAATAGGCTAGAAATCAAGACTTATAGTTTTGATCACTAACATTGAAAAACATGTTTGAGATAGCAACGCATGCGAGTTCGACCGAGCAATGCTCTAACAAATATCAAATAAATCACCATAAACACTAAAATCATCCATAAATACCTCAATTATGCGTTCCACATAGTCAGAAAATATACTGACCATACACCTATGAAAAGTGGCAGGTGCATTGCAAAGACCAAACGACATCCGTCTATAGGAAAACGTACCAAAAGGACAAGTAAAAGTAGTCTTCTCTTGATCCTATGGTGCAATAACAATTTGATTGTACCCCGAATAACCGTCCAAAAAGCAATAATGTGTATGTCCTGCCAACCTCTCTTACATCTGATCAATGAAAGGCAAAGGAAAGTGATCCTTTCGGTTTGCTGCATTAAGATTTTTGTAGTCTATGCACACTTTCCATCCTGTTTTAACTCTTGTAGGAACAAGTTCATCATCTTGATTTCAAACAACAGTGACACCTGCTTGCTTAGGTACCACCTGGACCGGTCTAACCCATTTGCTGTCAGAAATTGGGTAAATTATCCCCACACTTAGCAATTTGAGGATCTCTTTCTTCATGACCTCCATCATTGGGGGTTTAAGCCTACGCTGAGCATCACATACTAGCTTAAAATCATCTTCCATTAGGATTCTATGCATGCACATGGATGGACTAATGCCTTTGATATGACCAATTGTCCAACCAATAGTTGTTTTGTGCTCTTTCAGAACCCTAAGTAGACGTTCTTCTTCTATTGGGGTGAGGTTCTTTGCAATAATCACCGGAAGTTCCTCTTTATCACCCAAGTACGCGTATTTTAGGTGGTCTGGAAGCGGCTTTAGTTCTAGTTTCGGTGCATGCACAATAGAAGGTAAAGGAACCTCATTAGTTATGGGTAACGAAATATAAGAAATATTACCCGTTTTAGCTTCTTGTAATGTCGTTAAAGAACCACACATCTCCACCAGCTCTTTAGATATCTCAACGTACAGGTTCGGTTGTCCATGAACGTCCAAATCAATGCTATTTCATAGCACAACTCCAAGTTCATCTTCACTATTCAAATCAAACATTTTTTGCGCCAACGAACCAATAACATCAATGGAGAAAGCTGAGTGAACATCACTAGGATAGCGCATGGTTTCAAAAATATTGAACCGTATGATCTCCTTATCAAATTACATAGTGAGTGCACCACTATCAACATCAATTTTTGTCTTTGCAGTTTTCAGAAACAGTCTCCCAAGAAGTAACGAAGTAGATAAACAATTATCTCCATTGTGCATATCCACAATGTAGAAATCAATCGGAAAGATTAACCAATTCACTTGAACTAACACGTCCTCCACGACTCCCTTAGGATATATATTGGACTTGTTAGCCAATTGAATAGTGATCTTTGCCTCTTTTAAAGGTCCGAGATTCAGAAAATCATAAACATCAGTTGACATAACACTTATGGATGCTCCCAAATCAATCAAAGCACGCTCAAATCGTCGTTTAATAATGGTAACGAGTGCCGTGAAACCGCCAGGATATTCACACTTTGTAGGCATCTTATTACGTAACATAGTTGTAGCACTTTCGCCTACTTGAGTGATCTCATTAGAAATCAACCTGTCCTTCCTTGTACAATGTAGATGGTGGATTTTCGACAAAGGTTAAAATCGTAAACCCATAATTATACGAAAATCTGATCCACCAATCAGACGTGAGTATCGAGACACAGGTCTCTCATTGAATCTCTGACTGAGAGTATTGTCTCTCAGAGTACATGCAGATATGTAGTCTCTCGGCTAGGCAACGACATATCTCATGAATACTGAACACTTCAGTAATTACTTCCATATAGAATCACGAGATTGGACGGCTCCTAGACAGCTTGCCTGCTAGTATAGAGCAATAACGTCTTCAAGATACAAACAAAAATTTTCCCTGACTATATAAAGGATATGACGCTTCAACTAGCTCATGTCGCTCAGAATAATTAATGCTCCTAGACGATCTTACTAGTATAGAGTCATCAATTAATTATTCCTAAATTCTTGGATTCATCCACTGAATTTCTGAAAATATTCAAATATTTTCGTAATATTTCGTTACTTCAATCTATGGTTCTTACCAGCAGAATTCCATGGGTTAGCAATAAATACTCAACGTACGGGCGTCTGAATTACCTTCGAGTAAGCCCCAACTCAAAAGGTGCAAGTGTATTCGACGATGATGCACTAACAATCACCTGAACGCATGAACGAGTATTTCAAAATACGACGAAACGATGAACCTATGCAAAATAGGAAAGAAAATAATAAATAATAAAATATTGACCAAGGCGCTGGGGGACTGGGCCCACTAGCCGATCGGCCGTGCCGTGGCCAGTCCCACACCAGTTTTATATTTTATCATATTTTTGTTATTTTCCTTGATCTTATGAAAATCCTTTCATTTGAACAAATATCCTTCGTTTTGAGGAAACTCCTCAGTTTCATGGTGTTTCCTTCGCACCAAGGAAATAATATAAAATTGGGAAAAATGCCGTGGGGCCGTGTTTATTGGCGAACCGGTCATGCCTTGATCCCTGCCGGCCCCACACCTCATGGTTCCTTATTATTTTATTAATATTTCCCTAACCTTATGAAAACTCCTTAATCTCATGGTATTTTCATAAAACCATCAAAAATATAATATAAAATTAGGGAAACTCGTGGGACAGGGCCCCAGCCGGCCGGCCATGCCCTAGCCGGTCCCACACGTCTCTTTATTTTATTATTATTATTTTAATCTTCCTTGATCCCATGAAATTCCTTGATTTCATGGTATTTCTCTCAAATTATGAAAATTCCTTCAAATCATGGAAATAATACACAAAAATTACATAAAATTAGGGAAACGCACAGGACCGGGCCCCAGCCAGCCGACCATGCTCAAAGCCGGTCCCACACGCCCTTATTTTATTATTTTAATATTATTTGTTTCCTTGATCCAAACTCCTTCACTTCAAGGAAACTCCTTAATTTCAACAAACTCCTTGATTTCATGATATTTTCATAAAATCATGAAAAATAATATAAAATTAGGAAAGGCACCATGGGACCGTGGTCACTGACCGGCAGGCCATGCCTTGGATTCAGTGGTCCCACACTTCATCATTCCTTCATTTTATAATTATTTTCCTTCATCTCATGAAGTTTCCTCAGTTTCAGCAAAACCCTGATTTTGTCATATTTTCTCAAATGGTTGCTCAAACGCACGCCAGAAAATACCAAAATTCTCAGGACTGAGATACAGACGTTTTGACGACGTGAGCATGTTACCTTGACCGACCAAGGTTGGCTCTTTGGCTCGCACGGATCCGGTCCCATATATTTTCATGAATTGACCTAATTTGCGCAATTGCACGTATTAGGTCCAAAACTCTTCCAAATAATTTTGGAATTTTCATAGAACGATCGTCATTCGATCCCGTGACCATCCAGGGCTGGTTTCATGACCCCTTGGTCGGTCCCTCATCTCTTCATAATTAATTAGGTTATATCACCTAAGGCTCAAACGAGCATTTTTCTAATAAATGATTAAACCAGCATTTAATCATTCTTTCATCAACAAATAACCAACTCTTCAAGAGACCTTGGTATTTGCTCACTCGAGCATATGGGCGCTACATGGACGATACATGATCCCATATAGCCGGCCCCTCCTTCATTCCATGGTTAATTTTCAAATAAATCATCAATTGATCGAATTAGGGTTTCTGAGTCCAACTACAGATTGGCGACCACAGTGGGAGATCATTCTCTCGGTTGAAATCTTACAACTCCACAAGATGGCTGGTCTTAGGTCTGGGTTAGTCACGGGTTCCAATGCAAACGACGCTAGCACTAGCAACAACAACAACAACGATAACGAGGATATCCCGGGAACAATTCCGGCCTCTAACACTGACGGTGGTGATATTACTCCTCCTCACGTCAACGCGGAGGGTCATCCTTTGTTCGGCCGACACCCTTAGGAAGTCATAGGAAATCCACCACCTACAATTGCTGATCTCATCAAAGTGCAAGAGACTCTTGCAAAGAATCGAACCGATATGGCTACAGCACAGAAGGAGCTATTTGACCATCTGAAGACTCTCACTGACAAGATGTCAGAGAAAACTCAAGAAAAGGGAAAAGAAAAGGAGACATCTCCAGTATCTAATCCTGAAGTAGTTCCAATTCATACAGTGGATGGCAACGAAGTCCGCAAAGCTGCAGACGATCCATCAGCAAAAGAATCATAAAATTTCATTACTCGGGAAGATCTGGAAAGCATCTTGGAGAACCTTGGAAAAGACAAGACATTACATGTCCACCGTCACCAGCCTCCGTACCCTGCTGCTACGCAAAGGATTCCTCTTCCAAAAGGTTATACCTCTCCAACCTTCACTTTGTACGACGGAACATGCAATGCTCGGGAACATGTTTCTCGGTTCCTAGAAGCCTTGGGTGAACATGAACATAACCATATTGTTCGCCTCAAAGAATTTTCAAAATCCTTGAAAGGCAGGGCATACACCTGGCACAACAACATCGCACCAGGAACTATCAACAATTGGGGAGAAATGATTAACGCCTTCTATAGAAAATACTTCTTTGTGTCAGAGCAAATTACTCTCTCTGATCTTGGAATAATTTTTCAGAGGAACAATGAACATCTCAATGACTACGTGAAAAGATTCAGAGTCCAGGCCCTGGACTGTCATGATCCAAACGTCACGGAGCAGAAACTGGTAGACTTGTGTATCAACGGTATGATCCCGGTCTACAGAGATTTATTGGAAAATCTTCGTTTCCAGACCTTCTCAGAGCTTCATGAAGCGGAAAAGAGATCAGCAACTACTGCGCCCGCTTACTGGAAAGAACAAAAGCTACAAAGGCTGAAGAACCGCGAGACACTCGAGGTAGCAGACGTCTGATCAAGAAGCAGTAAAACCTCCAGCCTTCCACAAACACTGTTGCAGAAGGGAGCAAACGGAAATCCAAGCTGCCACGCAAGCATACCCCAGCTTCTTCAAAAGCACAAAGGAAGGATAAGCAAGATGCACATGCCTCTGACCAACGCACAAGAGTTCCTGATCAAAAAGCACATGACTTTACTTTTTCCATTAAAGAGGTGATCGAACTCTTGGATGTCTGGGTCCAAGATGGTGCAATCAAGTTTCCATATGTCAAGAAAGAACCAACTGAAGAAGACATGGAAAGTCCTCGTTACTGCCGCTTCCAAAGGTTCGCCAATCATCCCACAAGCGACTGCGGAGTTTTGAAGCACATTTTCAAAGAGAATGTTGATCCACAATAGCTTCAACTTGGGACTGAAGGAGTACACAAGAATCCTCTCCCAGTCAGAACCTTTACACTCTCTGAACAACCTATCAAAGAGGCAGTTCAATCCTTGGTCGAACATGAATTGCTCTATCTGTCGAAGGCACAAAGGAGAGACATGTTTACAGCACTGAACCACATCGTGTCAATAAGTCCATTCCAGAAATACTTCTTGAGCCTCCATCCACAGACCAAGAGATGTACGATTGGGGACCGCTTACCACAGTCAATCTCAACGAATTTGGAAGAACGTTGATCGATGTTGGCACCGCCATCAACAACATTACACTGAATACCATCGGATCCACGGGTATCACTTGAGAAGCTACTAATTCTCCCATATCAATCAGAGACCTTGAAGGAACGCTTGGAAATACTTATGGCTACATCACTCTCAAGGTGAACATAAGTTCAACCTGGACAGAGACCAAGTTTCACATAATCAGGAAGATCCAGGATATGACATGTCCTTTAGACGAGCGTGGATCCATGCTGAAAAATGGGTACTTACAAAGCGCATTTGGTTATACATCTCTCCAATGAAGAAAGTTCCGATTCCAGAAGATTTTGCGGATGTTCCATCATCAAAACACTTGGAGGAATTTCGAACTTTGAAAAGGTTGAAACAAGAACCTGCAAAATATGCATAGACATTCATCAAAAGGTCCTGCACTCAGGAAAGTATCATACCTCCCATGTCTATGTCATTTATTTCCTTACATTCTATTCTAGCATGGGGGCTCAACTCTGCTAGCATCTCTGCTATTGCAAGACGCTATAAGTGGGTAATCTCACTTCAGTGATATTTTACCAAGTGGTAGAATCTGACATTTCTCCGAATCGAGCATCTCACTGAGACATTCATTAACGAGATGATATTCAAGCACGGCAAAGAACAATTTGGGAATTTCCCCATAGCCTTGCAGGAATGTTCATGTGTGCCACGAAATCAGAAAGCTCTGATGTCTGCACAAGTGTTGAATACCACTATCGCGACTAAAGGAATGTTGCATCAACAGAAGATAGTTGGGACCCAGACGATCAAACCTAAGACATGCTCAAGGTATATGATGCTTCAACGCTCAAGAATCTAAGAAGCCTTCAAATTGTACTCCCAATCAAAGAGTACACCTCATATAACGGCACATCTAACTTCAGCGCAAATATCTCGACGATGACACACTGATTCAACACCAGCGCAATCAAAGTGTAACTAAATTACATTCGCTAATTCTTCATTATCCCATGATAAGACTTCTGAAGCAGATGCAATATCATTCATGGATGGCACAAACTCCTTCAACATACACTGGGGACTTGATCTTATTGGAATTTGCAATCTAATGTGATTTGCAATCTAATGTGATTCCATGAAACTTCATCAACGAAACCTCTCTACATCACAAGACTTGCACGACCAAGGAACTTTTCTCCTCACATCCAGAATGGAGACTGCCGATGTTATCTGCCACAACAACATCGATTCCCTGACGAAGCCACTTTACAGTAAAGTCATATTCAAGAGAATTTGGGTTGAAATCCTAGAACATCTTTATCTTAGGAATGCTCAACTCACCAACTAGTTCGTGCATGTAAAGGCTCACTGGATGGAAGAGCAAAGACTATCATTTTCGGTCTCTGGAGAAACTCCAACCATAGTATCGGCATCAACAAGTACATGTGGAAGGACCCCGTTCATGTTATCAGCATCAACAAGAATTTCTGGAGGAAATTCAATTGTGATCTCATCAGTCTCAGGCGCAACATTCGGCTTCATCAACTATTCATTCTCTGAAGCGTTACTCTATGGATCGTACTTCTTCAAGACCTAAGGATTCATGTCAAAATGTTTAGACCTGAAGCTTACACGACAGACGGGCACAAACCAAAGTCTTTTACAAGATGTTCTCATCGCCTCCACAAAAGAGATACAACACATTTCAGGCCATGGGTTTACAAAAATGTACCAATGGGTGAGGAATGGGACAACACTTCCTACAGTAAAATATGTTCGTATATGTCTCTGCTACAATATACCAAAAGGGCGCATCAATCGGACCTACGAGCTGAAAGATACGGCCTTTACCGTCAAGTCTACGAAATCTGAAAAATTTGTACGGGATTAAAAATTACAAATGTGCACGCTTCGTTGGCTGACCTCTACAACTCCAAATTGAGTGATTTTTTTCTCATGTGATAACTCAGTCTCTTAGCTTCAAAAGTTGGGGTCAAGCATCGAATTCTGACGTCGTATGAGGTTCCCACAGTTTCCAGAACATACAACATGCAAGCAGCAATTCTTAGACGGATTCATAACTTCCACAGTCGATCGGTGTCCACCAGGTCATTCCGCTAAGTCCTTCATCAAGGTACCTCCAAATTCGACCACCTAGGTCTTTACATCAATTTTTCTACCTGGGTCCTCTATCTAGGTCTTTCCAGAAGAAGGGAAAACAAAATGAGAGATTTAACAAGATACTGGGGACTGACGGTCCACTGATCATGACGATCAGTTTCACAGTCCAAGACCCGTGGCACCAGACTCTCATGTGCTAATAGTTCATCATAAAAGGAATGCTACCACTGGGACATGAAACCATGGTCATTACATCATCCCCTCTCGAGAGCAACCTCAGCTATGGTCCCGTGACCAGGGTTTTTAGAAGTGATGTTTCTACGACTGACAGAAACAAGATGGAACTGCAAGCACCATGCTCATGTATCAAGCAAGAGGTTCAGATTTCAAAATTTATAAATTCCATTGAAATCCTTCATCAAGTGTTCAAGACACAAACAAATGGTCTAAAGACACAACAGGGGCGTTTTACAACAAGCTCGTCTGAGACGATTTTACATTGTATTGCACAAAGAGGTGAGCTGGGAGAAATTGGTGAAGAATCTAGGGATGGATCATATACCATTCTCTTCGCATGGATGTCCTCTACAACATATCCAAACTTCACAGAAATTGGATAAACGAACAAAGAGATGTGGCTGAAACATTAGACTACATGCCAGCTGAAAGATTTCTGAAAGTCTCCTGGAAGTTTACTGTTTCGTAAATTTCGTCCCTTAAACGTGCTCAAAAGCCGAAAATATTCTTTGATAAAGCTTGGAAATTTTCTGAGGATGAAGAAACATGGGTAGATCACGAAAATCTTCCATCGGACGAAGATTCTACAACATTTTCAATGAAGACCTGACTTCTGAATTTTTTGATGACGAATTATGACGAAATTCTTCATTGATCTACATCTGAATCAGAAGCCATGCCTTACGCAAGAGATCAGACTTCATCTTTAGCCGCTAGTCTCATTTGCTGAAGCCGGCGGCGTTTTGCTGATAAGCTGCAAGCCTTTCATCTTCAACTTTCCTTTTCAGTAGTAACTCATCTCGTCCCTGCTTCTCTTCTGCATCCGCTAAGGCTAAGAAAGCGTTGATTCTACCACGGACGACTCCTAGATGATCGAAATACATACAATGCATCAGCTTTCCAGCGTCTCTGAAAGGTTGATTCAACTCGGCATGAACATCTGCAAAAGTCTTCATCTTTGACTTGATATTTCTGGAGCGTTCCCCGGAAGGGACAAAAGAGTGGTTGTAACCAGAAGTCACCACTATCTGAGGCGAAAGACATGGAGTCATGGATATACCAATAACAAACGCGTAACAAAATGGTAACAATCCAACTCTTACCTATTTACCATTTCACTAGTTGTAGTGATTATAACGTCAGAATTTAGAAAACTTGCTCGTTCCTTCAAACCTGCAAAGACGAGAAAAATTCATTATTCAAAATCATGGCTTGATGTTCATAAAACCGTGAACAACTCACGTGAATTTTAACATCCACTGGTTTTTCAAAAATTGGACAGACGTTCATTCTACAATTGTGAAAACTTACATATAGAAATTATTTCACCATGTATAATTGTCTACTTTCAACAGTTGTTCAAAATCAAAACATTGGTTTTACAATATATATATATATATATTTAACGTGAAACTCACGTAAGTTTGAATATATATATATATACATTTTCTCCCTCGCGCGAGCATCTGTCTTTGAAGCGAGAGTATATTTTCAAAGATTTCTGAAAGCTCCAAGATAAAATTTTCATGAAAGCTCATAAATAAAATTGTATTACTAACAGACGCACGTTTGTTCAAAAAAATTCTCTCGTACGAGCATCCACCTTTGAAATGAGAGTTTATTCCGCTTTGTGAAATCTCACATATCTAAAAATATAAAATTTTGTTTTTCGTGAAAGCTCATAGACAAAATTTTTATCATTAGACTCAGGTCTATTTTGTTTGTTTCTTAAACTAACGAACGGACGAACGAACATCCGCGCTAAAACGGATTCCTTTCTTGGGATTGGATCCGTGAATCCTAAACCGACCAAGGTTCCACCATCAAATCAGAGGTTCTACACCAATTTAAGCTCGTTGGATGACGCTCTAATATGCCACTGGGGTTTGCGCTCAAACCATGGTTTGCTCATTCAGTCTAAATCCGGTAACATTTTATCTTATAAGTTCAATTACTTATTTTTGTCTGAACCTGGAAAATCACCATTCAATGATGACTGAGGAACATAGATGTTCCTCACTAAGCAGGGGACTTAATGTAGATGGTGGATTTTCGACAAAGGCTAAAATCGTAAACCCATAATTATACGAACTTCTGATCCAGCAATCAGACGCGAGTATCGAGACATAGGTCTCTCATCGAATCTCTGACTGAGAATACTGTCTCTCAGAGTACATGCAAATATGTAGTCTCTCGGCTAGGCAACGACATATCTCATGAATACTGAACACTTCAGTAATTATTTTTATATAGAATCACGAGATTGGACGGCTCCTAGACAGCTTGCCTGCTAGTATAGAGCAATAACGTCTTCAGGATACAAACAACAGTTTTCCCTGACTATATAAAGGATATGACGCTTCAACTAGCTCATGTCGCTCAGAATAATTAACGCTCCTAGACGATCGTACTAGTAGAGATCCATCAATTAATTATTCCTAAATTCTTGGATTCATCCACTGAATTTCTGAAAATATTCAAATATTTTCGTAATATTTCGTTACTTCAATCTATGGTTCTTCCCATCAGAATTCCATGGGTTAGTAATAAATACTCAACGTACGGGCGTCTGAGTTACCTTCGAGTAAGCCCCGACTCAAAAGGTGCAAGTGTATTCGACGATGATGCACTAACAATCACCTGAACGCACGAACGAGTATTTCAAAATATGACGAAACGATGAACCTATGAAAATAGGAAAGAAAATAATAAATAATAAAATATTGACCAAGGCGCTCGGGGACTGGGCCCACTAGCCGGCCGGCCGTGTCGTGGCCAGTCCCACGCCAGTTTTATATTTTATCATATTTTTGCTATTTTCCTTGATCTTATGAAAATCCTTTCATTTGAACAAATATCCTTCGTTTTGAGGAAACTCCTCAGTTTCATGGTGTTTCCTTCGCACCAAAGAAATAATATAAAATTGAGAAAAAATGTCGTGGGGCCGTGTTTATTGGCCAACCGGCCATGCCTTGATCCCGGCTGGCCCTACACCTCATGGTTCCTTATTATATTATTAATATTTACCTAACCTCATGAAAACTCCTTAATCTCATGGTATTTTCATAAAACCATGAAAAATGTAATATAAAATTATGGAAACTCGTGGGACCGGGCCCCAGCCGGCCGACCATGCCCTAGCCGGTCCCACACGTCTCTTTATTTTATTATTATTATTTTAAGCTTCCTTGATCCCATGAAATTCCTTGATTTCATGGTATTTCTCTCAAATTATGAAAATTCCTTCAAATCATGGAAATAATACACAAAAATTACATAAAATTTAGGAAACGCACGGGACCGGGCCCCAGCCGCCGACCATGCTCAAAGCCGGTCCCACACGCCCTTATTTTATTATTTTAATATTATTTGTTTCCTTGATCCCATGGAAACTCCTTCACTTCAAGGAAACTCCTTAATTTCAACAAACTCATTGATTTCATGATATTTTCATAAAATCATGAAAAATAATATAAAATTAGGAAAGGCACTATGGGACCGTGGTCACTGACCGGCCGGCCATGCCTTGGCCTCAACGGTCCCACCCTTCATCATTCCTTCATTTTATAATTATTTTCCTTCATCTCGTGAAGTTTCCTCAGTTTCAACAAAACCCTGATTTTGTCATATTTTCTCAAATGGTTGCTCAAACGCACGCCAGAAAATACCAAAATTCTCAGGACTGAGATACGGACGTTTTGACGACGTGAGCATGTTACCTTGACCTACCAAGGTTGGCTCTTTGGCTCGCACGGAGCCGGTCCCACATATTTTCATGAATTGACCTAATTTGCGCAATTGCACGTATTAGGTCCAAAACTCTTCCAAATAATTTTGGAATTTTCATAGAGCGATCGTAATTTGATACCGTTACCATCCAGGGCGGGTTTCATGACCCCTTGGTCGGTCCCTCATCTCTTCATAATTAATTAGGTTTTATCACCTAAGGCTCAAACGAGCATTTTTCTAATAAATGATTAAACCAACATTTAATCATTCTTTCATCAACAAATCACCAACTCTTCAAGAGACCTTGGTATTTGCTCACTAGAGCATATGGGATCTACATGGACGATACATGATCCCATGTAGCTGGTCCCTCCTTCATTCCATGGTTAATTTTCAAATAAACCATCAATTGATCGAATTAGGGTTTCTGAGTCCAAGGATCATAATTCCAGATTCAAACACCAATAACTTTACGACGATCTCATGACCATCATTTTATTATACTCGGTTCAACTATCAGTATTCTAATTAATGTTTTATTTTGGTCACTCTACCAATAATTCATCAGATGAGCAACATTTGCTCAGATGAGCAATATTTTCTCAAACCAACGAATATTGGTTTAACCCTCAATATTTAACAATTTATCGAATGAGAAATACTTGCTTGCCTCAACTATCAACGTGAGAATTATACCTCTATCTCAACAAACACGTTCAATTCATGAGTCTCAGAACATTTTGCAAAATCATGTTCAACTCAGCAAATACATGGACTCATCGTCCCATGAAGTCACGAAGTCAACAACTGACTAATTACACCACGAGACATCAATCGTGTCACATGGGGGGATATTAACTAGGGTTTTGGTCTGGCGGTCTACGACACGTGTGTTTATACACATGATGGAATGTGAGCAATTCGTGCAATCAGTTGAAGGAGTTAACAAAGTAGTGGATGGAAAATCGACCAAGTCTCCGCATGATGAGCAACTGGTTTCAAACACGATTTCCATTTCCCCACTCTTTGATTCCATCAACTGTCACACTTCATGGGATCATGGTGTCTACAATTCCAGCAATATAAATAAGTCTCTGAATCATGATTGAATATACAAGAATCTCACGTCAAACAGACAACACGAGATTAACAACTCAACATCTGAGTAATCACTCTCAACAGAGATTCAATCATTCAGAACTTATCTTATTCAGAATACATAACACACTTACAATATTTGATTACCATTGATTCCACACATTTCTCAGCTTCCCTCCTACAGATCGACCCATCCTCTCTTGTGACCGAATTTACTCTGGAACGACCATTTTATTGGTTTAGGCCGGAGTACTACAGATTGATCTCTCGAATTCAAAGCACTCCCTTCTTGCAGTGCATCTGTGTGAGGTTGAACATTTTTCTCGGTTCAAGGAGTCTCTTCCGTACGGTCGTCTCCTTAATTCCGTAAAAACAGCAAATCATTTTGCCCCATCCACATACACAAATTCTTTAAAACCTTGGCATACCTAGGTACGGTTCTGATGGCCTCAATAAATGGAATGTTGATGTGTATCTTGCTGAAAATAACCATGATCTCCTTGTATTGAGCTTGCTTCTTCCACTTGCCAAAACGACTAGGGAAAGGAGGTCGTATGGTTAAAGTGGGAACCGTGTCCTTAGGCTGGCTGTTTGAGGTTGGCTTTTCCTTTGGGACGGTTTCCTCCTCTACTTCCTTTTCGATGTAGTTACTAACCTCTTTTTGTTGATGTGGATCTTCAGTTTGTCTCCCACTTCTTAGAGTTACTGCATTAACGTGCTCTCTTGGGTTCACAAAAGGTTGTGATGGCAACTTTGTTGAAGCTTGCGATTTCATTTGATTCATATCTATCGCCATTTGCCCCATCTGTGTCTGCAATTCTTTAATGTCGGAGTCAGTTTTCTGTTGATTTTGTTGGAACAAAGAGGTAATACCTTGCATCATGGCACTCAGTTTATCATCAATAGAAGAACCCTGCTCTTTATGTTGTTGTGGTTGCTGGAATTGTTGTTGAAAACCACCTTGTCTTGCATATGGATTAGGAGCTGCAGCTTTCTTGTTAGCATAAGTAAAATTAGGATGATCTTTTTAACCAGGATTATAAGTATTTGAGTATGGGTCATACCTCGGCCTCTGATTATTAAATACATCATTTACCTTGGCATCCTCTTCATATGAAGGAACAACTGCAGATGCTATACGTTGTACCATTTTTTCCATATTACTCATTCGTTGCTCCATGTGTGAAGAATATCCCATCTCGCTAACTCTTCTAACTGTTAAGGAATCTCGAGTGTAAAATTGTTGAGTGTTTGCAGCCATGCTCTCAATCAAACTAGTAGCTTCCTCGATAGTTTTATTAGCCAGTGCACTACTGCTATCCGCATCAATCAAGTGTCTCTCATGTGGTAGTAAACCCTCATAAAAGTGTGTGATAATGAGTTGCGATGGTATTTGATGGTTTGGACAGATCGCCAACAATCTCTTGTATCTATCCCAGTATTCATACAGAGATTCTCCATTAAATTGCACAATGCCACTAATTTCCTTACGAATAGATGCAGCTTTAGAAGCAGGAAAATACTTCTCTAAAAACAGGTTTTTCATTCCGTTCCATGTGGTAATACTTCTGGGAGGGAGACAATATAACCATGATTCTGCTTGATCCGCCAATGAGAATGGAAAAGATTGTAGGAAAGTTGTATCAGCATCGTCGTCACTCTTTCTCATGCTTCTTACTGTATTCTGAAATTGTTGTAGGTGTCGATTAGGATCTTCACCCGGTAGTCCCTTGAACTTCAGAATCCAATGAAGAAGATTTGACTTAAGTTCCACTGTGTCAGTTAGAGTAATACACAGTGGTTGATATTCTAAACATGGTGATGTTAGATCTCTCAACGTTTTTCTCTCCGGAGGTGGAGGTGGTGGAGGATTTTCACCGTCGTTCACCATTATTGATGTAGAAGGTTCTTCTTGTTTTGTTTGCTGACGTGCTTGAAGTACCGTTCCTCTATGAGTTTGGATTCCGCACCTCTGGTATTCCCAGTCTTTCGGTGCCAGAGAGTAAGTACCTGAAAACAAAAATCTAGAAAACGAAATTAAAAACTAAAAAGAAATTCTAAAAACAAGATTAAAACTAATAAAAATAACAACTAAAGCTACCGACTGCTCCCCGACAGCGGCGCCAAAATTTGATGGGTGTCGTAGGCTCAACAAATTAATAATCTTATTTCCACACAATTAACTGGTAATATAATGGAAGTAAGGATCGTTCCCACGAAGAGCAGTGAGTTTTAGTTGTCAAAGTGTCACAAAAGGGAGGTTTTGTTTTAGATTGTGAACAAAATAAATAATCAAAGCAAATAAAGTTGTATTGTAATCAATAGAGAGAGATATGATCGAGGAATCCTTCTTCGTTAATAAACTGTCAATGAGTTAATATATTCATCTATTCATCATTAATCATAGATTATCACCAACCGTAGAATAACAGGTACGCTTAGCTATTCCCAAAATTCCTTATATCACTGGATAACAGGTACGCTTAGTTACCAGATTCTATTCGTATGAACCACCTTGAGGTACGCTTACAAGATGTAATTCATCGAATACTTTAGGGTTTGTGAATTTAGGTTTGATCCTAGTAGTTAGACTCAGTACTCTCGGTGTATTTGCTAGGGTTGTGTTTGCACGCGATCGCTTTACAGAATCCCTCTGCAAGGTTTCACGTTTTCTACTTGTGTAAGGAATTATTCAAAAATTACGGATATCCTAACCCTTACTAGCAATAGATTAGACTAACAAATGTATTTAGTTGGCTACCTAAACAATCTATCAATCAATCATAAGTAATCATATGAAGAAATCAAAATAGATTCATATATTAAATCAAATCAAGTTTACAACTTAGAATTCATCATCAATCAATAGGTGTTTAGCTACTCATGGATGTAGAAACATCCATGATATACATATGAGAAAAGTTAAGAGATAACATTACGATTGAGAATCGCTCCTAAACCCTAGCTTTCGATGTTTCTTCTCTCCAAGACTTACAATTTCGTGACCTAATGATGTGATCTCATTTTACATAACCTAACACCTTTTTATAGGTTTACATTGCTTGGTCTTCACGTATTTAGTTCGGTTCAAGAACCCGACCCAAAATAACGAAATAACGTTCCCAAACGTGCATTTAGGCCTTCCAAGGAGTTTATACACGTTTTCCTACTTGCTAGGTATGCGTGCCCGTACACGTACCTCAAATTCCACCAGAAATTTTCGGAACTACCCTAGTGTCTTCGGTATTCAATAAAAACTTGTTTTGACCACAACTTCTTCGTACGAACTCGGAATGACCTCATTCTTTTTGCATTCTTTTTATTTTTCAATTCTATTCAAGATGGTGATAATAAATCCTTAATTTGAATGAGTTAAGATTGGTATTTGACCCTTCTCTTGATTTTGAGCGTTTTGCTCCTTTTCGTCGCGCTTCTTCCACTTCTCTTGGACTTGGGCACTTGGAATAATTGGAATACTTCTTTTCCTAGCTATTCAGCACTTTATATCTCCTTTTTGGATGATTCACCTATTGGAGGCAAATAAGAGAAAACAAGAGTAATAATACAAAAATATGCAAGAATAATAGCTAAAACAAGTATGGAATGGACACTAAAATCATATGAATTATGCACTTATAAATCACCAATTTGGAGTTGTTATTACCTGTGGTGGTGAGGCTATATTGCATTCTGTTAACAGATTATTGGCATCTAAAGGCGATCAAGACAACATGTCTATGTTGTTGATAGACTTCACCAATGCATTTAATCTTGTCGACAGATCAACCATCATCCAGGAAGTGATAAATAAGTGCCCCTCCATCTCAAAGTAGGTCGAGTTCTGCTACACTAATCCAGCACGGCTATATTACAGTAACACCACCTTGTCTTCTGCTCAGGGAGTACAACAAGGGGATCCGCTTGGGCCGTTACTCTTTTCTCTTGCACTGCATCCACTGGTTCAGAAAATTGCTTCTCTTTGGACGCTTGATCTCCATTCCTGGTATTTGGATGATGGTACAATAGTAGGCGATACATTATAGGTCTCTAAAGCCCTGCAGATTATTCAAAGTGATGGAAAGCATAGAGGACTACATCTTAATGTCAGCAAGATGAAACTATTCTTGCCTACACCATATTCTAGGAGTTTCACAAATGGTTCTTTCCCCAACAATATCAGCAGAACTACATTAGGCGTCAAGCTTCTAGGATGTCCAGTAAGCTTAGATGCGAAGTATTGTAATGACTTAATCATGGACATGGTGCAGAAAACCATCAGATTAATGGATTCCGTAAGGAGGATACAAGACCCTCAAAGCGAGTTGTTGTAATTACGTAACTGCACTGACGTATCTAGGCTGTACTTCACGATGCACACAGCAAACCCACAAGTCATGCAGCATGCTACACACCATTTCGATACCCACCTACTTCAGTACCTACGGCAACTCATCACTGGTAATGACCCCGATTTTGGGCCCTTACAGCAGCGACTTGCTACCCTTCCAATTAAGTGTGGAGGTCTTGGCAGATACACTATGGGATATAGGACCCAATATAGCTTCGTGGCATCACATATTCAAACAGGACCTCTAGGGAAAGTTATTCTCAGTAGATAGAATATCCCTGACACAAGCCATACCTTTCAACAAGCTTTATATGGATACTTACAAGTCTATGGCCTTTCTTCAGATTACAACGTTGACACTACCACCCCACATCTTATGAATTCATTGGAGGTACCATACTTCGACGCTATCATGAGGGAGATGCCGACAAAGTTCAACATGTCAGACAAGGACTCGATCTTATGAAAATGCAGTAAGTCCAAACATGCCCAAGACTATTTAATGGCCATACCAATCAGTGGGCTCAACCAATGCCTAGGACCTCGACAGTTTAGTTCCGTACTATGCTACAGACTCGGTATACCACTTTTTGATGCAGACAACCCTTGTCCAGCTGCAACAAGACGATGGATATTTTCGGAGACCATGCACTCCATTGAGCCAGTGATGTAGGGTTGAAATTCCGACACGATTTAGTTCGTGACGTACTTGCATACATATGTTTTAAGGCCGGAGTTGCAGCACGGAAAGAAGCTAACTTGGGTTTCGTGTTAGACAACGTCACCACCTTAAGACCAGCAGACATTCTCGTCCACAATTGGGAAAATGGACAAAACACATGTTTCGATGTCACATGGGTATCACCATTCACAGGTGGGGGCGTACGTACCAGGGCAGGCCATATCTAATGTCGTCTCACGTAAACTAGGAAATACTTGGATACTTGTACGACACAGGGTTATGGCTTTAGCATCTTCGCCTTCACCACACTAGGTGAACTTAGTGATGATGCCACAATCTTTTTGAAGAGGCTAAAAAATTGCTTGGCAAGACACGACACAAATGGCAAAGTTGGTAGCTCTCTATTCCATATGATAGGTATCGCTATTCATAAGGGTGTGGAAGCTCATCTTGTTGCTAGACTCCCAACCAGTTTCATGTAAGAATTTAATAATAATATATTAAATAATTATACATTTTAATTTTCAAATTATTTCATATTCCATTTCATTTAATTTGTCAATAATAGAAATAAAAACATGTATTAATGATTAATTAATTTTAGTTAGGTGAAAAATTTAAGCGGGATGTTTCTATTAACCGGGAAACATTAACCAAAGAAAAATGTACATCGACGAAATAGGCAAACGCGCAAAAAGTTGCGCCGCAAGCCTTTTTTGAATTGCAAATACTAACCTATGAAAAACAAACTCTCTCGGACCAGGAATCATGACATTACTGTGCATGACTTTCTGGACTCTTTTGAGAATACCAACCGCCTCTGGAGCCAAAAAACCGAATGTATCAAAAGCGAAAGGAATAAAGGCATGCCCCCCCTAACGCCGCTTGCCCGACTGTAAATGTGCCATGTCCGAATCTACTAACGGAGAAACCTCGGTAAGGTCCATACATGCATGTTTTCCGTTAGCCCACCCAAAAATTAAAATATCTGTCGGCCCAAGCGTCGATCTCCCCTCAAGTGGATCAGTCAAAAAGTTGACGGCCGCTTCTTTCTTCGCAGAAATACCGGCTAAAATTATTTTAGTTTGATTTTTTGTTTGAAACTATTTATATATATATATATTAAAAAGTAGTTAAGGAAAATAATTTTTATAACGATCATAATAATCGTAACAATTAGTAAATTTAATATTATATGTATTTATATTTAATAATAATAAATTAATTATTTTTAACCCTATAAAATTGAGTAAAACTATTTTTAGAGATATGTCTTTTTTTGTCATCTGCTACAACAACAATGGTTGAATTTGATATTTTACCAAACACACTTTGATTGCTTTTTTAATCAGCTTTAACTTTAATTAATATTTTACCAAACGTCTAACTGCTTTTTTCTCACAACACATCACAGCAACGCACAACAAAAAAGTGCTTTTACAAAAGCTGCAGCAATACCAAACTAAGCCTAAACCTGGCTAGTTTGGGGCCTATAAGGATTATTTGGGGCCTATGGCTACGAGACAAAAAAGGGTCATCATGAAGTAAAATGAAAAACCCCTTATCCAACTATTTTAGATAATAGCTAATTTACACATGATTAATTAGTGTTAATCAGATGATTAATTGAAGTTTAATCATGGTAACCTAGAAATCAATTAATGTTACTTCATCATCAAAACATGAAAAACAAAATTCTTTTTTTTTCTTTTTTTTTGAAAAAAATCAATCCAGAATCGGGCTATGTTCATGCTCTCATAAACCGATTGTAAGAATCGGTTTTTAAGACTTAGAACATAAACCAATTATAAAATTCAAGAGTTATTCTGTGATTTTTTTTTTGTTAGAATCGGTTTATGTTAATGCCCACATAAACCGATTGGTTGTAACATCAACTGCAATCAGACTAATCATGTGCACACATAAACCGATTCTGGATTTATTGTTAGAAAATTATATGAGTAAATCACAGAGATTTATAGTTAAATAATTGTTGAGTTTCTTTTGATATGAACGAATTAAAGGGATTAACTCAATCGCTTGAATTGTTTGTCCACGAAAATCCTTCAAAACCCAAAAAAAAATGAGAATTCAATTGTTGAAAACTCTAGTACTGATGAAAAAGTGGGTGCATCTTATGATCGCCCATTATGGAAAAAAAATAAAAACTTTAATCCAGAATCGGTTTATTCGATAGGACCACATAAACCGATTTTGAGTTAAATTCCCATATTGGGAACGACAATTGGTCGTTGTTCATATATATGTAGTCTGATTGTGGAGACAAAAATTATATAGGAAAATGCGAACATAAATCGGATTACATGTTACTCAACAAGAACCGATTGTTGTTTTGGGGAAATTTTCTCTAAAACTATCAAATCCTTAATCGGTTGATATCCTTAGATATAAAAACTGATTGTTCAAAATCGGTTTTTCGACTGGTACACATATACCGATTCTTGATATTTGTACAAACTCAAACATGGTTCCAGAATCGGTTTATTTGTGCATTAGCATAAATCGATTATGGTTGATGTTCATCACATCAACCCAGAATCGGTTTATGTAGGTGTACCATATCTACCGATTCTGGGAAACATTACCAACAATCGGTTTACATTAATGCTTATATCAACTGATTCTGGTTTGATTTTTGTTAAATGGAAAGCAAAAACGGATCCGAGGAGAGCGAAAATCGTAGTTGACTCACTAATTAGGCCGATTTGTAAACTGAGTTCATTTTTGAGTTTTTTTTGCCAAATACACCCTTTACCCAACGGTGCTTATTAAGTTAACCTAATATATAATTTTTTGGAACAGAAATTCAACGGAATAAAATCAGAATTTTTATCATCACCGACAACCAAAAACACCACTAAACCCTAAACCCCATAAGTAATGCTAGGAAATATAGAACAACACAGGGTCATGTACGAGGAAATATTGGGTGTCGATTTGTTAAAAGAATTGAAAGATACGACCATATGATGGGAACAAAAGAAACGTGCATGAGATGAGTATCATTTCCACTAATAGTTATGTCTGTGGACCTTGTTCAAGATCTCCAATGGCTACTCTTATATTAGTTTCAATTAATATACATATCATTTAATCGCTTGTCTCATTATACTAGTTATTTATTTTTTCTTTTCGGTCATTCTTTGTGTAGTGATGGTTGCAGATACTTCCAACTTTTTTGGCTCGACTATCGATCAATGGTCTATGCATAACTGGGCAAATTAAGAAATTACCAGCTTCCGAGCATACGATTAATAAACCGGTCAGGAATTTCAAATTCTTTTATAAAATGGTCTTTCCGTTACATTTTCCAACCGGACCCACCAAAATGGTCAACCACTTTGGTTTAGTCAATTATCCCCGTCAAAATTATCACCATATCCTAAGTAACCCTAGATATCTCTTTACTGTGTCGACCCTATTTTCGTTTCAGAAAAAAAAAATCTCAAGCAGAGGAGAGCTGTAGTATGCAGAAGGAGACGTAGTTGGTGAGCAGTTAAAAGATTTTTGAAGTTTTGAGAAATTAAGAGGAGAAGATCAATAGTACTATGTTTAGAAGATGTTTGAAGTTTTGGGAATATATCAGAAATCAAAGGATGAGAGCTGCAGAAAGATCTTCCATCTTCTTCTTCAATTGAGTGGTTTTGATTTCTGATATAGGTTGCAAGTTTGGATTGTTTTGGAGTTTCTAATATTGTGAGAATTGAACGATCTACCACCTTCTTTGTGTCAATTGTTTTTAATCTCTTGTAAGTTGGTAGTTATTTTTTTTTTTTTGACGATTTTGATGATTCATTAATTGATTCAGTCTGAGACATTGTGTTTGTGTTAATTCATCTTATGCATGTTTGTTTGAATTTAATTTCATGAATTAGGGTTTTTGAATGTTAAATTGGGGATCCTCTCTTAATTAGGGTTCTTGAGAAATTTAGGGGTTTTATCATATATGAATTTCTTTTTACTAATTCAAGATGCGGATAGTTGTGTTTTTAATGAATTGATGATTCAAAATTTGCAATGATAAATTGACTGAGAGAGAATATCATAGCTTGATTTCAATTTTTGCAGAGAAAAGACAAGGAGAAGTGAATAAATTTCTCTGTCTTAGGTGATTGATGGATGATTTAGAGTTTATGTGGTAGGACTGTTGGTGATGTGTTAAGACTTAAGAGCTTTGGTTGATTAGGGTTCTTGATAATGACTCAATTTGGGGAAGAACACGTTACAGGAAGAAGAATATGAATCGGTCATGGTTTAACTAGGTAGTAACCTAGCTAGTCTCTTGGTACTGTTTAACTAGGTTCGACCGAGTTAGTTCAAAAGAGGGGTTAACATGTCTTTTCCTAAGTAGAATAACAGACACATACACGGTTAACTGCAGTTACCCGTTTTTTTAAAAAAACGGGATGGAAATGTCAATATCTGCCACTTTATAAAAAGATTTGAAATAACGGCCAGTTTCTTAAATATATTACAAATATATGGTCACTTTACTAAAAAGCCCATACTGGATTTGGATGTTTGTTTTTAATGATCACTACATAACATGGACTGTAGGGAAAAAGAAGTAAGAAGAAAGAAGCGTTTGACTGAGTTAAGCTTGGTCTGCAAGCATGTGAAGGGTAAACTTGCCCGAGTCAAAACTCATTATAGGAATCGACCTAGTTAGTGAGTCAACTACGATTTTTGCTCTCCTCGGATCCATTTTTGCTCTCCCTTTAACAAAAATCTTCTGATTTGGTTTCAGAAAAATTTTATGAAAACTTTCAGAGATTCATAGCAAAATCATCGATGAATCCCCCTTAAAAGCAACGGATTACAGGGATTTAACTCAATTACTCGAATATGTTTGTCCACAGGGATTTAACTCAATTACTCGAATATGTTTGTCCCCGAAATATTGTCTGAAACCCAAAAAATAGAGAATTAAATTGTTGTTTGTGATTAGGTTTTAGTTTTTGATTTTGATGAATTGGGTTTTAGGTTTTTTATTGAAGATTGTTAATAGTTTTAATATTTGTTTTAGATAGTTGGAATTATTAAATTTATATAAGGGTAATCTAGTATTTTAACACACTTTAGACACCCCTTATCCTTTTCTATTGGGTGGATGAAGAAATCCATAGGCCCCAAATAAATGCCATAGGCCCGAAATTAGCCGGGCTTGTAAAAGCTACAAAAGCATAAGCTTTGGTCCCACCAAAATTTAATGCTTGATTTATCTTTTTTGTCCCTATTTTATTTTGTAAATGACAAAAATTACCCTTAAATATATATACAATCAATTTTTTATTTCTTATATTTAATTTTTTTAATATTACTATATTTTATTTTCAAACTATTTTATGATACCATTTCATTTAATTTGTCAAAAAAAAACTAAAATTACTTAATTTTATTTTGATTTTTTGTTTGAAATATATATATATATATATATATATATATATATATATCATGCTTAATATATTAAAAAGTGGTTAAGTAAAATATTTTTTTAAACAATCATAATAATAGTAACAATTAGTAAATTTAATATTTAATAGAAAAAACTAATTATTTTTAAACCCAATAAAATTGAATAAAACTATTTTCAGAAATATGTCTGTTTTTGTCATTTGCCAGAACAACCATGGTTGAATCTGATATTTTACCAAACACACGTTGATTACTTTTTTAATCAGCTTTAACTTTAATTAATATTTTACCAAACGTCTGACTGCTTTTTTTCCACAGCACAACACAACAACGCACAACAGAAAAACGCTTTTATAAAAACCGCAACAATACACCAAACTAAGCCTAAAGCTTTTATTAATTATAAAAAGTTTTACGCCAAATGTTTGAAAATGTCGTGTACACTAGAAATTTTATAAATCAGTGTTGTTGGAACGTGACCTGAGTCGTGACCCGTTTTTCAAACCTTGGTTGGAACCATCAAAATCTATTAATCAAGCGACGAATTATTTAACCGATAAATTCATAAATATTCATAACGCTGGTAGGCTAGCACGTGTTCAACTACCAATGTAGTAGTACGTCGTTGGAGCTTAGCTTGTTAGGCTTCCAACTAGATTCTTGTAATAATACTCTTTACCCAATAATAAAAAATAAATTAATATATTAATATTCTCGTTTGGAATAATTTTTTTTTATTATTATTATATTTATATAAATAATACACTAGAAGAAAAATTACAAAGGAGCAGTTGGTAGCCTAGCCACAAGCTGGGCACCAATATAAATAATAACTTTTTATCATTATTATTTATTTATTTTTCATTTGGAATAGTAAATAAAAAAATTACAAACTTTTGGCTGGCAACCTAGCAACAAGCTGGGCTCCAACTCCCTTTTGAATAGCAATACCTAATATATGAAAAATAAAGCTAACAAAACCACTACTAGCGTCATTGCTAACTAAACAATTCTTCATACGCTTGAAAAAACATAAAGTATCCTCACCAAGTTCCCCTAAGGTAGAGAAAGCTAAAACACCCAGACCATAACCATGTGATACACACTTGTCCAAGTATTTAGTGCGTTTCGCGAAACAACACTAGAAATAGCTTTTCCTGGAATGAAAGAGTGAATGCCTTCACCTGTGAAGGGAGAGACCCCTGTAACATCCATACAAACATCTTGTCCATTATCCCAGTAAGAACGAGGATATCAACAGGCCGTAAATCCTTGTCATCATCTGATAGAAACCCAAGGGATACTTCCTTACGCGCAGGCACACCAGCTTTGTAAAAAATGTCAGTGATTATATCACGTACAAAGTCATGTCAAGACTTAGTCCCAACATCCTTAGCACAATGAAGCGCGTGATCTCCAAAAATATCCATAGATCTGTTACAACTTGAGCATAAACCATTCTCAACAAACAATGGGATACCCAGGCGATAGCAAAGGACAACTCTGAATTGTCTCGGCCCGAGGCATTGATTAAGCCCACTGATAGGTACAACTAATAAATAATATTGTGCATGCTTAACTTGGTTACACTGCCACAAAATGGAATCTCTTGCAGACATAAAGAACTGGTATGGGATTTGCTTCTTAATTGCATCAAAATAAGTCACTGCCAGGGAGTGCATGGAAGGGGGGGGGGGGGCAGTATCATCGACGCAGTAGGAAGAAGGTAGTCCACATACCTGAATAAAATTCTGAAGAGCCAACTGAAAAGCAGAACCTTTATCTATTGAGAATAAGTTACCAAGGATCACCTTTTGCACTGAAGCCGTCTGACTCTGAGAAGCGAGATAACAGTAGGTGCGGGTGTCTGCCATGGTATAAATTCCCAAGCCACCATCCTTCATGGGCAAGGTAGCCAATCGCTGTTGTAAAGGACCAAAGCCGGGACCATCACCAGTGATAAGGAGTCTCAAGTACTTGATAAAATGATCATCGAAAAGCTCGGTGGCTTGTTGAAGGGTTGCAGGATTGGTAGTACGCAAAGAAAAATATAATATGGAAACACCGGTGCAATTGCGAAGTAATAACATCTCACTCTGAGGATCTTTGAGTTTTTTGATGGCAGACATAAGTTGAACAGCCTTATTTACTCTACTCAACATCATATCACTAATAAAGTTCAAATCCAGACTCACCGGACCACGCAAGAGTTTAACACCATTAAACGGTCTACCAATATCAGTAGGGAAAACACCATCAACAATACTTCTGAGATCAATAAAAGGCCAAAAGACTTCTGTTTTCTTTATATTGAGATGTAAACCCCTACCTGGCCCTTCAGTTTCTATTATACGCAAGGCCTTGGATACTTCAAGTGTATCACCAATGATTGTACCATCGTCTAGGTACCAGGCGTGCAAATCGAGTTTGCAACTGGAAGCAATAGTCTTCACTAGGGGGTGAAGAGTCAAGGAAAACAACAAGGGACCGAGGGGGTCACCTTGCTGGACTCCAAGGGCAGAAGACAAAATATATTGGTCATAGTAGAGTTTAGCAGGTCGCGGGTAGAAAAATTCTACCCAACGAGAAATACCTAGACAGTGAAGACGAACCTCTTTGATGAGCTGAAATCTGCTCACCATGTTGAACGCGTTAGAGAAGTCAATGAGCAACATTGACATCGCGTCCGAGTGACCTTTCAATTCTAGAAGGCTATTTACAGCATGTAAAATACTTTCTCCTCCGGCAGGTACACCAACCCCGAATTGGTAATCGCCTAGATAAGAAGTCATATCCAGACCGACAGAGAAAGCAGACACTTTGGAATCCAATCTACACCAAACCGTGCCAACTGCAATGGACATAAGGGCGCGCTAGCAATGAACTCGCCTAAACCCACACGGAATTTTCCAGCCAACCAAAGGTTGATAACCCTAGTAATAGAAGCGAGTAAATCGTCTTCCACGGCCGCAGCTGCGCCACTCATCGCATCAACTAAATGTTGGGCCCTCAATCCATCTCGCCCACACGATGTGCCCTTGGGGAAGCTTTTAATAGCTCTCAAAAATTTCCGAAAATCCGTTATAATTGGGTCCACTGAAACAACATCACAAAGGTCAGCAGGAGGAGGTGCTGCTGGGTGTTTATCGTGCAACTCAGCGTAGGTCTGTTCATTACAGGGTGCAACTCCATTTGAAGAAAGCACACGAATTACGGTAGCAAAATGACCACAACTTATTCTCTTGCGGCAAGCTGTAATATTAGCTGTGTTATGTTTCTTCGCATCTTCTTGCTTGGAAATACGGACTGGAAGTTGTAACATTTTGTTAACCAGAATGAAACAATCGTTGGCCTCCTTCCAAGCAGATAAATCTTGGTTAATGGAAGTAACTTGAAGACGTTTCCGGTTACCAGATTTCACTTCCACTGAACTTCTCGGTCTGTATAAAGCAAGAGTACAAACGGGAAACAAAATAAGCTGCAGCCAAGCATTCATATTTGCAGGGTTGATAATCACCTTGTCAAGGCACGTTTTCGATGTTCTTGAGAAGGATAGCCGGCACTGATGAGGGATGCTAGTTACTGTGGTAAATTGTCGTTGGAAGACGGCATTGAGAAACTCTGTATATAGGAACCCAACAGACCCTGCTGCAGCATCAACACGCAACTCCACAGAAGCCTCACAGACTGCAGCGATGGAAGTTTCCAAAGCAACAGTACTTACCTCAACAGGATTATCAACACCGTGAATAAGGAATGTTGCGCCTGCACCAATGAATGGCCCTGCAACAACATCTCCATGAACACCCTCACACCCCTTGCAAGGCATCTTCCAGGCATGAAGATGCATGCAACGACAACACAACCACATCCTTAAAAAACCAAGAACTTTCTCCCAGGCCTGGTATATATGAAGATTCTTAGCAATCATCTCCCTGCAGTTGGCTTTGTTATCTTTTGGAGAGAAATGTCTATCATGTATATGCTTAAAAAATGATCCTTCGGCATATCCCCTGCCATGAACACCATCCTGACATCCATCAAAACCCTTAAAAGGGTAGTGACACAAGCCATTATCGAAAGCAGTTACTTCTGCAATGGACGGTGAAGAAGATGGGTACAAAGACACCTGAGAAGAGTGGGTAGCTGTCAATGGTCGCCGAGAAGAGGCCCTGGTGGATCTAGCCATGGAAACTGAACGTGAACCTTAAAGGAAAAAGAAAAAAAGAAAAACAGAAATTGGGACCCTAAAAACGAAAAGCGGCAAAACAAAACGCTAAGAAAGGAAAAAAAATAATGAAAACCCGTGGAAAAGAAATCAAAAGGAACTCAAAATTGAAAAGAAAATCGTGGGAAAACCATGGTGAATTGTCTTAATATAAAAATAATATACTAGAAGAAAAATTACAAAGGAGCAGTTGGTAGCCTAGCCACAAGATGTGCACCAATACCTTTCTGAATGACCAAACTTAATCGATGAAAAAGAAAACTACCATGATCACTGCTAGCATAAACCATCATGATCAGATTCTTCCTCAAAAGATTGGGTCGAAAAGGATTGCCCTGCTGCAGAAGGTTGAGAATAGATGAGTGTTTTGATGAAGGGGAAGGAAGGGATATGGTAGGCTTTGAGGATCTGGAATGGGATCTTGTATTTCGCATAGTTTCTCAGAAAACCATGAAAATGGAGAAATCCTAGGCGTACCAAAAACCAATGGCAGCAATGTGGGTATCAAAAGATAGGTAAAAATCTCTCGAATAAGGCATGTGGAGGGAGGAAGAAAATCTGTGATGAAAAAACACAGAAAACTACCTGCGAATGATCTCGGTTTTCAGTCGCCGAGAAAATCACCAGAGCAGCCTCTCTCGGGTTTTTTTTTTATTATTTTTTTCTGAATTAAAAAGATTATTTTTATTAATAAAATATAAATTTTTATGTACAAGAAAACAGTAGGTAGCAGAGCAACAAGTTGTGCTCCAATTCCTTTTTGGATAGCCAAACCTAATCTAATGAAAAGAAAATTACGAACTTTAATATTAGCGTCGTGTCTAGCTATGTAATTTTTCAATCGTAACAAAAATTCTATAGTTTCAATACCAAGCTCACCTAAGGTAGTAAACACCAAAGTACCAATACTATATCCATTGGCTCTACATACATCAAGGTATTTACCCCTTTTACGCTCAACGACTTTGAACAAAGCAAGACCCAGTGTAAAAGCTTTTACACCACCTCCGGCAAAAGGCGAAACTCCCGTCACATCCAAACAAGTATCACGGCCTTCCTTCCAATTGTAGACAAGAATATCCGCTGGTCTGGAATCACCGCCATCACGAGATAACAAACTCAAAGACGCTTCAACTTTAGTGTGCACACCTGCCCTATAACAAATATCCGCAAAGGTGTCACGAACAAGATCATGTCGAAACTTGATTCCAACTTCGTTAGCACAATGTAAGGCATGATCACCGTACACATCCATATTCATGTTACAACATAAACACACACTATTTTCTGCAAAGAGGGGAATGCCTAGTCTATAACTAAGAACAACACAAAATTGACGTGGCCCAAGTTTCTGTCCCAACCCATCAGCAGGAATAGCAAGTAAATAATCTTGAGCATGCTTGGTTTTATTGCATTGCCAAAGCACCGAGTCACGCCTTGACATATTGAAAAGGAAGGGCATGTCTTTCGTCAACCCCAACACCTTATTTTTATTTTATTTTTTATTGAAAAGGGAGACCATGCTTATTATTATTTTTTATTATTATTTTTTTTACAAGGAAAAGAAAATTATTACATAGGGTTTGCTGGTAACCTAGCGACTAGCTGAACATCAACACCTTTTTGAATAGCCACATCCACTCTATGAAATATCTTATTAAATTATAGATATATTTGTCATCAAATAATTATTTTCTAAATAATGTATAATATTGAAATCTTCGAAGCATAATTCAATCTCCCTCTTTGCTTTAATGTTCAATGTATATCACCAATTAAATACTCAATTTATAAAGCATTTCAATATCTCATTTTATTATTACGTGAAATAATTTCTTACTTATCTGTGAGAAAACAACATCAAAAATTCTTATGATGATAAGAAAAATCAGAAATGTGGTATTGATTTTAGTAAAAAATAAAAGATAATTGAATCATTTTTAATTTATAATGTATCCAATGTATTTTATGTGTACAATAAATTATTAATATATTAATATATTAATAAATATTAATGAATTACTAATTTATAGTATTTCACATGGGGTCAACGCTAAAAATATTATTCAAGGGGGGTTACTAGATAATCGACTATTAATTAATGGAGTTTGTACCGTATACATTTCCACCCCTTTGGGTTTCAAGCTTCCAAGCCATCAGTATGGTATATGTTCCGATTTTAAGAGGGTTTTGGCTCTTGAACACTGATACATCATACCATACAAGTCATTTTATATTTCTTTTGATAAATACAAAGAATTCACTTTCACAGCTAACCCAAGAATTGACAACCTAAGAAAGATAGAATCAGTTTTCTAGCAAAAATCATCATTTGGATAAATTACTCTATCAAAATCATATTGCAACATCCTTTATACAATCAATTATTCAACTTTTCAGTAGCCAATTTTCTCCGTGATCATGCCAATTTTCTCCGTGATCATGCCGCTGTGCATAAATGGAGTTGCACCATTTAGTCGATCCCTTCATAATAATGCTGCAACGCATTGATGGAGTCTGCGAATGGTATATATGAGTATTTTCCGAAGAGAGCTGAGAGGGTACAGTACAGGTATACCACGATGCCCTACAGCAGAGATTATTTTGATATACATGGAATCAGGGTCAGTTTGCTGATTCTGATCAGGTCAATCAAGCAGCACTTAAGCAATTTTCCCAAGCACCATATCTTGAGCTGAAGCTCCCTCCTCCTCTTTGGCGAGCATAATCAGATATCACCGCTCGAGCACATGCATCCCAGGTCTTCACCATATCGTGAAGAGACATCGGCTGTGAAAGACTGCGAAGAGAAATACCGAACCTCGATTTTGCCTTGGTGGATAAATCTTCGTGCTCCTTACTGCCATAACAAAATACTTAAATTAATTCTTGATAAACAAATGATCCACTAACTGTTTAACGATGCAGTTACGTCAAAATGCACAACCCATTCATCAAACATGCATGAAAGTTCTAGGAAATGCAAGATCAACCACTAAGTACAAACTGCCATCAATGCCTCTATGGTGGCACTGTTTCAACCGAGAGTGAGAAGTTGTATATACTGAATTGTAAATTTAAGGTAGCTCAGTAAAGAGGATTAGCACCAAAGCTACTTGTGTTTTTTCATCGAGGATAAGTTTTCACTATGATGATCTCTACATCAATCACAAAAGATCGTTCACTCAATGATCTCAACTGTTGTTTAATGATATAAGATATTTCAAGCACTCAATAAATAGATATTATGATTTCTCCAAAAAATAGTACAATACCGTTATCCCCCGATATTTTACCTCAATTCAACTGGAAACTTGTCCAAGAGTATCGGAGAACAATTTGGATAATTTGTGGGAACGAGCAACCTCAGGGGCTGAATTGGGGTCTACAAAATCATAAACAAACAACAAATGAGTACACAAGTAAAGACAAATCAAAATATGAATAGATCAAACACTAATTTGTAAGATTCAGAGTTCACACCATTTGCGCTGAAGCATACAGCGCCTTCAAGTTTGGACTGAGAGCAACAGCGTTATAGGAGCACTTGACAACGGTTCCTTCACCACCTTCAGCAGCACCTGCAGCTGCAATTGGATGAACATCCTCGTCACTGATATCCACTACAGTGTCGATTAGACGTTGATTAATCCTCCCAATTTCCTCCAGCAGCGCATGGTTGGCCTGCAAAAAATATGAAATTATCACTTTCCTTTAACCGACTAAAACTAGAAGTGAAGAGGATCCTTCAAAAAAATGGAACTGCAGAAGTAACTCCCTCTTTCATATAAAGCTAATTAAAATGGTACCATACTGTTTCTCTTACATCAATAGGCTTGTAATATTTAGATGAATAATATGTCAAACATCATACCTCAACTCGAGGTCTCTTCATCCTAGAGGTCGCAGTTGACTCAAGATCAGACAGTTCCATATTAACCAAATGCTTAAAACTATCGTTCACACTGCCAGCTGATGACACTGCATTCAAGGGAACTGCAATTGTGTGACGCCTCATTTTCTTTGTTGCTGAGCTTCCATCTTGTTGAATAAAATTCCTTGCTTGCATACGACATTTTGTCATAGCCACCAAATCCTCACCCACAGCAGCTCTGGATCCATTACCTGGTGCAGATCCAGCTATCCTGTCGATCATACTAATGACTGACCCAATGTCACTGACAGAAGCATTAAATGCTTTAGGAGACATGGATTTTACCTGAGCAAAGATGAAGATGCACAATGATGTTAAACAATAAGCAACAATTACATACAATTCTAATTGGATGGCATGTGATAAGACCAATGTTTATTCTGATCCTTACTGGCAATCAGCCTTTTTTTTCAAGTGGTATACTTTCATATGTATTACGTTGTAAGAGTACATATATATTCCAACTGATCAACAAAAACGAACAGATTCTAGGATAAGATCGATCTCTGATGGTCATTTAACTTCACATATTAACACCACATAAGTGTCAATGAGTTAGACGTTTTTATGTGTGCTTAGCTGTTAACCTAAAAACGATCGGATAATCTAACCAGACATAACCAATAACGAGGATAAAAAACAGCATACCGCTTTCAATAGGCGTTCCAAAGGCTGCTCTGTAACATTTAGCTTAGTGATTGTGGAGGATGTGACGTGATTGCCATCTGGACCAGTGAACTCCGCGAGCAAGGGGGAGGCTGATATCCCAGGAGTGCCGATAGCAAGAGATTGTGCTTGACCGAGTGAAGCAGCATTCTGTACCTGCCCGATATTTCCTGCATTTGAAAGAGAGGAGATGCCAGAAGTCTGTTTCTCGGGATCCCCAGGTAATGGAGAAGGAGCCAGGGGTGTAGAAGGAGAAGGGATAATAAAGGGTGAGTTTGCAGATTGCAGAGGTGTTCCTGTTTTTGTAAAGGATGATAAAAGGCTTTGCTGGTCAATCTGAGGTGAATGCTGAGAAAGCTGCGGTGATGCTACTGAAAGCACTTGGGGGGAAGCTATGGGAAACGAAGAACCAGGCTTCATTGGATGGTTGTATGGTGCCCGAAGGCCAGCAGCAGCAAGGTGTTGCTGAGACATTCCTCCTTTGTAACTCATCGCCTGTCTAACTTTAATATCTTCGCTCATCTGCTGATGCTGTGGCATTTGATGCCCCTGTAATTGAGCAGATTGCTGTGGCTTTTGAGACTGGTGTGCCAACTGCTGGAACTGTTGCTGCTGCTGTTGTTGCTGCAACAACTGCTGCTGCTGCTGTTTATGCAGATGCATCTGCCGCTGCTGCTGAAGTTGTTGCTTCAGATGTGGATGTTGTTGAAGCATGTTTTGGTTCATCTGGAGGGAATTAATATTACCCTGTAACCCATTAACAGCATTTTGGGACATTGTGTTCAAGTTTCCCTGTTGGAGTGCATTTCCAGTACTTTGATGTTGAAGGGATGAACCCACGCCAACCTGTTGCAATGAACTAGAATTGTTACCTTGGCCTGACTCCATCGTAGAACCAGGTTGCAAAGAACTTAGCAGGTTTGTTTGTGCCGTTGAAGCACCCGTAAGGTTTGGAGGACCATGATTCATGCTTGTCATAGTAGTTGGTTGCACAGATGATCCGGAATTCTGCAGGATCATTGGTTGCATCTGGGAGTTCATCTGGTTTTCATGCTGCTGCAACGGAGGATTTTGAGATTGTATCTGCTGCTGCTGTTGGTGTTGCTGCTGTTGCTGTTGTTGCTGCTGCTGCTGCTGCTGTTGCTGTTGCTGCTGTTGCTGCTGCTGCTGTTGTTGCTGCAGTTGATGTTGCTGCTGCTGCTGCAGTTGCTGTTGTTGCTGTTGCTGTATGGAGAGTGGGTGGCCACCAGTTGGCTGAATTTGTTGCTGTGGTGGACCAGGTTTCCTTGGGCGATTTGAGTTCAGAATATTCACGATCTGTTTCTCATAAGAAGCCAGCTTATCTTTCAAACTAGGTATCACACTATTTTTTGGAAGATTCAAGAACCCCATCATCTTGTCCAACATATTTTTGAAAATTTTGAGCCTATCAATTTGTTCAGACTTTGGTGGTTGTGGAAGAGAATCATGCTACCATGTGACAAAATTTATCAAACGTGATTAGCCAATAAAAAATAAGAAATGTTGTATTGTAAGAGAAGCAAAGTTTTCAATAAGTTGTAAGCAGAAAGAAAAACCAAATACCAACCTGTTGGCATTTTTGAGAGATCTTCTGGTGCATGTCGCTAAGATCTGGCAAGTATTTTTCTCTCATGGACTTAATCTACAATTATAACAAAATAAAATGGTTAAAAACGTGTCCAAGATGATTTTTTTTCTGAGACGGCTAATCTTTTCAACTGACAAAAAGCACAAATGGCTACGATTAGGGACGACTCGGATGCAAATGACATTTGAAAGGGAAAAAAAAACATTATGAAAGCTAAAAGAGGTGATTAGAACTATACTGTCTGATAAATCTCCTCCTGCACGTCGACCACATTTCCTATTGCTGTTGAATTTCCTGCTATTGCTGCATCTATAATAGCATTTCCTGACGCTAAAAGAAAAACAGCAAACGATAACCCACATTAAAACTACAAGTCTGCCATTCTTCTAGAATAATTAATAAATTAAAATAATAATACTGTGATAATAAATAGACAACTGAAAAAAAGGAAAGGCAATAGAAAATAACTGTATCTAAATCATTGTAGCAGAAAAGTGCTACTGAAGAAACAAACCAAATGAAAGCAATGTAAAGAGGATTTTTTGACCGAAATGACATACTTGATGAGGCCTCTGGAGGTGGTCTCTGTGAATGAAACGCTTGCTTCTGGTCCAACAAATTTTGATGGTTGAGCATCGAGCCACCAGATGTCTGAATCCTTTGTTGCATATCCCTTTGTATTGAGTTCGGCTGTTGCTGCAATCCCAGTTGCTGATGCATTTGCGTTGTTTGAGATGGATGCTGAGACATAAGTTGTTGTTGTGCTGGTTGGGATTGTGTATGTTGGCCTTGGATTTGTAACATATTTGCTGATACCTGTGCATTTTGTTGTTGCTGCACCTTTCCCCCTTGCTGATGCATGGTATGCATTGGCTGCTGTTGCTGCTTCTGTAACCCTGACATGTTACTTTGTTGACCTAGCTGCTGCTGATGAGGGATATTATTTCCAAGTAAATGTTGTTGCATATTTGCGATATTATTCTGTTGGTTTAGCAACCCCTGTTGCTGCTGCTGCTGTTGTTGCTGCATATCAGATACATTGTTTTGTTGCCCAATTAACTGATTCTGTTGCAAGTTTGGGGCATTTAGTTGCTGCTGCGAATGCTGCTGTGAAGGCAAAACCGGATGTTGTTGCTGATGCAGAACAGGAGCTTGTTGGTGCATAGACTGTTGAGACTGTTGTTGTGGTTGCCTGAGGACACTCTGTGGATGTTGTTGAAGAGCATTTGTTGTGGACTGTGCAACTGCGGACTGCGGGTTCTGTTGAAGACCTGAAGACGATTGCATCACAGATGGCTGAGCCTGTTGAAGAGTGGACTGGCTTGGCTGAAGACCAGATGACATTTGCATATGGGGCTGTTGAGTAGGTTGCAGTTGAGTAGACTGCATTGGGTTTTGCTGTTGTTGCTGTGGCTGTTGTTGCTGCATGTGTGATTGCATAATTGAGGATGGAATGTTCCCCTGTAGCTGTTGCTGTTGCTGCTGCTGCTTCTGCTTCAAAAGGTGTTGTTGCAACTGTTGTTGCTGATATAAAAACTGCTGCGAATTCTGAGACTGCTGTTGTTGAGAACCGGCCTGTTGTGGAAGCTGCCTTCCTTGCATCTGCCTCGTTGAGTTAGCAAACATATTCGATGATACACCTCCTTGACCTACTAGATTCCCAGACGAATTTTGTGTCATTCCAGACTGCATGCTGGATCCCTGATTAACGGAGGATTGACTGAGACTGGCCCCAGATGGCAATGTAGAAGACAATGCCACAGGTCCTTGGATCCCAGAATTTGCTATGTTATTCTGAATATTCTGGGTTAACAGCTGCTGCCGTGCTTGAGACGGGTTGGCTAAAGGAATTTGTGACTGCCCTGGGTTGCGCACTTGGGACTGCATACTGTGAGACGCTATTTTGGAACAATGACAGTAAAAAATAAACAATCAGGTGACCTATAAATCACAACAAATGAGAATAAGTAAAGCATGTGTCAATCGTTAACACTATGCCATAGTTCAGTACGTACTACCAAAATTCCTTATAAGATTTATTTTAGCATCAATAGTATATTTTGTGCCAGCGATTTTTCTAGCATAGAAACTCTAACCTGGATCTTGAGGATTTTGGCTACCACCACCAGTATTTAACGGTAAAGAATTAGCAACTCCATTTGTCTGAGATTTTGTCTCCATTGTCAGCATCTTCAAAGATATTTTTCGTAAATAATCCGACTGCATTTACAAGTTTAATTTAGTTAGATTCCATGAGTGCTGCATGTATAAGGAAAAGATTGCTGAGCATAACATAACCAAAGAATACTGGCAAAAAATAATGTATGATGCAGACATGATAAACAGATTTCAGTAACGATGATTTACACGGGATGTAACTCATTTTTACCCAGTTCTCAACAATAAATCATTTTTCTATGTAGAGGCCAGTACATCCCCTATTCCTCTGAAAAGAACTTATCAGCCTGAAACTGCTTAGAACTTAAACCTTTCAGAATGTTAAGTGACAAAACAATCATCTATAACACAGAGAAGAGTACACAAATGGGGTCAAAAATTTATTTATGGAAACTAAAACAAGGTTGTACAAGCATCTAAACCTATCGACAGAGTGACAGACCGTGGAGCTTCCTAACAACACAGACATGATTTTGGTGTAAGCCACAGCTAAGGAGATTCTGGTTTGGAGAGAGATAGAGAGATGGATAAGGAAATTGTATCATAGCGAAAAGTTAGATCACATCTATAATGGAAAAACGAATTACTGATCAGAAGTCAGAACACAGTGAAGATGGTGCTGAATTACACAGTTAAGTGTGTGTCCTTTGAACTCATCATAACCGATTAATACGAGGACATACCAAAAGGGTAACAATTCAATTTGATTTAAATCGACCATCTCCAGTCAGATCTTTCTAAGAAGTTAAACAAAACAGGGAAAGACATACCACACAGAACGCATATTCAACATTGGCTTGTCGCGCAAACTCTCGCAAGCAACCCCCTAGAATTCAGCTACTGCTACTCAGGTCTTTCGGGTAATAAAGTACATTCCCGAGTGAGAACTTGATGAAATTGAGACCCAGAGAAGCACTCTAAAAACAAGCGGGTCTAAGCAATTGAGGTTTCACACAAGTTTCGCATCAGCAGAACCCAGATGACTTTCACTACTTCAGTTCGGAATAACTCGATGAGTTCAGCAAGATGTGTACATAAAATGTCATGTGCACTCCATATATCATGATTGCTCTATGTAAAAGGTTATCATATCAGTTTGGACAAAATATTACATGTACTTGACAATCATGTGACACCAGAAGGAAGATTCGCTATAACATATTAAAATTCCAATTATTAGTGCACCACAAAAGAGCACTATGACAAGAACGGCTTGAATCTTGAATACCTCTATCAAATGATCCAACAGTCCTCAACTCTTTTTTAATTTATGTAACCAAAACTCAGTTACGAATCTAAATAATTAAAACGCCAAATAAGTGCTAGAAATCTAATTTCTACTCAACAAAAAGTGAGAAAATTCTGCTTATTTTGATGAATCAATAGTGAAAAATAGGAAAATCATGCTCACTCATGAGTAGACAAAACTAGTAAAGCAATACAATTACCACAATGACGATGCCAAACTGAATAATGATACCTGACTTGTGGCAGCAGTGAATATTTTTTCCTCAAATCTAACAGCAATTTTATTAAGCTCCACCAATCCCTCTGGCCCAGAAATTGGAAGGTGCCTCTTTAGAGTTTCCATTCTACGAGAATGAAACACAATAAGTTTGAAATAAATGATAACTAAGCGTAGTCAAATAACTAGCAGGTAACAAAGATCATATCAGGCGTCAGATTATGAAATACACCCTCCAATGTGCAAAGAAAAAAATAGGTACAGAAATCTCTTGTAGAGATAATCTCCCCACATATGAAAAAAAAAAAACTATGTTACAAAATAAAAGCTTTTACAGCAATATTACTCCCCACATATAATAAATCACAATAATTTCAATCCAGAACTCCCTATTACTGCTTAATTCAAAATGAACAATCCAAGTTTGAAATAATCACTACTAAACTCTGGTAAACACCCAAAACAAAGAAGCGTGATCACTTTGCCCTAATCAGCCTAATTCACAAAGTTAAAACCAAACAACAGTAATCAGCTTACATCTTAGTAACAATTCTCTGTCGAGAATCAGGTTGAAGTTGTGTTCTCCAATCAGTAGCATCCATATTGGGTTCAATTTTAGCAGGCCTCCAATTGTTATTATCCATATCGATCACCAACAAAAATAAATAAAAGTGAAACCTTGATTACACGAATACAACGAAGACGAGAGTGAAACCCTAGAAACCAAAATCGCGAAATTGGGGATTATCCCAGAAGTATAAATAAAGTTTGTTTGGGTGAGAGATAATTTTATCACTAGTGGAGAGATGACTTTCTGATCATAAGAGTCGTATATTTATATATAAAGACGCGCCTAGGGCTGAGGAGGAGTCTTGAAGAAACGACGAAAATCGGAGATGAAATAAACATTCATACTGAACAGTGACACCTGTCGGTTAACCCAACTTAAGATTTACACTAAAAATCGACCGAAATTTAATCAACGGATGACGTATTTTGCTTCACGCGTCCACTAATAACTTCATGTGTGTATTTTTGGAATCGGTAAGATCGTGGAAGTCCAGTGACTCCAGTTATCAGTGTACGTTGTGCAACCTAGAAAGATAGTTTAAGGGGAATTCACTTTTGTGCACACTCCTTTAAAGAGTGTGCACGTAACAAATCGATCAAATTGGCTGTCCAAAATCAACAGTTATCTAATATCTATATTTATTTTATTATTTAATTTTAATAAGTTAGATTAATCTAAAAATGTCAAGTAAGACTCGTATGCTAAGGGGAAAATATATGATGACAAGTTTCCACGCAGTTTCTTTCTTGATTATGATCCTTCCATTTTGTGTTGTTGAGATAGAAGAAGATAAAAATCTAGATTTGCATTGAACTTGTACCTAATTTGTTGAGTTTTAAATTGTTCAATTGTATCAATGAAAATGCGATCATTGTACTTATTTTAGATTGGCCTAAAGAGTATAGGAATTTAGAAGATCGGACTGCGGATTTCTGATAAGCTATTCACATGTCAATTCAGTCGAAGTATAGGTCGTGACATATTAAATTTCTTGGAAGAACCCATTAACGGAGGAAATGGTGATGGATCCTTAGAAAGAGTAAGAAATATTCTAATGAAAGTGGTTTTGGTTTTGAGACAGAGAACAGACTAAGGTGAATAAAAGTATTGATGGTGATCATCTAGGTGAAACGAATTAACTAACTACAATCATGCAACTTCGACTGAAGAGATGAAGTTGCAACTTTGACTGAAGAAATCCTTTTACCTATTTCCTTTCATGATATATTCTTGCCGTTTTTAGATGGAGTATATATTCTTACCATGTTTAGTTTATAATTATACTTAAAACAGAAAAATAAAAGAATTATAAATATTAGATAACTGTTAGTTGTGGGCAACCAATAGGATTGTTTTGTTACGTGCACACTCTTTAAAGGAGTGTGCACAAAATTGGACTCGTTTAAGACTGAGGAGGTTGAGGCTCCAACCTGTAATTGCCTAACAAAAATTTAAATGGAGAATATAGGAAGTAGTATAGAGAATAATAAAAAACCTGAGTACCGTTTATTAAATCTTGTATTGTAATGGATCCGCATATAATATGATACTTAAAACTCTATTACTAAATAGGTACTTGATAGGTCTTAGTATACGAACAATAAAAATGTACAACGTGTAATTGAGAAACTATGAAGAAAATTTATCTCAAACGTTGTGTATAAAGAAACTTAATTTATTTTTCACAACAATAAAGATATAAGCCGCACTCATGTGATTTGTACAAATGATTTTATATATCATTTGGTGACGTGTCTTATAGCATGGTATACACCACATGCAGATGACGACCTTAAGCTTTACTTTATTCTCCCAAATAGGTGACTCAGCCACTTTTTTACCGATTATATATATATATAACTCCCTATTGGATGACCATCATTTTAAGAATGTCGCCTCCTTTAAAAATTTTGTCAGAAAATCTATTAAGATAAAAACTGGATCAGGAAAAAGAGTACGACATTTTGAGTTGTCTTGACCGCTGCGAACGCATTTCCTTGATAAAACTTTGTCAGAAAACACCATTTAGGAAAGATTTGGATGTTGGAAGCTCATAACGTTATTGACGACTGTGCTTATTTTGCTTCATTAAAATCTTGCCAGGAAAAACTGGGTAATGTAAAAACCTGAATCAAACTAATACGGGTGATTATCTGATAATCACATCTCAATAAACTCTATGAATATGCATCTCGTTAGTGATCACCATTCTAAGATTGTTATCTCATTAAAAACCTCATCAGGAAAACTCATAGGGACAAAACGTAAACGTAGGAAAATATGAATGCGTACTTAAAACAATGATAGACCTGCAGATGATGCCTCGTTAAAACCTTGCCCGAAAAAACCCAAATAAACATAAACCATGCGAAGAAAAAAGAGTACACCATTTCGAACTGCGGATAGCAGTAGAATCGCATGCCTCATTGTAACCTTGACAAGGAAATACCAGTCGGAAAAAACCTTGACCAAGGAAAAAGAGTACATGGCGTAAGGTCTAATATGGCTAATATCCATAGTCTTCTACGTATTTGCTCCCCCTGATGATTAGCCTTCTCAGTTGATCATTGTGCCCGATGATACTGCATAGAGACAACGAGCCATCTTTAATTATCTTCAACGGCTTCCTTTACTTGTGAAACTTGGTACGATTTTATTTTGTGCAATTTCTTAATGATCACCTGATTGTCTCATCCTTTTATTCTCCACTAGATTTTATGAACAATAGTAACCAATTGAAGGATAAACAAGTATGCTCTATTACCAGACTAGAACTTGACCCGTGTCGTAACAACACGGTCTCGAAAGTAAGTAAAAAGACTTATATCAATTTTGACCGGTGTCATTCAATCGTTGTTACTATATAAAATTACAATTGTTCTCCATACTTTATTATTATTATTTTCTCTTTTGTATCATAACTGAGCTTAATAATAACAAAATGAAGCACAACTTCCATAATATAATGTCACTTGTGTCATAACGATGCTGATTAAACATCGCACACTACTACATTGATCAACTTCAATACCACCACAAGAACTATCCATTACCACTCCCTTTTCCACCAGCATCAGTACCTCCACTAACTCCATACACTACCAATCACAAACACAACCCTGATCATCCCTAATATTTATCGATGTAATTAAGTTTTTATCTATTTATTAGGATGATTAATAAAATATTTATCATGAGGGATTAATAAAATATTTATTATGAGAAACTAATGAGACAATAATTAATGAAGTACACGGATTATGACAGTTGGTTGAATTTCTAACTTTCAATCACAGACATCACTTATAAACACTTAAGTAAACGACGAATGATTTATATTCTCCCTAAACAAATCTTGAGGATGATACCAAAATCAATTGATAAATTAAGGCAGATATCAAATATTTAGAGGATGATACCAAATCATCAAGTAAATGAGGTCGAGCAAAAGTATGTTTTTGGATTTAAGTTCTTTTTTATTTATAGTCTATCTCTCCTTCCCAATTTTATTTTTGGTTCAAGTTTGTTCAAAAGTTGAGAACTAAAGCTTTTTCAATCCACTTTCCAACCTTAGGTGAGTGAGAGAATCAATCATTTAGTTTTATGGAAAAATAGATTTGTTATTTTCTGTCGATCAAATTTCTCAGTTTTGTTTTTGATTTTTGAAATGAGAAAGATAATACTGATGCATTATTCCTTAATTAAAGCGTGTATTCGTTGGATCGACCACAACTGTAATTTATCAATTGGGAAGGAAAATCAAGACCGCTCTTTATATTGATTCACTTAGCCAAACTTTGTATTATAATACAGAACAAAGAAACATGGAAAAAACTCACCTAGCTAGGATATAACCTGTGTCGTAATAGTACGACTCAATAATAAATTATTTTATTGTGTACTGATTTTGACTCGTAGTATTCGTTTATAATAATTATATAGCGTGATATTCTAGTTTATTTTATCATTAAGACGATCAACCACTTCTTTCTGCTTTATAATGTTAACCGATTTGTGACGACACATTTACAAAATATATTAATACTCACCAACACCCGCTACCACCACAAAATCACCTAATACCACTCCCTGCTGCCCACCCTTCGTTGATGGCACACTTTTAATTTTTAATCGTAAACATCATGTTTAAAATTTAGATTAAACAAATTTAAGTCATCTATTAATTCGTTCTATTATATTTTTTTTTTATTATATTCTATTTATAATGTAATCAATCAATTTTATCTTCACACTAAAAATTATGATTTATCCGATTGGATACTGTAGATAGCAGGAATATCATTTGAGTGATCCAACGGTCATGATTATATTTTCTTATGTGATCTGGTATCATCCTCGAAATATTTGGTTTTTGTCCTTACCATACGTGTTAAAAACAACCAACTACATGTTTCACAATACCTATATTACCCGTATTGTGAAAATACAAAACTATTATTGTCCACTACTATTCACCAACACCCACCACCATAAAAACCCGCCCCCGCTACTATTTATTCCACCGTTAGTAATGTTACCATCTTCACCACTCGTAAGCACCTACCACCGTTTGTACCGCCCACTACTTCTTCCACTACCACCACTAATATTTGTTAATATAATATTTAGTATAATTATTTAGGGGTAGGATCCGTTGACATGGTTATAATGACATAATCTTGATATTTTAGCGCCATTTTTTCTACCAAACCCAACGGGAAATGAATTTGAGGCTAATGTTTTGATGACATGTTCTTCTTATAAGTCTCTACACTCCCACCAAAAATGAGAGCATTCAGAGATGTATAAGACTACCATCTACCATTTTGAATATCAACCGTTTAAGATTAACGGTTGAAATTAAAATTTGTGGATGGTGAAGTTTCGTATTTCGGAATTCTCTCATTTTTAGTAGGAATGTAGAGTTTTATACGAGGAACATGTCGCCAAAATATTAGCTTTAAATTCATTGTCGGTTGAGTTTGGTAGAAAAAATGACAACCATGTCAACGAATCCTTCCCCAATTATTTATTAATGAAAGTATGTATTTATTAGATTAATTAAATGGACATATATGATGAGGAATTAATTAATCATTCAATATAAGAAATTAATAGACACTAATTAATAAAACATTTACAATGGTTAAGTTGAACAAACCACGGCCGTAGATTTATCTTCTTCCTAGACAAGTCTCGGCCACTCTTTATCTAGACTAAGTTGTCCAAGCTTTGTTTTATATTCTAGACTATTATCTAGGAAAGTATTTAGCTGCTTTAACAAACCTTTCAAAAATCAAAACTTAAACTGTCAAATTAGTTTGTTTTTTTTTGTGTGTGGGAGACATCCGGCGATCTTTTGTTGAGATGGAACCACAAAGGTGAATGAGTTATTTTCAGACCAATTTTTCGATATTGGTGTTGAGATCCGGGATAATTTGATATACGAGAAGGCGGACTCAAGGCCCAAAGCTAAGTATTGCCATACTTACACGTTTACTACAAACTCAGTATCAGGTATCAATTAGCATATTTCAACTATTGTACAATTTAGGTATCTTTCGTGTGATACAAACCACAAAGTCAAACATCTCATTTGTTGAGATGTAAATCGATCAATCTGAAGAGTAAGAGATTGAATGAATCCAATCGCATTAGCTTGCCAAATTAACAAGCGACCTTTATTTTCTCATTCGGCTCTCCGATAAGCATCAAATTTGTGGATACTAGGACTAAAGTCCTAAAAGCGTCTTCAAATGAGAAAAGAACTTAATATGGATTAAAATTTGTAGATGCCATTCATATAAATTTTGTCGATAATTCCTTTTCAGGGGGCTATACATCCACAATGATTTCAGTAGCTACTATAAACATTATCGACAACCAGTTAATAACGATATTGCATTGTTTTCAAGAGTTTGAGGATATTCTAATCGATTTGTACCATATTTCAGATGAAGATATTCTCTCTCATGAGATATCGACACAAATTTTATGGATATGCTCCTCGTCAGGAGTTAGATCAACTTACAACTCAAAGAGAATACAGACGTCATCTGATTAACTTGACATATACCTCATATTATAGATATAGATGGTGAAATTTGGATAAGGGGCAGAAGTGTAATTTCAAGACCACAAGACAAAACTCAACTCTCACGGGAGAGATTAATCCCTTAACCATTAAGGCACCCCTAGACACGATTTCTAGTATACGTCCCCGCGAGACATTGCGGGTCGTGATGTCGTGATTCCTAGCGCACATCCCCGCGAAACACTGCTGGTCATGTAGGTTTTGTAAAGCGTAAAACGTCCCCAGCAGACGAGTCGAAGTCTCGCAGAAACAATATTAGGATTACAAGCCTTATTTTCTCTCCCAAACATGTCCCAGCTGACTTCAGAGAGATTCCATTGTGTTGTCCAAGTCTTGAACAGAGTGTATGTCATTGGCCAAATTTCTGACGGCCTCAAACATATCGGCTAAATCTCTGACGACCTCAAACCCGTCGGCTAAATCTCTCACGGTCTCAGACCCGTCGACCAAATCTCTGGTGGCCTCATCCGAACTAAGCCATCTCGTCTGAAGAGTTTTATACACGCATGAATCTCAGGCACACGCCTTACCTAGGGATCAAGCCTATTTCTCAGCCTTTCAAACACACTCACGGCTAGTAAATTGAGCCTGAATTATACATGTCGATCAAAAAACGTGGATAATCTCTCTTGAGCTCTGCATGCTCAATAAAGGGACCCACAAGCGATAATACGGTCTCCGCATGACATATGTGACCGGCCATGGAGAGACGGATCAACCTCACTCTACGCACAATTTCTGAGGCATTCCATGCCTTTTCACGTGACTCATCCTAGTCATTCTCAAAAATCAGAGAATATCTCTCTCTCTCGGCCAACTCGGCTATAGAGAATATTTATCTCTCTCAACACATCTTCACGAAGGCTGACTCAGCTTCACACAAATTGGGGGATATCAATTAAGGTTTTGGTCTGGCGATCTACGGCACGTGTGAGAAATACCTGGCCTATTTCTCACCGCATAAGAGAATAAAAGCGGTGGAATAATGAGATAAACTCAACCTAGTTTATCTCTATCTATTCTTGAAGAGACGGGAGAATTGCTCTGCATGGCACGAAAAGCAATCTTTATCTTCACCGACCTGAGATTAGAGAATTCGACTATAAATAGGTCCTCTATTTCTCTAAGCTATCATCATCTTTCTCATAAACTCTCAGAGCAATTTTTCTTAAAACCCTAGAATTCTCTGATCTCTCTCTATGTCTGCTTCCCTCCCTAAGACCAGCCCTAAACCTCTTCCCTATGACAGAAGCAGCCTTTGAACGGCCACTATGCGTGGTTTAGGCAGAGACTTTTCATGCTCATCCTCCCGTAACTCATTTTCAGAAACCCTAGAATCCCACTTCTGGCCTCTTTCAGATTTTAGGTAGCTATATTTTGGCGACCACAGTGGGAGGTTGTTCACTAAGTTACATAGATAGTTTCAAATAAATCCCAGATCGTAGTCATTAATCTTAATCATGGTCTCTACCAAGGGAAAGGTAGTCGAGACTTCAAAGAATAACGATGTTCATACCAGCACTGTTGAAACTAACACAAACACTGAACGTCATAATGTTGGCACTGAACGTTCTAATATTAGTACTGAATGTCCTAATGTTGGTACTGAACCTCCTGTCAATCTTAATACTGGTATTAATATTGGTACTGGTCGTCATGTTAATCCTAATACTACTAGGACTGAACATCCTAGTACAAGCACTAACGTCCTATTTCCAGCATCAAGCGCCCTGTTGAAACTACCCAGTCAGATCCACTGACTCTGGAAAGCCTAGCTATAAATCAAGAACAACTTTATGAAGCTCGGAAGAACATGAGGGAAACTCAAATCACAATATTAGATAGTTTGAAAACTTTGATTGAGAAGTCAGCAATTCTCGATTCTTCGCGAGGGCAGTTTTGTCCTTACCAGCGTAGAGATCCCGAGTCTTCTAGAAATAATGATAGCGGAAGCCCATGCACACCAATCCATATTCTTGACCATGTCAACTACCGTACCAGTGATACTCGCGAATTTCAGAAAGACAAACAGTCGCCTGAATATCTGACCCTGACAGATTTGGAGAGGTTGTTGAATGCTCGAGAAAGAGACAGAGAGAATGTTGATTTGCTACATACTCACCGTCCTCCTTACCCAGACGAAGTACAAAGTATCCCTCTTCCTAAGGGATATACATCTCTGTCGTTTACACTATACAATGGAGTTGGAAATGCTTGTGAGCATGTGTCTCGATTTCTCGAAGCGCGGGGAGAATACGAGATAAATCATGCAGTGCGGATAAAGGAATTTTCTAAGTCTCTAACTGGAAGGGCTTATACGTGGTACAACAATTTAGCACCTGACAGTGTTTCTAACTGGAATCAGATGGTGGATATCTTTTACAATGAATACTTTTTTGTCTCTGAACATACTACCTTGTCTGATCTAGGAAGGATAGTTCAGAGAACTAATGAGCATCCTAACGATTTTGTGTTAAGATTTAGATCTTAGGCTTTGGATTGTCATGACCCGAATGCAACATAATCTCATCTTGTGGAAATATGTATCAACAACTTGTTTCATGTGTATCGAGCCCTCCTCGAGAATCTCGGTTTGCAGACCTTTTCGAAACTCCATGATGTTTCCAACCGACCTGCTTCTTCAGCACCCGCGCTATTATAGAAACCAAGGATGACCAAAATGGAGAAAGAGCAACGAGTCGATCACAGGAGGGGAAAACGTTCGTCTGAAAAACGTTTTGATTTGCATCACTCAGCCGCTGTCACTGAAGTAGGAAAGAGGAAGGGACAAAACCATGACGCCCAACCCTCGAAACTTCTGGCTTATGATCACAGCAACGTCAATAGTCCTCCTGAATTCCATGGAAGTATGAGGAAGTGCTAGAATTGTTGGATGCATGGATCCGAAATGAAACGATCAAACTTCCATCCATACGAAAAGAGCCAATAGCTGAAGTTATGGCCAATCCAAATTATTGTCACTTTCATAGATTTGTTGGCCATCCAACCATGGAATGCAAAGCCTTGAAATTGATTTTCAAGGTGAAGATTGAAGTCGCAGAGCTTATACTGGATAAAAGAGAGGGTTTGCGTAATAATCCTCTATCTCAGCACCAAATTAGAAGTATCTCTGCTGGTGAGAAACCAGTCGAAGAAGTAGCGGCCTCAATAATATATGGTTCATGTGAACTCCTCCATTTCTCCAAGAAACAATGAAAGGAGGTTTTCAATGTTGTAAGTCGTATTTCACTGGGGACTCTTGCTCCACCACCCGAAGATGTTCAAGTTTCGTTTGTTATGACAGCTGTTATGGAAGACATTACTTTTACGGCCAAGGACATGATGATGGGGGAAGGTCATAATCGTGCTCTATATATCCCAGTATTTCTCGGAGGAAAATAATTCAAATGCGCTCTGATAGACACTGGAGCCTCGGTTAACATCATCCCTTTACAAATATTGCAGGAGGCTGGAATCCCTCAGAATCTGATTGATCCTCGCTGAACTGTGATCAGTGAATTTGAGGGGAATACTAGTAATACCTATGGGCATGTTGTACTCCATCTTCAAGTTGGGAAATTCAGGCCAAGGTGAAGTTTCATGTTATCATAAAAACTCCGGGTTACCACATGATTCTGGGACTTCCCTGGCTTCATGAAAATCAGGTGATACCGTCGACATATCATCAACGCATCAAGGTAGTTCACGAAGGGAAAATTGTTAGGATTGCAGCATCACCTTCGCCTTATGTCCTGACTAGTGAAATAATTATCCCTAGCAGTATTCCAGATCCTCCTAGTCGACTTTACAACACTCTTTTCCCTACGTGGGCATCTATTCAAGAGGCCGATCGTCTTTCATCCCAAACGCCTCTCAAGGAAAGTTTTAAGAGCCAAAAGAAGGTGGTTTCGTTTAAGAGAATCAACGTCCCTGTAGATGGAACTCACAGTTATCCAAGTTACAAAAAAGGCAACAGTTTCACGCAGGAGTATGATCCTAAGGGAAGGAGTCTTTACGTACGTCGTTCCTGCAAAAAAAAACAATCGTATATGTGGTGAGTCTTTCTTTTGATAATAGTCAAGTTGTTAAACTCTGAAGATAAGGCTTAATAAACTCCATAAATGAAGAAAACATCCCAGCTGGGGACTGGACAGAATTTGGACTCAAAAAACGAGTCTACAAACTATCTAGTAGGACATGTTTTATTAGGTCTTTGCTTTAATATCCAAGTTAGTGGTTGGTTAAATTTCCTTTCCAAATGTACTTATTTCAATCAATAAATTGTGTGCCAAACTCTGCTTCACACAAATTTTTTAGAAAATCTTATGATAATAAGGAAACCAAACCATTACTAGAAAACATGTCTCTCAGGATCACTCAAAAAGAAGGCAATTATTTTAAAAGAGATTATCCATTAAGGGTTTGTCTTTAATAAAAATCTCTTTATTTTTTTTGCAATTCATTTGCTTTAGCCTATGCGTCTCGAGTTGCTTGTCTTGCACGTTCCGATTCCTCTCTTTTGATACCTTCCTCTCGAGCCAAAGCCTCTGATGAAAAACAAGGACCTGCATTGATTTTGGCTTAGCCAGGTTTAACGGAATTAAGCCACTCTCTTAGTCATCCGATGTTGAACCCAAGATTTTCACAAGTGATCACCAGCTTCACCAATTCTGAAAGAAGATTAGAAGGTGTGTTGTCTAGAGTCATGCATCTCGCGTCTCCAAGAACCGATAAGAGATTATTAACTAAACCAATGAAAGGATGAACGACATAAGTTATCACCTTCATTGTAGCGACATGGCCATACCTTAGCCATATCGGCTTATACAACGGATATTTGATCAACTCTGTGATTTATATGCGAAGTGGATGGTAAGAGCCGATAGGCAATTATCTCCAGACTGGAGCATGTCGGACCTTGCTCGGACAGTCATTGGGGACGAGGCAATTCAAAGTCAAAGCTTTCTCACATATTCTCATTATGATGTCATCTTACATGGCTCAAATAGTTGGTTATGCCAAGAGCTTTTTCAATTCTTGGATTTGATAAGCTATGTCTTCTAATTCTGTTTGGAAACACAGCTCTTTTAGGGAGTCACTAACGTTTCTTCCTTCTTTTGAATCCTTTTCACATGCTTTTCGTTGGTCAAACCATGGCCCATATCATTGATACATGAGAGTTATGAAATTCTGGTTGCCGCCATAGATTCCACCCCCAAAAACTATATTTTGACTGCGCCTCAACTATATCAACTGTACTTGAACTGTTAGATAATTATAGTAGGTGATAACATCACTGCTTCCATCGATATTGTAGAACCGTACATGATACTTCAGCCTCATACGGCTCCTCGATGGCCTTAACTAAATCTAAGGACTGGTTCGGTATTATCTCGATATGTGTTAGATAGAATCAAGATGTATCGAGGAGTCGCAAATTAAACCAATGCAATGATGTTGACTACTCCCGATCAATAATTAGATAATTGTCACATCAAGACGTCAGTTCCCTTAAGGTGAGTAATCCAACCCTCACTTATTCTAGTGTTTTTTTAAACAACCATTTAACGGCCAATTCTAAGGCGGATAACGCACATTTCACTTAACAGATGTACCAGGTTAGCCTCTTGTTCAGTCGAGTTCTAGGTGGATTAGGCACTGAATCCCCCTACGAGTGTTTCATTTGAATCCAGAATTTCCTTAGTTACGAAAAAATCAAAACCTGTAGTAGGGTATTCAACAATATTCGGTGGTTGTGCTCCGTCTATTCGGGTTTCTTCGACACGAGAATTATTGAAAACCGGGGACTGATGGGTGCCTGAATCATCATCAAAAGAAGATATTTATATCGTATTTCCAACAAGTGTATCTCGAGTCATTCCCAAATCAGGAGTCTACAAAAAAGAAGATGGAATCAAACAAGGTATGTCGAGATATGAAGGTGCAAAAAAAAAAAGTCAAGTTAAGATTTTATGATTGAATGAAAGTGTATATTCCATCCAAGGGCAAGACTACGACTTACAGAGACCAAAGCCACATCTTATACTAAGCTAAGAAAGGGTAATTAGGTCATAATACTATAGGGGTCGTACTTGAGGCGTTGGAACACGACGGGGTTCAAGGAATACATGAATCCCCTTACAATTAGGATTGTTGTACGCTGTCGTGTGAAAACACGCAAACTGATGAAAATTCGCAAGGAATTTTGGGGTACTCCCTTGAGAAAATATGTTACCCTATGTATCTGATACAACATATCCAAAGGGATCATCAAACAGGAAAGTGAATTAAAAGATGTGGCTACAAAACCGAGATAGGTGCAATCTAAAACACTTCTGAATCTCTATACGGGATTCCTGATGACAAAAGTACGTGACTGGTTGACTGACCTAAATAACTCGGAATTAGGTAATTCTTTTTGCGTTGAATAGATAATTCTTTTCTCTTTTCAAATTGTGGTTAGGAGCCCGAATCCGACATCATATGAAGATTATACATCCCATTCTATGCAATTTTATCGGATCCGAAAGTTTCTGCCGAGTACTCAAATAAAATGACATCTCTGAGGTATGACCACTTTTATACCAACAATGAACGAGAGTACTTATACGAATAAAAATAGAATGGTTCTTACCGGTGGAATTCCAAAAGGAGGCGAGGAATGGTTTTTTGTCACGACAAGCTCAAGGTGATCACTACTTCTATCAGCTCCCGTGTCGTCCAACTGAGAACTGATTTCGCTTTGAGCACGAATGGAACGACCATTGATAGGTGTAGAACACACCGTATTTACTATCTAGAGTTTATGATTTCTTTGCTAATTTTCTTGTAAATTATGTATTTTACGCGTGTTTTGAGTTTTATAGCTACTTTGGAGTCATACGGAGAAAAAGAAGAAGAAATCACCCAATTTGAGCATGAAGGGCAAAAATGTCACTTCTAGGGAAAACACTATCAGAATCCGACCCAAGGTTAAGGGCAAATCTCTTTTGGAGAAGTATTAAAGGCAGCCATCTCGTGTTAAGGGACTGCCAATTTTGGGTAGCCCTTATCCAGAAGATGGGTGTGCTATTAGCACCCAAATCCACCCTATAACCCGAACCTTAAAGTCGAGAGGTATGTCTCTCAATCATTTCGTCCCTGAAACAGAAATTGAGAAATAAAAGTGCGAGCAGCGGCTGTTGTTGTTGAGATCAAGAGAATCAGATAGGTTCCGAGAGACGAGATCGAGAAATACAAGAAGGCATCGATGGCGGTTGTTAGAGAAATCAGAGAAAGAAGGTGATGAGTTCTGTGAAATCATGAATCTGAAATGAAGAAAGGAACTATGGGTTTGTTCAAATCTGGATTTCCAGCAAGTGAAGATGAAAAATTTCTGCAGTTCAATCGAAGAAGAATTGATGAGATGGTGATGTTGGTAGTCGTTGTTAGGGAATTAGAGATCGAATATGGGAAACAGTGGGTTGGAATTTATGGATTTGGAAATTAGGGTTTTGATGTTCTTGAGAGATTGTGATGCTGCTGTTGAATCGAGAGAGGAACAAATGGATTTGTTGTTGCTGCTGCCATGGGTTTGATAGGTGATGAACAGAGAAGCAGTGATGGGTTCTGGTGATGCTGCAAATATATGGCAGAATGATTGAATGGAATTTGGGTCCTGTGTGCTTGTTTATGAATTGCAGGAAAGCTACACTGAAGAATGAATTAGATGAATGTGTTAGGCTTGTTACAGGGAAGAAGAAGAATGGCCTGAATTTGGCTTGGAGATGTCGAAGAAACAAACGGAACTCTGTCGGATTTCCTCGCCGACGAGTCAACTCAGTGAGTTCGATGAGCCGTAATAAATCAGCCAGTTAGACCGAGTCAGACCAGCTGTCTCGGCTGACTACCTCTTTCTTGACTAACAGCTGGACCGGTTTGACCGTTAACTTGGACGGTCCTGTGACGGCATATTCTGTCAACTGCAACAGTATCTCAGGTGGCCGATAGGCAACTTTCCTTGCCGGGTTCCGATGATCCTAAGAACTATTCCGGCGACCCAAAATTATAGTTTTTGTGAAGAATATTCTAGACTCATGGTGTGAAGACTTGGACTTGAAAATGGAGGAAGAATTTGGCTTGAACTTGGAAAGAGAAGATGGAAGATTTGAGAAAGACTTTGATTTGGAAGTTGAGCTACAAAGGGAAAGGGATTCTATTCCTAAGAGGATTGCTAGGAAATTGAAGCCTATAAATAGAGAAGTTCTCTACATACTTTTGCACACCTTTTTACACACACAACACTTGTGTTTTTGCTTGCTTTTCAAAATTCTTCTTTTAATTATTTATGTGAACTTCAAAAATTCTCCTTTTAATTATTTGTGTGAATTTCAAAAACATGAGTAGATAGTTTTCTTATTGATTGAGGATGAATTCCTAGTTCTTAAACATGATTTGAGTTTTTGTTTTAAACCTACTTTGACGTTTTTCACATGATTATTGTTTAATTGGAATGTTTATACATTCATGGTTGATTGATAGATTGTTTAGGTGGCCAACTAAATTGATTTGTTAATTGATCTAAAGCTAGTGAAAGTTAGGGGATAAGTAATCGTTTCTTGGCTCTTTACACAAGTAGCGAACATGAGACCTTGCGGAGGGATTCCGTGGAGCAATTGTGTGTGAAAACAAAGTTAGCAAGTAGACCTTGATCTAAGTCTAACTACTAATATCAACCTAATAAATTCATGAATCTTAATGCGTTTAACTAAATTACATCTTGAGTGATCTACTACTAGGTGGTTTGGTGAATAGAATCCGGTAGTCGAGAACTTCCGTATCCGGTGATACAAGGGATTTAGGGGTTTAGCACTGATCTAGATGCTTTACCTACGGTTGGTGATAATATGTGACTAATAAAAAGTGGAAAAGAACATAACGTGATTCATTGTTTTGCAACGAAGAAGGATCCCTTGGTCTTGTCTCTCTTATTGATTTTCCTTTATCTTTTAATTGCTTTGTTTATTTATTTTTAAAATCTAAAACCAAAACCACCTTTTGTGACATTATAAGACAACTAAAACCTCTTGCTCCTAGTGGGAACGAACTTAACTACCACTATATTACTTGTTAATTGAGTGGAAAAATATTCACTAATTTGTTGTGGTTATGACACTTATCAAATTTTGGCGCCGCTGCCGGGGAGCAGCGGACGATTTTAGTTGTTTTTATTTACTTTTGTTTTATTCTTGCTTTGTTAGATTCTATATCGTTTCTAACTTGGTTTTTGAGAATCTTGTTTCAGGTACTTAATATCTGGCATCCAAGCAGTGGGATTACTATCGTTGTGGGATTACAACTCGCAAGGGAACAATACTACAAGTACCTCGGAACCAGCAAGAAGAGCCTTCTACATCAACAATGGTAGGCGGTAATAATAATCCACCATCTACACCTGCGGAAAAGAAGTTGGGAGAGTTAATTTCTACGAATTTGGATTCACAACCATGGAGTATCACAATAACTGATCCAGTGGAGATAAAGCCGAGTTTTATTCACCACTTACCAAAGTTCAAAGGGCTTCCCGGTGAAGATCCAAATCGTCATCTTCAATCATTTGAACACAAGATGACAAGTCTTAGGAAAGGTATCGAGGATAGATATAGGGATATGTTACAAGCCTTTCCATTCTCCTTACAAGACTCAGCCGAAGAATGGTTGTATTATTTACCCCCAGGGAGCATTACAACATGGACCGAGATGAAAAAGCTATTCCTAGAGAAGTATTTTCCAGCTTCCAAGGCGGCTGTTGTCCGCAAAGAGATTAGTGGTGTTCTACAAATTTCAGGGGAATCACTCCATGAGTATTGGAGCGATACAAGAAGTTGCTAGCAAGCTGTCCACACCACAACATATCACCGAAACTTATCATTCAATATTTTTATGAAGGATTACTTCTGGATCAACGTAACTTGATTGATGCAGCTGCGGGTGGTTCACTTAAGGAGAAGACACTTTCCCAAGCAACTAGTTTGATTGAGAGGATGGCTGCAAATGCACAACAATTTTATACAAGGCATGATTCCAATATCCGAAGGGTTAGTGAAATGGAGGACTCTTCACAATCCGCTGAACGGTTAAACAACATAGAGAGGGTAGTGCAACGAATGGCCGCGGTAATTATTCCGGATGATGAGACCGAACAAGTAAATACTTTGTTTCCAAATAAAAGGCCAAGGTACGATCCATACTCCAATACTTACAATCCCGGTTGGAAGGATCATCCTAACTTTAGTTATGCAAACAAGCAAGCAACGGCTCCTAATCCATATGTGCAACAAGGTGGTTTCCAACAACCATGCTTTCAACCTCAACAACAATTCCAACCTCAAGTAAAGGAACAAGGATCTTCGATAGATGATAAGCTTAATGTCATGATGCAAGGTATTACGTCATTGTTTCAACAAAATCAACAAAAGACCGATTCGGCCATCAAGGATTTAGAGCAAGTCTTATGGTGGAATCCAACCTATTCCAAGTGTGGAAAAACCATGAAATGTCAAGTCTAATGGTTTCCAAGTTGGGGTTTTCCACATAAAATCCAAGCAGGGTTCCACCGTTTCGTGGAAGGGTTCATGGAATCCATATGAACGCCAATAAGAATAGCGTTAAACGCTATTAAGAATAACGTTTTTTTTGTCCGTAGATTTAGGATGAGTTGTTGAAATCTAACGGCTGAGAAAAAAACGCTATTCTTAATAGCGTTTTTTTAGCGCTATTAAGAATAGAGTTTTCACTATTCCACCACTACACTTGCACTTCCATCCTCAGTTCCAAATGTTGAGGTGGCGTGGAAGATGGAAGATGGAAGATGGAACTCTTCCACCATAATACTTGCTCTTACAAACTCAAATGGGACAATTGGAAACCGATGTGAACCTATTGAAATCTCAAGCATCTACAAAGCTTCCTTCACAACCATTTGTGAATCCAAGAGAGAATGTTAATGCGGTTACCTTGAGGAGTGTAAGACAAGCGGATAATCCAAGTCATCATGAAGAATTTTGTGAAGAGTTAGTCAAAGACAAGGAGGAAGTCGTGCCAAGGGAGGATTCAACACCAACCGCCCAATCCAAGGAATCGGTTCCTACTTTCACTATTCCACCTCCTTTTCCTAGTCGTTTTGCTAAATCCAAGAAATAATCTCAAGACAAGGCACTCATGGATATCTTTAAGAAGTTAGAAATCAACATTCCATTCATAGAGGCCATCAAGACAATGCCAAGGTATGCTAAGTTCATGAAGGAATTATGCACAAAGAAGGATAGGTTATTTGATAACGAAATTACTAAAGTTGGCGAGAGTGCGTCGGCTATGCTATTGAAGAAGATGCCTACAAAGTGTACGGATCCAGGAGGTTTCACGGTGCCAATTACTATTGGTACAAAAAGGTTGAACATGCTTTACTTGACTTGGGAGCTTCCATTAGCGTGATGTCGGCCGATATATATGACTCCTTGAATCTTGGACCTTTGAAAGAGACAAGAGTTATTATCCAATTAGCAAACAAGTTTAACATATAACCAAAGGGACTTGTAGAAGACTTGCTAGTGCAAGTAAATGAGCTTATTTTTCCGGTTGATTTCTTCGTAGTGTATATGGACAACAATGAGAACCGGTCTTCTACTTCTTTACTTCTTGGGAGGCCATTCATGAAAACCGCAAAGACGAAGATTGACGTTGACAAGGGTACACTTACTATGTAATTCGACAAGGAAATAATTCACTTCAACATATTTGAAGCCATGCGCTACCCAAGTGATGTGCATTCCGTTTACTCTATTGATGTGGTTAGTTCATTAGCGCAACAAATTGTGGAATTGAGTCAAGAGGACGAACTTGGTGTGGTATTGCAAAAGAGCATTGAATTGGACGTCCACGGCTTGTCTAACTTGGATGTTGAAATCTCCAAGAAAATGGTGGAGATGTGTGGTGCCTTGACGGCATTACAAGAGGTTAAAAAGGGTAATGTTTCATATATTTCTTTACTCGTGAATGATGAATTACTTGTACCATCTATTGTGAAGGCGCCCAAGCTCGAATTGAAGCCACTTCTGGACCATTTGAAGTATGCTTTTTTGGGATATAGAGACGAGCTTCCGGTGATTATTGCAAAGAACCTCACAACGGTACAAGAAGACCGTTTGCTTAGAGTCTTGAAAGTGCACAAAACAGCTATTGGGTGGACAATTGCGGACATCAAAGGCATTAGTCCATCCATGTGCATGCATAGGATTCTAATGGAAGAGAACATGAAGCCGGTACGTGATGCTCAACGTAGGCTTAATCCTCCCATGATGGAGGTTGTGAAGAAAGAGATACTCAAATTGCTAAGTGTGGGGGTAATCTACCCAATTATCGATAGCAAGTGGGTTAGTCCGGTACAAGTGGTACCAAAGAAGTCCGGAGTCACGGTTGTTAGAAATCAAGACGATGAACTTGTTCCCACAAGAGTTCAAACCGGTTGGAGAGTGTGCATTGACTATAGGAAGCTTAATTCCGCAACCCGAAAGGATCACTTTCCTTTACCTTTCATTGATCAAATTTTGGAGCGGTTAGCGGGGCATTCTTATTATTGTTTCTTGGACGGTTATTCGGGATACAACCAAATTGTTATTACATCGGAGGACCAAGAGAAGACTACTTCACTTGTCCATTTGGAACGTTTGCGTATAGACAGATGTCGTTTGGTCTTTGCAATGCACCGGCTACTTTCCAAAGATACATGGTAAGTATATTCTCGGATTATGTGGAGCGCATCATCGAGGTATTTATGGATGACTTTAGTGTTTATGGTAATTCTTTTGATAGTTGTTTAGACAACCTTGAACTAGTTCTTAAACGATGCATAGACACAAACCTTGTCCTTAATTGGGAGAAATGTCACTTTATGGTAAACCACGGCATAATACTTGGTCTTATTGTTCCTCTCGAGGGCTTGAAGTGGACAAGTCAAAGATAGATTTAATAAGGAACTTACAATATCCCATTCCGGTGAGGGAAATTCGTTCATTTATTGGCCATGCAGGTTTCTATAGGCGGTTTATCAAGGATTTCTCCAAAATCTCCATGTCGATGTGCAAGTTATTACAAAAGGAGGTACCTTTTGAATTCAACAAGGAATACAAGGATGCCTTTGACAAATTGAAGGCAATGTTGACAAGTGCACCGATTATCAAGTCACCGGATTGGAATCTTCCATTTGAATTAATGAGTGATGCTAGTGATTATGCGGTTGGAGCCGTTTTGGGTCAAAGAGTGGACAAGTTGTCACATGTTATCTATTATGCATCTAGGACCCTCAATGATGCACAAATCAACTATTCTACCACGGAAAGGAGTTATTGGCTATAGTTTTTGCATTGGAAAATTTCGATCATACTTGGTGGGCACAAAGGTTATTGTATATTCCGATCATGCCGCACTTAAACTTAATAAAGAAGAAAGAAGCTAAGCCAAGGCTAATCGATGGATCCTATTGCTACAAGAGTTCGACATAGAAATTCGAGACAAGAAAGGTGTGGAGAATACCGTTGCGGATCATCTCAGTAGACTTGTTATGTCTCAAGAAAACTTCCATTACAAGACCGCTTTCCGGACGAACAACTTTTCTCCTTGGAAAAACACCTTGGTACGCGGATATAGTGAATTACTTGGTGACAAGGAAGGTACCTAATACAATGTCTAACTTCCAAAAGATGAAACTTAAGAAGATAGCCAAGCAATATGTGTGGGATGAACCATACTTATGGAAATATGGCGTGGATCAAATATACGAAGGTGCGTGCCTAATCCGAATTTCAATCTTCTCTCTTTTGTCACACTCTTGCTTGTGGTGGCCATTTGGTTCTAAACGTACCGCTCTCAAAGTTCTCGAGAGTGGATTTTATTGGCCACCTTGTTTAAGATGCATATGTTTTTTGTAAATCGTGTGATAGATGTCAAAGAACGGGCAATCTAGGTGCTCGAAATCAAATGCCACTCACACCAATCTCCTTGAGATTTTTGATGTGTGGGGAATCGATTTTATGGGCCCTTTTGTCAATTCAAATGGAAATTTTTATACACTTCTTGCGTGATTATGTTTCGAAATGGGTGGAAGCTAGAGCCACCAAAACTAATGATTCTCAAGTTGTTTGTGATTTTGTAAGAGAAAACATATTCACTAGGCATGGTACACCAAGAGTGGTGATAAGCGATGGAGGCTCACATTTCAAGAAGTCTTTCCACGCTCTCCTCAAGAAGTAACATAACACAAGATTGGTACGCCTTACATCCACAAACTAGTGGACAAGCGGAAATTTCAAACGGAATCAAGTCCATTCTTGAGAAAACGGTGAATACACAAGGAAAGATTGGAGCTTTAAGCTTAATGATGCACTTTGGGCGTATAGAACGGCGTACAAGACACCATTGGAATGTCTCCATATCGGTTGGTTTATGGTAAAGCTTGTCATCTTCCGGTTGAACTTGAACATAAGGCTTATTGGGCGATAAAGAAGCAACATGGAGTATGATGAAGCGGGAAGAAAGGAAGTTACAACTAAATGAGCTAGAGGAGATACGTAATGACGCTTACGAGAGTGCCGATATACAAGGAAAGACCAACTTTTCATGACAAGATGATAAAAGCTTCAAGTGGGACAAAAAGTCCTTTTATATCATTCTCGCCTTAAACTATTTCCTGGAAAGTTAAGGTCCCGTTGGATTGGACCATATGTTGTTACTAATGTTTTTCCTTATGGTGCAGTTGAAATTACTAGTCTTAGAGAAACTCGGTTTAAGGTCAACGACCATAGATTGAAGCCATATGAGAATATCATATGTGAATGTGGAGAACTTCATTTGAAGATTCACTCCCTTGGAGGAGTAATGTGAAGCAAGGCTAAGTCGGGCCGTCGACTTTAAAACAAGCGCTTAATGGGAGGCAACCCATAGGTTTTGTATTTCTTATCCTTTTGCTTTTTATTTTTTGTTATTTATTTTTCTTGTTCCATATCATATTAGGATTTCCCACCTTGACTTTACTAGGAGGATTCAGTTACATTGAGGACAATGTAAGGTTTAAGTGTGGGGGAGTGGTTAAGCATATATTTTAAAAAAAAAAATTGCATAAAAACCTCCAACTTGTAGAGATTTTAGAGTCACTAGCATACTTCTAGGTATGTTTACATAGAGAATTCTGACTGACATAACTGAACTTGGAAGTGTTAGGGAACTACGTTCGGATTTCTTGCTTGTTAGAGTGTTAAATAATGGATTTAATCATGCCGGTGATGCAAATTAGGAGCAGGGAGAAATGCATTATTAGAGTTGCTGATCAATCATTAGTGGAGACTACCCGTATTTATATCATGTGAGGCACCGACCAAAAATTCTTTGTAGATGACTAAAAAAGCTTTCTTTTGAGTGTGTGTCACCGTACGTTAATTCCGGGTAGAATGGTGAGCTACCCAACCTCCCACCAATAGAAGCACTACTCTTTGATCTCTTGAGTGCTAATTTTGTCAATCATGAGGGTGACGTCTATGGATGAAAACCTCCTTCCTGTAGTTCAATTTGCAGTTAGCACCATTCTCTCTTTCGACAACAGCAGGTCCATAGAAACACCATCATCATCATCAACAAGGGAGCGACATCAAAATCTACAAGGAAAGTTCAAGACGTTCAAGGTTTACAAGCAACAGAACAAGAAAAGAGCAAATTTTATATCCAAGTAAAGCAACATACAATGAGAAGATTTTTACATATACGTTGAAGACTTACAATACAATGAGGTAATTTTATATCCAAGTATGAGGACTTATTTACGAGATCAAAGAAAAGCAAAAGGTGAGAATTATTGAAATTTATGATTTCGAGACGATACAAGTTGTGAAGAATCAAGCGGTAAAGTACTTTTCCACTGCCATGGTTTGTTTTATTTCACTTTGTTTTGTATTTCATTTTTCTAAAAAAAATAAAAAAAAGAAAAAAAAAGAAAAAAAAAATTGATGATAAGAGAAAGTTTTTGGTTTTAATTTATTTAATAAGCCGTGGGGAAGGAAAATCTATAATGAAGTTTCAAGCGATAAGTATTTAAGGTAAAGAGTTACAAATTGTCAAGGAATTATGAAAGTTCGAGTGTTTATCATCAATAGTTGAAGCCGAAGCCGAAGACAAAGAAGATAAAGACGAGGAGCGGAAGACGTTTCTATTGGATGCCCTGAGAGTGGTGTTATCATAATTGGCGATCAGATGTGAAGGCGAGTAAGTAATCTCATCCTCGATAATAGTGGTTGATTTCCTTTCTTAGAGATCGTCAGAAAAATGGTTTTTCAAAATGTTAAAAGATGTGGGTTTTTAAAAATATTTCGGAAGTTATCCTTCCCACCATTCAACGTGTTGCAGGATTTCTCTCTTCATTCCTACCTGCACATATGTGAGAACCATAAAAGTACGTCTTTTGAGTGCAATTTCATAAAACCCTTTTTGGTGAGGCAGAAGTCGAGGCGAAATGCTTATTGATCGCTCTCAAACACGCGTTCTCTCATTATGACGTGGTTATTTCTCACTCAACATTTAAGAATGAGAATATGTTCATTAGTATTTCTAACTTCTTGTTACTAGCATGAAGAAACTCTATGTCCTCATAGCTCTTTGGATGCTTGGGACGCTGTAACGCTTTGAAGTTGTAAGTTTTAGTTTGATTTGCTCGAGGACTAGCAAAGTCTAAGTGTGGGGGAATTTGATAGGTGTAGAATACACCGTATTCACTATCTAGAGTTTATGCTTTCTTTGCTATTTTTCTTGTAAATTATGTATTTTACGCGTTTTTTGAGTTTTATAGCTACTTTGGAGTCATACGTAGAAAAAGAAGAAGAAATCACCCAATTTGAGCATGAAGGGAAAAAATGTCACTTCTAGGGCAAACACTATCAGAAGCCGACCCAAGGTTAAGGGCAACTCTGTTTTGGAGAAGTATTAAAGGCAGCCAACTCGTGTTAAGGGACTGCCAATTTGGGTAGCCCTTATCCAGAAGATGGGTGTGCTATTAGCACCCAAATAATACCCTATAACCCTAACCCTAAAGTCGAGAGGTATGTCTCTCAATCATTTCGTCCCTGAAACAGAAATTGAGAAATAAAAGTGCGAGCAACGACTGTTGTTGTTGAGATCAAGAGAATCAGATTGGTTCCGAGAGACGAGATCGAGAAATACAAGAAGGCAGCGATTGCGGCTGTTAGAGAAATCAGAGAAAGAAGGTGATGAGTTCTGTGAAATCATGAATCTGAAATGAAGAAATGAACTATGGGTTTGTTCGAATCTGGATTGCCAGCAAGTGAAGATGAAAAATTCCTGCAGTTCAATCGAAGAAGAATTGATGAGATGGTGATGTTGGTAGTCGTTGTTAGGGAATTAGAGATCGAATATGGGAAACAGTGATAGACACATTTTTTTGTCTAATTTGATCTCAATACTATATATTGTTGGCACTCGATTTTGTACTTATTATGGTGTTTTTCGTGTTTGTAGGTATTTTTGGGAAATAAACATTTTTGGAAAATTCGGCTCGAAAAGTTGCTAAAGGCACCTGAAGGACACATGTTATTTGGACTCGCAGTTTTGGATATGGGGTATCCTATTACTATGGGGCACCAAATTACTAAGGGGCACACTAGCTGTTATTTACACCCCAGAAGGCAAATTCTAAAGGGACGCCCATACAGGATTAGTTGGAGGCCATCTTCTCCATTTGAATTATATTTTTTGCGGGAAAATATTGCAGCATACGACCAGAATTAGGGTTCGTATTTTGAAGGTGTTCCAGTGCGATTCAATGGCTGAAATTCTTTGGGAAGTTCTGTTTGAGCATAACAGAGATGGTATGGGCTTTATAATCAATTAGATTTGGCTGGATGGTCAGTTCGAAGTAAAACAGGGAAGACACGGAAACTAGCTTTCACCAGCGATGATTTCTGACATGATTTCGAGAGAGTTTGTGTTGGACTTTCTCTCGGATTTTGTTTGATTTGGGCATGTTTTATCCAAACAGGGATGGTAATGAGATTTGATTCGACAAAATGAGTTGGTTACGCGGATTTGGGTGAATCAGAGCACGAGAATATCTCGTGCTGTCTCTCTCCTTCCCCGTGTATAACTGAATGATGGTGTGTGATCGGAGAGAGTTTCACTCAATCTTTGGCGTGATAGTAACATGTTTGGAAAGTTTCAGCTGCCACAGACACATGAGAGAGAAGAATAAAAGATTATTTCCTTAACAGGGCAGGCGAGAATAATAACAAGTAATGGAGGATTATGTGTTGTTATTACGAGTTGTTCTTGGTGTTGTCGAGTATATATAGCCTGCTGGTATGTTTTAGAGAGGATGGAGAGTTAGGGGTTAGAACAGAGAGCAACAGAGTGATCAAATCACGAGTTGCAGAGAGGAGTTTCTGCTGCTGCAGAGAAGATGAACATGAAGAACATTAGATGTTAAGGACAATCGTTTTCTAGGGTCGTATATTTCAAGTCTGTAACATTCCATCAGTAACGTATATCTTCAATTCGCAACGCCCGTTCTGTACAGCAAGTCTGTAACGCTCATAAAGCGTTGCAAACTAGCTGCTTTGATTATTTTCTCCATTTTCACTATTGTAAGCACTTTTTGAGTAATAAAAAATCTTTTGAGAGTGTTTTCACCATGAGAAGCTAAATCCCATCATTGGGACAACGGAGGAAGCAACTTTTCATGATTGTGGTAAATGAATTAATTCTTTTATTGACTTTTTGCATAGATTTAATTGCTTTATGATTTCTATTAATTACTTGTTATTTTGTTAGATGCCGCATGCTTAGTTTTAATTAATTTAGATGCGTCATGCTTATAACTTACAAATAATATTTTACGAAATCTATTTTTGGCAAAGACCTAGAGTCACAATTTCTTTTGTTTGAGCTATATTATCTAAAGTTAATGACTGAACCACAACAATATGAAAAGTAGTGAAATCCCGCGTCTCAGTGTCTCTTCATCTTGTGACATAATTTGTATATTTTTAGTGTTTTTCCTTTATTAATCCTAAAAACAATTTCAACAAGTCTGAGTGAACGACAACTCTACTTACCACTATATAAAATCACATCAATTTTTAGCGCCGCTGCCGGGGACAACTTTACTTTGTATAATGGTTTCCAGTGAGTTGACTTCTTTTATAGCTTTTTGGAATCTTACCAAAAGAGCTGAGACAGAGGAGTCATTTGATATTTCACCTGAGGAGTATGCATATGCACCTTCTCATTATCAAGAACCTGCCGAGTGTGTAAATAATGATTGGAATTATTCTCATAGGTATGATCATTCCGGACCTTGTGAAGGTTATGATCATTACCAACCTTACCCTGGTTATGAGCCACAATTTTTTGATTCCAATTATTATTCACACATTTCTCCGTCACAGTATGAGAGAGATGATCAATCTTACTGTGACCCATCGGCATCACAACTATCTTTGCTAGAACGCCTCAATATTGAAATTGCTGAACATACCAAAGCTAATGAGTTATTTTTTGCTGAGCTGAGTAAAACCCGAGCTTATATTGCTGAACTTTCTGAAGAAACTGATTTATCGATTGCTAGACTAATGCAGTCGGTAAAAGATCGTGGTCTTACTGAGGATACAAGTTATAATTTTCCTTATACTCTTGATATTTATGATGAAACCGCTTTAACTAATGAATCAATATGTATGGATAATGATGGTGAACTTGATAGTTGTGATCATAGGAATAGAGACATTGTCATACCAAGTGAAGGCGGTGTATTTAGTCCAACTCCTGATCGTGTTAATGATCACTCGCCTATTCAAAAGGATGAGTTTAGGATTGAGGACACCATTCTTTTAGACGGTGTGACATATCAGTGTTATAACAATGATGCTTATGAAGAATGTTTTAATTCTGAGGAAATTGTAGTTAAGTACAACGGCTTAGAGACATTACACTCTATCTATCAGGTTTCCTTTAATCATCTTTATTGTGATATTCATATTGATTCCTTGGTTGATGATAATTATGATGATGATTTAGTACAGGGTCAAAAACCCAGTGGAGAAGTTCATATACCTAGAATTGTTAGCACAACTTTTCGGAAGATTCCTAATTTTGGATTAGAATTGCGTCCTTCTCCGGTATTACTAGATTATTTTGCATCTCGTGACTTCTCTTTGCCTGTGCATGTCTCCCAAATGGTTTCAGTTCTCACCCACAGTGAACCACTTGAGTCGGTAATTCTTGTTACTGACGATTTATCCTTTGCAAAAACAAGGTATGTGGGCAGCTCTTTCCTTGTGATAATCTCTATATCTTTACGTTGCTACAACGGAGATCTGAGGTTATCACTAGTTGTATATATTGTTCTTTGGGTTGATCCCCAACTATTTAGGTTGTTGATATATGGAGAATCCTTTATGTATATTCCAGTAGGTAATTCTATTTTCTTATTTTATTTTTATTTGTTTATTTTCGCATATAATAAATTTCCCGTCTTAAATTTTATGTTGGATGATTCAATTACATTGAGGACAATGTAATGTTTAAGTGTGGGGGAGTGGTTAACTTTTTCCTTTTTCTTTTTCAGGAATTTTATTGCAATTTATGACCAGCTGTGGAGCGGGTCTATTGTAGGTTTGCAGGTATATTATGACCACTTTGTAGCGGGTCTAAAAAAAAAATTTAAAAAAAGAGATGATCAGCTGTGTAGCGGGTCTTAAAAAAATTAAAAAAATTAATTATCATCATGGTTTTTAGGGTTATGACCAGCTGTGTAGCGGGTCTTGTGTATGGTATTTGTCATGACCAGCTGTGTAGCGGGTCTTTTGTAGGGTATTTTCTATGACCAGCTGTGTAGCCGGTCTTGTGTATGATATTTCAAATTTTCATTTTATGACCAGCTGTGTAGCGGGTCTAATTCTCTCTTATGATGTGACCAGCTGTGTAGCGGGTCTTCTCCTGTTTTGCTCGAGGACTAGCAAAATATAAGTGTGGGGGTGTTGATAAGCACGTAAGTGCTATATTTTATACCCATATGTATATTAGCTAAATAATACTATTTTAATGCTTTTGTAGAAAGTACAAGTGAATTCTGTCATCATGGAAATTAATGCCTAAGTTGTAGCTTAATTGACGTTTGCGACTACAACAACGAAAGCTGCTTCTCACTGGCACCAAAAGGGAACTTCTCAATTAACTGTGACTGCCAAGTAAACAAAGCCGGTTGCCGCACCAATAACCATTTCATATCCAGAAACCAAACGTGGGACTAAGAAGTTGTTGCTTTGTACAAGAAAGCGCGTGAAACTCCACTACACACGAGATGCTGAAGTTCTGAGCACATTTGTGCACTTCTTGACAAAAGGGAGTTCACACTATTGCGACCTACACTATATTTGTCTAAGCCTTTTCTTCTTATCACTTGAATTTTGACCAAGAGCATAAAGTAAAATATTATTTCTTCTGGAACTGAAGTGTCTCACAGAAGAAGTTAGGGTCTGTGTATTATTTGAGTTGTCGTTGGAATTGATCGAGAATGGAGCTACTGGCAGATGGATGAACAGCAAGGGAGCAGCTGCTGTGTGGCCGAGACTGACAAAGTTTACAAGTCAGGTTGGTGCTATGGCCGAGACTGCCATCACACGGATGATGGCAGAATCTTTTGATGGGTTCGTGGGCAGAGGAGATACTGATGACGAGAACACAGAATGGAACATGAGCAACCGGTATTGATGATTCAAGGTGTCGATTGTTCGCAGTACATTACAGATTCAATTGCAATATTCTTGCAGCCAAGTTAGGAGTTCAAATCAGTAAAGCCGGTGATGAGTCTGAGAAGGAGCTGAAGTTGGACGAACAAACAGGCAGTAGACGTACTTTGGTGATGAATAGATGGTTGCAGGCGACGGGAGTTAGCTGAATGAACTGGTGCTGTAGCCATTAGCTTGTGGCTGTGTACTCGAATGGAGATGAAAGCAAGCTTTGGCTTTAACTATTAGTGCTCAAGAAGTGTTGTTGCAGGTGGTATCGATGAGCAGTTGGTTTGCGAGTAAAAAGGTAAGGATGGTTGCATGGAGAACTTGGACGTGAGTTAGATGATTTATATGAGTTGTTGATGATGCTGGCAGAGTTGAGACCATGATGCGAGATTGGGATTTCAAGCTGGAGTTCGTGGTAGTGATCAGTGGTGCTGTGGCCAACTATGGAATGAAACTGAATGTCATTGATGTTCTTGAGCTGAAGAAGTAGAGATGGAAAGGATCAGAACAAAGGCATGAAAACAGATCGTGTGTTGGTTGAATGAATTCTGTGCGTGGGGTTTTGGTCCGAGTAGATTGGTGACGATTTGGACAGAAAGTTCTGCTGTAACCGGGGCTGGAGTTGTTGCTATGTCGAAGCGTGTTTAAGCCGTGAGCCGGTGGATGCCAAGACGTGAGTCGAAACAGGAAGAAGAAGATATGGGCTGTATGAATCGATTCAATCTGGAGTAGCTTTGGGTGTTATAACAACCAGTGGTGATGTTCCAATGGTCGGAGTCTTGAAAGGGCTAGAAAATAAAAAGCGGAGTTGGGTTTATAATTGGATAACTGTGCTTATTGGGCTGGACTTTGGTGAGTGCTGGCATGGATCGTAAGAGGAGGAACTGGATTTCTATAAAGAGCTAGCTACACAGACAGACAAAGGGAGAGACCGGACTGGAGGTAGCGGCTACAAGCCAAAACCAGGAAACGAGCAGAGAGGACGACTGCCATAAAAGGATTACGGTTTGAAGTTTCATTGTTCGCATCCATTTTGGTTTATTTGTGCTTCTCTTTTATATGTTTATGGCTTTTGAGAAAGTCATGTATTGCTAGATTTGTGTAATTAGGGTTTATGTTGAAACCACTTGGAGTTTTAGGCTATTTTGATTTGAATAATATTGAGTAAAGACTATTATGATTTGATTTGATTTGATTAATTCCATGATCTTATTTATTGATTAATCAAAATATGGGTTGTTGCTTCACCGGTTTTGTATAATCTTTGTGCATAATTGTTAGGATAACAAATATATTTGTCTACTTATTTGATATTCCATGCTGGGTTATATCTTTTGATGGGGTATACTTAGAATAGACATGTATTATTTGTGAACCTATAATTAGTTTCATATAAATTTCTCGCTAATGCAATTTGATGGTGCATGCTTCGGTTCAGTCTTTTGATGTGCCATGCTTAGGGCGTCCCAGTGATATTTGCGACTCTAATACATATAATAGGTGATGTCAATAGAACGAACAATGAATAATTCATGAATTATGTTTCATTTCAGTAATTGAATAGAAATAGTGGTGGATACTATAAACCCTGGTTACCAACTTTCTCATTGATATTATTTTATTAGTTTAATTTTATTATTTCATTTTACATTTCACAATTATAAAAATCTCAAAAACATCATTTCTGATTATTAGAGATATTGATTACAGTATTTCCACCGCTCCTTGTGGGAACGACCCGTACTTGCCTCTGTCAGCTAGTTGGACATCATGCGATTGCGGTTATTTACATATAGGCAATCCAAAAAACATCATATAGGCTTTTGTTATGCGCTTCTAAGTTCTTACTTGAGTATTTCCAGACTCTTCAACCTGATATTCAGAATGCCTTTGAGGAAATCCAACCAATGAAAGATTTTTATCTAGACCCTGTTATAGAACCTGAACCTGGACCACAACTAGATGTAGTTGTCTTAAACAGGAAACTAGACAAGGGTGTGCTTTATTTGCTAATTTTCTTGGGATGTTGCGGATTCCTTTTACTTGTGATAGCCCTATTTGGTTTTGGTGATCCACAATTATTCCGGCTATTACTTTATGATTCTAAGAGGTGACTAATTCCTTTTGATGTCTGGCTGAAGACTTTAAACTTAGCACTTCTTGGGAGGTAACCCATGCTCATGCAACACGGTAATATCTTTCCTTAACTCTTCTGCTTCAAGTGGTAACAGTTTCTCCTTGTTCATGCTTTTAATTTTATCTTTAGAACATTGAGGACAATGTTAGATTTAAGTTTGGGGATATGGGAGAAACTTTTTAGTTGCAGTATAAATAAACTCCAGAGCCTAGAAATTTATGCATATTAAGGATAGCACTAACCTATCTAAGTGGATGGAAACATCTTGGTTGTAGGAGTTGAGGAACCAATCTGATTAGATGGAAACATCTAAATAGTCTATTCATAAAAGCACAGAGCTCAGGTGTTAGAATTAAAAAAAACATGGTAGTTTCGCCATATCTCGTTGAATCCTAATCCTTCTGTTTTTATTTTTTAAGTGATTTGGTGGGGCACACGATTCAAGTTGTTACCTTTGCTAGGGTGAAATAGGGTGATTGAGATACAAAAAAAAAAAAAAAAAGAGAGAATTAAGACCAGACCATCAGACCAACCGGAATAAATTCAATAAAGTCGACCACTGGTGCCCTTGTATATGCCAGTTGTGTTGACCTAGAGTTAGGTTTATCGACCACTGGTCCCCTTGTATATGCCAGTTGTGTTGATATTAGTCAAACCGGTATCTCAGTCCATTAGGATAGGTCCATCTTGGCAGAGGCCTTCAGACAGATATGGGAAACACCGTTCACTTTAAACCATCCATCTTTTCTCTTTATCCATCTTCTTAATCTTTCCATGTGATTGGTTGACTCCGATTATGATGTACAAAAAATATCTGAGTAGAGCTCTGTCACTTTATATGAATTTTAGTATGCTTGAGTGTAAACTAGTGTACAACAATTGGAATTTCGCATCAGGGTACTTCCTCCTATAATCAATGATTGTATGCCAACCAAGGAGATTCTTTAGTGCCTTCCAAGGTTCTGCATAGATAGCTAGGGTTTGGAGTAACGGTTTTGTGGGCACACCTCTGGTAAACCCTCCCGAGACTATAACTCGGTCACTAGGGCCACCTACTGAGTTTGGATTTTCTTTTCTAGAATAAATTTGCTCGAGGACTAGCAAATAATAAGTTTGGGGGTATTTGATAGACACATTTTTGTGTCTAATTTGATCTCAATACTATATATTGTTGGCACTCGATTTTGTACTTATTATGGTGTTTTTCGTGTTTGTAGGTATTTTTGGGAAATAAATTTTTTTGGAAAATTCGGCTCGAAAAGTTGCTAAAGGCACCCGGAGGACACATGTTATTTGGACTCGCAGTTTTGGATATAGGGTATCCTATTACTATGGGGCACCCAATTACTAAGGGGCACACTAGCTGTTATTTACACCCCAGAAGGCAAATTCTAAAGGGACGCCCATACAAGATTAGGGGGAGGCCATCTTCTCCATTTGAATTATATTTTTGGCGGGAAAATATTGCAGCATACGACCAGAATTAGGGTTCGGATTTTGAAGGTGTTCCAGTGCGATTCAATGGCTGAAATTATTTGGGAACTTCTGTTTGAGCATAACAGAGATGGTATGGGCTTTAGAATCAATTAGATTTGGCTGGATGATCAGTTCGAAGCAAAACAGGGAAGACACGGAAACTAGCTTTCACCAGCGATGATTTCTGACATGATTTCGAGAGAGTCTGTGTTGGACTTTCTCTCGGATTTTTTTTGATTTGGGCCTGTTTTATCCAAACAGGGATGGTAATGAGATTTGACTCGACAAAATGAGTTGGTTACGTGGATTTGGGTGAATCAGAGCACGAGAATATCTCGTGCTGTCTCTCTCCTTCCCCGTGTATAACTGAATGATGGCGTGTGATCGGAGAGAGTTTCACTCAATCTTTGGCGTGATAGTAACATATTTGGAAAGTTTCAGCTGCTACAGACGCAGGAGAGAGAAGAATAAGAGATTATTTCCTTAACAGGGCAGGCGAGAATAATAACAAGTAATGGAGGATTATGTGCTGTTATTACGAGTTTTTCTTGGTGCTGTCGAGTATATATAGCATGCTGGTATGTTTTAGAGAGGATGGAGAGTTAGGGGTTAGAACAGAGAGCAACAGAGTGATCAAATCACGAGTTGCAGAGAGGAGTTTCTGCTACTGCAGAGAAGATGAACATGAAGAACATTAGATGTTAAGGACAGTCGTTTTCTAGGGTCGTATATTTCAAGTCTGTAACAGTCCATCAGTAACGTATATCTTCAGTTCGCAACGCCCGTTCTGTACAGCAAGTCTGTAATGCTCATAAAGCGTTTCAAACTAGCTGCTTTGATTATTTTATCCATTTTCACCATTGTAAGCACTTTTTGAGTAATAAATTTTTTTTTGAGAGTGTTTTCACCATGAGAAGCTAAACCCCATCACTGGGACAACGGAGGAAGCAACTTTTCATGATTGTGGTAAATGAATTAATTCTTTTATTGACTTTTTGCATAGATTTAATTGCTTTATGATTTCTATTAATTACTTGTTATTTTGTTTGATGCCGCATGCTTAGTTTTAATTACTTTAGCTGCGTCATGCTTATAACTTACAAATAATATTTTACGAAAACTATTTTTGGCAAAGAACTGGAGTCACAACTTCTTTTGTTTGAGCTATATTATCTAGAGTTAATGACTGAACCACAACAATATGAAAAGTAGTGAAATCCCGCGTCTCAGTGTCTCTTCATCTTGTGACATAATTTGTATATTTTTAGTGTTTTTCCTTTATTAATCCTAAAAAAAATTTCAACAAGTCTGAGTGAACGACAACTCTACTTACCACTATATAAAATCACATCAATCAGTGGGTTGGAATTTATGGATTTGGAAATTAGGGTTTTGATGTTCTTGGGAGATTGTGATGCTGCTGTTCAATCGAGAGAGGAACAGATGGATTTGTTGTTGTTGCTGCCATGGGTTTGATAGGTGATGAACAGAGAAGCAGTGATGGGTTCTGGTGATGCTGCAAATATATGGAAGAATGATTGAATGGAAATTGGGTCCTGTGTGCTTGTTTATGAATTGCAGGAAAGCTACACTGAAGAATGAATTAGATGAATGTGTTAGGCTTGTTACAAGGAAGAAGAAGAATGGCCTGAATTTGTCCTGGAGATGTCGAAGAAACAAACGGAACTCTGTCGGATTTCCTCGCCGACGAGTCAACTCAGTGAGTTCGATGAGCCGTAATAAATCATCCAGTTAGACCGAGTCAGACCAGCTGTCTCGGTTCTTGACTAACAGCTGGACCGGTTTGACCGTTAACTTGGACGGTGCTGTGACGGCATATTCTGTCAACTGCAACAGTATCTCAGGTGGTCGGTAGGCAACTTTCCTGGCCGGGTTCCGATGATCCTAAGAACTATTCCGGCAACCCTAAATTATAGTTTTTGTGAAGAATATTCTAGACTCATGGGTGTGAAGACTTGGACTTGATAATTGAGGAAGAATTTGGCTTGAACTTGGAAAGAGAAGATGAAAGATTTGAGAAAGACTTTGATTTGGAAGTTGAGCTATAAAGGTAAAGGGATTCTATTCCTAAGAGGATTGCTAGGAAATTGAAGCCTATAAATAGAAAAGTTCTCTACATACTTTTGCACACCTTTTTACACACACAACACTTGTGTTTTTGCTTGCTTTTCAAAATTCTTCTTTTAATTATTTGTGTGAACTTCAAAAATTCTCCTTTTAATTATTTGTGTGAATTTCAAAAACATGAGTAGCTAAGTATCTTATTGATTGAGGATGAATTCCTAGTTCTTAACACATGATTTGAGTTTTTGTTTTAAACCTACTTTGACGTTTTTCACATGATTATCGTTTGTTTTTACTAATTGGAATGTTTATACAATCATGGTTGATTGATAGATTGTTTAGGTGGACAAATAAATTGATTTGTTAATTGATCTAAAGCTAGTGAAAGTTAGGGGATAAGTAATCGTTTCTTGACTCTTTACACAAGTAGCAAACACGAGACCTTGCGGAGGGATTCCGTGGAGCAATTGTGTGTGAAAACAACGTTAGCAAGTAGACCTTGATCTAAGAGTATAAATAATAATATCAACCTAATAAATTCATGAATATTAATGCGTTTAACTAAATTACATCTTGAGTGATCTACTACTAGGTGGTTTGGTGAATAGAATCCGGTAGTCGAGAACTTCCGTATCCGGTGATACAAGGGATTTAGGGGTTTAGCACTGATCTAGCTGCTTTACCTACGGTTGGTGATAATATGTGACTAATAAAAAGTGGAATAGAGCATAACTTGATTCATTGTTTTGCAACGAAGAAGGATTCCTTGGTCTTGTCTCTCTTATTGATTTTCCTTTATCTTTTAATTGCTTTGTTTATTTATTTTTAAAATCTAAAACCAAAACCCCCCTTTTGTGACATTATAAGACAACTAAAACCTCTTGCTCCTCGTGGGAACGAACGTAAGCCATATTACTTGTTAATTGAGTAGAAAATATTCACTAATTTGTTGTGGTTACGACACGCATCAACCATACAAAAAAGAACCATTCAGTTAAGTTCTAGAGGAGCATGATTAAGTCTTAAAAATTGTTAAACAGTGGAATACTTACTTGGTTCACACAAGGAGATGAACGTTTAGGACTTGGCTCACATGACATGATAGTTACATCTTCTTCTGGAAAATCTTGTAAGAAATTACTGATATTCACGAGTTGTTCAAGCCAGTAAGATCGAGCTCTAGGAGATACACGGCCAATTCTTTCAGCATGGAAGAAAGGAAGGTTCCTTGACAAACCGTTTATACTACCGAGATTTCGCTGGATTCTACAGAACGTACACGGTCCTTTACGAAAAGGGATATCCTGGTTGAACCACATCTGACGAGCAATTCTATCAACATTGTAAGATTGTATGATGAAGTCACCACAACTGTCTAAACTCAAAACACGACCCGGAGAACTGCTAAATACATACGTATCTTCCGCCTCAGATAAGTAGTCATGACCTTCGGGAAGAAGTACAACATCATTCATTAAGGAAAAGGAGTGCAACTGACCCACACCCTTGGGAATTCGTGTCCATAGACGAAAAGTGAAAGATTTTTTGGCATCCATCAATGCAGATAGGGGTTGTTGAATAGGATATCTATTGCACCAACGAAAAATCCTAGTTACCGGAGGATCACTAGCTTTCAGTGAATGGGGAACGGGGGCGTATTTCTCAAAGTGTTCTCATAGCCATGCCTGGAGGAAGCACACATTCACCAAGGTATTAACTCTTTTATTACCATTCGAAGATGTCATATCTTGTACAAAACTATCTAGGGTGGAATACATAGTCACTAAAAATACGTTGCCAATAGGAAGTGTTATTCCCCAGGCCAATTTTATCGCCATAGGGACCAATACAGATTTTAGCTCTTCGCCATTTGGGTTCTCAAAGATATCTTTAGATAGACATAAGAATAAAAAAGCAACAATTTGCGTGGTTGAATAAGATGCGAACCTGGAAAGCCCTTCGTTACTACGCCAGCGGTTGATCCATGACTTATATCCATTCTTCTTAAGAACTGCTTGAGCATGAGTTTGATCAATGGATTCAGACAGAGCTAGAGATACTTCTTTTTCATTATCATCTAATATTGAAGAGAAGATACTTGTTAATGGGAGATGAAGAAGTGCAGCTACATCTTCAAGAGTAATTGTGAGTTCTCCACAAGCAAAAACGAAGGTGTGGGTTTGTTTATTTCATTGACATAAGAAAGCTATCAAATCGGCAGCGTCTTTCTTTATTTCCAAAGACCCTGAAGCTAAAACTGCGTGATATACACTAGATCTCTTTAAGAGCTGCTGAATTTCGTTACTTCTAAGCATGGATTCTACCCAGTAAGTCCAAGAATCCATGGGTTCCTGACGATCTTTGAATTTCACTACTGAAGGCTTTATAGTTTTTCTTTCCATGAAAAAACGTAGTATCGAAGAGGGAACAAGTGGTTGATTTTGAGAAGTAATTCTACTACAAAAAACAAATGCATCACTTACCTGGGGCTGGAGTAACTATCGATCAATTCAGTAAAGTGGTGGAATTCATCATTGAAATTGGGTATCTCTTTATTGATGGTAGCGGTTCTATTACTCTTTGTGGAATTACCCATGTTACTCCTAATGTCGTCTTAATCACACATGTTAGAAGAGTTATGAACCATTCTATCAAAAGAATAAGAAGGCTGGTTTATTTTCTACGCAAGAGGTGTTAGACAAGAAAAAAATAAGAAAGTAAGAGAATTATTCACGTAAACAAGTTATGCATGCATGTGTACATATATATGCATGTCACGGCCAAGATATGAATTATAATGAAAATAGAATTTTTGGGAGGAGATGGACCGGTTTTCAAACATTATAGCACGTCAAAATACTTATGTTTTCAATTTAACTTCAAAAAGGAAGCCTTGAAGCAAAATGAAAATGAATTAGAGCTAAAAGAGGAAATTAGAGGAATTTGGATCAAGTAAGAAAATTGAGGGTTTTCTTCCTTCTAAAAATTCCTCAAAGCCGTGGACAAGCTATTCCCATGCGTGAGAATTATCTCCTAGTCCATTGGGACATCACTTATTTTCTCAGAATTTTTCAGAGGGACCAAAGTCGAAGAAAATCAGGGTTTTGACGAAAATAACCTACTTTCAAGAATTTGACGAAAAAGGGATTTATTCTAAAAGAGAGGGGGACGAGCCACTCCTGATTCTATTGGATGGTTCTCTACACCTCTTTAAACCCCTTTTATCTTATCACTCTTCAATAAAAACGAGCTCATAAGGGATTTTGACCAAAATACCCTTATTTCACAATTTTGAGTATTTTTAAAGGAGAAGACCCTAATACAGCCAGAGACCGACCAAGATCTCATATAATCATTCCAAAGGCCTCATAATATTGAGTTATCTAAGTATTCTAAGAAGAAAGGGATTGAAACAGAATCCAGAAAAACAATATTTCGGAGCAGGGAAGTTCAAGTTCATAATTTCCAAAAAGCAAGACCGTGCCTCTCTCCCTCTCTCAAGCCACGACCATGCCTAAGGAATCTCACATAATTTCTCATGTCAACAAAAAAAAAGGCTCATATTTGTTTTTGACGAAAATACCCTTGTTTTCAAAAATAGGTATTTTCTTTCGAAAAAGGGTGTCTGATTAGTATAAGGGATTGAAAGAGCTCTCGTCATACAAGGTACTAACACGTCAAGACATATGCACACCTACCAAGCCTCGTCAAGTCTCTCCAGAGTACCTGAAGGAATCATACACAAACAAATGAGAAATTAGGGTTTTAGTGTAATACAAGCCTGAACTCATAATTCATATGGGATAAGGACATCAATTCAGAATGGAATATATCTCTTATATGATGGCTCTTCACCAACATCAAGGCCATACAGAATTCATATAAATTCCTCTCTTCCCCAAAATACTCACCTGTACAAACTCGGAAGCTCAAGGATACACAAAGAAAGGAAATTAGGGTTTTGGCTAAGTAAACCCTAATTTGTAAACCCCATTCAACCAAGATGTAAATTTCATATTTGCAAGGCTCTATTCCCATTCCAATGACGCCTCCAAACATAAAAGCCCGGAAGGATTCCAAGTCCATAGTCAATTTCAAGTTCAGAATCAGAACAAATGAAGACTAAGCATCGATTTAGGGACTCTACAAGTCTAAAAGAACGAGAGGATTGGAACTTCGCATCATCACCATCTATATACTCATCATAGAACAATCAAGGTTCTACTCTGAACAGGGGACTTAATGTATGTGTTGAAATTTGGATAAGGGGTAAAAGACGTCATTTCAAGACCATAGTACAAAACTCAACTCTCAGGCGAGAGATTAAGCCCTTGGACCTCAAGGCACATGTTAGATCATAGCCCGGTCAACCTCGCATGCGTTGCTATCTCAAGCATGTTTGTCAATGTTAGTGATCAAAACTATAAGTCTTAATTTCTAGCCTACATAGATAAGTCTCGGACTAGGATAGAAAAGTGTAGTTGAGCTCAAGGACTTCATGGCGTATCATACAACAACGAAGATCTATACAAGGAACCGTGGAACTTCATCAACAAAAAGGTATGTGGAGACTTGAACTTATCTATCATTCAAAAGTCTATCTTTTCTATCTCCTACTTCTTATGAGACAAAAGTTGTATGCTATATAGACTAGATCATACACATTTGACATTTCGAGCTGAGCATTCATTGCTTATCTTTTATCTCGAAATCGTGTATTGGTAAAGCGTTTCGCTTTGATCAAGTTTATCTTCACCTAGTGACGAAAGTCACGAAAAGTTTCAATCACTTTGAGGATTGCTCTGACGTGAATCGGTATGTGAATAACGACAACATAGCGTCCTCTGAGAATGTCTCAATGATTGAAATGAGAGTTTAGAGTACATAACCATGTATTCCTTGAACCGAAGTTTTCGAACTTTGTTGATCAAGAGAAATCAGGAGGATTGTGGAATTGGCTTTCCAAGTCCGCGAACTGTCGGAAGTTCTCGACCGAGAATTTCTACTGGGATTTTCCAAATACTCGTTTGTGCGCTAAATCCGCGAACTGGCGAAAGTTCTCATCCCGAGAATTTCTGCTGAGTTTGGAAAACTCAACCGATTAACTTAAGTCCGCGAACTTGTTTGTGAACTTAAGATGTTATGATCTAAAGATGTGCTCTGATCATGAAACATTAAATTACTAAGGAATGCTTTATGCAAACCGTGGCTATAATGTTCATGAGTCGATTCAATCGAATCGAATCATCTTTGCTTCAATTGTGTCTTGTGTAGTTACATAACATCTCATAGCAATTGAACAACTCTTTAACTAGTTCATTTGATTCAATTGAACTAGTTATGGTGAAGAAGAACAAGGTTAATATGAAATGCTCATATGGTTAACCTTTTGGGTTACTATGTTGAACCAATATACATGTACATGTTTGGGCATGGTTTTCACGAAACCAGTAAACGCCTACACGAGTGTGTGTGACAAGCTAAGTTTTCGATCTAACGGTTTAGAAATATTAGCTTGAATCTAAATCAGGTTTTCATCTAACGGTGAATAAGGATTGCTTTGTAACTAAGGAAAAACCCTGATTTGAAGGCTATATAAAGGAGACATCTAACATTGTGCAAAACTAATCCCCACACGTCTGCGTGCTACTAGTGCGCCTGCTAGAGTCGATCTCCATTAACCTTTGATTTTCTTCTCTAAAATCAGGTTAACGACTTAAAGACTTCATTGGGATTGTGAAGCCAAACAGATACTACTTTATTGTAGTTGTGTGATCTGATATTGCATCTTCTATCGTACAAGTACAATCGATTGATTGACTTGAGATCGTGAGAGTTCTCCGATAGGCAAGATAAAGAATTCACAAACATCTTCTTCTCACTGTTTGTGATTCATCGACAATCCGCTTGTGTAGTCAAGAAGGATTGTAGAGAGGTGATTGATTAATCTAGGTTGTTCTTCGGGAATATAAGCTCGGATTATCAATTGGTTCATGTTACATTGATTTTATATCTAAAGACGGAACAAAACCTAGGGTTTATCTGTGGGAGACATATTTATCCTCTTATAGACTTTTCTGTGTGAGACAGATCTGTTTATTATCAAGTCTGTGATTTTGGGTTACAACAACTCTTGGTTGGGGGGGGGGGGGGGGAGATCATCTAAGGGAATCAAGTGCGCAGTATCTTGCTGGGATCAGAGGCGTAGGAGTACAACTATACCTTGGATCGGTGGGAGACTGATTGGGGTTCAACTGTAGTCCAGTCCGAAGTTAGTTTGCAGTAGGCTAGTGTCTGTAGCGGCTTAATATAGTGTGTAAATCTGGACTAGGTCCCGGGGTTTTTCTGCATTTGCGATTTCCTCGTTAACAAAATTTTTGGTGTCTCTATTATTTCTTTTCCGCATTATATTTTATATAATTGAAATAATACAGGTTGTGCGTTCGTGATCATCAATTGGAAATCCAACCTTTGGTTGTTGATTGATATTGATTGATCCTTGGACATTGGTATTTGGTACCGTCCAAGTATTCCTTGTATTTGATAAAGACTCTCTATTGTTTTTAGCTTGAGTAAAAATCAAATGAAGAGAGAGATATTAACTCCTTGAGATACTTTTATCTAGATTGAGTCTGACTGTCTAGTTGATTCTCTAGCAAAGTATTTCAGAGTTAGTCCATACAGATTGCTAAGTGAAATATTGGGTGGTGTTGTTAGATCCCCGCTTTTTCAATTGGTATCAGAGCAGGCAAACACGTTTAAGACCTCATCAGTATGTGTTTGTAGCGACCTGACTCTGTGTTATTTCTTTTCCGCATTATATTTTATATAATTGAAATAATACAGGTTGTCCGTTCGTGATCATCAATTGGAAATCCAACCTTTGGTTGTTGATTGATGTTGATTGATCCTTGGATATTGGTCTTTGGTACCGTCCAAGTATTCCTTGTATTTGATAAAGACTCGCTACTGTTTTTAGATTGAATAAAAATCAAATCAAGAGAGAGATATTAACTCCTTGTGATACTTTTATCTAGATTGATTCTAATTGTCTAGTTGATTCTCTAGCAAAGTATTTCGGAGTTAGTCCATACAGATTGCTAATCGAAATATTGGGTGGTGTTTTTTTCAATTGGTATCAGAGCAGGCAAACACGTTTAAGACCTCATCATTATGTGTTTGTAGCGATCTGACTCTATGGACAGAATCTCATACGCATACCAAAATGCCTCCTAAAGCTGTCAACTTTGTCAAATGTCTCACAAATACCTCAAAGGGTCACTCCTTAGATGATTCTTCCGAATCCCGAGGTAAGAAGAATGTTTCATCTTGTGTCAATCATTCTTCCTCCAATGAGACATTGGATATAATGGCTAAAGCTGAATTTGAGCTAACCATAATTTCAAAAAATTCTACTGAGTGTATTGATCTACATGATCATGGTAAACTCATTGGTGAATTTGAAAAGTCTATTGATCGTGAACAGGTACTCTATAACATTATAAGGTCTTTCTCTAAGGAAATTGAGAAACTTCTTCAAGAAAACAACATACAACGTGAAAAGATTTGTGATCTTGAAAAGCTGGTCAAAGAAGGTTCAATTAGAGAAAATTGTTTGATCAAGACGCATTCATCTGATCTAGACAGACTTCGTGTTGAGAGGGAGAAACTTGAAGCATCGCTTGTCTTAGCCCATGGACAGTGCAAATCCTTGGAAAAGGAAAACTCTGTTTTAAAGAAAAATTCTTCTGCACAAACTAATTCTCATGAGTTACTGTACAGAATGAAATTTTCTCCAAGAGAAGATTGTGTCAAGAAAAGTTTTCATAACTTACAATCTTCTCCCGTGGCTATTAAGTTTAAACAAGTTCCACTTGTTTCTTCTCCTCCACGAATATGTACCTTCTGTGGAAAAGGAAATCACTATGCTATCCACTGTTTTGCTAGAAAGAAACGTGTTTCTGAACTCCGCAAGTTGCTTCTTTCTACTGTCAATGGAGTAAATAGTCGAACGACTACTACAATGAAGGTCACTTTCACAGGAAACCAGGTATCTTATAAGAATGATATCTCTCCTAGAAATCATTACAGGACATTTGTAAATTCTCGTACTACCAATGAAAGTATGTCTTGTGCTTATAAGAACATATTTGATAAATCTAAGTCTAGTGTGTGGAGACGAATTTCAGAAAATCCCCTAGAACCTATTTCTAGAGGTCATAGACTTTGTCATTAGAAGGGTTTCCCGCCTGTGATTCCCAGAAGGACTGCGAGACACACCCTTCTTCCTGGAAGCTGCAGTGAAAGGATAAGAATTGCTGAGATAAGATATCCTAGAAGAATTTATAGGTACTCTCTCAGAACTGATGGTGAGACTATGTCTCCCTCTGCTACCTAGAAGAAGAATGTTCTATCCTTGTGTCTAACTTGAGAGATACAAGGATGAAGATTTGAGAGATGCTCAAGCATTGTACTATATTTTCTCTAGGATTGTATATCCCTTGTTGTAATGATCTTCTCTAATATCATTTTCCTTTCGTCTCTTTGATCTTTTGGATGGTGGACGTTTTGGAAGCTGCACAATATCTCTTTCTAGGGCCATTCTTGGTCGTCCACAAATGCCTGTATCTCCTCAAGGAAATCTAGGGTTTCTAGCCAGGGCATTCACGAACATATATAAATCTTATAGGTGCCTCATTTTTCTTCAGAAAGGAGCTCTATGGAAACTGTTCCCAAAGAAGAAGTTAACCCTATGGTTGAGGATGATCTCAAAGGATGTGATTCTGGTCAAGAGTTTATACGGAAGGAGATGCTTGAAAGAAAAGAGTATAACACTTAGATTGGTGAATCTGCCACGGATTTGATTCGTGTTCAGGATGAAGTTAAGAACGAACTGACTAACCTTCAATTGCAGATAAACCAGCTGATTGATGGACATGCGAAAATCCTTGGTACTCAGAATATCTTGATCAGAAATCAGAAGAAAGTTATCCTTGACTGTGCAAAGGCTCGTCATTATGCTCGCATTATTGATCGAAAAGTCAACGTTTTAACTTTTGAACATGGTGTCTCTACGGTCAACATGGTCAAGGATATCAGTGACTCCTACTTTGATGGACCATTTCAGAGGTATGAAATCATCAAGGAAAACTGAGTTTTATATGCCTAGTAAGTCTTCTTTTTGGATTAGTAGGAAGAATAACTAGTGCTTTGAATAGCGATGATTGTGACTGCACATAGCTATTTTGTTTTCATCTTCTTATGTTTATTTTTTAGGTTTATTGGTATTAAATTCTAAAAATATTTGGAGGATGATGTTTATTGCAGTATTTTAATGGTTTGAGATATTGCAATATTTTTATGGGATATGTATTGTTTACGTCCGTGAACTTGAAGGTCCCATATTGCAGTCAAAAGTAAAGTCGTTCATAGATCGGTATTCGTATTGATGAAAGGACGAATGGACTTTTGACATATACAAAAGTTAAGCCTATGTAATCATAAATTTGATGGAAAATAGGATAAAATCTTTTGTTCAACAAGGATAAAGTTTATTATGTCGTTATGATGGAAAATAGAATAGATCCTTGTATGTTATCCACGGTATTGATCTTCATTGATCCATTTTATTATGTTTTACCGTGAAGGCTCCATTATGTGTCTTATGTTGAGCACCTTACAACTAAATCGATTTACCTTGGCTTTGTTGGTTGTCCCATAAGATGCTATATGTCGAGCATTAACACTTAGATTCTGGTCAAGAGTTTATACGGAAGGAGATGCTTGAAAGAAAAGAGTATAACACTTAGATTGGTGAATCTGTCAAGGATTTGATTCGTGTTCAGGATGAAGTTAAGAACGAACTGACTAACCTTCAATTGCAGATAAACCAGCTGATTGATGGACATGCGAAAATCCTTGGTACTCAGAATATATTGATCATAAATCATAAGAAAGTTATCCTTGATTGTGCAAAGGCTCGTCATTATGCTCGCATTATTGATCGAAAAGTCAACGTTCTAACTTTTGAACATGGTGTCTCTACGGTCAACAGGGTCAAGGATACCAGTGACTCCTACTTTGATGGACCATTTCAGAGGTATGAAATCATCAAGGAAAACTGAGTCTTATATGCCTAGTAAGTCTTCTTTTTGGGTTAGTAGGAAGAATAACTAGTGCTTTGAATAGCGATGATTGTGACTACACATAGCTATTTTGTTTTCATCTTCTTATGTTTATTTTTTAGGTTTATTGGTATTAAATTCTAAAAATATTTGGAGGATGATATTTGTTGCGGTATTTTAATGGTTTGAGATATTGCAATATTTTTATGGGATATGTATTGTTTACGTCCGTGAACTTGAAGGCCCCATATTGCAGTCAAAAGTAAAGTCGTTCATAGATCGGTATTCCTATTGATGAAAGGACGAATGGACTTTTGACATATACAAAAGTTAAGCCTATGTAATCATAAATTTGATGGAAAATAGGATAAAATCTTTTGTTCAACAAGGATAAAGTTTATTATGTCGTTATGATGGAAAATAAAATAGATCCTTGTATGTTATCCACGGTATTGATCTTCATTGATCCATTTTATTATGTTTTACCGTGAAGGCTCCATTATGTGTCTTATATTGAGCACCTTACAACTAAGTCGATTTACCTTGGCTTTGTTGGTTGTTCCATAAGATGCTATATATCGAGCATTAAGAACTAAATTAATCAACTAGTTTGGTTATTTAGTTTGTACTCCATAAGTTTTCTTTCTTATGTCGAGTACATGTACGGTTAAGGTTGTCATATTCTATGATGAACTTAGTCGGGGTTCCATAAGTTGTTTTATGTTGAGCCCAAAATAATTAAATTGATTACTTCGGTGATTAGTTTGGTTATTTGTATTCCAATTAGATTAATTATAGGTTCTCTTGTAATTAATCTAGTTGAGTTTTCATATATTCCACAAGTTCTTGTGTTGAGTATATGAAAGGCTATACTATCATGTTCTTTGGTTAATGTAGTCATATATTCCGTAAGGTTTTCCTTATGTTGAGTATTTGAACGGTTAAGTTAGTCATCTCCGTGTGATTGACTTAGTCGTAGCTCCGTGAGTTTACTTATGTTGATCACTTTCAATTAAATTGATCACTTTTGTGGTTTGATTTATTTGCGTATTCCAATTGAATTAATCATGGGTTTACTTGTGGTTAATTTGGTTGAGCTTTGGATATAAAAAATCATTCCTTTGGTTTTTGGTGTCCAATATAAAATCCTTCTTTTCTTTCGAAATTAAGGTCGCTCTTGTGGTTCTATCGGGAATGACATCAAATGGGGGAGAGTTCTTTTGAACTTGTGATTAATGGTAATATCTTGCGGGGAGTGCGGTTGTGGAATCTTATAGGAGTTATCTTGTATCTTAAAACTCCTTGATGAATGCTGTTAGCTTCGGCTATTAGATTGCATCTAAATTAAGTTGGTATGTTTTTTTTCTTTTGGTCATGAAATGTCTCTTGTGGAAATTTCATTATGATCCCATTCTTGTACCTTTGCCAATCTTATTGACAAAAAGGGGGGAGAAATATTGTAGTTCACACTACAAATACATATGGTTTTCGGATCATTGTGTAAAGGGGAGTGGTTTCCATGATCGAGATGGAGTATTGACTAAGGGGGAGTGATACATATCACCGTAGTATTATTGTTAAAGTCGTGATACAATTGGACTTTGATGTTATATAATAATACTATGACACTGTATAATAATGATCGAGAATCTCGATTTCTATCATTGTTATAGCTATGGATCTTCAACAACGATGGTGCTAAACTTACAACCTTTGGGATCATTGGAGTACTTGGAAGGACAAAGATTTCAAAGAACGTTGAAGATTATACTATGGAATAGGAGCCACTAAAGTTTATCTTTTTTGTATTCCATATGTATTAATAGTTTTGTCACTAAAATTGACAAAGGGGGAGATTGTTAGAGCATAGCTCGGTCAACCTCGCATGCGTTGCTATCTCAAGCATGTTTGTCAATGTTAGTGATCAAAACTATAAGTCTTGATTTATAGCCTACATAGCTAAGTCTCGGACTAGGATAGAAAAGTGTAGTTGAGCTCAAGTACTTCATGGCGATTCATCATACAACGACGAAGATATATACAAGGAACCGTGGAACTTCATCAACAAAAAGGTATGTGGAGACTTAAACTTATCTATCACTCAAAAGTCTATCTCTTCTATCTCCTACTTCTTATGAGACAAAAGTCGTATGTTATACAGACTAGATCATACACATTTGACATATCGAGCTGAGCATTCATTGCTTATCTTTTATCTCGAAATCGTGTGTTGGTAAAGCATTTCGTTTTGATCAAGTTTATCTTCACCTAGTGACGAAAGTCATGAAAAGTTTAAATCACTTTGAGTATTGCTCTGACGTGAACCGGTCTGTGAATAACGGCTATATAGCGTCCTCTGAGAATGTCTCAATGATTGAAATGATAGTTTAGATTACATAACCATGTATTCCTTGAACCGAAGTTTCGAACTTTGTTGATCAAGAGAAATCGGGAGGATTGTGGAATTGGCATGCCAAGTTCGCGAACCTAATTCGCAGACTCAGCCCGCGAACTGTCGGAAGTTCTCGACCGAGAATTTCTGCTGGGATTTTCCAAATACTCGTTGGTGTGCTAAGTCCGCGAACCTAGTCTGCGAACTGGCGGAAGTTCTCATCCAGAGAATTTCTGCCGAATTTGGAAAACTCAACCGATTAACTTAAGTCCGCGAACTTGCTTGTGAACTTAAGAGGTTATGATCTAAAGATGTGCTCTGAACATGAAACATTAAATTACTAAGGAATGCTTTATGCAAACCGTTGATATAATTTTCATGAGCCGATTCAATCGAATCGAATCATTTTTGCTTCAATTGTGTCTTGTGTAGTTACATAAGATCTCATAACAATTGAAAAACTCTTTAAGTAGTTCATTTGAGTCAATTGAACTAGTTATGGTGAATAAGAACAAGGTTAATATGAAATGCTCATATGGTTAACCTTTTGGGTTACTATGTTGAACCAACATACACGTACACATTTGGGCATGGTTTTCACGAACCTAATAAACGTCTAATCGAGTGTGTGTGACAAGTTAAGTTTTCGATCTAACGATTGAGAAATATTAGCTTGAATCTAAATCAGGTTTTCATCTAACGGTGAATAAGGATTGCTTTGTAACTAAGGCAAAACCCTGATTTGAAGGCCATATAAAGGAGACATCTAGCATTGTGCAAAACTAATCCCCACACGTCTGTGTGCTACTAGTGCGCCCGCTAGAGTCGATCTCCATTAACCTTTGACTTTCTTCTCTAAAATCAGGTTAACGACTTATAGACTTCATTGGGATTGTGAAGCCAGACTGATACTACTTTATCGTAGTTGTGTGATCTGATCTTGCATCTTCTATCGTACGAGTACAATCGATTGTTTGACTTGAGATCGTGAGAGTTCTCCGATAGGCAAGATAAAGAAGTCACAAACATCTTCGTCTCACTGTTTGTGATTCCTCGACAATCCGCTTGTGTAGTCAGGAAGGATTGTAGAGAGGTGATTGATTAATCTAGGTTGTTCTTCGGGAATATAAGACCGGATTATCAATTGGTTCATGTTACCTTGATTTTATATTTAAAGACGGAAAAAAACCTAGGGTTTATCACTGGGAGACAAATTTATCCTCTTATAGACTTTTCTGTGTGAGACAGATCTGTTTATTATCAAGTCTGTGATTTTGGGTTACAACAACTCTTGGTTGTGGATGAGATCAGCTAAGGGAATCAAGTGCGCAGTATCCTGCTGGGATCAGAGGCGTAGGAGTACAACTGTATCTTGGATCGGTGGGAGACTGATTGGGGTTCAACTATAGTCCAGTCCGAAGTTAGTTTGCAGCAGGCTAGTGTCTGTAGCGGCTTAATACAGTGTGTATTCAATCTGGACTAGGTCCCGGGGTTTTTCTGCATTTGCGGTTTCCTCGTTAAAAAAATATCTGGTGTCTGTGTTATTTATTTTCCGCATTATATTTTATATAATTGAAATAATACAGGTTGTGCGTTCGTGATCATCAATTGGAAATCCAACCTTTGGTTGTTGATTGATATTGATTAATCCTTGGACATTGGTCTTTGGTACCGTCCAAGTATCCCTTGTATTTGATAAAGACTCGCTATTGTTTTTAGCTTGAGTAAAAATCAAATGAAGAAAAAGATATTAACTCCTTAGGATAGTTTTATCTAGATTGAGTCTGACTGTCTAGTTGATTCTCTAGCAAAGTATTTCGGAGTTAGTCCATACATATTGCTAAGCGAAATATTGGGTGGTGTTGTTAGACCCCCGCTTTTTCAGCACCCCTAGACACGATTTCTAGTATACGTCCCCGCTAGAAACTGCTGGTCATGATGCCGTGATTCCTAGCACACATCCCCGCGATATTTTGTTGGTAACGTAGGTTCTGTAGAGCGTAAAACGTCCCCGGCAGACTTATGAACCAGAACTGCCACAATTCCAGCATGTCTTCGTGAGACACAGCTGATTGTGATGTTCTGATTCCTAGTATACATCCTCGACGAGATACCGCTGGTCATGTATGAAAAGACGAAGGTACCCAAATATACCTCAATCTAAAACTTTTCCACCTATAAGTCCTTTCTCCGAAAGTGATTGTCTATGGACTGAGTCGAGACAATACAACCAATCGGTTCACACTTCATGTGATCGTCTATGGATACGAGATCGAGATAATACGACAACAAGATAACTTGTGTGATTGACTATGAATACAATATCGAGACAATACAACAACGAACTATGTTTACTTGATAAAAGGTTCGGACTTAACCAAACATAATAGGATTACTATCAAGTAAATAGGAACTAACGTTTGTGTATTTTACTTCTAATTATAATAAAAACAATTATAATTGAGGAAATAGAAAAGTAAAAGACACATCAAGATTTTGTTAACGAGGAAACCGCAAATGCAGAAAAACCCCGGGACCTTGTCCAGAATTGAATACTCTCAGGATTAAGCCGCTATACAAAATCAAACCAACTTCGTAAAGTTGAGACCAAGCAACTAAACCTATAGTTCACCAAGTTCCGTCTGTATTCCCACGCCTCCAACTTGTAATAAGTCACGTACTTGGAAAAATTCCTTTGGTTCGTATTCCAAACAATAAAGGAACAACAAATCTGTTTGGTAACAACTCTTTTCAACCAAGTGATGTGAGTTCGACAAAAGGCTCTTCCGTTTATCCCAACAAACTCCTTTGTCAGGTACTTAGATCTATCTAATAACAACTACCAAAGTAATTGTCAAGATTTTGCAATCAATACTTTGAATCACAAAGAATTGTATTGATTCCGACCTAGTCAACTAATCAATCCAATCTACCACAAGGATAAACCGATTATAGTTGGATCCTCTTTAACCGAAAAAAGTATTGTGCGCACCAAAGATTATGAACCCAAATCAAAAATCTTATTCGTCATCAAATCTTCTTAGATCTTCAATAAATACCTGCACACAATCAACTTGAATCTCTTGTGATCAATCACGCACAAAACGGAGTCTGTTAACAATAGATTATCACAAGACATCGTTAGATCTACAAACAGTCTAAAGATCCCCGTCGAAACTTCGATCTAGTTTGAGTGAATCTTATATCAGAAGAGAAGATTCTCAAGCATAAACAAACTAGGTGCAATCAAAGTTCAACAAACGTTAGTCAATCAAATCAATCGAAAACTAATAATAAACGACAATTATCTAGTTTCCCACCAACGGTACTAATAGAGCTTATCAATCCCAAAGAAGTCTTTAAACCGAGCAGACGTAAGAGATTTCGCCTAATTAGGTTACTTTCCTCCCCGAATAGGCGGCTCCACCAGTAACAACACAACTAGGTAGTTTTGATGGCTCTGAGGATTAGTTTGCTCGAAATGAAAACTTTGATATTTATAGACCAAGAAAGTTTGCCACCAAGGAATTTCCAAAACCGAAAATATTCTCAAGATATGCAATATATTCCAAATTCGGCTTCCATAATTTCTGGAAATGCTTTGTCCAAACATTGACCGAAAATATCTTAGAAAATATCCAACTAGTAAATGCACATTACTAATTTTCATTTTCCAAAAATAAAATTAAAAACCTTAATTAAAAGATTCTCAACTTATTTTTCGATCCGGGATTTTTTTCCTTTAGCTGTTAAGGAATATCTTTGAACAATAAAAGATAAGCGTTACTGCACATGTTCAGAGTATGTCGACATCTTTACTTTGTAAGTGATCTTTCATACTTACAATCTTGAAACCGATTTGCCACACTTCCAAACAAGTTTAGAATTGGTTCATCTGACTTTCAAGAACTATGTGATTGATTAAGAACACTAAATCACCAAACATGGGTTTCACGGTTCTACCAAAACAAGTTTCGGTTCTACCTCCATGTGGGTACTGGAATCAGTCACACTAGCTTTCCAAAATTCGGTTGACTAGGTACTAGGATCGGTTCCCACATATATATGGTATCTAACTTGTATTTGTTGCACATGTCCATAGGGTCGGTTCCCAATGTCTAAAAACGTGTTGCACATTTTCGTAGGATCGGTTCCCAACATCTAGAAACTTGTTGCACCTCATACAAGGATCGATTCCCCTTTGTGGTCATACAATTTACAACAAATCGATCATACCATCTCAGGTGATTAATTAAGATCGATTTCACTAATAAAAGTCATACCAATACAAAAGTCAGGCCTTATGAATAGTTTTACCAAGAACATAAACAAGTAATGAGCGGTTATACTAATCACACATATTTGTAGTTCAAAAGATATGCAATGAATAACAATACCAATAAGCCTAGCGATTTCCTTTTCGATTCACGAAACAAGTTCATGAATTTACTTCTTTTAAACGAATGTAAAACATTGTTTCCTAGGATGAAATCTTCACGTCATACTCATACATAATCACAATAGCATTCAATCGATTATGTCGATGTATTATATACGAAGTTAAAAAGATAAGCGTTATACTCCGTATTGTATTCCTTAATACTACGTCTAACTAGAGTATAATCATTCATGCTTCGCACTTATGTTTTCAATATGCACGACTTGAAAGATACGTTAGGGAATGAAACAGTTCAAGTCAAATATCACTAACCTCAAGTGGAAGGATGATGTTATCGCTGTAGTTCCTTACTTTTTCACTTCTTAAAGTCTTCGTAATACTTGTAGTGTCTCACATCCTAATACTTTCAAGCTAACCTATACGAAGTTGACTCTAGTACATAATCAAGCGACTCTTTAAATGAGTTTTGGTTCACTAAAATATGACAACCAAACTTGACATACCAACGCTTGGTGGGTTCAACCGAGCTATGCTCTAACAATTTCCCCCTTTGTCAATTTTAGTGACAACACTCTTACATCATATGGATAAACAAATTACAAGAATTCATTACACATACGCTTGATTCCCGAATTCAACAGCATAATAACCTGTATACATTTAATTCATAGATGCCGATGTTGACATTATAATAACAAAGCTAACACTCCCCCTAAAGGTAAGATAGGTAGATTTTATCAATCTGCACGTCTTTGTTATTCCTTTGTAATCCATATAACTACAAGTATCAATATGATATGCTACTCCCCCTTAGTCTATGTTTTACTCTTTTGTTAGATAAACGTTTAAGCACCAATGTCCTTTCCCTTAGTGATACCAATCAATATAAATCAATACCACTATCACTTGTTTACTCCATATATTTCTCCCCTTTTTGTCACAAAATGACAAAGGTACGAGCAAATAAAGGATAAATCGAAAGGATCTTACAAACCTCACAAGACTTGCAACCTATAGAGTTAAGCACGAGGGTTCCACACACCATTTTTGATAACCAATATCAAAACCGAAACTATAAAGTAGATTTGTTTTGATATGTTATCAAGGAAACAATTGCCCGAAGCAATTTTCCCTAATAGTTTAGCAACCAAAAATCGACTAAGAATCTTAGTTCCTTTGCTAAACCGATTATACAAATACAATCGCTTGTTCGATAAGCCCAAAATAAAGATAACTCTATTTTTCTCATCAGGTTCTAATTATCCATATAACTTAGACCTTTCGCTTTTAAACAAGACAAGTACTAGGTTAGTTAACTAGTATTTCTTGTTAAGGCATTCAGTTAGACTTGAATAACCGAAACCTCCACTTTGATAAGTCTAACTAAGATTAGAATTAACTTAGTTTCTCTTATCCGGAATCGAATTGGACTAAACAATTCATCCCGAAAACCTTTTCTTTCGTTAAGCCATAAACAATTCATACAAACCAATTAAATCAACTTTCATAATTATTTACCTCAACCGGAAGCAATTGAAACAACATAGACATTAAAGCACCGCAATTGTACCGAAATTTTGTAAGCCTAAACGATTGATACCAAACAATAAAGCAAGATAACAATAGTTTTCTTTAAAAGGAAACAATTGAATCACACACACATCCATACACAAATAATGGAATAAAACATCAATTGTACCGAAATTTTGTTAAGCAAAAGCAATAAATATACGCAATAAAATCAAGCTTTTCTTAAACAGGAAAATGGTTAACTAACAAAGTCGTTACCTCAAATTTCGCATCCTCTTCTCCAATATGTTTGCATCTTCTTTCCATGGAGAATTGATACCGAAATATCATCATGTTGTCATCCTTATGCAAAACAAAAGAATAACATCATCCAACCTTTACCAGAGAAAGGTTGAAAACCGATTTTAACTATTGCAAGCAAAAGTTGAAACCCCGAAACACATATTCTTTTATGCTAAACCAAACGATTCAACATATTGTGAATTTTTCACATATTTTTTCAATCAGATCCCCTCGTGATCCTTTGATAAATCCTACCAACATGGGCTAGAACTTAATCCTGCTAAACCAAAAAGTCACCCAAACCATAAGGGTTCACCACATATGAGATCGAATATTAATGCCAGAAAACCGAAATCAAACATCACATAAACATACATATCAATAAGATAAAGCATTCTAGCACAGGCTATGTAAACCAAAAACTATCACAAGAAAAATTATAAACCAGATAATTTTATTCATAATAAGATAGCTTTATTCAAAATAGACTTTATTGAAGGAAATCAAAAACTACTGTCTATTTTATTTTCTTGAAGACAAATCAATCTTCATTTATTTTCTCATCAGAATCTTCTTCTTGTTCCCCTTTTAGAATCTCATTATTAATCGTTAGGATTCCTTCAAGGATTTCCAGATCATTTTTATAGGAAAATGCCAACTGTTTCTGAATACAGTCCAATTGTCTCCCAAGACGTAAAATATGGAACATGAGATCTCCATTGCTATATATTTGATCATATGAGATACTAGATCCCTTTTGAGTTCCACTCATTCGATTGATAATTCTCTGTGAGACAGTTTTAGTATCTTTCTCATCTCCAAAGTTGTTCCTCATTGCTTTTTCACACAGCTTGGTGATGAGACAGGGATATCCAAGATTTCTTTGAAATCATGTGATATTGAGAGATTCAATGATTTTAATCATTTGATTGATAATTATTCCAAAAATATCAATTCGTTTTTTGCCTTCAAGAAGGTAGCATATAAGTTCATCAAATTCTCTTTTCCATAGAGAAGAATCTCTCGTACAAGCAAAAAGGGTTGCTACGGCAAGTTTACCGAAAATCCTTAAAGTATAAGGGTACGTCTTTGGTTAGCATCTTTCCCTTTTTCATTCAACAGTTTTACCAGTGATGAGTTTTGAAATTTATCGTGCTCAATTTCAGACCCTGTAATCATATGCCCTTTCACATTGTAATTGATGATTTCTGATATCATCTTTCTGTTGACATGAAGAAAAGTACTTCCAACCAAAGTGCTAAAAGTAAGCTTTTCATGATTAATATTGTGAATATTACCATAAAAAATTCTTACTATATCAGGTGAATATTTTTCAAATCCGAACAAATTTCCCCAGATTCGGTCTTGAACAAACTTCACATAACTGATTTCTGAAACATCTGGATCAAATCTCTTCTCTTCAGTGAATCTTACTCCCTTCAAAGCTTGATATCTTTCAAAACATGTGTTATCTACAAAATTCGTAAGATCATGCTTCCCTTTGATCAAGTGAGGATACTTGATTTTCTCAACATCTCCGGGAGGAATAAATGGATTCAAGACAAACTTGTCTGTTTCAGAGTTTTCTTCTTTTGATTTCCTCTTTCCCATACTTGTGAAAGTATGAAAAACCCTAGTTACGGTTTTGACCAACCTTCCCCAATATGTTTGTACACATAGCAAGAGATTATCTTTTATCGGAAGAATTGATATTGAAAACCGGAAATAACTAGTTTTAGGAAATACTATCAAAATCGGAATCCGAGTCTTATGGGGAAATAATTCTGATTTTATATCTAGATATTTCTTTTGGAAAACCGGTTTTTCATGGTCTGGATCTTTATTTCGGGTTGATTCCATGTTTTTGTCCAAAAGTATGTTTACTCTTTTATTGCCAAAATTTGATAATATCACTTGAAATTTACTCAAAAATTTTCTACTAGAGTATACAGAGATAAAATTTGAACAAAATATGATATTTGTTAAAAGTACCATTAGAATCATAAACCATGTTGTTGATGGTGGATTTTAGTTCAGGGCTAAAATTGTAAAACCAACTTTATGCGCTAACATCCTGCAAAGAATGAAGCTACTGATAAGTGATGAATACTTTTTCGCTTTACTAATTCATCCAGGTTGGAGCATGTAGCAACAATCCCAAATACCCTGTGAATTTTTAGCATTAATTATAATGCATGACTAGCCTTGTATTTCCTGTACTGCTCCACTCTCATTATTGGTGCGGCTTGACGACTGAGTGTTGCTCTCAGCAGAGCAACACGAATCTCCAAGCGTTAATAATGAAGCAAATATGAAATACCCGTACAGGCTGTAATTCTCTCGGAGTGTTATACTAGCCCGATCGGGCATTTGGACTGTCCATATCAGTCTCAGAAACGATCACGACCATCCAACTTCACCAGCATGATTGGATGGCTTAGATAGGATCCATAACCCTCAAGCAGGTATTGAGTATTCACCACCAGCCCAATGCGGGCCCCGCATGGTCGGCCTCCCCAAAAGGGTAGCATGGCTTGCCAATTCGTCCAACCAAAGCAGCGCGGACGTGAAACCCTAAATTAGGGTTTGCGACACATTACGTGTGTCGCAAATCAGTCTCAACCATCCATCTTCGCAGGCATAGATGGAGGGTGTAGATGTAGATTCAAAGGGCCCAGAGCATGTCAACAAAAACACCGTGGGCCCGCCTACATACATGACCAATCGGTCGGGACCAACTATGGTTGGTCGTCCAGTTCGTGCGCCCAAACAAGGCGTGACACACGGCCGGCAAAACCCTAATTAGGGCTTGTGTTGCGATCACGAGCGTCCATCTTCTCCTACTCGGATGAAGGGTTTAGGAGTAGACTAAGCAGGTCCGGTGAGCATCAACATGATCACTGTGGACCCATCTATTTCCACACCCGATCGGCCAAAGCTTATCATGCCTGGTTGCCTTGATTCGCACGCCCAAACTACGCGTGGTCACACCTCCCAATTGCAAACTAATCTCGACCACTCAACTTTGCCGGAAAAATTGAGTGGCTTAGATCACGTTTCTATGGGATAGTAAAGTATAGGCGTGTACACCAGCCCGCCGTCTGCACGCCGGACTGATCGGCCAAGACCGACCAAGCTTGGTCGTCTCGAGACGCGCGCCCGAAGTAGGCTTGTCGCGTGGCCTTTTCGGCACAAAATTTCTGTCACAAATCGATCCTAGACGCTCCTCTTTACCGGATAGATTGAGCGGTTCAGATCACGCAGTCATGGGGCAGCAAGGTATAGGCGCCTATACCGGCATGTCGTTTACACGCATGCACAGTCGGCCTGGACAAAATTGCGTCCCGAGCTTGGTTTCGACCAAGCTGAAGAGTGATGCTTGCGCACCTCTTCACAAACCCTAATTCCACTAACGGTCGCAGATGAGTGTCTCAAAGATCATCTCGTCCGTTCAACTTCACCTGCTTGGTTATACAACCCTGGTCAGGAGTTAACTGGTCAATGAGGTGTCATGGTGATTATAATCCGCCACTCTACCACACCATGTGGTCGGCCAAGTCAGGACTTGCTTGCGCAGCCTCCAAACCATCACATGAAATAGGCTGGACATGAAGCTATTTTAAGACGTGATAAGCACGTAAGTGCTACATTTTATACCCATATTTATATTAGCTAGGACTCGATATTTTGGCTAATAATATCATTTTATTGCTTTTGTAAAAAGTACAAGTGAATTTGATCTACCGGAAGAATAATGACTAAATGGAGGCTTAAATAGCATTTGCGACAATCTTGCCAATGTGCCGTGTCATTTCATGTTTGCTAGAATCACCAAAGCGCATCACTGCTGGGAACTCAAGAAGCAAAGCAAAGCAAAGGATTGTCTTGGTTTGTTGAAACGAGCCAGGCCCATTTGGAGTTAGAAGATGTGGCCTCCACTACAACCACAATCTGACTTAGGAGATTTATATAGTGCAGAGAGACATTGACAATGAAGATGTAATGGCTGGAATGTTTCTTCATTTCCGGTCATCAGAGTTCAATAACTACAATGGGTTACGGCTAAAAATGGCGTTGAGTGTCTTTGGTGGATTGAACAGTTGCTACTGGTGCTACTTCTATGGTCATGGTTATGAATAAATAATTGCAGGCAGTGGTGGAGTTTATACTCTCAAGCTGCTGTTGGCTGTGGTGGCATGATAACTACGAGAAGGCGCTGAGAAGACAAGGAGCTGTGACTGGAGAGGGTTCTGGCTCAAGTAAAAGAACTAGGTTGGAGTTAACCAGTTTGTTTTGCAGTCAGGGAAGCAACGTTGAGAACAACAACGGAGTTTCGGGATTTGGTTATGCAACAACAGCAGATGGAATTAGAGTTCGATGGGGTTTCGTCGACAGACAGTATCTGGCAGTGGCAATGGTGTACTCGAGTCTATGAGGTGATTTCTATGGCTGATTGATCGAATGAAAGAAGCTGCTACACAGATTGAAATTGAGTTGGTTGTGGCGGAGTATAGAAATGAGATGATTGCAACTGGTGGAAGTAACCATTCTTGCATGGGACGAATTTTCTGATGGTGTACGAAGTGAGTTCTCAAGCTGGTGTTGGTCGTGAATGGAGATGAGAAGTGACGGAAGTTGGTGTGGTGACTGATGGTGTTGGTTAATGGTAATCTGTCCGAGCTGATTCGTCTAATTTGGAGTCGTTGCACGAACCATGGCAACCAGTGGGGTGAAGAGTTAGATGCTCTGACTGAATTTGGAAAGTGATGATGTTGCCGGAAGCTCGACAACAACGAACTGAAGCTGAGATTATTTGAGAAGAATGGGTGTGCGGAATTGTAGCTGAGATGGTTATTGGCTGAGCTGTGAAGTCGTGTCCGAGATAGAGACAGTGATGCTGGTGGTTATCAAATGGAGTTGGTTGCAGGTGGCATCGACGAAGACAAGAAGATGGAGGAGATCGGACATGGAAGAAACGAAAGCAAGCCATGAATCCAGCCGGTGCTGTTGGATTTTGTCGGTATGAGATGTAGAAGAACTGGTGATACAAGCAACCATTGGGGTAGAGATTCAAGCCAATCTGTGGCTGGGACTACCCTCAATGAAGCATGAATGGGTTGATGCTGTGATCGATCTTGGGCGTGACTTGTACAGGAAACGTAGATGTTTGTAGCTGAACTGATTCGTACGTGAAAGAGTTGAATCAGGTGTTGTGGTCCGAGCAGTGCAGGCTTATAAGTTCAAGGAGTATCGATTGGTGTTGGTGGTCTTGTGCCGGAGAGTAGTTGGTTTGATGGTTAGGATCCGACAGAATGGAAAGTGGTAGTTGGGCCTGGATTTGTACGTCCGTTTCAGTGATATTGGGCCAGGCTTGGATATTTTTGGCTAGGTCTTGTTTCCTCGCAACAAAAAGAGGGAAGAAAAATAGAAGCTGAGGGGGTTTTTGAGAGTTTTTTGGGCGGAGGCCAACGACGACAGTTCTATAGGGAGAAACAGTGAAGGATTTGCAATCCTTTACTTTTCGATTCCGTTTCGATTTGCATGGGATTTTCTTTTATATGTTTATGGCTTTTGAGAAAGCCATGTCTTGTTAGACTTTATGTAACTAGGGTTTATGTTGAAACCACTTTGGAGCATTAGACCATCTTGATTGAAAACATATATGGTTTTGAGGCTATTTTGATTTGAATAAATTAATTTCATGATCTTATTTATTGATTAATCGAAATATGGGTTGTCGCTTCACCAGTTTTGTATAACCTTTGCGCATAATTGTTAGGATCGAAAATATATTTGTCTATTTGTTTGATATTCCATGTTTGGGTTAAATCTTTTGATGGGATATGCTTAGAATAGCCAGGTATTATTTGTGAACCTATAATTAGTTTCGTATAAATTTCTCACTAACGCAATTTGATGGTGCATGCTTTGGTTCAATCTTTTGATGTGCCATGTTTAGGGTGTCCCAGTGATATTTGCGATTCTAATACGTATAATAGGTGATGTCGATAGAATGCACGATAAACAATTCATGGATTATATTTCATTTCAGTAATTGAGTAGAAATAGTGGTGGATACATTAAACCCTGGTTACCGACTTTCTCATTGGATTCATTCCGGTAGTTTAGTTTAATTTTCGTATTTCATTTTCAATCCTAAAAACTCAAAAATATTATTTCGTGTTAGTTTTATTAGAGATAGTGATTACGGTATTTCCACTGCTCCCTGTGGGTACGACCTGTACTTGCCTCTGTCTATTAGTTGGACACCGTGCGATTGCGGTATATATAAATAAGGTTCGCCTAGAATCCTATCAAGACGCTCAAACAGCGATGCTTCAAACATGCTGAGTATATTCGATGCATTACTTGCATAGAATACGCACAATACTTCACAAGTATCGACTTCCTAAATTACTTAGTTATTTAATCTAGCATCACATGCTGCTTTCTGTGGGTCCCACGATCCACACACTCGAGACATCAATCATGTCACAAACTGGGGGATACATACTGGGGTATTGGTCTGGCGGTTTACAGCGTGCAGCGCACAACGCGCCATCACAAGCACGTGTCAGGAAGTCATGGACGGTTAGTGATGACGGGAAAAGTGGGCAAGACTGATTGTGTAACACTAACACCCGCAACTCCACTACTCCATCACTCCACTTTCTCAACTTCCCACGAGATACGTGAGTAAGGCTCAATGACTTGTATAAATAGGTTCTCCTCCCTATTTAGACAAGACAACAGAAGCAAGTGTTGATACAACCGTATTCAAACACCGGAACTGATAGCTTACATTCTGCAAGCCAGTTCAGCTTTCTGATATAAGTCATACATAGCCAACACCTTCACAATCTCAACACCTTCTTCGCTTCCCTCCCTAAGATCAACCCCATCTCCTTCACTTTGTGACCGAAGCAAGTCTGGAACGACCATTTATTAGTTTAGGCCAGAATTGTACAGATTGATTTCTCAAATCAGAAAGCACTCCCGTGCAGTGCATTTGTTTAGGTTTTAGATTCATTCCTCATCCACACACCCCAAATTACCAAATTCGGCAGGAATAGTTTTCACCCATAAGCAATTGGCGACCACAGTGGGAGATTAATCTCTCGGTTGTGAAGTCAATTTCTTCAATACCAATTCAATTTTACTGATTTCGAAAATGGCGGATCTTAGGTTTGTATCAGCAACCAATCCTGACGAGACTAGCGTTGAAAAATCTCTAGGTGTTGATATCCCAGGTGTCACCGTGTAGCCAGTCAATACCATCAATGTATCTCATGGAATTGCTTCCTCTATTATTAGCACCAGCGGAGCAGGAGGAGATATCCCATTAGGAGTGACGCCTCCTGTCACCAGAGCCAGAGCAGATGCAAACCTCGACATTTCGGCGGTCACCAGAGCAACAACTTCCACTCCTTCATCAAGACGAGGAGCTGGAGGAGCAAGAGGAGGACCATCTCCCATTACCATCGCAGATTTGATGGAGATGCAGGAAGTCCTTGCTAAGACTCAAACGGATATGGCTACAACTCAGAAAAGGTACTCACTTTTCTTAAGACATTAACTGATCGATTGCCACAAGAGCTGCGACATCCCCTGGAGCCAACAAGGAACGCATTCCACGCACCCGGAGAAGGTACTTCAGCGGCGCGGGCCTACATGAACCTGATCAAAGAAGTGACATCAGATATGAGCGGTCCTGTCCTGGAGATTCCTACACTGGAGACTGATCCTCACAAAGATCTTCCTCGAGTCAATAGTCTCACTATGATCCAGAGGCCGGTGGATCAGGAAGTGGTTTCTCTAGTGGAAAGTTTATGCAAACTTTTACACCTCTCGAAGAATCAGCGGGCAGAGACGTTTTGCTGCAATTAACCAGAAGAAGGTCACAATCGGGCCCTACATGTTACTGCACGCATCAAGGATTCAGAGTTCAAGAGGTCCCTCATCGACACGGGAACGTCTTCGAATGTGATTACTCTCAAGACTCTCAGGACGGCCAAGGTTCTCTCAGGCGAGATTGTATGGCATCCTACCACAATGACATACTTTGAAGGAAGCCAGACCAGCACATACGGGATCGTCCCTCTTACGTATCACCAATGCCTGAAGACTATGCTGAATAAAGAAGTCGTTCGTATTCCTGGATCATTGTCTCCTTACGCACGAATATGCGGAGTGAAACTGTTCAAACCGAGGGAAGCTCCGCGGGAAGGACCAGACAAAGTCCATTGCATCCCACTCCCCACGTGGGCGTCAATCCAGGAGGAGGACCGACTTGCATCAGGCTAGGACCCTTAATGTATCCTTGCTGAGAAGGCGTCTCAATTCTTCTCTCCGCCTAACAGGATGCTACAACAACGACGAGCCACAAGAAGAAATGCTAGACGCTCCACGACAGCTGCAAGATGGTACCAACTCCACAACTGATGAGCTCGACGATGAGGAATCTCCTAGGCCTATCTCCATCAGCTCAACCTTGTGTAAGCATTCATACAATCTCCGATCCAAATTGGTCAAAAATCTCAAAAACTTCATGGGCAAGGTGAAATTTTGCTTCATTCACCCCTCGCTGAAGAAAGGAGCAAGTTTCGTCTGGACCGCACTACAATAAGAAGCGTTTCGGAGGATTCAACGAATATTGTCATCTCTGAATCATCACAAAGGGTTCGCCTATTATGTCATCCCAGATAAGAGCGAGCATGGGACATCTTCAGATCCACTGAAGCCGACACCTCAAGGGAGCAGCCTCAAGAAGATAACGATGTCCGCGTGTCATGTCGAGAAAAAATCCGGGCGAATCACTCTATCAAAGGATGGTATATGTCTACCGTGCTATGTTGGAGAATCTGCACTTTTGGTCATCCTCTGGACTTCGTGAAGCTGTTGAAAGCTCATCTACGACAACATCTTCCCTTCTAGAAAGAACCAGTCCTGCCAGTAATGAAGAGTCTCATGATGTTCGTGGAAGCATACATCCCACCAACATGCAATACAACCTTCAGCCTTCCGTAAGCATCTTCGAAGCAGCAAGAGAAAATCCACCGAGATACAACATCCTGCGCGTCCAAGATCGCCAACTCCAACTCCAGTACCATATGCACGACTGCCGTAATGGTGAAACAACGTCCAAGATATTCCATATCTGGATCGATGGTAACTACATCAATGAGAGACGCTCTCCCGTAGAAGAAGTAGTTGTGTTACCAAAGGAGTATGACTGGGACAGCTTAGCACTGCCCATCTCAAACAAAGCCTCATGAATCTAGCGTGACAACACCTATCAAGTCGAAAGCTCTGAATACTCGTGGGAAGGGGACTATCTCCCTCTTCTCTATTTCATGAAGAAACGTCAAGTAATCCATCAGTTCCAGTTTACCCCTCTAACAATGAGACGAGCTCTACCACTGTATAAAGACTGCCAAGTTCGTGCCCGTAGCTATCACGCCTCTCCCTGCCAGTCTCTTCTGATCACAGCTGCTGCCAAGAACTGTTGTTACTCGTCAATTGATACCATCCAGAGCTTCACCATATCAACGACCATTACGTACAAAAGACCCATCGGGGATACAAGATAGATCCACGTAGACCACGCTTGGGGACTGAGGCTTATCATGAAATTCCTCCGTCGTCAGTCAAGAGCTTCTTCAACGCTCCCTCCACCAGAAGCTGCTTCAACGCTCTCAGTGGGACCCACACCACGTTCGATCATACAAGGTTAAAGTTTGGGAAAAGCAAGTATGCCTGGGTCCCACATTCGATCAAAGGTAAGACCGGTGTTAGTCAGCAAGACCGGTGTTGGTCACAACAACAAGGCCGGTGTTGGTAGAAGTAACAAAGCTGGTGTATGGGACAAGGTCGGTGTTCGAATGAAACAAGATAGCAAGGCCGGTGTTCTTCAAGGCAAGGCCGGTGTTGGTCAAGAGACTAGTCTGGTGTTGGGTGAGGCAACCGGTGTCTGGTCGAAGCAGGCACACGGCGGGTCCGACATTGATCAAGCACAACCAGCCCCAGATTGGTCAAAGCAGGCACAGCCGTCCCCAAGAAAAGCAGGCACGCGGCGGGTCCCACATTGATCAAGCACAACCAGCCCCAGATTGGTCAAAGCAGGCACAGCCGGCCCCAAGCAAAGCAGGCACACGGCGGGTCACACATTGATCAGGAACATAAACCGTACGGGCAAAGCAAGCAAGGCTGGTATTGGGCCACATCAGCAAACGAGTCCGGTGTTGCTCAATTCACAAAGGTTGGTATTGATCAGGACATAAGGCCGGTATAATAGGCGCACACAGTGGACCCACGTTTAACCGAAGCAGGCACAACAAGCCCACGTTCGATCAAGAAGGCACATGATGAGTCCCACGGTTGAGCGAAGTAGGAGGGCCCACATGCCTATCAAACAGGTGCAACAAGGTGACATTTGGTAGAAGCATATACATGGTGGGGTACACATCCGTTCAGGGTTACATGTCCCACCAAGATCGTCGTCACACCTGGCGTACTCCCACGAACGAAGAAGGTATAACAAAGTCGATCCGGCAAGACCGACACTCAAACAGAGCAAGCACGAAGCAGGCCCTCGACCGAAGCAGGCAAGACCGACATCATGCTAGGAGAACGCTCTCCTGGACGCCTCTTGAATGTGACATGCTCCAAGGACAGGACGACCCGTCTCTCCTGGTAACATCTAGCTTTGTCTCATAAGTTTTATCTTTAACCGTCACCATCTCATGCCTACCCCACAATAATGCAACCATTATGCGCTAGGCAGGGGACTTAATGTTGATGGTGTTGCATTTTAGTTCAGGGATAAAATTGTAAAACCAACTTTATGCGCTGACAACCTGCAAATGATGAAGCCACTGACAAGTGATGAATACTTCTTCGCTTTATTAATTCATCCAGGTTGGAGCATGTAGCAACAATCCCAAATACCCTGTGAATTTTTAGCATTATTTATAATGCATGACTATCCTTGTATTTCATGTACTGCTCCACTCTCATTATTGGTGTGGCATGACGACTGAGTGTTGCTCTCAGCAGAGCAACACGAATCTCCAAGCGTTAATAATGAAGCAAATACGAAATACCCGTACAGGCTGTAATTCTCTCGGAGTGTTATACTAGCCCGATCGAGCATTTGGACTGTTCATATCAGTCTCAGAAACGATCACGACCATCCAACTTCACCAGCATGATTGGATGGCTTAGATCGGATCCATAACCCTCAAGCAGGTATTGGAGTATTCACCACCGGCCCAATGCGTGCCCCGCATGGTCGACCTTCCCAAAAGGGTAGCATGGATTGCCAATTCGTCCAGCCAAAGCAGCGGACGTGAAACCCTAAATTAGGGTTTGCGGCACATTACATGTGTCGCAAATCAGTCTCAACCATCCATCTTCGCAGGCATAGATGGAGGGTGTAGATGTAGATTCAAAGGTCCCAGAGCATGTCAACACAAACACCGTGGGACCGCCTACATACATGACCAATCGGTCAGGACCAACTATGGTTGGTCGTCCCAGTTCGTGCGCCCAAACAAGGCGTGACACACGGCCGGCAAAACCCTAATTAGGGCTTGTGTTGCGATCACGAGCGTCCATCTTCTCCTGCTCGGATGAAGGGTTTAGGAGTAGACTAAATAGGTCCGGTGAGCATCAACATGATCAATATGGACCTATCTATTTCCACGCATGATCGGCCAAAGCTTATCATGCCTGGTTGCCTCGATTCGCACGCCCAAACTAGGCATGGTCACACCTCCCAATTGCAAACTTATCTCGACCACTCAACTTTGCCGGACAAATTGAGTGGCTTAGATGACGTTTCTATGGGATAGTAAAGTATAGGCGTGTACACCAGCCCTCTGTATGCACGCCGGACTGATCGGCCAAGACCGACCAAGCTTGGTCGTCTCGAGACGCGTGCCCGAAGTAGGCTTATCACGCGGCTTTTGCGGCACAAAATTTCTGTCACAAATCGATCCTAGCCTCTCCTCTTTACCGGATAGATTGAGCGGTCCAGATCACGCATTCATGGGACAGCAAGGTATAGGCGCCTATACCGGCATGCCGTTTACACGCATGCACAATCGGCCTGGCCAAAATTGCGTCCCGAGCTTGGTTTCGACCAAGCTAAAGAGTGATGCTTGCGCACCTCTTCACAAACCCTAATTCCACCAACGGTCGCGGATGAGTGTCTCAAAGATAATCTCTTCCGTTCAACTTCACCTGCTTGGTTATACAACCCTGGTCAGGAGTTAACTGGTCAATGAGGTGTCATGGTGATTATCATCCTCCACTCTACCACACCATGTGGTCGGCCAAGTCAGGACTTGCTTGCGGATCCTCCAAACCATCACATGAAGTAGGCTGGACCTGAAGCTATTTTAAGACGCTCAAACAGCGATGCTTCAAACATGCTGAGTATATTCGATGCATTACTTGCATAGAGTACACACGATACTTCACAAGTATCGACTTCCTAAATAACCTAGTTATTTAATCTAGCATCACATGCTGCTTTCTGTGGGTCCCACGATCCACACACTCGAGACATCAATCATGTCACAAACTGGGGGATACATACTGGGGTATTGGTCTGGCGGTTTACAGCGTGTAGCGCAAAACGCGCCATCACAAGCACGTGTCAGGAAGTCATGGACGGTTAGTGATGACGGGAGAAGTGGGCAAGACTGATCGTGTAACACTAACACCCGCAACTCCACTACTCCATCACTCCACTTTCTCAACTTCCCACGAGATACGTGAGTAAGGCTCAATGACTTGTATAAATAGGTTCTCCTCCCTATTTCGACAAGACAAGACAACAGAATCAAGTGTTGATACAACCGTATTCAAACACCAGAACTGATAGCTTACATTCTGCAAGCCAGTTCAGCTTTCTGATATAAGTCATACATAGCCAACACCTTCACAATCTCAACACCTTCTTCGCTTCCCTCCCTAAGATCCACCCCATCTCCTTCACTTTGTGACCGAAGCAAGTCTGGAACGACCATTTTTTGGTTTAGGCTAGAATTGTACAGATTGATTTCTTAAATCACAAAGCACTCCCGTGCAGTGCATTTGTTTAGGGTTTAGATTCATTCCTCATCCACACACCCCAAATTACCAAATTCGGCAGGAATAGTTTTCACCCATAAACAATTGGCGACCACAGTGGGAGATTAATCTCTCGGTTGTGAAGTCAATTTCTTCAATACCAATTCAATTTTACTGATTTCGAAAAATGGCGGATCTTAGGTCTGTATCAGCAACCAATCCTGGCGAGACTAGAGTTGACAACACTCTCGGTGTTGATATCCCAGGGGTCACCGTGCAGCCAGTCAATACCATCAATGTATCTCATGGAATCGCTTCCTCTATTACTAGCACCAACGGAGCAGGAGGAGATATCCCATTAGGAGTGACGCCTCCTGTCACCAGAGCCAGAGCAGCTACAAACCTCGACATTTCGGCGGTCACCAGAGCAAAAACTTCCACTCCTTCATCAAGACGAGGAGCTGGAGGAGCAAGAGGAGGACCATCTCCCATTACCATCGCAGATTTGATGGAGATGCAGGAAGTCCTTGCTAACACTCAAACGGATATGGCTACAACTCAGAAAAGGTACTCACTTTTCTTAAGACATTAACTGATCGATTGCCACAAGAGCCGCGACATCCCCTGGAGCCAACAAGGAACGCATTCCACGCACCCGGAGTAGGTACTTCAGCGGCAAGGGCCTACATGGACCTGATCAAATAAGCGACATCAGATATGAGCGGTCCTGTCATGGATATTCCTACGCTGGGTACTGATCCTCACAACGATCCTCCTCGAGTCAATAGTCTCACTATGAGCCAGAGGCCGGTGGATCAGGAAGCGGTTTCTCTATTGGAAAGTTTATGCGAAATTTTACACCTATCGAAGAATCAGCGGGCAGAGACGTTTTGCTGCAATTAACCAGAAGAAGGTCACAACAGGGCCCTACATGTTACTGCACGCATCAAGGATTCAGAATTCAAGAGGGCCCTAATCGACACGGGAACGTCTTCGAATGTGATTACTCTCAAGACTCTCAGGACGGCCAAGGTTCTCTCAGGCGAGATCGTATGGCATCCTACCACAATGACATACTTTGAAGGAAGCCAGACCAGCACATACGGGATCGTCCCTTTAACGTATCACCAATGCCTGAAGACTATGCTGAATAAAGAAGTCGTTCGTATTCCTGGATCATTGTCTCCTTACGCACGAATATGCGGAGTGAAACTGTTCAAACCGAGGGAAGATCCGCGAGAAGGACCAGACAAAGTCCATTGCATCCCACTCCCCACGTGGGAGTCAATCCAGGAGGAGGACCGACTTGCATCAGGCTAGGACCCTTAATGTATCCTTGCTGAGAAGGCGTCTCAATTCTTCTCTCCGCCTAACAGGATGCTACAACAACGACGAGCCACAAGAAGAAGTGCTAGACGCTCCACGACAGCTGCAAGATGGTACCAACTCCACAACTGATGAGCTCGACGATGAGGAATCTCATAGGCCTATCTCCATCATCTCAACCTTGTGTAAGCATTCATACAATCTCCGATCCAAACTGGTCAAAAATCTCAAAAACTTCATGGGCAAGGTGAACTTTTGCTTCATTCACCCCTCGCTGAAGAAAGGAGCAAGTTTCGTCTGGACCGCACTACAACAAGAAGCGTTTCGGAGGATTCAACGAATATTGTCATCTATGAATCATCACAAAGGGTTCGCCTATTATGTCATCCCAGAAAAGAGCGAGCATGGGACATCTTCAGATCCACTGAAGCCGACACCTCAAGGGAGCATCCTCAAGAAGATAACGATGTCCGCGTGTCATGTCGAGAAAGAATCCCGACGAATCACTCTATCAAAGGATGGTGTATGTCTACCGTGCTATGTTGGAGAATCTGCACTTTTGGTCATCCTCTGGACTTCGTGAAGCTGTTGAACGCTCATCTACGACAGCGTCTGCCCTTTTAGAAAGAACCAGGCCTGCCAGTAATGAAGAGTCTCATGATGTTCGTGGAAGCATACATCCCATCAACAGGCAATACAACCTTCAGCCTTCCGTAAGCATCTTCGAAGCAGCAAGAGGAAAGCCACCGAGATACAACATCTTGCGCGTCCAAGATTGCCAACTCCAACTCCAGTACCATATGCATGACTGCCGTAATGGTGAAACAACGTCCAAGATATTCCATATCTGGATCGATGGTAACTACATCAGTGAGAGACGCTCTCCCGTAGAAGAAGTAGTTGCGTTACCAAAGGAGTATGACTGGGACTGCTTAGCACTGCCCATCTCAAATACATCCTCATGAATCTAGCGTGACAACACCTATCAAGTCGAAAGCTCTGGATACTCGTGGGCAGGGGACTGTCTCCCTCTTCTCTGTTTCATGAAGAAACGTCAAGTAATCCATCGGTTCCAGTTTACCCCTCTAACAATGAGACGAGCTCTACCACTATATGAAGACTGCCAAATTCGTGCCCGTAGCTATCACGCCTCTCCCTGCCAGTCTCTTCTGATCACATCTGCTGCCAAGAACTGTTGTTGCTCTTCGATTGATACCATCCAGAGCTTCACCATATCAACGACCATTACGTAATAAAGACCCATCGGGCATACAAGATAGAGCCACGTAGACCACGCTTGGAGACTGAGGCTCAGCATGAAATTCCTCCGCCGTCAGTCAAGAGCTTCTTCAACGCTCCCTCTACCAGAAGCTGCTTAAACGCTCTCAGTGGGACCCACACCACGTTCGAACATACAAGGTTCACGTTTGAGAAAAGCAAGCACGCCTGGGTCCCACGTTCGAGCAAAAGGAAGACCGGTGTTAGTCAGCAAGACCGGTGTTGGTCACAACAACAAGGCCGGTGTTGGTAGAAGTAACAAAGCTGGTGTATGGGACAAGGCCGGTGATCGAACGAAATAAGATAGCAAGGCCGGTGTTCATCAAGGAAATGCCGGTGTTGGTCAAGAGACAAGTCTGGTGTTGGGTGAGGCAATCGGTGTCTGGTCGAAGCAGGCACGCGGCGGGTCCCACATTGATCAAGAACACTCATCCCATGATTGGTCAAAGCAGGCACAGTCGTCCCCAAGCAAAGCAGGCATGCGGCGGGTCCCACATTGATCAAGCACAACCAGCCCCAGATTGGTCAAAGCAGGCACAGCCTGCCCCAAGCAAAGTAGGCACGCGGCGGGTCCCACATTGATCAGGCACATAAACCGTACGGGCAAAGCAAGCAAGGCTGGTATTGGGCCACATCAGCAAACGAGGCCGGTGTTGCTCAATTCACAAAGGCTGGTATTGATCAGGACATAAGGCCGGTATAATAGGCGCACACAGTGGACCCACGTTTAACCGAAGCAGGCACAACAAGCCCACGTTCGATCAAGCAGGCGCATGATGAGTCCCACGGTTGAGCGAAGTAGGCGGGCCCACATGCCTATCAAACAGGTGCAACAGGGTGACATTTGGTAGAAGCATATACATGGTGGGGTCCACATCCGTTCAGGGTTACATGTCCCACCAAGGTCGTCGTCACACCTGGCGTACTCCCACGAACGAAGAATGTATAACAAAGTCGATCCGGCAAGACCGACATTCGAACAGAGCAAGCACGGAGCAGGCCCTCGACCGAAGCAGACATAGCAAGGTCGATCGAAGCAGGAAAGACCGACATCATGCTAGGGAAACGCTCGCCTGGACGCCTCTTGAACGTGACATGCTCCAAGGACAGGACGACTCGTCTCTCCTGGTAACATTTAGCTTTGTCTCATAAGTTTTATCTTTAACCGTCACCATCTCATGCCTACCCCACAATAATGCAACCATTATGCGCTAGGCAGGGGACTTAATGTTGATGGTGGTGAATTTTAGTTCGGGGATAAAATTGTAAAACCAACTTTATGCGCTGAAAACATGCAAAGGATGAAGCCACTGACAAGTGATGAATACTTCTTCGCTTTATTAATTCATCCAGGTTGGAGCATGTAGCAACAATCCCAAATACCCTGTGAATTTTTAGCATTATTTATAATGCATGACTAGCCTTATATTTCATGTACTGCTCCACTCTCATTATTGGTGCGGCATGACGACTGAGTGTTTCTCTCAGCAGAGCAACACGAATCTCCAAGAGTTAATAATGAAGCGAATACGAAATAACCGTACATGCTATAATTCTCTCGGAGTGTTATACTAGCCCGATCGAGCATTTGGACTGTCCATATCAGTCTCAGAAACGATCACGACCATCCAACTTCACCAGCATGATTGGATGGCTTAGATCGGATCCATAACCCTCAAGCAGGTATTGGAGTATTCACCACCGGCCCAATGCGGGCCCCGCATGGTCGACCTTCCCAAAAGGGTAGCATGGCTTGCCAATTCGTCCAGCCAAAGCAGTGCGGACGTGAAACCCTAAATTAGGGTTTGCGGCACATTACATGTGTCGCAAATCAGTCTCAACCATCCATCTTCGCAGGCATAGATAGAGGGTGTAGATGTAGATTCAAAGGTCCCAGAGCATGTCAACACAAACACCGTGGGCCCGCCTACATACATGACCAATCGGTCAGGACCAACTATGTTTGGTCGTCCCATTTCGTGCGCCCAAACAAGGCGTGACACACGGCCGGCAAAACCCTAATTAGGGCTTGTGTTGCGATCACGAGCGTCCATCTTCTCTTGCTCGGATGAAGGGTTTAGGAGTAGACTAAGCAGGTCCGGTGAGCATCAACATGATCACTGTGGACCCATCTATTTCCACACCCGATCGGCCAAATCTTATCATGCCTGGTTGCCTCGATTCGCACGCCCAAACTAGGCGTGGTCACACCTCCCAATTGCAAACTAATCTCGACCACTCGACTTTTTCGGACAAATTGAGTGGATTAGATCATGTTTCTATGGGATAGTAAAGTATAGGCGTGTACACCAGCCCTCCGTCTGCACGCCGGACTGATCGGCCAAGACCGACCAAGCTTGGTCGTCTCGAGACGCGCGCCCGAAGTAGGCTTGTCGCGCGGCCTTTGCGGCACAAAATTTCTGTCACAAATCGATCCTAGCCCCTCCTCTTTACCGGATAGATTGAGCGGTCCAGATCACGCATTCATGGGGCAGCAAGGTATAGGCGCCTATACCGTCATACCGTTTACACGCATGCACAATCAGCCTGGACAAAATTGCGTCCCGAGCTTGGTTTCGACCAAGCTGAAGAGTGATGCTTGCCCACCTCTTCACAAACCCTAATTCCACTAATGGTCGCAGATGAGTGTCTCAAAGATCATCTCGTCTGTTCAACTTCACCTGCTTGGTTATACAACCCTGGTCAGGAGTTAACTGGTCAATGAGGTGTCATGGTGATTATCATCCGCCACTCTACCACACCATGTGGTCGGCCAAGTCAGGACTTGCTTGCGCAGCCTCCAAACCATCACATGAAGTAGGCCGTACATGAAGCTATTTTAAGACGCTCAAACAGCGATGCTTCAAACATGCTGAGTATATTCGATGCACTACTTGCATAGAATACGCAGGATACTTCACAAGTATCGACTTCCTAAATAACTTAGTTATTTAATCTTGCATCACATGCTGATTTTTGTGGGTCCCACGATCCACGCACTCGAAACATCAATCATGTCACAAACTGGGGGATACATACTGGGGTATTGTTCTGGCGGATTACAACGTGCAACGCACAACACTCTATCACAAGAACGTGTCAGGAAGTCATGGACGGTTAGTGATGATGGGAGAAGTGGGCAAGACTGATCGTGTAACACTAACACTCGCAACTCCACTACTCCATCACTCCACTTCCCACGAGATACGTGAGTAAGGCTCAATGACTTGTATAAATAGGTTCTCCTCCCTATTTCGACAAGACAAGACAACACAAGCAAGTGTTGATACAACCGTATTCAAACACCGGAACTGATAGCTTACATTCTGCAAGCCAGTTCATCTTTCTGATACAAGTCATACATGGCCAACACCTTCACAATCTCAACACCTTCTTCACTTACCTCTCTAAGATCAACCATATATCCTTCACTTTGTGATCGAAGCAAGTCTGGAACGACCATTTCTTGGTTTAGGCCAGAATTGTACAGATTGATTTCTCGAATCACAAAGCACTCCCGTGAAGTGCATTTGTTTAGGGTTTAGATTCATTCCTCATCCACACACCCCAAATTACCAAATTCGGCAGGAATAGTTTTCACCTATAAACACCTGTAATATTTCAAAAGATCACTTGCTTCATTGAAACAGTTGTGAGGTGTATGAAGAAACCCATTGTTAATAGATTTATTAACTGAAAACTTACTTCTTATAGGATTACATATTTTCCAAAATCGCATCCTAGACGGCGAAACATTGGCAGTCTTCGCTCTGAAAATGTACATATATATACTTTGGTAGTTTATCCAAAATATATTTAAGATTCCAGATTTTTCTAGAACACAATAGCCATGGTTCATACAATGAAAAATTCTGAGAGGAATCTTATGCATTTTCAAGATATAACCCGTCTCATAGAGTATTGTACCATTGTTACTAAGCATGTTAGTATCCAGGATAATGATATAAAATTCTATGATATCCCACTGATTATGTAAGTCTCTCAAGACATACATGGACATAATTCCAATCCCTAAAACATTTAGGAACAAGAGTATTACATACTTCATTTGTGTCTTCCAACACGAATTTTTGAAGTAGTCAAATCCTATCGTTACGTTAACTGAATCGACCATTAGATTCAATTTATTATAGGTTGGATCGCACCAAATACAGGTTGTTAGATCTTTTCGTGTTTGCCTGCTCTAATACCAATTAAAAAGACGAGGGTACCCAAATATACCTCAATCTAAAACTTTTCCACATATAAGCCCTTTCTCCGAAAGTGATTGTCTATGGACTGAGTCGAGACAGTACAACCAATCGGTTCACACTTCGTGTGATCGTCTATGGATACGAGATCGAGACAATACGACAACAAGATAACTTGTGTGATTTACTATGGATACAAGATCGAGACAATACAACAACGAAGTATGTTTACTTGATAAAAGGTTCAGAATTAACCAAACACAATAGGATTACTATCAAGTAAATAGGAATTAACGTTTGTGTATTTTACTTATAATTATAATAAAAACAATTATAAATGAGGAAATAGAAAAGTAAAAGACATAACAAGATTTTGTTAATGAGGAAACCGCAAATGCAGAAAAACCCCGGGACCTTGTCCAGATTGAATACTCTCAGGATTAAGCCGCTATACAAAATCAAAACAACTTCGTATAGTTGAGACCAAGCAACTAAACCTATAGTTCACCTAGTCCCGCCTGTATTCCCACGCCTCCTGATCGCTGTCGTATGCGTCAAAAATAAATTACTTTCTCACTACTCAAAATATAAAATATAGCAAGGGTAAGAAAGGAACGTTCCCACAGAGAGGTCTAGGTTGTCAAGTTGTTTCGATTTCTCATATAAACAAAAGGGAGATTTTCTGATTTTTATAAACTAAAATAAAATAAAAGCAAAACAATAAAAAATAAACACGCAAATCAAGGATGTGAAATATTGGGTAAAGGTTTCATCTTCAATTGTAAACAAGTTTCTGAATATATGAATAAAATTTGTATTTAATCTCGCTATCATCAAAAGCCTTAGAATACCTTATTGCAAGAATACTCCGTAAATTTCCTAAGTTCATCAACACACACATTAGAGTTGCGTATGTGAATTCTACCTAAAGAATAATCTAACGTCTTGCGCTAATTAAGTTCAATTCCTAGGAGCATTAAGTTTAAGAAATAGGCTAATCAATGCAACTGTCATACATTGCGCATGACAATTCGGAAAAAGGTCAATTTCTACATATGATTACAAGAGTGTATCACTACAAACCGTAATCATATCATGCTACTCGTATTCAAGGTTATCGCTCGATGATAAACCCTAAAATAGCTATAGATATGGATGCATGTTCAAACAATTCTAGACTTAACTAAACAAACATTCAATCATATTGCAATACATCAATCATGCAATCATTATACGCAGTAGAAATCAAACGATAATATTGAGAGAAAACTAATTCATAAAATCCATAACTTGTTTTCAAAATCCAACTACATCTTTAACCAATAACAAAATCAACTACTTGTGTTTTTGGAAATCATCATAGAAATCAAAGAAGAACTATCATGTGAAATCCTAGAAAACAAGTAGAAGCCTCCCTAATGGAGATATTTAGGTTTAGAGAAAGAGTTTTCTATTTATATGCTTCTCCCATTCCAAAAGGATACTCTTTCCAAATTTAGGTCTTCTCAAAACCCATCTCCACGTGGTCCACCGAGCCCATGAATTAAAACATCTCATCGGGGAATTCTGGGTGCAAAACTTGGTCATCGGATTGCTGACATCATCACCGGTTTCCGGTCATCGTTGACGGAATCCGGTCACTGTCGCCAGAACCCGGACATCTGAAAATGTTCCCAGTCACCTGAGTCATTGTCAACTGTCATCTGAAAAATATATACTCCCAGCAACTCAACTCTTCTTCTGTGCAGTCCATACATCCACAGAAATCATCTAAGCCAATTTTTTGTTATTGCGGAAACGTGCCCAATAGCGCGGCTCCAAACACATATATCATGCCGTCAACTTCCGCATCAGACTGTTTATACCTTTATGATTGACTCAAACTTTATGATCCATGCTCTAATCTCTAACATCCGACAGCCCGACCTATGCTCACCGGCTAACCATTCTCGCTGTATTTTCGCACAATTTCTGCAGTTCTGGAATTCTTATGCAGGCCAATCCCAGCTCAGGCCATAAACTCACATTGTACCATTCACACTCATTCATTAAATATGCTTTTGCAACTGCTGCAATTCTGCATTTGATGCATAACCAAAACTGTCATCACTGCTTTGCAAGCCTTCACCTGCAACCATTTCAAGCACTAACACTGCACTTTCTTGTCTGCATTCCAGCCACCACCCTCTTCACTGCCATACTTAACTTTACCAGGACCACGTCCAGCTTAACCTCTTTTGTTCATTCCCTACAATCTCTGTCATTTCAAATGCCAATTCAATTTCATTACCAGCACATATGTTACTCCTCACCGATTCCTCTTGTTCTTGGGTTCACTGCAATTGCAATTGCAGCTGCAACTGATTCTGCCACATGACTCAGCTCATGTATTTTGTAGCTCAGACACATATACTCCCGGCTCCATTATCTCAGCATCACAGTCGAAACATCACCCATCAAGACCAACCGCATCTCATGTTCTTCCTACAACTCTCACCAAGCTTCAACTGACCATCTTCCCGAGCCATAAGCTGCAATTCACTTCAGGCAACAATACGCAGCAACAGATCTTGAGCCATTCTCATCTTCAAATCATCAAAACACAACCATTGCACCTAAACATACATCTAATTATCTTGCAGTTACCAACCCATTTCAGTAACCTTCTCTGCTAAGTTCACAACATCAATCTCTAACCATTCCAGCTTCAATTCCACCGTTTGAACCCATCTTACACGACACTGATTTCCTGTAATCTCAATATCAGACCTAGCTCTTCCATTCTCCATTATGCACAGCAACAACAACTTCTCCTCTTTAACTCATACCAACTCAAATCGACTTTAACCCATCCATTCATAATCCCAGATGATCTTAACAATCAAACCCATCTTCTATACTTTCTAAACTTCGAAATCTAGCCATTAACAGACCCGTGGGCAATCTCCATCGAATTCACAGTATCATCATTTCTCAACAAACCCTAACTTCCCATGAATATCAATCAGCGGCAAATACTCAAATTGATCCCAAATTCGAACCTTAATTTCACCATCAGCTCCAATTTCTTCTCGACTGGATTATCCGGCTTCATAACTTGCCTGGTTCAAATGCTCATCTTCTCAAATCGAACTCATCTGTTGAGATTTCGAATTTCATCTCAATTACCACCATCTTCTAGGAATTTCGCAGCAGCATCATCTCCTGCAATTTCTGCTTCAAACCCTTCTCGATCTGATTTCATCTTCATCATTAACTTTTTCTATTCCTCAATTCCTAACGCTCACAGTGCCTCCATTTCTTGTTTCCAGGGGAGATGTTTTAACAAAGGATGAAAGAAAGAATGAGTTGTCTGAGAAACAACTCGACCTAATTAGGTCTGATTAGTACGACATGGGCTACTGATACCCATAACTTTGATAAGGGATGTCACAGTGACACTTGGCTTGTCAGTTTCAGAGAATTGACAGCCTAATTCACCTCCTTCTGGCGCACCTTAGCCAGCTCCAAGCATAGCTTGCATGTGAATGGCCCTTTGTGAGTGATTTCTCCTTATTTCGCTCCAAATGACTCCAAAGCACCTAAATGACTCAAAAGCAAACATAAGGTACATAATTTACAAGAAAACATGCAAAGAAAGCATAAACAATAGATAAATATTAAGGTGTTTATGACACCTATCAAATTCCCCCACACTTAGACTTTGCTAGTCCTCGAGCAAATCAAACAAACAAATTCTAAAGCATACATACAACTTCGTGTCGTCGAGGCTACGGTCCCACTTAGCATGTATAACAAGCCTTTAAACCCCTAGGTGTCCCTAGTGGACGAGTTTTAGTCTCGTGAAGGTTTACAAGAGGTATACCTACAAAACCTATATTTCTAACTCCAGCCACCTATGACAATTTAAGAACGACACTAGATATTTTTATTAATTGGCATACTATCAATGATTACAAGAGGAAGTACCCACTTTCAAATCTGATTCATAAATTATGGATATAGCTTCATTCGGAAAGTTGAACACAACCACAATACTCGGAATCTAATCAACCAAAATCACATGAAAATATTAAGAAGATGGATATAAAAAGTAGATGGTGGCAAACTGTTGACTAAGGTGAACGTGTTTGTCATATCTGTCTGAAGGTCACTGCCAAAACAAACCTAAAAATCCTATTGGATTGAGCTCTGGTCTGAATTCTAATATCAACACAGCTGGCATATACAAGGGAACCAGCGGTCGACAAATTTAATTCTAGATCAATTCACTGGCATATACAAGGGAACCAGTGATCAATTTTATTCAACACAATAATATTTTCTTTTTCTTTTCTAAATTTTTTTTTTTCAAATCGACGACATGATTGACTCTTTTTGAATCCAAGCGCACGATTCTTGTCAGCAGATTACATGGTAATTCCCATGGATCCTGCATTCCACGCTTGCTTAGGCGACGACATGGAGAACACACACACATTGCTATCCAAGTGTCAAATTTTTTTTTATTATGTACATTGTTTGGTCAAATTGGTCTAGTCTCTTTTTTTAATAAAGACAAGGGAAAACTAACAAGACTGAAAACTCTATATGAGAACACTCCCCCACACTTAAACTTTACATTGTCCTCAATGTAAAATTTAATCATTCAAAGTAAAGTTCAAGATTGGAAATTCATAACATGATATATATGTACACAATAAGAAAATAAAATGCATAATAAAAACTGATACTCCACTCATAGCTATTTCTGAACAATAGAGGATAAACACTAAACAAGCTATTTAGTTGGCATCTAATCTCAACTCAGCCAATATATACCTCATCGTCAAGAAAAAATTCCATCTACTTAGAAAGGCTAGTGTTTATTCTAAATTGTTAAAAAATCTCTAAAAGCTGGAGTTTTGATATGCAAATATCCGAAATAAGAAAATAAAGATAAAAGACTTGATAAATAAAAAGATAGAGATAGTGGGTTGCCTCCCATTTAGCGCTTGGTTTAAAGTCGTCAGCCGGACTTGCAAGACGGATTTTCCATACACCAATAATCGGAAAAGTTTGGGATCCACCCATAGCACCTGTTTTGCAAACACTAGCTTCGCACACATATTAGTAATATAAAACAGAAACGAAGCTATTAACCGATAAGAGTTCCCCCCACACTTATTCTTGTCCACACTTGGAAGTGTATAAAGAATATAGAAGTCATGGACTACCACGGTTTCTTGTTCCAAAACCTGCATAGTATGTGAATCAAGTATTTCTAATGGCGGAAATCGAGAAACAAAGTCATTCAACAATATTCTCGAAGCACATACATTCAAACCAATAAGAGGTAAAGGAGAAGAAACAATATGCAAAGGGTTAGACAAACCTCGCACAATCTCTTGTAGCACGGAATCCTCTTCATCCTTGAAAAATTCAAGTGAATTATTCAATTCTTGTATATCGTGGTCCTCTATCAAACCTTGTAACCATTCTTCGTCCTTTTCTGCCTTAACCAAAATCTCGGCATCAACATCTTCATTACAATTCTTTGCAAGCTCAATTGGGTCTTCCACAATATTGGTCATAACGGTCTCATTTTCAACAAACTCCTCTTTGTTGTAAGGTACATACTGCGGATTCAAGTCTCACCATAAGGAACTTTTTTAGAACACTCATTGCATCATCCTCAAGCTCTACCTTTTGAATATGTTCTTGATCGTCATAAAGATCAATGCTCGAGTAAGCTACACTAGTGTCATCATATTCCTTTTCAACTTCACCTTGATCGCAAAAAGACTTCATTGTACACTCCTCGGGGATGTCACCATAAATTGGTTCAAGCGATGTACTTTCATAGTCATCGTCAATATCATAGTTAACATAAGATTGGCTACCACTTCCAAAAGATTGGTATTTCGCAAAATTTTGCATGTCCTCTTTGTATTTTTCAATGCCTTGTCCTAAATTGAAAACACCTTTTTGAAGCTCTTGGAGTGATCCATCCAAATTTTGAAAATAGTGTTCCATTTGTTGGTAAAGCTCGTTCGACAATGTAAAAGTAGAATCACTTACCTCAGTATTGCTAGGCCAATTATCTTTCATTTGAATGGGTGAATGATCATAACTACGATCAGAAATTGGGCCAAACATACTATGAGCACATTCGGTCGATGAAATTGGTTCCATGCTCGGTTGTCTACAAACTGACTCCATGCTGACCATAAATTGTTGCATCTCATCTACCAAACTCGAAGAAATATGAATAGGAGTACAACTAGTCTCCCCTCCTTGTGGTTGCTCACTTACATACCTACCATAAGAAGGTTGATATGTATGAGAATAACTCAAAGGGTACGTAGAATATTGACCGTAACCAAAGGATTGGTTGTGATTGTATTCCCCGCAAGGGTGATAGTTGTCATAAATTTGTTGAGGTTGATAACCGTACCCATTGTTCCAATATGCTCCGTCCATAGAAATTGGTACCTGAAACAAGAGTTCTCAAAACTATGTCAAAATCAGAAAATAAGAAAAACTAAAAAAAAAAAAAAAAAACCAAAATCAAGTGACAACCGCTGCCTCCCCGGCAGCGGCGCCAAAGTTTGATCGCCGTCGTATGCGTCAAAAATAAGTTACTTTCTCACTACTCAAAATATAAAATATAGCAAGGGTAAGAAAGGATCGTTCCCACAGAGAGGTCTAGGTTGTCAAGTTGTTTCGATTTCTTATATAAACAAAAGGGGGATTTTCTGATTTTTATAAACTAAAATAAAAGAAAAGAAAAACAATAAAAAGAAAACACGCAAATCAAGGATGTGAAATATTGGGTAAAGGTGTCATCTTCAATTGTAAACAAGTTTCTGAATATATGAATATAATTTGTATTTAATCTCGCTATCATCAAAAGCCTTAGAATACCTTCTTGTAAGAATACTCCTTAAATTTTCTAAGTTCATCAACACACACATTAGAGCTGCGTATGTGAATTCTACCTAAAGAATAACCTAACGCCTTGCGCTAATTAAGTTCAATTCCTAGGAGCATTAAGTTTAAGAAATAGGCTAATCAATGCAATTGTCATACATTGCGCATGACAATTCGGACAAAGGTCAATTTCTACATATGATTACAAGAGTGTATCACTACAAACCGTAAACATATCATGCTACTCGTATTCAAGGTTATCGCTCGACGATAAACCCTAAAATATCTATAGATATGGATGCATGTTCAATCAATTCTAAACTTAACTAAACAAACATTCAATCATATTGCAATACATCAATCATGCAATCATTATACGCAGTAGAAATCAAACGATAATATTGAGAGAAAACTAATTCATAAAATCCATAACTTGTTTTCAAAATCCATCTACATCTTTAACCAATAACAAAATCAACTACTTGTGTTTTTGGAAATCATCATAGAAAGCAAAGAAGAACTATCATGTGAAACCCTAGAAAACAAGTAGAAGCCTCCCTAATGGAGATATTTAGGTTTAGAGAAAGAGTTTTCTATTTATATACTTCATCCATTCCAAAAGGATACTCTTTCGAAATTTAGGTCTTCTCAAAACCGATCTCCACGTGGTCCACCGAGCCCATGAATTAAAACATCTCATCGAGGAATTCTGGGTGCAAAACTTGGTCATCGGATTTCTGACATCATCACCGGTTTCCGGTCATCGTTGCCGGAATCCGGTCACCATCGCCAGAACCCGGTCATCTGAAAATGTTCCCAGTCACCTGAGTCATTGTAAACTGCCAGCAACTCAACTCTTCTTCTCTGCAGTCCATACATCCACAGAAATCATCTAAGCCAATTTCTTGTTCTTGTGGAAACGATCCCAATAGCGCGGATCCAAACACATATATCCTGCCGTCAACTTCCGCATCACACTGGTTCTACCTTTATGATTGACTCAAACTTTATGATCCATGCTCTAATCTCTAACATCCGACAACCCGGCCTATGCTCATCGGCTCACCATTCTCTTTGTGTTTCCGCACAATTTCTGCAGTTCTGGAATTCTTATGCTGGCCAATCCCAGCTCAGGCCATAACTCACATTGTACCATTCACACTCATTCACTCAATCTGCTTCTGCAACTGCTTCAATTCTGCATTTGATGCATAACCAAAACTGTCATCACTGCTTTGCAAGCCTTCACCTGCAACCATTTCAAGCACTAACACTGCACTTTCTTGTCTGCATTCCAGCCACCACCCTCTTCACTGCCATACTTAACTTTACCAGGACCACGTCCAGCTTAACCTCTTTTGTTCATTCCCTACAATCTCTGTCATTTCAAATGCCAATTCAATTTCATTACCAGCACATATGTTACTCCTCACCGATTCCTCTTGTTCTTGGGTTCACTGCAATTGCAATTGCAGCTGCAACTGATTCTGCCACATGACTCAGCTCATGTATTTTGTAGCTCAGACACATATACTCCCGGCTCCATTATCTCAGCATCACAGTCGAAACATCACCCATCAAGACCAACCGCATCTCATGTTCTTCCTACAACTCTCACCAAGCTTCAACTGACCATCTTCCCGAGCCATAAGCTGCAATTCACTTCAGGCAACAATACGCAGCAACAGATCTTGAGCCATTCTCATCTTCAAATCATCAAAACACAACCATTGCACCTAAACATACATCTAATTATCTTGCAGTTACCAACCCATTTCAGTAACCTTCTCTGCTAAGTTCACAACATCAATCTCTAACCATTCCAGCTTCAATTCCACCGTTTGAACCCATCTTACACGACACTGATTTCCTGTAATCTCAATATCAGACCTAGCTCTTCCATTCTCCATTATGCACAGCAACAACAACTTCTCCTCTTTAACTCATACCAACTCAAATCGACTTTAACCCATCCATTCATAATCCCAGATGATCTTAACAATCAAACCCATCTTCTATACTTTCTAAACTTCGAAATCTAGCCATTAACAGACCCGTGGGCAATCTCCATCGAATTCACAGTATCATCATTTCTCAACAAACCCTAACTTCCCATGAATATCAATCAGCGGCAAATACTCAAATTGATCCCAAATTCGAACCTTAATTTCACCATCAGCTCCAATTTCTTCTCGACTGGATTATCCGGCTTCATAACTTGCCTGGTTCAAATGCTCATCTTCTCAAATCGAACTCATCTGTTGAGATTTCGAATTCCATCTCAATTACCACCATCTTCTATGAATTTCGCAGCAGCATCATCTCCTGCAATTTCTGCTTCAAACCCTTCTCGATTTGATTTCATCTTCATCATTAACTTTTTCTATTCCTCAATTCCTAACGCTCACAGTGCCTCCATTTCTTGTTTCCAGGGGAGATGTTTTAACAAAGGATGAAAGAAAGAATGAGTTGTCTGAGAAACAACTCGACCTAATTAGGTCTGATTAGTACGGCCAATATATACCTCATCGTCAAGAAAAAATTCCATCTACTTAGAAAGGCTAGTGTTTATTCTAAATTGTTCAAAAATCTCTAAAAGCTGGAATTTGGATATGAAAATATCCGAAATAAGAAAATAAAGATAAAAGACTTGAGAAATAAAAAGATAGAGATAGATACACAAAACTAGTGGGTTGCCTCCCATTTAGCGCTTGGTTTAAAGTCGTCAGCCCGACTTGCAAGACGGATTGTCTATACACCAATAATCGGAAAAGTTGGGGATCCACCCATAGCACCTGTTTTTCAAACACCTGCTTCGCACACATATTGGTGATATAAAACAAAAACGAAGCTATTAACCGATAAAAGTTTCCCCCACACTTATTCTTGTCCACACTTGGAAGTGTATAAAGAATATAGAAGTCAGGGACTGCCACGGTTTCTTGTTCCAAAACCTGCATAGTATGAGAATCAAGTATTTCTAATAGCGGAAATCGAGAAACAAAGTCATTCAACAATATTCTCGAAGCACATACATTCAAACCAATAAGAGGCAAAGGAGAAGAAACAACATGCAAAGGGTTAGACAAACCTCGCACAATCCCTTGTAGCACGGAATCCTCTTCATCCTTTAAAAATTCAAGTGAATTATTCACCTCTTGTATATCGTGGTCCTCTATCAAACCTTGCAACCATTCTTCGTCCGTTTCTGCCTTAACCAAAATATCGGCATCAACATCTTCATTACAATTCTTTGCAAGCTCAATTGGGTCTTCCACAATATTGGTCATAACGGTCTCATTCTCAACATACTCCTCTTTGTTGTAAGGTACATACTCCACTGCGGATTCAAGTCTCACCATAAGGAACTTTTTTACACTCATTGCATCATCCTCAAGCTCTACCTTTTGAATAGGTTCTTGATCGTTATAAAGATCAATGCTCGAGTAAGCTACACTAGTGTCATCATATTCCTTTTTAACTTCACCTTGATCGCAAAAAGACTCTATTGTACACTCCTCGGGGATGTCACCATAAATTGGTTCAAGCGATGTACTTTCATAGTCATCGTCACCTTTTTGAAGCTCTTGGAGTGATCCATCCAAATTTTGAAAATAGTGTTCCATTTGTTGGTAAAGCTCGTTCGACAAGGTAAAAGTAGAATCACTTACCTCAGTATTGCTAGGCCAATTATCTTTCATTTGAATGGGTGAATGATCATAACTACGATCAGAAATTGGGCCAAACATACTATGAGCACATTCGGTCGATGAAATTGGTTCCATGCTCGGTTGTCTACAAACTGACTCCATGCTGACCATAAATTGTTGCATCTCATCTACCAAACTCGAAGAAATATGAATAGGAGTACAACTAGTCTCCCCTCCTTGTGGTTGCTCACTTACATACCTACCATAAGAAGGTTGATATGTATGAGAATAACTCAAAGGGTACGTAGAATATTGACCATAACCAAAGGATTGGTTGTGATTGTATTCCCCGCAAGATTGGGTAAAGGTTTCATCTTCAATTGTAAACAAGTTTCTGAATATATGAATAGAATTCGTATTTAATCTCGCTATCATCAAAAGCCTTAGAATACCTTATTGCAAGAATACTCCATAAATTTCCTAAGTTCATCAACACACACATTAGAGCTGCGTATGTGAATTCTACCTAAAGAATAACCTAACGCCTTGCGCTATTTAAGTTCAATTCCTAGAAGCATTAAGTTTAAGAAATAGGCTAATCAATGCAATTGTCATACATTGCGCATGACAATTCGGACAAAGCTCAATTTCTACATATGCTTACAAGAGTGCATCACTACAAACCGTAATCATATCATGCTACTCGTATTCAAGGTTATCGCTCGATGATAAACCCTAAAATAGCTATAGATATGGATGCATGTTCAATCAATTCTAGACTTAACTAAACAAACATTCAATCATATTGAAATACATCAACCATGCAATCATTATACGCAGTAGAAATCAAACGATAATATTGAGAGAAAACTAATTCATAAAATCCATATACTTGTTTTCAAAATCCAACTACATCTTTAACCAATAACAAAATCAACTACTTGTGTTTTTGGAAATCATCATAGAAAGCAAAGAAGAACTATCATGTGAAACCCTAGAAAACAAGTAGAAGCCTCCCTAATGGAGATATTTAGGTTTAGAGAAAGAGTTTTCTATTTATACGCTTCTCCCATTCCAAAAGGATACTCTTTCCAAATTTAAGTCTTCTCAAAACCCATCGCCACGTGGTCCACCGAGCCCATGAAATTAAAACATCTCATCTGGAAATTCTGGGTGCAAAACTGGGTCATCGGATTGCTGACGTCATCGCCGGTTTCCGGTCACCATCGCCAGAACCCGGTCATCTGAAAATATTCCCAGTCACCTGAGTCATTGTAAATTGTCATCTGAAAAATATATACTTCCAGCAACTCAACTCTTTTTCTCTGCAGTCCATACATCCACAGAAATCATCTAAGCCAATTTCTTGTTCTTGTGGAAACGTGCCCAATAGCGCGGATCCAAACACATATATCCTGCCATCAACTTCCGCATCAGACTGGTTCTACCTTTATGATTGACTCAAACTTTATGATCCATGCTATAATCTCTAACATCCGACAACCCGGCCTATGCTCACCGGTTCACCATTCTCGCTGTGTTTTCGCACAATTTCTGCAGTTCTGGAATTCTTATGCAGGCCAATCCCAGCTCAGACCATAAACTCACATTGTACCATTCACACTCATTCATTCAATCTGCTTCTGCAACTATTGCAATTCTGCATTTGATGCATAACCAAAACTGTCATCACTGCTTTGCAAGCCTTCACCTGCAACCATTTCAAGCACTAACAGTGCACTTTCTTGTCTGCATTTCAGCCACCACCCTCTTCACTGCCATACTTACCAACACATCTGTTACTCCTCACTGATTCCTCCTTGTTATTGGGTTCACTGCAATTGCAATTGCAGATGCAACTGATTCTGCCACATGACTCAGCTCATGTCTTTTGTAGCTCAGACCCATATACTCCCGGCTCCATTATCTCAGCATCACAGTCGAAACATCACCCATCAAGACCAACTGCATCTCATGTTCTTCCTACAACTCTCACCAATATTCAGCTGACCATTTTCTCAACCCATAAGCTGCAATTCACTTCAGGCAACATTACGCAGCAACAGATCTTGAGCCATTCTCATCTTCAAATCATCAAAACACAACCATTGCACCTAAACATACATCTAATTATCTTGCAGTTACCAACCCATTTCAGTAACCTTCTCTGCTAAGCTCACAACATCAATCTCTAACCATTCCAGCTTCAATTCCACCGTTTGAACCCATCTCCTACGGCACTGATTTCCTGTAATCTCAATATCAGACCGAGCTCTTTCATTCTCCATTATACACAGCAACATCAACTTCTCCTCTTTAACTCATACCAACTCAAATCGACTATAACCCATCCATTCATAATCCCAGATGATCTTAACAATCAAACCCATCTTCTATACTTTCTAAACTTTGAAATCTAGCCATTAACAGACCCGTGGGCAATCTCCATCGAATTCACAGTATCATCATTTCTCAACAAACCCTAACTTCCCATGAATATCAATCAGCGGCAAATACTCAAATTGATCCCAAATTCGAACCTTAATTTCACCATCAGCTCCAATTTCTTCTCTACTGGATTATCCGGCTTCAGAACTTGCCTGGTTCAAATGCTCATCTTCTCAAATCGAACTCATCTGCTGAGATTTCGAATTTCATCTCAATTACCACCATCTTCTATGAATTTCGCAGCAACATCATCTCCTGCAATTTCTGCTTCAAACCCTTCTCGATCTGATTTCATCTTCATCATTAACTCTATATATTCCTCAATTCCTAACGCTCACAGTGCCTCCATTTCTTGTTTCCAGGGGAGATGTTTTAACAAAGGATGAAAGAAAGAACGAGTTGTCTGAGAAACAACTCGACCTAATTAGGTCTGATTAGTACGGCCTGGGCTACTGATACCCATAACTTTGATAAGGGTTGTCACAGTGACACTTGGCTTGTCAGTTTCAGAGAATTGACAACCTAATTCACCTCCTTCTCGCGCACCTTAGCCAGATCCAAGCATAGCTCGCATGTGAATGGCCCTTTGTGAGTGATTTCTCCTTATTTCACTCCAAATGACTCCAAAGCACCTATATGACTCAAAAGCAAACATAAGGTATTACAAGAAAACATGCAAAGAAAGCATAAATAATAGATAAATATTAAGGTGTTTATGATACCTATCAAATTCCCCCACACTTAGACTTTGCTAATCCTCGAGCAAATCAAGCAAACAAATTCTAAAACATACATACAACTCCGTGTCGTCGAGGCTACAGTCACACTTAGCATGTATAACAAGCCTTTAACCCTAGGTGTCCCTAGTGGACGAGTTTTAGTCTCGTGAAGGTTTACAAGAGGTATACCTACAAAACCTATATTTCTAACTCCATCCACCTATGACAATTTAAGAAAGGCACTAAATATTTTTATTAATTGGAATACTATCAATGATTACAAGAGGAAGTACCCACTTTCAAATCCGATTCATAAATTACTGATATAGCTTCATTCGGAAAGTTGAACACAACCACAATACTCGGAATCTAATCAACCACAATCACATGAAAATATTAAGAAGATGGATATAGAAAGTAGATGGTGGCGAATTGTTGACTAAGGTGAACGATGTTTGCCATATTTGTCTGAAGGTCACTGCCAAAACAAACCTAAAAATCCTATTGGATTGAGCTACTGGTCTGAATTCTAATATCAACACAGCTGGTATATACAAGGGAACCAGTGATCGATTTTATTCAACACAATAAATTTTTTTCCCTATTTTTTTTCTTTTCAAATCGACAACATGATTGAATCTTTTTGAATCCAAGCGCATGATTCTTGTCAGCAGATTACATGGTAATTCCCATGGATCCTGTATTCCACGCTTGCTTAGACGACGGAGACAGGGAGAACACACACATATTGCTATCCAAGTGTCAATTTTTTTTTTATTATGTACACCGTTTGGTCAAATTGGTCTAGTCACTTTTCTTTTTATAGTAACTCAATCACTCTATTTGATCTTAGCAGTGATAACAATTCGATGTTGGTGCCCCACCAATTCACTTAGAGAGACAATAGATAAATATGGAAAAATAAAAATAAAACATGATATGGTGACGATTCCGAGATATGGTGACAACTATCATGTTATTTATTCTTATACTTTGTTCGTTTTCATATGAATAGACTCTACTAATGGGTTCATCAACTCCTACAACCACGATGTTTCCATTAGTGTAAGGAACAAGTTGGGGATCCACCCATAGCACCTGTTTCGCAAACACTAGCTTCGCACACATATTAGTAATATAAAACAAAAACGAAGCTATTAACCGATAAAATTTTCCCCCACACTTATTCTTGTCCATACTTGGAAGTGTATAAAGAATATAGAAGTCAGGGACTACCACGGTTTCTTGTTCCAAAACCTGCATAATATGAGAATCAAGTATTTCTAATGGCGGAAATCGAGAAACAAAGTTATTCAACAATATTCTCGAAGCACATACATTCAAACCAATAGAGGTAAAGGAGAAGAAACAATATGCAAAGGGTTAGACAAACCTCGCACAATCTCTTGTAGCACGGAATCCTCTTCATCCTTGAAAAATTCAAGTGAATTATTCACCTCTTGTATATCGTGGTCCTCTATCAAACCTTGCAACCATTCTTCGTCTGTTTCTTCCTTAACCAAAATCTCGGCATCAACATCTTCATTACAATTCTTTGCAAGCTCAATTGGGTCTTCCACAATATTGGTCATAACGGTCTCATTCTCAACATACTCCTCTTTGTTGTAAGGTACATACTCCACTGCGGATTCAAGTCTCACCATAAGGAACTTTTTTAGAATACTCATTGCATCATCCTCAAGCTCTACCTTTTGAATAGGTTCTTGATCGTTATAAAGATCAATGCTCGAGTAAGCTACACTAGTGTCATCATATTCCTTTTCAACTTCACCTTTGTCCAAACATTGACCGAAAATCTCTTAGAAAATCTCCAACTAGTAAATGCACATTACTAATTTTCATTTTCCAAAAATAAAATTAAAAACCTTAATTAAAAGATTCTCAACTTATTTTTCGATCCGGTATTTTTTTCCTTTAGCTATTAAGGAATATCTTTGAACAATAAAAGATAAGCGTTACTGCACATGTTCAGAGTATGTCAACATATTTACTTTGTAAGTCCCCTTTCATACTTACAATCTTGAAACCGATTTTCCACACTTCCAAACAAGTTTAGAATTGGTTCGTCTGACTTTCAAGAACTATGTGATTGATTAAGAACACTCAATCACCAAACATGGGTTTCACGGTTCTACCAGAACAAGTTTCGGTTCTACCTCCATGTGGGTACTGGAATTAGTCACACTAGATTTCCAAAATTCGGTTGACTAGGTACTAGGATCAGTTCCCACATATATATGGTATCTAACTTGTATTTGTTGCACATGTCCATAGATCGGTTCCCAATGTCTAAAAACGTGTTGCACATGTTCATAGGATCGGTTTCCAATATCTAGAAACTTGATGCACCTCATACAAGGATCGATTCCCCTTTGTGATCGGTTGCACCCATTACTAGGATCGGTTCCCCTTTGCCTAGAGTTGGTCATACCAATTACAACAAATCGATCATACCATCTCAAGTGATTACTTAAGATCGGTTTCACTAATAAAAGTCATACCAATACAAAGGCCTTATGAATAGTTTTACCAAGAACATAAACAAGTCATGAGCGGTTATACTAATCACACATATTGGTAGTTCAAAAGATATGAAATGAATAACAATACCAATAAGCCTAGCGACTTGTCTTTCGATTCACAAAACAAGTTCATGAATTTAATTCCTTTAAACGAATGTAAAACATTGTATCCTAGGATGAAATCTTCACCTCATACCCATACATAATCACAATAGCATTCAAACGATTATGTCGATGTCTTATATGCGAAGTTCAAAAGATAAGCGTTATACTCTGTATTGTATTCCTTAATACTACGTCTAACTAGAGTATAATCATTTATGCTTCACAGTTATGTTTTCAATATGCACGACTTGAAAGATATGTTAGGGAATGAAACAATTCAAGTAAAATATCACTAACCTCAAGTGGAAGGATGATGTTGTCGTTGTAGATCCTTACTTCTTCACTTCTTCAAGTCTTCGTAATACTTGTAGTGTCTCATATCCTAATACTTTCAAGCTAACCTATACGAATTGACTCTAGTACATAATCAAGCGACTCTTTAAATGATATTTGGTTCACTAAAATATGACAACCAAACTTGACATACCAACGCTTGGTGGGTTCAACCGATCTATGCTCTAAAAATGTAGGCTCTTTAGATGCGTAAAAACGTCCCCGACAGACTTATGACCCAGAGCTGAGACATGCATGTCTCATGTAAGACGATCGACAAAGATTAACAAGAATAAACGACACTCTAGGCAAACAAAATGTGTCTTTTGTGCACAATGATATCAGAGCTCTGTCAATCTCGAAGATGGCTTATTTAACCAATCCTTATGCCACTATCCCATAGTTGACCACTTCTAGTGGTGTGGTACTTATCAAGTTCCTAAACCTGAAATCTATTGTGGTTCACATATTAAATATGCCTACCAAAATTGCATCTTCCTCATTTGCCGTCTCTATTAATTTATCAAAAATAGACTTATTTTTAGAGGTAGCGTTGCAAATTTAATTAACCAAATTCATGATTTTAAGTAATAGCGCGGGCAACAAGAAGATTTCATATTAACTCTGAATATCATATAAAAAAATGCAACACTCATTATCGCTCGACATTTGTATATCTACGAGGCAAAATTAAAATATGCATCTCTCGTTGTTGTTATCATAACATATACAAAGTGTGAATCACACACCATCCTTTTAAAGCTCTTTGATGCATATAATAGGTGCATATTATGCATGCCGTAAAAAAATGGCGGAGCATGTAAAGTTGCAAAATTTGCAGCTCTACTTATTGCTCGCCACAACATCTTACACAACGCATAGACTTCTCTAAAATCAAGATGAACTATATACCACAAAATCCATGGTGAGACAACAAAGGAAAATTTATTTTTTACGCCACACAGAAAGGATGCAAAAAAAACCTTCGGTTACTCTCCTAATGGGGAAAATCACAGACGTAACAAAACTCAAATATTTGGCTAAATTCAGAAATCGAATAATATCACAAATATGAGTCATTTCTAATACGTACCTACTGGGATATCTCTTATTATACCGCATCGATAATTTATGTTGTTCACAGCGTATAGAGAGATGTCTAACACGTCATTTTTCATAAATTTAATTAAATAGGAATAAATAATGTGCATATAACTACTAAACCATAGTATAACTAAATATGCATGAGTTGAAGAGAAATATATTTTCTAGTATTGTGAACCCCCATGACGACTGTCGTGGAGCAATTCGTGCTGATAACTTCTTGTATTGCGATGAACCCTGATACACGATACTTAAAAGTCTATTACTAAATATCTCTTAATAGGCCGTAATATACGAACAATAAAAATATACAACGTGTAACTGAGAAATCGTGAATAACTTTTATTCAGATCTCAAACATTTTGTGCAACCAAACTTAATTAAATTTCCACAACAATAGACATATGAGTCATATTTATACCTAATGATTTGTACAAATGATTTTATCCTTCACTTTTTTTTTGATAAGAAGACTTTTATTTATTTATATAGGAAGTATATATTACATATGATGGGATCAATATTGAGTTTGATCTTTTCTAAGAAAGAAGATTTTACATGACTAGACATATTCTCTGTGCAGAAGTAATTTACTTTCTTAGTTCTAACTTCCTTTGCAAGTCTATCTCCAACATCTACACATTTCCTAGTTTTAAACAGAAAAGAAGCCGAATTACAGTAATTAAAAGAAAATTTGCATCTGCTGATGCTATTTTGAGCTCTCCAAGGTAGGTCTTCAGGGTTGATTTCTCCATTGATAGTCTTCACCAAGGTCTGGCAGTCATTAATTAAGCAGCAGTTTCTGAGATCCAACTCTTTTATCCACCTGAGAGCTTCGATTCCTGCTTTAGCTTCAGCTTCTAAAGGGAAGGAGGCCCAACTGCAGCCTGCACGACAATCACTTCTATTTCTTGTTTTGTCCAGAACAGAAATTGCAAATCCCATGGTAAAATAGGTTTCCATGAAGGAAGCATCAAATAAGATAAACCAGTCATAATCTATGAATATGTTCTCATTAATATTTTCATGAGTATTTCTGTCAGTAAGAAGGCCTCTCTGAAAAGGAAAGGTCCTAGGGATAGAGTAATTATGGTAGCTTGTGTTAATAGTATCAATCAACTTTTGTGGCTCTGGCACAATATTATCAAAGTTAACACGATTTCTGAATTTCCAGATGGACCAAATAATGAAAGAATTTTTTATCATGACTAGCTTTAAATATATCGTTGTTCATCCAAAATTTAAACCAATTTAAAACATCATGACTCTTGAAATAGCAGATGTTAATAAGACCAAACTTTTCCCAGATTTTTTTTGTAAAAACACAATTGACAAAGAGGTGCATTTCATCCTCAAGGGTGTTACAGTTACAAAGCAAACAAAAGGGACTAGACTCTATAACATATCTAGACATTCTGCAACCTAAAGCTAAGGCTCCAGAGACGACTTTCCAACAAAACATATTCACTTTAGGAAAACTGTTTAGGCACCATATTTGTTTGCAGAAGCGAGCCTCGTCTTTTTTGATATTAAGCTTAGTTAGAAAGTTATAAGCAGACTTGGTAGTGAGTTGACCTGTTCTAGTTGAAATCCATCTAATCCTATCGGGTTTATCAATATTAATAGTTATAGAGTTAGTAGCATTAAAAAGAGAGTTATCAATATAATTAGAGATAATGTTCATATCCCAGTCACCACTAGCATTAAACAGATCACTGACCTTAGAAGGAGTGTTATTGTCAGTATTAATCGGTTTAAGAAGACTAGTCTGATTAGGGAGCCAGAAGTCAGTCCAAATGTTAATATCATTTTCATTGTTTATTTGCCAAATACAGTTAGATTTTATGACTTCCAAACCTTTTCTAATGCTTGACCAAATCCAAGAGATTTTATATTTCCTAGTTTTTTTCAAAGGGTTGTGATTTCTGAAATATTTGTATTTAAGAATTTTAGCCCAGAGTTGATCCTGGTTGTGGATTAGTCTCCAAGCAAGTTTGGTGAGTAAGGCAAGATTATGTTTATGAGGGATTCTAATTCCTAAACGTCCCTGTCTAATGTCTTTAGTAATGCTAGGCCAAGCTTTAGGATAATATCACTTTTTCTTAATTTTCTTTTTCCACCAGAAGTCTCTTTGAACTTTATCTAAATTATCAAAAGTTTTCTTAGGGAAAGCTAACCATTGCATTTGGTGGTTAGGGTAAGAACTGAGAACAGTTTTCATTAGTACAGTTCTACCGGCATGATTGAACATCTTGCCAATCCAACCTTGTAGAGAAGCATAATACTTATTGAGCAGAGGTTCAAAGTTATTAACTTGATTTCTATCAAAAAAAAGAGGAGTCCCTGAGTATTTATCATTTTTTGAAATTTTTCTGACTTTTAAAATTTTTGAGATAATCTTACAGTGTTTATTAGGAACTTTGGGAGTAAAATAAATCCCAAATTTCTGAAAGTTGATGACCTGACCAGTCATTTCACCAAAGAAATTAAGAATATTCACAATGTTTTTAGCTTCAGAAAGGTTAGCTTTAGCAAATAAAAAACAGTCGTCAGCGAAAAACAAATGTGACACGGGGGGTGCGTTTTTGGCTACTTTAATGCCTGAAATAAGCTTGTCATTTTCAGCTTTGAGGAGGAGTTTAGACAGGACTTCCATGCATATGATGAAGAGGTAGGGAGATAGAGGGTATCCTTGACGGAGACACCTAGTGACAAAGAATTTTTCACCAGACACTCCATTTAAGAGGACAGAAAAGGAAGTAGTTGTTATGCATTGCATAATCAGGTGGCACCAGTCATTACTAAAACCAAAAGAAAGTAGAGTTTGGTTAAGGAAATACCACTCGATTCTGTCGAAAGCTTTCGACAGATCAATTTTTAAAGCCATGTTGCCATTTTCATTTTTAGAAATTTTCATGGTGTGAAGGATTTCATGGGAAACAATGATGTTGTCAGTTATTTGACGACCAAGAATGAAGGCAGACTGATTATGAGAGATGATTTTTGAAAGCAGAGGTTTAAGTCTATTGGTTAGAATTTTAGAAAGAAGTTTATAAGTAGTATTGCTAAGACTAATGGGACGAAAATCACTAGGCGTAGAAGGGTTTTGAACTTTAGGAATCAGAGTAATGAAAGTGTAGTTAATTTATTTGAGAATATATTTTTTTCCTCAAGAATCTTGGACAAAATTGATAATATCATTCTTAACAATGTTCCAGTGAGTCTTAAAAAAACCAGGCGGGTAACTGTTAGAGCATTGCTCGGTCGAACTCGCATGCGTTGCTATCTCAAGCATGTTTGTCAATGTTAGTGATCAAAACTATAAGTCTTGATTTCTAGTCTACTATAGCTAAGTCTCGGACTAGGATAGAAAGTGTAGTTGAGCTCAAGGACTTCATGGAGATTCATCATACAAGAAGAAGAACTACTCAAGGAACCGGTGGAACTTCCCGACAAAAAGGTATGTTAAGACTTGAACTTATCTATCACTCAAAAGTATATCTATTCTATTTCCTACTTCTTGAGACAAAAAGTCATATGCTATATATAGACTTTGATTATATACAGTTGGTATTTCGAGCCGAGTATACCTCGCCTATCTTTATCTCGAAATATGCGTTGGTAAGCTTTTCGCTTCGACCAAGTTTATCTTTACCTAGTGATGAAAGTTCTGATATGTTTCAATCACTTTGAAAATTTCTTTGACGAAGAATGTTTCAATGATTGGAATGAGAGTTTAGATTACATAACCAATATGGACATAAGCATTGTTGTGGAAACACATTTATGTATAAGTCCTATTCCTTGAACCAAAGTTTGCGAACTTTGTTGATCAAGAGAACCGGAAGAATGACGTGAGCCAAGTCCGCGAACTCAGTCAGCGAACTTCCGAAGTTCTCAAACTCGAGAATTTCTGCTGGAGTTGACTAACTAGTGCGTGAAGCTAAGTCCGCGAAGTCAGTCTGCGAACCGGCGAAGTTCTCATCCGGAGAATTTCTGCTGGAGTTTGTAAACTCTGCCCGGTAACTTAAGTCCGCGAACCAAGTCTGCGAACTTAAGAAGGTTATATATCTGAAGATGATTTCTGAAGTTAAACTTAAAAAGACTAAGGAATGCAATTTGCAAACCGTGGCTATAAAATTTCATGAACCGATTCGAGTGAATCAAATCATCTTTGCTTCAATTGTGTCTTGTGTAGTTATATAAGAATTCCTTGCAATTGAACAACTCTCTAACTAGTTCATTTGAGTCATGTGAACTAGTTATGGTGAAGAAGAACATGGTTGATATGAAATGCTCATATGGCTAACCTTTTGGTTAACTATTATTGAAGCAACAAGTGTATATGTTTGGGTACGGTTAACAAACATAGAAGCGCGCATTTCAATTGTGTGTAACAAGCTAAGTTTTCGATCTAAAGGTTGAGAAATATTATCTTGAATCTAAATCAGGTTTTCATCTAACGGTGGATATTGATTACTTTGTTGACAAGGTAACTTAATGGCAAAACCTGATTTGAAAGACTATATAAGGGGACATCTAGCATCAATACAAAACTAATCCCCACACCTTACGTGTGATACTAGTTTGCGTGCTAGAGTCGGTTCTCCTTTAACCTTTGGTTTTCTTCTTCTAAAACCAAGTTAACGACTTCATTGGGATTATGAAGACAGACCGATACTACTTTATCGTAGTTGTGTGATCTGTTCTTGCATCTACTATCGTACGAGTACAATCATATTGATTGGATTGAGATTGATATCTCCGATAGGCAAGATATAAAAAGTAATCACAAACATCTTCGTCTCATCGTTTGTGATTCCACAACATCTTGTTTCGCTACCATACGACTAAGATTGTTGTGAGGTGATTGATAACTTCAGGCTGTTATTCAGGAATATAAGACCGAATTATCAATTGGTTTCTGTTCACCTTGATTACTATCAAAAGACGGAACAAAACCTTTCAGGGTTTATCTGTGGAAGACAGATGAATCCTTCGATAGACTTGTCTGTGTGAGACAGATTTGTTTGTCATCAAGTCTTCGACTTTGGGTCGTAGCAACTCTTAGTTGTGGGTGAGATCAGCTAAGGGAATCAAGTGCGCAGTATCATGCTGGGATCAAAGGCGTAGGGAGTACAACTGTACCTTGGATCAGTGGGAGACTGATTGGGGTTCAACTACAGTCCAGTCCGAAGTTAGCTTGGAGTAGGCTAGTGTCTGTAGCGGATTAATACAGTGTGTGTTCAATCTGGACTAGGTCCCGCGGTTTTTCTGCATTTGCGGTTTCCTCGTTAACAAAATTCTGGTGTCTGTGTTATTTCTATTTCGCATTATATTTTGTTATATAATTGAAATATTACAGGTTGTGCGTTGTTCAATCAATTCGAATATCCGACCTTTTGGTTGTTGATTTAAATTGATTGACACTTGGATATTGGTCTTTGGTACCATCCAAGTTATCTCTCTAGTATTTGATAAAGACTCGCAGATTTCTATTTGCTTGAGTATATATAAAATCAAGAGATTGAGATATAAACTCTTTGATATACTTTTTATCTAGATTGAGTCTGACTGTCTAGTTGATTTTCTAGAAAGTATATTGGAGTTTGTTCATACAGATTGCTAAGAGAAATATTGGGTGTGGTTGTTGTACCCCCACTTTTTCAATTGGTATCAGAGCAGGCAAACACATTAAAGACCTTACAAGTCTGTGTTTGTAGCGATCTGATTATGGACGAGTCTATCTCTAATAACGTACCGGTTCAGAAATTACCAGATGATTCTAAAATCTTGGATTCACCTGAGAGAACTGTCACATCTAAGTCAATATCTAAACATTCTCTTGATGTAAAAATTGTTGATTGGGAAACTCTCCTAGAAGAACAGTTGGATGAACATTATGATGAAGGTGATTCAGATATTGATAGAGATGTTGATGAGGAAGTCTCAGTGTATGTTAAGTTTTTGGATTCGTAGAATATGAAGAAGATTACAACTTGTCATGTCTCACCTCTTATGACTCCTCTCTGTCTAGAAAACAAGAAATTGAAAAGATGTTACGCATGTGTTTATTTTTCGAATCGTTCTAACGAATCGATCCTCAAGGATTCTGAGGAAAACCTACGTATGAAGTCACTTGAATGTGATAATCTTTATCAAAAGTACTTTTTTTGGAAGAGAAACTTGCAGAATATGAAGCAAGGTTTAACTCTCAACAAATTAGTTTTGATGACAGAGAAAGTGTTTGTCTCACTCGAGAAAGACGCCTTGAGGCTGATTTAGCTGCCGCTCTTGATAAAATCAAGATGTTGGAAGATGACTTGAAAAATTTCAATACTAGTTCAAGCAAATTAACCACTATGCTAGTAGCAAGTAAAAATCATCGTGATACACGAGGATAGGGCTATAAGGGAATAAATGCTCCAAGTATTAGCAAAGAGATAAAATTTGTCAAGGCTAGTGATTCTTCTCAACAAAAGGTTTCCACTGATGGCAAAAGTGAAATACCTTCACCGACAGTTAAGGTTTGAAAGAGAAAAGTATAGCAACCTCCAAAGTCAACACATACAGATCGAGGTAAGAACATTCCTTATGTTTGCCACTATTGTGGAAATAAAGGTCACCTGGAAAGGAGATGTCGTTTCCGTATAAGGAATGAGAAACTTCATGATGATCTTGTTTGGGCATCACAAGAAGTTGTGAAACCAAGATCATACTTTAAGACTAATCCTATTAACGTTACAGGTTGTAACTGTCCAACCCTTAGGCAAAGGAATCGATGTTGTAATAAGCCTAGATTTTCCTATAAACGTCATACGAATCCTTTTCACAATCGTAATGGTTATCAAAATTATAACTTCGTAAAGACGAAGACAAGATATGATGCTCCCAATTGGAGAAAGACTAACTTGCAAAAAAATAGTCAATCCAATTCTCTTTCGGAAAATCTTGAAGAGAGTAATGGGAAGAAGGTTTAGGTCATTCCTAAACGCACTCAAAAGTGGATACCAAAGAAAGTCAATAATATTTTGAGTGTGAAAATGAATGATCTCCCAGAAAGTTCCATGACTATGGAGAAAGCAGTATCCATGATGCTGGAACTTAAAGAGTTCTTTGGGAAGATGGATTTGGATGTGAAAGGTTCTAAAAACGATCTCTTTCATGATAATCCAAAAGTCACTTGTGGTGAGCAAGACATTGTTCACCTCAACACAACTTGAGTGTGTTGTAAGTGTATCCTCACTAAAGAATGCCCCGTTATGTATACGGTAAGGGAAGCACAAAAATTGGGACGCACAGATTATGTTTGGTAAGGCTGTAGAATTCAACTGGATTTATCGAAAAAGGTATGTCTATAAACTTGAGCAAGATTTGTGCTTTTATTTGCTTAGAGAACTTATAATGATTCCCATACCTTTCTTATCGTTCTTTTCTACCTAACTTGATCTGTGTTTAAGGTTCTTAAATGTTTAGGTTTGAAAATAATAGTTCGGGATGTTTGGACTTCATGGTACACATACCAAGTATGCATACCATCATTTAAAATCAAAATCCAGGGGTTTAAGTTCGCATACCCAGTTTGCAAACTGCTCCAAGTCATGAAAATTCGTTTGCAAACCCGTATGCATACTTGCCTGTAGACGTCGATATCCGGTAAACTTGTTTTGTCCGTAATTTCTTCGTCCGAACTCGGAATGACCTCATTCTTTTCGCATTCTCTTCCTCTTTGATTTCTCTTCAAAATGGAGATGAGAATATCTGAATTTGGATGAGTTAAGATTGGTATTTGTCCCGTCTCTTGTTTTTGAGTGTTTTGCTCTGTTTCGTTGCACTTGTTCTATTTATCTTGGAATTGGGCACTTGTATTCTTGGAGTACTACTCTTCTAAGCTCATTGTAGCTTTTACAAGAATGCTGTTGGTGAATCACAAAGAAGGAAGTTCAAGAATGGGAAGTAACACACATTACTATGGGATTCTTGAATGTTCACAATCATTTTATGTGAACTATGGTGGATGGTCGTTAATGACTTTGTATGTTCTTCTTTGTTAACAAAAATCTTTTCATACGCCTTTGGTAGCTATTCTTGGTGTAAATCCGGGCGGAAAATATTGATTCTACCCTCTAAGGACAAATCATCTTATATGTGCATTACGAGTTTGTCTTGTTGCCTAGGAAACTTCTTATGAGAATTTATTCTTATTTTTGAAGGATTACTAGAGTTTGGAATAGTCATTATTGTGATTACACATAGATATGACCAACATTTTCATCTTCATGTTTTTAGATTTATTGGTTTAAATTCTAAACTTGTTTGGAAGATGATTTTTGCAGTATTAATCTTTATGGTTTTATATATTGCAATATTATTATGGGATTTGTGTGTTTACGTCCGTAAACTTGACCATCCCGTATCTTGTCAAAAGTAAAGTCTTTCGTATGTCGATATGCATGTATTGATAAAAGAATGGATGGACTTTTGACAAATACAAAAGTTAAACCTATACTGTCAATTATTGATGGAAGATAGGTTAAAATATTTTGTTTGCAGGGATTATGTCTATTGTATGTCATTATGCGAATGGTGATGGAAAATAGAATGAATCCTTGTGTATTCTGCAGTAATTGATCTTCCCTGATCCATATTTTATGTATTACTGTGAGGCTCCATAAAGTGTCTTATGTTGAGCATTAAACAACCAAGTTGATTATTTTTGATTAGCTATGTTTTTGTTCCGTAAGGTACTTTATGTCGAGCATTTTCAACTAAGTTAATCATCTTGTTTGCTTATTTAGTTGTTGCTCCATAAGTTTTCTTATGTCGAGCATGACCAATTAAATTGATTACTTTTGTGATTAATTTTGTTGTGTATTTCAATTAGATTAATTATGGGTTCTCTTGTGATTAATCTAATTGTATTTTTTAAGTCTCCATAAGTTCACTTATGTTTGAGCATTTGTCGATTAAATTAATGATGGGTTCTCTTGTGGTTAATTTAATTAAACTTTTTGGATTCAAATTCATACTTGTATGTGATTTTTTATGTCCAAAGAAATTCTTCTTTTCTTTCGAAATTAAGGTCGCTCTTGTTGTTCTTTCGGGAATGACATTTAATGGGGGAGAGTTCTTTTGAACTTGTGCTTAATGGTCATATCTTGAGGGGTGTGCGGCTGTGGAATTTTAGAGGGGTTATCTCGTATCTTTAAACTCCTTGATGAATGCATTTAGCTTCGGATTTATGATTGCATCTAAATTAGTTGGTATGTATTTTTTCTTTTAGTCATCAAATGTCGAAATTTCATTATGATCCTGTTCTTGTACCTTTGCCAATTTTATTGAAGAAAAGGGGGAGAATTAATATGTAGTTCACACTACAAATACATATGGTTTTCGGATCATTGTGTAAGGGGGAGTGGTTTCCATGTGAGATGGAGTATTGACTAAGGGAGTGATACATATCACCATAGTATTATTGTTGAAGTTGTGATACAATTGAACTTTGATACTGTGTAATAATACTATGACATTGTATAACAATGATCGAGAATTATGTTTTCTCATTGTTATAGCAACGGATCTTCAACAACGGTGATGCTAAACTTACAACCTTTGGGATCATTGGAGCACTTGGAAATGACGAAGATTTCGAGGAACGTTGAAGATTAGACATGTGGAATATGAGATACTAAAGTTTCATTATCTTTTTTGTATTCCATATGTATTGATAGTTTTGTCACTAAAATTGACAAAGAGGGAGATTGTTAGAGCATTGCTCGGTCGAACTCGCATGCGTTGCTATCTCAAGCATGTTTGTCAATGTTAGTGATCAAAACTATAAGTCTTGATTTCTAGTCTACTATAGCTAAGTCTCGGACTAGGATAGAAATTGTAGTTGAGCTCAAGGACTTCATGGCGATTCATCATACAAGAAGAAGAACTACTCAAGGAACCGGTGGAACTTCTCGACAAAAAGGTACGTGAAGACTTGAATTTATCTATCACTCAAAAGTCTATCTATTATATCTCCTACTTCTTGAGACAAAAAATCATATGCTATATATAGACTTTGTTTATACACAGTTGGTATTTCGAGCCGAGTATACCTCGCCTATCTATATCTCGAAATATGTGTTGGTAAACTTTTCGCTTCGACCAAGTTTATCTTTACCTAGTGACGAAAGTCATGATATGTTTCAATCACTTTGAAAATTGCTTTGACGAAGAATGTTTCAATGATTGGAATGAGATTTTAGATTACATAACCAATGTGGACATAAGCATTATTGTGGAAACACATTTATGTATAAGTCCTATTCCTTGAACCAAAGTTTACGAACTTTGTTGAAGCCAAGTCCGCGAACTGCCGAAGTTCTCAAACCCGAGAATTTCTGCTGGAGTTGACAAACTAGTGCGTGAAGCTAAGTCCGCGAACTCAGTTTGCGAACCCAGTCCGCGAACCGGCGAAGTTCTCATCCCGAGAATTTCTGCTGGAGTTTGTAAACTCTGCCCGGTAACTTAAGTCCGCGAACCAAGTCTGCGAACTTAAGAAGGTTATATATCTGAAGATGATTTCTGAACTTAAACTTAAAAAGACTAAGGAATGCAGTTTGCAAACCGTGGCTATAAAATTTCATGAACCGATTCGAGTGAATCAAATCATCTTTGCTTCAATTGTGTCTTGTGTAGTTATATAAGAATTCCTTGCAATTGAACAACTCTCTAACTAGTTCATTTGAGTCATGTGAACTAGTTATGGTGAAGAAGAACATGGTTGATATGAAATGCTCATATGGCTAACCTTTTGGTTAACTATTATTGAAGCAACAAGTGTATATGTTTGGGTACGGTTAACAAACATAGAAGAGCGCATTTCAATTGTGTGTAACAAGCTAAGTTTTCGATCTAAAGGTTGAGAAATATTATCTTGAATCTAAATCAGGTTTTCATCTAACGGTGGATAATGTTTTCTTTGTTACCAAGGTAACTTAATGCCAAACCCTGATTTGAAAGACTATATAAGGGGACATCTAGCATCAATGCAAAACTAGTCCCCACACCTTATGTGTGATGCTAGTTTGCGTGCTAGAGTCGGTTCTCCTTTAACCTTTGGTTTTCTTCTTCTAAAACCAGGTTAACGACTTAAAGACTTCATTGGGATTGTGAAGCCAGACCGATAATACTTTATCGTAGTTATGTGATCTGATCTTGCATCTTCTATCGTACGAGTACAATCATATTGATTGGCTTGAGGTTGATATCTCCGATAGGCAAGATATAAAAAGTAATCACAAACATCTTCGTATCATCGTTTGTGATTCCACAACATCTTTTTTCACTACCATACGATTAAGATTGTTGTGAGGTGATTGATAACTCTAGGATGTTCTTCGGGAATATAAGACCGGATTATCAATTGGTTCCTGTTCACCTTGATTACTTTCAAAAGACGGAACAAAACCTTTCAGGGTTTATCTGTGGGAGACAGATTGATCCTTCGATAGACTTGTCTGTGTGAGACAGATTTTTTTGTCATCAAGTCTTCGACTTTGGGTCGTAGAAACTCTTATTTGTGGGTGAGATCATCTAAGGGAATCAAGTGCGCAGTATACTGCGGGGATCAGAGGCGTAGGGAGTACAATTGTACCTTGGATCAGTGGGAGACTGATTGGGGTTCAACTACAGTCCAGTCCGAAGTTAGCTTGGAGTAGGCTAGTGTCTGTAGCGGCTTAATACAATGTGTGTTCAATCGGGACTAGGTCCCGGGGTTTTTCTGCATTTGCGGTTTCCTCGTTAACAAAATTCTGGTGTCTGTGTTATTTCTATTCCGCATTATATTTTGTTATATAATTGAAATATCGCAGGTTGTGCGTTCTTCAATCAATTATAATATCCGACCTTTTGGTTGTTGATTTAAATTGATCGACACTTGGATATTGGTCATTGGTACCATCCAAGTTATCTCTCTAGTATTTGATAAAGACTCGCAGATTTCTATTTGCTTGAGTATATATCAAATCGAGAGATTGAGATATAAACTCTTTGATATACTTTTTATCTAGATTGAGTCTGACTGTCTAGTTGATTCTCTAGAAAGTATATTGGAGTTTGTCCATACAGATTGCTAAGCGAAATATTGGGTGTGGTTGTTGTACCCCCACTTTTTCAGTAACCGTCTGGACCAGGAGAACCCCATTGGTTCATATTGAAGAGGGTATTTTTAATTTCACTTTCATCAGGAATTTTACTGAGCATATTTTTTCTTCCTCATTAATACAAGGTTGAATAAGAGTTCTAAGAGTGTCCAAATGTTGTGCATGGTTTGTAGTGCTTATAGTTTTGAAGTGTTTTATCAGCATGTTTTGAAGTTGAGGGATATCCTCAATCCAGAGGCCAGTATCGTCTTTAAGAGAGTGAATATGGTTGATTCTTATTCTATTATTAGTAGCTTGATGAAAGAAGGCAGTATTCTTGTCAAAGTCCTTAATGAACTTATCCTTAGAGAGATGATTCCAGTAATCAGATTCTCTATTATACCAAACATCTAGATTATTTTGAGTATCTTTTATTTCAAGAATAGGTAAAGGGGTTATAGTGTGGAGAAATTCTATCTTTTTATTTATGCTGTCAATATTTTGGAAAATAGTTCCAAAAACATTTTTATTCCATTTTGTTAAGATATAAGAAAGGTTTCCAAGCTTCCCTTGAAGCTTGTAAGCATTAGAACCATTTAGATTATAGTTCCAGTTATTAAGGATAAGAGTAGCAAAGCTCTCATGACCTAACCAAGGCCTGATGATTTTCAAAGGTCTACGAAATTTTTGGTTCAAAGGTTTACAAGTTAATAAAATGGGGTTGTGATCAGAACCCACTGTGGAAAGATGGCTAACAATAACATTAGGATAAAGGATGGACCAATTAGGAGAATCTAAGACTCTATCTATACGTTCCTTAATGTTTTCCTGACCATCTCTATTGTTAGACCACGTAAAAGGGATGCCTTGAAATCTCAGGTCAATAAGACCAAGAGATTGAATATTATCATGAATGAACTTATTAGTGTTAAAGTTATTATTTCCTCCTTGCTTATCATTAATATGCAAGATGAAATTTAAATCACCTATAATGATCCAAGGAATATTAACATTTAAGTGACAAAAGAAATTAATTTTTCCCATTGGGATTTTTTTCCTTGAGTATTAAGAGCTCCATGCATGCAAACCACATTCCAAACATTGTTAAAACAATCACGCAGTTCAAAAAAAACAAATATCAAAAAATTCAGCAATACATTTCACATTGACATTATTGTGCCAGGCAATGAGAAATCCACCAGAAAGACCTATCCTTAAGACAACTAACCAATCATGAAATTTGAGGTTCCTGGCTAGTATATTCATGTTATCTTTATTGGCTTTAGTTTCAGCTAGGAATATGAAATCAGGATCATGCTTTCTAATAAGATATTTAAGGTGGTTTCTAGTAAGGGGTTTTCCAATCCCCTGCACATTCCATGAGAGTATTTTCATTGTAGCTGAAAACAAGAAAATGTAGAAAGGAAAGCAAAGAAATCTAATGCTAGCTCCTAAGTTGTAGGTGATTTCAAAAATACAGTAAAACACAAAGCATATGCACAAAAGAGACAAGAGGAGTGTATAAGATGGAATTAAGCTTAGATAATGGAGATAAAAGATATCAGAAAATAGTAGCAGTAGATAGTGAAAAAAATGAAAATAACAGGAGATGAAGGTTAAAATAGAGATGCAACAACTAACAACAATCAAGAGAGCAAAAGAAGAAAAATAACAGTAAGTTAAACTAATTGATTATGAGTGGAAAATAACAGTAAAATCAAATAAAATATTAGGATTGATATTGGAAGTATAGGAAGATGACCTGATTAGTAAATTCACCAAGGCTCCAGCAAGAACAACAAGAACATTGACTATGTAGGAGTCTGAGAAGAAACAAAAGACCAATCTCCGAGCTTGAATAATCAGGTCACACACTAGGCCAAAGTTTACATCAATTGTAAAATCCTCCAACAATCAACAAACTAAAGTGGCTTTATGTAATTTCTTATCTCTTTATGATGTAAAATTCTTCAAAAATTCTGAGTCAAAATATCCAAAATTTAATCGAGAGTACTAATATGATGCACTTCCACTTGAGACTCCAAACAGAAACAGACTATTTCTTCTTATTAGAATTGAAAAACCAGCTTCACAGATATATAAACTAGGTAATCCAAAATTTGATCATCGATTTAGGCAAAGCCTCCAATCCAGGATTATTCAATAAGATTATTTTTTTAATGATTTAAAATTTGAGATTTGCAATCTAACCTCTAAAGTTGAGATTTGCCTTTCAATTTGATATTAAACACAACTCAAATTGACGTTTGCCCTCCGATTTAATAAGATCACCATCCAGGAACCACAGTCTAAATCCGTAGCCTCCGTTCTTGTGTTTTGCCAAAAACCCTAGCTCCCCCCAATCAGGCTTGAAAGGAAGAAAAGGATGAATCCTGTATTTAGGAGAAATAAACGATTCAGTGAAGAAAAATATCAATCGAACATTCAAAACAGTTAGACAATATTATGAAGAGAAAAGAGAGAGAAATCCAAAATTCCGACGGGGGAAAAGATAAATCTAAGCATAGGAGCGAAAATAAGATGAAAAACATAGATTAAAATTATTAGGGTATAAAACATAAGGATAGGAGGTGATTTAGGACTGAATCATGGACATGCAAAGGATTTGGACGACAAAAATGGTGTAAACCGGTTGAAGGTGGGTCGGAACGGTGGTCGCCCGATTTGCAGAGTTTTTGATTTTATCCTTCACTTGGCAACGTGTCTTATAGCATGGTATAAACCACATTCAAATTACCACGTTAAACTTTACTTTATCCTCCTAAGTAGGTGAGCCAGTCACTTATATATATATATATATATATATATATATATATATATATATATATATATATATATATATATATATATATATATATATATATATATAACATCAAAAGGTATATTATTACATACTAAAAAATCTCAAAACAATAAAAGGTACCCACTTTCGGTATTACTTTCAATGAAAATTCAACTGAGATGAACAATGTTACTCTGAGATTTATTTAACGCTATTTATTAGCTTTTGAAGCTGAAAACAAATACTTGAGTTGTTGAGGTGTTTTTTGGGTATGATTTTGAATTATTTATAGATTGCAAATTAATTTGGAATATTTGAGGCTTAAATGATCTAAACAGACAAGATGTTATTGAAAGTAAAAATCTGCAATTGGCGTCCTATTGTAATTGTTTTGGAGGATACAAAAATTTAACAATGTACCAATATGATTGTTTGGCAGTTACGGGGTAATATCAATGTGCAATGGATCAATGCTCCATCAAAAGGGAGTTCCTGTGGTCTTTTATGTATGTGAAACTTAAGTAAAGTCAATTTATCAATACCCAAGTTGATTTTCATTTTATTTTTCCATTATTTTACACTAAAATTTCACCAAAATTTAATCAACGGATGAAGGGTTTTACTTAATGCATACATTACATTTCATCGTTTAGATTATAACTATGTAAAATATGTGATCATTGTTTGAGCCGGTAAGTGCGCGGAAGTTCTCTCATCAATGTGCAACCTCAAAAGATAGTTTAAACATGAGAAGATAAACCTCGTTAATCCATTGAATAATATGTTTATAAACAAATAATTTTACACAAAACTTTATGTAAATATTAATCTAGATATATTTGGAAATTATTAACTTAATGAGTTAGCATTTAATTTCTAAAAGCCTAATCGAAACCGGAGAATATTTTATCTGTTTAAAGATATTATTATCGAACCAAGTATTATTTATAAAAAATTATATTTGTATCGTAGAAGTTCTCAAAACTAATTTTCCATTTAGGAATAAGACAAATCATTTATAAATATTACTGCTAAAGAGGTAGTTTTCTTTCATGAACCTTTCTAGTACTATAATTGGCTCATTTGATTCTAAATTTGGTATGAGGTAGAAAGAAGAAATTTAATTAAAAAAACAGTAGTATTATTTTATTTTATCTGGTTTGTTGCTTTTGAGAGCAAGGGCTATGAGGGTTGAGAGTCTCTTTCAAAATGATAGAGTTGATCAAATTAGGTCAAACTATGGGTAGAGAGAAACCCCCTTTCACCCAAAACTCAATCACCCACTCTTTCATTCGAACGAGTGATTGAAAGTGTTCCATATACGGCTAACAATTTGCCATGCAAAATAATATAGGAAAAATGACCCTTGATTTGCCGTATAAAGTTGAAAGGGAAAACAAACGGTTGTTGGTTTGCCGTATCTAATTTATAGAGAATAATATAAAGGAAAAAAAATGTCTCAGTCCGACGTACAAGGGAAAATTCCTTCCTTATATCACGTGATTTACTGCCAACTATTGCTCTATCCAATAACATCATGCCAGCTATATAACTGCAAGGCTAAATGTTTGCTTTTGTTCTTCTTTTTTCTTTTCTCTCAAACGGAAATTTGTTCACCGATCGCATGCTCAGATTTGTACTCCTTCACTTAGTCTTTGATAGGGATAGACTCCAAAACAGTCTATACCATCACCCTTGTTCTAAGGGGTTTTATATTATCTGTATACAAGGAGATTCATACTCCAAATAAAAAGATTATTTCTGTACGAGCATGACCACAAACTAGGTGAGGTTGTATTTCCTATCAGCTAGAGGTTAGATAAAGTTTAGATGCATATTAGTCATTGTTTTGGTGATTTTTCAAGGAAGAAACTATATTGTGTTTGCAACAGGAGTAGAAAGATTCAAATTTGGGTAGTTAGAAAAATTTGTTGGTGTTACAATTTTACTCATGTTAGAAAGTTGTTACTGTTAACTGATGTTAGCAAGGCTAAATCTATAAAAAAAGGGGTTCACGGTTCAAAAGTCCCCCTTTTCTTTATTATAGTATAAGATTTCTTAAACTATCTACTGAGGTACTATTAGGCTTATAACATTCTATTTCTCCCTCTCATTCAATACTCGTTTCTTATTTTCTACTTTTATTTGAAGGTGTTTAAGTAGCAAACATCTAGTTGTGTAACCTTATTATTATCCGTGGTTTGTTATATTTTTCACTTCCATTTTTAGATTTTGGATTTTTTTTTTCTGTTTGATTTTATGGAAGTGAAACAACATTTGTACTAATAATCTTTTTAACAAATCTCAATAGTGGAGTAAATGACATTATATTTTTAACATATATACTTTAAATTTTTAATGGAGCTTAGAGAATGGAAAGAGCTTTTAGAAACTTTATTGGTAAGTTTTTTCATTCTTATTTTTATTTCTTATTATCTCAGAGAACTCTCTTATTTAAGTTCTTTTAATTAATTATATAAACTTTACCTTTTGCCGAAATCAGACTTTACCCAAGTATTAATACTTCATAACTCATAAAATCAACATCATACATGGTATAAATACCATAACTCATAAAATCAACAACATACATGGTATATGTACCATACACATCACAATGGATCATACCTTCATCATCACAGACTTAGATCACCATAATGAAGAAAAAAAAAAGGAAGCTAACTTTTTAGTTTTATACTTGGATTTCTTCCATGAGTAAGAGAGACACCTCGTGGAATGATTGACGTAATTCAGTATTAAACTTAGGATAGTATCTAGTGCATGAGTTAATCCATAAACACATCTTAATATGGATCACTATTAATCCAACTTAACTTAAACATAACAAACATTTACTTGGTTTAATCAAGATTTGATGTTAAAAAAAAAACAACAAAAGTTACTAGCATTCTTAAAGCCAAGACCACCAAACTTTTTAGGTTTTCAAAAGAATTGCCAAGACTCGAAGAAAATATCATTGTTTTGGAGTTATTCCGCCAATAGTTCCTTTGTATATCATCCAGCTGATTAAAAGTAAGTTGAGGAAGTTAAAAAAAACTTATATGGTAATTCTCCATGGATCCAAGACTTGTTTAAATTCAAGTGGACCAACCCGCCTAAGACAACATCTTACCTTGTCTAGTGTAATCAATGTGTCTTCATGTTAATTACTTATGTCTTCAAATGTTACCTGGTAGAAATAAGATGGCTAGAACCAATAATGTTAAAGCTTTATATCCCTATGTGTTTGTTTAATGGATATTTTATTTGTACAAGTTACTGATATTGAATTTATGGAGAAAAAACTGTTGTGTAGATTGGAGAATTTGCTGGAGAAAAACACAAAAGATGCATTTCATTCAATATGTTTTTTTGGAAATTATAAGCGTTGATCGAAGCTGTGTAGTTTAACAATATATATAATTATTTACCTTTAAATTGTTGATTTCACATATTCAAGTCACGGCTCAAAATTACAACATTGAAATCAATTTTTCTTTATCATTTTACTCTTTCCAGGTTGTTATAAACATATGCTTAGAGTCTTACAACAACTTGTAAGATCCAAGTCTGACCACTTAAACATCACCACGTGGAATATCAATGGAGCGACTCCAATAAAAATCCTCGACCTATGGGAATTTACTTACTGTCTTGTTCCACAAGGTAGGGACAGGCTCTTTAGAGACTCGAGCGTATTGTGTTGTGAGTTGAAGCATATGTTTATGAGTTGTGTTTAATGCTTAATTGGTCTCATAATATTATGAGTTCAAATATTTTTGTTGGAGTCGCTAATATTATTGGTCTCATAATATTAGTCTCATACATTAAACTAGTTAAAATATTTTTACTGGTCTCATAATATTATGAGTTAAAATATGTGTTATGAGTTGAAGCATATGTTGATGAGTTGTATTTAATGCTTAGTTGGTCTTACAATATTATGAGTTAAAATATTTTTATCGTAGTCGCTAATATTATTGGTCTCATATATTAAAGTAGTTAAAATATTTTTGTTGGTTTATGAGTTAAAATACGTGTTATGAGTTGAAGAATATGTTTATGAGTTGTGTTTAATGCTTAATTGGTCCCATAATATTATGAATTAAAATATTTTTAATGGAGCAACTCCAATAAAAATATTTTAACTCACAAATTGTGTCATAATATTATGGAAGTCATAAGTTGTGTTTTGTTAACTCGTAATATTGGGTTTTATTAGCTATTTTTTGGGGAGATTTGACAATATTAATGCTTCTCACTCTATTATTATGAGTTGTGTTTAAGCTGTCATTTCCTTCTTTATCATTTTCAACTCCAATATTGAATGATTATTTTAAAGGTGAAATAGGCATCAGACAGAGAATAAAGATGTCATTTATTTCCTTACTTGTTCGTCCAATGTGCTCAAAGTCTTTTTGGGATAATGAGAAAAGTATAATGGGTACATAATACATACTCAGTTGATGTGTTCATTCAATTGTCCACGTGATGTTTGTTGATGATAAATTATTGGTGAAACTCTCACTGATCAAGCCAGTGGTACTATACTGAGGTGTTGGTTGTTTATTGTTTAGTTTGACACGTAACATTGTATCTGGATTGATGTTTCACATGTCAAGAAAGTACTAACAAGTAAAATTTCTCGTACCAAAAAATTATACTAAGTTAAGTTTAGCGAGAAAGTAAACATGTGAAAATAATAGAAGCACAAAATTTTAAAATCAACAAACCCTAAAATGACATATTTTTAATGAAACTAAAGCAGATGTAGAAATAACATTTTAGAAATTCAGAGAGATAATAAAGAAAAAAAGAAATTATATTACATAGATGGGTAAAGAGAGGGGAGGGTCGTTTGATTAATTGAGTTTGTAGATTAAGAATCACCATTTTTGATTTATATCTCTTGATATGGGTTGGGGACATGTTGGTGGGAGGGGGGTAAAAAATGAAAAAAGAAGAGGAGAGAACAAAAAAATGAAGCGAAATGAAAAGTTAGAAATATGAAATAAGATTAATTTTTCTCTTTAAGCTTTTTTAAAATTGTGTAGTTGCTAAAAACCTAACAACCATCTCCAAGTAAAGATAAACTCAATACTAAGTTAAAATATACCTAAAGAGACATAAGAAAAAGAACTTGCACTTTATTGATATAATCATAAAACTGGGACCTCGAGGATATCTGAAATGACGAGGGTACCAAGTACACCACAATATTTTCGATATCCACCTATAAGTCTGATACCTTTTGTGATCTAATATAGACAGAGACTGTCGAGAAGATGACAACAACAAGGTATACACTTGGTATATAGTATTAGTTCGAAACCGAACCTAACTATAGGGATAAACCCAAGTGTTGGATTAACTTACAATGTATTTACGTTAAATAATAACTAATATAATAATTATAATTGCGAAAAGTAAAATTAAAGACACAACAAGATTTTGTTAACGAGGAAACCGCAAATGCAGAAAAATCCTGGGACTTGGTACAATTTGGGATGCTCACAGAATTAAGCCGCTATATAAAGAACATTACCAACTTCAAATAGTTGAGACCAATTAAGTAAACTACTCCTAATTACCTAGTTTTCTTAGTATGCATGCGCCTACAACCAATCTGGCCAACGCATGCGAATCCTAAGATAAAGTCTATTATCTTAAGTTGCTTCAATCGTTGTGAATACTTCAAGCACTCAACTCCTATGGATCGTCCTCTGAGATAGTAAAAGACTAATCTGTTCTGTAACCACTCTTTCAATCTTAAGAAATAAATCAAAGATTATATTGTTGAGTTCAAGAAAGGCTATTCCGTTTAATCTAATAAACTCCTTTGTGGGGTAAATCTACCAAGATATAGATTATTAAGAGTAACGGATCTAGTTATACAAACTATCATATTCGGATACCGAAGAATACCACCAAATGATGTTTTCCAATCTAATACGACTAGTAAATCAATTGTCTGTCAAAGATAAACATGTCTAGATGGATCCCATTCGATCAAGTCTGTGCACGAAGTTAAATCACAAAGATACGAAACCAATAAGAAATCTTCTTGTCTTCAAATCTTCAATGTCTTATTATGTACCTCCACAACCAAGCTTGATTCCAACTTATGATCGATCACGCAAAGAATAGAGTCTGTTAACAGTAGATGATCACAAGTAAACGTCAGATCTAAAAACAGATCTGAACAATCGTTAATCCCTTGATCTAGTTTTAGTAACCTTATGTCAGAAGTGAAGACTCTCAAGAATAATCAAACTAGGTGCAATCAAGGTTTAACAACCATTAGTCAATCAAATCAATAATCGAAAACTAAAATAATAATGCAACGCCTAGTTTCCAACCAACGGTACTATATATCTATACGCTTCTTGATCCCACATTAGACTTTAAACTAGCGGACGTAAGAGATTTCCCCTAATTAGATTACTCCACTCTACAATATAGTATTACAAGTAATACTATTAGTCAGCTATAACAGCGACTACAAAATGAAGTGTCTACCTCAGGATAATGTTGTAAGAAGAACAAACCTCACTATTTATATACCAAGGTAGTTTGGACACCGAGGAATTTCCATAACCGAAAATATTCTGCAACAAACACCTATTTTCGGTTTTGTCTAATTCCCAACCAATATCCAGCTGTCATACCGAAATCCCTATTGGACTACAACTCAATATTATCTAGCATAAGATACTTAACTAATATATCTTCAAGAGATATGTTTTTCTTGCTGGAAAAAATGAAACATATATATTTGAAAATCTTAATAAAAAGATTCCCAAACATTTTTGTTTGGGATCTCACCTTTAGTATCAAGAAATATCTTTGAACAATAAAAGATAATATTTATACACATGTTCAAATTACTCATAATATCGACACCTCGAACTTTTATATTTTGCAAACCCAACTTCCAAAATCACACAAACCCTAAAGTGTACGTGAGTTCGGAAATAGGTTCTGCTAAAGATCCCCAATAGGTAGGTATCAGTTCAGCTAGAGATCCCCAATAAGGATCGGTCCTGCTACAGATCTCCAATGCATAGGGATCGGTCCTGCTATAGATCCCCAAAAGAAACCCGACCACTAATCCATTGATTTCTTTTAACTACTAATCAATTTCTTAAGTCTACTTTCTTAAACTCATGTACTCAAACATAGTTTTCTAAGCATGAAATCAATCCTAAGTTCATTACACAATCTAGTAACAAGTTACAAAGATTATTTATATGTCGCAATTACGTAGTTCAAAAGATAAATGTTATACTTCGCAATTCAATATACCATAGTTGTAAAACAACTTGTATATTTGATTCTAGCGGAGTCTCAACTCCATCAACAGAAGAAGATAATGATTCTCTTGACTACAAATTAATTTTGTTGCTTTTGTTTGAAGAGAAAGAGGATTCAATAATTATAGACTCACTGGTAGAAAAACCTATATCTAATTTGGGTGATGCACATGATATTAAAGGTTCTCAAATTGAAACAACTACTGGTAAGATGGTGATGTACTGTGAGCACTTAAAGGACATAAGAAACAACTATACCAAACTGATCTGTAAGGGATGTTGATCTCTTCTCTCTGATTATTCTCGAAAGACATTTAATCGTGGTAAAGATTCTTTAGCTATTGAAAGGTATCCTTATTGTATTAGAAGCATTTCTATCTTAGTTTTGATATGCTTGCTTTTTGTTTGGTTAGTTTTATAATGGGTCAATTATAATCTTAATGGATGATTATGATGGGAAATTTGGTAATAAGCTAATTTGTGATCACGGGTATGGTTAGATTCGATGTATAGTGATCCAATTGCTTGTATGTTTGCTAGGGGTTGTGTTTATTGTACTGCTTGGTATGTGTTTGATAAAATGCTTCAAATGGATATTATGAATTTCAAGATAAAAATTGTTATTAGTCACCAGTTGTCTAGTAGGAATCTTCATACCATGGTCTTCACCTTAACGGTAAAGTAATTGATCGTGCAAAAATATTTGGCCTCATTAGGGGGTATTCATATCGTGCTGGTGAATATAGATTATGTGATGTAGTTTATTTTGATTTGTTTACACTCCATGTGTGTTTGAATTTAGTTGATGTATACCACGGAGAATCAGAATGGGTGTGGATGATAATATAGCTAACTATGTATTGTTGCTTTTTTGGATGCGAATGGGTGAAATTAAGAATGCTTATAAAATACTGAGAGTGAAGCTATGAATTTGAGTGATGTTGGAGTTGATTTCCTCTTCCAGCTTAAAATCGTTAAGGTGAGTTACAAATTACTAGTTGATGAATGTTTATTCCTTGTCTTTGATTCTGCTCGTAGGGTATTTGATCGTGGAACATGATTTCAACTTATTTTGGGGTATTTTTATTCTATTGGTAATTATGAATACTATTTTAACACAATTAATTGCTTCTTGTATATTTGTTCTTATTAGGCAGATTGCCATGGATAAGTGCAATAGGAATTTTGTGTACAAGTTAACTCCTGGATATGGGTATCGATTGGAATGGTTGTTTATAGATTCAATTATTGTAGTATTTATGTTAAAACTGGTGATAGTCGTGATAATGGGTTAATATGGGGTGTCATTATGCTACTTGGATTACCTAGTTCTACAGTTTGTGGTTGTTGTAAATGAAGTTTTAGTTGTTGAGAATCATCACGGCCAACTGCTTAAGAATTTTTTATATGCAATGAATGAAGCAAAGGGAGAACAAAGTCTAAGTTGTTATTGCAGTGAAGTTCCCAATATCGAGAACAAATGTGTACCACCACGTCCCAATACTTCGAATGTTTTCTCTAATGGATTCTGTCGAGTGCATCATAGTATTTTTGTTCAACTCCTGCGGCAGGCATGGGATGGTAGCGGTGTTTGTTTTTAGGGGTAATTGATGTTTAGTACTTAAAATTGTCCAGTTTTAGTCTTTGATCTAACATTTGTCCAATGTTGGGGTTTGGTACCTGGACTCGGTTTTGATGTACTATACTTAGTACTATCAACAATCAGAATACTGAACTGAAATTGAAGAAGAATGAAAAATGGTAACAATCTTCCTAAGCAGCCTCAGAACAATTCATTAATTCAAGCTTAAGATAAAAAAATGGTTCTTACACCTAATAAAGAAGAAGGAGGAAATATCTCAGATCGGAAGTGTCTAATCCGAGCAAGACACCTGTCCTTAGTTTGACTAATCTAATAGTGACACATGCCGCTTCACTACTAGCCACTAAATAATACTGAGTACACCCTTATGGATTACTCAAGGCAGACCACAGTTCAAGATGTAGGTATATGACAAATACCCTCCCGTTCACCAAATCCTTGTCCTCAAGGATTGAACTTTGGAAAATGGCTCTTGATGTTGCCAGCATCCTCCCAAGTGGCATTTGCAGCTGAGGCATTAGTCCATTGAATAAGCAGTTGAGGAACTGAGACACAATTTCTGACAATAACTCTGGAATCCAGTGCATCTGCAGGGATGACCAGTACTGACCTTCACTGTTGATGACTGGTAGAGTTGGGGAGATGATATGTTGAGCACCAATCTGTTTCTTGAGATGAGAGACATGAAAAACAAGGTGGATTCTTGCTTCAGCAGGTAATAGTAATTTGTAGGCTACACTGCCAATTTTATGAAGAACAATGAAGGGTCCATAGTATTTTGCTGCAAGCTTTAAATTCCTTCTCAATGCCAAGGAGGCTTGTCTGTAAGGCTGGAGTTTTAAGTAAAATCTATCACCAACAACAGAACTTCTATCCATTATAGTCTTGTCTGCATAGAGCTTCATTCTCTCCTGGGACTTGTGTAGTGAGTCTTTCAGTAATCCCAACATAGTAGTCCTTTGTTTTAAGTACTCTTGAACAACAACAACAGAAGTGGTGGATGTAGAAGGAAAAGCCAAGTGAGGAGGATTGTAACCATAAAGAATTGTAAATGGACTCACCTTGAGACTGGTGTGGTAATTGGTGTTGTACCACCATTCTACAAGAGGAAGCCAATGATGCCACTTCTTTGGCTGATGTCCACACATGCATCTGAGGTAATTCTCCAAACATTGATTCACTCTCCCAGTCTGGCCATCAGTTTGTGGATGGTAAGCAGTGCTGAGATGCAACTGTGTAGTAAGAGCCTTGAACAAATCTTGCCAAAAGTGGATGGTGAAGACCTTGTCTCTGTCATACACAATGGATGCAGGCAACCCATGTAGTTTGTAAACTTGAGCAAGGAACTCTCTTGCCACAGAAGCAACAGTGTAAGGATGATGCAAGCCAATGAAATGTGCATATTTTGTCAGTCTGTCCACCACTACTAATATAACTGACTTTCTTTCACTCATTGGAATACCCTCTATGAAGTCCATAAAGATGTGCTGCCAAGCATGGCCATGGATTGGTAAGGGTTGCAACAAGCCAGCTGGAAAATTGTGGTCACCCTTATTTCTTTGGCAGACATCACAAACTGGTATAAACTGAAGGATTTCCTTCTTCATTGCAGGCCAAAAGGATGTGGATTTAGCTCTCATATAAGTAGCTTGAATACCAGAATGGCCACAAGCTGCAGAAGAGTGAATGCAGTCCAAAATTTTGGCCTTAACATCTGATGAGAAGCCAACATAGATTCTTGACTTAAACCTCAAAACACCATCAGTGTAGGAGTAATTGGGAAGAGTAGCTGGATGTAGTGCAAGCTGTGCAATGAGAGCCTGTACCTTTGCATCAGAAGAGTAGCTATCAATAATTTCTTGAGACCAAGCTGGTTGTGAAATAGAGATACTCTGGAAAGTACCACTCTCATGAGGTCTTCTAGAAAGTGCATCAGCTACAGCATTGTCAGACCCCTTTTTATATCTAATTTCATAATCAAAACCCATAAGCTTCATTAACCATTTCTGTTGTAAGTTAGAAGAAATTTTCTGCTCCAAAAAATACTTGATGCTCTGGTGGTCAGTTTGGATAATGAAGTGGTTGCCTTGAAGATATTTTCTCCATCTGGTGAAAGCTTGAACAATAGAGAGCAATTCCTTTTCATAAGTAGACATGGTAGCTGCTTTTGGTCCTAGAGGTTTACTGTATAAAGCCAATGGTTTTCCCTCTTGTAGCAGGACTGAACCAATACCAGTATCACAAGCATCAGTTTCAACAACAAATGTTTTATTGAAATTTGGTAGAGCTAGTACGGGAGTAGAGGACATGGCTTCCTTGAGATGTTGAAAAGCTGATGTAGCTGCAGGGGACCAAAAGAATGCATTTTTCTTGAGTAAGTCAGTGAGTGGTATGCTAATGAGACCATAGTTCTTTACAAATTTCTTGTTATAGCCAGTGAGGCCCAAAAATCCTCTTAGCTCTTTAAGTGTGTGAGGAAGTGGCCAAGTGAGCATAGCAGAAATCTTTGCAGGGTCAGCTTTAACTCCTTCAGCAGTGATGATGTGTCCCAAATATTCTAGCTCCTGTTGGACAAAGCATCACTTGGTAAAGTTGGCAAATAACTGATGTTGTCTCAATATATCCAGTGTAAGTTGCAAGTGCAACAGATAAGAGCTTGAAATATGTCATTCATAAGATCTTGGAAGGTAGCAGGTGCATTTGTCAGTCCAAATGGCATCACCTTGAATTCAAAGTGCCCATGATGGGTTCTGAATGAGGTCTTGTAGATGTCAGCAGAAGTGACCCTGATTTGATGGTATCTAGCTCTTAAATCAATTTTGGAAAAAAAATCTTACCATGAAATTCATCCAACAACTCCTCTATGATGGGAATTGGGAATTTGTCCTTGACTGTGATGTTGTTAAGTTTCCTATAATCAACACAAAATCTCCAAGTGTTGTCATTCTTTTTGACCAAAAGTATAGGAGCTGCAAAAGGACTGTGACTTCTTTGAATAATTCCAGACTGAAGCATATCTTGAACTAGTTGTTCCACCACTGACTTCTGAAGGTAGGGACACTTATAAGGTCTCATGTTAACTGGTTCAGAATTTGGTTTAAGAGGAATGGAGTGGTCTAGGTTTCTCTGTGGTGGAGGTGATTTTGGCTCAGAAAAAACATCAGAATAGTGATTAAGTAATTCTGAAACTTGAGGTGGTGGTGGTGGAGTAGGTGTTTCTGAAGAGGAGATGGAAAATAGGTGGCCCATCAGGCCATGAGTGTGTTTTTTGAAGAATCTTGTAGCTGCATTGCCACTCATCATGCTGCAAGAAGCTTTATCTTGAGTACCAGTAAGTGTAATCTTCTTCCCATTATGTCTAAAAGAAATACTCAACTTGGAGAAGTTAAAAATTACATCTTACAATTGCTTCAGCCAATCAGCTCCCAAAACCAAATCACAACCACCAAGTGGTAAGAGTCTTGAACTACCAGAAAACTTGTGGTTGTGCATAGACCAATTTAAGTTTGAGCAAACACCATTACTGACAGTTCTATCACCATTAGACACAGTGACTATCATGCTAGCAGTTGGCTTAATAGTACAGTTGAGTTTCCTAGCAATGTCACTATCAATGAAGCTATGTGTGCTACCAGTATCAATAAGTACTGAAATAGTTCTCTTGTTAATAAGGCCAGGAATTCTAATAGTTTCACCAGAATTATTACCTGTCAAGGCATGAAGGGAGATTTCCATGTCACTCTCCATAGGTGAGTCCTCTTCTTCAAGAGGAGCAGCTTCTTCTGTATCTAGAGATCTGTCTTCACTCTCAGCTCCAATCATTAAGCATAAATGTTGTTGTTTACAGACATGACCTCTTTTATATACTTCACCACAATTATAACACAGACCTCTGGCTTTTCTAGCCTGCACTTGTTCAGGGGTGAGTCTTTTCATGGGAATAAATGTGTTATGTTTTGGTAAAGGGTTTGAAGTGGAAGATGATGATTGAGTGGAAGAAGCAGGTGTGACTGAATGTTGTGGAGTAAAATTTCTAGTGGTGGAAAAGGAAGTGGAATATGCTCTTGTAGGAGGTCTGACAAACTTTTGTTGGAGAGCTAATGTTTTCTCTTGCATTCTAGCTAGAGAAAAAGCAGTTAACAGTGTTGTAGGACCAAACGTAAGCACCGGCTCTCTTAATTCTTCCTTTAACCCACCAATAAAACTGCTAATGAAATACTCCTCAGTAAATATGTTGTGTTTGCTTAACATTAAGGCCTTCAAATGTTCAAATTCCTCAAAATAAGCATCCACAGTTGTAAGTTGAGACAATTTATTGAACATACCCACAATGTTTTCATGAGCATGATTTTCAAAACGAAGACAAACATTATTACTTAAGTCTTGCCAAGAAATATGAGGTCTACTCAATCTAAAATTCTCAAACCATTTAGTTGCCTTGTCATAAAAATGCATCACAACCATTCTAGCTTTGTTAAATTCAGGAATCTCATGCATCTGAAAGAAATACTCACATTTATTAAGCCATCCTTTAGGATTGTCGCCATCGAAATGTGGAAAATCCATTTTGGGAAGACGATGATGAGGATTGTAATCTCGGCCCCCTGAATGACTGTGAAAAGAATTCCCAACCTGTAGATTGTGTCCCTGAGTTTCACTATGATCACCTTGGTGGAATTGCTTTGTAGGCAAGAGCTCCTCCATCATCGTTCTGATTGACAACATATGTGAATCCAGTCCAGCTTTCAATTTGTTATCGAAGTCGTCTGTGGAAAGCTTCGATTCTAGTTGGAGATTGATGTTATCGATTTGAAGCTGTAATTTATTAGTTGTCTCTGTAAGATCTTTACAAGTTTGAGCAACCATGGTGAGACGAGAAAAAAAAATTGAGCTAAATTTGATGCGTGGGTAGGAACGAACAGCTCTGAATACTAAATGTATTATACTTAGTACTATCAACAATCAGAATACAAAACTGGAATTGAAGAAGAATGAAAAATAGTAACAATTTTCCTAAGCAGCCTCAGAACAATTCATTAATTCAAGCTTAAGATACAAAAATGGTTCTTACACCTAATAAAGAAGAAGGAGGAAATATCTCAGATCAGAAGTGGCTAATCCGAGCAAGACACCTGTCCTTAGTTTGACTAGTCTAATAGTGACACATGCCGCTTCACTACTAGCCACTAATTAATACTGAGTACACCCTTATGGATTACTCAGGGCAGACTACAGTTCAAGATGTAGGTATATGACAGTTGACTGTGATTGACTTTATTTGACCTAATTATTTTATATATGACTTTTTTTATTAATAATCAAGTATTTTATTCACTTATCTCTTCTAAGGAAAATATATATACTGTCGTGCTCGCCCTCTTCACTTCCACCACACCACTGCAATTAACCGAAGAATCAAAAGAAAAAGAAACAAACGAGATGCCGATTTTGAGAATTTAGACGCCAATAGATTTTCCAAAATCAAACTTGTTGTACTTATTCTCTTCAGTTATACTCGACACAATAAAAATAATACAAAACCTGCCCTGATCTCGCCTCCTATAAAAAAAATTTCCGAAAACACCATATATGCAAAATCACCTTATATGAAAAATTGGTGATTATGAGTATAGACAGGGGTGGTGTTGCACTGTGGATTAGGATCGAATAAAATTAATTTAATCATCATTAACATCAAACAAATGCACCATTATCAGGAGCATCCATTTGGTTTGATTTGGGGTTTGGCATTTTAATTTGAGCATCAATCACATTTCTAGAGTAAGAACTTTGTGGGTTCTATCTTCGGTTTGAATTTGAGTCGAAATTGGAATTTAGATCTGTAATTGAACGATTTGTAATTAGGTATCTTACAATTGGTGTTTGTGAATAATTCAAAATTTTGCATTGTGAAACACATCATCAGTTCATAAGAAGAACATAATAGGAGTTTAAGGTTTTTCTGAATTAGGGTAGAAATTATGGTTTTTATTTTCCCTTACATTGTTTCGATTATGGTTTATATATATCGATTTGAAGATAATGGATGTACAATATTTTCTTGATCGACAATGAAGAACATCTTAACTCCACCATCGCCATTTTTAGACAGAGAATAAAGGTTCAAAATAAGAAGAAGAATAAATGAAGAGTACAAACGGGATAAGATACCTGCGATGGTGAAAATAAATTTGAAAATTTCCCAACCAATGATATTTTATATCCATGGAAAATGGGAATGTTTTAACATCGAAAGATAGTGTTTCGGAACTACCGAAATCTGAACCCAGTGTAGGGTGGCGAACCGTCTCGCAATCCATAGATATCTGAAGTTCAGAATATAGGTACGTTCATGAACCGAACTCGCAATAGAGTTCTGAATGGGACATTTCACATACCAAGTCCACTAAATGTGGTGATCTAAATTTTTAAAATAGCCAACGGTTCTCGAACCCAGTTCACGAACCGTATACATATGAGTTCGAGAATAGTTGAATGGTTCACGAAACATAGCGCCCTAAATTCACAAATTGGCTAACGGTTCACGAACTAATTAACAAACCGTCCAAGTATGTATCAACAGATGCTCAAAGATTATTTTATATATACGTTTAACATTGCTATGACTCTCATAAACACCTCTAATACATCTATGATCACTAAAAAAACCTTGTATATGTGCATCATGATTCAAGTCTTAAGTGTTTATATGAACATAATATTGCTTACAAGTTCGAATGACATATTTGATAAGAACTATCATTATAAACGGATCCGGAACCCGACCCACAATGTATATTTTTCTATGTGATTTCAAGACATGTTTTTCACATGTTTACTTGAAACCTTAACTAGAGTTTCATCAAAACATAAAAAGTGTTTGTTTGATTCTCAAGTTATCTTAGCTTGAATCCTAATCAACCCCCAATCTTAAAAATCTATAAATACAGAGACTCATTCGACCAGGAAAGTCAATTCATGACACTTTCATGTCCTAGTTGATTGCTAGACTCGCCCTCTATTGACCTAGGGTTCCTCGAGAAACATAATTAGGTCTATGACTAAAAGACTTCACTTAGGGATTCGTGAAGCCAAGTCCGAACATATTTACCTTGATAGTTTGTGTATCATGATCTTGTTCTTACTGTTATCAAGGTTTTAGTAATCTCTTTCAGGAAGGAGACAGATATAGATTACAAATTACTCTTTGTCTTAGACTTTGTGATTCCTCAAGATAGATATTAAAAAATTATTCTTATTTGATTCGTTCATGATTATTCTTGAGAGGTGGTTAAGAATCCATGCTTCGCAGCTAACTGAGTATAAGTGTTCCATATTTGTGAGGTTTGCTAGCTTTGTCTATCGCAAACAAATTTCCATGCATTGATTTATTCGATCTAAAAATTAAATAGGCTTATCTATTAGAGGCAGATTGGTCCCGGGCTTTTTTGCAGTTGCAATCCTCGTTACAAAACTTCTGATGTCTTATATGTTTTCCTTTTCCGAATTATATTGTTTATCTTTATAATAGGAATAACACAAGTTACGCTTATTCAATTCTAGTAGATAAGTCTATATTAATGTGACCGATTACGGGACTCATTCTTGTAGAATTCGTATCTTGAAAGATGAATAACAAGTTCCACACTTTGCAGAATTCCAATTTGGTTATTTGGATACAACTAGATAGATCTTGGATATTGATTTTTGAGATCATCCAAGTACTCTTCTTAACAATTAGGTTCACGGACTCTTGAGTCCATACTTTCTGATTGAGAAAAGATAAAGATATAACCTTTACATACATATTATCAAGGATCATTAAGTTGGTCTACTTGCAATTATATTAGGTTTTGTCCATACAGGTTGCCGAATGAAAAAGTAGGTGGTGTACTTGGTACCCTCTCCTTTTCATGACTATTCTCAACTCCTTGTACATATGAACAACCAGGAAAAAAGTTGGTGATGTATTTGGTACCCTCTTTAAACAAATCCACAGGCACTGCACACACTAAGTTAAGTGTATTTTTAAAATTGTGTATGGTATGATGATAAGTATAATAATTCATACTCTATATTGTATTCATTTCGTACCAATCATCTGTGGAAATTTTAAAATTACACGTTCCCAGCACAAAACGAAAAAGAATTAGTTAACATGTAAGAATATTTAGTTAACATGTAAGAATATTTATATAAAAATGATTTAGGATGTTATAAATAAATAAATAATTAAACTATGTTTTTATTTAAATCTGCATTCATCCTACTTTGGAGTGGATTTGCGAATATAGTTGTTTTCACCCTCATGGCCAGAGACATCTATCATACTCTATTGTTCCTTTTCTTTTCTAACGCGCGAGTTACAACCCCAGGGCTTTCAACATCCATGTAAGAAAACTCCAACAAAACAAATGATGTAAAAAAAATCCGAAAATTCCTAAACTGTGTACCCTTTATTGTTATTCGGCCTAAGCTAATAGAGCAAATAAACCCTACTCATTTTTTCGATACCGTCATTATCTTCTTCTAACTCTCTTTCCTAGTCTCTGAAACATAAGAAGAAATCAGATCCACTTCATCCGTCGCGAAAATCATCCTCCGATTTTTGATTTTCCCTTCTTCTCTTCTTCAATGGTTACTTACTTCAATCAATGAAACTAATTCTGACCTAAATCATATCTACAAATTTTTCCTGTCTTCATCCGTAGCGAAAATCATCTTGTGATTTTTGATTTTCCCTTATTCTGTTCTTCAATGATTACTTACTTCAACCAATGAAATCAATTCTGACCTAATCGTCTCAATTTTCTGACCTAAATCCTCTCAAACAACAAAATAGTGAAGAAGCAAACTAAACAAGAGAAAAAGAGAGATGAAAAGTTAACGAAAACAGTGAAAAAAACTCCAAAGGTAAGAATCGTATAAACTCTATGGTGATGGTGTTAATTTTTTTTGTCTTTTTTGATGAAATCACGTAGCCATTAATTCTGGTAGTTTTGATGAAACCAAAAATGGTTTCATCATTTTTCCCTTGTCGAACTTGGTTCCACCTGAACTGTTGGTGTGTTGATTAATTCTGGTAGTTTTGATGAAACCAAAAATGGTATCATTATTTTTCCCTTGTCGAACTTGGTTCCACCTGAATTGTTGGTGTGTTGATTAATTCTGGTAGTTTTGATGAAACCAAAAATGGTTTCATCATTTTTATCTTGTCGAACTTGATTCCACCTGAACTGTTGGTGTTAGAGCTGGCAAACGGGCGGGCCGGGGCTTGCCCGTTGCGGGTTCCACGGGTTCGGGTTGATACGGGTTGAAACCCGCGGGTTGAAATTCTCCACGGGTTGTCATTTCTTCAACCCGTGCCCGTAACGGGTTTAACCCGCGGGTTCACGGGTTAGCCCGCCCATTTTATACCTTAAGAACATATCCTAAATGAGATCAAATTTTGGAGCCATTATTTAGCTAAAAACAAACACTATATAATCAACAATCCCTAACATGAAAATATTAGCCAGTTGATCCGAGAGCCGGCAACAGCAACGTTTGATTTAGGCGTGAACTCATAACGATTGAAGTAAGTGGAGGTGTTGATGGAAGGTTTATATAAAAATGATGTTACTGGAAGAATTGTTGCTGGAAACACGGGGGACCATTGGTGCCCTAGCTGCAAGGTCCAAATAGACGAACCGGTTCCCAGGTTCTGGCCATTATTCAATGCTAAATTATTACCTGTTCCTACCAACTGAAACTGACATCTACTGACAGTTGTTTGGTCCGTGTGTTATGCAGATACCTTCTTAGATTGGAAGTTGAAGACTCATCGGGCACCGCATTTTTTGTTGCCATGGAGTCATGGACAGCAAAGTCCAAAAAATTGTCCAGCTACCAGCCTTGGATGCTGTTAATAAGGGCGAGGTACATTTTTTACAATTGAAAACTCTACGTTAAAGTAACTCCACTAACAGATTAACTAACTTCACTTCCTTAGTCAACCTTTTTGGAAACTTTGTGCAACGTTGTTTAAAAGTTAGTGCAGCATCGTTAGGTTTAATAGTTTAGCGCCCATCCTAAAATGAGATCAAATTACGGGTTTACGGGTTCAACCCGCGGGTTCCCGGGCCGGGACGGGTTAACCCGTTTACTCACAAGCCGGCATTTCTCCAACCCGAACCCGGCTTGTTTTGAAACCAGCCGAGCCGGGTTCGGGTTTTCACGGGCCGGGCACGGGTTAACCCGCGGGTTTTGGCTTGTTTGCCAGCTCTAGTTGGTGTGTTGATTAATTCTGGTGGTTTTGATGAAACCAAAAATGGTTTCATCATTTTCCTCTTGTCGAACTTGATTTCACCTGAATTGTTAGTGTGTTGATTAATTCTGGTGGTTTTGATGAAACAAATTTTGGTTCCATTATTTTCACTTTGTATAATTTGGTTCCACCAACACTTTGTTGGTGTGTTGATTAATTCTGGTTGAATTGATGAAATTCATCATTGTTCCCCTACCGAAATTGGTTCCACCAATACTGGTTTGGTGTTGTTGGTTAACTATGGTAGTTTTGATGAAACCAAAAATGGTTTCATCATTCTTCCCCTTTTGGTTCTACCAATATTGGTTCGGCAGTGTTAGTTTATTCTTGTTTTGGCTGCTAAAATCATTTTTGTTTTACATGGAAAAGACGTGAAGATTCCCTTGTTGGTTCTACCAGTAATGTTTGTAATTTCATACCAACAATTTTCTTTTGCAAGTGCTAACCATTGAGAAATTTGTTTTGCAATTTGAGGGTAGATTGTAGCCTTCACGTTTGTTATTGCATGAAGAGCCTCTTGAAGGGAAACATGAAGTCTCATGAATAAAATATTTTAGAAAAGGTGGAGAACATGGGAGCAAGGTTGTGTTACAAGATCCTGATGGACAAGACACTAAAAGAATAAGACATAAAAATTAGTGTATTGTCAACTAGTTGTAAACTTAAATGCCTATAATAGTTTAGAAAAGGTTTAAATGTTTTATGAATGGTTTCAGTTGGTGTACTGTCAACTAGTTGTAAACAATGATTGTAATGGTTTCAATTATGTTTAACCCAAACCATATAGTCGCGGAATGTTATGTCTGTTTTTTGATGAAACCAAAAAGGTTTCCAGCAGATTTTGATTCCACTATAACAGTAAAATGATGAAACCAGAAAGGGTTCCAATATTGCAGGTGAAACCAAAAGGAAAAGGGTCGTATCACGGCTTGGTTTAAACTCAAAATTTTGATATATTTCAAGGCATGGAACATTTTCATATTCCAGGGAAAAAATATAATTACAACAAAAAGTATTAGACAATAGCAAGAGACACAACAAGGATCGCTTTTTGGCGATCAACATTCGACACAATGGTTACAAGTCATGGCAATAATTCATAACACCCCCATCAACTGCACCACCCCCATCGCCGCCACAACCACCAGCACCACAATAAGATGAAACCTACCACCAACATCAACTGCACCACCCCCATCGCCTCCACAACCACCACCACCACCACCACCACTACCATTACCTCCTCAACTAAAACTAGTTTCAACAAAAAACAATCCACCTGTGTCTCTCCATCAAAAATTGGTTTCATAGAGATCAATATTCAACAAAATGAAAAAAATACGATGAAACCTAATTAGGTTTCATCATTTTTCCACATATTGCCATTTCACCAACACAACTTCAATGATGAAACCAATACCGACAACTTCCAAGTTATGCCAAAATAAACTAGGCAAAAATCAGGTGAAACCAAATTTTGGTTTCATCATTAAAATCTTTGGTTTCATGATAGAAAATAGGCAAGTTTACGATGAAATCAAATTTGGTTTCATCATTAGTTTATTGTTTTCACCAACCAAAACTGTCAGAATATTATGAAACCAATTTTGGTTTCATCATAAATCTGTCATTTCCCCAACACAATATTGATTTCGACGATGAATATGTAGCATTATTTGCTGGTGATGAAACATCAAAAGGTAGTAGTGGTGATGGTGACTGTAGAGGATTGAATGAGGAGACGAAGGTGTTGTTGGTAGCGGATCTGCAAGTACTGGTGTTGATTTTAGATGATAAAATTAGGAGCAGGTGTTTTTGGTGGCCGATTTGAAGGTATTGGTGGTGGTTTTAGATGATAGAAGGAGGAGCCAGAAGTAGTGTTGGTGGCAGATCTGACATGTAGTGGTGGGAAAAAACAAAAGTAAGAGGAGCGGTGTTGTTGATGAAAAATCAGGACGTAGAAAGAGAAGAAGGTGATGATGGTGTTAATGGAGGAGACAGTGGTGATGTTAGTGGCGGATCTGGACAGAGCGACTGTTTTAATGGTGGAGAAGCTACTGTTGGTGATAGATCTGAGCATACAAGTAGCAAAAAAGAATAAGGAGGTGCTCGTGGAAGAGATGGAGGTGTTGTTGGTGACAGATCTGGACATAACAACTAGTTTGGTGGTGGCAGAGCTACTGTTGGTGATAGATTTGAACATAAAAGTAGCAGAAAAATAAACGGAGGTTTCATGGAGGAGACGGAGGTGTTGCTGTTGGTGGTGACGGAGGTGTTGCTGCTGGTGTTTGTGGGGATCTATCTTTGTTGCTGCTGGTGATGATGGTGGTGGAGAGAAGGAGGCGGAAGAAAGAAGAAAGGAGAGAAGAAGAAGAAGAAAAAATAAAGATAAAAAGGGTATGTTTGGGCTTTTTTAAAATAATAAAATCTAAATTTTATTCATTATTATTTGATTTGGGGTTTTTGTGCCACTTTTTAATCAAATTATTTTTATTTATTAAAAATAATATGGATGGAATTTTTGTATCACCAATTTGGTCACCTTTTTTTTAGAGCTTATTATGTTTCTTTTATGACAAATTTGGGTTACACGGAATCAAGTTTTGTTTAATCACCAGACTTTCAACGCGAATCTCGTCCTGCAACAGGCTACATCCAAAGCCCAAGAATATGCTGCCATTACTTCCTCTTATTCTCATACTATACGTACTACTCAGATGATTGGATGGGTTTACCCTTCTGCAGGTTATACTATGTTAAATACAGATGGTGCTGCTAATCTTGAACATGTTGCAGGCACAGGTGGAGTCCTTAGATCGGATGATGGCTCATTCATAGCTGCATTTTCCAAACATGTTTTCAACAACAACAACATGGCGGGGTTATGGGCACTCAAAGAGGGTTTGCAGTTAGCTCATACTCTAGGAATTCATAAGCTTCAAGTTCTGATTCCATGTACATAGTGCAACTTGTAAATGGTTTTTGTTCTATTCCTTGGTTTTTTGTTAATATCCTTAGATACATTACTTTTTTGCTTAGTCTCTTTCAGGATGCTTCAGTCTCCCATCACTACCGAGAGGGTAATTTTGTAGCGGATCTTTTATCCAAAAAGGGTATATCAGTTGGTGTAAATCAAGTTTGGATTCACCAACCTCCTCTTTTTCTGACTAATCTTTTGTATGATGACAGGGAGGGCTTTCCCCCATGATGTAAAGCCCACTTAGCTTTCGAATATAAAGCGTACTTACCAAAAAAAAAAAAGAAGACTAAACATGATTGAAATTCTAACACCCGCTATTTAAATGGACCGGACATGGGTGGCACCAAATCCACCGATTTTAGCGGTTGCTCACCCTAAAACTGATAGGAGAAATTTGTTGTTTAGTCCGGTAAATCCGACCCGACTTATCTTATAGTTCACCAATAAAAAACAATTAACCGGAGGTCCAAAAAGGTTTTGAATACATAAAATTATCTTCCTGCCCATCACAGTGTTCTCTTCCACTAAAATTTCGCTAAAACTACGTCGTTGTCGTTCACAAATCAGAAAATATAAAACTATTCCCAGATCGAAATCGAAAATTGGGCACCGGAAATTGAATCGAAAACTGTAAAAAAAAAAATCAATCATCAAAAACCCCATAAAACTAAAAGCTTAAAATCAAAATAGGATACCGAAATAAAAAAATCACTAAGATCCAGTGAAATAAGAAGAAGAAGAAGATCTCTGCTAATCACCAAGAACAGTACATATTGTTATGTATGGTTGATTGGTTGTACATATCAATATGTACTGAAGGAAAAAGTGTATCATCCCACGGTACATATTAATCAAACAGTACATATTGATATGTACTGGAGGAAAATACGTACTGTAGGTAAAAGTGTACAATCCCACAATACATATTGATCCAACAATACATATTGTTATGTACTGAAGGAAAATATGTATTCAAGGAAAAAGTGTATCATCCCATGGTACATATTGATTCATCAAATACATATTGATATGTACTGAAGGAAAAAGTGTATAATTCCATGATACATATTGATATGCACTGAAGGAAAAATTTTATGATCCCACAATGCATAGTAATCCAACAGTACATAGTAATATGTACTTAATAAAAATATGTATCGAAGGCAAAAGTGTGAGGTCCAATAATACGTATCAATATTTACCGAAGGAAAAGTGTATAATCCCACTGTAGATATTGATATGTACCGTATGATTATACAAAATTCATATCTCCTCCTCCTCCTCCTCCTTCTTCTTCTTCTTCTTCTTCTTCTTCTTGGATTAATTTGTGAAACTTTTTGATCTTCTTCTTCACTTGTTTTCACTTATTATAGAACATACCTGGATTGGAAGGATATGAAGCTGATTACAGAGCACCAAAATGATTTTCAATCAAAAACCCTAAAAACACCGGTAGAGAAGAGAAGACAAATCAAAAATATGAAAAGATAAGCTGGATTGGATGGATATGTACAGTCATATCATTATGCTTGAAAAATGACGGAGAACACCAGTAGAAGAGAGAGAGATCCGAATCTGAGTCGAAGAAAAGAAAACAAAGTTTTTCTCCTCTTATGTCGTTGCAGAGTAATTTCAGAAAAGAAAAAAAAACATTTGAAACTCGCACATGTGTTGGACCATCGAGTAAAAAACTTGGCCCAAAATCATATTTTTGGATTAAGGAGTAAATTAGTTTGACGGATGGACTAGACAGTAGTCGGTCTCCTAGACAGGACTATACAGTAATTCCTCGAACTGATAGTGCCAGATACCCGTGGACCTTGAGCAAAATTCAAGTCTAAAAATGAACCCAACAATTGTTTTCCCCCTCCCTCTAAAACCCTAACAAAAATCCTTCACCATCATCGTTCCAACTTTCATTACTCTCTCACTCCCAAAACCCAAAATGAAAACCTTAAAAATATCTTCAATCCGCCATGTCCGTCTCTTCTCCACCACCACCACCACCACCAATTCCTCTTCTTCCATCTCTAATCGTGTAGCTAGATCGGAGCTTCAAAGAGAGTCTGATCCGGACAAAGCCTCATCAGTCTCTGATCACTCTACTCGGACTCGAGATCTTACTATTAAACGCTTAGCAAAATCTCGTCGTTTTAGTGAGATTGAAACTCTCATCGAACCTCAGAAAAAAAGCCCTAAAATTACTGAAGAACCATTTTTATCAACCTTGATTAAATGTTACGGTCGTGCAGGAATGTTTGATCATGCTCTTCGAACATTCGATCAGATGGAGGAACTCGGTACGCCGAGGTCAGTTCTTTCCTTTAACGCTCTTCTAATGGCTTGCAAAGCTGATCAGGTACCGAAAATATTCACTGAAATCTCAGAAAAATATAAAATTTCTCCTGATAAAGTTTCATATGGCATTTTGGTTAGATCCTATTGTGAATCTGGTTCTCCTAAATCGGGTTTAACGGTTCTGAAAGAAATGGAGGAAAAAAAATGTGGAAATTACTGCAATTACTTGTACAATTCTATTAGATGCTTTCTATAAGAAGGGATGTATTGAAGAAGCAGATAAAATTTGGAAAGAAATGGCTGAGAAAGGTTTGCTTGATGTTACTGCTTTTAATGTTAGAATAATGCAAACTGGGCCACCGGAAGATGTTCTGTCATTGATTGATGAAATGAAAGCTTTGGGGTTAATTCCAGATGCAGTTACTTACAATAATTTGCTTATTTGTTATTGTAACCACAGTTTAATAGAGGAAGCTAAGAAAGTTTATGAAAGTTTTGAGGAAAACAAGTGTGTTCCAAATGTTGCAACTTTTACAAATTTTATCTATCACCTTTGCAAGAATGGAGATGTTGACAAGGGTTTTGAGGTTTTCAAGGATAGCCTGAAGAGAGACAAGCATCCTAATTTTACAAGTATGAAGTATTTGGTTCAAGGGTTGTTTGAGAAATCAAAATTGGAGGAAGCTAAGCAAGTGATCGACATTGCTAAGAAGAAATGTCGACCAAACTTTTTGAATATGTGGAAGAAAATTGAGAGGGATCTTGGATTGAACATGGAGAAGCAGCCTGCTACAATAGAGACTTCGTCTCTTCCTGCATAAATGATGAATTTTGAATCTATGTGGGTAGATGCCCGTAAAGTTATCACTAGTTACCCTACTGCAGAAAAGAGATATTAAGGTCAGTTAAACGGAAACCTTTTTATAATTTTTGTCTCAAATAGCTCCGAGTAGAATAGCAGAAATAGATTGGTGGCAGAAGCTTGGCCTACCATGATAAATTGGACTTAAATCTGATTTGAAGTGGTACATGGTTTTCCGATTACTTGCTTTTACTGTATTCTCCATTTGTATGGACTGAGTGAGTTCTGGCTCGACGCCTCGACCCAAATTCCTTCTTAAGGAATTTAAATTCTTGTTTTTAAATTCTTCATTATCGACTAGGATGCTGATTCATTAATTTTATACATGCTCGTTTGATTGTGAACTGTTTTGCATAAGCTTGTTAACGTTTTACTTGTCTACACACAAGGAATGAATTAATATCTCGGGATGGTAAGTACACAAGTTTACTTCTTAATCTTCCTTACACATCTTTTTCATTCTTTTTATGGGTAATTTTTTCTGAATCTTCTAAAACCGTTGTAAAGAGGTGATAAATAGGACCGCCATGAGCAACATTTTATCTTTGAAGGCCACCAGTATACGAACAACAACTCTAGCAGCTTTTCGGAATTCCCAAGTCTAGGAGGAATATTGGATGTCGATGCAACAGATATTGCTACTCTCGCCTGCGAGCCAACTAGGTATAAAGTGACCCTGATATGGTTCCATTAGTTCTGGCAGTTAAACAATCACACAAAATAGGATATCTAGTATTCTGTGATCTCGCTTCTTCTTGATGAAACTGGTTCAGAAGATAGCCTGGTTGACAACTATTTGAGGCATAAAAGAAGTTCTAAGATGAGGCATGTCAAAAAAGTTGCTTATAGAAAAGAACCTTTCACTGCAAGTAAATTCTTTTGGAGTCGGAAACTTCCCACCAAAATTAGTTTTGTGATCTTGCACAATATGCTTAATAAGCTACACAGGATAATGTGTTATAGAGTCGTAACTTGCTCAAAAGTTTGTGGTTTATGTCATAAAGCTCAATCTCATCTTTTTTCGGGTGATATGTGGGTGATTGTGGGAGATTCCGGAATGGAAGGAACCAGGGTTTATAATGGGAAAGTTTCTTCAGAACATCCGGTGGCGGCAAGAGTGAAAAAGCTGATCATTTTTCTTTTTGGGTTAAAAGTCTTCCACTCAACCACCACCACGGCTGGCATTACCTTATTCAATTTATTGCTGGTCCTCACTTTTCCATTATATACACATTTTCAGAAAATATTTGGAAAATTCCCAGCTTTGGCTATACCTCTTGCAGGTTGGTTTTTCTTGGACCTCGAGTACTATGCAGTAACGTAGTTTTGAGTAAGGCAGGGTCTCTGAGATAATGTTTCCTACGGAAGTATCTTTAGTGTCATTTTTCTCAGATAATACAACCTGATATTCTTATTTGGATCTGGGAAGGTGTACATGCATGTAATTTTTCATACATGCATACATTATACTATTGGTGCCAATATAATTTAATTTAATTTAATTTTTTATTTTTGACATGATCAGCGGAATTAAAGCCCAAATCCAACAAAAATAAAACCGGAAAAAGGAAAATAAAAACAAAAACCTAGTCAAAACTAGGAAACAAATTACAACCTATAGTAGACTTTTTGGCTACCGTCCTGTTAGTAAGCTTTTCGCTTCGACCAAGTTTATCTTTACCTAGTGACGAAAGTCATGATATGTTTTAATCATCTTGAAAATTGCTTTGACGAGAAATGGTGTAACAACTATATAACGTCCTCTAAGAATGTTTCAATGATTGAAATGAGAGTTTAGATTACATAACCAATGATGGACATAAGCATTGTTGTGGAAAAACATTTATGTATAAGTCATATTCCTTGAACCAAAGATTGCGAACTTTGTTGATAAAGAGAAACCCGAAGAATGGCTTGTTGCCTTTATGTATAAGTCATATTCCTTGAACCAAAGTTTGCGAACTTTGTTGATAAAGAGAAACCCGAAGAATGGCTTGTTGCCAAGTCCGCCAACTGCCGAACTTCGCATCCTGAGAAATTCTGCTGGAGTTGACAAACTAGTTGCGTGAGTACCAGTCCGCGAACCCAGTCCGCGAACCGGCGGAAGGTCTCTTGCCGAGAATTTCTGCTGGAGTTTGTAAACTCTGTCGGTTGCTTAAGTCCGCGAACCTAGTGTGCGAACTTAAGAAGGTTATATATCTGAAGATGATTTCTGAACTTAAACTTTAAAAAGACTTAGGAATGCAGTTTGCAAACCGTGGCTATAAAAGTTCATGAACCGATTCAAGTGAATCAAATCATCTTTGCTTCAATTGTGTCTTGTGTAATTACATAAGATTTCCTTGCAATTGAACAACTCTCTAACTAGTTCATTTGAGTCATGTGAACTAGTTATGGTGAAGAAGAACATGGTTGATATGAAATGCTCATATGGCTAACCTTTTGGTTAACTATTGTTGAACCAACAATGTACAGGTTTGGGTACGGTTAACAAACCTAGAACTGTGCAGTTCATTTGTGTATAACAAGCTAAGTTTTCGATCTAACGGTTGAGAAATATTAGCTTGAGTCAAAATCAGGTTTTCATCTAATGGTGAATATTGATTGCTTTGTTACCAAGGAAAACCCTGATTTGAAAGACTATATAAATGAGACATCTAGTATTGTGCAAAACTAATCCCCACACCTTACGTGTGATACTAGTTTGCGTACTAGAGTCGATTCTCCTTTAACCTTTGGTTTTCTTCTTCTAAAACCAGGTTAACGACTTAAAGACTTCATTGGGATTGTGAAGCCAGACCGATACTACTTTTATCGTAGTTGTGTGATCTGATCTTGCATCTTCTATCGTACGAGTACAATCAGATTGATTGGCTTGAGATTTGATATCTCCGATAGGCAAGATATAAAAAGTAATCACAAACATCTTCGTCTCATTGTTTGTGATTCCACAACATCTTGTTTCGCTACCATACGATTAAGATTGTTGTGAGGTGATTGATTAATCTAGGTTGTTCTTCGGGAATATAAGACCGGATTATCAATTCGTTCCTGTTCACTTTGATTATTATCAAAAGAAGGAACAAAAACTTTAGGGTTTTTCTGTGGGAGACAGATTGATCCTTTGATAAACTTGTCTGTGTTAGACATATTTGTTTATTGTCAAAGCCTGCGATTTTGGGTCGTAGCAACTCTTAGTTGTGGGTGAGATCAGCTAAGGGAATTAAGTGTGTATTATCCTGCTGGGATCAGAGGCGTAGGGAGTACAATTGTACCTTGGATCAGTGGGAGACTGATTGGGGTTCAACTACAGTCCAGTCCGAAGTTAGCTTGGAGTAGGCTAGTGTCTGTAGCGGCTTAATACAGTGTGTGTTCAATCTGGACTAGGTCCCGGGGTTTTTCTGCATTTGCGGTTTCCTCGTTAACAAAATTTCTGGTGTCTGTGTTATTTCAATTTCCGCATTATATTGTTTTATCTTTATAATTGAAATAATACAGGTTGTGCGTTAGATCATTCAATTGGAGAATCCGACCTAACGGTTGTTGATTGATATTGATTGACACTTGGATATTGGTCTTTGGTACCATCCAAGTTATTCCTTGTATTTGATTAGTACTCGCAGTTTCTGTTTGAGGAAATCAAATCAAGAGAGAGATACAAACTCGTTGATATACTTTTAATTGATTGAGTCTTGTTGATTCTCTTAAAAGTATATTCAAGTTTGTCCATACAGATTGCTAAGCGAAATATTGGGTGGTGTTGTTAGACCCCCGCTTTTTCAATTTCTTTAACAACAAAACATGTGTTTGGTAACTTGATAAATGCTAATCAGTTTGCTTTCATTTCTGTGAGGTCTTTTTAAGACAATGTTCTATTGGCCCATGAGATTTTGAGGAACTATCATAGACCTAATGAAACTCTTATATGTGCTTTGAAAATGGATCTAAAGAAGGCTCGCATTTTAATTTATTTTTTTTGAAAAACCTTTTTATTAGTTATAGAAGAAAAGGTTACAATACAAAGGAGACAAAATCCTCAGAAGAAAGAAATAAAAAAAAAACAGAACAGGGCAAAGAGGACCACATGTTCAGAGGCCCAATAAAAGAAAAAAATAGGCAAAAAATAGACGACATGTCCTTAGCCTAAAACCAGTACAAAGCAATGAAACAATCATTCAAACCTACAGTATGAAATACCAAGGAATTCCATTCTCTGCATATTGGAAGGTCTTGTAGAAAATCTCATTACTTACCCTCTTAGAAAATGACATCCTTTCTTTTGCAAATAAATCTGCAGAGAAGTTTATTTCCTTGTATACATGGTTGAAATGAATCTTCTTTAGAGCTTTGCAGACTAGCTTCCACCTAGCCAATGCAAACCAAGCAGACTATTGTTGGAGAAAACTGACATAGTTGCATTTAAATCAGTATTAACAATCACCTGAAGCTTGTTCTGTTGCTCTGCCTATTCTAAAGCACATAAGGTCCCTATAACTTCAGCTACAAAGTTTGTAGTTATGCCAAGACCACCACTTTCAGCAGCAATAAATTTACCAGAGAAATCCCTAATAACAAAACCATACCCAGAAATACCAGGATTACCTCTTGAAGCTCCACCACAGCAGAATAAGATGGAATTCTCATCAGGTAGATGGAAACGACATTCAATGATTTTTGGAATTTTCATCTTTTTGTACTTAATATCAAAAAATTGCAGAATGTGAATGTCATAGTCTGAGTTATTTGTTTAACCTCTAAGCCTTACTTCACAATCCTTGACCATTCTGGTTACTCTCTTTTTAGCATTTATCACATCAGGTGCAATACTCTCAAAGAAAACCATGTTCCTAGTGAACCATATATCCACCATTACACTAAAGCAGCAATGAACCAAATTTCCTGCACCATTGTACTTTTAGATTTACCACAATACAATATGTCTTCAAAGGATTTAAGATTTTTAGTAGCTGACCATAATTACATTTAAGAGGTGTGTCGTGGAGTCTTGATATGACAGATAAAGCATCTTGAAACTAGACAAAATCCTCTTTTATTCAAATTTTCATTTGTAGCACAAGCACCCCTAGTAATCTTCCATATATTGCTATAATGGAAGGATGAACACACTTTTTTCCAAATATGCTTATACCATCTGAGTTTAGGAAAACTAGTTCTAATAAAAGAGATAGCACTAGCTACAGAAAATTTACCATCCTGTGCAGTAGTCCAAATCAATTCATCTTCACCAGGAACAATAATTGGCATATCAGAAATGGAAAAAATCGAAGCATTTCCTCAGGAATCACCCATTTTTGGTTAACAATCAAATTACTAACCTTCATATGGATATGTTGGGCGATATACTCATTATCAAGAAATGATTTGATGATGCTTTGCTCCAGAATCCAATTATCCATCCATACTGATATTTGGTCACCTTTTCCCACAATCCATGCTCATTAAAATCCTGCAATATCCATTTGATTCCGGACTACACAGAAGATTGTTTATAATAAGTTTTCCAGCAATCATGTTTATCTTTATACTTTGCAAGAAAAAAATCTAGCCCATTCCTCATTTAAGTTTAGAATTCCCCATAAAAGTTTCATCATCAAAGCTTTGTTTATGTCTTCAAATTTCCTTATATCAAGTCCACCTTCTTCTACAGGAGAGCATACTTGATCCCAAGATATAGTTATGCATTTCTTGTCTTCAACATTTCTACTCCAAAGAAAGTTTCTAGTAATTTTTTCACAAGCATATACCACTTTCTTACGCCATTTGTAAACATACATATTGTATAGAGGAATGCTACTTAGCATAAATCTAATGAGAGTTAATCTTGCTTGAAAATCTAATAGCCTACCAATCCATGCAACAAGTCTTTTATGTAACATCTCAACAAATGTCCATAAGTGTTCATTTTAAATTTTCCTTGCATAAGCATGACACCTAATATTTGTCAGGAAATTACGATAACTTCATATTCATAAAATCAGCAATTTGATTACCTCTAGCAGTGGAAGTACCTCCTACAAAACATTTGCTTTTAGTAGCACTCACTGTTTGTCCAGAAGCTTGTTGATATTCAATTAGAAGATGTTTCAAATGTTATAAACTTGATTTACCACCATTGCAGAAAATAAAGATGTCATCTGCAAAAAACAAATGAGAAGGATGAATACCTCTTTTAATAACCATTGGTTGCATTTTATTTTCCTGGATTAAATGAATAATGTTTCTACTTAGAACATCATCTACAATCACATAGAGAATAGGAGATAGAGGATCTCCTTGCTTGAGTCCCCTTCCTGCACCAAAGTATCCCACATGACCACCATTAAGCATAATGGATATCTTTGTAGTATTAAGAAGAACCAGAACCCAATTGCAGAAGCAAGTAGAAAAGCCATATTTCTTCAAAACAACAATAAGATATTTCCAACTCAAAGTATCACAAGCTTGTGATATGTCTAGTTTAAAGCCAACATTTCCTCCTCTCCTTTTTATAATCATTTCATTAACAAGTTCAGATGCTAAAAGCACTTGTTCATGGATATTGCTTCCCTTAAAAGCACATTGTTGAGTGGACACCAATTTGTGCAGAAGATTACTCGTTCTTATTGTGAGTATTTTAAAGAAAAATTACTTAGACCAATGGGAATTAACTCCAGGTGGTATCACTTGATTTTGCCAACATTATCTAATTGCAGCAACTAAATCTTCGTTTATAATATCCCAAGAAACTCTATAAATAAATATACCAGTAAATCCATCTGGTCCAGGAGAGCCGTCTTGATTTAAATCAAAAACTGCATTTATAATTTCCTCTTTTGAAGGAATGCATTCCAATATACCGTTGTCATCATCAGTAATAACTTGAGGAATAACATTTAGAATAGTGTCAGAAATTTCCATAGGTTGCTCAATAAATTTACTTGTGAAGTGATTAATAAGAGTATAAACAATCTCATTTTGATTAGTGACAATAGTACCTAAATCATCCCTCATCTCTGCTATGGTGTTTTTAGCTTGTCTTAACTTGATAGAAGTATGGAAAAAAATAAGTATTTGCTTCACCATATTGAATCCAGTTGATCCTTGCTTTTTGACTCAGCATAGTATGATAGTTATGTGCAGCCATATCTCTAACACCCCTTGCTGTAATGTATTTATTTAAGTGATCTAAGTTGTGAGGATCATCATCCGAAAGAATATTAGATTCAAGCACCTTTTCCTCAGCTTCTCTTAGTTTGACTTGAACATTTCCAAAAACCTCCCAATTCCATTTTTTAAGAATATTTTTCTAGTGTTTCAATTTATTCATGAAAATAAAAATAGAATTACCCACAAAAACTTCTCTCCAGGCGTCAATAACTACTTGCAAGAATCCAGGATAGGAAATCCACATTCTTTGAAACTTAAATGGACAATTAACAGGTTTCTGAATTTCTGAATTAGAACGAATAAGTGTACTATGATCAGATATACCTCTTACAGTTACTTGATATTTCCAACCTGGATATTTCTCTAACCATCGTGAATTGAGTAAAGCCATATCCAAATTACACAAAATTCTCTTCCTTACACACTTGCCATTTAACCAAAAAAATTGAAGTCCTGTTTTTGGAGCTTGTAAAAGATTACAGTTATCAAATCCAATCATTAAACTCTGCTATAGAAGAAGTAAAAGGACATCTGCCATCCTTTTTTTCATCTAAGGTAGAAACAAGGTTAAAATCACCCATAATCATCCAAGGTTTATTTAAAAGACTAAAAGGAGCTAGATCAGCCCATAATTTTCTTCTATTTATACTCAAAACATCAGCATGTACTCCAATAATGAGTACATCCCCTATTTCAACAGTAATACTTTGTCTAGAAGATCGCATCACTACTAGTGAGCTTATTGAGTTATTCCAAAACAACCATAAATTGACTTTCCTACCATCACAAGTATTATGAATTATTGTGTGGTTCATACCAGGAAGCTTTATTCTATTAGGAGAATTATGATGAATTTTGGGTTCTGCCACAAAAACTAAAGAATGATTGAAATTTAGAGCTACATATCTTAGTTTGTATTTGGCCTTTTGTCTCTTAAGGCCTCTGACATTCCAAAAGATCAATCTCATGTCAGCAAGAAAGATGAGGAGTTGTGGATCTCATCTCATTTGACACTGATTTCAAAAGATCTCTTTTAGTTTTCCTAGTCACCGGAATAGCAGGCTTAGTAATTTTTGCATGAGGTTTCTTTTTTTAAATGACAGAAGGATTAGGAAGACTTACATTCTCATATGATTGACTTTTCTGCAAAATAGTGACCGGCTGAGTAATAGAACCAATATGAAGAACTTGAATAGTCACATCTTTCCTCAACTTCAGCAATATGATCAAATTTATTAGAAGAAATAACTACCACTGGACTTAAGGATAAAATACCAACCTGATGAATTTCTTTGATTACACAACTATTTTTAATTTAAAGAGCAGGGTACTTCAATTGGAGTTGGAGATTTTTCTGAGGAAGGCATAACAACAGGATTTATAGACTTACTAGCTGAAACTGCAGGAGCAACTGCTTCATTGGTTTTATCTTGTTTTGTAGGTGTTTGACAAATATCAAAACCAACAATAATCACCTTCTTAGTTTTGGCTCTCCAAACATTTTTATGATGTACTAAAATAAAACCATTAGTCTCCTCTAAATTAGATCCCTTCTGTTTGGTTCTACACTCAGTCACTAAATGACCTACCACTTGCAGTGATTGCAAAATTTAGGAATTTTGGGAATCAGAATCTCTTGCTCAAAACTACCATACTTGATATTGAATAGAATATGATGTGGTATATACTGTGCTAAATCCACTTCCACTAAAACACTAGCATAATACCCGACCTCTCTCTTCAGAGTTGCTTCATCAACCTTAATAACTCTGCCTATTCTTTCACCCAAATCCATGATAATTTTTTCTTTCCAATATTCCATACCCAAACCAGGAAAGTGAACCCAAACAAAAACAGTGGTTGATTATTGATTAGATGGGTTAAAATTTGGTTCCCATTCTCTCAGTTTAAGTATTTGAGATTCAACCTTCCAGTATCCATTCCAGAGATAATCCCTATCAATCTCATTATCTAATTTAATGGCCAAAAAAACCTTTGCCTACAGGAATAAATTGAGAGTTACCAGTAAGCTTCCATTGATTCCTTAAAGAGGCTGCAACATCTTCAAATTTCAATTTAGCGAAGTCCAATCTGACAATGAAGCTAAACTTCCATTCATGTAAACTTTCGTCAATATCCTCATCTGATATGAATAAAGCTAGAGAAGTATACCCACTGTTAGTATCTTCAAATTTGTTCTCATCAAGAACAGGTGAAAACCTAAAAATTTCCTCAACATTTTTGATTCAGAATGATTACCAGATTGATTTGTAGTAAAATCATACATCATTAATGTCAAGATTCCACAGAAAACTAACACCAATCATTGAAATTTAATGTAAGAGAAGTAGATTGATGTTATGAAAACGAGGCAGGTTGAGAAAAAATCTACTGAGTCAGTCGTCGATCTTCAGATCAACCCTAAAAGTGGAATTGAAGAAAAAATGTATTTTGGATAGATCGATCCTTATTGAAGAGATTGAAGAAACGTTTAGCTAGTTATGATGCTAAAAGAAGGCTTACGGCAGTGTAAGTTGGAGGGCCATTATTACTGCTCTAGAGAAGTTTGGATTTCCTCCCTTGTTCATTGAATCCTAAATGTCATTTTCCTTGTATTACTCATCTTTGTTTTGTTTTGTTTTGTTTTGTTTTGTTTTGTTTTGTTTTGCTGATGACATTTTAGTTTCCTTCAAAGGTGACTTGAGATATGCTTCTGCTTTACATACTGCCGTCAATAAATTCAGTATTTGTACTGGTCTAAAGGTGAGTCAAAAAAAAATGCTCATTTCATTTTTCAGTGAATGAGGTTAATTTACATAACATTATTTCTTGCCTTGGTTGTGTAGTTGGTGATCTTCTTGTGCGTTATCTTGGTCTGGCAGACTGCCTTTGCTATCTTCTAGACTTTCTTTTCAAGATTGTATTCCTCTTATTAATTGATAAGGTTACTAACCGGGTTAAATTTTGGAAGTCTAAGTCCCTCACTTATGGTGGCATATTTCAAGAGTGTTCTTAATGGTATGGTGTTTTATTGCCTTTCATGTTTTATTCTCCCCAAAGAAGGTAACCAAATATTTGAATTCTATATTTAAACGGTTTTGTGGGGTGGTGTTGATCTGGATAAGAAGGCTTGAAAAGACGAGGGTACCCAAATATACCTCAATTTAAGACTTTTCCACCTATAAGTCCTTTCTCCGAAGTGATTGTCTATGGACCGAGTCGAGACAATACAACTAATCAGTTCACACTTCGTGTGATCGTGTATGGATACGAGATCGAGACAATACAACAACGAAGTATGTTTACTTGATAAAAGGTTCGGATTTAACCAAATACAATAGGATTGCTATCAAGTAAATAGAATTAACGTTTGTGTAATTTACTTTAAATTATAATAATAACAATTATAATTGCGGAAAATAAAAGTAAATGACACAACAAGATTTTGTTAACGAGGAAACCGCAAATGCAGAAAAACCCCGGGACCTTGTCCAGAATTGAATACTCTCAAGATTAGGCCGCTATACAAAATCAAACCAACTTCGTATAGTTGAGACCAAACAACTAAACCTATAGTTCACCTAGTTCCGTTTATATCCCTGCGCCTCCAACTTGCAGTAAGTCACACACTTGGAACAATTCCTTTGGTTCGTATTCCAAACAGTAAAGAAACAACAAATATGTTCAGTAACAACTCTTTTCAACCAAGTGATATGAGTTCGACAAAAGGATATTCCGTTTATCCCAATAAACTCCTTTGTCAGGTCCTTAGATCTATCCAATAACAACTACCAAAGTAATTGTCAAGATTTTGCAATCAATACTTTTAATCACAAAGAATTGTATTGATGTCTACCTACTCAACTAATTCATCCAATCTATCACAAAGATAAACCGATTATAGTTGGATCCTCTTTACCCGAAACAAGTATTGTGCACACCAAAGATTATGAACCCAAATCAGAAATCTTCTTCGTCTTCAAATCTACTTAGATCTTCAATAAACACCTGCACACAATCAACTTGAATCTCTTGTGCTCAATCACACACACAACGGAGTCTGTTAACAATGGATTATCACAAGACGTCTTTAGATCTACAAACGGTCTAAAGATCCCCGTCAAAACTTCGATCTAGTTTGAGTGAATCTTATATCAGAAGAGAAGATTCTCAAGCATAAACAAACTAGGTGCAATCAAAGTTCAACAACTGTTAGTCAATCAAATCAATCGAAAACAAAAGATAAACTGCAATTATCTAGTTTCCCACCAACGGTACTAATATAGCTTCTCAATCCCAAAGAAGTCCTTAAACTAAGTGGTCGTAAGAGATTTCTCCTAATTAGGTTACTTTCCTCTCCGAATATCCACCAGTAACAACACAACTAGGTAGTTTTGCTGGCTTTGAGGATTAGTTTGCTCGAAATGCAAACTTCAATATTTATAGACCAAGGAAGTTTGGACATCAAGGAATTTCCAAAACCGAAAATATTCTCAAGATATGCAATATATTACCAAATTCGGTTTCCATAATTCCTGGAAATGCACTGTCCAAATATTGACCGAAATCTCTTAGAAAATCTCCAACTAGTAAATGCACATTACTAACTTTTATTTTCCAAATATAAAATTAAAAACCTCAATTAAAAGATTCTCAATTTATTTTCGATCCGGGATTCTCCTTTAGCTATTAAGGAATATCTTTGAACAATAAAGGATAAGTGTTACTGCACATGTTCAAAGTATGTCGACATCTTTACTTTGTAAGTCCTTTTTCATACTTACAATCTTGTAAACGATTTGCCACACTTCCAAACAAGTTTTGAATTGGTTCATCCGACTTCCAAGAACTACATGATTGATTATCTTATCAAATCACCAAACATGAGTTTAACGGTTCTACCAAAACAAGTTTCGGTTCTACCTCCATGTGGGTACTAGAATTAGTCACGCTAGTTACCAAAACTTGGTTGACTAGGTACTAGGATCGGTTCCCACATATATATGGTATCTAACTTGTACTTGGTGCACATGTGCATAGGATCGGTTCCCAATGTCTAAAAACGCGTTGCACATGTTCATATGATCGGTTCCCAATAACTAGAAACTTGTTGCACCTCTTACAAGGATCGATTCCCCTTTTGTGATCGGTTTCACCTCTTACTAGGATCGGTTCCCCTTTGCCTAGAGTTGTTCATACCAATTACATCAAATCGATCATACCATCTCAGGTGATTACTTAAGATCGGTTTCACTAACAAAAGTCATACCAATACAAAAGTCAGGCCTTGCGAATAGTTCTACCAAGAACATAAGCAAGTCATGAGAGGTTATACTAAACACACATATTGGTAATTCAAAAGATTTGCAATGAATAACAATACCAATAAGCCTAGCGATTTCCCCTTCGATTCATAACACAAGTTTATGAATTGTTCTTCCTTTACACAAATGTAAAAACATTGTTTCCTAGGAAGAAATCTTCACCTCATACCCATACATAATTACAGTAGCATTCATACGATTATGTCGATGTCTTATATACGAAGTTCAAAAGATAAGCGTTATACTTCGTATCGTATTCCTTAATACTACGTCTAACTAGAGTATAATCATTCATAGCTTCGCAGTTATGTTTTCAATATACACGACCTGAAAAATACGTTAGGGAATGAAACCGTTCAAGTCAAATATTACTAACCTCAAGTAGAAGGATGATTTCGTCGTTGTAGCTCGTTACTTCTTCAAATTCTTCAAGTCTTCACGTAATACTTGTAATGTCTCATTTCCTAATACTTTCAAGCTAACCTATACGAAGTTGACTCTAGTATATAATCAAGCAACTCTTAAATGAGTTTTGATTCACTAAAATATGACAACCAAACTTGAAATACCAACGCTTGGTGGGTTCAACCGAGCTATGCTCTAACAAGGCTAGCTGTGAGGGATCTGCATACTACTATTATTGATGCTAGTATGAGACATGTGTGGGAGTTGGTTTCTAGTAAGAAATCTATGTGGACAGACTAGGTGAAAGTTAACTTATTAAAGACAAGTGCTTTTGGGCTATGAAGTGTCCCCAAAATTCCTCTTGGAGTTTAAGGAATATTCTTGGTCAGAGGGAGGAGGTTGTTAAACTTTTAAAAATTAATATTGGTAATGGGGCTGCTACTTCCTTTCTAACTGGAAATTGGCACCCTAATGGAAGGTTGGTGGACCGGAATATAGGTGATGTTATTAATATTGTGTTCCTTGGTAGAGATTATAGAGTCTCTGAATATATTTAGAATGATGAGTGGAAATTGCCACATAATAATGACTTGTTCACAACTGAAATGGTTGCTCAGATTAGGACTATCTATGTTGACTCTGGGGAGGTCGATCGGGTTATTTCGACTCCTAGTTCTTCTGGTAAGTTCACTGTTAAAGATAATCATAGGGATCTTCATGGGTCTCTGGATTGTCTTAAGAGGAATGGTCTTGTCTGGTTTAAACTACATATACCTAAGCACTCATTCATTACTTGGGTAGCTCTGAATCATAGACTTAAGACTAAACTAGACTCGTTTTGGGTTTGGAGGTTTCTCCTACTTGTGTCTTATGTGATCAGATCATTGAGGATGAGAACCATCTTTTTTTTTGCAATACCTTTTTTTTTTCTCAGATATGGCACGGTCTTCTAATTAAGCTTGGATACATGACTGGGAAAAGTGCCGACTGGAAAGAGGAAATCAGATGGTGTGTGTTGGATAAACTTCAACATTAAGCCTAAGATAATCTCTAACAAGTTGGTTAGGATAATAAAAGGCAATTGATGTAATCCTAAGGGAATTAGAAGTCATCTAGTTCTAAGAAAAGGAAAGACATGTAATAAGGTAATAGGACTAGGAAAAGAATTCATAGTTCTATATATATATGATCACCAAAGTTGTGGTTGATCATATGAGAAAGATTAGAGCTTATGTTTAGTTTTGAGAGATTTTCTAAACATCAATAAATAGAGTTGTCTTTATATAAGCTAAGTTTCATCTTGCATTTTCCATTAATTGGTATCAGAGCTTGTTTCTGAGCCATGGAAAACGAAACCACCATTGTGGGTGCAAAACAGTTCACGCCACCATCAATACAAGTTCAAATCCTCAACGCCACAAACTACACAGTATGAGCCATGAAAATGAAGGTACTGATGAAAATCTACAAAGTTTGGGAAACAATTGATCCTGGTACATTGGACCCAGACAAAAACAATGTTGCCATTGGATTACTCTTTCAAGCAATACCAAAATGTCTTGTTCTATAAGTTGGTGAACAAGAAACTTCAAAGAAAATTTGGGATGCAATAAAGGCACATAATCTCGGAGCTGATCGAGTTAAAGAAGCCCGTCTGCAAACCTTAATGTCTGAATTTGAAAGAGTGAAGATGAAAGACACTGATACTATTGATAGCTTTGCAGGAAAGCTATCAGAGATAGCCTCAAAAGCTGCGTCACTTGGACAATCCATTGATGAAGATAAACTGGTAAAGAAGTTTCTCAATAGTTTACCAAGATCCAAGTATATTCATATCATAGCTTCTCTCGAACAAGTCTTAGATTTAAAGAAGACTAGCTATGAAGATATAATTGGAAGATTGAAAGCATATGAAGAGAGAATCCTTGATGAAGAAAACAATGGAGAAACTCAAGGAAAACTCTTGTACACAAACTCTTACCAACAAAACTCTTCGACAATAGGAAGAGGTCGTGGAAGAGGTGGTAGAGTAAACAGAGGCCGAGGAAGGGGAGGAAGGTTTAACTCACAAGATAGAACAACAAGTCAGAATGATCAAAACCAAGGGAAAGAAAATAAGGATAAATCAAACATTATTTGTTACAGATGTAATAAACCAGGACACTTCTCTTCTGTATGCCCTGAAAGAATACAAAAGATGGAAGAAGCAAACAAGAATGAAACAAGGGAAGCAGATACAACTCTTTTCATGCACGAAGTTGTATTCTTAAACGAAGGGAAACTAATACCAAAGAACTACGAATCAAAGGATGGAGAAAAATGAATCTGGTATTTAGATAATTGAGCCAGCAATCACATGACTGGTAAGAGACATTACTTTTCTGAACTCAATGAGAAAATCAAAGGACAAGTGAAGTTTGGGGATGGATCTTCTGTAGAAATTGAAGGGAAAGGATCAATTCTATTTCAAAGCAAGACCGGAGAACAGAAGCTTGTCACAAACATCTACTTCATCCCAAACTTACAAAACAACATTCTAAGTTTAGGACAAGCTACATAAGTTGGATGTGATGTTAGAATGCGACAAGATTATCTAACAGTTCATGACCCAAGTGGAAGACTTTTAGTTAGAGTCTCACGCTCACAGAATAGACTCTACAAGATAAGTCTCATGATTGGAAGGCCATTGTGTCTGAATATGATACTGGAAGATCATAATGGAAGTGGCACGCAAGGTTAGGACACATAAGTTTCAAAACCTTAAAAACTATGTCTCAGAACAAGATGGTTCGAGGGCTACCACAGATAAACGATGAATCAAGGATCTGTGAATCATGTTTAGTTGGGAAACAAACGCGTCAAGGTTTTCCAAAAACAACAACATTCAGAGCCTCAAAGCCATTAGAGCTTCTTCATGCTGATTTATGTGGTCCTATTACACCACAAACCCTTGCAAATAACAAATACATATTTGTTATTATAGATGACTTCTCAAGATATATGTGGTCTATTCTTATGAAAGAAAAGAGTGAAGCATTTGACAGATTCAAAGCTTACAGATTATTCAATCCAACAAAGAAAAGAGTAATAGTGAGTCGAGATGTGGTATTCGATGAAAAAGCGAACTGGAAAGAAACTAATGATGGACCAAGTAGGGATCCAGGAATGTTTCACATGAGATGGGGTCAAGTAATTGATGAAGGCGAAGGACCCATAATCATCAATACCAATGGAAACAATGATGTTAATCAAGAAGAAGAAGAGAATAATGAAAACACTGAGAATAACGAAGAAGAAGAAGAAGAAGAAGAAGAGGAGATCGATGAAATAACTCAACCCATTCCACTGCGAAAATCAACAAGACAGATACAAAAGCCACAGTATCTGGAGGATTATGTTCTTCAAGCTGCAGAAGAATGTGAGATTATGCTACTTTCTGTTAATGATGAACCAAGGAATTTTCAGGAAGCAAAGGTCTCGACTAAATGGACACAAGCATGTAGAGAAGAAATTATTTCAATCAACAGAAACAAGACTTGGTTTCTAGTTGATAAGCCAGAGGAAACATCAAACTCATGGGAAATTCACCACTTAGACGTTAAGACAGCATTCTTACATGGTGAATTGCGAGAAGATGTGTATGTTGAACAACCAGAAGGTTTTGAAGTAAAAGGACAAGAGCATAAGGTTTATAAGTTATCAAAAGCTCTATATGGTCTAAAACAAGCTCCTCGAGCCTGGAATACAAAGTTAGATCAAATCTTAAGAGAAATCAGATTTGTTAAGTGCTTTAAAGAAACATCAGTATACAGAAGAGAAGAAAAGGGAACGCTTCTTGTGATTGCAGTCTATGTAGATGATCTATTTTTGACTGGAAACTCCCTTAAGGTGATCAATGAGTTCAAGAGAGAAATGTCATCAAAGTTTGAGATGTCAGACCTTGGAAAACTCACTTATTACCTTGGCATAGAAGTCCATCAAGGAGTAGATGGGATTCAGATTAAACAAGAAGCTTATGCAAGGAGAATTCTGAAAGAAGCAGGACTTGAAACTTGTAATCCAACTAAGATACCAATGGAGTTTGGACTTAAAGTTTCAAAGGCACAAGAAGAAGCAGAGATTGATTCAACGAGTTATATAAGAAATTTTGGATGCCTAAGATACTTATTACACACAAGACCAGACTTGGCTTTCTCTGTGGGAGTAGCAAGCCGTTATATGCAGAGTCCACGCAAGTCTCATGGTGATGTAATAAAGCAGATATTGAGATATCTAAGAGGAACAATCAGCTGTGGGTTGAAGTATGGTCGAGGAGGATCAAGAGGAATTGTTGGGTATAGTGACATCAGTCATAATATTGACCAAGATGATGGAAAAAGTACAACTGGTCATATATTTTATCTAGGAGAAGCACCTATTACATGGTGTTCACAGAAGCAAGACACTGTAGCCCTCTCATCCTGTGAAGCTGAGTTTATGGCTGCAACAGAAGCAGCTAAACAATCAATATGGCTTCAAGAACTGTTGGGTGAAATCAAAGGAAGAGAACCTGAAAAAGTTCTCATCAAGATTGATAATAAGTCTGCAATTGCACTCACTAAAAATCCAGTGTTTCATGGGAAGACGAAACACATTCACAAAAGGTATCATTTCATACGAGAATGCATCGAGAAGGAGGTCATTAACGTAGAACACATACCTGGAACTGAGCAGAAGGCAAATATATTAACAAAGGCATTGGCTTGGATCAAGTTTGAAGAGATGAGGAAATTAATAGGAGTACAAGATTTTTCTCAAGCACAGTTGAAGCTTAAGGGGGAGAATGTTGGATAAACTTCAACATTAAGCCTAAGATAATCTCTAACAAGTTGGTTAGGATAAGAAAAGGCAATTGATGTAATCCTAAGGGAAATAGAAGTCATCTAGTTCTAAGAAAAGGAAATACATGTAATAAGGTAATAGGAATAGGAAAAGGAATTCATAGTTCTATATATATATGATCACCAAAGTTGTGGTTGATCATATGAGAAAGATTAGAGTTTGTGTTTAGTTTTGAGAGATTTTCTAAACATCAATAAAGAGAGTTGTCTTTATATAAGCTAAGTTTCATCTTTCAGTTGCCATTAGTGTGTTGGTGCTTTTGTGGGACAATCTGCTATCATTACTGTTAGAAAGCTCACTCTTAACAGCTATGTATACCACATTTGGAGGGAAAGAATGTCAAAATGTTTAGGAAGCATAATAATTCTACTGATCAGGTGAGTTGGATGATTATTCAAGATGTGAAATTAAAATTGGCTGCTCAAGACATCAGGGTTGATGATAATTCCCAGACTAAATCGTTTTTTCTTTCAATGGAATATGCCTTGTCTGTTCCAACTAACAGTGGAGCTGAGATGTACTTGTTAAGATCTGGAGGGGATACTGTTATGATTACAAGTGGGTCTTTGGGTGAAGATCTGGGAGGTTATGGAGCTAAAATTAGAGGCAACCCTGGTGTTTGTGTTTTTGTTGTTGTGTGGTATAGCAATGACAATTATGTTCTTGGTCATGAGTTACGGGGAGTTGAAGTTGGTATGATGGCGGACAATTATATGGGATTTAGCAGAGTCCATTTTGGAATGGATTCCATGACAGATGTGGTGCTTCTAAATAATAGTGGCCGTACTCCTCACTGGAATGTGCAGTACGTATATCTGGAGACACATTGTTAGACCAAGGAAGCAGTTTGATTAGATAAAACTTAAACATGTCTATTATGAGACTAATAGAGCCACATAGCTGGTATTAATCCACCTTCCTCTTTTGAGGTGTTAGATCAGAAGCAGTTAGGGGACGGCTTTGCTCATCCTTCTTCACTCATCAGATCTATTCTTCAGTTTAATCCCACCAACTACAAATTCTCATTAGCAGTGAAAAATCATCAGATCCATTAGATCCATCTCGGTTCGACTAAGGATAATAGTTCCGATGATTGATTTTGTTAATAGAGAATAAAACCATTTTTTTTTCATTTTCTTCATTATTTTCTTCAAAGATTATCTCGATTTTTCCTATCGATTCTCTCGTCTGAGATGAGTTTCTATCTCGTCTTTGGGTTTGTTGGATATTTTAACATATGTCGAGAAATTTGATTTGGGTTTAAAGAAGTTTTTCTCTGCTTGAGTGTTTGTGGGTTTTTGATGCTTAAAGTTAAAAGTTTTTATTTTTATTTTTTGTAGAAATCTGAACTATCTCCTCTTTCAGTTCTTCTCACAATCATCTGAACTATCTTTTTTGTTTCTTCTTTTGTTTTTTCATTCTTTTTCACAAAGTAATTTCAGATCTATATACTTGAGTTTCAAATATACCCTAAACTTACCCGAAATCCTCATATCTGCAAACCCTTTTTAGAGAAATCAAATCCATCTTTGAATAACCTGGTTTCACAAACCTTATAGAGTACATTTTGAGACTCAGAGAAGATTAAGTATAAATCCTATATTTGCAATTTTTTGAGAAGAAGAATCAGGTAAACTTCTCCATCTCACTACTGGCTTGATTTGGCTTTGCATCTCTCTTTATCTATCTTTGTCTTTTAATTCTACTTTGGCGATTAAGTGATCTATTGTGATGCAGTGATGTTGATTCAAGAATTTTTTCATGGCCAAACAATTGATGGATAAGGCGATTATTAGAATTACTGGGTGTATTTCAACTCTATTCAATCAATTCCCCTTTTCATTTGGAACTTGGGTTTTCCTTAATTGTTAAACTGGATCTTAGCTTAGGATCTGTATGTTTGCAGATGTTATTTGGGTGATTTGTTAGTCTAAGTTCACTTGGATCTGTTTGTCTGAAATGCATAATCACTACATTCCTTTAATGGGTTTTTATATATTGTATCTAATATCACGCATCGTCTGTGAGAAATTAGTACTGCCAATTTCCAAGATGTTCTTTGTAGTTTCATATCTTAAGTCGATCACATTCATTTTAAATATTTAAGTTCTAAAACAGAATTCCTGTAATATGTGAAATTGTAAAATGCACAAAGAATTTAATTCTCTAAGTATCCATGAATTGTGAGTTTCGTGTTTACATGAGTTTTAAATGGTGTTGTTTGAATAGCTCTACTGCTGGTCAAGAGTAATTTGGTGGCCTTATGGTGTTTACATGAGTTTTAATTCAGGTCCAGGCCTTTAGGAGTCTTGAGTTCTATATTTGCTACTATGTATGCGGAGACTTTAGAAAGAGGCATAACCATTGCCGCCAGAGTGCCATTTATAATTCGTTCTATTTCATTGTAGCCGTTATACCACAATGGTCTCGGTTGCTCCAGGTATTACCGTAATCTCATCTTGTGTTGTACCTTCTTTTGAACGATATTCAAGTGTAATCTTAATAGAAAATTAGCCCAAGGGACCATATGCAAGTCTGTTATGGTTATTAAAGGCACTGATTCTTAGCTGTTAGCCTATAGGACCACCACATTGGCACCAAACCTTTTAATGTCTTTTTCCGAAAAACAAGTTTTCCGGGAGTTGTTACAAATTGAACTGTGCATCAATCTTTAGTATGAAAACATAGGATGCAAAGCATATAAATCTATGGTGTTTAGTTTCACAGCATCAATCTTGTGTTCCTTTACGTGTGTTGTTTGGGTTCAACCCCATGTCTCCATCAAACTATTAACCATGTTAGCATGTGGTTTTGTTATAGTGTCTCCGTCGGTGGGTTGAAGAGAAAGATGGGTCTCAGGCATACAACGGTTTAAAATACCTCTTGACAGTAATTGCAGTCCTAATCAGGACAGAGTTCGATTTAAAGAAGGGAACGAGTTGGAGAGTTGCAACTATAGTGAGCTCTGCCATTGCAGCAAGCATGAGTACTTATTGGGACATCGTCAAGGATTGGGGGCTTCTTCAACGGCATTCAAAGAACCCTTGGCTGAGAGACAAACTTCTCATCTCACACACTAGTGTCTACTTCATAGCCATGGTATGTATGCTATAGTCCTATCATTATGCCATGACATTGAATCATCTTTTTAACTTGGAGATTCTCAAATTCTCAAAGAGTTCTTTATTACCATGAAGGTGCTTAATGTCATTCTCAGACTTGCTTGGCTGCAATCTGTTTTGAACTTCCATGTGCCATTCTTGCATCGAAGAGCCTTAACCACCATAGTAGCATGTCTGGAGATTCTTGGTCGAGGGATGTGGAATTTCTTCAGGTATGTTACATTGTCTCATTGCAACATTCATATAACAGCTGCCACATCCATGCCACGTAACCTGATAAAATGTTGCATATAGATAGCATCTTACTTTTCGATACATGTCTGTTCTTATATTTTTTATGATTACAAATTTTATTACATTATATTTAAACTTTAACCAAGCCGGCACTGGGTGTTGTGAATTAATCAGGTTGGAGAATGAGCACTTGAACAATGTTGGAAAGTTCTGCGCTTTCAAGTCAGTCCCACTCCCTTTCAGTTACGATGATGAAGGTAGTAGTAGTAGCAAGGGTGACAAGCAAACCAACAGATGAAACGTTACAACAACATCCAGAAATGATTTGCTAGTCCGTTGGTCCAGCTAAGCACAAAGCTAAAAACCACATAGTGTATACAGAAATCATTTTTTTTCCTCCAAACCACATTGAGGCTATAGATCCTGATTACTTTAAAAATTTAAAATGGATGCTTGAGGTACGCAATAACTCTAATGCTTACTACTCGCAAGCTTTTCTCGTGTTCCTAATTTTTTTAACGGAATACTTAATTTATCTAATAATTTTAATCTCATACTGATTTAATTGACTATTTCTTCTTTTCTGTAGAATGACATTAGTGATGTGCAAGACCTAACTTTCAGCATGGACGCCGACGAGGAGAAGCTGATATTATATGAGAGGGCTGAGGTAATGCCAACTACCAATTGCATTAGATGTTTTGATGGTCAATGGTTTTGTTCAAAATATATTGGTAACGATGTCATAAACACACAACGATGGTGAAATGCAGGTCACTGATTATGAACTGATTCCTGGTGGTACTGAGCACATTAGCTAATGATACAGAGATAAATATAATACTGAGTTTCCTCCATGTTCGTCTAGGCCATGAAATTCTTTACTTAGGAAAAATGAGTATTTCCTTGTATGGAATTCTGACATGAAACTGAGACAAATTGTCTCAACTTTTAAGTAATTTTTGAATTCAGCCTAATGGCTTCTTAAATGGTAAGGAAAGCATTCTAAGAATCTTTATGTCAAGCTAATTTGTCATTTCCCTTACCAAATGCAGATGCATGTGTGTAAAATGCTTGTAGTGATCCATGGACGATATTATGTGTGACATAAAACGTGTATTAATCTTGCGGATTGCTATGTATGGGATTACACCCATCTTTATGCCGAGTTGTATTACATTTTCTTGTCTGTTATGGAATTGACCACTTTGATTAGGAGAAATCAATGTTTGTGTATAGGTGTTTTGATATCTGTGTAAATGATGCACTTGAAAATGCTTGATTAAATATGAAAAATACATCTACTTCAACTGTGTATTGGTAACGCCAATAGAGGCACTGTTGCAAAAGTGTTGGTCTACTAGAAACCTAGCCAAATTAAGATTATGTACTGATTGGTGTTGCATCGGACGACCAAGTGAATTCGACTTGGTTCTTTTAATCTTCTGTTTACTAAACAAATATTATATTTGGTGCGTTTTAACTTCTTTGGTAACTTGAAGTCAATTTGGTTCCATTAAGGCATGTCATGTGAATGGGATATCTGTTTACTTACCATTATGCCAAGCCAGAATATTGTTATTGTGGTTATTTGGAACTATATGCTTGCATTGTTTGGAACTACTGTGTACTACTATGCTGAAATGATTGCATTACTTTAAGAAAATTATTATTTTGTTGTATTGGATTATAGATGTTTCATAATGATTTGAGTTGTGAATGCATTAAAAACAAGTCGAGCTGAATCTGATGAACTACGGTCGTTACTCGATAAGCTTTTCTGTAGACTAAAGGTTGAAATTTCTTTTGCATTCTTGTTGGACTTTATCTGTTTAGATTTAGACTTGTTTGGCATGAAAACTGCCTGCAATAAGTATCTGTGTATTGACTGGCATCTGCTTGTTGTTGCTGACGAATGCTGGTTTTCCTCTAATGGGAAAAATGATTTGAACATTTTTTGGCTTCTTGATTTGTTCCATTTAAGCAGTCTCTTTTCCCTTTTCCAAATGATGTGTTGATTGTTTATCTGGTTTGTTTTACAGGCCCTCCAAATTGATCCTAGTGATGCAGTTGTACTATCTAATAGGAGTTTGTGTTATGTCTACTGAATGTATATTTAAAGCTTCAAAGTGAGTTTGGACATCTAGATTGTCTATGGAAGATTCTCAACAACGAATTGATGGCTGAACCTTGCTTCTCGATTGAGTTGGGCCAGTTAGTTAGCGATCGAAGGCATAAATGGTGAAGTCTTGCAGGTAAAATTCTAGACCGTATGAATAATTTTGAAGAATTTCAGATTGAGCATTAATTTAGTGCTGAAAATGACTTGTTTGCAGGTGCTTCTGGTAAGAAAGGTGGTTAGTGTGAATTAGTAATGATAAGTGTGCTAGCTACCTCTTTTTCTAATTGAAGAGTCGGACAATCTTTATAAGCCTACTTCTGTCGAAGAGGTGAGATTGTATTGCAGGCAGAAATTGCAATTTTGTTTCAGGTTATTTGTATTGCAGGCCTGTAAACTGAAAGTGTAGGTCCATCATGATGACCTGTACTGCAGGCCTGTAAAATGGAAGCCCGGATCCATGAAAATTATCCGGGCTATCCATTTTTTTTTAATTGTAATTTAAAGAATTGTCACTGGATTAACTGTAACAAGAGTTCAAATCTGTTCACACTCCTTTCACGAGTGTATATTTCACATTCACTTCTGATTGGTTGATTATTTAACTGATGGCTCCATTACTCTCCATATTTAGAATCACGACCCTTGTTACTGAACTTCCTAAATTAGATCAAGGATAGAGATTGAAATACGAAATATACACTCCTTAAGGTTAAGGAGTGTGTACGAATTCGCACTCAACAACTGGAATAAAAAAAAACACGTGTCGTCATTTTAAGAACAATAATTTACAGGATGACACGTGTCCTTGAAAGATTTGTTGCTAATAAATATGTAGCTTTTATAAATGTTACTGTGACACGTGGCATCCGTTGAATTGTGATAAATATAAAGTAACAGATAAATTAGTTCAGATAGATGTTACAAATACGACACGTGTCGCAATCCTAAAATTAGGTAAATAGTGACAATCAGTTATTGTTACGGTTCTTGAGTGTGACTGTAATTAATCGCTGTCACAGAAAAAAGCGTTGCAAAAAAATAGAACAAACTAATCACAGCGATTCTGTAACGGCGTATATCTGTTACAAATTTAATCAGTAACAGATACACCCTGTGACAGAAACCTGGATGCGGTGTAGTGTACGCTACGGACTATATTTGATCGAGCGCAAATATAATGTTCGTTTGATGCACGCCTGGATGGAACGTATGTAGACATTACACCCATTGTTGAGCGTAGACTTAACAAACGCCGGGTGTGGGGTGCGTGTATAATTATCGCCCCACAAATAGACGGAGGTAATACGTACGCCTGATAGCGCGAGAGTAATACGTGCGCCTGTAGTCAGGCGTAATACGTGCGCCTACATGAAAGAGAGAATGAAGTTTTCATTTCATTCCACTTATTTTGGCTATGTACAGAAGCTAATGCTTTCTAAGTACAAACTGTCCCTGGAAGAGGGTATATATAAATTAAGTCACGACATATGGCATAACCATAATGGTGCCACCTCACAACTTCGGTGTCACTATAAGAACAGAACTGCATGGATAACATTTATCCAAATTAGTTTTTGTCTTAATCTTAAGATGATCGATTGCTTTTACAGGTGGTCAACCACCGACTATATACAATAACATTTTTGAAATGGTTCGAAAACTGGGTGGAGGTGTAAAGTTCGCTCGATATGGGGCGACATGGAGCGTGAACTTTATGAACGCCATAATGGGGCGTGAAGATTATGGACGCCATAATGGGGCGTATGTATTCCGTTCGTCTCAATGGGACGAACTTATACTCAACGCAACCAACGCCTAATCGGGCGTACACTTTATCAACGCCCAATCGAAGTGTAAATTATATACACGCCTCACCAATGACACAAGGAATATATATCCGTTTCACATGAAACGTAAGTTAAAAGCTCGTCTATTAACAAACGTACTTTATAACTTCGCTCGACTATACTTGGTTTTGGTCTTGGTCTGAGACCAAATATACTCTGAGATTTGGTTTTAGTCGAGGTTTTATTTTTTAATCCGTTCGACTGTGTCTGGTTTCAGGAGTATATTTATGGTTTTACTCGTCGGGTGTGGTTGCTCTTAAAGTTTGGAGTCAGAGTAGGCATGGGACTCGGCTAATATAGTATATAAGAGATATTTGTCCTCAGGTTCTCGTTAGCTTTACAGACACATAAGACAAAGCAAAAAAAAAAACCCGGAAGAGAAGAGAATAATCAATCAATGTCGTCGACACTCCCACAAGATATGATTATTGATATCCTTAGGAGGTTACCCGTGACATCCATCTCAAGATTTAAGTGTGTATGCAAATCATGGCTTGACCTATTTGATGACATACAATTTCGCAAGTTGCATTATGATCGTATCAATATACAGAAGAAAAGCAATCTGATTAAGATTATTGCTGGTAAGGGAAATGACCTCTATTCTATAGATGTTTATGATTCAGGAAAAGTATCTGAGGTTGTTAAGATAGTCGATTACCCGTTCTACAATGAAAAGTATCGAGAATCTGATGATAATCTTGGTATTTTAGGTTCTTGTAATGGCTTAGTTTGCATACGTCCAAGGTTCGATCTTATTTGCTTTTGGAATCCATCTACTAAAGACCACAGAATTGTATCGAAGGTGCAACAAACCGAAACGCCATCTTCATGGTGTAGGTTTGGATTCGGTTATGATCTCAAGACTCGGGATTACAAGTTGGTGAGTTTTGAAAGCTTCATGGATGAACGTCATGGCTCTCAAATCATGGTCTATTCATTAGCATCAAACTCGTGGAGTACTACTTCTTATATCATGCCGTATACACTTGCTTGTCGAGCACGACCAACATCGTTATACTTTAACGGAGCTCTTCATTGGTTAACAGATGATCAAAGGTTCTCGTTTCTTTTGATCTCGGAGATGAGGTAATTTGTGAAATCCCAGGACCAATAACGAATAATTTTTTCGACGACAACCGCTATCATAAATATGTGGACGTGTTGGGAGGGTCGCTTTGCATCATATGTATCCTTCCAGGGGATCGTGGCGATGTGTGGGTTATGCAGGAGTATGGAGTGAGAGAATCTTGGACTAAACGATTCACCGTTCCTCAACGAGCAATAAATTTTGTCTATTTCAGGCCGATAGATTATCTACTAAATGGAGAGCAAATTCTGCCAAGTGTTCGATCGCAGAATACATGTAGCAATGTTTTAGTTTGTTATAATCCGAAGAGTAAAAGGGTGAAAATTCTAAAGACCCATGTGTAAACACCCAAATATTATTATAGGGTAATGTGGAGACTAATCCCATAACATAATACAATTATTTGGAAAAACTCTATCTCTTTTGGGAAGAATTTCTCCTTTTATAGGCAAAGTCTGACATGTAAATACCATATACGTGTACTTTGATACCTTTCTTAGTAAGTCTTCCATTATTAACCGTACACATGTACTATCACACTTGGGGGTACTTAGGCACCCACTAGTTATCTCTTCCGAGCACCCCACCATTGGGGCGCCCCATCCACGTAGCACCATTGCTCATAGCATCCCCGATCCTTCTGATGATGACCTCGACTTTGTTGATGGTGACCCCGATTCCACTGATGGCGACCTCGGTTATGGTCAGAAGCTCCCATTCTCGTCCTTAGCTTATGGTTAGATTTCCCCTGTTCACATTAGCCCCCTAACTGTCTTGTCAAGGACTATGGCCTTGGCTAGCAGTCATATCTCGTTTTTAAGGGTCCTTGGTCGCTCTTCTCTTTTATTGGAAGCCCCCTGCCTTAAATATGGCTCCGGATTTTCGTTTTTCTTGAGAGCCTTTTATTGTTTGCAATCTTTCTCAAAGCTCCCTCCTGGCATCCTCTCGTCCTCCAGCTCTGACTCAATGGTTTATTAATGACATGACCTCTCTGTGCCGTTCTATCTCCCACCGACAAATTGACACGCGTGTCCCAGAATGAACCGACTCTTCGTCTCCCCGTTGTTTCCTCATATAAAGCTCGTCCTTCCTTCTTCCTTCTCTTGTTGCTTCTTTCTCTTGGGTGTTTTTTCTTTTCTCCCTTCTCCTCTCTCTCTCTTCTTTCCTTAGCCCTCTTACTGTTCTCGGTGATAGACCTGACCCCGGTTTCTTAGGATGGAAAGGCCAACTTCTGGAGCAGGCAAGTATTTATCGGCAAGGGATTCTGCTGACATGAGGAAAATTCGTTTGTTTGGGCCAGACTCCAAAAAAGACAATGAGAGTTCTGGGTCCATGTTCGAGGATAAGTTCATTGCTAGAGTGGACGACATAGAGTTCCACTCTATTGATCAGAGAACAAACCTAATAGCCCCCCAGGTAACTCCTGCACTTCCACTCCCTCTTGAGAATCTTCCTCGGCTATGCATTGAGCGCGGGGACTATCGAGATTTCCCATAGACTTCGCTTCTACCACTCTTGTCAGTTACGAGTAGGCTACCTACATTGGAGGACGTTGTTGCCTTGACGGGGTTGCCTATTCATAGTTCTCACGATTTCGAGGAAGATAATACTGAAGCCATGGATAAAACAGACTCGGATTTATATGATGAGCTGGTGAAGGTTCGAAGGTCAATTGCACGCAAGGCAAGCACCGATACAGCTGATGGTTCCCCTCGGGATGATAAGCGTGCCTCTCTCTCGGGTTGGATGAACTATTGGGCGCCTGCGGTTACTGAGGCAACCAGCAAAAAAGATATTCCTTCTATTGTGAGGTCGTATGATCCCCCGACTCATGGCCATAGTGATGATGCAGAGTTAGCTGCGTTTTTGACGTACTGGTTGAACCATGACTTCTTCGAATGCTCCCCTAGAGACATCATTCGGGAAGATCTTTTTCGAATAGCCGTCAAAATGGTGAGAGGAATTTCTTACCCACTATCCCCCATGTTTCTAGGTGGCGTATCTCGTCATTTAGACATCTTGATCTCGGATCTGGAAGCCGCTAACAGTTCTCGTCACGTGATTGAGAGTTTTGTCCCCACCAGCTTTTTGCAGATGTGGTTTTGGGAACGTTTCCCCGCAAGTAGATCAGGGGTGAACAAGTTAGTTGTGATAAATGACGATGCTCCTAGTACTTCTGGGCGGCTGCCTGCTCCCCCAACCCGCTATCCTCGTACTACTTTGTACGAGAAACAACATGTGAAAAAAGCGACAAACGAGTTTATGTGGATAGTGGATGATTTGGGGTCTTTCGAAGCACGCCCTTATGATAATGCTCCATCAGGGATATCATTTCTAGGTCCTAACTTTGTGTTTCTAGAAGATGTGTTGGATTCAGAGACCTCGTCCCTTAGTGATGATGATTGGGATTCTATATCAATAGCAACCTCGGGTTATATTCATGGGTATTTTGAGGGGAAGTTTTGCGCCGTCAGCTATAATGTGGACATGGTTGCTAGACAGTTAGGGTACGACCAAGGCTCGCCTTTATTCTTCCCGATCCTTCAGACGACATTGGTTTCATGCAGAATTATTACCGCCGGTTCGTATTTAAGCCCGATGGTCCTAGGTATTGTCGAGATGGTCCCTTCAGTCTAGTGGTGCCTCCACCGAAAAATGTCCCGAAATTCATGCAAGCATGGTGTACCAATTGGTATGATGAGTTGACGTGAATGATAGGTTTTGTTTGTGACGTTGCTGACCCCGTGGAAGCTGTGAGTCCCCGGAAATTGAATGTTATCGGCCGCATTAGGCTAGATACCGAGGTTGCCTCTTCTCATGACATAAAGGCTGGGTCAAGGGGGAAAAGCATCAAGAGTGACGCAAAGAAAGGAACAAATATCCCTGTTGTCTCAGAGGTGACTCCCCGACCTACTTAATTTGTGTTTGATTGTGCATACACATTTGTTTGATTGCTAATGAGGTATCATTTTCGTACAGCCAGTGCAGCGTCCCCATGTTGTGGTTCGTAACAGAGGTGCATCGGCGGCGTCTTCTAGGGGTCAACAAGGTGAGTGAGTGATTACATAGAAATGACGTGGCCATGATAGGTTGTCTGACAGTTCAGTTATTGTGCTATCCACGTCACCCGCAATTTTGTTTCCTATAAGTAGTCTCTTGTACATGAGGAATTATTTGTTTTCATCATTTCTTCCTTAGAAACTTCTCTCCTCTATTTTCGTTTTGAGTAGGTTCCAGAGTTGGCGGAGCGTCAAGTCTTCAGAGTTCTGCTTCTAGTTCAAACCCGCAGGTGAGATATGTTACAACTGTCGGGGAGTACATCCCCCTTCTCCCCTTTCTTTGTTTTTTCTTTTATTTTTTGTGGTCATGTTGTTGATTTCGGTTAGCGTATGTTGTAGGAAAAAAGTATGGGTCGTGTAGAGCAAGCATTTGAGCAAAGCAATAGTTCCAGGAATAGGAAATATTAACAACAATCCGGACAAGTAGGTAGTGGTTCGAGAAATCTAGATCCGATATTGCCAGCTGCTATCGGGAGTCCCGGTTCTTTAATTGGGAAGGCTACATGGTTCGACTTCAAGGGAGCCTCGACTCCTATGGCGAGTATCTATGCTCATTATGTGCTGGCGTACAATTTTCCCGTGCCTCCAGAGTTGAAAGATTACTATAAGGAGATTGTGGAGGAGTATGTCCATGTAGCGAGCACATAGATTCTTGCTGATCGAAACAATCTCGTTCCTAGCGTTTCCGCCTTGGTTTCTGCCGCAAAAGAGATGGTTGAAATGGGTGATGGGTGTCCTCCCGCTATCACTTTGGAGATATGGAGAAGTAGCTTTGTGGTTCCGCAGCTTCTGAAGTTCAACATGGGTTGGATTGAGGAGATGTACAAAGGGATGGAGGAGAGAAGGGCAGGTTGACAATTAGTGCTTCCTGGTGAGATTACAAGTTTGAAGGAGGAAGTAAAGGAAGAGACCCGAAAGTTGAAAGAGCAACAAAATAAGCAAATCCGCATAACTGCCGAGGCTTCCAAGATTGGTGCTGAGATTGCGACAATCTCGACAAGGTTGCAGTTGAAGCAGAGGGAGTTGGCGGATAAAGAGGCTGAACTAGCTAGTTTTGAATGATTGTTTTTGGCTGTGTTGTTGTTGTTTTTTTATTATGTTTTGGAGTTTATTTCGGATATTAGTGTGCTTGCTGTCCGTGGTATACTTTGGTTCATGGGATGCTAATTTGATGTTTTTGTTGATTTGCGTGTTATTGCTTTCATCGATTATTGTGCATTCCTGTAAAGGACAATATAAATATGTGTTTAAGCAGTTCAGTTTTACTTTGTTCTGGTTGGTTTTTGTGTGGGTTGTGAAGCATATGGAGGCATCAACTTGCACACGGTTGATTTTGGAGAGATCAATGTTTAGGCGTTTAATAGATGTATTAGAGATGACCATTGAACATTTCAAGTTAGCCTTGTCCGAGGACCGGGAAGTTATCACAGCTGCGGAAAGTGGCATGGTGGGGGTCCTTTAGAGAAAGACGGTTGCAGGGTTAAAGCTTGATGAATATCGACTCTCTCTTAAAGAAAAACGCTTGCAGTTTTTCTTTCTTGTCCAAGATTTGGAGGCTGCCTTATGTCGTGCTAGGGTTTCTTTGTCCCAAGTGTGTAATGAGTTGGTTAGGAGGGTTTAACATTTACGTGAACGACTATATTATGTGATTTGTTTATTTTCCTTCCCGCTGCTGGGAATTATTATGATGGTCATGTGATTTGAATTTGGAATGGCCTGTTTTGTTATTTGTTTTCCATGTTCAATTTTATTGATCCGACATTGGTAATCTCGGCCGTAAGGTATAGCAGTCTCGAGGTATGGTCGAAATTTCGTATCTCTATCGTAGAGATTGTGAATCGAAGCAGAAGTAGTGGTTGTGTTCAAGTGTTTAGTAGATTGGAATACACAGGACATAGTAATCCATGTGGTGGTTGCATTACACTCTTTGGGTGATTCTTGTCACCCTTCCTAAAGAGGTAAAGGATGGATAAAGTAATAATAAAGAAAATTTAGGGTAAATGGATGAAAGCCTTTTATTCACTCGACATTGTCGCTTACGTGAGTTTGTATCAATGTGGACTCATTCTGTTGTAAGCACCATGAACAATTCCCCCCTTTTTTATAATAAGGAGGTATTATTAAAGGTTAATCCTAACCAACGTTTGTAGACGTGCCCCCCATCTGGGCGAGTTGTCCTCCGAAACTGTATGCGTTTGTTTTTGTGGACCTGTGTTCGGTTGACGAGGTTGTCATCAGCTGTGTTTGCATACGTGGTTATCCAGTCAGGTATTGGGGTTGAGTAGATGTGTGTGACTACCTCACTTGGTTCGCTTAGACCATTGTAAAATGCCGCCTCTGCTAGATGAGCCTCCTCGGTTGTAAAGGGGTCAGTCGAGGCCGATACTCTTTTCTGCTTCCCTTTCAGAATAAATTTGATACACTGGTGGTAAGTGAAGGGCACAATTCCGTACTTGTGCAGCCATGGCCTTCCCAAAAGCAGATGGTATGCTGGGTGTACATCCATGACATAGAATGGTTCACTGGCTTGAATAGGTCCTACTTGAATTTTCAACCTGATTGTTCCTATTGTTTGTTGTGTTATTCCACCAAAACCTTGAATTCCAGTAGCAAACTTGTTGATATCTTTCTTTTTGACTCCGATACTCTCAGCAATGTATAAGGGGATTAGATTCAGTGATGCTCCGGTGTCTATTAAAGCTCTCTTGAACCTATGCTTGCGGATCCCTACTGTCAGGTACAGGGGCCTCGTATGATCACAGTCCACTGTTCTATATTTATCGGAGAAAGTGATGATATCAATAGGTAACGGGTACTTCTGATCCAAGTACTGGCTTACCTCGTCATTTTTCGCTATTTTTGACAAGATTGTTGCAGCAATTTGACGCTGTTTCTCTGTGAAATTTAGTGTATCAAAGAATGCTGCAAAAAGTGGTTTTTTTGAGACAGTAGCCCCGATGTACTCATAGTTATCTGCCTCGGACACAACGCAGACTTCCTCTGACGCCACTGTAGGTTCTGCATACGTAATCATACAGGCTTGTCGGGGTAGCGGGTCTTTCTGGATATGTGTCTCCGTTCCAAAGTCCACTTCTACACTCCTCTGCATATTGTGGATTTTCCATTTAAGGGTCATGCAGTTCTTTGTGGCATGCTCTACTTTCTGATGGAAATGACAGTACCTCGGATGTCGCTTGTCTTGTTCTGTTGGTTCTTTAGCAGGAGACAGGAGAGTCTTGTCTCCATCTTTACGCCATTCCTCCAAAATTTATATGGCGACCTCCAATGGACATGGGAAATCTGGGGGCTCCACCACCTCATTTGCCTCAGTGTTCCTTTTATATCCTTCTCCGTCTCTGAAATTAGCTTGTCTTTTCCCTTGTCCGCTAGTTACTTCGTCCTTGGCGTATGCTACTGAATGTTCCGATTGTCTAGTTTCAGCCGCTTTGAATTCTGCTGCGCCATCCGCTCGAGAACATGCATCTTCAAAGTCTGCAAAGGTCTCTAACCTGACAGCCGCCATGATAAAACTGAGTTCAACTGGCAATCGACTGATACCTATCTTGACAAACTCCCTCTAGGGGATCTTCACGCTGCTGCATAAGCACTCTCCTCGGAAGCTTTTGGCGAAGTCTAGGTACTTTCCCCCGGGCTTGAACTTGTGATTGCAAATATCTGAGATGGTAAGTTGTTTCTGTCGGGAATAAAACTTTTTCATAAACTGATTTCGCATCTCATTCCAAGATGAAATGCTATTTTCTTCTAATCCTACAAACCATGTGAAGGCTGCTCCAGTGAGTGACTTTCCGAATTCTCTTAGACAAATAGAGTCATTTGGGCGTGTTCATTCAAACTCATGAGGAAACGAAAGACATGCTCTGTCGCATTCCCGGACCCGTCAAACAGCTGAAACTTAGGTTGCTTATAGGTTACGGGCATTGACTTGTCTAGGAGACCTTGGGTGAAGGGAGATTGCATAGTAAAATTAGCAGTGGGTGGGGTTAGACCATAGTGCTCTTCTAAGTACTTGGAAATATGCTCTTCCGTTATAGAGACATTATCTGTGTCTTTGCTAGGTTGCCCTTTTGAGTTCCGAGACCCTTCTTTCGGCATTTGGTTGCACCCTGGGGTCTCGCTCCGCTGGGGGTTTTGCCTGATAGATGAGAATTTCCTCCCAAACGATTGTCTCTGAGCTCGGCTTTGTAGCAGGAGAGGGTGTTGAGGAGCACCAAAGGGGTCTAGGTCTTCTTCTTCGTTTTCAGGTTGTAGCTCAGATAATATCTCCATAAGGACCAACCTTCTTTTATCCGAGTTAGCTAGTTCTTGACGCATTTGTTGTATTTCAATCTGGTGTGAATCAAAAGGAAATTGTTCACGTGCCGGCACATCAGTTCTATCGACCCCGACCTGTACCTGTTGAATTTCTTCTACATGTCTTGGCGTGGCCCCGAGTGCACTAGATGGATTCACCCTTATCAGAAGGCTTGGATTTTGTCCCCCTGGTTCTTCCACTAGCGGCATTCCTAATTCGATATTCATTGGTTGATTTGATCTCTCGTTAATTATCACTGACGGTCCCCCCACCTCTTTGGTAGAGGTCTCCGCCCTTAGATTATCCTGACTGCCTGTGGTCGGGGATTCCATGAAAAATTATATTGGTTCCGAGGACTAGTCCCCAGTAAAGTCGCCAAATGTAAACACCCAAATATTATTATAAGGTAATGTGAAGACTAATCCCAGAACACAATATAATTATCTGGAAAAACTCTATCTCTTTTGGGAGGAATTCCTCCTTTTACAAGCAAAGCCTGACGTGTAAATACCATACATATGTACTTTGATACCTTTCTTAGTAAGTCTTCTATTATTAGCCGTACACATGTATTATCACACTTGGGGGTACTTAGGCACCCACTAGTTATCTCTTCCGAGCACCCCATCATTGGGGCGCCCATCCACGTAGCACCATTGCTCATAGCAGCCCCGATCCTTCTGATGATGACCCCAGCTCTGTTGATGGTGACCCCGATTCCACTGATGGTGACCTCAGTTATGTCCCGAAGCTCCCATTCTCGTCCTTAAATTATGGTTAGATTTCCCATGTTCACACCATGACAGTGATACAGAATGGTTCTTTGCCTATACTTATGAGGAGAGTTTGTTTTCCGTACGTCCTAAGCAGAGTTCAGTTGGTGGTATTCGTCATTATTTGGGAGATGAGAAAGTTGAACAAGAACCGTTGTTAAAACATGATCACAAGAGAAGAAAGCTTGAAAATTAATTGAAGAGTGCATGTCAATAAAAAGTGAAGATCGACCTCTTTTTTTTGCGTTTTACTAAGATTACTGCATTTCGTCTAATACGTTCTTAGTTTTTCCTTGATAGATGAGTTTGTACTTGAGTTTAATTAGGATCATTTCTCTAATTTCTTGTGTTGCATTTATAATAAGGTTCTGCGTTATTTTGATTCATTTGAACTCTCATCTGAACCAAGGAATAAAGAAGGGGGAATTTGATCAATCAAATTTTTACTGCCAAAACATGTTATTATCCTGCTCAGAGATACTAACATTTATGTTACCAAGAAAAGTATAGAACAATGAGGATGAAATGACCTACTCGCGCTACTAAAATGTCTATGATTTCCATCTTCAATATCCTTCCTATCATCTAGCCATATCCCTATGTTATCCTTCAATCTGGATTCTTTGTCTCATAAAGTTTGCTTTTTGGTGAAAATAAGCATTATTCATGTCATGTAAAAGCATAACATCATCCTAACCTCTTTACCTCCACAAACCCACTTCTATATCGTACCAATATTTCAAGTTTCTAGTCAACTCATTCCCTCCTAAAGTTTGAATACTATTAATTCCAGTCAGCTCAGACAACTGAGATTCAAGATTGGAAATTTGAGAGTCTATTGGAACATCCACTCACATAGGTGATTTCTGTCACTCAAAAACGTATGTGCCATTCAAGAAGTGCCAGCTGTCTTTTACAGAGTTGTTGCTTCGCAAAAGTCCACGGAGTAGGCTACAAAATGATGATGACGTGTGCTCTCACCAGATATTGGTGCTTCCACTGAGAGAATAAAGTGAGATAATTACCTTGCGAAACCAATGCATCATTACGCTTTTAAAAAAAATATATCCACAAAGTATGACGTGTGCCCTCACCAGTGCGGTTACACTATGAAACCAATGCATCATTTTTCTCTTAAAAAAATATATCCACAGAGTATGTGGTTTATGATCACATCATCGCCCTTCTGAATAGTATGGGAATCTGGTAAATCTCTATTGTTATTCATGTTTATTTAAGTCATTATACACAAGGTGCTATACGATTTAAAGATTTAGTTTCATCATCGTCATTCTTCTATTATCTTCACAAATACTGCTGAATAATTATATTTTAAAGAAAAACAGTTGTACCTCTGTCATTCTTTGGTTAACCAAAAACAAAAACATCCAAAGAGGAGACACGACATCTTTCCAGTGGACCTTATGTATTCATCACCTTGGGACGGATGTCTCCAGCATTCCACTACACTTACTAAATATCAAATGTACCGAAATTTTGTTAAGCAAAAGCAAAATATATGCAATATAAGCAGCCTTTTCTTAAACAGGAAAACGATTAACTAACAAATTCGTTACCTCAAATTCCGCATCCTCTTCTCCCCAGAAAGATATATCATTAAGCGCAAGTTCAAGTTAGAACTCTCCCCCGGTATGCTATCATTCTCTCGCAAACAAAAGAACAACAACAAAGAGCAACCTTTACCAGAGAAATGTTGAATCAGTTTTAACTAATGCGTGCTAATAGCAAAAGTTGAAAATCCGAAACACATACAGTAGAACCTCCATATATTAATAACCTCTACATATTAATAAAAATTTATGGTCCCAACTTGGACCAATTTAGAAATAGTAATAACCTCTCCAGTTTAATATTAATCATTTTTTCCAGTTCTGTCTTAATGAATTTACCTCCAAATAGTATTAATCAATATTATATTTAAAAAATATATATCTAGTTACATTAAATATATGATTATAAAAAATACTTATCTATACTTGTTTGAGAAAAAGAAGTAATCTTTTGATTACTACAACATCTTTTAACTTGCAGATGCGTAATATCTCATCAACATAGACTCCTTCTTGTTGAAGCCAAAATATTTCCAAACTGTCAAGCATGTTTAAAACTTCTTGGAACTACAAATTTCAAGATATATACATGCACTTGTGTGTTGGAACTATAAAAATATATATATATATATATATATATATATATATATATATATATATATATATATATATATATATCATCTAAATACAACTAAAAATACATTGCACATACAGTGAACTTAAATTTTTACATTTTCTGTGGGTACTCTCTATATTAGTAACCTCCCTATATTAATAATTTTGTGGATGCCCAAGAGTATTAATATAGAGAGGTTCTACTATATGTTTATGCTAAACACAACTCATGTAAACACAAATTGATTCAACACATTGTGACTTTTTACATATGAGTTTCAATTGGAACACCTTATGATCCTTCGATAAAGCCTACCAACATGGGCTAGAACTTAATCTTGGTAAATCAAAAAGTCACACAAACCATAAGGGTTTTCATCATATGAGATCGAATATTAAGGTTATGAAAAGCAAAGTCAGACATCTCATAGATCTAGAGTACTCATATGTATACTAAATATTAGTATATTTGACTTACATATGAGCTACAACATCACAACTTTATTATGATTTTGATATAGCAATCACGAAGATATGATCCAAAGATCGGCTATACTCAAAAGTCACTAATCATAAGGAAGTGAGACAATATATGAGATTGAAACACAATTGTTTATCTCATAAACTCAAATGCAATATACTATAATTATTCAACATAAAATCAAGTATTGAAATTACCTCAATCTTGTAGGAAATTGAATTACGAAACTAGCGAAAAAAATGAGGTCATTCCGAGTTCGGACGAAGAAGTTATGGGCAAAACAGTTTTACACTCCTGCGTATGGACCAATCACACCAATCACTAGGACCGGTTACAGTAGTCACTAGGACCGGTTACACTAGTTACTTGTGATGGGTCACAACGCTAAACTGTTTTTGACATAACTTTTGCATACAATGTCCGTATTTAGTGATTTTTGGATCGTTTTAACCGTAAAAACAAGAACTGCACATATATGACCAGTAGATATCAACAACATGGACTCAAAATTACTGTTTCTCTCAAAAGTTCAAATATAGATAGATAAGGTATGAGTATAGAAGAGAAAAATATCCCTAAAGATGCCAATTAGTCATATAATAACAAAGAGATCATGTGCTCCGTTTTATGTGCTTCCTAACCCTTCATAAGATTGAACACAAAGGTGAGCATGCACATTCCAACAGAACTAGGTTGTGTTTATCTGAGCCTTGTCTTCTTTATAACAAGGGACTAAGACAGAATCATTCTTGACCTTTTGATTGGTTTGATTTCTCTTATTCCATCTCTTGTTTTTCTTCTTTGACTTGTGATGAAGAGTGTCATTATCACAACGTTCACTAGTACAAGAGATTTCACACATGATGTCTGTCTTTAGTCTTTCAAGAAAACTCTTGTAATTATTGTTACCAATAATTAACAGCTGAGTGTCACTCTTGTGACTAAATTTTGGTCCCTTCTTGGCTATGGAGGATTTCGGGACCCATTTAGAGTTCGGTTTCGCAGGAGCAGCTTTCTCCTTCATACCATTAGGATGATTGTCCTTTTGAATACTTTGCGAAACAACTTTCCTCCAATTTGAAACATCAGATTTTGTATTAGCATTTACAAAGTCATCTCTCTTTCTATATTCGGGTCTTTTATGAGATGGCCTTGTCGAGCGATAGGCAAAATTTGAACTATCATTATAATAATTCTTTTGCCTAAACTTTGGGTAATATCGATCCGAGTTCCTTTGGGTAGCAATCTTAGACGATTCATTTGATACAAAAGAAAGTGCATCTTGCATCTTACGAACTTTGCATCCCCATTGCAAGTGTCCTTTATTACCACAATAATAACAATGCTTAGTAACATACGAAGTGTGAGTTTTAATGTTACCTTTTTGTGGATCCGCTTGCATTGGAGCTCGACGAGTTTTTTTTTTTCTTCTTCTTCTTCTTCTTCTTATTATTATTATTATATTTGTTCAACATTGTTGGTTTCTTGACATTAGCAGAAGTCCTCTGTTTGATTGATGTTCGTTGAACACAATTCTTAGGATTAACAGGTTTTCTTCTTTACAAGAAATTGGAGCATCTTTGACATAAGTGGAAGCCTTTGAATAGAATTTGTAGCTTTAATTTTTTTTATCTCATTGTTACCGTTGGAAACACTTGATTCCTTATATCCCAATCCTCGTGTATCACCATGATGTCTTCCTTATTCTAACAATGAGGATAAATTGTTCGTGCTTTCATTGGACTTTTTCAAGTACAAATTTTCTTCTTCCAACGTCCTGATTTTATCAAGAGCTCCAGCTAGATCAGCCTCAAGATGTTTTTCTCGTGAGAGATATAAACCTTCATTCTCTTCAAATCTCTTTTGTTGAGAATTAACCCATGCTTCAGATTCAACAAGTTTCTTTTCCGACAAAAAAGAGATCTCTTCGAAGATTTTCACATTCTAATTTCTTAGAATTTAGCTCATATGTACGATCTTTAAGAAGAGAATAACTGGTGCGGTAACCCATATAACATCCTTGAAAAACCCTCTTCAGTTTCTTGTTCTCACGACAAAGAGGAGTCATGACACCAAGAAAATACGAAGTTCTTAGTTTTTTATTTTTCAAAGGATCCAGTAGTTTGGAGTATTATGGGATATCCTCTTCTACTTTTCGTTCAAAATCGGAGTCATCATCATCGAAAGTTTCATCTAACCCTTTTTGTGGACGTATTTTCCAGTCGTCATCGGTTTCTACATCATTAACAAGATTAAGTTGTCTAGTAGAATCTCTCGAGATGATTTCATTATGATCTTCAGATATTGACTCGTACATGCCATCATCAAGTGTTAATTCAAAAATCTTGACACCTTGCTTTACGTTACCTGAATCATTCTCAGGTTCTATAAAAACCATTTTTAGATTCCAGTCTGATAGGTTGGATCACACCAAGCACAAATTGTTAGATCTTTTCGTGTTTGCCTGCTCTGATACCAATTGAAAAAACGAGGGTACCCAAATATACCAAAATATTCAGAATATCCACCTATAAGTCCTCTTACCGAAAGTGATTATATATAAACAAAGTTGACACAATACGAAAAATAGGTATTTACACTTTGTGTGATCGTCTATGGATACGAGATCGAGACAATACAACAATCAAATTGTGATTACTTGATAATAGGTTCGGACTTAACCAAACTCTATAGGATCACTATCAAGTAATACGGAGTTAACGTTTTTGTAGTTTACTTTAAATTATAATAATAACAATTATAATTGCGAAAAGTAAAAGTAAATGACACATCAAGATTTTGTTAACGAGGAAAACTGCAAATGCAGAAAACCCCCGAGACCAAGTCCAGAACAGAAGACTCTCAGAATTAAGCCGCTATACAAAATATAAACCAACTTCGTATAGTTGAGACCAAGAAACTAACCCTAGTTCACTTAGTTTCTTCAGTATCCATGCGCTTCTGATATTTAATAAGTGCGCGCATTGGATACTTTGGATCGGATTCCAAACAGTAAAGGAACAACAAATCTGTTTGGTAACAACTCTATTGATTCTTTAAGATAAAGATATCTCAAGTCATATGCAAAGGCTCTTCCGTTTAAACTAATAAACTCCTTTGCATGGTTAGATCAATCTATCCAACAACTACCGAAGTATCAGAGTTTAGATTTGCAATCAATCAATATAGAATCTAACAAGAGACTATAACGCGATGCCGATCTCATGCAACTAATCAATCGAATAAATCCCCAGACGATCAAGGTTTGTGCTACACAAAGATATGAGAAACCACTAAGAAATCCTCTTAGTCTTCAAATCTTCTTTAATCTGCAATTAAACCTGCACAACACCACTTGAATCTCTTGTGATCAATCACACACAGAACGGAGTCCGTTAACAATGGATTATCACAAGATTCCTTTAGATCTACATACAGTTGTAAAGATCTCATCGAAACTTCGATCTAGTTTGAGTGAATCTTATATCAGAAGAGAAAATTCTCAAGAATAAACAAACTAGGTGCAATCAAAGTTCAACAACCGTTAATAAATCAAATCAATCGAAAACTAATAAACTGAAATTATCTGGTTTCCCACCAACGGTACTCGTAGAGCTTCTTGATCCCACATAAGTCTTTAAACAAGCAGTCGTAAGAGATTTCGCCTAATTAAGGTACTTTCCTCTCCGGATAGACGGCTCCACCAGAAACAACAAAAAGATGAAGTTTGTCTGGCTCTTAGGATAGTTTGCAAGAGATACAAACTTAGGTATATAGACCAAGGATGTTTGAACACCAAGGAATTTCCAAAACCGAAAATTCTTAAGATATGCAATAAATGCCCAAAATCGGTTTTCATAATTCCTGGAAATGCTTTGTCCAATATTTCCGAAATCTCTCAATAGAAAATCTCCAATCAGTAAATGCACATTACAAATTTTTATTTTCTAGAGATATGCATTTAATTGCTGGTAATTAAAGCATATAAAACTAACAACCTTAATTAAAAGATTCTTAATTTATTTCGGACCGGGATCTCCTTGAGTTATTAAGGAATATCTTTGAACAATAAAAGATAAGAGTTAATGTTCGTGTTCAAAATATGTTGACATCTTTTCTTTGTAAATCCTCTTTCATATTTACAATCTTGGATCCAACTAGAATTTAGACAGTTATTTTTATAACTACTTTTTTTATTTAAATTTTTCTTATGCTCAAAACCATAAATTTATATGGTTTAGCTTTTTATTTATTTTTTAATTAATTAATTTAGCTTGTATACAAGTCTGTTGACAAACATCATACTACGTGAATCCAATGTGGAAAACAAACACCATTTAAAATAACCATTGCCATGATAGTTTTGGATAAACCAAAAAATACCCCAACCTGGATAGTGTTTTTCATATCCAAGCTGCCAAACAGACCCTTAGGGTTTCTTTACTCACCGTGTTGCTATTTCTTATTTCACTGTTTATTAATCAAAACACCATATACTCATCAAGATGTTATTTCCTAACTATGATCAGCTTGACTTCATTATCTGTAATTCTTTTATCATCTTCATACCCAATGATTCGAGTTAAACACCCACACAAATTATTTGTAGCGCCGAGAGGATGCCTAATGGCCATAACATCTCCATTGACATTCGGCGAGACCACTTCATTTACAGAACGTGATCTTGGAGACACTGGAAGGGCCATTTTTGTGAATGGCATTGAAGAAATGGCCAGTATTGTTAATGTAAAGATGCATCAAGCCTATGAGGCTAACCAGGTCAATCACCTATAGATTTGTGTAAAACTATAGGTGCTCTACATATGGGTATTGTTCGTCTTTCAGACTTGTTGTAATAATCTATGATTTCTGAATATACATATATTGTTTTAATATGTATGAGGTGAGAATTTTCTCACGTAATGATTTTTTTTTTAGAAACTGAAGCTTAAAATGCGTCAATTAATCAAGCATGCTAAAATCTTCACTTGAAACTGGCCAAGCTTAACAAGCTCAGTTACATGAGGCGTGGGTTTAGCAAAAATCTGAAATGTTCACCCTGACAACAACAATTCCACTTTTATGGTGACACATCTGACCATAAATGTTAAGAAAATAGTGAGGGTTGAAATGGTATTTTTGTTACGTTGTCACATGCTATTCACGTGCCTAAAGTCAACATTAGTCCATCGGATGATTTGTATATATGGAATAATCTTAGCGAAGATGGGTATTTATGTATTTTTCTGCGGTGTGAACTCAGATGATTAATCGTTTTTTTTGACATCGATTTTTCCAACAATTTTTAACGTTGGGGTAGATTTTCAACATTGTAGGTCATATTGGGGCATTTTCCCAATTTTCCCTAGCCTATCGAACTTTGTTTTGTATTCCTTGTAAATTTATAAAATGAACCGGCTCATGCATACGGTACCCACATGCGGAAACTTCCTTAAAGTTTGGAGTCAGAGTAGGCATGGGACTCGGCTAAAAGTTTGGAGTCAGAGTAGGCATGAGACTCGGCTAGTATAGTATATAAGAGATATTTGTCCTCAGGTTCTCATTAGCTTTACAGACACATAAGACAAAGCAAAAAAAAAACGGAAGAGAAGAGAACAATCAATCAATGTCGTCGACACTCCCACAAGATATGATTATTGATATCCTTACGAGGTTACCTGTGACATCCATCTCAAGATTTAAGTGTGTATGCAAATCATGGCTTGACCTATTTGATGACATACAATTTCGCAAGTTGCATTATGATCGTATCAATATCCAGAAGAAAAGCAATCTGATTAAGATTATTGCTGGTAAGAGAAATGACCTCTATTCTATAGATGTTTATGATTCAGGAAAAGTATCCGAGGTTGTTAAGATAGTCGATTACCCGTTCTACAATGAAAAGTATCGAGAATCTGATGATAATCTTGGTATTTTAGGTTCTTATAATGGCTTAGTTTGCATACGTCCTAGGTTCGATCTTATTTGCTTTTGGTATCCATCTACTAAAGACTACAGGATTGTATCGAAGGTGCAACAAACCGAAACGCCATCTTCATGGTGTAGGTTTGGATTCAGTTATGATCTCAAGACTCTGGATTACAAGTTGGTGAGTTTTGAAAGCTTTATGGATGAACGTCGTGGCTCTCAAATCATGGTCTATTCATTAGCATCAAACTCGTGGAGTACTACTCCTTATAACATGCCGTATACACTTGCTTGTCGAGCACGACCAATATCGTTATACTTTAACGGAGCTCTTCATTGGTTAACAGATGACTCAAAGGTTCTCGTTTCTTTTGATCTCGGTGATGAGGTAATTCGTGAAATCCCAGGGCCAATAACGAATAATTTTTTCGACGACAACCGCTATCATAAATATGTGGACGTGTTGGGAGGGTTGCTTTGCGTCATATGTATCCTTTCAGGGGATCGTGGCGATGTGTGGGTTATGGAGGAGTATGGAGTGAGAGAATCTTGGACTAAACGATTCACCGTTCCTCAACGAACAATAAATTTTGTCTATTTCAGGCCGATAGATTATCTACTAAATGGAGAGCAAATTCTGTTAAGTGTTCGATCACAGAATACATGTAGCAATGTTTTAGTTTGTTATAACCCGAAGAGTAAAAGGGCGAAAATTCTAAAGACCCATGACAGTGATCCGGAATGGTTCTTTGCCTATACTTATGAGGAGAGTTTGTTTTCCGTACGTCCTAAGCAGAGTTCAGTTGTTGGTATTCGTCATTATTTGGGAGATGAGCAAGTTGAACAAGAACCATTGTTAAAACATGATCACAAGAGAAGAAAGCTTGTAAATTAATTGAAGAGTGTATGTCTATAAAAAGTGAAGATCGGCCTCTCTTTTTCTGCGTTTTACTAAGATTACTGCATTTCGTCTAATACATTCTTAGTTTTTCCTCGATAGATGAGTTTGTACTTGAGTTTAATTAGGATCATTTCTCTAATTTCTTGTGTTGCGTTTATAATAAGGTTCTGCGTCATTTTGATTCCTTTGAAATCTCATCTGAACCAAGGAATAGAGAAGGGGGAATTTGATCAATCAAATTTTTACTGCCAAAACATGTTATTATCCTGCTCAGAGATACTAGCATTTATGTTACCAAGAAAAGTATAGAACAAGGAGGATGAAATGACCTACTCGCGCTACTAAAATGTCTATGATTTTCATCTTCAATATCCTTCCTATCATCTAGCCATATCCCTATGTTATCCTTCAATCTGGATTCTTTGTCTCATAAAGTTTGCTTTTTGGTGAAAATAAGCATTATTCATGTCATGTAAAAGCATAACATCAACCTAACCTCTTTGCCTCCACAAACCCACTTCTATATCGTACCAATATTTCAAGTTTCTAGTCAACTCATTCACTCTATCTAAATTTTGATTACTATTAATTCCAGTCAGCTCAGACAACTGAGATTCAAGATTGGAAATTTGAGAGTCTATTGGAACATCCACTCACATAGGTGATTTCAGTCACTCAAAAACGTATGTGCCATTCAAGAAGTGCCAACTGTCTTTTACAGAGTTGTTGCTTCACAAAAGTCCACGGAGAAGGCTACAAAATGATGATGATGTGTGCTCTCACCAGATATTGGTGCGTCCACTGAGAGAATAAAGTGAGGTTACCTTGCAAAACCAATGCATCATTACGCATTTAAAAAAAATATATCCACAAAGTATGACGTGTGCCCTCACCAGTGCGGTTACACTATGAAACCAATGCATCATTTTTCTCTTAAAAAAATATATCCACAGAGTATGTGAAAAAGCGGGGGTCTAACAACCTCACCCAATATTTCACTTGGCAATCTGTATGGACAAACTCCAATATATTTTAAAGAGAATCAATTAGACTCAATCTTAATAAAGTATATCAAAGAGTTATATCTCTCTTTCTCGATTCAATTCTTACTCAAGCAAATAGAAATCTGCGAGTCTAATTCAATACAAGAGAAATCACTTGAGCGCTACCAAAGACCAATGTTCAAGGATCAATCAATTTCAATCAACAAACAAAGGTCGGATTTCCAAAGAGGAAGAAACGACATCTTCCTAGTGGACCTTATGTATTCATCACCATGGGACGGATGTCTCCAGCATTCCACTACACTTACTAAATATCAAATGTACCGAAATTTTGTTATGCAAAAGCAAAATATATGCGATATAAGCAGGCTTTTCTTAAACAGGAAAACGAATAACTAACAAATTCGTTACCTCAGATTCCACATCCTCTTCTCCCCAGAAAGATATATCATTAAGCGCAAGTTCAAGTTAGAACTCTCCCCCAGTATGTTGTCATTCTCTCCCAAACAAAAGAACAACAACAAAGAATAACCTTTACCAGAGAAAGGTTGAATCGGTTTTAACTAATGCGCGCCAATAGCAAAAGTTGAAAACCCGAAACACATACAGTAGAACCTCCATATATTAATAACCTCTACATATTAATAAAATTTTATGGTCCCAGCTTGGGCCAGTTAGAAATAGTAATAACCTCTCCAGTTTAATATTAATCATTTTTTCTAGTTCTGTCTTAAAGAATTTACCTCCAAATAATATTAATCAATATTATATTTAAAAAATATATATCTAGTTACATTAAATATTTGATTATAAAAAATACTTATCTATACTTGTTTGAGAAAAAGAAGTATTTTTTTGATTACTACAATATCTTTTAACTTGCGGATGCGTAATATCTCATCAACATAGACACCTTCTTGTTGAAGCCAAAACATTTCCAACTTGTCAAGCATGTTTAAAACTTCTTGGAACTACAAATTCCAAGATATATACATGCCCTTGTATATTGGAACTATAAAAATGTATATATATCATCTAAATACAACTAAAAATACATTTCACATACAATGAACTTAAATTTTTACATTTTCTACGGGTACCTCTCTATATTAATAAACTCCCTATATTAATAATTTGTGGATGCCCAAGAGTATTAATATAGAGAGGTTCTACTGTATGTTTATGCTAAACATAACTCATGTAAACACATATTGATTCAACACATTTTAGACTTTTTACATATGAGTTTCAATCGGAACACCTTATGATCCTTCGATAAAGCTTACCAACATGGGCTAGAACTTAATCTCGCTAAATCAAAAAGTCACACAAACCATAAGGGTTTTCATCATATGAGATCGAATATTAAGGTTATGAAAACTGAAAAAGCGGGGGTCTAACACCACCACCCAATATTTCGCTTAGCAATCTGTATGGACTAACTCCGAAATACTTTGCTAGAGAATCAACTAGACAGTCAGACTCAATCTAGATAAAAGTATCTCAAGGAGTTAATATCTCTCTCTTGATTTGATATTTACTCAAGATAAAATCAATAGCGAGTCTTTATCAAATACAAGGAATAACTTGGACGGTACCAAAGACCAATGTCCAAGGATCAATAAATATCAATCAACAATCAAAGGTTGGATTTCCAATTGATGATCACGAACGCACAACCTGTATTATTTCAATTATATAAAATATAATGCGGAAATAAAATAACACAGACACCGGAAATTTTGTTAATGAGGAAACCGCAAATGCAGAAAAACCCCGGGACCTAGTCCACATTGAATACACACTGTATTAAGCCGCTACAGACACTAGCCTGCTCCAAGCTAACTTCGGACTTGACTATAGTTGAACCCCAATCAGTCTCCCACCGATCCAAGGTACATTTGTACTCCTACGCCTCTGATCCCAGCAGGATACTGCGCACTTGAATCCCTTAGCTGATCTCACCCACAACCAAGAGCTGCAACCCAAAATCGCGGACTTGATAATAAAAAATCTGTCTCGCACAAAAAAGTCTATCAAAGGATAAATCTGTCTCCCACAAATAAACCTTAGGTTTTTGTTCCGTCTTAAGATATAAAATTAAGGAGAACATGAACCAATTGATAATACGGTCTTATATTCCCGAAGAACAGCCTAGATTAATCAATCACCTCTCTACAATCCTTCCTGACTACACAGGCGGTTTGTCGAGGAATCACAAACAGTGAGACGAAGATGTTTGTGACTTCTTTATCTTTCCTATCGGAGAACTCTCAAGATCTCAAGCCAATCAAAGATTGTATTCGTACGATAGAAGATGCAAGATCAGATCACACAACTACGATAAAAGTAGTATCGGTCTGGCTTCACAATCCCAATGAAGTCTTTAAGTCGTTAACCTGGTTTTAGAGAAGAAAACCAAAGGTTAAAGGAGAATCGACTCTAGCGAGCGCACTAGTATCACACAGACGTGTAGGGATTAGTTTTGCACAATGCTAGATGTCTCCTTTATATAGCCTTCAAATCAGGGTTTTGCCTTAGTTACAAAGAAATCCATATTCACCGTTAGATGAAAACCTGATTTAGATTCAAGATAATATTTCTCAACCGTTAGATCGAAAACTTAGCTTGTCACACACACTTGGTTAGACGTTTACTGGGTTTGTGAAAACCATGTCCAAACGTGTACGTGTATGTCGGTTCAACATAGTAACCCAAAAGGTTAACCATATGAGCATTTCATATTAACCTTGTTCTTCTTCACCATAACTAGTTCAATTGACTCACATGAACTAGTTAAAGAGTTGTTCAATTGCTATGAGATCCTATGTAACTACACAAGACACAATTGAAACAAAGATGATTCGATTCGATTGAATCGGCTCATGAACTTTATAGCCACGGTTTGCATAAAGCATTCCTTAGTAATTTAAGTTTCATGTTCAGAGCACATATTTAGATCATAACATCTTAAGATTACAAACAAGTTCGCGGACTTAAGACAACCGGTGGAGTTTTCCAAACTCAGCAGAAAATCTCGGCAAAAAGACTTTCGCCAGTTCGCGGACTTACACGCAAACGAGTTTTTGGAAAATCCCAGCAGAAATTCTCGGTACAAGAACTTTCGTCAGTTCGTGGACTGGGTTCGCGGACTTGGCAAAGCCAATTCCTCCGGTTTCTCTCAATCAACAAAGTTCGAAAACTTCGGATTAAGGAATATATGGTTATGTAATCTAAACTCTCATTCCAATCATTGAGACATTCTCAGAGGACGTTATATAGTCGTTATTCACAGACCGTTTCGCGTCAGAGCAATTCTCAAAGTAATTGAAACTTTTCATGACTTTCGTCACTAGGTGAAGATAAACTTGATCAAAGCGAAACGCTTTACCAACACATGATTTCGAGATATAGATAGGCGAGATATACTCGGCTCGAAATTTCAAAAGTGTATGATCCAGTCTATATAGCATACAAATTTTGTCTCATAAGAAGTATGAGATAGAAGAGATAGAACTTTGAGTGGTAGATAAGTTCAAGTCTCCACATACCTTTTTGTTGATGAAGTTCCAAGGTTCCTTGAGTAGATCTTCGTCGTTGTATGATGAATCGCCATGAAGTCCTTGAGCTCAACTACACTTTTCTATCCTAGTCCGAGACTTAGCTATGTAGGCTAGAAATCAAGACTCATAGTTTTGATCACTAACATTGACAAACATGCTTGAGATAGCAACGCATGCGAGGTCGACCGAGCTATGCTCTAACAATCTCCCCCTTTGTCAATTTTAGTGACAAAACTATTACTACATATGGAATACAAAAAAGATAATCTTTAGTGACTCCTATTCCATAGTCTAATCTTCAACGTTCCCTGAAATCTTCGTCCTTCCAAGTACTCCAATGATCCAAAAGGTTGTAAGTTTAGCATCAACGTTGTTGAAGATCCGTAGCTATAACAATGAGAGAAATCGAGATTCTCGATCATTATTATACAGTGGCATAGTATTATTATGTAACATCAAAGTCCAATTGTATCACGACTTTAACAATAATACTATGGTGATATGTATCACTCCCCCTTAGTCAATACTCCATCTCGATCATGGAAACCACTCCCCCTTACACAGTGATCCAAAAACCATATGTATTTGTAGTGTGAACTACAATATTTGTCCCCCTTTTTGTCAATAAAATTGGCAAAGGTACAAGAACGGGATCATAATGAAATTTCCACAAGAGGCATTTCATAGACTAAAAGAAAAATACATACCAACTTAATTTAGATGCAATCATAAAGCCGAAGCTAAATGCATTCATCAAGGAGTTTTAAGATACAAGATAACCCCTATAAAATTCCGCAGCTGCACACCCCGCAAGATATTACCGTTAAGCACAAGTTCAAAAGAACTCTCCCCCATTTGATGTCATTCCCGGAAGAACAACAAGAGAGACCTTAATTTCGAAGGAAAAGAAGGGATTTTAAATTGGACACCAAAAACCATAGAAATTATTTTCTATATCCAAAACTCAACCAAATTAATCACAAGAAAACCCATGATTAATTTAATTGGAATACGGAACTAAATCAAACCACAAAAGTGATCAATTTAATTGAAGGTACTCAACATAAGTAAACTTACGGCTACGACTAAGGTAATCATACGGAGACGATTAACTTAATCGTTCACATACTCAACATAAGGAAAAACCTTACGGAATATACGAATACATCAACCAATAGAACATGATTAGTATAGCCGTTCATATACTCAACACAAGAACTTGTGGAATATATGAAAACTCAACTAGACTAATTACAAGAGAACTTATAATTAATCTAATTGGAATACAAACAACCAAACTAATCACAAAAGTAATCAATTTAATTGTCAAAATATTTGCTCGACAAAAGAAGACTTTCGGAGCAAATAACTAAATAACCAACCAAGATGATTAATTTAGTTCATAATGCTCAACATATAGCATCTTATGGAACAACCAACAAAGCCAATAAGAATAATCGACTTAGTTGTATCGTGCTCAACATAAGACACACAATGGAGCCTTCACGGTAAAACATAACAAAATGGATCAATGAAGATCAATACCGTGGATAACATACAAGGATCTATTCTATTTTCCATCATAACGACATAATATACTTTATCCTTGTCAAACAAAAGATTTTATCCTATTTTCCATCAAATACATGACTACATAGGCATAACTTTTGTAATTGTCAAAAGTCCATTCGTCCTTTCATTAATACGAATACCAATTCATGAACGACTTTACTTTTGACAGCATATGGGACCTTCAAGTTCACGGACGCAAACAATACATATCCCATAATAAAATTGCAATATCACAAAATCATAACGATCAATACTGCAATAACATCATCCTCCAAATATTTTTAGAATTTAAAAACCAACAAACCTAAAAAATAACATAAGAAGATGAAAACAAAAATAGCTATGTGTAGTCGCAATCATCGCTATTGAAAGCACTAGTTATTCTTCCAACTAATCCAAAAATAAGATATACTAGGCAAAAATTCCTTTGAGAAATTCTTTATCATTCCCGAACTCCTTGTTATCGACAACCATCGGGACATAAGGTTCACGGAGATAAGTGTCAATACCCACGAACTGTCTTAGCTGAAGAGGTCGAATTGGGGTCCTATGAATTTCCAAAGATTTAGACACGAACGTCTTTATTTCATAAATCTCCCTTCTTATTTCCTTTAACTCATCAAGAACATCGGAAAACTTCTGAGAGTTAGAAGGAACATCCCTGGGTTTTCTTGATTCCTTCTTTTTCTTTTCAGGGACTTAGAGACATGAGATTTTTCTTTTTCCTTGATTGAAGACTTAACAATCATGTTGACATCCTTTCCATCTGACGACATAGTGCTTTGAGAACAGTTATAAACAACTGGATTTGTGTGATTGAATCACTTAACTCAACAAGCAGTCTTATATAGGATGTCAAGAGGAAAAAAGAATGTAGGGTTCGAAACCTATTGACAGGTTCGTATACGCCCAACTCTAAAACCCTATAAAAAGTAGAATTGTCGATAATAACCCTTTCTTTTATTTGATAGACAAAATAACAAAACTAAAAAAAGAAGGAAAAACTCTTCGGAAGCCTGGATCAGCACTCAATCTTGTCTCTTTTCGAACAGGCACATGAGACAAGATTTTCCCAACAACACAATCAAGTTGTGTTGCGATGAACAACGATTTGTCCATGTTTTTCCACATGGGAGGAATCCTATGATCTTTGTCTATCAAAACCATTTGACCATATTTTCTTTTCAAATGGTTTTATTCTATCCTTGGAAACCAACTTCTTAGACGAAGATAAGATCCTACATACCTCGGCGGTCTTCTGAGCAAGTTTCAGCTTCCTTGCTAATCGATTTGCTCTTCGTTGAAGTTTGATGGCGTGCCTCATTTGGTGCTTGTATTTGTAACACCTTGATAGTTCGTGTCCCTTCGTCGAACAAAACAAGCACGTCAAACTTGGATAGTATGCAGGCATCTGAGATGTGCAAGCAGACAGACATACAGTTGATCCTGAAACATCATTGACAGGGTTTCCAGTTATCGGTTTCAAGAATCTTCCAGCTTGATTGGGTTTCCCTCTTCTCCGAACCCGTTGAGGTTGATATATGTATTGCTACAAGTATCAAAATCGATGTTTTCACAAATAAGTCCTACACTTGATTTCCTATCTTCATCGGAATCATAGGTTTCAGACATTTCATCAAGTGTTACAGCTAGAACTTTGTTCCCAGTGTATTTTCTACGATTTGGGCATTCGTTAGCAAAATGGCCAAAACCCTTACACTTAAAGCACTGAGGCATGTCCTCGTCATCAGCCTCATCAGCATCCCTGTTTTTAGGAGGTACGCGACCGTGAAGTTTGTCTGATGACTTAGGTTTGTCTCTTGAAAACCGTTTACTTCTCTTCAAAAGAAGATCCCTAAACTGTCTTGTGATCAAGGAGACTGATTTGTCAAGATCTTCATCCGAAAAATCATCCGCAGACTGATCATCCTCAGAGACATGAACACTCTTACCTTTGACCAGTAATTTAGTGTTCTTCTGTGCTTTAAAGGCAACATCCTTACCGACTTTGGATGTATGCTCATGGTAAAAGATCTTAAGCTTTCCAACCAAGGTGTTTCTGGAAAGATTATCGAGGTTATTCCCCTCAACGATGGCATGCTTCTTAGAATCGTATCTAGATGGCAGCGACCTGAGAATTTTCATCACAATGTCCTTTTCAGGAATAGTCTTACCCAATGCAAAAGATGCATTAACAATTTCAGACACTTTGTGATTAAACTCATCAAATGTTTATTCATATGCCATTCGAAGGTTATCCCAATCGGAATTAAGATTTTGAAGCCTAGCATCCTTTTCACTAGAGTTCCTTCAAATACGGTTTCTAAGATATCCCAAGCATCTTTAGATCTAGTGCAGTTTGTCACATGATGCTGAAGATTTGGGGTAATGGCATGTATGATAGCATTCAAACCGTCGGAATTGTGCTTTGCAGCAGTTATCTCAACAGCGGTGTATTCACTAATAGGTTTGGGAATGTTTACATCACCGACTGCCACAACAGGAGCATCATAGCCATTAACCACATATACCATGATTGAAAATCACGCGATTGAAGAAAAGCTCGCATAAAATTTTTCCACCATAAGTAATTGGAGCCATCGAAGACTGGTGGTACGTTAATAGAGATAGCACCTCTGTCCATAGAGTTAGATCGTTACAAACACGGACTTTTTAGGTCTTAAACGTGTTTGCCTGCTCTGATATCAATTGAAAACGGGGGTCTAACAACACCACCCAATATTTCGCTTAGCAATTTGTATGGACTAACTCCGAAATACTTTGCTAGAGAATCAACTAGACAGTCAGACTTAATCTAGATAAAAGTATCTCAAGGAGTTAATATATCTCTCTTTATTTGATTTTTACTCAAGCTAAAATCAATAGCGAGTCTTTATCAAACACAAGGAATAACTTGGACGGTACCAAAGACCAATGTCCAAGGATCAATAAATATCAATCAACAACCAAAGGTTGGATTTCCAACTGATGATCACGAACGCACAACCTGTATTATTTCAATTATATAAAATATAATGCGGAAAAGAAATAACACAGACACCAGAAATTTTGTTAACAAGGAAACCGCAAATACAGTAAAACCCCGGGACTTAGTCCAGATTGAATACACACTGTATTAAGCCGCTACAGACACTAGCCTACTCCAAGCTAACTTCGGACTGGACTATAGTTGAACCCCAATCAGTCTTCCACCGATCCAAGGTACAGTTGTACTCCTACGCCTCTGATCCCAGTATGATACTGTGCACTTGATTCCCTTAGCTAATCTCACACACAACCAAGAGTTGCTGCAACCCAAAATCGCAGACTTGATAATAAACAAATCTGTCTCACACATAAAAGTCTATCAAAGGATAAATATGTCTCCCACAGATAAACCCTAGGTTTTTGTTCCGTCTTAAGATATAAAATCAAGGTGAACATGAACCAATTGATAATCCGGTCTTATATTCCGTAAGAACATCCTAGATTAATCAATCACCTCTCTACAATCCTTCCTGACTACACAGGGGTTTGTCGAGGAATCACAAACAGTGAGACGAAGATGTTTGTGACTTCTTTATCTTGCCTATCGGAGAACTATCACGATCTCAAGCCAATCAAAGATTGTACTCGTACGATAGAATATGCAAGATCAGATCACACAACTACGATAAAAGTAGTATCGGTCTGCCTTCACAATCCCAATGAAGTCTTTAAATCGTTAACATGGTTTTAGAGAAGAAAACCAAAGGTTAAAGGAGAATCGACTCTAGCGAGCGCACTAGTATCACACAGACGTGTAGGGATTAGTTTTGCACAATGCTAAATGTCTCCTTTATATAACCTTCAAATCAGGGTTTTGCCTTAGTTACAAAGCAATCCATATTCACCATTAGATGAAAACCTGATTTAGATTCAAGCTAATATTTCTCAACCGTTAGATCGAAAACTTAGCTTGTCATACACACTTGGGTAGATGTTTACTGGGTTTGTAAAAACCATGCCCAAACGTGTACGTGTATGTTGGTTCAACATAGTAACCCAAAAGGTTAACCATATGAGCATTTCATATTAACCTTGTTCTTCTTCACCATAACTAGTTTAATTGACTCAAATGAACTAGTTAAAGAGTTGTTCAATTGCTATGAGATCTTACGTAACTACACAAGACACAATTGAAACAAAAATGATTCGATTCGATTGAATCGACTCATGAACTTTATAGCCACCATTTGCATAAAGCATTCCTTAGTAATTTAAGTTTCATGTTCAGAGCATATCTTTAGATCATAACCTCTTAAGATCACAAACAAGTTCGCGGACTTAAGACAACCGGTGGAGTTTTCCAAACTCAGCAGAAAATCTCAGCAAAGATACTTTCGCCAGTTCGCGGACATACACGCAAACGAGTTTTTGGAAAATCCCAGCAGAAATTCTCGGTACAAGAACTTCAGTCAGTTCGCGGACTGGGTTCGCGGACTTTACAAAGCCAATTCCTCCGGTTTCTCTCAATCAACAAAGTTCGAAAACTTCGGATTAAAGAATACATGGTTATGTAATCTAAACTCTCATTCCAATCACTGAGACATTCTCAGAGGAAGTTATGTAGCCGTTATTCACAGACCGTTTCGCGTCAGAGCAATTCTCAAAGTAATTGAAACTTTTCATGACTTTCGTCACTAAGTGAAGATAAACTTGATCAAAGCGAAACGCTTTACCAACACATGATTTCGAGATATAGATAGGCGAGATATACTCGGCTCGAAATATCAAATGTGTATGATCCAGTCTATATAGCATACAACTTTTGTCTCATAAGAAGTATGAGATAGAAGAGATAGACATTTGAGTGATAGATAAGTTCAAGTCTCCACATACCTTTTTGTTGATGAAGTTCCACGGTTACTTGAGTAGATCTTCGTCGTTGTATGATGAATCTCCAAGAAGTCCTTGAGCTCAACTACACTTTTCTATCCTAGTCCGAGACTTAGCTATGTAGGCTAGAAATCAAGACTCATAGTTTTGATCACTAACATTGACAAACATGCTTGAGATAGCAACGTATGCGAGGTCGACCGAGCTATGCTCTAACAAAAACCAAAGTCAGACATCCCATAGATCTAGAGTACTCATATGTATACTAAACATTAGTATATCTGACTTACATATGAGCTACAACATCACAACTTTATTATTATTTTCATATATCAATCACGAAGATATGATCCAAAGATCGGCTATACTCAAAAGTCACTAATCATAAGGAAGTGAGCCAATATATGAGATTGAAACACAATTGTTTATCTCATAAACTCAAATGCAATATACCATAATTATTCAACAGAAAATCAAGTATTTCAATTACCTCAATCTTGTAGGAAATTGAATTACGAAACTAGCGCAAAAAGAATGAGGTCATTCCGGGTTCGGGCGAAGAAGTTATGGGCAAAACAGTTTTACACTCCTGCGTATGGAACAATCACACCAATCACTAGGACCGGTTACAGTAATCACTAGGACCGGTTACACTAGTTACTTGTGATGGGTCACAACACTAAACTGTTTTTGACATAACTTTTGCATACAATGTCTGTATTTAGTTATTCTTGGCTCGTTTTAACCGTAAAAACAAGAACTGCACATATATGGCCAGTAGATATCAACACCATGAACTCAAAATTACCGTTTCTATCAAAATCTCAAATATAGATAAAGAAGGAATGAGTATAGAAGAGAAAAATATCCCTAAAGATTTCAATTAGTCATATAATAACAAAGAGATCATGTGCTCAGTTTTATGTGCTTCCTCTCCCTTCATAAGATTGAGCACAAAGGTGAGCATGCACATTCCAACATAACTAGGTTGTGTTTATCTGAGACTTGTCTTCTTTGTCACAAGGGACTAAGACAGAATCATTCTTGACCTTTTGCTTGGTTTGATTTCTCTTATTCTATATCTTGTTTATCTTCTTTGACTTGTGATGAAGAGTGTCATTATCACAACGTTCACTAGTACAAGAGATTTCACACATGATGTCTCTCTTTAGTCTTTCAAGAAAACTCTTGTAATTATTGTTACCAACAATTAACAGCTGAGAGTCACTCTTGTGACTAACTTTTGGTCCCTTCTTGTCTATGGAGGACTTTGAGACCTATTTAGAGTTCGGTTTCGCATGAGCAGCTTTCTCCTTCATACCATTAGGATGATTGTCCTTTTGAATACTTTGCAAAACAACTTTTCTCCAATTTGGAACATCATATCTTGTCTTAGCATTTACAAAGTCATCTCTGTTTCTATATTCGGGTCTTTTATGAGATGGCCTTGTCGAGCGATAGGCAAAATTTGAACTATCATTCTTTTGCCTAAACTTTGGACAATATCGATCCGAGTTCCTTTGGGGAGCAATATTATCCAATTCGTTTGATACAAAAGAAAGTGCATCTTGCATCTTACTAACTTTGCATCCCCATTGCAAGTGTCCTTTATTACCACAATAATAACAATGCTTAGTAACATACGAAGTCTGAGTTTTAATATTACCTTTTTGTGGATCCGCTTGCATTGGAGATCGACGAGTTTTTCTTATTCTTCTTCTTCTTCTTCTTCTTCAACATTGTTGGTTTCTTGACATTAGAAGAAGTCCTCTCTTTGATTGATGTTAGTTGAACACAATTCTTAGGCTTAACAGGTTTTTCTACTTTACAAGAAATAGGAGCATCTTTGACATCAGTTGAAGCCTTTGAGAAGAATTTGTAGCTTTGAAATTTTTATCTCATTGTTATCGTTGGAAGCACTTGATTCCTTATATCCCAATCCTCGTGTATCACCATGATATCTTCCTTCTTCTAACAATGAGGATAAATTGTTTGTGTTATCATTGGACTTTTTCAAGTACAAATTTTCTTCTTCCAATGTCTTGATTTTATCAAGAGCACCAACTAGATCAGCCTCAAGATGTTTTTCTCGTGAGAGATACATACCTTCTTTCTCTTCAAATCTCTTTTGTTGAGAATTAACCCTTGCTTCAGATTCAACAAGTTTCTTTTCCGACAAAAAAGAGATCTCTTCGAAGATTTTCACATTCTAATTTCTTAGAATTTAGCTCGTAGGTACGATCTTTAAGAACAGAATCACTGGTGCGGTAACCCATATAACATCCTTGAAAAACCCCCTTCAGTTTCTTGTTCTCACGACAAAGAAGAGTCATGACACCAAGAAAATCCGAAGTTCTTAGTTTTTTATTTTTTTAAGGATCCAGTAGTTTAGAGTATTCTGGGATATCCTCTTCTATTTCTCGTTCAAAATCTGAGTCATTATCAACGAAAGTTTCATCTAACCCTTCTTGTAGACGTATTTTCCAGTCGTCATCGGTTTCTACATCATTAACAAGATTAACTTGTCTAGTAGAATCTCTCGAGATGATATCATTATGATCTTCAGATATTGACTCGTACATGTCATCATCAAGTGTTAATTCAAAAATCTTGACACCTTGGTTTATGTTACCTGAATCATTCTCAGGTTCTATAAAAACTATTCTTATATTCCAGTCTGATAGGTTGGATCGCACCAAGCACAGATTGTTAGATCTTTTCGTGTTTGCATGGTCTGATGCCAATTGAAAAAACGAGGGTACCCAAATACACCACAATCTTTAGAATATCCACCTATAAGTCCTCTTACCGAAAGTGATTATCTATGTACAAAGTCGAGACAATACGAAAAATAGGTATTCACACTTTGTGTGATCGTCTATGGATACGAGATAGAGACAATACAACAATCAAACAGTGATTACTTGATAATAGGTTCGGACTTAACCAAACTCTATAGGATCACTATCAAGTAATACGAAGTTAACGTTTGTGTAGTTTACTTTAAATTATAATAATAACAATTATAATTTCGAAAAGTAAAAGTAAATGACACATCAAGATTTTGTTAACGAGGAAAACTGCAAATGCAGAAAAACCCCGAGACCAAGTCCAGAACTGAAGACTCTCAGAATTAAGCCGCTATACAAAATATAAACCAACTTCATATAGTTGATACCAAGCAATCAACCCTAGTTCACTTAGTTTCTTCAGTATCCATGCGCTTCTGACATTTAATAAGTGCACGCAGTGGATCCTTTGGATCGTATTCCAAACAATAAAGGAACAACAAATCTGTTTGGTAACAACTCTATTGATTCTTTAAGATAAAGATATCTCAAGTCATATGCAAAGGATCTTCCATTTAAACTAATAAACTCCTTTGCATGGTTAGATCAATCTATCCAACAACTACAGAAGTATCAGATTTTATATTTGCAATCAATCAATATAGAATCTAACAAGAGACTATAACGCGATGCGGATCTCACGCAACTAATCAATAGAATAAATCCGATTCTAGTTGGATCCCAGCCGATCAAGGTTTGTGCTACACAAAGATATGAGAAACCAATAAGAAATCTTTTTCGTCTTCAAATCTTCTTTAATCTTCAATTAAACCTGCACAACACCACTTGAATCTCTTGTGATCAATCACACACAGAACGGAGTCTGTTAACAACGGATTATCACAAGATTCCTTTAGATCTACAAACAGTTCTAAAGATCCCGTCGAAACTTCGATCTAGTTTGAGTGAATCTTATATCAGAAGAGAAGATTCTCAAGAATAAGCAAACTAGGTGCAATCAAAGTTCAACAACCGTTAATCAATCAAATCAATCGAAAACTAATAAACTGCAATTATCTGGTTTCCCACCAGCGGTATTCGTAGAGCTTCTTGATCCCACATAAGTCTTTAAACAAGCAGTCGTAAGAGATTTCGCCTAATTAGGGTACTTTCCTCTCCGGATAGACGGCTCCACCAGAAAAAACAAAAAGATGAAGTTTGTCTGGATCTTAGGATAGTTTGCAAGAGATACAAACTTAGGTATATAAACCAAGGATGTTTGGACACCAAGGAATTTCCAAAACCGAAAATTCTTAAGATATGCAATAAATGCCCAAAATCAGTTTTCATAATTCCTGGAAATGCTTTGTCCAATATTTCCGAAATCTCTCAATAGAAAATCTCCAATCAGTAAATGCACATTACTAATTTTTATTTTCTAGAGATATGCATTTAATTGCTGGTAATTAAAGCATATAAAACTAACAACCTTAATTAAAAGATTCTTAATTTATTTCGGACCGGGATCTCCTTGAGTTATTAAGGAATATCTTTGAACAATAAAAGATAAGAGTTAATGTTTGTAGGATCAGAATCTCGCAACAATTGTGTCTCAGCGAAGTTATCAATGGTACAACACAATAGCGTCGCAGAACAATTTCAGAAACGACGTCAGCAAGGATCACGAGAAAGATGTGATAGTCCTGCGAAAATTAGAGAGCTTGCGAAATTAACATTTGTAAGGTTGCGAGAATGTCGCAAACCATATCCGAAAATAAAGGACAGATTAGCTGTCATCTACTATGTATTTCCTTATAAATAGTCATTCGAGTTGTAAAGGAGAGGGAGATCTTTTTTGAGTAAGAAACAAGTAAATATGAGAGAGAAAGTTGAGAGCAGAGATCATTCTTGACTTCTTTATCTTTCTTGTAAGAATATTCAAAAATTAATCAATAAAATTAAGAGTGTAAACCTAAAAATGAGTTGATCAACAATGAAATCATATGAGTGGTGTAGTGTAGGATTTCCTGCAACTACATAATGGCGCTAGAAACAGGGAATTGAAGATCGAAAGTTGAAGATTGTTGATTGAGAATATTCAAATCAAGAAAGTGATTAAATAAATCAGTGAATCAGTTAGAAAAAAGATGAGTAGAATTAATGAAAATGGCAAAAGATTGGAGTGTAATATGATAACAAAAAGCTTGATTAATGAATTCCATGAAAACATCAAAGGAAGAATACATAAACGAAATTTTGAAGGAAAGAAAGTTATGGCGGTAGAAAAAATCACCCTTGAAAGATGGGAAAAGCAAAAATTGCATTCATGGCGGAAGAAATACCAAAAGAAAATTTGAACCATACATCTCCGTTGGTCATCACAGTGCCTATTACACGAAAAAGAAGGAAGAGACAACAATAAAATCCACAGGAGAATGGATGTTGAACAGAACTTTAATCGATACAGGAAGTTCAGTTGATATAATATTTTATCATGCATTCCGGGGAATGGGATTTAAAGAAAGAAATGTCCAGTTCAACATATTTTGTTCACGGCTTTGGAAAATCCACAACAAAACCTAAAGGAGAAATAGTGGTACGAATTCCACTTGGAGAAATCGAAACACATGTAACATTGTGTGTGGTGGATATGGAATCGCCATATAATATGTTATTAGGAAGATCATGGATACATGCGATAAAAGTGTGGTATCAACGTTGCATCAATGTATTAAATTCCCCACTCCAAATGGAATAGGTGAAATCAGAGGAGATGTTGACAATGCGAAATTATGTCATCAAATTGAAGTAAAACATTATGAAGAACAAGCAAAAAAGAAACAATTTCGCAGAAAATTGGCAAAGGAAGCAAAGAAGGAAGAAGAATTTAGAGTATATATGATAAGGGCAAAAAGAAGGCAAAGGAATACCCAGCGAAATTTCGGAAGAAGGGGAAGACCCATAAAAGCAATAAAAGAACCAACACCAATGGGAGAACCTAAACCCAGTTACACTGCCGCAGAACCAACAAAAGAAATAAATGTTGGGACTGTAGAGGAGCCTCTAATGTTGAGAATTGGAACCAAAATGGATATAGAAGAAGAAGAAAGAACTGTCAACTTGTTGCGAGAATATAAAGATATTTTCGCAGGAAACATGGATGAGATACCAGGAATAGATCCATCAATTGCTTGCCACAAATTGGAGATTAACAAAAATGTGAGACCATTTAAACAGAGAATAAGAAAAATTGCAACAACTTACCATTCCCAAATAGAAGAAGAATTACAGAAAATGCTTGAGGCAGGAATTATAAGAGCTAAATACCCAGAATGGATAGCGAATATGGTCATTGTCCCAAAGAAAAACAAGGGAATCAGGATTTGCATAGATTTCACTGATTTGAACAAAGCTTGCCCCAAAGATAGTTTTCCGTTACCCGATATTCCTCAAATGGTGGAATCTGCAGCGGGAAATGATAGGGTATCATCTTTAGATGGGTACAAAGGGTATAACCAAATTCCTCTCGCTGAAGAAGATCAAGAACATACTGCTTTTTTGCCCCTAGAGGTTTATATTGTTACACGAAAATGCCATTTGGTTTGCGAAATGCGGGAGCGACATATCAAAGAATGGTAGAGAAGGTGTTCGCAAAATGGATACATAAAACATTAGAAGTATACGTGGACGACATGTTAGTAAAGAGTAAAGAAGCTAAAGACCATGTACAAGACTTGAGGGAGATTTTTGAACAAATGCGGCAGTATAACATTAAATTGAATCCTGAGAAGTGTACTATTGGAGTTGCATCGGGAAAATTTTAGGCTACATTGTATCAAAGGAAGGAATACAGGTTGATCCAGAAAAAGTGCAAGCAGTTCGTGACATGCCAACACCAGCAACAATAAAAGATGTACAGAAGTTGAATGGGCTTCTAGCTTCGCTGGGGAGATTCATTTCGCGATCATCAGACAAATGCAAATATTTTTTCGATATACTCAAGAAGGGTGCAAAATTTAAATGGAGTGATGAATGTGAAAAGGCTTTTCAAGGAATCAAAGAACATCTTATGAATACAACTATTTTACAAAAGGCAGAACCAGGAGAAGAATTATTGATTTACCTTGCGACAACGTCGCATGCATTAAGTGTTGTGTTATTGCGAGTAGACGCAGGAGTGGAGAAACCCATTTATTACATTAGCAAAACTTTTAATACCGCTGAGAAGAATTACTCAAAGATTGAAAATTAATCTTAGCATTAGTTTATGCATCATTTAAGCTCCGCATATACTTTCAAGCACACAAGATAAAGGTATTAACAAAAGTACCAATTGAATCAGTGATGAAGAATTCTAAAAGATCAGGAAGGGTGAGAGATGGAATGCACAAGTAGGCCACTTTGATATTAAATATGAAATTTTGTCTTCACCAAAATCACAAGTTGTTGCGGATTTCTTGGCAGAATTTCCTTTAGAAGAAGATGAAGCAGTAGAAGAAATGATGGATGTAGAAGAAGAACATGGAGATCCAAAAGATTTATTAAAACCAAATAGATGGGAAATATTGGTAGATGGATCATCAAATGGAGAAGGAAATGGAGTTGGAATTGTTTTAATTTCGCCAGAAGGAATAAAGATGGCTTTTTCATTCAGATTGGAATTTGCATCCACTAATAATGAAACAGAATATGAAGCTGTGATACATGCTTAAAATTCGCAATAGAAATGAAACTAGAAAATGCCAGGATCACTAGTGATTCGCAGCTAGTTATTCGCCAAATAAAAGGAGAGTATACTACAAATGAACCATCCTTGAAGAAATACAAGAAGCTGGTTGAAGAATTATCAGCGAAAATCCCAAAGATAAAATGGAGGCACATTTCAAGAAAGGATAATAGACTCGCAGACGCTTTTGCTTTCATCTCAAGCATGATGACAGATCCAACTGCGAGATGCATAAAAATACAAACACTTCTGTCACCATCAATAAATAAAGAAGAGGAAGATGTGGATGTGATGATAGATAATGAAAAAGAAGAACAAATAACAATGTCGCAGACTGGAGAATGGAACTTCATGCATATTTGGCGAAAGGAGAAACACCAAGAAATAGATTGGAAACACACAAGTTAAAAAGCCGAGCAACGAATTATGAATTAAGAGATGGGTTGCTATATACCGAAAATCCTTTAGTGGACCATCACTCAGATGTTTGACACGAGAGGAAGGAGAAAAGGTGCTGAAAATGTTACATAGTGGAGACTGGCAATCATAGTGGAGGAAGATCTTTGGCACATAGAGCAAAAATGCAAGGTTATTATTGGCCATACATGCATGAAGATGCAAAACAAATATCAAGACGTTGCGAAGATTGTCAGCGACATGGAAAGAAAACATGCACCAGGAGCACCATTGTCATCTTCAACCAGTGTGTGGCCCTTTGGAAAATGGGGCTTAGACATTGTGGGGCCATTTTTACCAGGAACTGGACAAAGAAGATACTTAATAGTCGCAACAGATTATTTCACAAAATGGACAGAAGTGAAGGCAGTACAACATATTCGCGACAAAGATATCTTTACATTCATATTCGAAAATATCATTTGCAGATTTGGAATTCCTGCACAGTTGGTATCTGATAATGGGAAACAGTTTGAGGGGCAGAATATAGAAATGTTACTTAATGCATTCAAGATAAAATGTGGAAAGTCCACTCCTTTGTATCCACAAGCTAATGGGCAAGTAGAAGCAACAAATAAAACAATTGCAGATATATTAAAGAAGAAATTGGAAGGACATCACAGATCATGGTGCGAACAAGTACATAATGCAGTATGGGCTTATAATACAACTAGAAGAGAAGCTACTGGAATGTCACCTTTTTGTTTAACATACGGAGTTGAAGCGGTGTTACCAACAGAAGTTGTTATTCCGACAACAAAAAGAGAAGCTTGGGAGAAAAATCTTAGTGCGGGTTAATTTTAAACAAACTTGATGAATTAGAAGAAAAAGAGAAAAATTTACAACATATGGAGAATTATCAGCGAAGATTAGCTCGAGAATATAATAAACGTGTCAAAATACGTGAATTTCAACCAGGAGATTTAGTTCTGCGAGAAACACCAATATATCAGCGAGAAAATGGTGGAAAATTAGCGAAAAAATGGGATGGACCTTACATCATTAAGGAGATAGTTGGAACAGGAGCTTATAGATTAATGGATCCAGAAGGAAGAGATGTTGGTCATAGATTAGACAGACCATGGAACAGTTGTATTAAAAGATATTATCAGTAAGAAGCTTTGAGAAGTTATGAATTCTGAAAGAATAATTGCAGAATTACTCATATCAAAAGAAGATCATGATGTGCGAAATTGTCGCAGAGATAACACAGAACAATGACATAAAAGAAAGGGGCGAACCTTTATGGCGTACACCCTAGTTCGCGAATAAAATTTCGCAAGAGGCAAATGTAAGACCTAAAGTACGTCATATTAGGGGGTACCTGTTACATGGCTCAGGGAAAGGCTACACCGCCACCGGAACCTGAGTCATGGAGATTTGGGGTCAATAAAGCCCATCCGGGAGAGGCACCTTGGATTCTCAACTTAAGCATATGACTTAGGTTGGGCGACTAAGGTAATAAGGACTCTCCCAAGGAGTGCAGAATCTGATCAAGGCGCCGAGGTACACGGTTGAGTCAAGAGTGCCGGGGGTTTGAAGCGTCCTTGCCATTCTTGACAAGTCTTGGCTTATACTGCACTCGGCCTGAAGAAAACCCCACTTAGGGTGCAGTCTCGTAACCATAAGCCCTATAGGTAAAAGGGATAAGAGGCTGCGAAAACAACTGGTTGTTGTTAAGACTGGATGGGAGGAGCTAACCTTGTATGGTAGAAGTACGCCTCCTTGAAGGGGCAACCAGGGGGAGATAAGGGCGGCACCCTCCATTAGGGAGCTGATAAGTGTCTTAAGACGCAAATGTCATGAGGCTTTTTATTCGCAAGGATATTAAGGCTTGTCATATTTGTGCAACAATCCTGAAGAGGCAATAATACAAAAGAAAAGATAAGACGAGATCAATGGGTTTTCGCATGAAAGTGCGAAGACGTCCTGCGATTTCGTCGCAAGACGGCAATGTCATGGGGCTTTATTTTCGCAAGAATATTTAGGCCTGTCATATTGTCGCAACATTCCTGAAGAGGCCATAATACAAAAGAAAAGTTAAGACAAGATCAATGGGTTTTTGTATGAAAGTGCAAGGACGTCCTGCGATTTTGTCGCAATGACAAGAGATGGCATAATAAGACCTTTAATTAGGAAGGAAAATAAGACCATATGATAAAACAAATTAATTATAAGCATTCATAACAGATTATTTTTTGCAAGAAAGATAATGAGAGGCAAGTATGGGAATTGATACACAAGAAGCATTATCTTTCTTATCAACAAAATATTAAAAGGAAAAGTTGACTCCAAAGTCGATTAAAAAATGCAACTCTCAAAAGTAATAAAAATAAGACAGTTCAAGAAAACAAAGCTAGATAAGAAGCTCAAGCTTCAATATTAATGTCAGTAGCAGGAGATTACAGAAATTCTTCGCCAACATTTTCGCAAGCTTCTCCTTCATTTCGGCTTTGATCTTCGCCATGACTAGCATCTTGATTATCGCCAGCAATTACTTCTTCAGGAGAAATTTCTTTATCATTCTGATTAACACCAACAGATACTTCTTTAGAAGGAACCTCTTCTTCATCTTCCAGGAAATTATCATCTGCACCGCTTTCGTAATCATAATCACTATCAGTAGGACGAGGAACTTCATCATCATCTACTTCTAAAGGATCAATTGATGTTGGAAGAAGAGAGTTGGACAATAAAATGTCATTTACAAGGACCTCATCCCGGAGATGAACTTGGCGAAGAAGTGCTCTTTGATGATTCCTATCTTGAATATCCTTAAAATAAGCAAGATAATCAAGTCTTCTTTCTGCTCGGCCGCGAGAACCAGTAAAGGTAGAGACGAGCAATGCATTCTCTTAGCGAATTTTAGCATATTTAGCCTCCAGATCAGAAATAGAAGAATGAAGATTTTTCTCAGACTCTGCGAAAAATAGAATACAAAATTTTATTAAGATAAGGAATTCAGAGAGATATGACAAAGAAAAGATAATTAAGGCAGTCAAACTATTATGACTACCTTCTTTTTGCGAAATAAGGTGTTGAATCAAGGATAGACAACTATTCTCCCAATGGTCCATTGCGTCATCAAATTTATCTCCAACTAAACCTTTAAGTCGAGACTGAAGATTTTTCTCTTTAGAAATAAGAAAGGCATTCTTCTTCGCAAGAGAAGAATAAGATTCTTCTAATTTGGAATATTGTTCTTTAAGCTGGTTTGCCTTCACACTTAAAGCTAGTCTACCTTAAATGGGTGTATCTCTTTCAGTGATATATGATTCTGTTACTTCTTTAAGTTCATTTCTCAAAGATCGAAGAGATTGCTCTTGGTCAGCACATACTTTTTGGAGAATACTAAGTTGTTGCGAAGATATCGCCATCTTGTTTAAATAAGTTCGCTTCTCTTGAGATAAGGTTTTATTCTCATCTGATAAAGTTTCCATCCCTAAATTAGCTTTAGTTAAAGAATAAGAAAGACGAGATACTTCATTACTTAATAGATCTTGTATTTGAACTAATTGAGTATTTTCATTGGTAAGATTATTTATCTGATCAAGAGAATATGAATAGAGGTTATCTAATTGGTTATATTGATCCATCAAGATTTCTTTATCAACACGGGATTCTTCAACAGCTGATTCAAATTGATATCTCTCAATTATTCGTTTCTGATTTAATGCTTAACATGCGAAAGAGGGATTTAAAGGATAATTAAACATGGGAAGGATAAAACCATCGAAAAGGCAAATTAAAGACATAAATAAGGAAATCATACCTCTTAATTCATCATTCTTCTTGCGAAGATTGTCGCGATCCAGCAAAACATTCTGAAGCTTCTGATTTTCAAGACGAATAGCATTACATTCTTTTTCTAAAGCTGTCTGCGAAGCAGCTCTGCCAGAACCCAAATGCTTGCTCAGAATCTCGCAAACATTAGACTTGATGGGATCAGTAGAAGACTTCTTGCCGTCATCCAGAATTTCAGATAAAACTTTGAAAGAAATATCTATCCTTCCACGGTCTCTTTCGACAGAGGAAGAGATTTGGGTAGAGAACTGGTAGAGACAGAAGGTAGAGAAACATACTCAATGGGAAGAGAAAAGGTTTCATTCGCAGAAGGATCCACAAGGGGAATTTCAATCATAGAAAGGTCAACTGAAGAAATGAAATCAGAGGTAGCATTTTCGCGAATTGGAGATAAAGATTTATCTTGCGAAGATGTCGCATGAGATTTGAAAGAAATGAAATCAGAGGCAGCATTTTCGCGAGTTGGAGATAAAGATTTATCTTGCGAAGATGTCGCAGGAGATTTGGAAGAAATGAGTAGGTGAAAGGGAACAAAAGTTGGAAAAATTTTAAGGTGGCGAGATTTCTTGTGAGGTTTATGAAGATCTTTATCACCCTGCGAATTACAATCCAGATAAGAAACAGAGGCAACAATATTGTTATTAGAAAAAGATAGTGTTTCTTACTACCTTCTCATTCACAGACTTTCTTTTATGTGCGACAACCTTATGCTGTGATTTGGGATTGTTAGGGTTCTGAACTGTAAATTTAGTGTTGGAGCCGCTTTTGCTGAAATAACAAGAGTATGGGAATCACATAGACAACATCAAATAAGGCAATAAACAAGATCAATTTCAAATATATCAATTCAACAAAACTCATAAAGAAGAAAAGAGAAGACTAACCTTGATGAATCCATGAAAAATAATAGCAGGGAGATTGTCTCGAAAAAAATTACGAACTATGAAGATCTAGTATGAAGATGAAGAAGAACTTAAGAAGGTTGAAGAAGAAAGAAGAAAAGTTGCAATAATGGAATTTGCAGGAGAACGATGAAGTTGCAGAGAAAATAAAAAGAACAAAAAAGAGAGTGAGAAGGAATATATATAGAGGGAATTTCTCCTCGAGAAAATCAACACGATTAATACGGAAAGATATAAGCAGTTAAAAGGCAACGGTTACAAAAGACGTGTCGAGAAATAAACGGAAGAAAGAATACGTGTGATAAATGCAGAATATAAAGAAGAGAACAGCTGTGACATTTCTCACATCATTCTCTACTTGGTAGAGAAGATATGAGAAGAGACAAGATGTAAGATCAGAATCTCGCAACAATTGTGTCTCAGCGAAGTTATCAATGGTACAACACAATAGCGTCGTAGAAAAATTTCAGAAATGACGTCAGCAAGGATCATGAGAAAGATGTGATAGTCCTGCGAAAATTAGAGATCTTGCGAAATTAACATTTGTAAGGTTGCGAGAATGTCGCAAACCATATCCGAAAATAAAGTAAAGATTAGCTGTCATCCACTATGTATTTCCTTATAAATAGTCATTCGAGTTGTAAAGGAGAGGGACATCTTTTTTGAGTAAGAAACAAGTAAATAGGAGAGAGAAAGTTGAGAGCAGAGATCATTCTTGACTTCTTTATCTTTCTTGTAATAATATTCAAAAATTAATCAATAAAATTAAGAGTGTAAACCTAAAAATGAGTTGATCAACAATGAAATCATATGAGGGGTGTAGTGTAGGATTTCCTGCAACTACAATGTTCGTGTTCAAAGTTGTTGACATCTTTTCTTTGTAAATCCTCTTTCATATTTACAATCTTGGAATCGATTATACCACACTTCCAAACAAGTTTAGAATTGGTTCATCTGTATTCCAAGACAACTATGTGATTGATCAATTATCAATTCACAATCATGGGTTCAATCGGTTCTACCAATCACAAAGATCGGTTCTACCTTAATATGGATTACTTGTGATCGAACAAATAAGTTACCAGGACCGTGTACGTCAGTTACCAGGATCGGTTACGTCAATTATCAGGACCGGTTACCATATACTCATGGTATTGCTTGTGCTCGGTCACACAAGTCACTAGGATCGGTTACACCAATTACTAAGACCGGTTACACCAATTACAAGGATCGATTACACAATTCTTTTGTGACCGATGAGGATGGAAAATCTCTAGAGGTTATTTTCCATAAGTGTGAAAGTTGAAAACAAAATTTTAGCCATTGTCGAATACCAAAAGAAGAAAACAGGAGCTGAAACGATGTGAAAAACCACATCCGTGGATTTGTCCTATGTGAGAGTAAATCACTACCACTCTTATGTGGCCTAATTCAGTCGAACTTTGTTTTGTATTCCTTGTAAATTTATAATTCCTTAAAGTTTGGAGTCATAGTAGGCATGTCAAGATAAAATAGTGTATCTTACCTAGATTTTAGGAGGCTAAAAAGGTGGGTTTTTGGTATTCCATGTAAAACCTGGAATACCTTAATGCTCTCCTGGATTAGACAGTTATTTTATAACTACTTTTTTTATTTAAATTTTTCTTATGCTCAAAACCATAAATTTATATGGTTTAGTTTTTTATTTATTTTTTAATTAATTAATTTAGCTTGTATACAAGTCTGTTGACAAAAAGTATACTACGTTAACCCAATGTGGAAAACAAACACCATTTAAAATAACCATTGCCATGATAGTCTCGAATAAACCAAAAAATACCCTAACCTGGATAGCGTTTTTCATATCCAAGCTCCCAAACAGATCCTTAGGTTTCTTTACTCACCATGTTGCTATTTCTTATTTCACTGTTTATTAATCAAAACACCATATACTCATCAAGATGCTATTTCCTAACTATGATCAGCTTGACTTCATTATTTGTAATTCTTTTATCATCTTCATACCCAATGATTCGAGGTAAACACCCACACAAATTATTTGTAGCGCCGAGAGGATGCCTAATGGCCATAGCATCTCCAATAACATTCGGCGAGACCACTTCATTTACAGAATGTGATGTTGGAGACACTGGAAGGGCCTTTTTTGTGAATGGCATTGAAGAGTTCTCACGTAATGAATTTCTTTTAGAAACTGAAGCTTAAAATGCGTCAGTTAATCAAGCATGCTAAAATCTTCACTTGAAATTGGCCAAGCTTAACAAGCTCAGTTACATGAGGCGTGGGTTTAGCAAAAATCAGAAACTAATTCACCCTGACAACAACAGTTCCACTTTTAGGGTGACACATCTGACCATAAATGTTAAGAAAATAGTGAGGGTTAAAATTGTATTTTTGTTACGTTGTCAATGCTATTCACGTGCCTGAAGTCAACATTTTAGTCCGTCGGATGATTTGCATATATGGCATGATCTTAGCGAAGGTGTGTATTTATGTCTTTTTCTGCGGCGCCAACTCAAATGATTAACCGTTCTTTTTGACAGTGAGGCATTTTTCCAACTATTTTTAACGTTGGGTAGATTTCCAACATTGTAGGTCATATTGGGGCATTTTCCCAATTTTCCCTAGCCTATCAACCTTTGTTTTGTATTCCTTGTAAATTTATAAAATGAACCGGCTCATGCATACGGTACCCACACGCGGACACTTCCTTAAAGTTTGGAGTCAGAGTAGGCATGGGACTCGGCTAAAAGTTTGGAGTCAGAGTAGGCGTGAGACTCGGCTAATATAGTATATAAGAGATATTTGTCCTCAGGTTCTCGTTAGCTTTACAGACACATAAGACAAAGCAAAAAAAGAACGGAAGAGAAGAGAACAATCAATCAATGTCGTCGACACTCCCACAAGATATGATTATTGATATCCTTACGAGGTTACCCGTGACATCCATCTCAGGATTTAAGTGTGTATGCAAATCATGGCATGACCTATTTAATGACATACAATTTCGCAAGTTGCATTATGATCGTATCAATATCCAGAAGAAAAGCAATCTGATTAAGATTATTGCTGGTAAGGGAAATGACCTCTATTCTATAGATGTTTATGATTCAGGAAAAGTATCTGAGGTTGTTAAGATAGTCGATTACCCGTTCTACAATGAAAAGTATCGAGAATTTGATGATAATCTTGGTATTTTAGGTTCTTGTAATGGCTTAGTTTGCATACGTCCTAGGTTCGATCTTATTTGCTTTTGGAATCCATCTACTAAAGACCACAGGATTGTATCGAAGGTGCAACAAACCGAAACGCCATCTTCATGGTGTAGGTTTGGATTCGGTTATGATCTCAATACTCAGGATTACAGGTTGGTGAGTTTTGAAAGATTTATGGATGAACGTCGTGGCTCTCAAATCATGGTCTATTCATTAGCATCAAACTCGTGGAGTACTACTCCTTATAACATGCCGTATACACTTGCCTGTCGAGCACGGCCAACATCGTTATACTTTAACGAAGCTCTTCATTGGTTAACAGATGACTCAAAGGTTCTCGTGGGTATCCTTCCAGGGGATCGTGGCAATGTGTGGGTTATGGAGGAGTATGGAGTGAGAGAATCTTGGACTAAACGATTCACCGTTACTTAACGAGCAATAAATTTTGTCTATTTCAGGCCGATAGATTATCTACTAAATGGAGAGAAAATTCTGCTAAGTGTTCGATCACAGAATACATGTAGCAATGTTTTAGTTTGTTATAACCCGAAGAGTAAAAGGGCGAAAATTCTAAAGACCCATGACAGTGATCCGGAATGGTTCTTTGCCTATACTTATGAGGAGAGTTTGTTTTCCGTACGTCCTAAGCAGAGTTCAGTTGTTGGTATTCGTCATTATTTGGGAGATGAGCAAGTTGAACAAGAACCATTGTTAAAACATGATCACAAGAGAAGAAAGCTTGTAAATTAATTGAAGAGTGCATGTCTATAAAAAGTGAAGATCGGCCTCTCTTTTTCTGCATTTTACTAAGATTACTGCATTTCGTCTAATACATTCTTAGTTTTTCCTTGATAGATGAGTTTGTACTTGAGTTTAATTAAGATCATTTCTCTAATTTCTTGTGTTGCGTTTATAATAAGGTTCTGCGCTATTTTGATTCCTTTGAACTCTCATCTGAACCAAGGAATAGAGAAGGGGGAATTTGATCAATCAAATTTTTACTGCCAAAACATGTTATTATCCTTCTCAGAGATACTAGCATTTATATTACCAAGAAAAGTATAGAACAAGGAGGATGAAATGACCTACTCACGCTACTAAAATGTCTATGATTTTCATCTTCAATATCCTTCCTATTATTTAGCCATATCCCTATGTTATCCTTCGATCTGGATTCTTTTTCTCCTAAAGTTTGCTTTTTGGTGAAAATAAGCATTATTCATGTCATGTAAAAGCATAACATCATCCTAACCTCTTTGCCTCCACAAACCCACTTCTATATCGTACCAATATTTCAAGTTTCTAGTCAACTCATTCACTCTATCTAAATTTTGACTACTATTAATTCCAGTCATCTCAGACAACTGAGATTCAAGATTGGAAATTTGAGAGTTTATTGGAACATCCACTCACATAGGTGATTTCCGTCACTCAAAAACGTATGTGCCATTCAAGAAGTGACAACTGTCTTTTACAGAGTTGTTGCTTCACAAAAGTCCACGAAGAAGGCTACAAAATGACGATGACGTGTGCTCTCAACAGATATTGGTGCGTCCACTGAGAGAATAAAGTGAGGTAATTACCTTGCGAAACCAATGCGTCATTACGCTTTTAAAAAAATATATCCACAAAGTATGACGTGTGCCCTCACCAGTGCGGTTACAATATGAAACCAATGTATCATTTTTCTCTTAAAAAAATATATCCACAGAGTATGTGGTTTATGATCACATCATCGCGCTTCTGAATTGTATGGGAATCTGGTAAATCTCTATTGTTATACACAAGGTTCTATGCGATTTACTGATTTAGTTTCATCATCGTCATTCTTCCATTACAAATACTGCTGAATAATTGTATTTTAAAGAAAAACAGTTGTATATCTGTTATTCTTTGGTTAACCAAAAACAAAAATATCAAAAGAGGAAGACACGACATCTTCCTAGTGGACCTTATGTATTCATCACCTTGGGACGGATGTCTCCAGCATTGCACTACACTTACTAAGATCAAAATGAATTTTACTAAAGTGCGGTGTTTATTGTGTGAGTAGAATTTAGTAACTTTCTTTCAAAAGATGATCCAAAGGAGCTTTCATTGGTGATTGTGGTGCTTAGGATAACCTCAACATTATAAGCTATGTGTGTATATATATGTTGTGAGTAAACTAGGAAAAACATGCCAGCTTGCTCTGCATAGTTCCCTAATTATATCCAGAATACATATATACATAAACGTTTACGAAGGATGGATGCAAAGATAATTTTGTATTGGATAAAAGGACTAAGATTACTGCATTTCGCCTAATACATTCTTAGTTTTTCTTTGATAGATGAGTTTGTACTTGAGTTTAATTGAAATCGTTTCTCTAATTTCTTGTGTTGCTTTTATATTAAGGTTTTGCGTTGTTTTGTTTCCTTTGAACTCTCATCTGAACCAACGAATGGAGAAGATGGAATTTGATCAATCAATTTGTTCACAGCAAAAACATGTTATTATCCTGCTCAGAGATACTAGCAGTTTATGTTACTAAGAAAAGTATCACAAGAAGGAGGATGAGATGACCTACTCATGCTACTAAAATGTCTAAGATTCTCATCTTCAATATCCTTCCTATCATCTAGCCATATCCCTACGTTATTCTGGAGAGACTCAAATTGAGTTCTTTATCTCCTAAAGTTTGTTTTTTGGTGAAAATAAGCATTATTCATGTCATTTAAAAGCATAGCATCATCCTTATCTCTTTGCCTCCAGAAATCCTCTTCTATATCATACCAATATTTCAATTACTAGTCAACTCATTCACTCTATCTGAATTTTGATTACTGTTGGTTCTAGTAAGCTCAGACAACTGAGATTCAAGAGTGGCAATTTGAAAGTTGATGCTTCCAAAATGATGATAATTTCAATTTCTAAGATAATGCTTAGTATTATGAAGACAATTAGAAAGAATATAATCAACAAATCCAGAAGCTTACATTTCCATTCCGCTTTAACAAGTTTAGAGCAAGTGGGGTCTCTAAACAAGGCTTTGCTAACTCTAATGGGTTTTTAGTGATATATTCCATTTTTCTAGTTACTAACATTATGAGACAATGATCACTACCTAGAACAATAAGGTGATATAAATTGGATTAAGGTCATTCCAGTCATAAGAATTAAGCGCCCTATCGAGTCTTTCTAGGATAAGTTCATTCCCACTTCTCCTATAATCCAAGTGAAAGGGTTACCTATATATGACATGCTACTAAGTCCATTACTAAAAAGAAAAGCATTTTTGTCATAAATCTCATTTGAATAAGAGGATTACCACCTTCTTTCTCACTGCCTTTTAGGATAAAGTTAAGATCACCTATAACTATCCAAGGATCGTTGTAGTTCGTCTAATATGTCTAAGATGGTCCCATTGTCTATTTTATAAGCATCATTTAAAGCACCATCCAAGTAAGTTACAAAAGAACTATTATTTTGTGAAAAGATGAGGGTACCCAAATACACCACAATCTTTAAAATATCCACCTATAAGTCCTCTTACCGAAAGTGATTATCTATGAACAAAGTCGAGACAATACGAAAAATCGGTATTCACACTTTGTGTGATCGTCTATGGATACGAGATCGAGACAATACAACAACCAAACTGTGATCACTTGATAATAGATTCGGACTTAACCAAACTCTATAGGATCACTATCAAGTAATACGTAGTTAAAATTTGTGTAATTTACTTTAAATTATAATAACAACAATTATAATTGTGAAAAGTAAAAGTAAATGACATAGCAAGATTTTGTTAACGAGGAAAACTGCAAATGCAGAAAAACCCCGAAACCAAGTCCATAATTGAATACTCTCAGAATTAAGCCGCTATACAAAATCTAGACCAACTTCGTATAGTTGAGACCAAGCAACTAACCCTAGTTCACTTAGTTTCTTCAGTATCCCTGCGCTTCTGACATTCAATAAGTGCACGCATTGGATCCTTTGGATCGTATTCTAAACAGCAAAGGAACAACAAATCTGTTTGGTAACAACTCTATTGATTCTTTAAGATAAAGATATCTTAGGTCATCTGCAAAGGATCTTTTTTTTAAACTAATAAACTCCTTTTCCTAGTTAGATCAATCTATCCAACAAATACCGAAGTAGCAGAGTTTAGATTTGCAATCAATCAATATAGCATCTAACAAGATACTATAACGCGATGGCGATCTCATAAAACTAATCAGTCGAATAAATCTGATTCTAGTTGGATCCCAGCCGATTAAGGTTTGTGCTACACAAAGATATGAGAAACCAATAAGAAATCTTCTTCGTTTTCAAATCTTCTTTAATCTTCAATTAAACCTGCACAACACCACTTGAATATCTTGTAATCAATCATACACAGAACGGAGTCTGTTAACAATGGATTATGACAAGATCTCTTTATATATACAAACAGTTCTAAAGATCCCGTCGAAACTTCGTTCTAGTTTGAGTGAATCTTATATCAGAAGAGAAGATTCTTAAGAATAAACAAACTAGGTGCCATCAAAGTTCAATAACCGTCAGTCAATCATATCAATCAAAAAATAATAAACTGCAATTATCTAGTTTCCCACCAACGGTACTCGTAGAGATTCTTGATCCCACATAAGTCTTTAAACGAGCGGTCGTAAGTGATTTGGCCTAATTAGGGTACTTTCCTCTCCGGATAGGCGGCTCCACCAGAAACAACAAAAAGATGAAGTTTGCCTGGCTCTTAGGATAGTTTTCAAGAGATACAAACTTAGATATTTATAGACCAAGGATGTTTGGACACTAAGGAATTTCCAAAACCGAATATTCTCAAGATACGCAATAAATGCCAAAATCGGTTTTCATAATTCCTGGAAATGCTTTGTCCAATATTCCGAAATCTCTCAATAGAAAATCTCCAGTCAATAAATGTACATTACTAATTTTTATTTTCTAGAGATATGCATTTAATTGCTGGTAATTAAAGCATATAAAACTAACAACCTTAATTAAAAGATTCTTAATTTATTTCGGATCGGGATCTCCTTGAGTTTTTAAGGAATATATTTGAACAATAAAAGATAAGAGTCAATGTTCATGTTCAAAGTATGTTGACATCTTTTCTTTGTAAATCCTCTTTCATATTTACAATCTTGGAATCGATTATACCACACTTCCCAACAAGTTTAGAATTGGTTCATATGTATTCCAAGACAACTATGTGATTGATCAATTATCAATTCATAATCACGGGTTCAATCGGTTCTACCAATCACAAAGATCGGTTCTACCTTAATATTGATTACTTATGATCGAACACACAAGTTACCAGGACCGGTTACGTCAGTTACCAGGATCGGTTACGTCAATTACCAGGACCGGTTACCATATACTCATGGTATTGCTTGTGATCGATCACACCAGTCACTAGGATCGGTTACACCAATTACTAGGACCGGTTACACCAATTACAAGGATCGATTACACAATTTGTTTGTGATTGATCACACCAATTACTAGGATCGGTTACACTAATTAATAAAAACTAGTCATACCAAATCATAAGTCATGCACTGTGATTAGTAATACCAAGACACAACAAGTTATGATCGGTTCTACTAACTCACACATATTAGTAATCCTAAGATATGCAATGAACAAAAATACCAATAAGCCTGGCGATTTCCCTTTTGTAGATGGGGCAAAACGAGTTGCTGGTTGAAAAATTGGGGGTCTAAAAACACCACCCAATATTTCGATTAGCAATCTGTATGGACTAACTCCGAAACACTTACTAGAGAATCAACTATACAGTCAGACTCAATCTAGATAAAAGTATCTCAAGGAGTTAATATCTCTCTCTTGTTTTGATTCACTCAAGCTAATAGAAATCAGCGAGTCTATAATCAAACACAGGGAATAACTTGGACGGTACCAAAGACCAATGTCCAAGGATCAATCAATATCAATCAACAACCAAGGTCGGATTTCCAATTGATTGATTCAAATGCACAACCTGTATTATTTCAATTATATAAACAAATATAATGCGGAAACAGAAATAACACAGACACCAGAATTTTGTTAACGAGGAAACCGCAAATGCAGAAAAAACCCCGGACCTAGTACAGATTGAATACACACTGTATTAAGCAGTTACAGACACGAGCCTACTCCAAGCTAACTTCGGACTGGACTATAGTTGAACCCCAATCAGTCTCCCACAGATCCAAGGTACAGTTGTACTCCCTACGCCTCTGATCCCAGCAGGATACTGCGCACTTGATTCCCTTAGCTGATCTCACCCACAACTAAGAGTTGCTACGACCCAAAATCGCAGGCTTTAACAATAAACAAATCTGTCTCACACATACAAGTCTACCAAAGGATCAATCTATTTCCCACAGCAAAACCCTAAAAGTTTTTGTTCCGTATTTTGATAATAATCAAGGTAAACAAGAACCAATTGATAATCCGGTCTTATATTCCCGAAGAACAGCCTAGATTAATCAATCACCTCACAAAAATCTCAATCGTATGGTAGCGAAACAAGATGTCGTGTAATCACAAACGATGAGATGAAAGTGTTTGTGATTACTTTTTATATCTTTCCTATCTGAGAACTCTCACGATCTCAAGCCAATCGATATGATTGTACTGTTACGATAGAAGATGCAAGATCAAATCACACAACTACGATAAAAGTAGTATCAGTCTGGCTTCACAATCCCAATGAAGTCTTTAAGTCGTTAACCTGGTTTTAGAAGAATAAAACCAAAGGTTAAAGGAGAAACGACTCTATCACGCAAACTAGTATCACAGGTAAAGTGTGGGGATTAGTTCTGCACAATACTAGATGTCTCCTTTATATAACCTTTCAAATCAGGGTTTTGCCTTAGTTACAAAGCAATCAATATTCACCGTTAGATGAAAACCTGATTTATATTCAAGCTAATATTTCTCAACCGTTAGATCGAAAACTTAGCTTGTCATACACAAATGACTGTATGCTTCTAGGTTTGTTAACCGCACCCAAACATGTACATTGTTGGTTCAATAATAGTCTACCCAAAGAGGTTAACCATATGAGCGTTTCATACCAAGCATGTTCTTGTTCACCATAACTAGTTCAATTAACTCAAATGAACTAGTTAAGAGAGTTGTTCAATTGCAATGAAATCTTATGTAACTACACAAGACACAATTGAAGAAAAGACGATTTGATTCAATCGAATCGGTTCATGAACTTTAATAGCCACGGTTTGCAAACGCATTCCTTAGTATTTTAAGATTAAGTTCAGAAATCATCTTTAGATATATAACCTTCTCAAGTTCGCAGACTAGGTTCGCGGACTTAAGACACCGGATAGAGTTTACAAACTTTAGAAGAAATTCTCGGGTTCGAGAACTACGCCGGTTCGCGGATTGGGTTCGCGGACTTGGATCACGCAAGTAGTTTGTCAACTCTAGTAGAAATTCTCGGGTTTGAGAACTTCTGCAGTTCGCGGACTGAGTTTGCGGACTTGGCAGTTTCCATACTTCCGGTTTTCTTGATCAACAAAGTTCGAAAACTTCGGTTCAAGGAATCCATTGGTTGTGTAATCTAACTCTCATTCAAATCATTGAAACATTCTTAGAGGACGTTATATAGTTGTTACACTATTTCTCGTCAAAGTAATTTTCAAAGTGATTGAAACATTCATGACTTTCGTCACTAGGTAAAGATAAGCTTGGTCGAAGAGAAAAGCTTACCAACACATATTTCGAGATAAAGATAGGAGAGGTATACTCGGCTCGAAATACCAAATGTGTATGATCTAGTATATATATATAGCATACGACTTTTGTCTCAAAGAGTAGAATATAGAATTGATAGACTTTTGAGTGACAGATAAGTTCAAGTCTCCACATACCTTTTTGTCGAGAAGTTCCACCGATTCCTTGAGTAGATCTTCTACTTGTATGATGAATCTCCATGAAGTCCTTGAGCTCAACTACACTTATTATCCTAGTCCGAGACTTAGCCATAAGAGACTAGAAATCAAGGCTTATAGTTTTGGTCACTAACATTGACAAACATGCTTGAGATAGCAACGCATGCGAGTTTGACCGAGCAGTGCTCTAACAATCTCCCCCTTTGTCAATTTTAGTGACAAAACTATCAATACATATGGAATACAAAAAATATAATGAAACTTTAGTACCTCCTATTCCACATGTCTAATCTTCAACATTCCTCGAAATCTTCATCACTTCCAAGTACTCCAATGATCCCAAAGGTTGTAAGTTTAGCATCACCGTTGTTGAATATCCATAGCTATAACAATGAGAAAGCATCGGTCTCGATCATTGTTATACAGTGTCATAGTATTATTACACAGTGTCAAAGTCCAATTGTATCACAACTTCAACAATAATACTATGGTGATATGTATCACTCCCCATTAGTCAATACTCCATCTCACATGAAAACCACTCACCCTTACACAATGATCCGAAAACCATATGTATTTGTAGTGTAAACTACATATTAATTCTCCCCCTTTTTGTCAATAAAATTGGCTAAGGTACAAGAACGGGATCATAATGAAATTTCCGTAAGAGACATTTCATGACTGAGAGAAAGAAACACACATCATCTTATTTATATGCAATCATATAGCCGAAGCTAACAACATTCATCAAGGAGTTTAAAGAAACAAGATAACCCCTCTAAAATTCCACAGCCGCACACCCCTCAAGATATGACCATTAAGCACAAGTTCAAAAGAACTCTCCCCCATTAGATGTCATTCCCGAAAGAAAAACAAGACCGACCTTAATTTCAAAAGAAAAGAAGGATTTTGTTGGACACCAAAAACCATAAGAATGATTTTTAATATCCAAAAACTCAATCAAATTAATCACAAGTAAAACCCTTGACTAATTTAATCGGTATACGCAATCAAATAAAACACAAAAAATGATCAATTCAATTGGTTGTGCTCAACATAAGAAAACTCATGGTGACAAAAATACTCAACTAGATTAATTACAAGAGAACTCATAATTAATCTAATTGGAATACACAACCAAACTAATTACGAAAGTAATCAATTTAATTGTCAATTGTTTTGCTCGACATAAGAAAACTTACGGAGCAATAAATAAATAACCAAACAAGATGATTAATTTAGTTCAAAATGCTCAACATAAAGTACCTTACGGAACAACCAACAAAGCTAATCAAAAATAATCAACTTGGTTGTATCGTACTCAACATAAGATACATTACAGAGCCTCACGGTAATAAATACGAATATGGATCAGGGATGATCAATACTGTGGAATACACAAGGATTCATTATATCTTCAATCATTATTTGCATAACAACAATAATAGACATAATCCTTGAAAACAAAAGATTTTAACCTATCTTCCATCAACATAATTGACAATATAGGCTTAACTTTTGTATTTGTCAAAAGTCCATTCATCCTTTTACCAGTACGTGAATAACGAACACGAACGACTTTACTTTTGACAAATTATGGGACCTTCAAGTTCATGGACGCAAACATACATATCCCATAAAAAGTTGCAATATATCAAATCATAAAGATTAATACTGCAAAAACATCATCCTCCAAATATTTTTAAAATCTTATACCAATCAAAACTAAAAAAGAACAAGAAGATGAAAATATTGGACAAAGCTATGTGCAATCACAATAATGGCTATTCCAAACTCTAGTAATCCTTCTCAAAAATAAGAATAAATTCTCATAAGAAGTTTCCTAGGCAACAAGACAAACTTGTAATGCACATACAGGATGATTTGTCCTTATAGGGTAGAATCAATCTTTTTCGCATGGATTTACACCAATAACAGCTACCAAAGGCATATAAAAAGATTTTCTTAATCAAAGAAGAACATAAAAAGTCAATAACGACTATACACCATAGTTCATAAAGGATGATTGTGAACATTCAAGAATTCCATAGCACTGCGTGCTACTTTTCATTCTTGAACTTCCTTCTTTGTGATTCACCAACAACATTCTTCTAAAATCTACAAATTAGCTTAGAATATTAGTACTCCAAGAATCCAAGTGCCCAAGTTCAAGAGAAGTGGAACAAGTGCAACGAAGCGGAGCAAAATACTCAAAAAAACGAGACAGGACAAATACCAATCTTAACTCATCCAAATTCAAGGTTTCTCATCTCCATTTTGAAGATAATTCAAAGAGGGAGAAAGTGCAAAAATAATGAGGTCAATCCGAGTTCGGACGAAGAAGTTATGGCGAAAACAAGTTTACCGAATATCGACGCCAAGTATGCATACGGGTTTGCAAACGAATTTTCGTATCCTGGAGCAGTATGCAGACGGGGTTTGCGAACTTAAACCCCTGGATTTTGGTTTTAAATGATGTTATTCATACTTTGTATGTGTACCATTAAGTCCAAGCATCCCGAACTAATGTTTTCAAACCTAAACATTTAAGAACCTTAAACATAGATCAAGTTAGGTAGAAATGAACGATAAGCAAGGTACATGGATCATTATAAGTACTCAAACAAGTAATAAAAACATAAAACTTGCTCAAGTTTATAGACACACCTTTTTAGAAAAGTCCAATTAAATTCTACAGCCTTACCGAATATAATCTGTACGCCCCAGTTGTTGTGCTTCCCTCACCGTATACATAGCAGGGCATTTCTTGGTGAGGATGCACTTTCAACACAAACAAGTTGTGTTGAGGTGAACAATGTCTTGCTCACCATGGCACCAAGAAAGAGTTTCTTTCCAACAACTCTTAAATCTTTTAGTGTTGAGAAACACCCAAGGAACTGTTTTTATAAGTCTATCAAAGAACTTCAAGAGAACCCAAAAAGATTTGTGTTTCTGATTTCTTGTTTTCCAACTTATAAAAAACAGTTTCTGCAGATAGTTTTTAGTACTGCGAAGGGAAACTTTTTTGATAAAAAGAGACGTCCTAGATTCTTCATAAAAGAAGATAATACTACTATCTTGATAGGAAGTATCAGGAATTGAGCAACAAATCAATTCATGCTTTGAGGTGATACACTTAGACAACTGAGATTTAAACTCCTCTTGTAATTCGTTTAGTTTATCACAACTAATTGGATTACGCAGAGGAGGAGCATTGCTCTCACCGATTAGTAAATCAATATCAACCTCAACATGAATATTATTCATCATAACTTGATTTATCCTGTCAAGAGATTCTTGCTCTTTCTGGAGGTATAACTCAACATCAAGAGATAAGCTTTCAAGCTTCTTTTCAAGCCCTGAAAACACTTCAAGGGATTTTAAACCTGGTGGAGGTTTAGATATAATTTCTTCTACAAATTTTATTAAATCAGTCATGGAAGAGAATTCTGAAATCCCTGGATCTGGTGGTGCATTTATTGAGATAGCACTACTGTCCATAGAGTCAGATCGCTACAAACACAGACTTGTAAGGTCTTGAACGTGTTTTCCTGCTCTGATCCCAATTGAAAAAGCGGGGGTCTAACAACACCACCCAATATTTGATTAGCAATCTGTATGGACTAACTCCGAAACACTTACTAGAGAATCAACTAGACAGTCAGATTCAATCTAGATAAAAGTATCTCAAGGAGTTAATATCTCTCTCTTGTTTTGATTCACTCAAGCTAATAGAAATCAGCGAGTCTATAATCAAACATAAGGAATAACTTGGACGGTACCAAAGACTAATGTCCAAGGATCAATCAATATCAATCAACAACCAAAGGTCGGATTTCCAATTGATTGATTCAAACGCACAACCTGTATTATTTCAATTATATAAACAAATATAACGCGGAAATAGAAATAACATAGACACCAGAATTTTGTTAACGAGGAAACCGCAAATGCATAAAAACCCCATGACCTAGTCTAGATTGAATACACACTGTATTAATCCGCTACAGACACTAGCCTACTCCAAGCTAACTTCGGAATGGACTAGACACTAGACACTAGTTGAACCCCAATCAGTCTCCCACAGATCCAAGGTAAAGTTGTACTCTCTACGCCTCTGATCCCAACATGATACTGCACATTTGATTCCCTTAGCTGATCTCACCCACAACTAAGAGTTTCTACGACCCAAAATCGCATGCTTTAACAATAAACAAATCTGTCGCATACGGACAAGTCTATCAAAGGATCAATCTATCTCCCACAGAAAAATCTTAAAAGATTTTGTTCCGTCTTTTGGTAATAATCAAGGTGAACACGAACCAATTGATAATCCGATCTTATATTCCCGAAGAACAGCCTAGGTTAATCAATCACCTCACAACAATCTTAATCGTATGGTAGTGAAACAAAATGTCGTGGAATCACAAACGATGAGACGAAGGTGTTTGTGATTAGTTTTTATATCTTGCCTATCGGAGAACTCTCATGATCTCAATCCAATCAATATGATTGTACTGTTACGATAGAAGATGCAAGATCAGATCACACAACTACGATAAAAATAGTATCGGTATGGCTTCACAATCCCAATGAAGTCTTTAAGTCGTTAACCTGGTTTCAGATGAAGAAAACCAAAGGTTAAAGAAGAAACGACTCTAGCACGCAAACTAATATCACACGTAAGGTGTGGGGATTAGTTTTGCACAATACTAGATGTCTCCTTTATATAGCCTTTCAAATCAGGGTTTTGTCTTAGTTACAAAGCAATCAATATTCACCGTTAGATGAAAACCTGATTTAGATTCAAGCTAATATTTCTCAACCGTTAGACCGAAAACTTAGCTTGTCATACATAAATGATTGTACGCTTATAGGTTTACATATGAGCGTGTACATTGTTGGTTCAACAATAGTCTACCCAAAGAGGTTAACCATATGAGCGTTTCATACCAACCATGTTCTTCTTCACCATAACTAGTTCAATTAACTCAAATGAACTAGTTAAGAGAATTGTTCAATTGCAAGGAAATCTTATGTAACTACACAAGACAGGATTGAAGCAAAGATGATTTGATTCACTCGAATCAGTTCATGAGCTTTAATAGCCACGGTGTGCAAATACATTCCTTAGTATTTTAAGATTAAGTTCAGAAATCATCATTAGATATATAACCTTCTCAAGTTCGCAGACTAGGTTCGCGGACTTAAGACACCAGATAGAGTTTACAAACTCCAGCAGAAATTCTCGGGTTCGAGAACTAAGCCGGTTCGCGGATTGGGTTCGCGCAAGTAGTTTGTCAACTCCACCAGAAATTCTCGGGTTTGAGAACTTCGGCAGTTCGCGAACTGAGTTCGCAGACTTGGCACTTGCCATACTTCCGGTTCTCTTGATCAACAAAGTTCGAAAACTTCGGTTCAAGGAATCCATTGGTTATGTAATCTAAAATCTCATTCCAATCATTGAAACATTCTTAGAGGACGTTATATAGTTGTTATACAATTTCTAGTCAAAGAAATTTTCAAAGTGATTGAAACATTCATGACTTTCGTCACTAGGTAAAGATAAACTTGGTTGAAGCGAAGAGCTAACCAACACATATTTCGAGATATAGATAGGCGAGGTATTCTCGGCTCGAAATACCAAATGTGTATGATCTAGTCTATACATATAGCATACTACTTTTGTCTCAAAGAGTATGAGATAGAATAGATAGACTTTCGAGTGACAGATAAGTTCAAGTCTCCACATACCTTTTTGTCGAGAAGTTCCACCGGTTCCTTGAGTAGATCTTCTGCTTGTATGATGAATCTCCATGAAGTCCTTGAGCTCAACTACACTTATTATCCTAGTCCGAGACTTAGCCATAAGAGACTAGAAATCAAGACTTGTAGTTTTGATCACTAACATTGACAAACATGCTTGAGATAGCAACGCATGCGAGTTTGACCGAGCAGTGCCCTTGTAGATGGGGAAAAACGATTTGCTGGTTTTTAAGGAATTGAGGAGAAGACCGTACAGAAGAGACTCCTCAAATCGAATAAAATGTTAAGCCTCACACGGATGCACCGCTGCAAAGGGGGTGCTTTAGATTCGAGAGATCAATCTGTAGTACTCCAACCTAAATCAAGACAATGATCGTTCCAGAGTAAATTCGATCACAAGAGAGGATGGGTTGATCTGTAGGAGGAAAGCTGGGAAATGTGTGGAATCAATGGTAATCAATGATTGTGGGTGTATGAATTCTGAATATGATAAGCTCTGAATGATTGAAATTTCTCAATTGAGAGTAGTTGCTCAATTAATGAGTTGATGATCTCGTGTTGTCGATGAGACGTGAGATTGATGATACTGTTGATGTTGATGATTCAATCATGATTCAGAGACTTATTTATATTGCTGGAATTTTAGACACCATGATTCCGTGAAGTGTGACAGTTGATGGGATGAAATAGTGGGGAAATGGAAATCGTGTTTGAGACCAGTTGCTCGTCGTGTGATGACTTGGTCGATTTTCCATCCACTACTTTGTGAACTCCTTCAACTGATTGCACGACTTGCTCACATTCCAACGTGTGTATGAACACACATGTCGTAGAACGCCAGACCAAAACCCTAGTTTATATCCCCCCAAGTGACACGATTGATGTCTCGTGTGATCGTGGAGTCTGTAGGGCAGACGTGATTTTAGTTAGTTGCTGACTTCATGAGACGATGAGTCCATGTATTTGATGAGTTGAACATGAAATGTTCTGAGATTCATGACCTTAAACGTGTCTGTTGAGACAGAGGTATAATTCTCATGATGAGGTGAGCAAGTATTGCTCGTTCGATGAATTTTCGAATATTGGTTGATTGTTGAACCAATATTCCTTGGTTTGAGCAGATATTGATCATTCGAGCAAGTGTTGCTCATCTGATGATGACCAAAAATATCAATTAAAGTACTGGTGCAGAACCGAGCATAATTTAATAATATTAATGACCATGAGGTCGTCGTAAAATTATTAAGGTTGGAATCTGGACTGATGATCCTTGGATTTAGAAACCCTAATTTGATCAATTGATGATCAATTCATGGTTCATCAGAAGTTTAACCATGGGACGAAGGAGGGAGCGACTACATGGGACCGTGGATCAACCATGTAGTGTCCATATGCTCACGTGAGAAAATACAAAGAACTCCTGATGAGTTGACGATTTGTTGGTGAAAGAATGATTAAATGCTGGTTTAATCATTTATTCGAAAATGCTCGTCTGAGACTTAGGTGAGAAAACCTAATTAATTATGACGGAGCGAAGGACCGACCATGGAGTCATGAAACCGGCTTTGGGTAGTCACGTGACCGCCTGATGATCACTTCGTGAAAATCCAAAGTGTTTGGAAAAGTCTTGGACCTAATACGTGCAATTGTGCAAATTAGGTCAAAACTGTGAAACTTGATGGGACCGGCTTCTGTAAGCCAAACAGCGAATCTTGGTCTGTCAAGATAGCGCGCTCGTGTCCCCAAGGCGTCCGCGTCTCAGTCCTGAGAATTTTGATATTTTCTGGCGTGCAATTGAGCATCCATTCGAGAAAATATGTCAAAATTAGGGTTTCGACGAAACTGAGGAAAACACCATGAGATGATGGAAAATAATTATAAAATAAGGAATAAGGAGGCGTGGGACCTCCGAGGCCAAGGCATGGTCGGCTGGTCGTGGCCACGGTCCCGTGGTGCCATTTTCCTTAATTTTATAATATTATTGATGATTTTATGAAGAATTCATGAATTTTAAGAAATTTGATGAATTTAGGGAGTTTCCATGAATTCAAGGAGTTTTCATGAGTTCAAGGAAGCAAAAAAATATTAAAATAATAAAAACACGTGCATGTGGGACCGTGGGGGCGTGGCCGGCCGGCTAGGGGCTCGGTCCCATGAGTTTTCATAATTTTTTATATTTTTTAAGTATTTTTCATGATTTGAGGGATTTTTTCCTAATTTTAGAGAAATACCATGAAATCAAGGAATTTGATGAATTCAAGGAAAAATAAAATAAAATAATAAAACAAGGGGCGTGTAGGACCGGCTAGGGCATGGCCGGCCGGCTAGTGGCCCGGTCCCACAAGTTTTCATAATTTTATTTATTATTTGATGATTTGTGCAAAATACCATGAAATCAAGAAGTTTTTTCATGAAATTAGAGAAATAATAATAATAATAAAATAATGAGGGACCGTGAGGTGTGGGGCCGGCTAGGACCAAGGCATGGCCAATGGTCACGCCCCACACTTCTTTCCTTAATTTTATATTATTTTTTTACGAATTTATGAAAATACCATGAAACCGAGGAGTTTCCTCAAGACGAAAGAGATTTGATAAAACGAGAGAATTTTCATCAAATCATGGAAAATAATAAAAATGCATTAAAAATATAAAACTAGCGTGGGATTGACCATGACACGGTCGGTCGGTCGTGTATCCGTGCTCCCAGCACCCTGGTCAATATTTTTAATTATTTATTATTTTCTTCCCTATTTTGCATAGGTTCATCGTTTCGTTGTATTTTGAAATACTCGTTCGTGCGGTGACTGTTAGTGTATCGTTGTTGAATACACCTTCACCATTTGAATCAGGCTTACTTAGAGGTAGCTCAGACGCCCGGTTGTTGATTATTTATTACTAATTGTGGAATTCGGTGGAGAATAATTCACAAAACTGAGTAATAAGATGTTTATTATTAATTCATAAGATCAGCTGAGGATTCGACTACGAATTCAGAATAATAAAGTGAGCATTACCATTCCATGGGATCGTAGATTCAACCATAGAATCGGAGTAATTAAGATTTATCTATTACCATTTATGAGACCAGTTGTGGATTCGATCATGAAATCGGAGTAATGAAATAATATAGTTATTGCTATTCTATGAGATCAAGCCGTGGATTCGATCATAGAATCGGAAAAATTGTTTATTTCCATTCCATGGGACCAGTCGTGGATTCGACCATGGAATAGGAGCAATAATATATTATTCTGGGAATTCAGTAGTGAATGTCACGACAGAATTAATCTTAATTAGGAATAATTAACTTTGTGGCTCTATACTAGCAGAGAAAGCTGTCTAGGAGCATTAATTATCCCGATATGAGCTTGTCGGTAAGTCATATCCTTTATATAGTCAGGGTAAACTCGTTGTTTGTTCCTGAAGACGTTATCGCTCTATACTAGAAGAGCAATCTGTCTAGGAGCCGTCCATCTCGTGATACTATATAGAAATAATCACTGAAAGTGTTCAGTATTCATGAGATATGTCGTTGTCCAGTCGTGAGACTACATATCTACATGTACTATGAGAGAAAGTACTCTCCGTTGAGAATTCCATGAGAGACCCTTGTCTCAATACTCACGTCTGATTGCTGGATCAGAGCTTCGTATAATTATGAGTTTACGATTTTAGCCCTTGTCGAAAATCCACCATCTACAGCTCTAACACTGGTTTTTAAGGAATTGAGGAGACGACCGTGCGGAGGAAACTCCTTGAACCGAGCGAACTGTCTAACCTCACACAGAGGCACTACAAAAAGGGAGTTCTTTGAATTCGAGAGATCAATCTGTAAGACTCTGTCCTAAACCAAGACAATGGCCGTTCCAGAGTCAATTCGGTCACAAGAGAGGATGGGTCGATCTGTAGGAGGGAAGCTGAGAAATGTGTGAGATCAATGGTGATCGAAATTGTAGGTGTGTTGTGTATTCTGCATGAAGAAATAAGATAAGTTCTGATTGATTGAATTTTCTCTTTTGAGAGTAATTGTTCAGACGCTGAGTTCTTGTTGTCTGTTCGACGAAAGAGTGTCTGTTGTTTCAATCATGATTCAGAGACCTATTTATATTGCAAGAATTGTAAACACCTTGATCCCATGAAGTGTGACAGTTGCTGGAGTCAAAGAGTGGGGAAGTGGAAATCGTGTTTGAAGAGACTTGGTTGATTTTCTACCCACTACTTTGCTAACTCCTCTAACTGGTTGCACGACTTGTTCACATTCTCATCGTGTATGAACACGTGTTGTAGACCTCCAGACCAAAACCCTAGTTAATATCCCCCATGTGACACGATTGATGTCTCGTGATTTTAGTTAGTCAGTTGCGACTTGTTGAGACGATGAGTCTTTGTATTGCTGAGTCGAACAAATATTCTAGGACTCATGAATTGAACGTGTATGTTGAGACAGAAGTATCATTGTCGAATAAATGTTGATAGTTGAGGTGAACAAATATTGTTCAATTGATGAATTGTTGAATATTGATAGTTGAACCAATATTCCTTAATCTGAGCAAATATTGCTCATCTGAGCAAATGTTGCTCGTTTAATGAATTATTGGTAACAGAACCAAATAGAATATTAATTTAAAATACTGGGAACTGAACCGAGTATGATAGATAAAATGTTGATCATGGGATCAACGTAAAATTATTAGTGTTTGAATCTGCTCAGAATTATGTTTTGCAGAGCTTTGGATTCGAAACCCTAATTTTTCTCAATTGATGATTTATTGAAAATCAACCATGGAGTGAAGGAGTGAAGGCTTAATGGGATGATGAGTCGACCATGTAAAGCCCATATGCTCGAGCGAGCAAATACCAAAGTCTCTTGAAGACCAGTTGGTGAAAGGATGATTAAATGCTGGTTTAATCATTCATTAAAATAATGCTCGTCTGAGCCTTAGGTGATAAAACCTAATTATGAAGATATGAGGGACCGACCAAGGGGTCATGAAACCGTCCCTGGTTGGTCATGGGACCGACTGAAGATCGTCTTATGAAATTCTAAATTGTTTGGAAGAGTTTGAACCTAATGTGAACAAATTAGGTCAAATGATGAAAATGTGTGGGACCGACCTCTTGCAAGCCAAAGAGCCAACCTTGGTCGGTCAAAGTAATATGCTCATGTCACCAAAGTGTTCGTGTCTCAGTCCTAAGAATTTTGATATTTTCTGATACACGTTTGAGCAACATTTTGAGAAAATATGAAGAAATCAAGGTTTTTTCCCAAACTGGGGAAACTTCATAAGATGAAGGAAATAATAATAAAATAAGGAATCATGAAGTGTGGGACCGGCTATGGCTAAGGCATGTCCGACCGGACAATAAACCCGGTCCCATGGCACTTTTCCTAATTTTATACTCCCTCTGTTTCTGAAAGACCGTCCTCTATTCCTTTTTCGTCAGTTTCAAAATTGTGTCCAGCTTCTGTTTATAGTCATACTTTTTCAATGAACTCTCTAATATACCCTTGAATTCTTTATATTCATAAATCCATTTTTAACGTGCCCCAATTTAAAATATTAAAGAAATTAGTATAATTGAGGAAACAAATATATCCTTCATTCCTTTTAAGGAATTATACATTTAACTCTAAAAATTAGATTCCTTATAAAGTTTATACTTCTTAAATTCAATATCTTTTAAATTTCCCTTTTATATTTCGTATTTATAATTCTCACACCAATTTTGGATAGCCTTTATTGCTAGCATTTTATTAAAATAAAATAGGTAAGTAACTAAGGGTAGTCAAGTAAAATAGTATGGTCTCCTTAATATTTTGAGAAAGTCAAAGCGCACTGTCTTTGTGAAACAGAGGGAGTATTATTTTCATGATTTTAGGGAAATATCATGAAATCAAGGAGTTTGTTGAAACTAAGGAGTTTCCTTGAAGTGAAGGAGTTTCCATGAGATGAAGGAAACAATAATAATAATAATAATAATAATAATAATAAAATAAGGGGCGTGTAGGACTGGCCATGGCTAGGGAATGGTTGTCCGGCTAGTGGCCCGGTCCCGTGAATCTTCCCTAATTTTATATTATTTTCATGATTTGAAGGAAATATCATGAAATCAAGGAGTTTTCATAAGATGAAGGAAATAATAATAAAATAATAAGGAATATGAGGTGTGGGACCGGCCACAACTAGGGCATAGCCGGCCGGCTAGTGGACCCGATCCCATGACACATTTCCCAATTTTATATTATTTCCTTGGTGTGAAGGAAACACCATGAAACCGAGGAGTTTCCTCAAAACGAAGGAGTTTTGTTCAAATGAAGGGATTTTCATGAAATCAAGGAAAAATAATAAAAATATGATAAAACAAAGAATTAGGCGTGGGACTGGCCATGACACGACTGTCCGGCCGGTGGTCCCAGTCCCCTAGCGCCTTAGATAATATTTTATTATTATTATTTTTCTTCCTATTTTGCATAGAGGTTCATCGTTCCTTCGTATTTTGAAATGCTCGTTCGTGCATTCAGGTGCTCGTTAGTGCATTATTGCTGAGTACACTTGCACCATTTTGGTCGGGGCTTACTCGATAGCGGCTCAGATTCCCGTACGTTGAATATTTATCACTAACTCATGGAATTCTGCTGGGAAGAACCATGAATTGAAGTAATGAAATATTATGAAGAACGTAGAATATTTCTGAATATTCAGTTAATGAATTTAATGATTGAAATAATTAATTGATGGCTCTATACTAGCAGGAATGCTGTCTAGGAGCATTAATTATTTGAGAATTGAGCAATATGAGCTTGTTGAAGCGTCATATTTCTTTTATATAGTCATGTAAAACATTGTTACATCCTGAAGACGTCATTGCTCTATACTAGCAGGCAAGCTATCTAGGAGACGTCCAATCGTTCAATTCTATATAGAAGTAATTACTGAAATTGCTCAGTATTCATGAGATATGCTGTTGCCTCAGTTGAGAGACTACGCATCTACATATACTCTAAAAGACAGTATTCTCAATCAGAGGTTCTTGCGGCGTGAGATTTCATGCTTCGATGAGAGACATGAGCCTCAATACTCATCTGATTGCTGGATTAAGAGTATGTACAATTATGGTTTTACTATTTTATCCTTTTTTGAAAATCCACCATCTACATTAAGTCCCCTGCTTAGTGAGGACAGTCATGTTCCTCAGTCAGCACTTGTTAGAGCATTGCTCGGTCGAACTCGCATACATTTCTATCTCAAGCCTGTTTGTCAAGTTTAGTTGTCAAAATTATATGTCTTGATTTCTAGACTACTTATAGCTAAGTCTCGGTTTAGGACAATTTAGTGTAGTTGAGCTCCAGACTCCATGGCGATCATCTTACGAAGACGAAGAACTACTCAAGAAACCAGTGGAACTTCATCCGATTAAAAGGTATGTGGATACTTGAACTTATCTATCACTCAAAAGTCTATCTACTTTATCTCATACTCTTGAGACAAAGTCGTATATGTATGATAGTTTTCATACATACACATTTGCTATTTAGAGCCGAGTTTACTCGCCTATCTTTTTCTAGAAATAAGTGTTGGTAAGCTTTCGATTTAACCACTTTTCCTCTTAACCCGTGACGAAGGTCATGATGACATTTCAATCTTGAAAATAGCTTTGATGACGATAGTTGTGAATAACGAATGTTATAACAATATAGAAGAATGTTTCAATGATTGAAATGTAGAGTTGAGATTATGTAACCAAATATGGATATAAGCATATATAGTGTGTTCGCACATTAGTGTATAAATCCATGTGTCGGAAACCAAGTGTGTGCATATGTGTGCATACGGTATTAGTGAAGGAGACAGGTTGGGTACGCGTACCAGCGGAAGTTTTTGAACCGAAAATTTCTGCTGAGTTTGTAAGTTTGCAAACTGTTAAACCAGTCACCTTTGGTACGCATACCCGTACGCGTACCCACAGAAGTTTTCAACTGAAAACTTCTGCTGAGTTTCTAAACTCAAATCCGATAGATATGGTACGCGTACGGGTACGCGTACGGGTACGCGTACCAAAGCTGGTTATATTTCTCAAATCGGAATTTCATGAACTTAAAACAATAAATCAATAGGGAATGCAATCTTTGCTAACCGTGCCTATATTGTTCATGAATTGATTCAAGTGAATCAAACTGATTTTGTTTCAATTGTTTCTATTCATAAAGACCTAAGCAATTGAACAACTCTTCAACTAGTTCTTATGAGTCATTTGAACTAGTTATGTGAATAAGATGAATATGGTTAATATGGAAGTACTCATATGGCTAACCATTGGTTAACTATTTGTGAACCAACTAAGTGTACACGTTTAGGTACGGTTACTCAAACCTAAATCAAATACATTTCATTTGTGTGTGACAAGCTAAGTTTCGATCTAACGGTTGAAATATATTAGCTTGGTTAAATCGGGTTTTTCATCTAATGGTGAATATTGAATGCTTTGTTACCAAGGTAACCTGGATTGCAAACCCTGATTTGAAAACTATATAAAGGAGACATCTAGCAACTGGAAAAACTAATCCCCACACCTCCTGTGTGATACTAGTTGGTTTTGCTAGAGTCGATTCTCCTTTAACCTTAGGTTTCTTCTCGAGACCCTGTAAGTTAACGACTGAAATACTTCATTGGGATTGTGAAAGCATACGAAACTACTTCTCTTGTAGTTGAGCGATCTAATCTTGCCATTTTCTATCATACGAGTTCAATTGAATAATTGACTTGAGATTATATCTCCGATAGGGAAAGATAAAAAGAAATCACAAACATCTTCGTCTTATCGTTTGTGATTCCGCAATATCTAGTTTCGCTACCATACGATTTAGATTATTGTGAGGTGATTGATAATTCTAGGTTGTTCTTCGGGAATATAAGTCCAAGTTATCAATTGGTTCCTGTTCACCTTGATTTTATCAAAATACGGAACAAATTTATCTATGGGAGACAAATTTATCTATCATCATAGACTTTTCTGTGTGATACAGATTTGTTTATTAAAGTCTTCGACTTTGGGTCGTAGCAACTCTTGGTTGTGGGTGAGATCAGCTAAGGGAATCAAGTGTGTAGTATCCTAATGGGATCAGAGACGTAAGGAGCGCAACTGTACCTTGAATCAGTGTGATATTGATTAGGGTACAACTACAGTCCAGACCGAAGTTAGTTTGTAGTAGGCTTGTGTCTGTAGCGGCTTAACACAATGTGGTGTTCAATCTAGACTAGGTCCCGGGGTTTTTATGCATTTGCGGTTTCCTCGTTAAAAACATTTCTGGTGTCTGTGTTATTTCTATTCCACATTATATTTTGTTATATAATTGAAATATCACAGGTTGTGCGTTAAGATCAATCAATTAGAATATCCAACCCTTGGTTCTTGATTTAAATTGATTGACACTTGGATATTGGTCTTTAATACCATTCAAGTTTATCTCTATAGTATTTGATAAAGACTCGCAGATTTCCATTTGCTTGAGTAAATATCAAATCGATAGATTGAGATATTAACTCCTTGATGTACTTTTTATCAAGATTGAGTCTGACTGTCTAGTTGATTCTCTAGAAAGTATATTGGAGTTAGTCTATACATATTGCTAATTGAAATATTGGGTGAGGTTGTTAGACCCCCGCTTTTTCAGCATTGGGTGGTGATTTTCTAGTAATTGAATTTAGTCATAAGATAAGATGTTACCGGATTTTCGATTGCACGAGAAAAGCATGGCTTGAACGATGATCCCAGTGGCATGATATAACATAGTCTAATGAGCATAAATTTGTGTAGCACCGTTGATTTGGTGATGGAACCTTGGTCGGTTTAGGATTCATGGGTCTGGGGCCAAAAAGGAAATCCTTGTGGAATTAGGTTTGAAAATAAAATTTGATATAAAAGGGAATAAATACCTTTTTTTTTTATTTCTCCTCCACAAGACCGACCACCACCTTCACCTCCTTCTTCCCTTCACGTCCGAGCACAGAGGAAAGCAGGAGAAAAAAAATTGTCGGAGTTGTTGCCAACGTCCATCGCCGTTGCCGTCCGACCACATTCCGGCCGGCACCGACCAGGTAAGCAATTTTATTTTTATCTTTTTCAGAGGTTTGTAGTTTCATGAGTTGTTCATGTTAAAGTTATATATATACATGTGCATATATAAGTGTGAGTTTTGTAGAAAACCCTTGTTTGAAAAACGTATGTTCGTTCGATCGTTAGTTTAAGAAACTAGTAATAATCACTGACTTAGAAGGGATTTTTTTTTTATACATAGACCTTTGTCTAGTGATAAAATTTTGTTTATGAGCTTCCATGAAAACCAAAACTTTATCTTAAAAGGTGTGAATTTTCACAAAATCGAAATAAACCCTCGTTTCAAAGACAGAAGATCGTACGAAGGAAAATATTTTTTTTTTTGATAAAACCGTGAAATATCCACAATTGTTTTTGTATTTACATGAGTTTTTCTCATGTCAAAAAAAATTTTTAAAAAAAAAATTACGTGAGTAATTCACGTTTTATATATATTATTTTCTTTGAAAATCAAAGTTTGATTTTTAAATAATCATTAAAAGTAGACAATTATTTATGATGAAATATTGCCCCAGTGTGAGTCTGTTCATAACTCAATGGTGAATGTTCACTCAGTGAAAAAATTATGTTCATGATTTTATGATAATCAGATTTCGATTTTTTGAAAATCAAAGTTTTGTTCACTTTTTGCAGGTTCAAAGAAACAAGCAAGTTTTGAAGTGTTAACTCCTTTATCGCAATCACTACTGTTAGTGGAATCGTAAACAGTTAAGAGTTACCATTTTTGTAGATGCTAGTTGAGCATTTTTGTCATCCAATTGTTGCATTCCATCGTTTTGTTGATGTTTGTATCTTGTATGGACGATGTACTTAAGTAGAGTATTGTATGTGTATTACAGCTACTTCGCAAGGATGTCTGACTCCCAAGAAAATGAGGCCTCCAGAGATGATACATGTATGGATGAAACTTCTATTGATGAAAAAGGGGAAGAAGAAACACCTGGGATAAAAAACGTTCCAAATGTAGATGATGCATTCTTCGCGGTTCAGCAGGGAACTTAAAAACGCCTCAAAACTGCAGCATTTCGTCTTCTGATAAATCCCAGAAGTATTATTCAGAAGAAATTGGTGACTCCTCGGGCAGCCATTCGATTTTGTCTTGAACGAGGACTTTTTCTTGCGTCAATGATAGAATTTAAGCTTTCTCGACGACCTCTATAAAAATTCTCTCGATGGGCGAGAAATATGTTGGGTTTTCCTCGTATTAGAGCCATGCTGGATCATGCACAGGTAACAAGAGCTATTCAAGCATCTAGAGACTTGTTCATATTTCATGATGTACGAGGTATAGTGGCTCTGCTTGATCGCTGGTGCATTCCGACCCATACTTCATATGCAGGTGGGGAGAGTTTACCATCACCTTAGAGGATGTAGTTGCTTTGTTGCATCTCCCAATCACAGGCAATTTTCCTGAGAGTATTTCAGCGGAGGAGACAACAATTTCTAACACTTTGACAACATAAATAGAGGAAATTAATAAGGTATCCAGCAAATTTTGTTATGCTCACTGGTTAACACATTGGTGGCCGAGAGATGATGCTCCTGACAGGCCTGTCGACGGTACGTTATCTATCGTTGTTTTCTTGTGTTTATGGTTGTCGAAAGATGTATTTGAAGATAGTGTGAATTTGTTGAAGATGTTCGTGATCCCTTTTTCTATTAAGATGGCTCAAGGTGAGCAGCTTCCAATAGGTAGTCTATTCTTGGGTTCTTTGTACTCTAACTTACACTCCTTGATTATAGACTCCAACATCTCAAATGGTTGTATGAAGATTGAATGCTATGCCAATACGATGTTTCTCCAGGCCTTGTTGTGGGAACGTTTCAAGAATTGTGCACCCATTCCTCGTACTATCTTGCAAGGACCGAATGCTGATGCTCGCCATGTTTTCTCTGAGAAGGATAATGCAAGGATTATGCGCTGGTCTACAAAGCAGCCTCGATTCAAGACACGCCTCATTGATGTGTTAGACCGTGAATCTAAATTCAACTTCCGTCCAGAGGTATCACTTCCTCCTTATATTTTTCAGTTGACAACCTTCAATGCTGGAGAAAGTATGGCTTTGAAATCTGGTGCAGATTTGAGCGACATTGAGAGGTCTTTTATGCTGAGTTGCACTCCTGGTCACTTGATATCAGATATATATGGAGACCTTTCAGTGGAAGAATACAACATCGATAGAGCAGCTCGAAAAATGGGTATGGATCAGTGTGTTCCGACTTTTCGAAGGAAAAAACCATTGGTTGAACAGCTTAAGACCCGTTTAGACTGCACACATATGGAAGGAAATACTTACTGGTTCCCTTGCTCTGAACGAATTATGTATGTAACTCCAGGTTATATATACTTTTGGGATCAACAACTTGAGCGTTTACACGATTTCGTGATGGTTGATCAACCTTTGGTGAAAGAACCTCCTTCTGCTGAGATGATTGCTACTCGACCAAGACTGAAGCATCTCTCTGGTGGCGATAAACGAAAAACATCTCCAGGGTATTCACAAGTATGTATCCTTTATACAATTTTCATAAAATCATGATAATTGTATTTTGATTATTGCATTAATTTTATGTAGGACGGTCGTATCGTGAGACCTCGAATTGATGTAACTTCTCGGAAGCAGAAACAATTATTCACGGTGGAGAAGGCAGGAGCAAAAGTTATAAGATGTTTCCTAACACCATAAAGTCCCCAGTGGTTTCCTTGGTGAGTTGTCTATGTTTCTTTCACCGTGACTTCTTCTCATCCGTGTAATTAGGATTACAAAACCAATGTTTGTTACTCCGTTACAGAACTTCTCTCCATCAAGTATTGACAGTCTTCAATTTTTCGATGGGAAAGCGGCTTCTGAGTCGAGTGTCGAATAAGAAGATGTAAGTATTTCTCCGCATCTCCAGTTATAACACTTTGTGAATAGAACCTTAAATGCTATGAATATATCCAGGAGGATGCCGCCATGGAATGAAAGTAATGATGCTCTAAATGGAGAGTATTGGTGATGTTTGTTCGTCTTCGAAGGATGATGATGAAGAAAATTCCCAAAACTCAAAACCGAATGAAAGTAATGATGCTCCCAATGTTGACACGGGCAATTCCGGTTCTTTGAACGCTTCAGAGACCACCCAAGTAAGTATTTATCTTGTATTTCATGCGTAGGAGCATAAAATTGTTGATTTTTGAATGAATGAATGAGAATCCATGTGAATATACGAAAAGTTTTGCCGAAATACGTCACCAGAAAATCCAGAATTCAGCCTTTTAGTAGAAATGCTGTAGAATCTTCGTCCTATGTCGGATTTTTACGGTCTACCCCATTTTTATTATTCCCAGGAAATTTCCAAGCTTTTACAAAAAGTATTTTAAGTTTTGAGCATGATTAGAGGTCGAAATCGACGAAACAGTGAACTTCCAAGAGACTTTCAGAAGATTTTCAGCTGTCATGTAGTCCAATGTTTTGGCCACATATCCTTGCTCGTTTATCCAATTGCTATGAAATTTTGATATGTTGTATATAACATCCATATGAAGATAATGGTATATAACTCAACCTTAGATTATTCACTAATTTCTCCAAGTTCATCGTCTTATGCAGGGCAGTGTAAAATCTCTTCAAATGAGCTTGTTGTAAAACGTTTTTTTTTATGACTTTCACGCTATTTGTTCATGTATTGAATGCATAATGATGAAATTTGATGATGTTAGACCACTTACATGCTGGAGTTTATGATTCTCTTTGGTTTCCATGTTTAGATTGCTCTAATCTCATGTAATCTTCGTATTAGGTGCCAAATACCGAAGGTGAGAATAATGAAACCAATAATGATAACTCGAGCAACCCTGGGGTTATTGATGAAGAAACAATACTCTATGCACTTCAAGGCCATGAGAGGGTTTTTACTGAAGCTATTAAGGAGACCGAGACTTTGATTGTTGTTGCTTCAGTGATGGAAGAAACCGAACCAAGAGCAGACGAGACTGTCTCAGAAGAAGTTGTTGTCGAAGTTGCTACAATAATTGAGAATCCTATAATGGTGCATGAATACCCGAGTGCAGGAGTTGCTTTCGATCCTCCATTTGGTGCATCACTCCCATATCACGAATTAGTTGGTGGATTCAACGTTCTTATTGGATATGCAGGCTTGTACGAGAAGATATGGAGAAAGTTTGGTCACATCATCCTTGACAGAGATCTTAAGTGTGCTTATTCTTTAACAATGCAAGTAGGTGTTATCTTGCGTGTTATAAATGATATATGTACCAGAGCTAGAAATATTGTTATTCCAAATGTACTCTTTGATTGGGAGTTCAACTTGGAGAATTCTGAGAGACTTGGCTTCAACATGAAGTGGCTTCGTAAGAAGATAAATGCTATCAGGGACTCATGTGAGAATAATATACCCTTTCCCAATGATGCTGTGATAGAGAAGGAAGACAAGATTGCTAGATTGACCGAAGAGCTGAACATGGAGAAGGCGGCTTTACAAGTCTTGAAGGATGCACATGAGTGAAAATCTTACTTTGATGATTTTCTTTCCATAATATCTTGAACTTCTAAACCTCTGAGAGATGTGAGGTTTTTTTTTTTTTTTTTGGTATTGATTGGTTTTGGATAAGTAGATGATTGAGGACTTTCTTTGGATTTGATAGAGATTTTCTTTAAGTAAACTGAATTTTGATAAATTGCTGAACTCAAATTACTGAATGCAAGTATTGAAAACATTTTGGAGGAAATTTAAATACAGTGAAAGAAAATCCTAAATGCCAAATTCGGGTATTTTGGGCGTTCATGCCTTGAACCCAAATACCTCAAAGATCCCATATCTTAGGCGTCGAATGCTTTGAGCCATGTTTCGTGTATTACTGCTACATTCGCTTTGCCATCCATGTTGATCAATCTGTAGTATCCACCAGCGACAGTCTTAGAGATCATAAAAGGTCCTTCCCAGTTGGAGTTCTTTGCAGAATGAAAGTTACACTTAGTTGCTTTGAGAACTAAATCTCCTTCCTGGAACTTGTTAGACTTGATTGTCCGCCCCATGAATATATTCTGTTGGTTAGGATTTCCTCGTGCCGTGGGATTCCATGTTGTCGAAGCCTTCCAATCTTGCGGAACATATGGACATTCGCGGAGGGGTGAGTATCTAGGATACTGCCAATGACTGTATTAGTGAGGTGTTCGACTCAGAGAGGTTCCGCATCTAACCATTTGGTAAAATATTGTTTAGATGAGGTTATCCATTCATAGCATTTTGCAATAGCTAAGTTATTGGTGGAGTGAAGCCCTCGGACCCAAGCAGCATATTTGAAAGTTGACAAGATGGATGCATGAGGAGGAATAAGACTTTCCTGAGTGCGGAACCTTTTGATGAAAGCATGTGCATTTTCTTCAGGTCTTTGTGTCAGCTCCATCAAGGCTTTGACTTCCTTCATATGCGGAGTATCCTCTACTTCTTCCGAATCATAGCGTTCCTTAGCAAGGAAATGTGCAATTGAAGGTGTTAGAGTTACCTTTCCAGCATGAATCCACGTACGTCCAAGGATCATATCGTATCCTGGATCTTCTCGGATTATGTAGAACTTGGTTTCTGCCCAGGTCGAGTTTACCTTCATCTTGAGGGTAATGTAGCCATAAGCATCTCTGGGCGTCCCTTCATGATCCATGATTGAGACCGGAGCATGAACGGCTTCTTGTCGTTTGATACCAGCAGCTCTGAGAGTTTTCAGAGGGATAACATTGACAGCAGTGCCAACATCAATCAACGCTCGTTTGAACTCATTTCCTTTGAGATGGACTGTGGTGAGAAGTCCCCAGTCGTACATTTCTTTTTCTGTTGCTGAAGGCTCAGGGAGTGTCTCCTGAATCAATAAACTCTTCCCTGACACGATGTGATTCAATGCAGCAAACATGTATTTCCTTTGAGCCTTTGATAAATACAGCAATTCACAGACATGCTCGACTAAGGATTTAACTGCTTCCTTGACGGGTGGTTCAGAGAGAGTGAAGGTTCTGACCGAGAGAGGTTCTCTGTGTACTTCTTCAGTCCCCAAGTTAATTTCTCCTGATTCGACCTTTTGTTGGAATACACGCTTCAAGATTCTGCAGTCCTTTGTGCGATGATTGACGAATCTGTGAAAGCGGAAGTAACGAGGATTTTCCATGTCTTCTTCAGTGGGTTCTTTCTTGACATATGGTAACTTGATTGCAACGTCTTGAACCCAGACATCTAATAATTTAATCACCTCTTCGATGGGAAAAGGGAAATCAGGTGCTTCTTGACTAGCTTCTCCGTGTTGGGTAGGAGCTTGTGCATCTCGAGTTTGATTATCCTTCCTTTGTGCTTTCGAAGGGGTTGGCGAAGTATGTTTGCGTTGTGGCTCAGCTTTTCGTTTGCTCCCTTCTGCAACAACGTTTGTGGAAGGTTGTATTGTTTGTTGATTAAACGTCTTCTACCTCGAGTTTCAAGTGGTTCTTCAGCCTTTGTAGCTTTATCCCTCTCCAGTAAAGCATGTGCGGTAGTTGCTGATCTCTTAGCCGCTTCATGAAGTTTTGAAAATGTCTGGAACCAGAGATTTTCCAGTAAAGCTCTGTCTACCGGGATCATTCTATTGATGCACAAATCCACGAGTTGTTGTTCTGTGACATTTGGATCATGACAGTCCAAGGCTTGAACTCTGAACCTTTTCACATAATCATTAGGAAATTCATTGGTCCTTTGAAACATCCTTCCAAAATCAGAGAGGATGATTTGCTCTGTAACGAAGAAATATTTTCTATAGAAAACATTAATCATTTCTCCCCAACTAGTAATACTTACTGGTGCGATGTTGTTGTACCAGGTATATGCCATGCCTTTCAGAGATTTTGAAAATTCCTTCAGATGAACGACATGGTTGTGCTCATGTTCGCCCAATGCCTCCAGAAATCGAGAAACGTGTTCTCGATCACTGCCTATTCCATCATAAAGGGTGAATGTTGGAGAGGTATAACCTTTTGGCATAGGAATCCTCTGTGTAGCAGCAGGGTATGGAGGTTGGTGTCGGTGGACAGAGGACGTCTTATCTTTTCCACGATCCTCTAAGAGGCGCTTCGGGTCTTCACTAGTGATGAAATCGGACGGTTCTTTAGCTGGTATGCTGTCTACAGCCTTATAAACTTCTTTATCATCTACTACATGGATTGGAGTGACTTCAGGATCAGCGTCTGAAGATGTTTCTTTATCTTTTCCTTTCTCTTGAGTTTTCTCTGACATCTTGTCTGTGAGAGTCTTGAGATAATTGCATAACTCTTTCTGAGTGGCAGCCATGTCAATCTGAATCTTGGCAAGAGTTTCTTGCACCTTCATGAGATCACCTATGGTAGGCGGGTTTTCTCTGACTTCCTCAGGAGACCGGCCGAAGAGAGGATTGTTCCTGATGTTGGTTTGAGGAGGAGTGGTACCGCTAGTGTCGTTGTTAGGAGCCGGAGCAGTTTCTGGAGTACCACCAGTATTGCTAATGCTAGCATCGTTCGGGTTAGGGTTTGCAAATGAACCTGACCTAAGATCAACCATCTTGTGAAAATGTGAGATTTCAACCGAGAGAATGATCTCCCACTATGGTCTCCAATCTGTAGATGGGGCGAAACGAGTTTCTGGTTTTTAAGGAATTGAGGAGACGACCGTGCGGAGGAAACTCCTTGAACCGAGCGAATTGTCTAACCTCACACAGATGCACTGCAAAAAGGGAGTGCTTTGAATTCGAGAGATCAATTTGTAGGACTCCGGACTAAACCAAGACAATGGTCGTTCTAGAGTCAATTCGGTCACAAGAGAGGATGGGTCGATCTGTAGGAGGGAAGCTGAGAAATGTGTAAGATCAATGGTGATCGAATTTATATTCTGCGTGAAGAAATAAGATAAGTTCTGATTGATTGAATTTGCTCTGTTGAGAGTAATTGTTCATACGCTGAGTTCTTGTTCTCTTGTTGTCTGTTCGACGAAAGAGTGTTTGTTGTTTCAATCATGATTCAGAGACCTATTTATATTACAAGAATTGTAAACACCTTGATCCCATGAAGTGTGACAGTTGCTGGAGTCAAAGAGTGGGGAAGTGGAAATCGTGTTAAAACCAGTTGCTTATCGTGCAGAGACTTGGTTGATTTTCTACCCACTACTTTGCTAACTCCTCTAACTGCTTGCACGAATTGCTCACATTCTCATCGTGTATGAACACGTGTTGTAGACCGCCATACCAAAACCTTAGTTAATATCCCCCATGTGACACGATTGACGTCTCGTGATTTTAGTTTGCCAGTTGCTGACTTGATGAGACGATGAACCTTTGTATTGATGAGTCGAACAAATGTTCTGGGACTCATGAATTGAACGTATGTGTTGAGACAGAAGTATCATTGTCGAATAAATGTTGATAGTTAAGGTGACCAAATATTGTTCATTTGATGAATTGTTGAATATTGATAGTTGAACCAATATTCCTTAGTCTGAGCAAATATTGTTAATCTGAGCAAATGTTGCTCGTTTGATGAATTAATGGTAACATAACCAAATAGAATATTAATTTAAAATATTGGGAACTGAACCGAGTATGATAATTAAAATGTTGATCACGGGATCAACGTAAAATTATTAGTGTTTGAATCTGCTCAGAATTATGTTTTGCAGAGCTTTGGATTTAAAACCCTAATTTTGCTCAATTGCTGATTAATTGATGATTTATTGAAAATCATCCATGGAATGAAGGAGGGACCAACTACATGGGATGATGAGTCGACCATGTAAAGCCCAGATGCTCGAGTGAGCAAATACCAAAGTCTCTTGAAGACCAGTTGGTGAAAGGATGATTAAATGCTGGTTTAATCATTCATTAAAATAATGCTCGTCTGAGCCTTAGGTGATAAAACATAATTATGAAGAGATGAGGGACCGACCAAGGGGTCATGAAACCGGCCCTGGTTGGTCATGGGACCGACTGACGATCGTCTTATGAAATTCCAAATTGTTTGGAAGAGTTTGGACCTAATGTGAACAAATTAGGTCAAATGATGAAAATGTGTGGGACCGGCCTCTTGCAAGCCAAATAGCCAATCTTGGTCGGTCAAAGTAATATGATCATGTCAGCAAAGTGTTCGTGTCTCCATCCTGAGAATTTTGATATTTTCTGATACACGTTTGAGCAACATTTTGAGAAAATATGAAGAAATCAAGGTTTTTGCTCAAACTGAGAAAACTTCATAAGATGAAGGAAATAATAATAAAATAAGAAATCATGAAGTGTGGGACCTTCTATGGCTAAGGCATGACCGGCCGGCCGATAAGCCCGGTCCCATGGCACTTTTCCTAATTTTATATTATTTTCATGATTTTAGGGAAATATCATGAAATCAAGGAGTTTGTTGAAACTAAGGAGTTTCCTTGAAGTGAAAGAGTTTCCATGAGATGAAGGAAACAACAACAATAATAATAATAATAATAATAATAATAAGGGGCGTGTGGGACCGGCCATGGCAAGGGCATGGTCGGCCGGCTAGTGGCCCGGTCCCGTGAATCTTCCCTAATTTTAGGCCGGCTAGTGGCCCGGTCCCGTGAATCTTCCCTAATTTTATATTATTTTCATGATTTGAAGGAAATATCATGAAATCAAGGAGTTTTCATAAGATGAAGGAAATAATAATAAAATAATAAGGAATCATGAGGTGTGGGCGGCCGGCTAGTGGACCCGATCCCATGACACCTTTCCCATTTTTATATTATTTCCTTGGTGTGAAGGAAACACCATGAAACTGAGGAGTTTCCTCAAAACGAAGGAGTTTTGTTCAAATGAAGGGATTTTCATGAAATCAAGGAAAAATAATAAAAATATGATAAAATAAAAAATTAGGCGTGGGACTGGCCACGACACGACTGGCCAGCCGATGGTCCCAGTCCCCTAGCGCCTTAGCTAATATTTTATTATTATTATTTTTCTTACTATTTTGCATAGATTCATCGTTCCTTCGTATTTTGGAATGCTCGTTCGTGCATTTAGGTGCTCGTTAGTGCATTATTTCTGAATACACTTGCACCATTTCGGTCGGGGCTTACTCGATAGGGCTCAGATGCCCCGTACATTGAATATTTATCACTAACTCATGTAATTCTGCTGGGAAGAACCACGAATTGAAGTAATGAAATATTATGAAGAACGTAGAATATTTCCGAATATTCAGTTATGAATTTAAGGATTAAAAATAATTAATTGATGGCTCTATACTAGCAGGCATGCTGTCTAAGAGCATTAATTATTTGAGAATTGAGTAATATGAGCTTGTTGAAGCGTCATATTTCTTTTATATAGTCAAGGAAAACATTGTTACATCCTGAAGACGTTATTGCTCTATACTAGCAGACAAGATGCCTAGGAGCCGTCCAATCGTTCGATTCTATATAGAAGTAATTACTGAAATTGCTCAGTATTCATGAGATATGTCGTTGCCTCAGTTGAGAGACTACACATCTACATATACTCTGTGAGACAGTATTCTCAATCAGAGGTTCTTGCGGCGTGAGCTTTCATGCTTCGATGAGAGACATGAGCCTCAATACTCATCTGATTGCTGGATCAAGAGTATGTACAATTATGGTTTTACGATTTTAGCCTTTGTCGAAAATCCACCATTTACACCTTTCGATCCGTAAAACAAGTTCATGAATGTACTTCCTTTAAACAAATGTTAACATTGTTTCATAGGATGAAATCTTCACCTTTACCCATACACATAATCACAATAACATTCATACGATTTTTCCGATGTCATATATACGAAGTTCAAAAGATAAGCGTTATACTTCGTCTTCTAATTCCTTAACACTACGATCATATGATCGTGTCTCAAGTATAATAATTGTTAGAGCACTGCTCGGTCGAACTCGCATGCGTTGCTATCTCAAGCATGTTTGTTAATGTTGGTGATCAAAACTATAAGTCTTGATTTCTAGTCTACTATAGCTAAGTCTCGGACTAGGATAGAAAGTGTAGTTGAGCTCAAGAACTCCATGGCGATCATCATACAAGACGAATACCTACTCAAAGAACTAGTGGAACTTCATCGGCTAAAAGGTATGTGGAGACTTGAACTTATCTATCACTCAAAAGTATATCTACTCTATCTCCTATCTTGAGACAAAAGTCGTTTTTCTATATAGACTTTGATTATACACATTTGCTATTTCGAGCCGAGTTTACCTCGCTTATCTATTTATCGAAATATACGTTGGTATGCCTTCGCTTTGGCCAAGTTCATCTTTACCTAGTGACGAAAGTCATGTTATGTTTCAATTACTTGAAAATGGCTTTGACGAAAAATGGTTTGTGAATAACAACTATATAACGTCCTCTAAGAATGTTTTAATGATTAAAATGAGAGTTTAGATTATATAACCATTGTTGGATATAAGAATTGTGTGGAAACGCATACATGTATAAGTATTTATTCCTTGAACCAAAGTATGCTTACTTTGCTGCTCAGGGAAACCGGAACAAGAGTCCGCGAACCCAGTCCGCGTACTGACGGAGGTTCTCTTTTCGAAAAAATCTGCTGGAGTTTGTAAACTTGTTACAAGCTTATTCCGGGTACTTAAGTTCGCGTACCAAGTCCACGTGCTTAGGTTGGTTATATCTAATAACGATTATTCGTGAACTTATACTTATATTAACTAAGGAATGCAAGTTTGCGAACCGTGGCTATAAAGTTCATGAATCGATTCGAGTGAATCAAATCGTTTTTGCTTCGATTGTGTCTTGTATACTTCTATAAGATCTAAGCAATTGAACAACTCTATAACTAGTTCATTTGAGTCATTTGAACTAGTTATGGTGAAGAAGAATATGGTTAATATGAAAGTGCTCATATGGCTAACCATTTGGTTAACTATTGTTGAACCAACAAATGTACATGTTTGGGTACAGTTACACAAACCTAAAAACGTGCATTTCATTTGTGTGTCACGAGCTAAGTTTTCGATCTAACGGTTGAAAGATATTAGCTTGAATCTAATCAGGTTTTCATCTAACGATGAATATTAAATGCTTTCTTACTAAGCTAACATTGATTGCAAATCCTGATTTGAAAGACTATATAAAGGGAGAACTCTAGCAACTGGGAAACCTAATCCCCACACCTTCTGTGTGATACTAGTTGTATTAGCTAGAGTCAATTATCCTTTAACCTTAGGTTTCTACCGAGACCCTGTAGGTTAACGACTTGAAGACTTCATTGGGATTGTGAAGCCAGACCGATACTACTTTCTTGTAGTTGTGTGATCTGATCTTGCTATTTCTATCATATTGAGTACAATCGTAACGATTGTCTTGAGATTGATATCTCCGATAGGCAAGATATAAAAGTAGTCACAAACATCTTCGTCCCATCGTTTGTGATTCCACAATATCTTCTTTCCCCGCATCGATTAAGATTATTGTGAGGTGATTGATAGTACTAGGTTGTTCTTCGGGAATATAACTCTGGGTTATCAATTGGTTCTTGTTCACCTTGATTTATAAAAACACAGGACAAAACTCGTAGGTATTTCTGTGGGAGACGGATTTATCTATTACCGTAGACTTTTCTGTGTGATACAGATTTGTTTATTAAAGTCTTCGACTTTGGGCCTGTTTGTAGTTGCAGGAAATCCTACACTACACTCTTCATATGATTTCATCATTAATCAACTCATTTTAGGTTTATATTCTTAATTTTATTGAGTAATCTTCGGATATTCTTACAAGAAAAGATAAATAACTAAACAATGATCTCTGCTCTAAACTTTCTCTCTCCTATTTACTTGTCTCCTATTTTACTTGTTTCTTACTAAAAAAAGATCTCTCTCGCAACCTTACAAATGTTAATTTCGCAAGCTCTCTAATTTTCGCAGGACTATCACATCTTTCTCATGATCCTAGCTGACGTTGTTTGTTATATTCTTCATGAAATTGTTCTGCGACGCTACTGTGTTGTACCATTGATAATTTCACTGAGACAGTATTGTTGCGAAATTTTGATCCTACCTCTTGCCTCTTCTCATATCTTCTCTGCAAAGTAGAGAATGATGTGAGAAATGCCGCAGCTGTTCTCTTCTTTATATTCTGCATTTATCACACGTATTGTTTCTTCCATTTATTTCTCGACACGTCTTTTGTAACCGTTGCCTTTTAACCGCTTATATCTTTCCGTATTAATCGTGTTGATTTTCTCGAGGAGAAATTCCCTCTATATATATTCCTTATCACTCTCTTTTTTCTTCTTTTTATTTTCTCTGCAACTTCATCGTTCTCCTGCAAATTCCATTATTGCAACTTTTCTTCATTCTTCTTCAACCTTCTTAAGTTCTTCTTCATCTTCATACTAGATCTTCATAGTTCGTAATTTTCTTCGAGACAATCTCCCTTCTATTATTTTTCATGGATTCATCAAGGTTAGTCTTCTCTTTTCTTCTTTATGAGTTTTGCTGAAATTGATCTTGTTTATTGCCTTATTTGATATTGTTTATGTGATTTCCATACTCTTGTTATTTCAGCAAAAGCGGCTCTAACACTAAATTTACAGTTCAGAACCCTAACATTCCCAAATCAGCATAAGGTTGTGCACATAAAAGAAAGTCTGCGAATGAGAAGGTAGTAAGAAACACTATCTTTTCTAATAACAATATTGTTGCCTCTGTTTCTTATCTGGATTGTAATTCGCAGGGTGATAAAGATTTCAATAAACCTCTCAAGAAATCTCGCCACCTTAAAACTGTTCCAACTTCTGTTCCCTTCCACTACTCATTTCTCCAAATCTCCTGCGACATCTTCGCAAGATAAACCTTTATCTCCAATTCGCGAAAAGCTGCCTCAGACTTCATTTCTTCAGCTGACCTTTCTATGATTGAAACCCCTTGTGATCCTTCTGCGAATGAAACCTCTTCTCTTCCCATTGAGAATGTTTCTCAACCTTCTATCTCTACCAGTTCTCTACCAAGTCTCTTCCTCTTTCGAAAGAAACCGTGGAAGGGATAGATATTGCTTTCAAAGTTTTATCTGAATTCTGGATGATGGCAAGAAGTCTTCTATTGATCCTATCAAGTCTAATGTTTGCGAAATTCTGAGCAAGCATTTGGGTTCTGACAGAGCTGCTTCGCAGACAGCTTTGGAAAAAGAATGTAATGCTCTTCGTCTCGAAAATCAAAGCTTCAGAATGTTTTTGGATCGTGACAATCTTCGCAAGAAGAATGATGAATTGAGAGGTATGATTTTCTTATCTGTCTTTAATTTGCCTTTTAATGGTTTTATCCTTCCCATATTTAATTATCCTTGAAATCCCTCTTTCGCATGTTAAGCTTTAAACCAGAAACGAATAATGGAGAGATATCAATTTGAATCTGTTGTTGAAGAAGCCCGTGTTGATAAAGAAATCTTGATGGATCAATATAACCAATTAGATAACCTCTATTCATATTCTCTTGATCATAAATAATCTTACCAATGAAAATACCCAATTAGTTCAAAGACAAGATTATTAAGTAATGAAGTATCTCGTCTTTCTTATTCTTTAACTAAAGCTAATTTAGGGATGGAAACTTTATCAGATGAGAATAAAACCTTATCTCAAGAGAAGCGAACTTATTTAAACAAGATGGCGATATCTTCGCAACAACTTAGTATTCTCCAAAAAGTATGTGCTGACCAAGAAATCTCTTCGCTCTTTGAGAAATGAACTTAAAGAAGTAACAGTCATCTATCGCTGAAAGAGATACACTCATTCAAGGTAGAATAGCTTTAAGTGTAAAGGCGAATCAGCTTAAAGAACAATATTCCAAATTAGAAGAATCTTATTCTTCTCTTGCGAAGAAAAATGCCTTTCTTATTTCTAAAGAGAAAAATCTTCAGTCTCGACTTAAAGGTTTAGTTGGAGATAAATTTGATGACGCAATGGACCGTTGGGAGAATAGTTGTCTGTCCTTGATTCAACACCTTATTTCGCAAAAGGAAGGTAGTCATAATAGTTTGACTGCCTTAATTATCTTTTCTTTGTCATATCTCTCTGAATTCCTTATCTTAATGAAATTTTGTATTCTATCTTTCGCAGAGTCTGAGAAGAATCTTCATTCTTCTATTTCTGTTTTGGAGGCTAAATATGCCAAAATTCGCAAAGAAAATGCATTGCTCGTCTCTACTTACTGGTTCTCGCGACCGAGAAAGAAGACTTGATTATCTTGCTTATTTTAAGGATATTCAAGATAGGAATCATCAGAGAGCACTTCTTCGCCAAGTTCATCTCCGGGCTGAAGTCCTTGTAAATGACATTTTATTGTCCAACTCTCTTCCTCCTACATCAATTGATCCTTTAGAAGTAGATGATGATGAAGTTCCTCGTCCTGCTGATAGTGATTATGATTACGAAAGCGGTGCAGAGGATAATTTCTTGGAAGATGAAGAAGAGTTCCTTCTAAAGAAGTATCTGCTGGTGTTAATCAAATGAGAAAGAAATTTCTCCTGAAGAAGTAATTGCTGGCGATAATCAAGATGCTAGTCATGGCGAAGATCAAACCGAAATGAAGGAGAGGCTTGCGAGAATATTGGCGAAGAATTTTGTCATCTCCTGCTACTGAATTAATATTGAAGCTTGAGCTTCTTATCTAGCTTTGTTCTTGAACTGTCTTATTTTTATCACTTTTGCGAAGTTACATTTTTCAACCAACTTTGGAATCAACTTTTCCTTTTATATTTTGTTGATGAGAAAGATAATGCTTCTTGTGTATTGATTCCCATACTTGCCTCTCATTATCTTTCTTGAAAAAATAATCTGTTACGAATACTTATAATTAATTTGTTTTATCATATGGTCTTATTTTCCTTCCTAATTAAAGGTCTTATTATGCCACCTCTTGTCATTGCGACAAAATCGCAGGACGTCCTTGCACTTTCAAAAACCCATTGATCTTGCCTTAACTTTTTCTTTTGTATTATGGCCTCTTCAGGAATGTTGCGACAATATGACAGGCCTAAATATTCTTGCGAAAATAAAGCCCCATGACATTGCCGTCTTGCGACGAAATCGCAGGACGTCTTCGCACTTTCATGCGAAAACCCATTGATCTCGTCTTATCTTTTCTTTTGTATTATTGCCTCTTCAGGATTGTTGCACAAATATGACAAGCCTTAATATCCTTGCGAATAAAAAGCCTCATGACATTTGCGTCTTAAGACACTTATCAGCTCCCTAATGGAGGGTGCCGCCCTTATCTCCCCCTGGTTGCCCCTTCAAGGAGGCGTACTTCTACCATACAAGGTTAGCTCCTCCCATCCAGTCTTAACAACAACCAGTTGTTTTCGCAGCCTCTTATCCCTTTTACCTATAGGGCTTATGGTTACGAGACTGCACCCTAAGTGGGGTTTTCTTCAGGCCGAGTGCAGTATAAGCCAAGACTTGTCAAGAATGGCAAGGACGCTTCAAACGCCCCGCACTCTTGACTCAACCGTGTACCTCGGCGCCTTGATCAGATCTGCACTCCTTGGGAGAGTCCTTATTACCTTAGTCGCCCAACCAAGTCATATGCTTAAGCTGAGAATCCAAGGTGCCTCTCCCGGATGGGCTTTATTGACCCCAAATCTCCATGACTCAGGTTCCGGTGGCGGTGTAGCCTTTCCCTGAGCCATGCAACAGGTACCCCCTAATATGACGTACTTTAGGTCTTACATTTGCCTCTTGCGAAATTTTATTCGCGAACTAGGGTGTACGCCATAAAGGTTCGCCCCTTTCTTTTATGTCATTGTTCTGTGATTATCTCTGCGAAAATTTCGCACATCATGATCTTGTTTTGATATGAGTAATCTTGCAATTATTCTTTCAGAATTCCATAACTTCTCAAAGCTTCTTACGGATAATATCTTTTTAATACAACCTGTTCCATGGTCTGTCCAATCTATGACCAACATTTCTTCCTTCTGGATCCATTAATCTATAAGCTCCTGTTCCAACTATTTCCTTAATGATGTAAGGTCCATCCCATTTTTTCGCTAATTTTCCACCATTTTCTCGCTGATATATTTGTGTTTCTCGCAGAACTAAATCTCATGGTTGAAATTCGCGTACTTTGACACGTTTATTATATTCTCGAGCTAATCTTCCTTGATAATTCTCCATATGTCATAAAGCTTTTTCTCTTCTTTCTTCTAATTCATCAAGTTTGTTTAAAATTAAGCCCGCACTAATATTTTTCTCCCAAGCTTCTCTTTTTGTTGTCGTTGGTAATACCGCTTCAACTCCGTATGTTAAACAAAAAGGTGACATTCCAGTAGCTTCTCTTCTAGTTGTATTATAAGCCCATACTGCATTATGTACTTGTTCGCACCATGCTCTGTGATGTCCTTCCAATTTCTTCTTTAATATATCTGCAATTGTTTTATTTGTTGCTTCTACTTGCCCATTAGCTTGTGGATACAAAGGAGTTGACTTTCCACATTTTATCTTGAATGCATTAAGTAACATTTCTATATTCTTCCCCTCAAACTGTTTCCCATTATCAGATACCAACTGTGCAGGAATTCCAAATCTGCAAATGATATTTTCGAATATGAATGTAAAGATATCTTTGTCGCGAATATGTTGTACTGCCTTCACTTCTGTCCATTTTGTGAAATAATCTGTTGCGACTATTAAGTATCTTCTTTGTCCAGTTCCTGGTAAAAATGGCCCCACAATATCTAAGCCCCATTTTCCAAAGGGCCACACACTGGTTGAAGATGACAATGGTGCTCCTGGTGCATGTATTTTTTTCCATGCCGCTGACAATCTTCGCAACGTCTTGATATTTGTTTTGCATCTTCATGCATGTATGGCCAGTAATAACCTTGCATTTTTGCTCTATGTGCCAAAGATCTTCCTCCACTATGATTGCCAGCATCTCCACTATGTAACATTTTCAGCACCTTTTCCTTCCTCTCGTGTCAAACATCTGAGTGATGGTCCACTAAAGGATTTTCGGTATAGCAACCCATCTCTTAATTCGTTGTTGCGGCTTTTTAACTTGTGTGTTTCCAATCTATTTCTTGGTGTTTCTCCTTTCGCCAAATATGCATGAAGTTCCATTCTCCAGTCTGCGACATTGTTTATTTGTTCTTCTTTTTCATTATCTCATCACATCCACATCTTCCTCTTCTTTATTGATTGATGGTGACAGAAGTGTTTGTATTTTTATGCATCTCGCAGTTGGATCTGTCATCATGCTTGAGATGAAAGCAAAAGCGTCTGCGAGTCTATTATCCTTTCTTGAAATGTGCCTCCATTTTATTTTTGGGATTTTCGCTGACAATTCTTCAACCAGCTTCTTGTATTTCTTCAAGGATGGTTCATTTGTAGTATACTCTCCTTTTATTTTGCGAATAACTAGCTGCGAATCACTAGTGATCCTGGCATTTTCTAGTTTCATTTCTATTGCGAATTTTAAGGCATGTATCACAGCTTCATATTCTGTTTCATTATTAGTGGATGCAAATTCCAATCTGAATGAAAAAGCCATCTTTATTCCTTATGGCGAAATTAAAACAATTCCAACTTCATTTCCTTCTCCATTTGATGATCCATCTACCAATATTTCCCATCTATTTGGTTCTGTTAATAAATCTTTTGGATCTCCATGCTCTTCTTCTACATCCATCATTTCTTCTACTGCTTCATCTTCTTCTAAAGGAAATTCTGCCAAAAAATCCGCAACAACTTTTGATTTTGGTGAAGGCAAAATTTCATATTTAATATCAAAGTGGCCTACTTGTGCATTCCATCTCTCCACCCTTCCTGATCTTTTAGAATTCTTCATCACTGATTCAATTGGTACTTTTGTTAATACCTTTATCTTGTGTGCTTGAAAGTATATGCGGAGCTTAAATGATGCATAAACTAATGCTAAGATTAACTTTTCAATCTTTGAGTAATTCTTCTCGGCAGTATTAAAAGTTTTTCTAATGTAATAAATGGGTTTCTCCACTCCTGCGTCTACTCGCAATAACACAACACTTAATGCATGCGACGTTGTCGCAAGGTAGATCAATAATTCTTCTCATGGTTCTGCTTTTTGTAAAATAGTTGTATTCATAAGATGTTCTTTGATTCTTTGAAAATCCTTTTCACATTTATCACTCCATTTAAATTTTGTACCCTTCTTGAGTATATCGAAAAAATATTTGCATTTGTCCGACGATCGCGAAATGAATCTCCCCAGCGAAGCTAGAAGCCCATTCAACTTCTGTACATCTTTTATTGTTGCTGGTGTTGGCATGTCACGAACTGCTTGCACTTTTTCTGGATCAACCTGTATTCCTTCCTTTGATATAATGTAGCCTAAAATTTTTCCCGATGCAACTCCAATATTACACTTCTCAGGATTCAATTTAATGTTATACTGCCGCATTTGTTCAAAAATCTCCCTCAAATCTTTTACATGGTCTTTAGCTTCTTTACTCTTTAATAACATGTCATCCACGTATACTTCTAATGTCTTGTGTATCCATTTTGTGAACACCTTCTCTACCATTCTTTGGTATGTCGCTCCCGCATTTCGTAAACCAAATGGCATTTTCGTGTAACAATATAAACCTCTAGGGGCAAAGAAAGCAGTATGTTCTTGATCTTCTTCAGCGATAGGGATTTGGTTATACCCTTTGTATCCATCTAAAGATGATACTCTATCGTTTCCCGCTGCGGATTATACCATTTGAGGAATATCTGGTAACGGAAAACTGTCTTTGGGGCAAGCTTTGTTTAAATCAGTGAAATCTATGCAAATCCTGATTCCTTTATTTTTTTTGGGACAATGACCATATTCGCTATCCATTCTGGGTATTTAGCTTCTCTTATAATTCTTGCCTCAAGTATTTTCTGTAGTTCTTCTTCTATTTGGGAATGGTAAGTTGTTGCAATTTTTCTTATTCTCTGTTTAAATGGTCTCACATTTTTGTTAATCTCCAATTTGTGGCATGCAATTGATGGATCTATTCCTGGTATCTCATCCATGCTTCCTGCGAAAATATCTTTATGTTCTCGTAACAAGTTAACAGTTCTTTCTTCTTCTTCTATATCCATTTTGGTTCCAATTCTCAACATTAGAGGCTCCTCTATAGTCCCAACGTTTATTTCTTTTGTTGGTTCTGCGACAATGTAACTGGGTTTAGGTTCTCCCATTGGTGTTGGTTCTTTTATTGCTTTTATGGGTCCTTCTCCTTCTTCCGAAATTTCGCTGGGTATTGCTTTGCCTTCTTTTGCCCTTATCATATATACTCTAAATTCTTCTTCCTTCTTTGCTTCCTTTGCCAATTTTCTATGAAATTGTTTCTTTTTTGCTTGTCCTTCATAACGTTTTACTTCAATTTGATGACATAATTTCGCATTGTCAACATCTCCTCTGATTTCACCTATTCCATTCAGAGTGGGGAATTTAATACATTGATGCAACGTTGATACCACAACTTTTATCGCATGTATCCATGGTCTTCCTAATAACATGTTATATGGCGATTCCATATCCACCACGCACAATGTTACATGTGTTTCGATTTCTCCAAGTGGAATTCGTACCACTATCTCTCCTTTAGGTTTTGTTGTGGATTTTCCAAAGCCGTGAACAAAATATGTTGAACTGGACATTTCTTCATCTTTAAGTCCTATTTCCCGGAATGCGTGATAAAATATTATATCAACTGAACTTCCTGTATCAATTAAAGTTCTGTTCAACATCCATTCTCTTGTGGATTTTATTGTTGTCTCCTTCTCTTTCCGTGTAATAGGCACTGTGATGACCAACGAAGATGTGTGGTTCAAATTTTCTTTTTGTATTTCTTCCGCCATGAATGCAATTTTTTGCTTTTCCCAATCTTTCAAGGACAATGTTTTTTCTACCGCCATAACTTTCCTTCCTTCAAAATTTCGTTTATGTATTCTTCCTTTGATATTTTCATGGAATTCATTAATCATCGTTTTTGTTATCATATTACACTCCAATCTTTTGCCATTTTCATTAATTCTATTCATCTTTCTTCTAACTGATTCACTGATTTATTTAATCACTTTCTTAACTTGAATATTCTCAATCAACAATCTTCAACTTTCTATCTTCAAGTCCCTGTTTCTATGTAGTTGCAGGAAATCCTACACTACACTCTTCATATGATTTCATCATTAATCAACTCATTTTAGGTTTATATTCTTAATTTTATTGAGTAATCTTCGGATGTTCTTACAAGAAAAGATAAAGAACTAAAGAATGATCTCTGCTCTAAACTTTCTCTCTCCTATTTACTTGTTTTTTACTTAAAAAAGATCTCTCTCCCATCTTTACAACTTGAACGACTATTTATAGGGAAATACATAGTGGATGACAGCTAATCTGTCCTTTATTTTCGGATGTGACTTGCGACATTCTCGCAACCTTACAAATGTTAATTTCGCAAGCTCTCTAATTTTCGCAGGACTATCACATCTTTCTCATGATCCTAGCTGACGTTGTTTGTTATATTCTTCCTGAAATTGTTCTGCGATGCTATTGTGATGTACCATTGATAATTTCGCTGAGACATTATTGTTGCGAGATTCTGATCCTACACTGTTTGTGGGTGAAAACTGTTTCTGCTGTTTTCGGTAAATTCGTGTTTGTGGGTGAGAAACGAGTTTAAACCCTAAACAATTTATTGCACGGGAGTTATTTTGATTCGAGAGATCAATCTGTACAATCCTGGCCTAAACCAAGAAATGTCCGTTCCAGGCTTGCTTCGGTCACAAAGTGAAGGAGAAGGGATAGTCTTAGGAAGGGAAGCGAAGAAAGTGTTGAGACCAAAATAGTTGATTCTGGAAGTGTGGGTGTTTTGTGACTTGTATCAGAAAGTTGAACTGGGTAGCTGAATGAAAGCTATCAGATGATTTCTGGATGTGGTATTGTTCTCCTAACCAAAACTTGTTGTTGGTGGAAAATAGGTGAGACCTATTTATACAAGTTGCAACAAAACGTACTCTGGTCTCGTGGGAAGTGGAAACGATTGAGTGGTGGAAGAAGGGAATAACGAGTAACACCTGGAATTTATGTTCCCATAATGAAGGATACGTTTACACCGTTATTTCTTGCCATTACTAACCTCCCCGCTTTATGACACTTTCTGTAACGGGCGTATTGCACGCCGCATGTTGTAAACCGCTAGACCAATACCCTGATGAGTATCCCCAAGTTTGTGACATGTTTCGATGTCTCGAGTGTGTTCGTGGAAAACATGTAACACTTTGCTACGTGTGGCAAGTTTAGAACTGAGAGGCTTGTCGTAGGTAAACAGCATATGTGATGCTAGGCTCGTTTTGGCTAGTCGAAGTGGCGCCAATAGCAGTGCATGGTGGCATGCCAGTGGTCGTGGCATGGTGGCATGTCGGTGGCTTGGGCATGGTGGCATGCCAGTGGATGCGGCACGGTGGCATGCCAGTGGCTGCGGCATGGTGGCATGCAAGTGGTCGTGGCATGGTGGCATGCAAGTGGCTGCGGCATGGTGGCATGCAAGTGGCTGCAGCATGGTGGCATGCCATTGGCTGCGGCACGGTGGCATGCCAGTGGCTGTGGCATGGTGGCATGCCGGTGGTCGTGGTGTTGTAGCATGGCCGAAGTTTAAGATTTGGCTATGTGACTAAAGTTAAGTTTTGGCGGCACGACCAAGGTTAGGGCTTGACGCCGTGGCCAAGGCTAGGGCTTGGCGCCGTGGCCAATTTAGGGTTTGGCACCGTGGCCAAAATTTAGGGCTTGGCGGCATGGTCGCTCAAAAGTTGCCACAAGTCCGTTAGTTTGGTGGCGAACTTGGATGGTTAAGATTGTATCTCAGGAGGAAAGATAGTCGTCGATCATGGCTACCTTCAATTGGCAGTGGCGCCTTCAACTCGTGCTAGCGGCATGCAGCATGGTTGGCATAGCTCGTGCATGCCTTCGGCGTGGCTGTGTAGCCATAGCCATTGAAACCTTGGCACGTCGGTGTGGAAATCTTTCTTAGGGTTTGGCTTGTCGAAACCCTAATTAGCCTATGTATCACGTCGCATGGGGAGAGTGGCCATGTTTGGCGTGTTTGACATGTGCATCTGGCATGTGTGTCTGGCATGTGCGTTTTTTGGGAAACCAATTGGATTTGCGTCCATCTAGCGCGGTTTCCTTATTTTCATCATTGTGACGAGTTTAAGGTAACCTGATTGGTTAATGTAAGAGGGCCGGCAAGCATGGGCGTGGCTACACTTCCGTGTGAGTGTGGCGGATTTTAAAGCGACCTGATTGGTCGATAGGAAGTGGGGACGGAAAGCTAGGGCGTGGTCACACTTCCAATGCGTTATGGTGGATTTAATCGCCTTATTTTGGCTAAACATAGTTTTTCGACCAACGGGGTCCAGTGTACTACGCGAGGCGCGAAACCCTAATTTTGCAAATTAGTCAGGTTTATGAGTTTTTTGTGAGTTATCACAATAATCGGCTGGATTTTGTATGCTGCCAAAAAAATCCTTATCTACAGAATGCAGTGTGCTTTCCGTCTGAACATTTCGTGTGATGGCCTTAGCTTTGGTACTTGGAGGTTCATGCTACTCCGCTGCGAGTGAACATAAATCCGTAATACTATACCGATATTAAGGGTTCTGCCGGGGTACACAACACTGGAAGGTACTCAGCGAGTCTTGCATTGGCGAGGTGCCAAAATTTACAGAGTGTTTGGGATGGTTGCTACATTCGCCAGTCTGGATAAATTTCATGTAAATATATTGAATGGCTCAATAAATACGTCGGTGGAGAGGTTAGGACTCACGGTTTCCTTGCAGAGTGACGTCAGATGCAAGGTTTTACGATTTTAACCTTAAGCTAAAAACCACCATCAACATTAAGTCCCCTGCTTAGCACGTAACTGTGGCATTGTTGCAGGGTAAGCATGAGACGGTGACAGACAAGAGTAAAATCGAAAGAGTAAAAACGTGAAGAGATTGCCAGGAAAATTCAACTAACCTTTTGGTGGAAGGCATGAGGAATCTGTGATCCTTGTGTTGGAGGCTTTTGTATAAATTCATCTTGGCCATGGGATGTTGGCACCAGTGCGGTATCTTTGGCTCCTGGTTAAGGAATGGTTCATGGCGTTCGCTTGGGCATGCGGATGACACTTGTCAAGAGCGGAAAAGTTGGCGTTTGAGAAGGACGTAGGTGCATCGGCTATCGAGCAGAGAAGCTAGCGCTGGGAGGATGCAAGTTGTTGGTGCTGGCTTGGCTTGGCTTGGCTTGGTCGTGACGCTGCTGGCTTGGCCTGGCCGCAGAGATGATGTTGGCTTGGTGTGGAGCCGTTGGCGCTGGCTTGGCTTGGCCGTCCTCTTGCATGGTTAATGCCTCTGCGGAAAGGAGAATACATTCCAGGTATGCGTCCATGCTAGGGTTCCGAGCTAGGAAACGTATTCCTCCTTTGAACGTTTGACCGTTTTTTTTTATCTTCATTAGGGTTTCGACAAGAGATCTCATTGAGGATGATTTTTCGGCCGTTGGCTCAGCATCTCTTTCTCTCTGGGGTTTCCGCAGTATATATGCCGGTGAAACTGTATCATCCTTCCCCGTTCAAGGCAAATGTTTCTCTTGTTGAATCCATATTTCTTTCATCATGTCGAACAGAATTGAATCATCCTTGAGCCGTCCGGATTCTTCAGTCAAGCGCAAGCGGTGTGACACTTGCGACAATTCCCCATCCGGATTATCCGAGTCAAGAAGATCATACCGGTATGCTTTCGTTAACCAATAGATATTTGTTTATTATTGATGGCGAGTGATGAAGGGAGATTTTATTTTGCGGAGAGATATCCGACTGGGACATGTGTGACCGTCATTGATGATGATAATCTGACCGCCCCTCTTTCTTCGAACCCGAGCATACCGATCGCTGCTGATCTGGAAAAAGCTGATTTGGGTATCTCATGCCATGAATATCCCAGTGCAGGCTTGTCATTTGAAATCCGTATGAAGTTTTTATCTTCTAGCTACCGAAGCGTCGGTAAATTCTTAGTGCGAAAGGAATTCGTGACTCTGTATACGAAAATATGGAGCAGGTATGGCCATATTGCTACCAGGAACGTGGTGAAGCATTGTTCGTCGGCTTTGGTCACCACCGTGAATTGTCTCCTGCCTATGATTGTTGAAATGGAAGGCACATCCATCTGCGACGTCACAGAATCAACTATTGAAAGGTGGGAAAACATGGTGTCTACCTGTGAATCTCTTGAGTTTAATGTAAGTTGGTTGCGGCATCGCCTTGACATTTTGAAGGTTGACAGAACCAGTATTCTTGCCAACGTCGTTCCTGCCACAAAAGCCATTTTGGAAGAGGAGAGGGCTCTGGTCGTGGAATCCCAAAAGGTGGGAAAGGCTATTCAGGACTTGAATAGTAGGACTGAAAGATATCAAAACAGGTTGAAGATGATGTTTTCTAGGAATTATAATCTACTAGACGGGCTTTTCTGAGTTATGTAGTTGTGAGGTGCCTGGTTTTCTTTCTGCATATGTATTTTTATTTTTATTTTTGTACTGGTTTTTGGAGAAATAAGGTAATTTTCATTAATATGCTTCGACTAAATGAAATTTGATAACTGGGATGTGAAGGAAATAGAAAAGTGCCTGGCTAGCCGTGCTATGAGACGGCGAGAGGTGGGGTAAAAGCTAGGCGTAATATGCCTTGAGCCATTTTCCATTGATGACTGTTTACAATCTGCCTCCATCTTTCTTGACAACCTTGTAGTATCCACTGTTATATGCTTTGGTGACCACGTAAGGCCCTTCCCATTTTGGGGAGAATTTTGGTGCTGAGATGTCTTGTTGGATGTGTTTGGCGGTCTTCAACACCAGATTCCGTACTTAAAAAACTCGCGGTTTCACAACTTTGTCAATTGCTCGGGAAATTCTATTTCTGTATTCTTGCGCGTGATCCTCTGCTTTAGCTCTTCTGGAATCCAATGTGTCTAGCTCCGCTACCGTGGCATTTCCTATTTCGGCTTCGTTCCATTGAACTCCGCTTGCTTTGACAATCCTAGCCGATGAGATTTTAATTTATGCCGGGAGAATGACGTCTGCGCCGTAGACGAGGGAATTGGGGGAGGCGCCAGTAGATCTCCTTGGTGATGTTCGATATGCCCAAAGCGCCATCGGCAGTTGTTCGTGCCATGTCCGAGGGTTATCGTGCACTGTCCGTCTGAGGACTCGAATTAGAGTCTTGTTGGTGCTTTCGGCCTGCCCATTCCCTTGGGGGTAGTAAATAGTGGAGAAGACTTGTTTAATTCCATATTCTTCAAGTAACTCCCGCACCTACTTGTTGGCAAAAGGAGTACCGTTGTCGGTGATGATGTGTTTGGGCACGCCAAAACGACAAATGATATATTCCTTAATGAACGCTGCAATTGTGGCTTAGTTCCTCGTAAAGGGATGACTTCGACCCATTTGGTGAAATGCGCTGTTGCAGTTATTATATACTCATGTTGTTTTGATGACGGCGGGTTGATTTTCCCGATGATGTCGAGTCCCCAGCTATAAAACGGCCACGAACTACTTACCGAATTCAGGGGAGTAGAGGGTGCGTGGATAAGATTTCCATGAATTTGACATTTGTGGCATATTTGAACAAAAGTGGCCACATCGTCCTCCATGGTCGGTCAGTGGTATCGCTCGTGTATTTGGAGAAACAACTTATTTTTCCCTTGGTGTTCTCCTTCGTGCATTTCTTTCAGCATGATTGGGATTTCTGCCTCGCCCATGCATCGTAACAAATCTCCTCCAAAACTTTTTCGATACAAGATTCCATCATGGAGTATGAATCTCTTGGATATTTGTTTCGTCTTGGTTGCGTCTTTCTTGCTTGCAGGGAGTACGCCGTCGCGAAGATAACTGATGTACGGCTTTTGCCAGTCCCCAGCATGGTCAACAGTAAAAACTTCCAATTGATGCGGCAGTTCTTGGCAATTGGAGCAAGATCCTTGGAGCGACCAAGATTGAGCCTCCATTTCTTTCCAGTAGTAGCCAAGGCGTTGCAGGTGACGATAAAGTGTTGCCACCAACGTTTGTCCGCAAGTTTCGCTATGAATACGGTTAAGATGTTGTTGTGCCTCTTCATCTCCGAGGCATCTTGACAGGGAACCTTCTGAGTTCCGGTAGTACAACATCTCGTGAAGCATGGAGAAGTTTTCCAAGGTCTTGAGACTGACCTTTCCTTGGGAGAGCGATCTGTTAAGTTCTTGGATAGTCGGTGTTCTCCAGTCGTTGTATTCAGTCTCCACAGGTTTCGAGATGCATGTCGAAGTTATGGTTCGTCTTTTTACTGTCAGGGTTTCTTCTAAACCTACGAACTGCAGCTTCGATGCTAACGTGACTAAGCAATCATCATGTTTGTTTCTGCCGCGACCAACATGTGTTATGGTCGCATCAGCGAAGTAATTTAGCAGCCTTTGTGCCTCTGATCTATATGGGCCCAAGGTCAGTTCCTTCAGTGTGTACACTCCATTCATCTGGTTGACCAGTAATTTGGAATCACCTCTTATTTTCAGACGCGTGGCTCCGACTTGTTTGGCTAATGACAATCATATGAGAAAGGCCTCATATTCTGCTGAATTGTTGGTGCAATGAAAGTCTAGCTTGAAGGAATGCGAGAAGACTTCACCCGTTGGGGACACTAGGACCACGCCTGCTCCTCCGGTATTATTGTTAGGGTTGGCGGAGCCATCGAAAAATAATAGCCACGCTTCTTCTCTGACAAAAGAGATTTCCGTAAAATACCCAGGAAGGTCCTCGTGCAGCGCTGTGGTATTCTCTCCTGGGAAAGCTGCTAGAAAATCCGCAACCGCTTGTCCTTTGATAGATTTTGGAGAAGCACAAGTTATATCAAACTCTAACATTTGAATGATCCATTTGGATGGCCTTCCTATCAGGGACGGTTTTGAAAGTAGGAACTTCACAGGATCAGACTTAGATATCAACACCACTTTGTTTGAGAGAAGGTAATGCCTAAACTTTTGGATGGAGTGAATCAGGGCTAAGCACGCTTTTTCTGTTTTGGGATATCTGAGTTCGGCATCTCTCAAAGTTCGACTGAAGTAGTATATAGGGTGCTCAATTCCTTCGTTATCTTCTTGGGCGAGAAGAGCTCCGACAGTAGTGTCACTGTAGGAAGTGTAGAGGCACAGCGGTCTTCCTTGTATCGGGGTTTTCATGATGGATGGGGATGACAATATTTGTTGAATCTTCTGAAATGCCTCTTGTTGTAGTGCGGTCCATACAAAGCTTGCTCCCTTTTTCAGCAAGGGGTAAATGAAGCGACAAGCTGAGCTAAACCCGGTATAAAACTCCGAATGTAGTTTACCCTACCCATGAAGCTCTGGAGCTCTTTCACGGTCTGCGGGGGCGGCATCGTGAGGATGGCTTGGGTTTTCACTGGATCAACTTTGATTCCCTCGGCGGTCACCTGGAAGCCTAGGAATTTTCCCGAAGAAACACCAAAGGCACACTTCAACGGGTTCATCTTCAGTTTGTATTCGCGACACCTTTCAAACGCTTGTCGTAACACCTCTGTGTGAGCCGCCCGAGTTTTCAATTTAACCACTATGTAATCTACATAACTGGTAGGCTTTTAAGAGTGTAAAATAAGAGCAAGAAAGAAGCCTACTTGTTATACCTGCAAGTGAACATGGTCTGTTGTAGTAGATGTGTGCAAGTCAGGGTCGAACCACAGAGACTAGGTGTGTGTGATTGAAGGTTTCCTAGCTAAGCTAGATCTATAAGTGTAGCAGTGGCAGTGAGCTAATGAAACAAAGGCAATGAGCCTAAGGCAGTGAAGTGACAGCAAAGAAGTAAATGGAATCAAATAAAAACAAGAAACAGTAACGGAAAGAGGGATTTTGGGTGAAGACTAGGGATTAGTTTCCACCATTTCACCTAGACTAAGTTATCCTAGTTCCACATAAATCTTGTCCCTTGTATAGTTATCAGTGAGCTTCTTGGCTCAACTGACTAACTAGATGGCAGTGGAGGTTCTATGCCTGCTGCTCATCAAAGGGTTGGGTTAGAAAGGAGGCTAAAGGCACTAAGATAATTCTAAACCTTGTAGTAGTTGGGGCTCTCACACTGCAACTACCCGCAGAGAAGCCACTTAGGTGTTTTAACAACCTAAAGGATGTTCTAATCACAACTAAAGTGCTTTGATTAAGACTATCCTAAACATTTCAAGCACAACAAAAATTATGTTTATAACTGAATGAAACTTAGCAATGGCTCAAAGGGTTTCCTCATCACCCTAGTTATGAGCTTAGAACATGGAAATTAAACTTGAAACAACATTGCATTCAAACAAAACATGAACTGAAGACAGTTGAGGAACTGGCTAGTCCATTCCTCTTTGGTGAAGCTCTGGCTAGCCCAGGCATAATTCTACACACACCCACATCAAGCTACTTATAGTTAAAATTTATCTCAAAGAAATCCCTAATTTCAGAATTAGGGTTTTGGAAATTTATGTCAAAACAATCTCACCATATTTCTCTGAATTGTTGTCCCCTCTGCAAATTGACGCCAACCCATGCTCTGAATTTGTCTCCTCTGTCGAACCCATATCTCTTCTGCTATTGTCTGCTCAATCAACTCCTCGATTTGGGTCTCCTCTTCAACTGTGATGAAACCCTAGTTTCATCTCTGTCTTGATTGTAGCACCTAGGGTGTGTGGGTGCTAAGAACGAGAAAGAGAGGCAACTAGGGAATGGGTTTATGGGGTTTTTGGTGATGGACAGGGTATAGAGATGGTGGCGCAGAGGGTGAGGGGTGAAGAGATGGAGTTGCAGAGCTCTGGTCGGGGAGAAAATAGTTTTGGGAGAAAGGGAGAGTTTGGCTCGACTGGTGTAGAAGATATTTGATGATTCGGTGTTGAGCGGTACATTGGAGTCTGATGCACAGCGAACGAACGACGCTGGATGATCAGTTTTGGATGTAATTGAACGGCACGATGGGATGAAGCTTGGAGCGACCGTTGGATGATGAGATGCAACGAAACTGACGGCTCAAGATGGGGTTAGGTACTATGGTGTTTGACAGGAGCTTTGGATTTTGATGCACAATGATGAGGTGGCCGTTGGATGATGAGATGGATCCAATTTGACGGCTCTCATGGAAATGGATTTGGGTAAGGGTTTTGGGCCTTGGGTATGCCAAGCCCATATCTTCTTTAAGAACAATTCTTCCTCTTCAATCCCACTTCTAATTGATCCGGCTCTTGCAAACATCATTCTTCGCTTCCTCCTAGCGGGAGTCTTTGCCGTTCCTTTGCTCATTTCGCTCCGTGAGATAACCAGGCTTTATTTAGTACCTAAAAATGCATAATTAATTAAGAAAAGTATTTATTCTTGAAAACAACGAAAACACAGAATATGGGATAAAATGGAGCGTTAGTGCACAAAAGATGAGTTAAATGCCAATAAAAAGGTGCAAATATATACAATATTTGGCACTCATCAAATACCCCCAAACCTGAATTTTACTTGTCCTCAAGTAAAACAAAACTAAGGAAATCCTAACTATACCACTGTCGCTGGTCTCTCGATTGCATTTAGCGAATGCAATAAGCCTTTTAAACCACTAAGTGTCCTTAGTGGACGAGTGAAGTCTCGTGAAGGTTTGCTTAGAACGTACCTACAAAGTTCTAGGAAAAAATATAAGCTCAGTTTCCATGAAATGTGACATGTGCAAGACAGTAGAAGCTCACAGCAAAATGGAGATGTCAATCTAGCTATCAAAGGCACAATCCTAGCACTGATAACAACTAAAGACACGTGATAAAAGTGTAAAGTGTATCTACACATGTGTAAAGAAAGATCGGATGTTATGACTACTAATCACCAAGAGATAGTTTCTCAGGCTAAGATCCGAGGTCGAAATCTAGCTATCTGTCCGGACTTTACGAGAATTGTGAATGAGTTGGAGGTATTTCACAATTACTCGCGGTGTACATCAATGGCATACACCCTTCCTTGCTTATAACACAAAAACACAAAAGATGACTCTTATTTACATTGACTACTCTCTTTTATTTTTGGATAAGAGAGAATGGAATTGCTAAATACTTGATTTTTTTGAATTTTTTTTCTGATATTAATTTATTTTATTTTTTCTGAATATATACATCGTTTTTTTTTTTTTTTTTTTTTTTTTTTTGAAGAAGGAATTGATTTTTACATATGGTAGCTCTTTTGATACATAACAAAAAGAAACAAAAAATTACATGACACTTTGCAAGAGGTAGCCCTTTTGATGCACCCAGTTAAATTCGATGGTTGTCTTTCTTAATGTAACCTCCACCTTCTATCCCAACCAACCAAAGAACAAGCTATTCAAGTTTCTTTCAGTATTCTAAAGTGATTGGCAACTAAAATTTCCGATAGAACACCTCAAGGATGAGGCTATACATGTATTGGTAGATCGTGCGCGTGCAAGTTTCTTATCACTATGTGAATTGTGCTAGAATCAGGGGTGCCTAAATATCTAGACTAAGAATCCTAATAAAAATACATATTTGCACAAGAGTCAACATTTCAAGGTAAATGAGCTCCATTTTTATGTTTTTATCGTTTTTTCAATTTTTTATTTTGATTTTTGATTTTTTTTCAAAAAGGAAGAGTTCAATTTTTTCAATATAGCATGAGTTCTTGTTTTCAATTATGGCATATTATCATGGTATCTACTTTATACCCCCAAACCTAAACTAAACATGGTCCTCAATGTTTCAAAAGATGAATAAAAAGAATTATAATACAACATATGAAGAGGATCATGTTGAGTAGAGAAAAAGGAAAGAGAATACCCGGATGTCGGCGAAAGCAAGATTAGAACTCCGTTATTCAAGGAAAAAATCCAACATATTTCAGCCGAGATCATATTGGATTAGCAAAATATATACAAAAGGAACAAAAGGGTTTTTAAATTTCTTATCTACTGGATTATATACAAAAAATTCACCATACACTAACAATCTAAAGAGTTGAGGATCAACCCAAAAGACGAAGTGTAGACATTTCAACAGCTTCACACAATAATAATATGATAGGCATGCAAGTGAAGCTGTGAAACAAAATGAGCTACCCCCAAACCTGGATTCTTCAACGGATAAAATTTTGGAAACAAAATCTCGCAGTTTTGGGGGTTCATCATGTACAAGGTCTAACTCGAAATGAACTTTGCTAGGGACGGGTACACATGCTAATTCCAACTGTGGCTCCTCAAAGATACTATACTTAGATGCAAAATAGTCCAAAAGGACTTGGGAAGCACACAGTTCCAAACCTAGGTTGGGAATTTTCAGAAAAGTTGGTTTGACAATATCGGTACTAACCAAATCTAGGTTGGGTGGAAGGCCATTAGATTGTGACTCAGGAAGGACGATAGGCACATCATTATTAATCAAATCAATATCTCCTAAGTCTTCTACAAGTGTCACAACATTCTCACCATGCTCACACAAATCAGAATCATCAACATCATCAGAAGAATTATTCTCATGCATCGGCAAATCAGTGGAAACATCACAATGTGACCTAGGTGGAGAATCAGACACATCAAATATATTTTCATGCATAATAACATTAGAGTCTACAGAAGATTCAACTATTCCTATGTCATGCTCATCTTCACAGAATAATTGTACGAATCCCATGTCAATATCAAAATCATATGAATTATGAGTATTAGAAAAAACAACATTCATGAAGGTCGAGGGCGAGAAGCCATATGTTATTGAACCAACAGGTTCCACAATATTTTCATGTTCTTCTAACATATCATCATAATCATCATAATCATCATCATGGTAGCATGCATATTGGTCCTCATTAACAGTGGTGTCATTAGTCGATTCATGTTCCTCTAAATTAGGTTCATATTCAACATCATTTACATGATGGGACTAAACACTTCATTAGGGACAACATACATTTCCTCATGAATTTCCTCCTTTTGTAGGTGAAGAAAAATCTGATCTAAATATGCCTGAATTCGTGATGTAGATCTATCGAAGTTTTGCTCACTGAGTCTGAAAGCTTCTGTGGTGGAGTCTAAATTCATGGGAGTACAAAATTCTTCATGTTCAAATTGTGGTGATTGGTACATGTGTGCATGGTCATTAGGGTTTATAAAAGATTGATCGCAACCCTCAAAGGTTTGATTATGGTCCCAATGACTACCAGCCTCACAATTTATGGGCATTTCATACCTTGGATTTTCTCTAGATTGCCTAAAATTATGAAAAATATGACAATTCTCAACAGGGTGGTCTAAACTACCACATGCGGGACATGCATAGATTTCAGGTTGCCTAAGAAAATTAGATGTGACAGATTCCTCATGTGATTGCATTTCTAAAGCTGCGATTCAAGCTTCTAATTGATCCACAAGAGATGATCGTGTGAGTGAGGCATTAGCAAAACGTTCATTTTCACGTTGTGATGAATGATGCATGTGTGAATAGTCATTAGGGTTCATGTATTGAGGCTCGGGACTTTGAAAATGTCCATAATAATTCCTATAACTATTGGTATCATGGTCTATGGGAGGTTCATAACGTGGAGTATGTCCATAAGCAAGTTCTCTAAGGGATTTGTTGTATTCCCCAATTGTAGACCAAGATCTAGACATGATTGAGCTCAAAAGCTAAGTAACTATGTTACAAAGCCCAATTTGGTTTTTAATGGGTTTGGATTTTTGGGAAAATTTTGGTTTTTATGGATAACATTTGGTTTTGTCGGGTTTGAAAAAGAAATTTGGTTTTTAATGGGTTTTAGAAAATCTGGACTTAATGGGAAAAGAAAACACTTTGGTTTATTGGGTTTTGAAAACTTTGGTTTTATGGGATAAAAGGCCAAGCCCACTGTTGGGTTTTGGAAAAATTGTTATGAAACAGAGCCCAACTCTCGGCCTAGAGTTTGGGTACACGGCCCACTAACGACTTCAGCAAGCCCAGAAACTAACGAAGCCCAGCTGAGTTCAGCTAGGTTCTGGGTTTTCAGTGACTGAAGTGTGAGGCCCAACTGGGTTTTTGGCTGTTGGGCTCTCAGTTTGTTGAAGGACAAGGCCCACTTGGGATTTTGAAAACGTTTTACAAATGTTGTTGGGTCAAGCCCACAGGTAATTAATTACAAACCCAACAGAAAATATAAGCCCAAACATTGGGTTTAATATTACAGTCCCACAAGAAAAATGGAAGCCCACAGTTTGGGTTCTCTTAATGGGTTTAGACTTACCTTTGAAGCATAGCCCAGCTGTTCAGTTTGGTTGCAAAAGCCCAGTTGGGCTTTGGATCACAACAACATCATCTCCAGCAGACCAGTTGGGCTTTGGCAGCAGCAGCAGGACCAGCAGGAGGTAGCAGCAGCTTGCCTTTGCACAGCAGCAACAGCTGACGTACAGCAGCAGGACCAGGAGCAGCAGCAGAGCAACATGAACAGCTTCAGCAGCAGCCTTGGCAGCAGCAGGTCCTTGGCAAGCAACAGGTCAGTTGGAGAAGGCACCTGTTACTCAACAGAGTTATCAGTTAAGAGCAAGCTACAAAGAACAAGAAAATTACACTAGATGCTACATTAAATGCTCATGTAGGAATGCAATGCAAAGATGAATATGCAAGTTATGATGCAGGAATGTAAGCAAGAAAACAACTTCAACACAGCACCAGTCCCCGGCAGCGGCGCCAAAAACTTGATAGGGTTTTAAGAGTGTAAAATAAGAGCAAGAAAGAAGCCTACTTGTTATACCTGCAAGTGCACAGGGTCTGTTGTAGTATATGTGTGCAAGTCAGGGTCGAACCACATATACTAGGTGTGTGTGATTGAAGGTTTCCTATCTAAGCTAGATCTCTAAGTGTAGCAGTGGCAGTGAGCTAATGAAACAAAGGCAATGAGCCTAAGGCAGTGAAGTGAAAGCAAAGAAGTAAAGGGAATCAAATAAAAACAAGAAACAGTAAAGGAAAGAGGGATTTTGGGTGAAGACTAGGGATTAGATTCCACCATTTCACCTAGACTAAGTTATCCTAGTTCCACATAAATCTTGTCCCTTGTATAGTTATCAGTGAGCTTCTTGGATCAACTGACTAACTATATGGAAGTGGAGGTTCTATGCCTGCTGCTCATCAAAGGGTTGGGTTAGAAAGGAGGCTAAAGGCACTAAGATAATTCTAAACCTTGTAGTAGTTGGGGCTCTCACACTGCAACTACCCGCAGAGAAGCCACTTAGGTGTTTTAACAACCTAAAGGATGTTCTAATCACAACTAAAGTGCTTTGATTAATACTATCCTAAACATTTCAAGCACAACAAGAATTATGTTTATAACTGAATGAAACTTAGCAATGGCTCAAAGGGTTTCCTCATCACCCTAGTTATGATCTTAGAACATGGAAATTAAACTTGAAACAACATTGCATTCAAACAAAACATGAAATGAAGACAGTTGAGGAACTGGCTAGTCCAGTCCTCTTGGGTGAAGCTCTGGCTAGCCCAGGCATAATTCTACACACACCCACATCAAGCTACTTATAGTTACAATTTATCTCAAAGAAATCCCTAATTTCAGAATTAGGGTTTTGGAAATTTAGGTCAAAACAATCTCACCATATTTCTATGAATTGTTGTCCCCTCTGCAAATTGACGCCAACCCATGCTCTGAATTTGTCTATTCTGTCGAACCCATCTCTCTTCTGCTATTTTCTGCTCGATCAACTCCTCGATTTGGGTCTCCTCTTCAACTGTGATGAAACCCTAGTTTCATCTCTGTCTTGATTGTAGCACCTAGGGTGTGTGGGTGCTAAGAACGAGAAAGAGAGGCAACTAGGGAATGGGTTTATGGGGTTTTTGGTGATGGACAGGGTATGGAGATGGTGGCGCAGAGGGTGAGGGGTGAAGAGATGGGGTTGCAGATCTCTGGTCGGGGAGAAAATAGTTTTGGGAGAAAGGGAGAGTTTGGCTCGACTGGTGTAGAAGATATTTGATGATCGGTGTTGAGCGGTACATCGAAGTCTGATGCACAGCGAACGAACGATGCTGGATGATCAGTTTTGGATGTAATTGAACGGCACGATGGGATGAAGCTTGGAGCGACCGTTGGATGATGAGATGCAACGAAACTGACGGCTCAAGATGGGGTTAGGTACTATGGTGTTTGACAGGAGCTTTGGATTTTGATGCGCAATGATGAGGTGGTCGTTGGATGATGAGATGGATCCAATCTGATGGCTCTCATGGAAATGGGTATGGATAATGGAAATGGATTTGGGTAAGGGTTTTGGGCCTTGGGTATGCCAAGCCCATATCTTCTTTAAGAACAATTCTTCCTCTTCAAGCCCACTTCTAATTGATCCGGCTCTTGCAAACATCATTCTTCGCTTCCTCCTAGCGGGAGTCTTTGCCGTTCCTTTGCTCTTTTCGCTCCGTGAGATAACCAAGCTTTATTTAGTACCTAAAAATGCAAAATTAATTAAGAAAAGTATTTATTCTTGAAAACAATGAAAACACAGAATATGGGATAAAATGGAGCGTTAGTGCACAAAAGATGAATTAAATGCCAATAAAAAGGTGCAAATATATACAATACTTGGCACTCATCAATAACCTTCAACTTGCTTGTGCATCATGTCGTGGAAAATTATGTTCATGGCGCGTTGGTAGGTGGCGCCGGAATTTTTCAAGCCGAAAGACATCACAGTATAGTAAAAGTTTCCGAGAGGAGTTCGAAAAGATGTTTTACTTGCGTCGTGCTCGTACATCTTTATGTGGTTGTAGCCGCTATATCCGTCCATAAAAGGAAACATATTGTGTTCACTGGTGGCGCCTACCAGCATGTCAATGTTAGGAAGAGGAAAATCGTCCTTGGGGAAGCATTTGTTTAAGTCCCTAAAATCAACACAACACCTGATTTGGCCGCTCTTCTTCTTCACTAGAACCACGTTGGCCAACCAGGTGGGATGGTGGATGGGTTTTATGAAACTGGCGGCTAGTAGTTTTTGAATCTTTATCTTGATCTGTTCCTCCACGTCGTGTCCGAACTGTCTCGGAGATTGTTTGACTGGTTTGGATCCGGGTATTATATGTAGATGATGAGTGACCAGCTTCTCATCCAAACCAGGCATTTCCTCGCACGTCCATGCGAACACATCTTGATATTCCCTAAAAAAGTCCACAAGTTTTGCACGCTCTTCAGTACACAGAGCCGAGCTGATTGAGACAGGCCGCGGAGATTCCTCGCTTCCGATGTTGACAACTTCAAGTTCATATGTGGTGGAGTTGGCTCCTCCTTGTAGTTGTCGAGGTGCATCTGGCACCTCCTCTTGTGGCTTGCTGCTGTGATTGCATTCTACTGGGCAGAGAGACTGTGTGGTAGTCTCCCCTGTTAATTGCTAACAGCGGCGCCAATATACGATTTTCCCTTTTTCATCACGACTTACGATAAAAGCCCGCTCCCGCTTGGTATGAGAATGAGTCAGATTTCCACTCGACGAGGGAAAACTGGCAAGCTTTTCCTTTGGAGGGATTGCGTGAGACCGAGATTCTTTGTGAAATGATGTAAACATGTCATCTTCTTCGATTTATGCCCACGTCGGAAGTGGAATGTAGAGAATTTTACCTGCTAGATCTCGCGAATTCTTCTTTGGTTCGAACATCTCCATACCACAAATTGGTGCGTAAGGAGATAATGATGTGGGGATGCGGATGACATCTCCGTTCAGTATGGTCTTCAGGCACTGGTGATATGTCGAAGGAATGATCCTGTTGTCGTGGAGCCGTGGTCTTCCCAGTATCATATGGTAGTCTGGCTCCTTTTCGATTACTTTGAACTTCACCTTTGACTGGACTGGACCCACTGACAAATTTAGGTTGATGTATCCATACGTGTTTTTTTGGTTGCCTTCGAAATTCGTCATCATGGTAGGCTGACGTATGACTTCACTCGGCCGCACCTTGGTTGTCCTCAGCGTTCTAAGAGTAATGACATTGGAGGAAGCACCGGTGTCTATGAGGGCCCTTTTGAACTCCATATCTTTGATGCGGGCGGTGACGTGTAAAGCTCGGTTATGTCCTTCTTCTGACATCATGTCTTCTTCAGTAAATGTTACATTATTGACGGACATCTCTAGCATCCTTGAAGTTTCTGGGCGTAAAGGAACCAAACGCGCGTCTAGGGCTATTTGATTGATAGCAGAGAATGTTTATGCTCGCTGGTCTTTTTAAAGGTGTAGAAGTTCACACAAGTTTTCCACCAACGCGGCTTCCTCCTGGTCTACCAGTCTCCGATTGGTGGTGAATCTGTTAACTTGAGAGCGATCATCTGAGACGTCAGTCCCCAGTCTTGGAGTTTCTGGGATAGGTGAATCACTCAGATTCAATGTCAGGCTGATAAGAAAGTTGAGTATGTTGTTGATCGCTTCCTTCATCAGGTCCATGTTCCTTGCATGGATCTCCAAAACTCATGCCAATTCGGCCAACCTTAGAATTTCCCCATCGGTTGCGCCATTAGGTGTCCTGTTGGGAGAGGGAACATTGACATTCCCAAGAATCCGAGCGGAGCCTGGGATCATGGATTCAGTTCTAAGACCGACCATCTTCTGAGAATTAAGGTCGAAAAGTGAGATTGGGAATTGAAAATTGATATTGCAACCGAGAGATTAACCTCCCACTATGGTCGCCAATTGTTTGTGGGTGAAAACTGTTTCTGCTGTTTTCGATAATTTCATGTGTGTGGGTGAGAAACGAGTTTAAACCCTAAACAATGTACTGCACGGGAGTACTTTTGATTCGAGAGATCAATCTGTACAATCCTGGAAAAAACTAAGAAATGGTCGTTACAGACTTGCTTCGGTCACAAATTGAATGAGAAGGGTTGGTCTTAGGGAGGGAAGCGAGGAAAGTGTTGAGACCAAAATAGTTGATTCTGGAAGTGTGGGTGTTTTGTGACTTGTATCAGAAAGTTGAACTGGCTAGCTGAATGAAAGCTATCAGATGATTTCTGGATGTGGTATTGTTCTCCTGACCAAAACTTGTTGTTGGTGGAAAATAAGTGAGACCTATTTATACAAGTTGCAACAAAACGTACCCTGGTCTCGTGGGAAGTGGAAACGATTGAGTGGTGGAAGAAGAGAGTAACGGGTAACGCCTGGAATTTATGTTCCCATAATGAAGGATAAGTTTACACTATTATTTATTTCCATTACTAACCACCCCGCTTTATGACGCTTTCTGTAACGGGCGTATTGCATGCCGCAAGTTGTAAACCGCCAGACCAATACCCTGATGAGTATCCCCCAGTTTGTGACATGTTTTGATGTCTCGAGTATTTTCGTGGAAAACATGTAGCACTTTGCTACGTGTGGAAAGTTTAGAATTGAGAGGCTTGCCGTAGGTAAATAACATATGTGATGCTAGGCTCGTTTTGGCTAGTCGATGTGGCGCCAATAATAGTGCATGGTGGAATGACAGTAGCGGTGGGATGGTGGAATGCCAGTGGCCGCGGCACGGTGGCATGCCAGTGTCCGCGGAACGGTGGCATGCCAGTGGTTGCGGCACGGTGGCACGCCAGTGGCTGCGGCATGGTGGCATGCCAGTGGCTTGGGAATGGTGGAAAGCCAGTGGCTGCGGCACGGTGGCATGCCGGTGGTTGCGGCACGGTGGCATGCCGGTGGTTGCGACATGGTGGCATGCAAGTGGTCGTGGCATGGTGGTATGCCAGTGGCTGCGGCATGGTGGCATGCCAGTGGTTGCAGCACGGTGGCATGCCGGTGGCTGTCGCATGGTGGCATGCCGGTGGCCGTGGTGTTGTAGCATGGCCAAAGTTTAATATTTGGCTCTGTGACTAAAGTTAAGGTTTGGATGCACGTCCAAGGCTAGGGCTTGGCGCCGTGGACAAGGCTAGGTCTTGGCGCCGTGGCCAGTTTAGGGTTTGGCACCGTGGCCAAAATTAAGGGCTTGGCGGCATGGTCGCTCAAAAGTTGCCACACGTCCATTAGTTTGGTGGCGAACTTGGATGGCTGAGATTGCATCTCAGGAGGAAAGATATCTGTCGATCATGGCTACCTTCAATTGGCAGTGGCGCCTTCAACTCATGCTAGCGGCATGCGGCATGGCTGGCATGGCTCGTGCATGCCTTCGGCGCGGCTGTGTAGCCATAGTTATTGAAACCTTGGCACGTTAGTGTGGAAATCTTGCTTAGGGTTTGGCTTGTCGAAACCCTAATTAGCCTATGTAGCACGTCGCATGGGGCGAGTGGCCATGTTTGACGTGTTTGTCATGTGCATCTGGCATGTGTGCCTGGCGTGTGCGTTTTTTAGGAAACCAATTGGCTTTGCGCCATCCAGTGCGGTTTCCTTCTTTTCATCATTGTGGGGAGTTTAAGGTAACCTGATTGGTTAATGTAAGAGGGCTGGCCAGGCATGGGTGTGGCTACACTTCTGTGTGAGTGTGGCGGATTTTAAAGCGACCTGATTGGTCGATAGGAGTGGGGCCGGAAAGCTTGGGCGTGGCCACACTTCCAGTGCGTTGTGGCGGATTTAATCGCCTTATTTTGGCTAAGCATAATTTTTCGACCAACGGGGTCCAGTGTAATGCGCGAGGCACGAAACCCTAATTTTGCAAATTAGTCAGGTTCATGAGTTTTTTGTGAGTTATCATAATAATCGTCTGGGTTTTGTATGCTTCCACAAAATCCTTATCTACAGAATGCAGTGTGCTTTCCGTCTGAGCATTTTGTGCGATGACCTTAACTTTGGTACTTGGAGGTTCATGCTACTCCGCTGCAAGTGAACATAAATCCGTCATGCCATACCGATATTAAGGGTTCTGCCGGGGAACACAGCACAACAAGGTACTCAGCGAGTCTTGCATTGGCGAGGTGCCGAAATTTACAGAGTGTTTGGGATGGTTACTGCATTCGCCAGTCTGGATAAATTTCATGTAAATCTATTGAATGGCTCAATAAATACGTCGGTGGAGAGGTTAGCACTCACGGCACTGTTTCCTTGGAGAGTGACGTCATATGCAAGGTTTTACGATTTTAACCCTAAGCTAAAAACCACAATCAACAGGGTCGTAGAAACTCTTAGTTGTGGGTGAGATCAGCTAAGGGAATCAAGTGCGTAGTATCCTGCTGGGATCAGAGACGTAGGAGCATAATTGTACCTTAGATCAGTGTGAGATTGATTGGGGTTCAACTACAGTCCAGACCGATGTTAGTTTGTAGTAGGATAGTGTCTGTAGTGGCTTAATACAGTGTGTGTTCAATCTGGACTAGGTCCCGGGGGTTTTCTGCATTTGCGGTTTCCTCGTTAACAAAACTTCTGGTGTCTGTGTTATTTCTTTTCTGCATTATGTTTTGTTATATAATTGAAATATCACAGGTTTTGCGTTAAGTTCAATCAATTAGAATATCCAACCTTTGGTTGTGGATTTAGATTGATTGACACTTGGATATTGGTCTTTGGTATCATCCAAGTTATCTCTCTTGTATTTAGTTAGACTAGCAGATTTCTATTTGCTTGAGTAAGACTAAAATCGATAATCGAGATATTATAACTCTTTGATATACTTTATTAATATTGAGTCTAGTTGATTCTCTTGAAAGTATATTGGAGTTAGTCCATACAGATTGCTAATCGAATCATTGGGTGTGGTTGTTGTACCCCCGCTTTTTCAATTGGTATCAGAGCAGGCAAACACGTTTAAAGACCTTACAAGTCTGTGTTTTTAGCGATCTCACTCTATGACAATAATAATATCTCCGATGACGCAACATCAACTCAGAGTCGCCCTTGTGAGTTTCAAAGTCCTGAAGCTTTTAAGAAAGACTCTGTTTCTGGTCCTTTGTCCGAATCTGCATTTAACTGGGAAAATTCTCTTGATGAACAGTTGGATGATCTTTCAGATGACAGTGATTCATAAGAAGGACAAAGTCTTGATGAGGAAGTCTCTCAATGTGACTACTTGTTTTCCCGTAGTCTACGTAATGTATACAGCTCAGAGAATTAGCTGCTAAGTAGTATCGATACCTCTGTTGAATTGATAATGCTAAGTAGTAAAAGATATTAAAGATCACAATAATAACAAAGAACTCAAATATAATGTAAAATCTTCTAAGTTATCATGAGACATAAGAGATTACGTGGTTCGACATTTGTCTACGTCCACGGGGTAATGAGTGATTGTTTTGTATTAAGTATGGTGGTTACAAAGATCTTAAATGCTTCCCAAAGTAATAGAGAGAACTCAAGTTGAAGTAAATACTAAAGTTATAAACATTAAATAGGTATAAGCTTAAGACTAGATCTTCTCTCCTAGATATTGAATGCCCTTATTTTGTTGGTGAGGCTTGGTATTTATAGCCCTTTCTGCTCCAGGTATATCTTTGCTGCCTTTGGTCCATCGTCTGCTAATATACCTTTCGTACACATTGTACCTTCGTTCACCGCTCGCCTTATCCAGTCGAACCTTGCCACCTCAGCTGACCCACGTTCCTTCGAGAACTCCCCAACCTTAGTATAGGTTGTACCTTCGTTCACCGCCAGCTCTACCAATCGGGTTCTTCCACATAGTCTCTCTCCACGTGCTTTGGTTATGCGTGTAGATAAGGGATTGGAGCATTTAATGCTGATTAGATATCCCATCTACCTTTGTCCCTTCACCAGCTGCCTCCTTGTAGACTAGGCTTTTACTCTTATGATCTCAACCGTCGAGGCATCCTTCCTTGGGACGAGATAAAGTAGATCTACGAAGGTATAGTTTGTAACTCAGGCTTCTATGTATAGCGAGGGATACACAATTAACTTCTGAATGCGGTCACTAAGATCGTGACACGTGCCCTGCATAATATTGGTATTCACCGTTTGCCCCTTTTCTTTCATATTCTACCGTTTAGTAGGATTGGAAGAAAACTTCCGTTACGCCGCCATTTTGCACGTACCGATTGGGTGGTCCCTTCATGTCCCTTCATGCAATAACTTCCCCTTGAATTTCGGGACATCCAAATTTTTGGATCCTTCAGCCGCTTATAAGAAGGAAACAAAGAGAAGAAATTTTCATTAATTCCTTTTCTTTTTCGTCGAACTGTCGCTCTCCATCTCTTTCACTGAGATTTTTCTCCAGCTGCTAACTGCCCCATCTTCTCTTTGATTTCTCAAGACTCGGATTCAGCCTCTGGTTATACAAGTAAGTGATACTTTCTTTCCACTATTGCCTTCATATTTCTCCATGCATGATTCTGTTTCTCCTCTTTTAATTGTTTGGTGTTTCTGTGGTGCTTGCATGTAAGAATTGTATTTCCTTTCCCCTTGTTCATGTTATATGAGAACTTGGGTTTCATCCTGTTTCGCGTGTTGATGATAATTCTGCCATGATCGTTCTTCGTCTGCATCTTTGATTATGTGATGAATGATCTTCGATTTTTCCCTATGACGGGTTTAAATTTTCTTCCTTTGGTTGGTTAATTAAAACCCATGCCCAAAGTACGCTGGTTTTTCCCCCCAATTTGTTTTTTAGTCGACTGTGATTTTCCATCCGCCATTGATAATGAACTATTTTCCCTTTTGATGTTAGGACATATGAGACTTCCGAAAAAGCCTACGCGCAAGTGTCCGAGGACCTCTTCGTCAACTGAGCCGCCTCCGCGGATGGATCATCCTGATGCTACGCCATCGCCGCCTCCTGAGGACACTGCGATACCTGCTGGTACGGATGTGGCTCTGATTCCTGAGGATGCTGAGGATCCTGGGGTTGAAGAAGTTGATGTTGAGGACCTTCCGCCCCCTCCTCCTCATTTTGAGCTTCATAGGCTTCAATTGGGTGATAAGGATAGCTTTGCTCATTTGTCCATAGCCGAGATCACCAAGTCTTTTCGTCTTCATAAGTTCGAGATCTCCTTTGTCGATGGTCCTCATGTTCTCACCGAGTCCTTGATCCGGAGTTTTCCTTATGATGAAATAACCTCCTAATCAGTGTTAGTCAGTTGGCTACTGGTATGTATTAGGAATTACACCTTAACTCTTCTGATCTTTAGGGTAAACAAAGAATAACCAATACACCAAGAGATATGAGAAACACTTAATCAATCACACAAGACACAGATTTACGTGGAAAACCCCAAATCGGGTAAAAACCACGGACAAGAACACAATCTATTCAATTAACCATAAGGATGATTACAAAGAAGACTCTCACCTTCTCTCACAGCTCTCACCTTATTCGCAGAACAAGAAATTCACAAAGAGACCGAAAACTAGCTTTAGTTATCCCACTCTTAAGAACTCTTCACAATTGTGTCTTAGACTCTCCTAAGGTCACCTATTTATAGTAGACACCTATTGTTCTCCAAGTAATCTGTTTCCTAATCTAAATTGGGAAACCATCCTCAACTAGGAATGTCTAACCTAATTAGGTAATACATCCTCAATAAAGAATCCATACTAAAACAGGAAGCTACCCATGAATAAGACTTCTAGAATATGCTAAATCTAAACAACTTCTAATAATCTCCACCTTGACTTGATTTGAAATTTTCACAAAATTCTTCTTGCTTATTTAACCAACGGATTTCCATTTTGTTCTTGTCCACCTGCCTTTACGGGCCATTGATCATCAATGATGATGACCAACACAGTCCAAGTTATCCTTGGACTTGCCGATCTTTGGAACCCACTTCTTGATCATACGAGCCTTTGGAACTCCACCCAATACCAAATTTCCATGGGACTTTACATTCCCAAAAGTTTACTTGGATCCATCCTTAGCTCCACCTAACCCTGACTGCCTCAGTGTATACAAGTCATTGCTACGACTTCCTTTCATGATCATAGTAGATCCTTGATAAACCTTTATTACTACACCATAACAGGAATACTTACAACCCGCAGAATCTAATTGGGAAAGACTTATTAGATTCCACTTTAACTCCGGCACATGTTTTACTCCTTGGACTGTTCGAAACTTACCATCAAACATCCTCATGCGAATATCACCGACTCCCTTAACCGATAGTTCCGAGCCATCGCCATTAAACACTTTACCACTACACCCCACATACCTATCGAAATATGACCGGTGCGCACACATATGCGTCGTGGTACTGCTATCCATTATCCAACTCTTCTCTTGATTTAAATCAGCAATAATCAAAAGAGAGTAATCGCTTTCATAGCCTACATGGTTAGCTTGACCTTCGAGACCTCTTGCCGAACCAGTCCCATTGTCTTTCCACTTACAATAACATCTGATGTGACCTGGTTTGTGACACTTCCAGCAAACACTCTTACCGTGTTTCTTCTCCCCTCCAGCAAATAAACTAACATCTTCAGACGAGCCACTGTGACCACTCTTCATCTCCTTTTCTTCAGACAAAAGAGCACTAGTGACTTCAGCAAGACTCAAAGCATCTTTTCCATGCTTTAAGTATGTCACCATGTGTTTATAAGATGGTGGGAGTGACAAGATAAGGCGAAGTGATTTATCCTCATCATTAATAGTTACTTCTAACGCTTACAGTTCAAAAACAATTGAATTTAAAACGCTGAGATGATTAGCAATAGACGTACCTTCAGCCATCTTCAATTTATGAAATTTCTCTTTCAAGTACAATTTATTTGAACGAGTGTTTGTCATATACAACTCTTCAAGTTTATTCCACAACTCCTTTGCTGTAGTAATCTTTGCAACATTAGCCAAAACATTCTTTGCTAATAACAAACGTATCTGACTCGCAGCTCTTAAATCAGTATCTTCCCAGTCTTCAGGCTTAATACCACTTTCCACTTGTCCTTTCAGCGCCTTGACTAACCCAGATTGAATTAAAACATCTTTAACTTGGATTTGCCATAAACCAAAGTTAATAGAACCATCGAACTTCTCAACCACAAACTGTGTATTCAAAGCAGAAATCTTTGTCATCTCGTTTCCCTTAAACCCAAGCTCTGATACTAATTGTTAGGAATTACACCTTAACTCTTCTGATCTTTAGGGTAAATAGAGAATAACCAATACACCAAGTGATATGAGAAACACTTAATCAATCACATAAGACACAGATTTACGTGGTTTTTACCCGATTTGGGGTTTTCCACGTAAATCTGTGTCTTGTGTGATTGATTAAGTGTTTCTCATATCTCTTGGTGTATTGGTTATTCTTTGTTTACCCTAAAGATCAAAAGACTTAAGGTGTAATTCCTAACAGTATGCTCCTCCCTTTGTTCAGTAGAAAGGATCCCTTCTACTACGACGTTTTGTCTTCAGGGATGACCCGATAAATAAGACTCAGGTCTGAGGAGTTATGCAGTATAATGGAAATTTTTGGCGTGCCCTTCGCGAAAGCTGGTACCGTAGCAAGGGTAAAACAACCCTAGAGTCCTATGATCCCTTTGCTGAGGGGAGATCTACTCGAGAGGATTATACCCCCACCAACTTCAATGCTACATATGCTGATGCTATCTAGAAGAGTAATCTACTTTCTTGGAGTGTTGGCCCTTGCCGTATCCATGTTACTGCCAGGAAAATCCGGGAAGGCAATAGCCTTCGTCTATTGGAGGAGATTGATAATACTGGTTTGACTGTCATCCCTTACTCTGCCAAGCTACCTCTACCGAAGTCTGATCGCATTCGTATTTCTCATGATGATCGATGGGAACGTACCCCTCTTCGTGTGGTGGGTCACTGGGCCTATGGTTTTACTACTGTTGATCCTCACGTTCCCCGCACAGCTTTCGCTATACCCGAGAAGTATGATGGATATCATCCTTGGGTCTTCAACCCTGCTGCTTCTCACGAGGTACCATTCGTTTCTTCTTGAAGGTTTTTTCTTTTGAAGGTTTTTTCTTTAGTAACTTTGCTTGATTTTTAGATGGATTTCTTTTGTAGTCTTACCCTACTTCCCCTGCTTCGTCTGCTGGAACTGGTACGGGCTCTGCAGGTAACTTCTTGGCTACCAGGACTAGGAAGAGGAAGGCTTCAATTGACGCAGCTACACCAACACCTGCGGAGTTAAGGATTACTATCATACCTTTGTGCTTGTAAGTTCCTTAGTATATTGCCCCTGATCCTTAGCTGTCGCATGTGTTCTTCTATAGTCTTCCAAGAGGAAGGGAAAGTTGAAGGCTGTGATTGATCTTGAAGCTTCGGATGAGGATCCCAAGGATGTCGAGGAGGTGCCGGAGGATGAAGTCATGGGGGATATTGAGGATACCGGCCTCAGCCCTCATTTGGATGATATTGAGGAAGATTTTTCCAAGGATATCCTCAGTCTTGTTCGTGCTGGTTCGGAGGAGGGTGAGAATCTCCTTGCTGGTAGTGGTGCTCAGTTGATCAACCATGTTAGCGTTCAAGCTCCTGTTCCTACTTCGTCTTTGAAGATGCCTTCATTTTCTGCCCCTAGAGGAACGTTGCCTGTTGTCTCGGCTACTGCTGAAGCTGCTGTCGTAGCTTCCAAGATCCTTCCTTCATCTCCTGCTACTTCGCTTCAGTCTAGTGGTTCATTTGCAAAGGTTGTTACCCCCATGGTGAGGGTTAGTAGTTCAGACTCACAGCCGAAGAAGAAGGTTGTGATTTCACTAGCTAGCTTCTCCTTCAATGCTACGCCAACTTCATTGGGGAACGCTCAGTCTGTTTCTACTGCCCTTGTTAGCAAAGTTATTGGACCTCCGCCTTCATCACAAGATTGGACTAGACTGGGTAATCTTCCTTCCGCTGGTGATATGGACTTAAGCAGTGCTCATGCTTTCCCTTCGGTTCTTAGCTCATCCACCATGCCGTCTCTTCGTCGTGGTGAGGGCTCAGCAGTCGTGCCCCTTGTTTGTTCTCAAGCGTTTGAGGGAGTTGTTGTGGAGCCTATCCAGGGTAAGCTGTCTGAGAACTTGAGCGTTGGTAGTTCTGATGATGCCATTCTCGAAGCCGTCTTGCGGGACTCTAAGGGTCCTTTTTCTGTTGGGGTTTATCACCATCGTCTTGGTAGTTCTTTTGAGGTGGCTTCTCAGCTGGATGTGCTATCTGCTCAGTATCGTGCGGCTAAAGAGTTGTTCTTTGACCCGGATTTCCTCCGCTCTACTCAGAGCTTTGAAGAGATCCGTAGGGGTAGAATCCAGGAGATGGAGGCTTTCATGGAAACCTACGCCGATTTCCTCCCTCGCCTCTCAGCATTCTCAGTAAGTAATTCTTGCCTTACTATTTTGCTTCTCGTTTTTGTCCTTCATCTACTCTTATACTTCTTTCTTCGGCAGCTTTGTAAGCAGATCGATGTTGGCTATACCTTATTCAAGGTTTATAGAGCTAAGTGTACTCATTTGAGTGCTATATTGGAACGTACCCGTCAAGAACATGCCCTTGTTTTCTCACAACAACCTTCGTCTAGTAATGCTGCTACTGCTGCTAATATATCTTCGTTGGAGGACGATCTGAGAAAGACTCAGAGATCCCTGAAGGCTTGTTTGTTGGCTTTTGAAAGATCCAATAATGCTGCCAAAGTCGCTGAGGATGGTCGTAAATCTGCCGACTCTGCCTTAGCTGCTGAATCTTCCAAAGTCACAGGTTCGTTTCTTCTTTACCTTAGATTTTTCTTCATTCTTGCTTGGCTTCATAGTCCTAAGGTATCCTTCGCCTGCCAGCTGGTAGTTCTAGTGAACTTAGATGCTTCCGGGATCAAGTAACCAAGTTAACCTCCGACGTATGGTATTATCAAAAGAAATATGATAGACTGATGAATGTAACCGTTCACAATAAGGTCGAACTTTCCCTTGAGTCTGCTCATAATGCGGATTTAGTGAAGCATATGGCTTTATTCCGTAAGGAGTGTGACGAAGCCCTTAATTGGAAGGAGAGTCTCATTTTAAAGCAAAAGGAGGATATTTCCTTAGTCGAGAAACGTCTCTCAGCCCAAGAAGTTATATGTGAGAAGTATCATGCGGATTTTGAAGATGCTTGTGCTTCCTTATTTAAGGTTACTGCAGAACAAAATGTTTTATCTTCTAAGGTTTGTTCTCTTAAGAACAAACTTGTCGAAGCTGGCTCCATTTATTCTTCCATGTCTTATGCATCTCTAGTAAAAAGTTTAGAGAATGTTTACCAAGCTTTGTCCTCTGAGAATGCTTCGCTCCGGATTGATGTTGATGATCTCCGGACGAAACGAGATACCCTTGTGGAGGATCTCAACGCCGCTGAGGTGGATCTTGCTGAGGCTCAACATAGTTTAGAAGAATCCCTTACCCATGGAGGAGGTATCTTAGTACCCTTATTTTTCCGCAGCATCCTTTGTGTCTTTAACTGCTTTTTTCTTATTGCTGACACCCTTTGCTTCCGGCGGTCTCCAGGAGCAACTGATGGGTGCGAACGCCAAGATTACCCGTCTTGAAGGCCAGATATCCTCGTTGGAGATTTCTCGTCAATTTGATGTTGCTGCTAAGTTTAAAGCCGAGGCGCTTCAGCAAGCTAACGATCAGCTTAGTGCTCAGATGATGGAGCTTCGTCAAAAGTCGGCTTCGGATCTGGAGTTCAAGCTTCTCAGATGAAGGTGCAGTTCGAGCATTCGTCCATTGATTATATCAACAATGCCTTTACAGAGGCTGAGATCCAAGCCGAATGAGTTGTCTTTCCTCGTCTTCCTTATCCTTGATGTGTCCTGTTTCTTTTTAACTGACCACTTTGTTGTGTTATGCCCCCAACGGAGGGGCCTTTTTTCCTTGAAACAATGCTTTGTTACGATGTGAACCTTTGTTATCTGCAACTTTTAAGACATGTTAGTCGTATTTTGGTAATATTATTATGGTACCCTTAGTATTGCATGAATATATATATGCAGATGTGTTGTGTCTAGTTATTCGCATATTCAATTCATCACAAGGTGCTAAGGTCTTTTTGACCTTTGGTGGAACATTCATCATCCTACCTAAGTATCCTTTGGCCAGAAGGTACCGTGGTGGCGAGGGTTCCTACGTGGGTAATAATTTTCCTGTAACCCTATGCGTTCAGCGCGATGGCTGTTTTACTTCGACAAGGTATCTCTATAGGGGATGTCTTACTTTTTCATATTGCCTCATGAACGGAGCTATCACTCTGAGGATCCGAGTATTAACACATGCGCAGTTGTGCCTTGCCTTGTCTCATCGTCAATTCTGACGGAGGCTGTCTATTCTAACCCAATTTGTGTTTATTCAAACAGACTTTTCTCTTAGCAAAAAAATTTCTTTCATTGATTAGTAAGGTCTATAATACCTTTGATCAGGGATAGAACATGGTGGGACGTTGCCCCTTCCCTTCTTCTCCTGAGTAATAACCATTTACGGGTAGTACTTCTTTAGGTACATTGCGTTCCATGGGTGTTGTAATACTTCACCTTTTAGGTTCCTTAGGTAGTATGATCCTTCCCGGCAATGTCGTGTATGATGTAGGGTCCGTCCCATGTCGGAGCTAGCTTGCTCCACTCCTTATTTCTTTGATACGGTGGTATCTGTCGTAGCACGTACTCTTCGACCACAAAGTTTCTTGGAATAACCCGTTTATTGTATTCACGTGCTAGCCTTCGTTGGTAGTTTACCATCTTTTGCAAATCCACTTCTCGTCTTTCTTTGAGATCATCAAGCTTTTCGAGCATTAGGTCCGTCGTCAGGTTCTTTTCCCATGCCTCCGTTTTTTGTTGTTGGCAGTATTATCTCCGTTGGGAATAATGCTTCGGCTCCGTGATAGACACATTTTTGTGTCTACGTTGTCCTTAATTTCATGTATTGCTGGTACTCGATTTTTGTACTTATTATGGTATTTTATGTGTTTTTAGGTATTTTTGGAAATAAACATTCTTGGAAAAATCGGCTCGAAAAGTCGTCTAAAGCACCGGAAGGAACATGTTATTCGGACTCTCACTTTTGGATAAGGGGTACCCAAAGGATATTTTCACCCAAGCAGCTAATCAGAGAACCCCTCATGGCATCTGCTATTCGCACCCCAGGACCGGATAGGGGGCACCCATCTTCTTCTTCACGGGAAAGATATTTGGCGGGAAAATAAATCTCAATTGTGTGAGATTCCGGTCATGATATTATGGGGATATTTGTGTCTTTAAGACATGATTATCTTCTTACCATGACAATAGATTTTGTACGTGTCTTGAATGGAAGGAAATCGTATACTTTTGGATATTTTCGAAAACAGGGAAGGAATTATTCACGGAATTAATTGAAGATATTCTCTTCATTATTTGGCTCAATTAAATGAGAAGATTTGGATATACCATACAACTCAGAAGACGTGTGAAAATGGAGAGGAAATATTCCCGTGAAATACTTTCATTAACTGCAAAGATCTTTTGGAGTAATTGAGATGATTGTCGACCTAAGATTGGCTTCACAGTATAAATAAGAGTGTCTTGGGTATCAGTGAGGGGATGGAGAGTTTGGGGATCGTTTAGAGCAAACCCGGTTTAATCATTATCTTCTCCCATTTCATCACTTGTAAACACTTTTGAGCAATGAAAAATTATTCTGAGTGTGTTTCCAATATGCGGAGCTAGACCTCAATCCTTGGGACTATGGAGGAAGCCGTTGTTTCGGTAAAAGTGATACATTTCTATTTTTAATTAATTATAACAACTCTATTATGATTTTTGCTTTGAATTAAAATTTGATTATATGATTTTAATTAGTTAGGTGTATTTTCTCTTGATAGAATATGCTTGCTTTAGGGTTTTGATATTCTATGCTTGGATTAACATCTATTCTTTTGAAAATCTACATGTCTAGGCAATACTATTAGAATCAATTTGAATGTTGAGTTGCATAATTATTGTTTTATTAAATCACTAATATCGACCAATGGTGGAATCCTAGCCCCGGTCTCTTCATAATTTTTACAACACTTTTTAATTGAGTTTGTTATTTTTATTTATAAAAATTAAGTCTAAAAAAATCTTCCTTCACAAGTCTCAACGAATCTTTTACTACAACTCATTGAAAATAACCATCAATTTTTGGCGCCGCCGACGCGGACTTGTCTTTAGGCTAGAGTTTTTAGATTTTTTTTTCTTTTTTAGGTTTTTATTTGTTTTATTTTATTTGTTCTTCTTTACGTTTTTGGGTTTTTATCTTTTCCTTACAGAATTTGGAATTGGAGCGAAAGAATATTTTGCCAAAGCTTTTGGTGAATACTTAAAGACTTGGAGTGAAAGGCAAAGAGAAAGGAGCGAAAGAAGAAGATTTTTTTATTTAATAAAAAAAGAGAGAAAAAAAAGAGACATTTTTATTTTTTTTAGATATTTTTTTTTTAGACTTTTCTTTTTCTTTTGCACTTTATTTTTTTGGACTTTGGACTTGGACTTTGGACATTCTTTTTTTTAAACCCTACGGAAGGGTAGTATTAAATATTAAACTGTTTGCAGAGAAGGACGACGATTGCGATATCGCCTCGGCCCCTCGGGTTCTACATGACATAGGAGTCGTGGCCCGAGTCGACATTAGCGGTTCATCCCCCATCTGGAACGGGAGGTAAGTTTGTCGAAACACTCGCGAATCCCCTGTCAGCGAGCTACTGTCTTCCTTCGTGTTAATATATGTCGAGGAACTGAATACGGATGCTTTAATTTCCTAGTAAAGGGCAAGGACTGGCCATACAAGATAACGGTTCGGATTTCATCACCGTTCTCTTCTTGCCCGCCTTGGGAAAACGATACCAAACACAAACCTAAGCTTAAAATACTGACTAGAACTACACCTATAGGGTAACGAGCTTAATAGGACAGTCGTTCGAAAAATATTGGTTACTCTTTTAAGCATACTTCGAAGTTCATGATGGTTTTTGTGAGGTGAATGCGTGACTGCGCCGCCTTGTAATACGGTGAGGCCTTGGGTACCAAAGCTCCACGCAGCTTCCCTCGCCTCTATTCAACTTACTTTTACTCGGATTGATTCCAGAGGGTTTTTCTTAAATTGTAACGAATTCCCTTTCGAAGGATTAGAAGCTGGTCTAGAAACAATCTAAGTGGAGCCATCATGCTTTTTGTTTGCAGAAATCAGTAGGTTTGTTGTGGTGAAGTTAGCCTTGTTTGTGTTTGCATAGAACTTCCCTTCCTTTTAGGACTTTTCTTTTTCTTTTGTTTTTCTAGTGTATGCCCGAGGTTATTAGAGCGCGGGCTTGGAAAAGAAACACTCTAGGTCGTTTGATTAGTGATAAACCTAGTGGTTCTTCTTGTGAAGGCGGGGAGCTCGAAGACTCTTCTTTTGAGAGCCCCGTTTTTGGAAACTTCAGTTTTGAGAATCTGTCTCTCTGTGAAGAAAGTACCCCTAGTACTTCAGCTGTGCCAGCGATGATAACTTTGAAAGATTACATGTTCCCAACTAGGACCAACCGAGCTTCATGCATTAAATTGCCAGCCAATACAGCTAATTTCGAGATAAAACCTAGTATTCTTCAGATGATCCCTATATTCTTAGGAAAAGATGATGAGAACCCTTATTTTCATATTAGGGACTTTGAGGAAATTTGTGGGACAGTTAGAATAAAAGACCTTACTGATGAAGTTTTGAAACTTAAGATGTTCCCCTTTTCCTTGAGAGATAAAGCCAAGACCTGGCTGAACAACATACCATCTGAATTCATTGAAATATGGAAGGAACTTATTGTTGCTTTCTATATGAAATTCTACCCTAAGCATAAAACTGCAGCTGTTAGGCAGAAAATTAGTGCTAGTGTGCAACAAGAGGGAGAGTCTCTCTATAGGTTTTTAGAGAGATTCAATGATCTCCTATCCCAGTGTCCTCACCATGTATTTGATAAGTTGAAACTTGTAGAGATTATTTATAATGGTTTAGACTATTCTACCAAAGCCATGGTTGAGTCTATGTGCGCTGGTGAGTTCACTAATAAAAATGTTGATGATGCTTTTACCTTCTTAGGAGCTATTGCTGAAAAATCCCAACAGTGGGAGTCTTGTGTTGACCCCCCTAAAAGACTCTTGGTCAATAGAAGTAGCACCAATGTGGTAGATACAAGCTTTGGGTCAGATGCTAAGTTTGCTGCTTTGTCTAGAAGGTTAGAAGCTTTAGAATTGAATCATCCTAAACATAGGTCTCTTGTTGAAACTGATGATAGGGTTAGAGCCTCTCAAGTCTCTAGTTGTGGAGTAGAACCCAATAACTCGTTTTGGGAAGGTCATGTTAGTGAAGAGCAAGCCCATGTTGTCTATAAAAATGATAGGTTCGAGAACCGTCAGAAGTTTGACCCATACTCAGAGACCTACAACCCTGGTTGGGGAAACCATCCTAATTTTTCTTGGTCCAAGGGCCAGAATCAAGGTCAGCCTAGTAATACTCAGCCTCCCCCAGGTTTTGGTTATACTCAGAACCCTTCAGGTCAAACCCAGTTTCAGAACACTTCTGAGAAAAAGATCTCTACCTTAGAAGAAGCTCTCACTATGTTAGTAAAGAACCATTATATGTTATCAGCTAACCACCTTAGCTTTCAACAAGAAACCATGCCGAACCATAAGGATAATTCCCAGACTCTTTCTAAATTAGAACTTCAAGTCGGCCAAATAGCTAAGTGTGAGAGAAGAAGGTAAGTTTCCTAGTCAAACTCAAGCCAATCCTAGGGGGTACATCAAATATATTTAGTTGGTGAGGAATCATCAAACCATGTGAACTCGATAAGAACCCTCAGGAGCGGTAAAACAGTAGACAATAAGGTAGCCATTCCTAGTGAACATACTGTAGTTCCACCCTCTACTTCCCAAGAGGAACCCATAACTGAAGAAACTGAAACAATTTCTAAGGAGTCCCAAGAAATTCCTGATAGGACTATCTTTGTGCCTAGAGCCCCATATCCTCAGTTGTTAACCCAACAAAGAAGGAGTCAACTTTCAACGAGATAATGGAAATATTTAAGCAGGTGAACATCAACATTCCTTTAGTAGAAGAAATTAGGCAGATGCCTGCTTATGCCAAGTTCCTTAAAGATCTTTGTACAAGAAATCGTAAGCTTGATGTTCATAAGAAAGCCTTTTTAGATGGTCAAGTAAGTTCAATTCTTCTAAACCAAACACCCCCTAAGTATAAGGAACCTGGATGCCCTACCATATCTTGTGCAATTGGTAACCACACTGCCGATAAGGCATTACTTGACTTAGGAGCTAGTGTTAACTTACTCCCGTATCAAGTATACACCCAGCTAGGTCTTGGTAAGTTGAAACCGACCAAAATGGCACTACAATTAGCTGATAGGTCTGTCAAAGTCCCTCGTGGTGTCATAGAGGATGTTTTGATTGAGGTTGATAAGTTTATTTATCCAGTGGATTTTGTTGTTTTAGACACCCATCCAGTTCAGGACCCAAGTGCTCAACCCCGGTGATTTTAGGTCGCCCATTTTTAGCCACAGCTAACGCTGTCATCAACTGTAGAACCGGACTTATGAACATATCCTTTGGTAATATGACCACTGAACTAAATGTCTTTAATGTTACTAGACAACCTTTTGAGAATGATGAATTAGAAGAAGTGAATATGATTAGCACTTTAGTTCAGGATAATTGGCATGATACTCTATTGGGAGATTCTTTAGATGAATTTGAGGAAACCATTCTCTTAGACCAGATGTGTGATCAATCTTTGGAATAATCTCTTGAGTATTTTAAGGACTCTGAAGATCCGTAAATTCAAGCAATAGTTAGAGGTTTGTCTGTGAGTAGTGAAAACCCTAAGTTTGGGGGTAGTGATGGTTTTTATGATTGTCACGTATCCCTAATTAGAGTCCCTAACTTGGGACTCGAGCTTTGTGCATCTGAGATATCACTTAAGTCTATTCAGACTCCGCAACCCGATCCACCTGATACTGTCCAGGAGGTAACTCAGGTATTAGAGACCCGTTTTTCGGATGAATCTATTTATCAAGATACACATAAGAAGCTCAATTATGCTACCCAGATAAACCCAGTTGTCTTGACAGAAACCTTAGACGAGGATGTGCTCCTTATTTTCATTTTTCTGAACTAGTGTTGTTGTCTCATATTTGTGTTAGCTCTATTTGGTCTTGTGGACCCACAATTGTTTCGACTATTGGTATACGACTTTGGGAGGTGGCAATACTTTTTGAGATATTTGATGTCTAGCTAGAGACTTTAAATTTAGCATTTACTGGGAGGCACCCGCGCTCATGCGACACGGTAATATCCTTCCTTGTTTATTTTCCTCAAGTGGTAACAGTTTCTCCTTGTTCATGCTTTTAATTTCATTTTTAGAACATTGAGGACAATGTTATATTTAAATTTGGGGGTGGGGAATAAACTTTTTGTTAGCTGCAATAAATAAACTCCAGAGCCTAGAAATTTATGTTTATTTAGGATGACACTAACCAATCTAAGTGGATGAAAGCATTTTGGTTGTAGGAGTTGAGGAACCAATCTGATTAGATGGGAACATCTAGAAGAGTCTATTCATAAAAGCACAGAGCTCAGGTGTTAGAAAAAAAGAAAACATGGTAGTTTCACCATATCCTCGTGATGGAAACATCGAAGAATCCCGATCAGTTCTTTTTTTTTCTTTTTACCATTGCTAGGGTGAAATAGAGTGACTGAGATTAAAAAAACAAAAAAAAAATGAGACCAGACCACCAGACCAACCGGAATAAATACAATAAAGTCGATCACTGGTACCCTTGTATATGCCAGCTGAGTTGACCTAGAGTTAGGATTATCGACCACTGGTTCTCTTGTATATGCCAGTGTGTTGATATTAGTCCAGACCAGTATCTCAGTCCATTAGGATATGTTCACCTTAGTTAACATCATCTACGTTTTTCTCTACATCCACCTTCTTAATCTATCCATGTGATTGGTTGACTCCGGTTTATGATGTCCAGAAACTATCTGAGTAGACCTCTATCACTTTATATGAATTTTAGTATGCTTGAGTGCAAACTCGTGTACAACAATTGGAATTTCGCATCAGGGTACTTCCTCCTTTAGTCAATAAGTATGCCAACCAAGGAGATTCTTTAGTGCCTTCCAAGGTTCCACATAGATAGCTAGGGTCTGGAGTAAAGTTTTGTGGGTACACCTCTGGTAAACCCTCCGGAGACAACACTCCGCCGCTAGGTCCACCTAGCGGTTTAACGGCTTGATGCATGTGCTAAGTGTAGTCATTTTATATTCTAGATTAGTTTTGCTCGAGGACTAGCAAATAATAAGTTTGGGGGTATTTGATAGACACATTTTTGTGTCTACGTTGTACTTAATTTCATGTATTGCTGGTACTCGATTTTTGTACTTATTATGGTATTTTATGTGTTTTTAGGTATTTTTGGAAATAAACATTCTTGGAAAAATCGGCTCGAAAAGTCGTCTAAAGCACCGGAAGGAACGTGTTATTCAGACTCTCACTTTTGGATAAGGGGCGCCCAAATAATAAGGGGTACCCAAAGGATATTTGCACCCAAGCAGCTAATCAGAGACACCCCTCATGGCATCTTCTATTCGCACCCCAGGACCGGATATGGGGCACCCATCTTCTTCTTCACGGGAAAGATATTTGGCGGGAAAAGAAATCTCAACTGTGTGAGATTCCGGTCATGATATTATGGGAATATTTGTGTCTTTAAGACATGATTATCTTCTTACCATGACAATAAGATTTTGTACGTGTCTTGAATGGAAGGAAATCGTATACTTTTGGATATTTTCGAAAACAGGGAAGGAATTATTCACGGAATTAATTGAAAATATTCTCTTCATTATTTGGCTCAATTAAATGAGAAGATTTGGATATACCATACAACTCAGAAGACGTGTGAACATGGAGAGGAAATATTCCCGTGAAATACTTTCATTAATTGCAAAGATCTTTTGGAGTAATTGAGATGATTGTCGACCTAAGATTGGCTTCACGGTATAAATAAGAGTGTCTTGGGTATCAGTGAGGGGATGGAGAGTTTGGGGATCGTTTAGAGAAAACCCGGTTTAATCATTATATTCTCCCATTTCATCACTTGTAAACACTTTTGAGCAATGAAAAATTATTGTGAGTGTGTTTCCAATATGCGGAGCTAGACCCCAATCCTTGGGGCTATGGAGGAAGCCGTTGTTTCGGTAAAAGTGATACATTTCTATTTTTAATTAATTATAACAACTCTATTATGATTTTTGCTTTGAATTAAAACTTGATTATAAGATTTTAATTAGTTAGGTGTATTTTTTCTTGATAGAATATGCTTTCTTTAGGGTTTTGATATTCTATGCTTGGATTAACATCTATTCTTTTGAAAATCTACATGTCTAGGCAATACTATTAGAATCAATTTGAATGTTGAGTTGCATAATTATTGTTTTATTAAATCACTAATATCGACCGATGGTGGAATCCTAGCCCCGGTCTCTCCATAATTTTTACAACACTTTTTAATTGAGTTTGTTATTTTTATTTATAAAAATTAAGTCTAAAAAAATCTTCCTTCACAAGTCTCAGCGAATCTTTTACTAGAACATCATTGAAAATAACCATCACTCCGTAGGTTAGCAAGAATGGAGTTTCTCCCGTAGCTGCTCTTTTTGTAGTTCGTTAGGCCCATAGGACATTGTGTAACTGTTTACACCATCTTTTCTTGTATGCTCCTAGCTTCTTTTGCAAGTTCATCGCTATCGTCTTGTTAGTCTCCTCCGCTTGTCCATTGCTCTTATGGTATATCAGAGTGGACTTGTTTTCTGAATGTTGAAAGTGTTGAACAACATGTCTATATTCTTTCCCTCCAACTGCTTTCCACTGTCAGAGACTATGGTGGCTGGTATCCCGAACCTGCAGATGATTTGTTTAAACAAAAATTTAAAGACGTCTGTGTCTCTAATTCTCGCCAAAGCTCTTGCTTCCACCCACTTGGTGAAATAATCCGTAGCCACGATAAGGTATTTTCTTTTTGATGTCCCTTCTATCAAAGGTCCAACAATATCAACCCCCCATTTGACGAATGGCCATGGGCTGATGACTGAGTTGAGCTCCGTTGCTGGTGCCCTAATCTTCCTGGAAAAGCGTTGGCATCTTTCGCAGCGCTTAGCCACATTTTTCGAATCTTCGTCCATGCTCAGCCAATAGTATCCTTGTCTTGTCTTTGATTGCTAAGGACCTTCTTGTATCCTTGCTATGGTTGCCGGCTTCTCCGCTGTGTATATCATGCAGTATTTTCCTGCATTCGGTTTGTGAGAGGCACCACATCATAGGTCCGAGAAATGACCTTCTGTACAGTTTCCCATCACATAGGCTGTATATAGCGGCCTTGGACTCGAGTTTACGAGCTTCCTTGACGTCTGCTGGTAAGTGTTGAAGGTGGTTTTTATCTTAGGGTTAAAAACGTAAAACTATGCATCTGGCATGACGTCACCATGACCACTAGCGCATTTATTGACCATTAATACATTTATTGGATCAATCAGCTTGCTTATGTAAGAATTACTGTGGTACCTTTTTTCTACACAGGTCATGTTCCACGGCAGAACCCTTTGCATTGACTTCACCTATGCCGAAACCCTAATTCTCATGCTACCGCGCCAAGGCATGCCAACCGCACCACTGTGCCAATGGCAAACCGTGCCCGCCACATCTACCGCGACAAGGCATGCCAACCATGCCAGCCGCACCACTGTGCCAATGGCAAACTGTGCCAGCCACATCTACCGCGCCAAGGCATGCCAACCATGCCAGCCACACCACTGTCCAATGGCAAACCGTGCCAGCCACATCTACCATGCCAAGGCATGCCAACCATAACAACTGCACCACTGTTCCAATGCCAAACCGTGCCAGCCAAATCTACCGCCCAAAGGCATGCCAACCATGCCAGTCGCACCACTGTGCCAATGGCAAACCGTTCCAGCCACATCTACCGCGCCAAGGCATGCCAACCATGCCAGCCGCACCACTGTGTTAATGGCAAACCGTGCCAGCCACATCTACCGCGCCAAGGCATGCCAACCATGCCAGCGGCACCACTCTGCCAATGGAAAACCGTTCCAGCCAAATCTACTGCGCCAAGGCATGCCAGCCATGCCAGCCGCACCACTGTGCCAATGGAAAACCATGCCAGCCACATCTCCGCGCCAAGGCATGCCAACCATGATAGCCGCACCATGTGCCAACGGCATGCAAAGCCCTTGGCCCCACCATGCCAAGACAAACACACCTTGCCTTGGCCGTAGCCATGCTAGACACACTATGCGCTCATGGCATTCCAAATCCGCTGCCCCACTATACCATGTTGTCCTTTCCTATGCGGCTACCAAAACGAAGTCGTGCGACAATCAACGGTCGCCCTTCAATCCCAGGAGAAAATCCTAGCCGTCCAAGGTTACCAGACAATGCATGGTAACCTTTGACCCAAAACCCTAGTTTGGCCACGCCAAGGCATGTCATGCCAATAACATGCCAACCTTGCCGCGCCACCATGATGGTCTTCCCTATGCGGCTACCAAAACGAAGGCGTGCGACGATCAACGGTCGCCCTTCAATCCCAGGAGCAAATCCTAGCCGTCCAAGGTTACCAGACAACGCATGGTAACCTTTGACCCAAAAACCTATTTTGGCCACGCCAAGGCATGCCATGCCAATAGCATGCCAACCTTGTCGCGCCACCATGCTGGCCTTCCCTATGCGGCTACCAAAACGAAGGCGTGCGACAATCAACGGTCGCTCTTCAATCCCAGGAGCAAATCCTAGCCGTCCATGGTTACCAGACAACGCATGGTAACCTTTGACCCAAAACCCTAGTTTGGCAACGCCAAACCACGCCAAGGCATGCCATGCCAATAGGATGCCAACCTTGCCGCGCCACCATGCTGGCCTTTACTTTGCGGCTACCAAAACGAAGGCTTGCGACAATCAACGGTCGCCCTTCAATTCCATGAGCAAATCCTAGCCGCCCAAGGTTACCAGACAATGCAAGGTAACCTTTGACCCAAAACTCTAGTTTGGCCACGCCAAACCACGCCAAGGCATGCCATGCTAATGGCATGCCAACCTTGTTGCGCCACCATGCTGGCCTTCCATATGCGACTACTAAAATGAAGGCGTGCGACAATCAACGGTCGCCCTTCAATCCTAGGAGCAAATCATAGCCGTCCAAGGTTACCAGACAACGCATGGTAACCTTTGACCCAAAACCCTAGTTTGGCCACGCCAAACTGCGCCAAGGCATGCCAACCTTGCCCCGCCACCATACTGGCCTTCCCTATGCGGCTACCAAAACCAAGACGTGCGACAATCAACGGTCGCCCTTCAATCCCAGGAGCGAATCCTTGCCGTCCAAGGACCAGACAACACATGGTAACCTTTGACCCAAAACCCTAGTTTGGCCATGCCAAGGCATGCCATGCCAATGGCATGCAAACCTTGCCGCGCCACTATGCTGGCCTTCCCTATGCGGCTACCAAAAACGAAAGTGTGCGACGATCAACGACTACCTTTCCTCTTAAGATGCAAAATATCGACCGTCGAAGGTCACCAAGCCAGCAAGTCTCCCAAGATCGATTTGCCAGGCGACAACAATATGCTACATGTTTTCCACGAAAATATTCGAGACATCAACACATATCACAAACTGGGGGATCCTCTTTGGGTATTGGTTTGGAGGTTTACAACGTGCGGCGTACACTATGTCCGTCATAAGGAAGTGTCATAAGGATGGGGCGGTTAGTAAATACAGGGAGTAATGGTGAAACGCTCTCTTTTATGAAACATCAATTCCATGCGTTAACGGTTACCACCTCCTCCCATTTACTCACCCATTTTTTCCATTCCTTACGGAGTACGTTTCACTTCGACTTGTATAAATAGGTCTTACCTATTTCCACCGAACAATAAGTTCAGTCAGGAGCAATACAACACTCAGAAACATTCACTAGCTTTCTATCTGTGAGCTTCCCATTTTATGATAAAAGTCGTGAAACAATTACTCTTCCAGAATCCACCTGGTCTCAACACTTTCTTCGCTTCCCTCCCCAAAACCAACTCATTCTCCTTCACTTTGTGACCGAAGCAAGTCTGGAACGACCATTTCTTGGTTTAGGCCGGATTTGTACAGATTGATCTCTCGAATCTAAAGTACTCCCTTGAAGTACATTGTTTAGGGTTTAAACTCGTTTCTCACCCACATACCCGAAATTATCGAAATCAGCAGAAATCGTTTTCACCCTAAAACAATTGGCGACCACAGTGGGAGGTCAATCTCTCGGTTCCAATACCAATTTCAGAATACGTTTTTCTAACTCAAGAAGATGATCGGTTTTAGGGATGAATCCTTGTCCTCAAGTTCCACTCAAGCGAACGACAATGTTTCCTCCCCCAACGCAACCGACGAAGGAATACCGAGACTGATTGACTTGGCGCGGATTCAGGAGATCCACACCAAGAACATGGGTCTGATGAAAGATGTGATTAACATCATACAGGACTTCCTCATCAACTTAACGGCATAGTTGAACGATTCATTTGCCCCGGAAACTCCAGGACCGGGGACTAACATCCCAAAAGACCACTCCCAAGTCAACAACTTCACTACTAATCAGAAACCAGTGGGCCAGGAAGCGGCCTCACTGGTGGAAAATTTATGTGAACTCTTGCATCTTTAAAAATATCAATGGATGGAGACGTTCACCGCCATCAATCGAATAGCGCTAAACGCGTCCTTGATCCCTTCACGCTTGGAAACATCAAGAACGCCAGAGATGTCCATCAACAATATCACGTTTATGGACGATGACATGATGGCGGAGGGAGGGCACAACCGGGCCCTACACGTCACGGCCCGTATCAAGGACGTGGAATTCAAAAGGGCTCTTATCGACACGGGAGCATCCTCCAACACTGTTACCCTCAGGACGCTCAGAACGACCAGGGTACGACCGAACGAAATCGTGCGACAGTCCACTATAATGACCAATTTCGAAGGCAATGAAACCAGCACGTATGGGTACGTCAACCTGAATCTATCAGTAGGACCCGTCCAGTCAAAAGTAAGGTTCGAGGTGATCGAAAAGGAGCCAGATTACCACATGATACTGGGAAGGCCATGGCTCCACGAAAACAGAATCATTCCTTCGACGTATCACCAGTGCTTGAAAACCATGTTAAACAGAGAATTCGTTCGCATGGATGCATCATTATCTCCCTATGCGCCGATCTGTGGCATGGAGATTTTTAAGCCAAGAAAGGGCCCGTAGGCCACAACCGACAAGGCTCACCTCACTCCACTTCCAAAGTGGACATCCATTGAAGAAAGCGACGGTCTTGCACTTCTTCACGAAGGAACCCGGTCTCACATCACCCGTTCGAAACAAAGACACGCCAGCCTCCACCCGCCAAACCGGAGTTCAGCTTACACCCATACCAAGCGAGGACGAGCTTTTATCATGGGTCACGATGAAAAAGGGAAAACCGTATATCAGCGCCGCTGTTAGCAATTAACAGGAGAGACTACCACACAGTCTCTCCGCCCGATGGAACACAAACGTAGTAACGAGCCGTAGGAAGAAGTACCTGATGCACCATGACAGCTACAAGATGGGACCAACTCTATCATGGACGAGCTTGAGGTTGTTAATGTCGGGAGTGAAGAATCTCCGCGACCTATCTCGATCAGCTAGACTTTGTGCGCGGACGAACGCGTAAAGCTGGTAGACCTTCTCAAGGAATATCAGGACGTATTCGCAAGGACATACGAGGAAATGTCTGGCTTGGACGAGAAGCTGGTCACCCATCATTTACACGTGATACCCGGATCCAAACCGGTCAAGCAAACCCCGAGACAATTCCGGCACGATGTGGAAGAACATATTAAGGTAGAGATTCAAAAGCTACTAGCGGCTGGTTTCATCAAACCGATTCACTACCCTACTTGGTTGGCCAACGTAGTTCTGGTAAAAAAGAAGAATGGCCAGATCAGGTGTTGTGTCGATTTTAGATATTTGAACAAATGTTGCCCTAAAGATGACTTTTCGCTCCCCAACATTGACATGCTAGTAGACGCCACTAGTGGACATGGTATGTTCTCTTTCATGGATGGATACATCGGCTACAACCAAATAAAGATGTACGAACATGACGCAAGTAAGACGGCTTTTCGAACTCCCCTTGGAAACTTTTACTGCACTGTGATGCCCTTCGGTTTGAAAAACGCTGGCGCCACATACCAACGCGCCATGACCACCATTTTTCACGATATGATGCACAAGCAAGTCGAAGATTATGTAGATGACATAGTGGCCAAGTCAAAAACTCGGGAAGCCCACGCAGGAATTCTGCGACAGGTGTTTGAAAGATGCCGCGAGTACAAACTGAAGATGAATCCATTAAAGTGTGCTTTCGGTATCTCTTCGGGCAAGTTCATAGGTTTCCAGGTGACGGCCGAGGGAATTAAAGTTGACCCAGTCAAAACACAAGCCATCCTCACGATACTACCACCGCGAACCGTGAAATAACTCCAGAGTTTTATGGGTAAAATATATTACATTCGCCGCTTCATACCAGGATTGGCTCAACTTGTTGCTTCGTTTACCCCCTTACTAAAGAAAGGAGCAAGCTTCGTTTGGACCACACTACAACAGGAAGCGTTCCGAAAGATTCAGCAAACATTATCTTCCCCATCCGTCATAAAATCTCCCATACAAGGAAGACCGCTACACCTCTACACTGCTTTTAGTGACACTGCTGTCGGAGCTCTCCTCGCCCAAGAAGATGACGAAGGGATTGAACATCCCATCTACTACTTCAGTCGAACATTAAGAGATGTCGAACTCAAATATCCCAAAGCAGAAAAGGCATGCTTAACGTTGATCCACTCCATCCAGAAATTCAGGCATTACCTACTTTCCAATAAAGTGATGCTGATAGGAAGACCGGCCAAATGACTCCTCCAAATGTCAGAGTTCGACATAACTTGTGCCTCCCTGAGAGCCATCAAAGGGCAAGCAGTTGCGGATTTGCTGGCGGCGTTTCCAGGAGAGAATACCATGACACTACACGAGGACCTCTCTGGAGACCTTCCGGAAATCTCTTTCACCCAAGAAGAAACATGGATACTATTCTTCGACGGCTCCGATACTCACAACGGTACTGGAGGAGCAGGTGTGGTTTTAGTATCCCCAGCCGGTGAAGTATTCTCGTAATCTTTCATGCTAGACTTCCCATGCACCAACAATTCAGCAGAATATGAAGCCTTTCTCATCGGACTATCCTTGGCTAAACAAGCTGGAGTCACATGTCTGGAAATAAGAGGGGATTCTAAATTACTTTTCAACCAGATGAACGGAGTATACGCACTGAAGGAAGTAACCTTGGCTCGATATAGATCCGAGGAACAAAAACTGCTAAACTACTTCGCCGACGCGACCATAACGCATATTGGGCGCAGCGGCAACCAACACGCTGATTTCCTAGCCACACCAGCATCAAAACTACAATTTGAAGGTTTTGAGGAAACCCTGACAGTGAATAGAAGAACCGTGGCTTCAACATGATGGCTTTCACAACCCGAAGAAGATGAAGCCGATGACTGGAGAACACCAATTATCCAAGAGCTTAACAGCTCGCTTTTCCAGGGAAAGGTCAGTCTCAAAACCTTACAAAATTTCTTCATGCTCCGAGTGGTGCTATATCATCGAAATCCAGACGGTTCTTTGTCAAGATATCTTGGAGAGGGAGAAGCACAACAACAACTCAACCGCGTCCATGATTAAATCTGCGGGCAAACATTAGTGGTAACACTATATAGCCGTTTGCAACGCCTTGGCTATTACTGGACAGAAATGGAGGCTCAATATAGGTTACTTCAAAGAACCTTTTCCAGCTGTCAAGCGCTGCCACATCAATTAGAAGTTTTCAATATTGATCACACTGGGGACTGGCAAGAGCCATACATTAGTTACCTTCATGATGGCATACTACCCACCAACAAGAAGGATACAGCCAAAATAAAACAAAGGTCCGAGAGATTTGTATTCCACGAAGGAATCTTATATCGTAAAAGCTTTGGAGGAAGTTTGCTACGATGTTTGAATGAAGCAGAAATCCCAATCATGCTGAAAGAGATGCACGAGGGAGAACATCAAGGAAAACAAAAATTATTCCTCCAGATACACGAGAAATACTACTGGCCAACCATGGAGGATGATGCATCTGTTCTCGTCCAGAGATGTAAAAAATGCCAAATTCATGGAAACCTTATCCATGTACCGTCGACTCCCCTGCATTCTATAAGCAGTCTGTGGCCCTTTCACAGCGGGGGACTCAACATCATTGGAAATATCAATCCGCCGTCCTCAAAGCATCACGAGTACATAATAACAACAACCGAATATTTCACCAAATGGGTTGAAGCCATACATTTAGGACGAATGGAACCACAATCGCGGCATTCATTAAGGAGTACATTATCTGCCGATTTGGCGTGCCTAAACACATCTTCACCGACAACGACACTCCTTTAGCAAACAATCAAGTACGGGAGCTACTCTAAAAATACGGAATTAAGCAAGTCTTTTCCACCGTGTACTACCCCCAAGGGAACGGACAGGCTGAAAGCACCAACAAAACTCTGATCCGAATCCTCAGTCGGACAGTGCATGATAATCCTCGGACATGGCATGAGCAATTGCCAATGGCACTCTGGGCGTACCGAACATCACCAAGAACTTCCACCGGCGCCTCTCCCTACTCCCTCGTTTACGGCGCCGACGCCATCCTCCCAGCAGAGGTTAAAATCCCATCGACTAGGATTGCCGAAGCAAGCGGAGTTCGATGGAATGAAGCTGAAGCATTGAGCGCCAGAGTCGCAGAATTGGACACTGTAGATTCCAGAAGATCCAAGGCGGAGGAACACACACGAGCACACAAAAATAGGGTTTCCGGAGCATATAACAAAAACGTTAAGCCTCGGGTTTTTCAAGTGGGATATTTGGTACTAAAGACTGCCAAACACATTCAGTAAGACGCGTCTGCACCAAAATTCTCAGCAAAGTGGGAAGGGTCTTATATAGTCACGAAAGCGTACAACAGTGGGTACTACAAGGTCATTAAAGAAGACGGAGGAAAACTGGAATCAGTCGTCAACGGAAAGTGAATTAAGGCGTACTACGCCTGACCGCCACCTCGCGCTCCGCCATATCACAAACACGGATAGCCAGGTATCTTTCCACTTTCCTTCCATATCTCAAATATCAAATTTCTTTTATTTTGTTTGATTGAAGCAAATCAATAAAATTCTCTTATTCTTTAAAAAAAAAGCAAAACATGCTTAAAACCCAGAAAGAAACCAAATATATCGCAACTACATAACTCAGAAAAGTCCATCCAACAGATTGTAATCCCTCGAAAGCATCATCTTTAACCGGCTTTGATACCTTTCAGTCATACTCTTCAAGTTTCGGATTGACTCTTCCACCTTCTGTGACTCCATGGCCAGAGCTTTCTCCTCTTCCAGAATAGCTTTCATAGCAGGGACCACGCCATCAAGAATACCGTCTTTGTCGACTTTCACAATATCAAGACGATGCTGCAACCAACTAACGTTGAACTTCAGAGGTTCACAGGTAGACACCATGTTCTCCCACTTTTGAATAGTTGATTCCGCGACATCACGGATATACATACTCTCCATTTCGGCGACCATTGGCAAGAGACAATTCACTATAGAAACTAAAGAAGACAAACAATATTGCACCACATTCCTGGTGACGATGTGGTCGTATATCCTCCATATCTTTGTGTAAAGAGTCACGAATTCTTTCCGCACCAGAAACCCACCGACGTTCTGGTAGTTAGAGGAAAGACACCTCATGTGGGTTCCGAACGACAAACCTGCATTGAGATACTCATGACAAGAAATTCCTAAGTCGGCGTTCTCCAGATCTGCGGCGGTTGGTGGGATCGGGCTTGAAGGAAAAGGAGTAATTAAATCATACTCATCAATGATGGTGACGCATGCTCCGACAGGATATCTCTACACAGAAGAAAACGTTTTTCATTCATCGGCAAACAATGAAACACCTGTTGATCAATAAAAAACATATAGGTATGATCTTCTTGACTCGAATGACCCGGATGGAGGAATTGTCGCAAGAATCGGGCCTCAGGCGTTTGACCTGGGAATCTAGCTGGCTTGAGGATGATTCACTTCTGATCGACATGGTGAAGAAATACGAACTCAACCAGAGGAAAACTTTGTTATAAAAAAAGGAAGACGATGCAACTTCGCCGGCATAAATACCGAGGAAACCCTAAAGGAAGAAAGAAAAACAGAGACTGAATAACCGGGAAGTCAGCCTCGAATGAAGCCTCCCATCAAAACCCTAATAAAAAGCCAAACGAGACAAGAGAGCGTGATACTTTGAAATTTGAGGAAATATTTCTTATTCGAACTGCATGCCGAAAAAAGGGAACCGGGCCCACGAAGACAAATCACCACGCCAAGCCATCCGCCATGCTTGCCTCGCCAGGTCCGCGCCATGCCTTGGACCCACATGCCAAGTCGTCCACACACTTTGCCCCGCCAAACCGCGCCATTTTGCCTTGGTCCCACCATGCCAAGCCGTCGGCGTCGTGACTTGCCTCTCCAACACCAACAACTCACCAAGCCAGCGTCATGATGTTCCCTAACCCGGCCAGGGTAATGCATGGACAGATTAAGCTGACGATCTTGATCTCACCACTTCACGGCCTACACCCTAAGTAGAATCTATGCAAGGCCGCCGAGCACGAGAATCATGAACTCTTCTTACCTCTCAAAAAGGTTAGTCGGATATTCCTGATTGTCTTTTCACTACATGTTTTTTTGGTTTTGTCCTTACCCGTCACCATCTTATGCTTACCTCACAACAATGCTCCTGTTCCGAGCTAAGAAGGGGACTTAATGTTGAGGGTGGTTTTTAGCTTAGGGTTAAAATCGTAAAACTATGCATCTGGCATGACGTCACCATGACCACTAGCGCATTTATTGACCATTATCACATTTATTGAATCAATCAGCATGCTTACGTAAGAATTACTGGGGTACCTTTTTTCTATACGGGTCATGTTCCATGGCAGAACCCTTTGCATTAACTTCACCTATGCCGAAACCCTAATTCTCATGCTACGGCGCAAAGGCATGCCAACCATGCCAGCCGCACCACTATGCCAATGGAAAACCATGCCAACCACATCTACCGCGCCAAGGCATGCCAACCATTCCAGCCGCACCACTGTGCCAATGGAAAACCATGCCAGCCACATCTACCGCGCCAAGGCATGCTAACCATGCCAGCCGCACCACTGTGCCAATGGAAAATCATGCCAGCCACATCTACCGCGCCAAGGCATTCCAACCATGCCAGCCACACCATTGTGCCAATGGCAAACCGTGCCAGCCACATCTACCGCGCCAAGGCATGCCAACCATGCCGGCCGCACCACTGTGCCAATGGCAAACCGTGACAGCCACATCTACCGCGCCAAGGCATGCCAACCATGCCAGCCGCACCACTATGCCAATGAAGGCGTGCGACAATCAACGGTCGCCCTTTAATCCCAGGAGCAAAACCTAGCCGTCCAAGGTTACCAGACAACACATGGTAACCTTTGACCCAAAACCATAGTTTGGCCACGCCAAACCACGCCAAGGCATGCCATGCCAATAGCATGCCAACCTTGTCGCGCCACCATGCTGGCCTTCCCTATGCGGCTACTAAAACGAAGGTGTGCGACAATAAACGGTCACCCTTCAATCCCAGGAGCAAATCCTAGCCGTCCAAGGTTACCAGACAACGCATGGTAACCTTTGACCCAAAACCCTAGTTTGGCCACGCCAAGGCATGCCATGCCAATAGCATGCCAACCTTGCCGCGCCACCATGCTGGCCTTCCCTATGCGGTTACCAAAACGAAGGCGTGCGACAATCAACGGTCGACCTTCAATCACAAGAGCAAATAATAGTCGTCCAAGGTTACCAGAAAACACATGGTAACCTTTGACCCAAAGCCCTAGTTTGGCCACACCAAACCACGCCAAGGTATGCCATGCCAATAGCATGCCAACCTTGCCGCGCCACCATGCTGGCCTTCCCTATGCGGCTACCAAAACGAAGGCGTGCGACAATCAACGGTCGCCCTTCAATCCCAAGAGAAAATCCTAGTCGTCCAAGGTTACCAGACAACGCATGGTAACCTTTGACCCAAAACCCTAGTTTGGACACGGCAAACCACGCCAACGCATGCCATGCCAATAGCATGCCAACCTTGTCGCGCCACCATGCTGGCATTCCCTATGCGGGTACCAAAACGAAGGCGTGCGACAATCAACGGACGCCCTTCAATCCCAGGAGCAAATCCTAGCCGTCCAAGGTTACCAGACAACGCATGGTAACCTTTGACCTAAAACCCTAGTTTGGCCACGCCAAACGCGCCAAGGCATGCCACGCCAATGGCATGCCAACCTTGCCACGCCACCATACTGGCCTTCCATATGCGGCTACCAGAACGAAGACGTTCGACAATCAACGGTCGCCCTTCAATCCCAGGAGCGAATCCTATCCGTCTAAGGATACCAGACAACGCATGGTAACCTTTGACCCAAAACCCTAGTTTGGCCACGCCAAACGCACCAAGGCATGCCATGACAATGGCATGCCAACCTTGCTGCGCCACCATGATTGCCTTCGCTATGCGGCTACCAAAAATGAAAGTGTGCGACGATCAACGACTACCTTTCCTCTTAAGATGCAAAATCTCGACCGTCGAAGGTCACCAAGCCAGCAAGTCTCCCAAGATCGACTTGTCAGGCGACAACAATATGCTACATGTTTTCCACGAAAATATACGAGACATAAACACATATCACAAACTGGGGGATCCTCTTTGGGTATTAGTTTGGCGGTTTACAGCGTACGTGGTGTATGCAGGGAGTAATGGTGAAACACTTTCTTTTATGGAACATCAATTCCATGCGTTAACGGTTACCACATCCTCCCATTTACTCACCCATTTTTTTCCATTCCTTAATGAGACCAGAGTACGTTTCACTTCGACTTGTATAAATAGGTCTTACCTATTTCCACCGAACAACAAGTTCAGTCAGGAGCAATACAAAACTCAGAAACATTCGCTAGATTTCTATCTGTGATCTTCCCATTTTCTGATACAAGTCGTGAAACAACTACTCTTCCAGAATCAACCTGGTCTCACCACTTTCTTCGCTTCCCTCCCCAAAACCAACCCATTCTCCTTCCCTTTGTGACCGAAGCAAGTCTGGAACGACCATTTCTTGGTTTAGGCCGGATTGTACAGATTGATATCTCGAATCTAAAGTACTCCCTTGCAGTACATTGTTTAGGGTTTAAACTCGTTTCTCACATACACACCTGAAATTACCGAAATCAGCAGAAATCGTTTTCACCCTCAAATAGTAAGGTACCTTTATCAAGATACTGGTGAATTGGGATTCTCCAATCATCTTCTGCTTCGTCTTCGTTGCTTTCGTCCGACATGGACAGGTCTTTGTCAGACTCGTCAGCTTCGTTATCTGGCTCTTCTATCCCTTCGTCTTCTTTCTCCTTTTCTGCTTCCCTCATGGCCCGAGTTTGGACGAACATGGCTTCTCTAACGCCTGAGGTTCGTCCTTCTATCGAAGGTTCGTATATCCTCCCAATTTGCACGGAGGTGGTATTCCTGTCCCTCAACATTGATGATATAAATGCTAAGGCATCTGCATGTCTGTTGTCTTTCCGACAGACGTGTCTGAGTGTGAATTTTTCGATCTTTGATGCATGCTCCTGTGCTAACTTTAGGTATGAAGACAATATTGGATCCATAGTTTGATATTTGAGCTCGGTTTGTCTAATGACCAGTTGTGAGTCACTAGTCAGACGAACATCTGATAAGTCTAGCTCTTGTGCCAAGCGTAGACCGTGTATGACCGCCTCGTACTACGTGATGTTGTTAGTGTATTATTAGAATTCTAACCTGAATGCATAGATGAGTCGATCTCCAGTAGGGGTTGTTATCACAATCTCTATGCCTGCGCCTTCTCCGTTGGAGGAGCCATCTACGAATATCTCCCACCTTCGTAAATTTTGTGGTTCCAAGATGTCTTCTGGTTCCGGCTTATCCTCCTTCATTCCTAGGATATCGTCTATTTCTGCTTCGTCGTTGAGAGGTAGGTCCGCTAGGAAGTCCACTAAGATTCGTGATTTCTCAGCTTTCCTTGTTTCGAAGATTATGTGAAACTGTTTGATCACGGCACTCCATTTCGCTACCCTTCCGATCTTTTCCGTGTTGTCCAGGATTTGACTCATCTGAGATTTTGTGAAGACTCGGATGGTATGTGCGTCGAAATATATCCTTAGTGTGACTACTTGTTTTCCCATAGTCTACGTAATGTATACAAATCTGAGGATCTGATACTAAGCAGTATTGATACCTCTGTTGAACTGATAATGCTAAGTAATAAATGATATCTAAGATCGCAATAATAAAGAAGAACACAAATATAATGTAAAAGCTTCTAAGTTATCATGAGACACAAGAGATTACGTGGTTCGATATTTGTCTACGTCCACGGGGTAATGAGTGATTATTTTGTATTAAGTTTGAGGTGGTTACAAAGATCTTAAATGCTTCCCAAAGTAATAGAGAGAACTCAAGTGGAAGTAAATACGTAAGTTCTAAACATTAAAGAGGTATAAGCTTAAGACTAGATCTTCTCTCCTAGATATTGAATGCCCTTAGTTTGTTGGTGGGGCTTGGTATTTATAGCCCCTCTTGCTCCAGGTATATCTTTGCTTCCTCTGGGTCCATCGTCTGTTGATATACCTTTCGTACCAATGGTACCTTCGTCTACCGCGTACCTTCTCCAGTTGTATTTCTCCACCTCAGCTGGCCCACGTTCCTTCGGGAACTACCCAACCTTAGTACAGGTTGTACCTTCGTTCACCGCCAGCTTCCGCCAATCGGGTTCTGCCACGCCTTCTCTCTCCACGTGCCTTGATTCATGCGTGTAGATAAGAGATTTGAGCATTTAATGCTGATTAGATGCGTCATCTACCTCTGTCCCCTCGCCAGCTGCCTCTTTGTAGACTAGGCTTTTACCATTCTTATCTTGACCGTTTAGGCCTTCTTTCTTGGGATGAGATAAAGTAGATCTGCAGAGGTATCCTTTGCTACTTAGGCTTCTCAGTTCAGCGAAATTTGAATATATGTGCGGCCACTAAGATCGTGACACGTGCTCCACAAAATATTGGTATTCACAGTTTTCCCCTTTTCTTTCATATTCTACTGTTTGGTAGAAGTGGAAGAAAACTTCTGTTACGCCGCCATTTTTGCACGTACCGATTGGGTGGTCCCCACATATCCTTTCATGCAATAACTTCCCCTTGAATTTCGGGACATCCAAATTTTTGGATTCTCCAGCGCCTATAAGAAGGGAACAAAGAGAAGGAGTTTTTATTAATTCCCTTTCTCCTTCTTCTTCGAACTGTCGCCCTTCATCTCTTTCATTGAGATTCTTCCGTTGCCAACTTCTCTTTGTCTCCTTCGATCTTTCGAGTGCTTTGGATTTACAGTTGATCGTGCAAGCATGTGATGCTCGTCTCTTTAGTGTTGATTCTCTTCATATCGTTCCCCGTGTCTTCTTCTTTGAGTAGGGTATTACTGATGTTGCGATTAATATCTGCATGTGAGAGTTTTTGATCTCTTTTAATTGCTTGCGCTGTAATGGAACTTGGGTTTCACTCAATTTTGATTTTTGATGATAATTCTGCCATGATCGTTCCTTGCCTACAATTTTGCTTTTCGTGATGTATGATATTCATTTCTTGCCCTATGGTGTGTTCAAACAGTTCCTTTGGTTGGTTTAGTGAAACACATGCCCAAAGTATGTCGGGTTTTGCCCCTTTCTGCTTTTGGAATGAAATGTGATTTTCCTACGCCATTGTTGATGGAGATGTTCTTCCTGATGGTGTTAGGTATTATGAGGCTTCCAAAGAAACCTACACGTAAGGGTACGAAGATATCTTCGTCGACTGATCCCCCTCTGAGAATGGATCATCCTGATGCTACGCCATATCCTCCTCCTGAGGACTCTGAGGTTCCTTCTGGTACTGAGGTGGCTACGGTTGCTGGGGGAGTTGCGGACCCTAATGTTGAAGAAGTTGTTGTTGAAGACCTTTCGCCTCCTCCTCCTCACTATGAGCTTCAGAGGCTCCAACTGCGTGACAAGGATAACTTTTCTCATCTGTCAATAGCCCTGATGTTCTCACTGAGTCTCTCATCCGGTATTTTCCTTATGATGAGAATAACCTCCTCATTAGCGTTGGCCAATTGGCCGCAGGTATACTCCTACCTTTGTTTAGTAGAAAGGATCCCTTCTACTATGATGTTTTGTCTTCGAGGGATTACCCGGCAAACAAGACTCAGGTTAGAGGAGTTATGCAATATATTGGTAATTACTGGCGTGCCCTTCGCGAAAGCTGGTACCGTAGCAAGGGCAAAACAACCCTGGAGTCTTATGACCCCTTTGCTGAGGGGAGATCTAAGCGTCAGGATTATACCCCTGCCAACTTCAATGCTACGTATGCTGATGCTATTCAGAAGAGTAATATTCTTCCTTGGAGTGTTGGTCCTCGTCGTATCCATGTTACTGCTAGGCAGAATAGGGAAGGTAATAGCCTTCGCTTGCTGGAGGAGATTCATAAGACTGGTTTGACTACCATCCCCTATTCTGCTAGGCTGCCTTTGCCAAAGTATGATCGCATTCTTCTTGATCACGATGATCGTTGGGCTCGTACTCCTCTTCGTGAGGTACCTTCGTTTTTGATATCTTCGTTCTCTTTGATATCTTTGTCTGCTTTGATATCTATGTTCTGATGGTTTTCTTTTGAATTCTTCCCCTGCTTCTTCTGCTGGGACTGCTCCAGGTTCTGCTGATAATTCTGTGGCCACAAGGACTAGGAAGAGAAAGGCTTTGGTTGAAACGCCTGCGGAGGTAAGGATCATTATCACACCTTTGTGCTTGTAAGTTCCTTAGTACCTTTCCCCTGATTCTTAGATGACGCATGTGTTTTTTTATAGTCTTCCCATAGGAAGGGTAAGTTGAAGACCGTCATTGATCTTGATGCTTTGGATGATGATCCTAAGGCTGTCGGTGAGGTACCAGGTGACGAAGACATGGAGGATATCGAGGATACTGGACTCAGCCCTCATTTGGATGATATTGAGGAGGATTTTGCCAAAGATAACCCTAGTCCCGTCCGAGCTGCCTCAGTTGAGGGTGAGAACCTTCTTGTTGGTGCTGGTGCTCAGTTGGTAGAGCCTGTTAGTGTTCAAGCCCCTGCACCTACGCTGTCCTTGAAGATGCATGCCTTCGTTTTCTGCTCCTAGCAAGGCTTTGCCCGTTACTTCCGTCGTTGCTGGAGCTGCTGTTGTGGCTTCTAAAAGTCTGCCTTTGTCTCCTGCTACCTCCCTTCAATCAAGTGGTTCGTTTGCTAAGGTTGTTAACCCCACGGTGAGGGTTGGTAGCTCAGATTCGCAGCAGAAGAAGAAGGTTGTGATTTCACTAGCCATCTTCTCATTCAATGCTGCTCCTGCTTCACTAGGGAGTGTTCAGTATGTCTCTACTGCCCCCGCTAGCAAAGCTGTTGGACCCCCACCTTCGTCACCAGATTGGACCGTACTGGGTAGTCTTCCTTCTTCCGGTGATATGGATTTGGGCGGCTCTCAAGCTCCTCTTTCTGTTCCTAGCTCATCCACCATGCCATCTCTTCTTCGTGGTGAGGGATCAGCAGTCGTGCCCTTGCTCGTGTTCACACAAACGAGGGAGCTGCCGCTGAATCTAGCCAAGGTAGGTCGCCAGAGAGCTTGAGCTTAGGTAGTTCTGATGACGCTATTCTTGAGGCCATCCTGCGGGATTCCAAGGGTCTCTTTTCTGTTGGAGTTGATCATCATCATCTTGGTAGTTCTTTCGAGATAGCTTCGCAGCTGGACGTGTTATCTGCCCAGTATCGTGCTTCCAAATACTTATTCTTTGACCCTGATTTTCTCCGCTCCAGTCAGATCTTTGGTGAGATCCGTAGGGTTAGCATCCAAGAGATGTAGGCTTTCATGGACACTTACGCCAACTTCCTCCCTCGTCTTTCAGCGTTCTCAGTAAGTGATTCTTACCTTATCGTTTTTCTTTTTAATTTGATCCTTCGTCCGTCCTTATACTTCTTTGTTTGCAGCTTTGCAAGCAGATCGATGTTGGTTATACCTTCTTCAAGGTTTATAGGGCTAAGCGCACTCATTTGAGTGCCCTGTTGGAACATGCTCGTCAAGAGTATGCTCTTGTTGTTGCTCAGCAGCCTTCATCGGGTGATGCTACTTCTGCTGCTAATATATCTTCGTTGGAGGATGATATGAGGAAAACTCAGAGGTCTCTAGAAGCTTGTTTATTGGCTCTTGAGAGAGCTAACAATGCTTCTAAGGTTGCCGAGGATGGTCGGAAAGCTGCTGATACTGCCTTAGCTGCTGAGTGCTCTAAAGCTATAGGTTCGTTTCTTCTTCTCCTTAGCTTTTTTCTTTACTTTCTGGTTGCATAGTCCTAAGACAACCTTCGTCTGCCAGCCGGCAGCTCTAGAGAACTTAGATGGCTCCAAGATCAAGTGGCCAAGTTAACCTCTGACGTTTGGTATTATCAAAAGAAGTCTGATAGGCTGATGAACATAATTGTTCATAATGAGGCCCAACTTTCCCTTGAGTCCGCCCATAATGCATACTTAGTGAAGCAGATGGCTTCGCTTCCTAAGGAGTGTGACGAAGACCTTAGCAGGAAGGAGAGTCTTATTTTAAAGCAAAAGTAAGATATTACCTTAGTCGAGAAACGTCTCTCAGCCCAAAAAATTATTCGTAAGAAATATCACGCTGATTTTGAAGATGCTTGTGCTTCCTTATCTAAGGTTATTGCAGAGCACAATGTATTAACTTCTAAGGTATGTTCTCTTAACAAAAAATTTGTTGATTCCAGCTCCGTGCCTTCTTCCATGTCTCATGCATCCTTAGTAAAAAGGTTTAAAGAGTTAGATAATGTGTACCAAGCTTTATCCTCTGAGAATGCTTCGCTCCGGATAGATGTTGATGATCTTCGGACGGAAAGGGATACCCTTGTGGAAGACCTTGATGCGGCTGAGGTGGATCTTGCTGAGGCTCAATATAGTTTAGAAGAGTCCCTTAGCCATGCCGGAGGTAGATTAGGATAATTATTTTTTCCGTAGCATTCTTTGTATCTTTAGCTACTTTTTATCGTTGTTGATACCCTTCGTATCCGCAGGTATCCAAGAGCAGTTGGTTGGTGCAAACGCCAAGATTAGCCGCCTTGAGGGTCAGATATCTTAGTTGGAAATATCTCGTCAGTTTGATGTTGCTGCTAAGTTTAAAGCTGAGGCGATTCAGCAAGCTAATTATCATCTAAGCGCTCAGATCAGGGAGCTCCATCATAAATCGGTTTCGGACCTAGAGGCGCAATCTTCTCAAATGAAGGTATAGCTCGAGCGTTCTGCCATTGATTACATTAATGATGCTTTTGCGGAGGCTGAGCTCCAAGCTGAGGATGTTGTCTTCCCCCGTCTTCCTTACCCATGATTATGCTATGCTGACTTTGTTTTCAACTGAACTCCTTTGTTGTATTATTCCCCCAGCTGAGGGGCCTTAGTTGTCTCCTTTCCTTGAAACAATGCTTCGTTACTTTCTGAACCTTCGTCTTCTGCAACTTTTGAGGTGTCTTAGTCTTATTTTGGTAGTACTATTATGGTACCTTTGTTATTATATATAGACGTATTGTGTCTAATTATTTGCACATTCGAGTCATCACAAGGTGCTAAGGTGTTTTTAACCTTTGGTGGAACATTCATCATCCTACCCCAAGTATCCTTTGGCCAGAAGGTACCGTGGTGGCGAGGGTTCCTACGTGGGTAATAATTTTCATGTAACCCTACGCGTTCAGCGCGATGGCTGCTTTACTTCGATAAGGTATCTCTCTTTGTGGGGTATATTGCTTATTATTTTCCTTTTAGTGGGATTCATTTGCCCTTAGGATCCGAGATTGACATATGCGCAGTTATGCCGTGCCTTGCCTCATCGTCAATTTTGACGGAGGGTGTCTATTCTAACCCAATATTGTATTTAATCAAAATGCACTTTTTATTAGCAAAAAGTTTCTTTCATTGATTAGTTAGGTTTATAATACCTTTGATCAGGGTTAGAACATGGTGGGCCATTGCCCCTTCCCTTCTTCTCCTGAGTAATAACCATTCTCTTACGGGTAATACTTCTTTAGGTACGTTTCATTCCAAGGGTGTTCAATACTTCTCCTTTGAGATTCCTTAGGTAGTATGAACCCTTTCTGGCAATATCGTGTATAATGTAGGGTCCGTCCCATGTCGGAGCTAGCTTTCCCCACTCTTTCTTCCTTTGATATGGTGGTATTTGACGTAGTACGTATTATTCAACCAAAAAGTTTCTAGGAATTACCCGTTTGTTGTATTCACGAGCCAGCCTTCGTTGGTAGTTCACCATTCTTTGTAAAGCTACTTCCTGCCTTTCTTCACGGTCATCAAGCTTTTCCAGCATAAGATGTGTTGTCAGATTATTTTCCCATGCCTCTGTCTTTGTCGTTGACAGTATTATCTCCGTTGGGATGACTCCTTCGGCTCCGTAGGTTAGCAAGAACGGAGTTTCTCCCTTGGATGCCCTTCTTGTAGTGCGGTAGACCCATATGACATTGTACAACTGCTCGCACCATCTTTTCTTGTATGCCCCCAGCTTCTTTTTTAAGTTCATTGCTATTGTCTTATTAGTGGCCTCCGCTTGTCCATTGCTCTTAGGATATATTGGAGTATACTTGTTTTTCTGAATGTTGAAGGCGTTAAAGAGCATGTTTATGTTCTTTCCTTCCAAGTGTTTGCCATTGTCAGAGACTATGGCGGATGGTATCCCGAACCTGCAGATGATTTGCTCGAACAAAAATTTAAAGACATTTGTGTCCCTAATTCTTGCCAAAGTCCTTGCTTCCCCCCATTTGGTGAAATAATCCGTAGCTACGATAAGGTATATTCTTTTTGATGTCCCCTCTATCAAGGGTCCAACAATGTCAACTCCCAATTTGGCGAATGGCCATGGGCTGATGACCGAGTTAAGCTCCGTTGCTGGTGCTTTAATCTTCCCGGCATAGCGTTGGCATCTTTCGCAACGCCTTGCTACGTTCTTTGCATCTTCGTCCATGCTTAGCCAATAGTATCCTTGCATTTTGGCTTTGATTTCCAAAGACCTTCTTCCGCTATGATTGCCAGCTTCTCCGCTGTGTATATCATGCAGTATTCTTCTACCTTCGGTTTGTGATAGGAACCGCATCAAAGGTCCAAGAAATGACCTTCTATACCGTATTCCGTCTCGTAGGTTGTACATTGCTTCATTTGACTCGAGTTTTCGAGCTTCTTTGACATCTACGGGTAAGGTACCTTTGTCAAGGTACTGGTGAATTGGAATTCTCCAATCGTCCTCAGCTTCGTCCTCGTTGCTTCTTTATGACATGGGTTGATCTTTGTCAGACTCGTCGGCTTCATTATCTGGTTCTTCCATTCCTTCATCTTCTTTTTCTTTTTCTGCTTCCCTCATGGCCCTGGTCTGGACGGCTAAGGTTTCCTTGGTGGCGGAGGTTAATCCTTCTATCGAAGGTTTATAAATTCTCCCAATTTGGATCGAGGTAGTGTTTCTATCACTCAACATTGATGATATAAATGCTAAGGCATCTGCGTGTATGTTGTCTTTTCGGCAGACATGTATGAATGTGACCTTGTTGATATTTGACGCATGCCCCTGTGCTAGCTTTAGGTACGAGGATAGTATTGGATCCAGAGTTTGGTATTTAAGCTCTATTTGTCTAATGACCGATTGCGAGTCACTAGTCAAACGAACATCTGATAAGCCCAACTCTTGTGTTAGGCTAGGTCGTGTATGACTGCCTCATATTCCGTGATGTTGTTAGTGTATTGTTCGAATTCTAACCTGAATGCATAGATGAGTCGGTCTCCGGTAGGGGTTGTTATTACGATCCCTATACCTGCACCTTCTCCGTTGGAGGAGCCATCTACGAATATCTCCCACCTTCGTGAGTTTTGTGGTTCCAAGAGGTCTTCTGGTTCCGGCTTTTCTTCCTCCATTTCTGGGATGTCGTCTATCTCTGTTTCGTCATTCAGAGTAGGTCCACCAAGAAGTCTGCTAAGATTTGTGATTTCTCCGCTTTCCTGGTTTCGACGATTATGTGAAACTGTTTGATCATGTCATTCCATTTTGCCACTCTTCCAATCTTCTCCGTGCTGTCGAGGATTTGACTTATTTGAGCCTTTTAAAAACTCGGATGGTGTGTGCATCGAAATATATCCTTAGCTTTTGTGTTGCCACTACTAAGGCATGTATGAGTTGTTCCACCTTGGTGTAGTTACGCTCCGCTGAACTGAGTGTCTTGCTGATGTAGTATATGGGCTTTTCTCCTTGCCCTTGGTCTCGTACCAATGCTGCGCTCACAACCTTGTTGCTGCTAGGTATAGGGTGAGTATTTCACCTGGCTCCGATTTCTACAGGATGGGTACTGATACTAAGTACTCTTTGATCTTGTGAAAATATTGTTCGCACTCTTCGGTCCATGCAAACCTGCTTCCTTTCCTTAGTGTGTCAAAAAATGCTTTGCATTTATCTGACGACCTTGATATGAATCTTCCCATGGAAGCTAAAATTCCATTTAGCTTTTGTACTCCTTTTAGAGTTTGTGGAGATGTCATCTCAATTATTTCTATGATCCTTTTGTTGATTTGTTGTACATGGATTCCCTCAAAATGCGAAAATATGGTGGGGACGTGGTTGCCTCTTGTAGCACTTCTTCTAGTTTTGCGCCTGCGTGGCCAGTTTTTAGGCCTTGGATCTCCTTCCGCATTTTCTCCATTTGCTCCATGACCATGTTCACATTGTGAGTATCTTTGGAAAATGCTTCGTCGTAGTAGGTCTGAGAGGGTTAGTATGTTGAATCCGTTTCGTCTGGATCGTGGTGCGCTCTCCTTGATCCCTTAGGTTGATTCGTCTTTGGTGGGTTGAGATCCACCCTTCGTCTTCCTGAGATAGCTCCGTTTTCACGCCTTTGTTGCAGAGGGTGAGTTTGGGAACCTTCGATTTGTATGTCTAGCATACCTTTGAGGTATGGTTCTCCTGGGCCATCTCGTGCACTGTATCTTCGTTTTCCTTGTTACGGAGTAACAAAGCTGCTATTTGTGGCACCATTTGGTCTTCGTTGTGGGATCCAACTCCCCGAGGAGTGCTGTCGGCTTGATATTCAGAGATTTCCACTCCTTCATCTACAATTGGCGCGTCTGGATCTATCTGAATTGGGGTTAGGTTTCCCAACCCTCGTCCCGTATGAGCTAAGGTTCTGGGTAACCCTGCGTTGGCCGCATGTGTCTTTGTAGTTGTAGCGTGCTCCGGTAATGGCATGTCGTAGATTGGTTGGGATCCCGATGTCTGCCCCATCCCTTCAGCAGGAATAGATGATTTTGTAGTAATTGTTCTTCTTTCTATTTCGCTTTGTTCTTCCTCCGCTTCATTCCTTTGGTTTGATTGAGACGGCTTTTGGGATCTCCCTCTTGTGATAGCTGGTCGTGAGCTTGTTGGTACATCAGTTGGTTTCTGCATGCCTTCGGCTTTTGTTATCCTGCGGTCACAGAAAAGGCGAAAAAGTCTGCTACTTGGGTATCTTCGTTAAAAGTAGCAATTAATGCTCTGACACGGAAGACGACTAAGCAGCTTTTTCAGAAAAATGACTGAGATAACGTTTTTGACAGACGGGTATTAAATGCTTATGACACCCTTGGAAAAAACAACCTTAAAACATTGAAAACCAATGAAAAATGGTGTCTTGCGAAAAATAAGGCTATTAAATGCGTTAGAAGATCTTTTTTCTTTAAAATTCGATTGAGATTCCTCTGTCAGTCAAAGGTTCTCAGATCTAAAATATACTCTGTTTAAGAAGAGTTGTTTTAGCATAAAAAATAAATATTTTGGCGTTTTGTGAGTATGTTTTTTGAAAAAAAAATTTGTGGATCTGTAACGAGGCACGTTTTTAGAGGCTATGAACTCAAGAAACATACAAAAATAATGGATGAACGAATCACTAGAGAGTGAGATTCATCGTTGGAACACAGATCCCTTCGTTTCAGAAGATGTATAAGTAAAATGTAAAACTGTGTCTCAACTCAGGTTCGTGAAAAAAACACGGTGGGCGCCAAACTGTGACTACTCATTTTCCCGTAGTCTACGTAATGTATACAACTCTGAGGATCTGATACTAAGCAGTATTGATACCTCTGTTGAACTGATAATGCTAAGTAATAAATGATATCTAAGATCGCAATAATAACGAAGAACACAAATATAATGTAAAAGCTTCTAAGTTATCATGAGACACAAGAGATTACGTGGTTCGACATTTGTATACGTGCACGGGGTAATGAGTGATTATTTTGTATTAAGTTTGAGGTGGTTACAAAGATATTAAATGCTTCCCAAAGTAATAGAGAGAACTCAAGTGGAAGTAAATACTTAAGTTCTAAACATTAAAGAGGTATAAGCTTAAGACTAGATCTTCTCTCCAAGATATTGAATTCCCTTAGTTTGTTGGTGAGGCTTGGTATTTATAGCCCCTTTTTCTCCAGGTATATCTTTACTGCCTATGGGTCCATCGTCTGCTAATATACCTTTCGTACCAATGGTACCTTCGTCCACCGCGTACCTTCTCCAGTTGTATTTCGCCACCTCAGCTAGCCCACGTTCCTTCGGGAACTACCCAACCTTAGTACAGGTTGTACCTTTGTTCACCGCCAGCTTCCGCCAATCGGGTTCTGCCACGCCTTCTATCTCCACGTGCCTTGATTCATGCGTGTAGATAAGAGATTTGAGCATTTAATTCTGATTAGATGCGTCATCTACCTTTGTCCCCTCGCCGGCTGCCTCTTTGTAGACTTGGCTTTTACCATTCTTATCTTGACCGTTTAGGCCTTCTTTCTTGGGATGAGATAAAGTAGATCTGCGGAGGTATCCTTTGATATTTAGGCTACTCAGTTCCGCGAAGGCTACATAGTTTAATATATGTGTGTCCACTAAGATCGTGACACGTTCTCCACAGAATATTGGTATTCACACTTAGTTTATGCGTTGCCACTACTAAGGCATATATGAGCTGCTTCACCTTGGTATAGTTACGCTCTGCTGAACTGAGTGTCTTGCTAATGTAGTATAAAGGCTTTTCTCCTTGCACCTGGTCTCGTACTAATACTGCGCTCACAGCGTAGATTTTTGCTGCTAAGTATAAGATGACTATCTCACCTGGCTCCGGTTTCTGCAGGATAGGTACTGATGCTAAGTACTCTTTGATCTTTTGAAAGGCTTGTTCACATTCTTCGGTCCATGTAAACCTGTTTCCTTTCCTTAGCGTATCGAAAAATGCTTTGCATTTATCCGATGACCTTGCTATGAATCTTCCCATGGAAGCCAAGATTCTATTAAGCTTTTGCACTCCTTTTAAAGTTTGTGGAGATGGCATCTCTATTATTGCTTTGACCTTTAAGGTTCTACTTCTATTCCTCGCTTAGTTGCCAAGTATCCCAAGAATTTTCCTGAGGTTACTCCGAACGTTCACTTCTCCGGGTTCACCTTCATGTGGAAATTTCTCATGGCTTCGAATATCTCCCTTAGGTCTGACAGGTGGTTTTTTGCTTCTTTGTTCTTGACGAGCATATCGTCCACGTAGACCTCTAACATCTTGCCTATCCATGGCTTAAAGATTTTGTCCACTAATCGCTGGTATGTTGCCCCCGCATTTTTTAGTCCAAAAGGCATACTTGTATAACAATACAAGCCTCGTGGGGTAAAGAACGCAGTATGCTCCTGATCTTCTCCTGCAAGGGATATTTGGTTGTAGCCTGAGTATCCATCCATGAAGGATAGTCTTTGGTGCCCTTCGGTTGCGTTTACCAGCTGGTCAATGTTTGGCAGTGGGTAGCTATCTTTGGGGCACGCTTTGTTGATATTGCTAAAGTTGATGCAAATGCGCACGCCTCCGTTCTTCTTAGGTACGATTACCATGTTAGATATCCACGTAGGATATTTGACTTCTCGTATGAATCCTGTTGCGAGTAGCTTTTGTAACTCCTTTTCTACCGCTTCATGATAGATATTCGCCACTTTAGGGATGCGTTGTCTAAATGGTGGCATTTCTGGTTTGAGCCGAAGATGGTGTGAGACCAAATTTGGGCCGATTCCTGGCATGTCTTCCATCGACCATGCGAAGACATCTGCGTATTCCCCGAGTAACCTTTGTAGTTGCATCTCCTATTCCTCTTCAAGTAAAGTTCCAATGTTGAGCATTTTCGGTTCTGTCTCCGTTCTGATGTTGATTTTCTTTGTTGGTTCCACCGGTGAGCAGGTTTGTTGCTGAGGCTGTTGAGGAGTGCTTTTCTGTAATTGTCATTTGGCGGAAACATCCGCCCTTGGAGTGGCGGAGGTGCTTGTCTCTGGAACCGATATGGCTTCGGGAACTGAGAAGGCTCCGTATTTCACCTCCATGGTGTTTGCTTTTCGTCGTTTTCTTTCGTGTTGTTGGGTAGCCGCTCTTTCTTCGTTGAGTCTGACCCCTGCTAGATTGCATAGCCTTGCGTCTTGCTGGTACCTTTGATTTCCATCTCACCCATGGGTGTAGGGAATCGTAGGTATTGATGATATGTCGAAGTTGTTCCTCGTAATCTATGGACCCATAATTACATTGTAGGTGAAGGTGCTTCCACCACGCAGAACCGTGTATTGGTTATTAAGGGCCCTGCACGTACCTGCAAGACAATTTATCCTTTTGGCCTAGAGATTGCTCCGTTGAAACCGTATATGGTGCAAGTGGAAGAATCCATTTGTTCCGCTGTCAAACCCATGCGTAGGTAGGATTCGTAAAATAGTACATTTAACGAACTGCCCCCGTCAACAAGGTCCTTCGTAACGTTCCATCCGTGTATTGGAAGAGTGATCACTAATGGATCGTTGTGCATTTCGACCTCCTGGTTGACGTCTTTTGTTGAGAATGTTAATGGTGTGGCCTTCCATTCCTCCTAAGTGCTAGTAGGTGGTCCACTTAGCTTGAACACCTCGTGGGCTTCTAGCTTGTTTCTGTTTAAAGCTAACTCGAGGATATCTTCGAGCAGTTCTTCTTGACATCCGCTGGAAAAGGTGATCATGTTGATATATTTGCCATCTTGGGGTAATTATACCCTTTTCTTGGGGGTTTCCTCGGTTTCAGCTGGTTGTATCTCTATGTACTCCAAGAATTTGCCTTCGTCTATGAATCTCTGTATCACGTTCCGTAGATGGTAGCACGCGTCAGTTGTATTCCGGTAGTATTGGTGGTATGCACAATACATCTTAGCCTGCTTCGTTTTGTCTGGCTGCTTTCCCCTAGTATTAGGGTAAGGAAAGCCCGGCTTTGCTCCCTCTTTGCTGAGAATGTGAGAGAACGTTGTATTCAGCTTCGTGTAGATTTTATCTACGAATTCTTCTCTTCCTTTGCCTCTTTTGCCATCTCCGTATTTGGATCGTTTTTCTCGAGAGCTGGTCCTACCCCCGGCTTCATTTTGTCGCTTAAGTATCTCTGGAATTGGTTCCAGGGAGTTGGTACGTTGTGGCGATGTTGTCGTCTTTGCTTGTGCCCTGGGGTTTTCCTTCTGGATTTCTTCGAGTCTGATGTAGCGGTCTTGGAAAACCTTGAGCTCTCCTTCAGAATCGAGGGCTCTGTTGTGAATCTCAACAAAGATGGTTGAGGTTCTTTCAAGTCCATACTTATAACATTTAATGCTAATTTCGGGATTGACTTTTCCAATTGCTTGGCACGTCTTTTGCCACCTGTCTGTGTACTGCATCAATATTTCCTGGGTCCGATAGCTAAAGCAAATAGCCTATCTAACCCTGCCTTTGTTGATTTGTTGTACATGTATGTCTCCAAAAACACCGTGGACAATTGCTCAAAAGAGTCAATTGAGTTTGCTGGTAAATTGTCATACTAGGATAGTGTTGATCCCGTCAAGCTTGCAGGGAAGTACCTACAAATTACTACCTCATATCTTTCCCAATGGAAAAGGACACCAGTGTAATACCGTAGGTGGGATGCAGGATCTGAGGTACCGTTGTATGCTTGGAACGTAGGTACCGGGCATTTTGGAGGGATGGGATCCCTCAAAATGCGAAAAGACAATGGGGATGTGGTTGCCTCTTGAAGAACTTCTTCTAATCTTGCGTTTGCGTGGCCAGTTTTTAGGCCTGTATCTCCTTCTGCATTTTCTCCATTTGCTCCATAACCGTGTGCACATAGTGAGCATCTTTGGAAAATGCTTCGTCGTAGTAGGATTGAGAGTGCTTGTATGTCGAGTCTGTCTCGTCTGGATCGTGGTGCGCTCTCCTGGCTCCCTTAGGTTGATTGGTCTTTGGTGGGTTGAAATCCACCCTTCGTCTTCTTGAGATAGCTCCGTTTTCACGCCTTTTTGGTGGAGGGTGAGCTTGGGATCCTTCGATCTGTATTTCCAGCATACCTTTGAGGTTCTGGTTCTCTTGAGACATCTCGTGCATTGCATCCTAGTTATCCTTATTACGGGGTAGCAAGGCTGCTATTTGTGCTGCCATTTGGTCTTCGTCTTGGAATCCACCTCCCCGAGGAGTGCTGTCGGCCGGATCTTCAGAGTTATCTGCTCCTTCTTCTATAACTGATGTGTCTGGATCTATCTGAATTGGAGTTAGGTTTCCCAACCCTCGTCCCGTAGGAACTAAGGTTCTGGGTAACCCTACGTTGGCCGCAGGTGGCTGCGTATTAGTGGGATGCTCCGGTAACGACATGCCGTAAAGTGGTTGAGCTCCCGATGTTTGCCCCATCCCTTCGGCAGGAATAGGTGATTTTTTAGCAATCGTTCTTCTTGTTATTTCGCTTTGTCCGTCCTCTGCTTCGGTTCTTTGATTCGCTTGAGACGTCTTTTGATATCTTCCTCTGGTAAGTGCTGTCAGTGAGCTTGTTGGTACCTCATTTGGTTTCTGCATGCCTTCGGCTTTCGTTATCCTGCGGTTACAGAAAGTTGACAGAATCTGCTACTTGGGTACCTTCGCCAAAGTAGCAATTTATGCTCTGACACAGAAGACGACTGAGTAGCTTTTTCAAAAAAGGACTGAAATAATGTTTTTGAAAGACAGGTATTAAATACTTATGACACCCTTGGAAAAAACAACCTTAAATGTTGAAAACCAAATAAAAGGAGGTGTCAGATCTCGCGAAAAACAAGGTTATTAAATGCTTTAGAAGATCTTTCTTTCTTAAAATCTCACTGAGATTCTTCTGTCAGTCAAAGGTTCTCAGATCTAAAATATGCTATGTTAAAAAGGTTGTTTTAGTATAAAACAAAGATTTTAACGTTTTGTAAGTACGTTTTTGTAAAAAAAATTGTAGATCTATAACAAGGTACGTCTTTAGAGGCTATGAACTCAAAAAATATACACGAATAACGGATGAACAAATCACTAGAGAGTGAGATTCATCGTTTTGGAACACAGATCCCTTCGTTTCAGAAGATACATAAGTTAAAGGTAAAATTATGTCTAAACTCAAGCTCGTGAGCAAAACACGGTGGGCGCCAAACTGTGACTACTCGTTTTCCCGTAGTCTACGTAATGTACACAGCTCAGAGAATCAGATGCTAAGTAGTATCGATACTGTTGAACTGATAATACTAAGTAGTAAAATATATTAAAGATCACAATAATAACAAAGAACTCAAATATAATGTAAAAGCTTCTAAGTTATCATGAGACACAAGAGATTACGTGGTTCAACATTTGTCTACGTCCACGGGGTAATGAGTGATTGTTTTGTATTAAGTATGGTGGTTACAAAGATTTTAAATGCTTTCCAAAATAATAGAGAGAGCTCAAGTTAAATTAAATACTTAAGTTCTAAACATTAAAGAGGTATAAGCTCATCCAACATGCCATCTCTTCGTCGTGGTGAGGGCTCAGCAGTCGTGCCCTTGCTCGTGTTCACACAAACGAGGGAACTGCCGCTGAATCTAGCCAAGGTAGGTCGCCGGAGAGCTTGAGCTTAGGTAGTTATGATGACGCTATTCTTGAGGCCATCCTGCGGGATTCCAAGGGTCTATTTTCTGTTGGAGTTGATCATCATCATCTTGGTAGTTCTTTCGAGATAGCTTCGCAGCTGGACGTGTTATCTGCCCAGTATCGTGCTGCCAAAGACTTATTCTTTGACCCTGATTGTCTCCGCTCCAGTCAGATCTTTGGTGAGATCCGTAGGGTTAGCATCCAAGAGATAGAGGCTTTCATGGACACTTACGCTAACTTCCTCCCTCGTCTTTCAGAGTTCTCAGTAAGTGATTCTTACCTTATCGTTTTTCTTTTTAATTTGATCCTTCGTCCGTCCTTATACTCCTTTGTTTGCAGCTTTGCAAGCAGATCGATGTTGGTTATACCTTATTCAAGGTTTATAGGGCTAAGTGCACTCATTTGAGTGCCCTGTTGGAACGTGCTCGTCAAGAGTATGCTCTTGTTGTTGCTCATTAGCGTTCATTGGGTGATGCTACTTCTGCTGCTAAGATATCTTCGTTGGAGGATGATCTGAGGAAAACTCAGAGGTCTCTAGAAGCTTGTTTATTGGCTCTTGAGAGAGATAACAATGATGCTAAGGTTGCCGAGGATGGTCGCAAAGCTGCTGATACTGCCTTAGTTGCTGAGTCCTCTAAAGCCATAGGTTCGTTTCTTCTTCTCCTTAGCTTTTTTCTTTACTTTCTGGTTGCATAGTCCTAAGAAAACCTTCTTCTGCCAGCCGACAGCTCTAGAGAACTTAGATGGCTCCAAGATCAAGTGGCCAAGTTATCCTATGACGTTTGGTATTATCAAAAGAAGTCGGATAGGCTGATGAACGTAATTGTTCATAATGAGGCCCAACTTTCCCTTGAGTCCGCCCATAATGCATACTTAGTGAAGCAGATGGCTTCGCTTCCTAAGGAGTGTGACGAAGCTCTTAGCAGGAAGGAGAGTCTTATTTTAAAGCAAAAGTAAGATATTACCTTAGTCGAGAAACGTCTCTCAGCCCAAAAAATTATTCGTAAGAAATATCACGCCGATTTTGAAGATGTTTGTGCTTCCTTAGCTAAGGTTATTGCAGAGCACAATGTATTAACTTCTGAGGTATGTTCTCTTAAGAAAAAATTTGTTGATGCCAGCTCCGTGCCTTCTTCCATGTCTCATGCATCCTTAGTAAAAAGGTTTGAAGAGTTAGATAATGTGTACCAAGCTTTATCCTCTGAGAATGCTTCGCTCCGGATAGATGTTGATGATCTTCGGACGGAAAGGGATACCCTTGTGGAAGACCTTGATGCGGCTGAGGTGGATCTTGCTGAGGCTCAATATAGTTTAGAAGAGTCCCTTAGCCATGCCGGAGGTAGCTTAGGATAATTATTTTTTTCGTAGCATTCTTTGTATCTTTAGCTGCTTTTTCTCGTTGTTGATACCCTTCGTATCCGCAGGTATCCAAGAGCAGTTGGTTGGTGCAAACGCCAAGATTAGCCGCCTTGAGGGTCAGATATCTCAGTTGGAAATATCTCGTCAGTTTGATGTTGCTGCTAAGTTTAAAGCTGAGGCAATTCAGCAAGCTAATGATCATCTTAGAGCTCAGATCAGGGAGCTCCATCAGAAATCGGCTCAAATGAAGGTGCATCTCGAGCGTTCTGCCATTGATTACATTAATGATGCTTTTGCGGAGGCTGAGCTCCAAGCTGAGGATGTTGTCTTCCCCCGTCTTCCTTACCCATGATTATGCTATGCTGACTTTGTTTTCAACTGAAATCCTTTGTTGTATTATGCCCCCAGCTGAGGGGCCTTTGTTGTCTCCTTTCCTTGAAACAATGCTTCGTTACTTTATGAACCTTCGTCTTCTGCAACTTTTGAGGTGTCTTAGTCTTATTTTGGCAATACTATTATGGTACCTTTGTTATTATATATAGACGTATTGTGTCTAATTATTTGCACATTCGAGTCATCACAAGGTGCTAAGGTGTTTTTAACCTTTGGTGGAACATTCATCATCCTATCCAAGTATCCTTTGGCCAGAAGGTACCGTGGTGGCGAGGGTTCCTACGTGGGTAATAATTTTCATGTAACCCTACGTGTTCAGCGCGATGGCTGCTTTACTTCGACAAGGTATCTCTGTTTGTGGGATATATTGATTATTATTTTCCTTTTAGTGGGATTCATTTGCCCTTAGGATCCGAGATTGACATATGTGCAGTTATGCCGTGCCTTGCCTCATCGTCAATTTTGACGGAGGGTGTCTATTCTAACCCAATATTGTATTTAATCAACATGCACTTTTTCTTAGCAAAAAGTTTCTTTCATTGATTAGTTAGGTTTATAATAACTTTGATCAGGGTTAGAACATGGTGGGCCATTGCCCCTTCCCTTCTTCTCCTGAGTAATAACCATTCTCTTACGGGTAATACTTCTTTAGGTACGTTGCATTCCAAGGGTGTTCAATACTTCTCCTTTGAGATTCCTTAGGTAGTATGAACCCTTTCTGGAAATATCGTGTATAATGTAGGGTCTGTCCCATGTCGGAGCTAGCTTTACCCACTCTTTCTTCCTTTGATATGGTGGTATTTGACGTAGTACGTATTCTTCAACCACAAAGTTTCTAGGAATTACCCGTTTGTTGTATTCACGAGCCAGCCTTCGTTGGTAGTTCACCATTCTTTGTAAAGCTACTTCCTTCCTTTCTTCAAGGTCATCAAGCTTTTCCAGCATAAGATCTATTGTCAGATTCTTTTCCCATGCCTCTGTCTTTGTCGTTGGCAGTATTATCTCCGTTGGGATGACTGCTTCGGCTCCGTAGGTTAGCAAGAACGGAGTTTCTCCCGTGGCTACCCTTCTTGTAGTGCGGTATACCCATATGACATTGTGCAACTGCTCGCACCATCTTTTCTTGTATGCCCCCAGCTTCTTTTTTAAGTTCATTGCTATTGTCTTATTAGTGGCCTCCGCTTGTCCATTGCTCTTAGGATATATTGGAGTAAACTTGTTTTTCTGAATGTTGAAGGCGTTAAAGAGCATGTTTATGTTCTTTACTTCCAAGTGTTTTCCATTGTCAGAGACTATGGCGGCTGGTATCTCGAACCTGCAGATGATTTGCTCGAACAAAAATTTAAAGACATTTGTGTCCCTAATTCTTGCCAAAGTCCTTGCTTCCACCCATTTGGTGAAATAATCCGTAGCTACGATAAGGTATCTTCTTTTTGATGTTCCCTCTATCAAGGGTCCAACAATGTCAACTCCCAATTTGGGGAATGGCCATGGGCTGATGACCGAGTTAAGCTCCGTTGCTGGTGCTTTAATCTTCCCGGCATAGCGTTGGCATCTTTCGCAACGCCTTGATACGTTCTTTGCATCTTCGTCCATGCTTAGCCAATAGTATCCTTGGATTTTGGCTTTGATTTCCAAAGACCTTCTTCCGCTATGATTGCCAGCTTCTCCGCTGTGTATATCATGCAGTATTCTTCTACCTTCGGTTTGTTAGAGGCACCGCATCAAAGGTCCAAGAAATGACCTTCTATACAGTATTCCGTCTCGTAGGTTGTACATTGCTTCCTTTGACTCTAGTTTTCGAGCTTCTTTGACATCTACGGGTAAGGTACCTTTGTCAAGGTACTGGTGAATTGTAATTCTCCAATCGTCCTTAGCTTCGTCCTCGTTGCTTCTGTATGACATGGGTTGATCTTTGTCAGACTCGTCGTCTTCATTATTTGGTTCTTCCATTCCTTCATATTCTTTTTCTTTTTCTGCTTCCCTCATGGCCCTGGTCTGGACGGCTAAGGTTTTCTTGGTGGCGGAGGTTAATCCTTCTATCGAAGGTTTATAAATTCTCCCAATTTGGATCGAGGTAGTGTTTCTTTCCCTCAACATTGATGATATAAATGCTAAGGCATCTGCGTGTATGTTGTCTTTTCGGCAGACATGTATGAGTGTGACCTTGTTGATCTTTGACGCATGCCCCTGTGCTAGCTTTAGGTACGAGGATAGTATTGGATCCAGAGTTTGGTATTTAAGCTCTATTTGTCTAATGACCAATTGCGAGTCACTAGTCAAACGAACATATGATAAGCCCAACTCTTGTGTTAGGCTAGGTCGTGTATGACTGCCTCATATTTCGTGATGTTGTTAGTGTATTTTTCGAATTCTAACCTGAATGCATAGATGAGTCGGTCTCCGGTAGGGGTTGTTATTACGATCCCTATACCTGCACCTTCTCCGTTGGAGGAGCCATCTACGAATATCTCCCACCTTCGTGAGTTTTGTGGTTCCAAGAGGTCTTCTGGTTCCGGCTTTTCTTCCTCCATTCCTGGGATGTCGTCTATCTCTTCTTCGTCATTCAGAGGTAGGTCCTCCAAGAAGTCTGCTAAGATTTGTGATTTCTCCGCTTTCCTGGTTTCAAAGATTATGTGAAACTGTTTGATCATGTCATTCCATTTTGCCACTCTTCCAATCTTCTCCGTGTTGTCGAGGATTTGACTTATTTGAGCCTTTTGAAAACTCGTATGGTGTGTGCATCGAAATATATCCTTAGATTTTGTGTTTCCACTACTAAGGAATGTATGAGTTGTTCCACCTTGGTGTAGTTACGCTCCGCTGAACTGAGTGTCTTGCTGATGTAGTATACGGACTTTTCTCCTGCGCTCACAGCCTTGTTGCTGCTAGGTATATGGTGAGTATTTCACCTGGATCCGATTTCTGCAGCATGGGTACTGATACTAAGTACTCTTTTATCTTGTGAAAATCTTGTTCGCACTCTTCGGTCCATGCAAACCTGCTTCCTTTCCTTAGTGTGTCAAAAAATGCTTTGCATTTATCTGACGACCTTGATATGAATCTTCCCATGGAAGCTAAAATTCCATTTAGCTTTTGTACTCCTTTTAGAGTTTGTGGAGATGTCATCTCAATTATTGCTATGACCCTTTCAGGGTCTACTTCGATTCCTCATTTGGTGTGAGACCAAATTCGGATCAATTACTGACATGTCTTCCATTGACCATGCAAAGACGTCTACGTACTCTTTTAGTAACCTTTGTAGTTGCACCTCCTCTTCATCTTCAAGTAAAGTTCTGATATTGAGCATCTATGGTTCTGCCTCCGTTCCGATGTTAATTTTCTTTGTTGGTTCTACTGGTCAGCAGATTTGTTGCTGAGGTCGTTGAGGAGTGCTTTTCTGTAATTGTCATTTGGCGGAGAAATATGCGCCTAAAGTGGCGGAGGTTCTTTTCTCCGGGGATGATACGTCTTTGGGTACTAAGGAGGCTGCGTCCTGCACTTCCTTGATATTTTCCTTGCGTCTCTTTGTTTCATGCTGTTGAGCAGCAGTTCTTTCTTCGTTGAGTCTGATTTCCACTAGATTGCATAGCCTTGCCTCTTGTTGGTCGCCTTTGATTTCCATTTCACCCATAGGTGTAGGAAAGCGTAGGTATTGGTGATACGTCGAAGCTGTTCCTCGCAATCTATGGACCCATATCCTGCCCATGATTACATTGTAGGGTGAAGGTGCTTCTACCACACAGAAGCGTGTATTGGTTACTAAGGGTCCTGCATGTACCTTCAAGACGATTTCTCCCTTTGGTCTAGAGACTGATCCGTTAAAACCATATATTGTGCAAGTGGAAGAATCCATTTGCTTTGCTGTCAAACCCATGCGTAGGTGGGGTTCGTAAAATAGCACATTTAACGAACTGGCCCCATCCACGAGGACCTTCATAACATTCCATCTGTGTATTGGAAGAGTGATCACTAGTGGATCATTGTGCATTTCAACCTCCAGGTTGACGTCCCTTGTTGAAAAGGTTAATGGCGTGGCCATCCATTCCTCCCAAGTGCTAGTGGGTGATCCACTTAGCTTGAACACTTCATGGGATTCAATCTTCTTTCTGTTTCGAGCTAACTCGAGTATGTCTTCGAGCATTTTTTCTTGGATTCCACTGGAGAATGTGATCATGTTGATGTATTTTCCATCCTGAGATAGTTCTACCCTGTTCTTTGGGATCTCCTCAGTCTCCGCTGGCTGTAGTTGTACGTACTCCATGAATTTGCCTTCGTCGATGAATCTTTGGATCATGTTGCGCAGGTGGTAGCATGTATCAGTAGTATGTCCGTATTATTGGTGGTACGCATAGTACTCCTTAGCTTCCTTCATCTTTTATGGCTTCTTTCTCCTAGTATTAGGGTAAGGAAAGCCTGGCTTTGCTACCTCCTTGCTTAGGATGTGAGAGAAAGTTGTATTCAACTTCGTGTGGATTTTATCCATAAATTCTTCTCTTCCTTTGCCTCTTTTTCCATCTCCGTGTTTGGATCGCTTGTCTCGAGAGCTGGTTCTTCCCCCGGCTCCGTTTTTTCGCTTAGGTACCTCCGGTATTGGTTCCAGAGAGTTAGTTCGTTGTTGAGATGTTGTTGTCTTTGCTTGTGCCCTGGGGTTGTCCTACTGGATTTCTTCGAGTCTGATGTAACGGTCTTGGACAACCCTGAGCTCTCCTTCGGAATCGAGGGCTCTGTTGTGAAGCTCCACGAAGATGGCTGAGGTTCTATCAAGTCCGTACTTATAGCAGTTTATGCTAATTTCTGGATTGAATTTCCCAATTGCTTGGCATGTCTTTTGCCACCTGTGTGTGTACTACATCAGTGTTTCCCGGGGTCCGATAGCTAAAGCAAATATCCTATCTAACCCTGCCTTTGTTGATTTGTTGTACATGTATGCCTCCAAAAACACCGTAGATAATTGCTCGAAGGAGTCAATTGAGTTCGCTGGTAAGTTGTCATACAAAGCTAGTGATGATCCCGTTAAGCTTGCTGGGAAGTACCTACAAAGTACCACCTCGTTTCTTTCCCAATGGGAAAGGACACGAGTGTAATACCGTAGGTGGGCTGCGGGATCTGAGGTACCGTTGTATGCTTGGAACGTAGGCACCGGGCATTTCGGAGGGATGGATTCCCTCAAAATGCGAAAATATGGTGGGGACGTGGTTGCCTCTTGTAGCACTTCTTCTAGTTTTGCGCCTGCGTGGCCAGTTTTTAGTCCATGGATCTCCATCCGCATTTTCTCCAATTGCTCCATGACCATGTTCACATTGTGAGTATATTTGGAAAATGCTTCGTCGTAGTAGGTCTGAGAGGGTTTGTATGTTGAATCCGTTTCGTCTGGATCGTGGTGCGCTCTCCTTGCTCCCTTAGGTTGATTCGTCTTTGGTGGGTTGAGATCCACCCTTCGTCTTCCTGAGATAGCTCCATTTTCACGCCTCTGTTGCAGAGGGTGAGTTTGGGAACCTTCGATTTGTATGTCTAGAATACCTTTGAGGTATGGTTCTCCTGGGCCATCTCGTGCATTGTATCTTCGTTTTCCTTGTTACAGAGTAACAAAGCTGCTATTTTTGGGACCATTTGGTCTTCGTTGTGGGCTCCACCTCCCCGAGGAGTGCTGTCGGCTTGATCTTCAGAGATTTCCACTCCTTCATCTACAATTGGCGCGTCTGGATCTATCTGAATTGGGGTTAGGTTTCCCAACCCTCGTCCCGTAGGAGCTAAGGTTCTGGGTAACCCTGCGTTGGCCGCAGGTGGCTTTGTAGTTGTAGCGTGCTCCGGTAATGGCATGTCGTAGATTGGTTGGGATCCCGATGTATGCCCCATCCCTTCAGCAGGAATAGATGATTTTTTAGCAATTGTTCTTCTTTCTATTTTGCTTTGTCCTTCCTCCGCTTCATTCCTTTGGTTTGCTTGAGACGGCTTTTGGGATCTCCCTCTTGTGATAGCTGGTCGTGAGCTTGTTGGTACATCAGTTGGTTTCTGCATGCCTTCGGATTTTGTTATCCTGCAGTCACAGAAAAGGCGAAAAAGTCTGCTACTTAGGTATCTTCGTTAAAAGTAGCAATTAATGCTCTGACACGGAAGACGACTAAGCAGCTTTTTCAGAAAAAGGACTGAGATAACGTTTTTGACAGACGGGTATTAAATGCTTATGACACCCTTGGAAAAAACAACCTTAAAACATTGAAAACCAATGAAAAAGGGTGTCAGATCTTGCGAAAAACAAGGCTATTAAATGCGTTAGAAGATCTTTTTTCTTTAAAATTCGACTGAGATTCCTCTGTCAGTCAAAGGTTCTCAGATCTAAAATATTCTCTGTTTAAGAAGGGTTGTTTTAGCATAAAATAAACATTTTGGCGTTTTGTGAGTATGTTTTTTGAAAAAAAAATTGTGGATCTGTAACGAGGCACGTTTTTAGAGGCTATGAACTCAAGAAACATACAAAAATAATGGATGAACGAATCGCTAGAGATTGAGATTCATCGTTGGAACACAGATCCCTTCGTTTCAGAAGATGTATAAGTAAAATGTAAAACTGTGTCTCAACTCAGGTTCGTGAGAAAAACACGGTGGGCGCCAAACTGTGACTACTCGTTTTCCCGTAGTCTACGTAATGTATACAGCTCTAAGGATATGATACTAAGCAGTATTGATATCTCTGTTGAACTGATAATGCTAAGTAATAAATGATATCTAAGATCGCAATAATAACGAAGAACACAAATATAATGTAAAAGCTTCTAAGTTATCATGAGACACAAGAGATTACGTGGTTCGACATTTGTCTACGTCCACAGGGTAATGAGTGATTATTTTGTATTAAGTTTGAGGTGGTTACAAAGATCTTAAATGCTTCCCAAACTAATAGAGAGAACTCAAGTGGAAGTAAATACTTAAGTTCTAAATATTAAAGAGGTATAAGCTTAAGACTAGATCTTCTCTCCAAGATATTGAATTCCCTTAGTTTGTTGGTGAGGCTTGGTATTTATAGCCCCTCTTTCTCCAGGTATTTCTTTACTGCCTCTGGGTCCATCGTCTGCTAATATACCTTTCGTACCAATGGTACCTTTGTCCATCGCGCACCTTCTCCAGTTGTATTTCGCCACCTCAGCTAGCCCACGTTTCTTCGGGAACTACCCAACCTTAGTACAGGTTGTACCTTCGTTCACCGCCAGCTTCCGCCAATCGGGTTCTGCCACGCCTTCTCTCTCCACGTGCTTTGATTCATGCGTGTAGATAAGAGATTTGAGCATTTAATGCTGATTAGATGCGTCATCTACCTTTGTCCCCTCGTCGGCTGCCTCTTTGTAGACTAGGATTTTACCATTCTTATCTTGACCGTTTAGGCCTTCTTTCTTGGGATGAGATAAAGTATATCTGCGGAGGTATCCTTTGCTATTTAGGCTTCTCAGTTCAGCGAAGGCTACACAGTTGAATATATGTGTGGCCACTAAGATCGTGACACGTGCTCCACAGAATATTGGTATTCACACTTAGCTTATGCGTTGCCACTACTAAGGCATATATGAGCTGCTCCACCTTGGTATAGTTACGCTCCGCTGAACTGAGTGTCTGGCTAATGTAGTATACAAGCTTTTATCCTTGCACCTGGTCTCGTACTAATACTGCGCTCACAGCGTAGCTTGCTGCTGCTAAGTATAAGATGACTATCTCACCTGGCTCCGGTTTCTGCAGGATAGGTACTGATGCTAAGTACTCTTTTATCTTGTGAAAAGCTTGTTCACATTTATCCGACGAATTTGCTATGAATCTTCCCATGGAAGCCAAGATTCTATTAAGCTTTTGCACTCCTTTTAAAGTTTGTGGAGATGGCATCTCTATTATTGCTTTGACCTTTAAGGTTCTACTTCTATTCCTCGCTTAGTTTCCAAGTATCCCAAGAATTTTCCTGAGGTTACTCCGAACGTGCACTTCTCCGGGTTCACCTTCATGTGGAAATTTCTCATGGCTTCGAATATCTCCCTTAGGTCTGACAGGTGGTTTTTTCCTTCTTTGCTCTTGACGAACATATCGTCCACGTAGACCTCTAGCATCTTGCTTATCCATGGCTTAAAGATTTTGTCCACTAATCGCCGGTATGTTGCCCCCGCATTTTTTAGTCCAAAAGGCATCCTTGTATAACAAATACAAGCCTCGTGGGCTAAAGAACGCAGTATGCTCCTGATCTTCTTCTGCAAGGGCTATTTGGTTGTAGCCTGAGTATCCATCCATGAAGGATAGTCTCTGGTGCCCTTCGGTTGCGTTGACCAGTTGGTCAATGTTTGGCAGTGGGTAGCTATCTTTGGGGCACGCTTTGTTGAGATTGCTAAAGATGATGCAAATGCGCACGCCTCCGTTCTTCTTAGGTACGATTACCATGTTAGATATCCACGTAGGATATTTGACTTCTCGTATGAATCCTGTTGTGAGTAGCTTTTGTAACTCCTTTTCTACCGCTTCATGATAGATATTCGCCACCTTAGGGATGCGTTGTCTAAATGGTGGCATTTTTGGTTTGAGCCGAAGATGGTGTGAGACCAAATTTGGGCCAATTCCTGGCATGTCTTCCATCGACCATGCGAAGACATCTGCGTATTCCCCGAGTAACCTTTGTAGTTGCATCTCCTCTTCCTCTTCAAGTAAAGTTCCAATGTTGAGCATTTTCGGTTCTGTCTCCGTTCCGATGTTGATTTTCTTCGTTGGTTCCACCGGTGAGCAGGTTTGTTGCTGAGGCTGTTGAGGAGTGCTTTTCTGTAATTGTCATTTGGCGGAAACATCCGCCCTTGGAGTGGCGGAGGTGCTTGTCTCTAGAACTGATATGGCTTCGGGAACTGAGAAGGCTCCGTCTTTCACCTCCATGGTGTTTTCTTTTCGTCGTTTTCTTTCGTGTTTTTGGGTAGCCGCTCTTTCTTCGTTGAGTCTGACCTCTGCTAGATTGCATAGCCTTGCGTCTTGCTGGTACCTTTGATTTCCATCTCACCCATGGGTGTAGGGAATCGTAGGTATTGATGATATGTCGAAGTTGTTCCTCGTAATCTATGGACCCATAATTACATTGTAGGCGAAGGTGCTTCCACCACGCAGAACCGTGTATTGGTTATTAAGGTCCCTGCACGTACCTGCAAGACAATTTCTCCTTTTGGCCTAGAGATTGCTCCGTTGAAACCGTATATGGTGCAAGTGGAAGAATCCATTTGTTCCGCTATCAAACCCATGCGTAGGTAAGATTCGTAAAATAGTACATTTAACGAACTTCCCCCGTCAACAAGGACCTTCGTAACGTTCCATCCATGTATTGGAAGAGTGATCACTAATGGATCGTTGTGCATTTCGACCTCCTGGTTGACGTCTTTTGTTGAGAATGTTAATGGTGTGGCCATCAATTCCTCCTAAGTGCTAGTAGGTGGTCCACTTAGCTTGAACACCTCGTGGGATTCTAGCTTGTTTCTGTTTCGAGCTAACTCGGGGATATCTTCGAGCAGTTCTTCTTGACCTCCGCTGGAAAAGGTGATCATGTTGATATATTTTCCATCTTGGGGTAATTATACCCTTTTCTTGGGGGTTTCCTCGGTTTCAGCTGGTTGTATCTCTACGTACTCCATGAATTTGCCTTTGTCTATGAATCTCTGGATCACATTCCGTAGATGGTAGCACGCGTCAGTTGTATTCCAGTAGTATTGGTGGTATGCACAATACTCCTTAGCCTGCTTCGTTTTGTCTGGCTGCTTTCCCCTAGTATTAGGGTAAGGAAAGCCCGGCTTTGCTCCCTCTTTGCTAAGAATGTGAGAGAACGTTGTATTCAGCTTCGTGTAGATTTTATCTACGAATTCTTCTCTTCCTTTGCCTCTTTTGACATCTCCGTATTTGGATCGTTTGTCTCGAGAGCTGGTCCTGCCCCCGGCTTCATTTTGTCGCTTAAGTAGCTCTGGAATTGGTTCCAGGGAGTTGGTACGTTGTGGCGATGTTGTCGTCTTTGCTTGTGCCCTGGGGTTTTCCTTCTGGATTTCTTCGAGTCTGATGTAGCGGTCTTGGATAACCCTGAGTTCTCCTTGAGAATCGAGGGCTCTGTTGTGAAGCTCAACAAAGATGGTTCAGGTTCTATCAAGTCCATACTTATAACAGTTAATGCTAATTTCGGGATTGACTTTTCCAATTGCTTGTCACGTCTTTTTCCACCTGTCTGTGTACTGCATCAATATTTCCTGGGGTCCGATAGCTAAAGCAAATAGCCTATCTAACCATGCCTTTGTTGATTTGTTGTACATGTATGTTTCCAAAAACACCGTGGACAATTGCTTAAAAGAGTCAATTGAGTTTGCTGGTAAATTGTCATACCAGGCTAGTGTTGATCCCGTCAAGCTTGCAGGGAAGTACCTACAAAGTACTACCTCATCTCTTTTCCAATGGGCAAGGACACGAGTGTAATACCGTAGGTGGTCTGCGGGATCTGAGGTACCGTTGTATGCTTGGAACGTAAGTACCGGGCATTTCGGAGGGATGGGCTCCCTCAAAATGCGAAAAGGCAATGGGGATGTGGTTGCCTCTTGAAGCACTTCTTCTAATCTTGCGTTTGCGTGGCCAGTTTTTAGGCCTTGTATCTCCTTCTGCATTTTCTCCATTTGCTCCATAACCGTGTGCACATAGTGAGCATCTTTGGAAAATGCTTCGTCGTAGTAGGATTGAGAGTGCTTGTATGTCGAGTCCGTCTCGTCTGGATCGTGGTGCTCTCTCCTGGCTCCCTTAGGTTGATTGGTCTTTGGTGGGTTGAGATCCACCCTTCGTCTTCTTGAGATAGCTCCGTTTTCACGCCTTTTTGGTGGAGGGTGATCTTGGGAGCCTTCGATCTGTATTTCCAGCATACCTTTGAGTTTCTGGTTCTCTTGAGCCATCTCGTGCATTGCATCCTCGTTATCCTTATTACTTAGTAGCAAGGCTGCTATTTGTGCTGCCATTTGGTCTTCGTCTTGGAATCCACCTCCCTGAGGAGTGTTGTCGGCCGGATCTTCGGAGTTATCTGCTCCTTCTTCTATAACTGGTGTATCTGGATCTATCTGAATTGGAGTTAGGTTTCCCAACCCTCGTCCCGTAGGAACTAAGGTTCTGGGTAACCCTATGTTGGCCGCAGGTGGCTGCGTATTGGTGGGATGCTTCGGTAACGTCATGTCGTAAAGTGGTTGAGCTCCCGATGTTTGCCCCATCCCTTCGGCAGGAATAGGTGATTTTTTAGCAATCGTTCTTCTTGTTATTTCGCTTTTTCCGTCCTCTGCTTCGGTTCTTTGATTCGCTTGAGACGGCTTTTGAGATCTTCCTCTGGTAAGTGCTGTCAGTGAGCTTGTTGGTACCTCATTTGGTTTATGCTTGCCTTCGGCTTTCGTTATCCTGCGGTTACAGAAAGTTGATAGAATCTGCTACTTGGGTACCTTCGCCAAAGTAGGAATTAATGCTCTGACACAGAAGACGACTGAGTAGCTTTTTCAAAAAAGGACTGAAATAATGTTTTTGAAAGACAGGTATTAAATACTTATGACACCCTTGGAAAAAACAACCTTAAATGTTGAAAACCAAATAAAAGGAGGTGTCAGATCTCGCGAAAAACAAGGTTATTAAATGCTTTAGAAGATCTTTCTTTCTTAAAATCTCACTGAGATTCTTCTGTCAGTCAAAGGTTCTCAGATCTAAAATATGCTATGTTAAAAAGGTTGTTTTAGTATAAAACAAAGATTTTAACGTTTTGTAAGTACGTTTTTGTAAAAAAAATTGTAGATCTATAACAAGGTATGTCTTTAAAGTCTATGAACTCAAAAAACATACACAAATAACGGATGAACAAATCACTAGAGAGTGAGATTCATCGTTTTGGAACACAGATCCCTTCTTTTCAGAAGATACATAAGTTAAAGGTAAAATTATGTCTAAACTCAAGCTCATGAGCAAAACACGGTGGGCGCCAAACTGTGACTTCTCGTTTTACCATAGTCTACGTAATGTACACAACTCAGAGAATCAGATGCTAAGTAGTATCGATACCTCTGTTGAACTGATAATACTAAGTAGTAAAATATATTAAAGATCACAATAATAACAAAGAACTCAAATATAATGTAAAAGCTTATAAGTTATCATGAGACACAAGAGATTACGTGGTTCAACATTTGTCTACGTCCACGGGGTAATGAGTGATTGTTTTGTATTAAGTATGGGGGTTACAAAGATCTTGAATGCTTTCCAAAATAATAGAGAGAGCTCAAGTTAAAGTAAATACTTAAGTTCTAAACATTAAATAGGTATAAGCTTAAGACTAGATCTTCTCTCCTAGATATTGAATTCCCTTATTTTGTTGGTGAGGCTTGGTATTTATAGCCCCTTATGCTCCAGGTATATCTTTGATGCCTTTGGGTCCATCGTCTGCTGATATACCTTTCGTACACATTGTACCTTCGTTCACCGCTCGCCTTATCCAGTCGAACCTTGCCACCTCAGCTGACCCATGTTCCTTCGGGAACTCCACAACCTTAGTATAGGTTGTACCTTCGTTCACCGCCAGCTTCTACCAATCGGGTTCTACCACATAGTCTCTCTCCACGTGCTTTGGTTATGTGTGTAGATAATGGATTTGAGCATTTAATGCTGATTAGATATCCCATTTACCTTTGTCCCTTCGCCAACTGCCTCCTTGTAGACTAGGATTTTACTCTTCTGATCTCAACCGTTGAGGCATCCTTCCTTGGGACAAGATAAAGTAGATTTACGAAGGTATAGTTTGTAACTCAGGCTTCTCTGTATGGCGAGGGATACACAATTAACTTCTGAAATGCAGCCACTAAGATCGTGACACGTGCCCTGTATAATATTGGTATTCACACTCAATATATCGAGCTTTCTGAGCGTGCTTTTAAAGAAAAGAAGTCAACAACTTGCTTGAGTAAATACATGGCTCCTCTTTGTCAAGAAAATGGAAAATTGAGAAAACTCTTTAAAGTATATGATTGTGGATATAAAATCTTACAATCTATCATTAAAGATCGAGAATAAGATGTACGCTCAAAAGGGTCTGAATTTGATAATCTTCTTCGAAATATCTTTGTGTTGAAAGAAAGACTTGCAGAATCTGAAGCAAGATATGACTCTCAACAAAAAGGTTTTAATGACAAAGAACTCAGTCTCCTCGCCAAAGAAAAATCCTTGGAGACTGACCTTGCTGCTGCCCTTGATAAAGTGAAAACACTGGAAGAGAGTCTGAGTAGATTCAATTTTAGCTCTACAAAATTATCTTATATGCTTGGATCATGTAAAGAATATCGTGATACACGTGGTCTGGGCTATAAAGGTATAGACGCTCCAAAAACTAGTAAGATCAATTTCGTTAAAGCTAATGATAACTCTTCATATGAGAAACCTTTTGCAGCTTGTAATGTTCCTAGAAACAAGGATTTTGCTCCTTCTAAACCTACTCAAACGAGAACGGTTAAGAACAATTCTTTTAACTACTATTATTGTGGAAATAAAGGACATTCTGAGCGAAGATGTCATTTTCGTTTGAGGAATGAAAAACTTCATAACATTCTTGCATGGATGTCTAATGAAGTTATTAAACCTGTCTCTCATGTTGTTGGAGTAAAAGGCATTATCAACAATCAAGAAAAATACTGTGATAAGTCTTTTCTTAATTGTGCATTTGAAACAAAAAATACCGACAATGGTAGAAGGAAGAACGTTAGAAGGGCAACTGACTTCTTAAATAACTCTGAAAAGAGAAAAAAGCATAGGAGAAAGAATGAAGGGTTTAGTTCCTTTTCTCTCTCTGAAGAAGGCTGTGGATCCAAGACTCCTTCTCTAGATTTCATTCATATCAATAATCGAGTCTCAAAGCTTAAGATCAGCATAAACAGACCCAAATGGAGCATCAAAAAAACAAGGAAAGCGGCTGGCTCAGGTACTCCTTGTTACTCTCTTGATAAAACTCCTTCAACTAAATCGAGTGATTTTTCTGTAAATCCTCTTGAAGGAGAGAAAAAAAAAAGTAAATAATGATGAGCAAAATGCTCATCAAAATACAACATGACTGCTCAATGTAGCATCCTTCTTGTAGTCAAAGAAGGATGCTCTTAGTTCTCAAGAAGTGTGTCTTGAGAATGTTGTCGAGGTTGTATGTTATTTTCCTTCTTCTTTTGTTGTATTTGATGATCTTAAAATCTGTTGAGCCTCGCTCCAGTTCTTCTCTAGAAGATAATTCTGATCATCTTCTTTTGAGAAAAATTCCCTGCTTAATTGTCCTTCTTCAAGTAGTTGTTTCTCAACTATTATTCTTGACACAAGAATTTCATCCTTTGTTAGAATGTCTCTTGAGTTCTCAAGAAGCAGTCTAAATTTGGATCCTCTATTCCCTTGGTTACATATCAGGGTTGAGACCACAAGTGCACGTACACCTGACCCACACGGACGTATACAAGTTTTCCTATGGTTTTCCATGGAACTCCTTTACATACACATATGTGTCATCTCTTGATACATTGTTCCGTAAGGTCAAAAGATTCTACTGAATTTTGGTGTGCATAATGAATGAGCAACAAAGATGATGAAGTCAAGAAGGACAAGACTATCGAGTTTCACAAGAATCCTGTTTTCATAACATGCTATCATGTCGTTGATCATGAAAACAAACTACCAGTTCAGATGTCATCACAATTGGTAGGAAATCTTCTTCGAGATTTTGAGGTGGTACCTGAACAACTCGGAGTGGAACTAGGAACCTTGATTTTCTGAAAAACGAACTGAAGAAAGAAACTGATGAGATCGTCCATGTTCAATCTCTAGTTGCTGACCGGGTTTAGCGTTTTTCAAGATCATGTTCTTTAAAGAGTTATATGCCTAGTAAATCTTCTATTAAGAATTTTATTTTCTTGGTTTGTTTAGAAGAATAACTAGAGTTTGGAATATCCATTATTGTGATTACACATAGCTATGTCCAACGTTTCATCTTCATGTTTTTAGGTTTATTTATTTAAATTCTAAAAAATTATTTGGAAGATAATTTTTGCAGTATTAAACTTTATGGTTTTATATATTGTAATTTGTTATGGGATATGTGTGTTTGCGTCAGTGAACTATGATTTTCCCATACCTTATCAAAAGTTAAGTCTTTCATATGTCGATATGCATGTATTGATAAAAGAATGAATGAACTTTTGACATCACAAAAGTTTGGAGCCTATTGTGTCATTATGCAAATATTGATGGAAGATAGGATGAACTTTTGTTTACGAGGATTATGCCTATTATATGTCATTGTGCAAATAGTGATAGAAAATAGAATGAATCCTTGTCTATTCCGCAGTATTGATCTTCCCTGATCCATATTTTATGTATATAATGTGAGGCTCCGTAAGTTCTTTTATGTCGAGAAATTCTGATTAGATTAATTATGGGTTCTCTTGTGATTAATCTAATTGAGTATTTTTGGATTCAAATTCATATTCGTATGTGATTTGTTGTGTCCAAAGAAATCCTTCTTTTCTTATGAAATTAAGGTCGCTCTTTTTGTTCTTTCGGGAATGACATATTATGGGGGAGAGTTCTTAATTGAATTTGTGCTTAATTGTCAAATCTTTGTGGGGAGTGAGGCTGTGGAATATTATAGGAGTTATCTTGTATCTTTATAAACTCCTTGATGAAAGCATTTAGCCTCGGCTATATGATTGCATCTAAATAAGTTGATATGTGCTTACTTTTGGTCATGAAATTTCTCTATGGAAATTTTCATTAGGATCTCGTTTTCGTACCTTTTCCAATTTTATTGACAAAAAGGGGGAGAATTAATGTCTAGTTCACACTACAAATACATATGGTTTTCGGATCATTATGTAAGGGGCAGTGGTTTCCATGTGAGATGGAGTATTAACTAAGGGTGAGTGATACATATCACCATAGTATTATTTTCAAAGTTGTGACACAATTGAACTTTGATGTTGTATAATAATATTATGACACTGTATAACAATAATCGATAATTATTGTTTTCTCATTGTTATTGCTACGGATTTTCAACAACGATGATGTTAAACTTACAACCTTTGGGATCATTGGAGTACTTGGAAATTAAGAAGATTTCGAGCAATGTTGAAGATTAGGCATGTGTAATAGGAGCTACAAAATTTTATTTATTTATTTTTGTATTCCATATGTATTGATAGTTTTGTCAATAAAATTGACAAAGGGGGAGATTATTAGAGCACTGCTCGGTCGAACTCGCATGCGTTGCTATCTCAAGCATGGTTTTCAATGTTAGTGATCAAAACTATAAGTCTTGATCTCTAGTCTACTATAGCTAAGTCTCAAACTAGGATAGAAAGTGTAGTTGAGCTCAAGAACTCCATGGCGATCATCATACAAGACGAAGATCTACTCAAGGAACTGGTGGAACTTCATCGACTAAAAGGTATGTGGAGACTTGAACTTATCTATCACTCAAAAGTCTATCTACTCTATCTAATGGTGAATATTGAATGCCTTGTTACTAAGCTAATATTGATTGCAAACCCTGATTTGAAAGACTATATAAGGGAGAAATCTAACAACTGGGAAACCTAATCCCCACACCTTCTGTGTGATACTAGTTGTATTAGCTAGAGTCGATTCTCCTTTAACCTTAGGTTTCTACTGAGACCCTGTAGGTTAACAACTTGAAGACTTCATTGGGATTGTAAAGCCAGACCGATACTATTTTCTTGTAGTTGTGTGATCTGATCTTTCTGTTTCTACCGTATTGAGTACAATCATAACGATTGGCTTAAGATTGATATCCCCGGTAGGCAAGATATAAAAGTAGTCACAAACATCTTCGTCTCATCGTTTGTGATTCCACATTATCTTATTTCGCTGCGTCGAATAAGATTATTGTGAGGTGATTGATAATACTAGGCTGTTCTTCGGGAATATAAGTCCGGGTTATCAATTGGTTCCTGTTCACCTTGGTTTATCAAAATACGGAATAAAACTCGTAGGCATTTCTGTGGGAGACAGATTTATTTATTACCGTAGACTTTTCTTTGTGATACAGATTTGTTTATTAAAGTCTTTGACTTTGGGTCGTAGCAACTCTTAGTTGTGGGTGAGATCAACTAAGGGAAGCAAGTGCGTAGTATCCTGCTGGGATTAAAGACGTATGAGCATAACTGTAGCGGCTTAATACATTGTGTGTTCAATCTGTACTAGGTCCCGGGGTTTTTCTGCATTTGCGGTTTCCTCGTTAACAAAACTTCTGGTGTCTATGTTTGTTAGAGCATAGCTCGGTCGACCTCGCATGCGTTGCTATCTCAAGAATGTTTGTCAATGTTAGTGATCAAAACTATGAGTCTTGATTTCTAGCCTACATAGGTAAGTCTCGGACTAGGATAGAAAAGTGTAGTTGAGCTCAAGGACTTCATGGAGATTCATCATACAACGACGAAGATATACTCAAGGAACCGTGGAACTTCATCAACAAAAAGGTATGTGGATACTTGAACTTATCTATCACTCAAAAGTCTATCTCTTCTATCTCTTACTTCTTATGAGAAAAAAGTCGTATGTTATATAGACTGGATCATACACATTTGATATTTCGAGCCGAGTATATCTCGCCTATCTATATCTCGAAATCATGTGTTGGTAAAGCGTTTCGCTTTGATCAAGTTTATCTTCACCTAGTGACGAAAGTCACGAAAAGTTTCAATTACTTTGAGAATTGCTCTGACGCGAAACCGTCTGTGAATAACAGCTATATAACGTTCCTCTGAGAATGTCTCAATGATTGGAATGAGAGTTTAGATTACATAACCATGTATTCCTTAATCCGAAGTTTTCGAACTTTGTTGATTGAGAGAAACCGGAGGAATTGACTTTGCCAAGTCCGCGAACTGACGGAAGTTCTTGTACCGAGAATTTCTGCTGGGATTTTCCAAAAACTCGTTTGCATGTAAGTCCGCGAACTGGCGAAAGTCTCTTTGACGAGATTTTCTGCTGAGTTTGGAAAACTCCACCAGTTGTCTTAAGTCCGCGAACTTGTTTGTGAGCTTAAGAGGTTATGATCTAAAGATGTGCTCTGAACATGAAACTTAAATTACAAAGGAATGCTTTATGCAAACCGTGGATATAAAGTTCATGAGCCGATTCAATCGAATCAAATCATCTTTGTTTCAATTGTGTCTTGTGTAGTTACATAAGATCTCATAGCAATTGAACAACTCTTTAACTAGTTCATATGAGTCAATTGAACTAGTTATGGTGAAGAAGAACAAGGTTAAAATGAAATGCTCATATGGTTAAGCTTTTGGGTTACTATGTTGACCCAACATACACGTATACGTTTGGGCATGGTTTTCACAAACCCAGTAAACGTCTACCCAAGTGTGTGTGACAAGCTAAGTTTTCCATCTAACGGTTGAGAAATATTTGCTTGAATCTAAATCAGGTTTTCATCTAACGGTGAATATGGATTGCTTTGTAACTAAGGCAAAACCCTAATTTGAAAACTATATAAAGGAGACATCTAGCGTTGTGAAAAACTAATCCCCACACGTCTGTGTGATACTAGTGCGCTCGCTAGAGTCGATTCTCCTTTAACCTTTGGTTTTCTTCTCTAAAACCAGGTTAACGACTTAAAGACTTCATTGGGATTGTGAAGCCAGACTGATACTACTTTTATCATAGTTGTGTGATCTGATCTTGCATCTTTTATCGTACGAGTACAATCTTTGATTGGCTTGAGATCGTGAGAGTTCTCCGATAGGCAAGATAAAGAAGTCACAAACATTTTCGTCTCACTGTTTGTGATTCCTCGACAAACCGCCTATGTAGTCAGGAAGGATTATAGAGAGGTGATTGATTAATCTAGGCTGTTCTTCAGGAATATAAGACTGGATTATCAATTGGTTCATGTTCACCTTGATTTCATATCTTAAGACGGAACAAAACCTAGGGTTTATCTGTGGGAGACAGATTTATCCTTTGATAAACTTTTCTGTGTGAGACAGATTTGTTTATTATCAAGTCTGCGATTTTGGGTTGCAGCAACTCTTGGTTGTGGGTGAGATCAGCTAAGGGAATCAAGTGCGCAGTATCCTGCTGGGATCAGAGGCGTAGGAGTACAATTGTACCTTGGATCGGTGGGAGACTGATTGGGGTTCAACTATAGTTCAGTCCGAAGTTAGCTTGGAGTAGGCTAGTGTATGTAACGGCTTAATACAGTGAGTATTCAATCTGGACTAGGTCCCGGGGTTTTTCTGCATTTGCAGTTTCCTCGTTAACAAAACTTCTGGTGTCTGTGTTATTTCTTTTCCACATTATATTTTATATAATTCAAATAATACAGGTTGTGCGTTCGGGATCATCAATTGGAAATCCAACCTTTGGTTGTTGATTGATATTGATTGATCCTTGGACATTGGTCTTTGGTACCGTCCAAGTTATTCCTTGTATTTGATAAATACTCGCTATTGACTTTAGCTTGAGTAAAAATCAAATCAAGAGAGAGATATTAACTCCTTGAGATACTTTTATCTAGATTGAGTCTGACTGACTAGTTGATTCTCTAGCAAAGTATTTCGGAATTAGTCTATACAGATTGCTAAGCAAAATATTGGGTGGTGTTGTTAGACCCCCGATTTTTCAATTGGTATCAGAGCAGGCAAACACATTAAAGACCTTATAAGTCTGTGTTTGTGGCAATCTGAGTCTGTGGACAGAATCTCATATGCATACCAAAATGCCTCCTAAAGCTGTCAACTTTGTCAAGTGTCTCGGAAATACCTCAAAGGATCACTCCTTAGTTGATTCTTCCGAATCCCGAGGTAGGAAGACTGTCTCATCTTGTGTCAGCCACTCTTCATCCAATAAGACATTGGACATCATGGCTAAAGCTGAATTGGATCTCACCAGAATTACAAAACATTCTACAGATTTTGTTGATCTCAAGGATCATGTACAGCTCATTGATGAATTCAAGAGGTCTATTGATCGTGAACAAGTACTCTACAACATTATAGGGTCATTCTCTAAGGAAATTGAGAAACTTCTTCAAGAAAACAATCTACAGCGTGAAAAGATTTGTGATCTTGAAAAGCTGGTTAAAGAAGGCTCAATTAGAGAAAATTGTTTGATCAAGACGCATTCATCTGATCCAGACAGACTTCGTGTTGAGAAAGAGAAACTTGAAGCATCACTTGCTCTAGCCCATGGACAGTGTTAATCTGGGAAAAGGAAAACTCTGACTTAAGAAGAAATTCTTCTGCACAAACTAATTCTCATGAGTTACTGTACATAATGAAATCTTCTCCAGATGAAGGTTGTGTCAAGAAAAGTTTTCATGACTTACAATCTTCTCCGGCGGCTATGAAGTTTGAACAAGTACCAGTTGTTTCTTCTCCTCCACGAATTTGTACCTTCTGTGGAAAAGGAAATCACTATGCTATCTATTGTTTTGCCAGAAAGAAACGTGTTTCTGAACTTCACAAATTGCTTCTTTCTACTGTCAATGGAGTAAATAGTCGGACGCCTGCTACAGTGAAGGTCCCTTTCACAGGAAACCATGCATCTTATAAGAATGATTTCTCTCCTAGAAATCATTACAGGACATTTGTAAATTCTCGTGCTACCAGTGAAAGTATGTCATGTGCTTATAAGAACAAATCTGATAAATCTAAGTCTAGTATGTGGAGTCCAATTTCGGAAAATCCTCTAGAACCTATTTCTAGAGGTCCTAGACTTTGTTATCAGAAAGTTTCCTCACCTGTAATTCCCAGAAGGACTGTGAGACGTTCTCTCGTTTCTGGAAACTGCCAAGGAAGGACAAGAAATGCTAAATTCAGATATCCTGGAGGAAATGACTGTTATTCTCTCAGAACCTATGGTGAGACTATGTCACCCTCTGCTACCTAATAGCAGAATGTCTATTCTTGTGTCTAACTTGAGAGATACAAGAATGAGGATTTGTGAGATGCTCAAGTATTGTGTTGTTTTTCTCCAATTTGTATATCTCATGATGTTTTGTTGTTAGTACTTCTTTCTTTTTTCACTATGATCGTTTGGAGATAGAGAATCTTTAAAAGCAACATGGTATGCAGTTTTCCTATTTTGGGCCATTTGTTCTTTGGCTGGCCCACGAACGTCCACGTCTCCTCAAGAAACTTCAGGGTTTCCAGCTAGGGTACTCACAAACATATATAAGTCTTATATGTGGTTCTTTATTCTTCTGAAAGGAACTCAATGGAATCTGTTCCCAAAGATGAAGTTAACCCTATGGTTGAGGATGATCTTAAAGGATGTGATTCTGGTCAAGAGTTTATACGGAAGAAGATGCTTGAAAGAAAAGAGTATAACACTTGGATTGGTGAATCTGTCAAGGATCTGATTCGTACTCAGAATGAAGTTAAGATTGAACTGGCTAACCTTCAATTGCATATAAACCAACTTATTGATGGACAGGCGAAAATCCTTGGTACTCAGAATATCTTGATCAAAAATCAGAAGAAAGTTATCCTTGACTGTGCAAGGCTCGTCATTATGCTCGCACCATTGATCGAAAAGTCAACGTTCTAACTTTTGAACATGGTGTCTCTACGGTCAACAGGGTCAAGGATATCAGTGACTCCTACTTTGATGGACCATTTCAGAGGTATGAAATCATCAAGGAAAACTAAGTTTTTAATTCCTAGTATGTCTTCTTTTTGAATTAGTTGGAAGAATAACTAGTGCTTTCAATAACGATGATTGTGACTACACATAGCTATTTTTGTTTTCATCTTCTTATGATATTTTTTAGGTTTATTGATTTTTAAATTCTAAAAATATTTGGAGGATGATGTTATTGCAGAATTGATTGTTATGATTTTGTGATATTGCAATTTGATTATGGGATTTGTATTGTTTGCGTCAGTGAACTTGAAGGTCCCATATGCTGTCAAAAGTAAAGTCGTTCATGAATTGGTATTCGTATTAATGAAAGGACGAATGGACTTTTGACAATTACAAAGTTATGCCTATGCAGTCATGTATTTGATGGAAAACAAGATAAAATCTTTTGTTGGTTGTTCAATAAGATGCTATATGTTGAGCATTATGAACTAAATTAATCATCTTGGTTGGTTATTTAATTATTTGCTCCGAAAGTCTTCTTTTGTCGAGCAAATCCTTTGACAATTAAATTGATTATTTTTGTGATTAGTTTGGTTGTTTGTATTCCAATTAGATTAATTATTAGCTCTCTTGTAATTAGTCTAGTTGAGTTTTCATATATTCCACAAGTTCTTGTGTTGAGTATATGAACGGCTATACTAATCATGTTCTATTGGTTGATGTAGTCGTATATTCCGTAAGGTTTTTCCTTATGCTGAGTATGTGAACGATTAAGTTAGTCGTCTTCGTATGATTATCTTAGTCGTAGCTCCGTAAGTTTACTTATGTTGAGCACCTTCAATTAAATTGATCACTTTTGTGGTTTGATTTAGTTGCGTATTCCAATTAAATTAATCATGAGTTTTCTTGTGATTAATTTGGTTGAGTTTTGAATATAGAAAATCATTTCTATGTGTTGGTGCAAAAATCGATCACCCCAACAATCTTCGAGATAAGTGATAGTGATCCAATCGCTACCGTTGATGAAGAATCTCCAAAGAATTGATTAAAAAGAGGTGGGGGTACCTGCAAAAACACTCTGATGCTAAAGTCAGCGGATGTTCTATGCAAGTGTATTGTGGTGAAAAAGAATAGAATTCTGTACCTTTTGAGTTGAGATTTAGCCTCTATATATAGGCAGAAATTAGATGTAGCTTTAGGGTTTAATACTTATCCAAATAACTTTCCCCATCTATATAAATCCCAAATAACAACCAGATTCATAATAAAATTTGTTATTCTATCTAAACTTATCATAATCCTTATTTATCTTAAATAATTATTATCTTGAATAATAATTATAACCACTTAAGATAATTATCCTCTTTCTGTCAGGATTTTGTAATTACCTTAAATAATATTAATAATTATCTATAATAATGATTCCATGGAAATCTTAACCTCTTTTTATTAGGATCTTATTACCCATGGACCTTTGGGCTTCTATAATAAGCAAAAATGAATTTCCATAACAAAATCAATATGCTTCAATAATAAGCCAAGCGGGTTTCTATAACAAACCGATTGAGCTTCTAAATTAAGCCTTGTGGGTTTCCATAATAAACCCACTGGTTTCCATAATAAACCAAATTCAGGCTTCCATAATAAGCCTTGTGGGTTTCCATAATAAACCAAATCCAGGCTTCCATAATAAGCCTTGTGGGTTTCTATAACAAACCCACCGGTTTCCGTAACAAACCGACCGGTTTCCATAATAAACCGGATTTAGGCTTCCATTATAAACCTCGTATGATACGCACGTACACTATTTGAATAGGGTACAAACATCGCCCCCTCTTAATTCTCAACTTGTTGAAGAATTAAGAAGACAAAGGCTACATGTAACGGCGGCATGCATATAATTGCTCAAATGAATCGTGGCACATTCTGGTGCATACCCAGCGTGGTTCTCCCTGCAAAATATGCTCATGTTAATTTAACATTCTTAAATAACTCAATGCATACCTGGAATCCCCCTCCCTTAGCTTGCCAGATCCATATCCGTCCTGCTGGGTTTTATATGGAATTCCAACAGTCATTTGGTATTATAAGCCCAAGAATTGAATTCATAAGTCCAAACTACATAGCTCATCCAAATTATGTAGCCCATGTTTGTTCGTGACCTTAATATGTGTGTTCACTTCTCCTTTTGTGACCAAATCGAGGATATGTTAACGCCTCCCTTTTGTGGCCACATGAGACGATGTTAGTCCTTTCCAACTGGTGCACACACTGTCACGTCTTGACTTTGGAACATTTGGTTAACGCGTACGTCACCGTTCGTCCCTCATAGTATAGAAAAACGCTTTTCATAGCGTGTCCAACCAGTGTCGATATCCACGGATGATAGTAATCCAGCTACTCATGGAACTGTGAGTTCGACTCTGCTTAAAACTCCTAGCCTGTTTTTCTATTTCCATGTACTATGTTCACCTGCCTGGGAAAGCCTCACACTGTATCTTTCCAGCCAAACTCTATAGCCAGTAAGAGTTTTAATTCCGCGTAAAACTGTGGATTTGAATTCCCGTGAAACTAAGAAACTCCCATTGGTCTCCACTTTTGTTTTCCTACGATTACTCCATCTACGGTGTGTGTCATACCATGTTCAATCAGCGACAATTCCCATAGCCGATAGAGATCCATTTCCCTTTCGAACTAAGAATCTGATTTCTATTGAAACTTCAATTGTAGTTGCAGGAAATCCTACAACACACCCCTTGTAATAATTTGTAGATCTAAACATAAAAATGATGATAAAAATGCTAAAATTGTAAAGAGACACAAGGTTTACGTGGTTCGATCAATTTGATCTACATCCACGGGGTTAGGTTTTACTATGATTATTTGTAATTACATCTTGATTACATGGAGACTCCATTAATGAGTAGTTGGAGCTCTAGGTTCTTGAAGAAAGAAGAAGAAGGAGATAATAATAATACAACCAATTCTACTTTCTATCTCTACAGAATATATCCCCTCCTAAAGTGTGTCTCTCTTTCTGATTATCTATATTCTTTCTCTCTCTTGCCTTTCTCTTTATATAGGTGTTTACATAGTGGATGACAGCTAATGTACAACTAACATTTCCCCTAATTTCGGATCTGGCTTGCGGTATTTTCGCAAGCTTACAAATGTAACATTCACAACATTCCTAATTTTCGCAAGATCATCACACTTTTCTCATGTTTAAGTTGATGTCATCTGTTATGTCGTTTCTGAAATCATCCTGCGATGTCTTCGCGATGTGTTGTTAATAATTTCGCAAGCATATTCTTCTGTGCGAGATTCTGATCCTATATCTTGCCCCTTTTTTTCTTGAATAATGCTTGAAAAGCGATCTTTAAGAAAAAATCCACCTTGTTGTAGTTGTTGGAGGAACGAGCGAAAGAATATCGGACTTGAAAAGTACGTACTTGCCTCTATTCTTTTGTGAAGTTCTGGAACGTTGCGAAGTAAATAAGAAGTATCAACCCTTGAAGTATGCGAAGTATTAAGTATCCTTGATGAAGTATAAAAAGTACTTAATCCTCGAAAAATAAGAAGAACTCTGCGAAGTAAATAAGAAGTATTTGTCCTTGAATAATAAGTATTTTGCCTCTATTCGTGCGAAATTATTACTCCATTTTTGGTGAGGATTCTTATTGTTCATTAGTGAACGTCCACTTTGAGAATGATTCTTGCCGAGGAGATAAAGAACATAAAATGTTTTCTTGGTAATCCATAGTTGCCTCTGTTCTGTATCCATGAGGGTAGAATCCTTGAGAAAATGTTGAATGTGCGAATTGTTTCCTTATTCTTATCTTTGCCTCTGTCTCATGTGTTTGTGCTCATGCAATAGTATAATATCTTCAAGTTGCTTATAATTGTGCGAAATAATTGAGCGAGATAATCACATCATTCGGAAGAATCATATTTTGCGAAATTCTGACACATTCTACGAAATTTTGAATCATTCTGCGAAATTCTGAATCATTCTGTGAAGTTCTGAATAATCTTGCGAAATTTTTGAATAATCCTGTGAAATTTTGATTAATCCTGAATAATTCTGCTAAATTCTGTGATATTATTGCGAAATTCTGCAATATTATTCCGTACAGTTTTGTAAAGTACTTATGCGAATATAATGCTTATGTGATGATTATGTTATGAAATGTGTATGCGATGTTTATGCCATGAAATGCTTATGCAATTCTTTTATGATTGCAAGTATGATGAGAATGTTTATCTATTGCAATGTATAGTTAATGTTTGTGTTACTTAGATCATTTTGACGTCTAAAATTGATGTAGCTCTAAATTGCTTCCATTCTTCATTTCTCTGCCTTTTTTCTTTAGTGTATGCATTCTTCTTCGTGTAGTTATTGTCCTTTACAAGTTCTTACTTGTTTTTCATCTTCCCTCTTTCCTGCACTATTAGTATCTCATAACAGTATGATCATAATATCAAGTCTGCGGCATTTTCACTTCCTCAGTTTCATTTCCATGTACATATTCGCAAGCTTGTTTGCTTACATATAATCGTTCTCGCAACCTTACTTGCTTACTCATTTTATTATGTGGTCTTATTTTGCCTTCCCAGTTAAAGGTCTTATTTTGCCACCTCTTGTCATTACGACAAAATTGCAGGACGTCTTTGCACTTTCATGCAAAAACCCATTGATCTTGCCTTAACTTTTTCTTTTGTATTATTGCCTCTTCAGGATTGTTGCGACAATATGACAGGCCTAAATATTCTTGCAAAAATAAATCCCTATGACATTGCCGTCTTGCGACGAAATCCCAGGACGTCTTCACACTTTCATGTAATGACCCATTGATCTCGTCTTATCTTTTTCTCTAGTATTATTTCCTCTTCAGGATTGTCGCACAAATATGACAAGTCTTAATACCCTTGCGAGTAAAAAGCCTCATGACATTTGCGTCTTAAGACACTTATCAGCTCCCTAATGGAGGGCGCCGCACTTATCATCTCCCATTTACCTATAGGGCTTATGGTTACGAGACTGCACCCTAAGTGGGGTTTTCTTCGGGCCGAATGCAGTATAAGCCAAGACTTGTCAAGAATTGCAAGGTACGCTCCAGACGCCCCTGGCACTCTTGACTCAACCGTGTACCACGGCGCCTTGATCATATTCTGCACTCCTTAGAAGAGACCCCTAGTCGTCCAACCTAAAGCAAAAGCTTAGGTTGAAAATCCAAGGTACCTCTCCTGGATGGGCTTTATTGACCCCAAATCTCCATGACTCAGGTTCCAGGGGCGGGGTAACCTTTTCGCTGGGTCATGCAACATGTACCCCCTTCTATGACGTACTTTAGGTCTTACATTTGCCTCTTGCGAAATTTTATTCGCAAACTAGGGTATACGCCATAAAGGTTCGCCTCTATCTGCGAAATTTTATTCGCGTTTCTACGAAATGTTCGTGTCTCTTTGTTTCTGCGAAATGTTCGCGTTTCTTTATTCTCTCATTCATTTTTTCATTTCTGTCATCTCTTCCATTCATTATTTCATTTCTGTCATCTCTTTCATTCATTCTTTCATTCTTATAATATTATATCATTTGAAACAAAATAAATATTCAAGAGAAATTCTAATACATTGTAATTCTGAAATCTTTGTAGTTGTGAAATCTTTGTAATACATTTCTTTTATCAAAAATTTTCATTTAATTGCAAGTTCAAATCGTTTTTCTTTGTTTTGATCTCCTTTGTATAACTTATTTCGTCTCATCCGATAAACATCTTTCATGGAAATGATCCTAATGAGGTCTTATGCAGCATGTTGATGGAAGGTCTTACTAGCCTGTTGATAGAAGGTCTTATTTTTCCTCCTACTACTCTCCATGTTAGATATCATTCTCATTTGAAACAAAGCAAATTTTCAAGAGAAATATATAAATTGATCTGTGCGAGATTTTTCTCGGTTTCTTTTGTAATTGTGGAATCTTTGTAATTCTGAAATTTCTGTAATTCTGCGATTATACCGCCTTTTGTAAATCAAATCAAAAATCTTTTATTTTCTGTAAAAGAAATATTCTAGAAATATATATAAATCGAATTTTTTCGGGTTTTTTTTCCGGTTCTTTTTTTTTGTAATTTTGAAATCTTGAAATTTTTGTAATTTTTGAAATCTTGAAATTTTTGTTATCGTGCGATTGAATCGCTTTTTGTAAATCAAATCTAAAATCTTTTTATTTGTTCTTAGTATAAAGTAAAATGTTTAAGGAAGTGGTACTTTTCTTTCATGTGAGTCGCTGTTGTTGTCAAAGAAGTGAATAAATTCCTTGAAATGTATGAATTTCGCGCAGCAAAAAGAAGTGTGAGAAGTGAGACTTGAACCCTTGACCTGCTTCTTGGATTTTCTCGCACCATACCAACTGTGCTAAGGCTCTCTTGAGAAATAATCAAAGGTCTTGCGAAGTAATCAAATTCGAAATGTGTGAGAGGAAATTTTGTATAAGTTTCGTATAACAAAAATAAACATGTGAGAAGCAAGAATTGATCCCGCAACATGCTGCTCGCATTCATGCCTCCTGACCAACTGTGCAAGCTTCTTCTTGCGAAATATCTCTGCGAAATTATCATCAACTCTCTTCTGTGCGAAATAATCATCAACTCTTTTCTGTGCGAACCAAGTGTGCGAACTCTCTCATGCGAAATAATCAAAAGCAAATATGCGAGTGGCAAGAATTGATCCCATGACATTCTCCTTGGGAAGTATCACACTGAACTATCTGTGACAACTATGTTATGCGAAATAACTAAACAACGTAAACCTTTATCCTCATCTTCACCCTTAATAGCTTAAATATAAATATGCGAAAAATGCACGCGTGAGATGGGAATCGAACACGCAACAATGATCTCATAAACTCCGCACATGACCAATTGTGCTGCCTCTTGTTTGCGAAATAATGAAACAATATTGCGAAATTATTCATTTTTCGCTCTCTGTAAAAAAGAATAAAACTATGTTCACAGACGAATTCGAACTTGCGACCACGAACGCACATACTTCTCTCTGGACCAATTGTGCAAGGACCTCTCTGCGAAATTAACGCATAAATTTTTTCCTTATTCTTTTATTCTCCCATGCAAATGAGAAGAAAATGAAAAATATGTGTCTCTGCGAATTCGAACCCGTGACCTATTTATTGTTCGCTCAGCCTTGAACCATCTGTGCGAATTTCTGTTTGTGACAGAAATCACAACTTCTGACTCTTATCATTATCTTCGTCTTTCCTTTGTTTCTTCACAAAATGCCTCTTGCTTTCTCCTGAACATGAAAATCTTCCACGGAAACTTCCATTTTTTCCTTAAATTTCACCATAACAACTAATTTTTTCTCTCACTCTTTTCATGTCTTTGAATTGTTGAAGATGTTTACTCCCTGAAAGTGTGATTTCTTCCATAAAATTTCCATTTTTGAACCTAAATTTTGTAGATCTAGAAAAATATGAACAGTAGCTAATCTTCATGGAAATTTCTTGAACCAACAAGTTACAGGAAGGATAAATCCTTTACTCGCTCCCTGTCTCTAGTGCCAAAAATGTAGTTGCAGGAAATCCTACAACACACCCCTTGTAATAATTTGTAGATCTAAACATAAAAATGATGATAAAAATGATAAAATTGTAAAGAGACACAAGGTTTACGTGGTTCGATCAATTTGATCTACATCCACGGGGTTGGGTTTTACTGTGATTATTTGTAATTACATCTTGATTACATGGAGACTTCATTAATGAGTATTTGGAGCTCTAGGTTCTTGAAGGAGGAAGAAGAAGGAGATAACAATAATACAACCAATTCTACTTTCTCTCTCTACAGAATGTATCCTCTCCTAAAGTGTGTCTCTCTTTCTGATTATCTATATCCTTTCTCTCTCTTGCCTTTCTCTTTATATAGGTGTTTACATAGTGGATGACAGCTAATGTACAACTAACATTTCCCCTAATTTCGGATCTGGCTTGCGGTATTTTCGCAAGCTTACAAATGTAACATTCACAACATTCCTAATTTTCGCAAGATCATCACACTTTTCTCATGTTTAAGTTGATGTCATCTGTTATGTCGTTTCTGAAATCATCCTGCGATGTCTTCGTGATGTGTTGTTAATAATTTCGCAAGCATATTCTTCTGTGCGAGATTCTGATCCTATATCTTGCCCCTTTTTTTCTTGAATATTGCTTGAAAAACGATCTTTAAGAAAAAATCCACCTTGTTGTAGTTGTTGGAGGAACGAGCGAAAGAATATCGGACTTGAAAAGTACGTACTTGCCTCTATTCTTTTGTGAAGTTCTGGAACGTTGCGAAGTAAATAAGAAGTATCAACCCTTGAAGTATGCGAAGTATGAAGTATCCTTGATGAAGTATAAAAAGTATTTAATCCTCGAAATATAAGAAGAACTCTGCGAAGTAAATAAGAAGTATTTGTCCTTGAATAATAAGTATTTTGCCTCTATTAGTGCGAAATTATTACTCCATTTTTGGTGAGGATTCTTATTGTTCATTAGTGAACGTCCACTTTGGGAATGATTCTTGCCGAGGAGATAAAGAACATAAAATGTTTTCTTGGTAATCCATAGTTGCCTCTGTTCTGTATCCATGAGGGTAGAATCCTTGAGAAAATGTTGAATGTGCGAATTGTTTCCTTATTCTTATCTTTGCCTCTGTCTCATGTGTTTGTGCTCATGCAATAGTATAATCTCTTCAAGTTGCTTATAATTGTGCGAAATAATTGAGCGAGTAATCACATCATTCGGAAGAATCATATTTTGCGAAATTCTGACACATTCTACGAAAATTTGAATCATTCTGCGAAATTCTGAAGCATTCTGTGAAGTTCTGAATAATCTTGCGAAATTCTTGAATAATCCTGTGAAATTCTGAATAATCCTGAATAATTCTGCTAAATTCTGCGATATTATTGCGAAATTCTGCAATATTATTCCGTACAGTTTTGTAAAGTACTTATGCGAATATAATGCTTATGTGATGATTATGTTATGAAATGTGTATGCGATGTTTATGCCATGAAATGCTTATGAATTGCTTTTATGATGCAAGTATGATGCTTGTATGATGAGAATGCTTATCTATTGCAATGTATAGTTAATGTTTGTGTTACTTAGCTCATTTTGACGTCTAAAATTGATGTAGCTCTAAATTGCTTCCATTCTTCATTTCTCTGCCTTTTTTCTTTAGTATATGCATTCTTCTTCGTGTAGTTATTGTTCTTCACAAGTTCTTGTTTTTCATCTTCCCTCTTTCCTGCACTATTAGTATCTCATAACAGTATGATCATAATATCAAGTCTGCGGCATTTTCACTTCCTCAGTTTCATTTCCATGTACATATTCGCAAGCTTGTTTGCTTACATATAATCGTTCTCGCAAGCTTACTTGCTTACTCATTTTATTATGTGGTCTTATTTTGCCTTCCCAGTTAAAGGTCTTATTTTGCCACCTCTTGTCATTACGACAAAATTGCAGGACGTCTTTGCACTTTCATGCAAAAACCCATTGATCTTTCCTTAACTTTTTCTTTTGTATTATTGCCTCTTCAGGATTGTTGCGACAATATGACAGGCCTAAATATTCTTGCGAAAATAAAGCCCTATGACATTGCCGTCTTGCGACGAAATCCCAGGACGTCTTCACACTTTCATGTAATGACCCATTGATCTCGTATTATCTTTTTCTCTAGTATTATTGCCTCTTCAGGATTGTCGCACAAATATGACAAGTCTTAATACCCTTGCGAGTAAAAAGCCTCATGACATTTGCGTCTTAAGACACTTATCGTCTCCCTAATGGAGGGCGCCGCACTTATCATCTCCCTTTTACCTATAGGGCTTATGGTTACGAGACTGCACCCTAAGTGGGGTTTTCTTCGGGCCGAGTGAAGTATAAGCCAAGACTTGTCAAGAATGGCAAGGTACGCTCCAGACGCCCCTGGCACTCTTGACTCAACCGTGTACCTCGGCGCCTTGATCAGATTCTGCACTCCTTAGAAGAGACCCCTTGTCGTCCAACCTAAAGCAAAAGCTTAGGTTGAAAATCCGAGGTACCTCTCCTGGATGGGCTTTATTGACCCCAAATCTCCATGACTCAGGTTCCAGGGGCGGTGTAACCTTTTCGCTGGGTCATGCAACAGGTACCCCCTTCTATGACGTACTTTAGGTCTTACATTTTCCTCTTGCGAAATTTTATTCGCGAACTAGGGTGTACGCCATAAAGGTTCGCCTCTATCTGCGAAATTTTATTCGCGTTTCTGCGAAATGTTCGTGTCTCTTTGTTTCTGCGAAATGTTCGCGTTTCTTTATTCTCTCATTCATATTTTCATTTCTGTCATCTCTTCCATTCATTATTTCATTTCTGTCATCTCTTTCATTCATTCTTTCATTCTCATAATATTATATCATTTGAAACAAAATAAATATTCAAGAGAAATTTTAATACATTGTAATTCTGAAATCTTTGTAGTTGTGAAGTCTTTGTAATACATTTCTTTTATCAAAAATTTTCATTTAATTGCAAGTTCAAATCGTTTTTCTTTGTTTTGATTTTCTTTGTATAACTTGTTTCGTCTCATCCGATAAACATCTTTCATGGAAATGATCCTAATGAGGTCTTATGCAGCCTGTTGATTGAAGGTCTTACTAGCCTGTTGATGGAAGGTCTTATTTTTCCTCCTACTACTCTCCATGTTAGATATCATTCTCATTTGAAACAAAGCAAATTTTCAAGAGAAATATATAAATTGATCTGTGCGAGATTTTTCTCGGTTTCTTTTGTAATTGTGGAATCTTTGTAATTCTGAAATTTCTGTAATTCTGCGATTATACCGCCTTTTTTAAATCAAATCAAAAATCTTTTATTTTCTGTAAAAGAAATATTCTAGAAATATATATAAATCGAATTTTTTCGGGTTTTTTTTTCGGGTTCTTTATTTTTTTGTAATTTTGAAATCTTGAAATTTTTGTAATTTTTGAAATTTTTGTTATCGTGCGATTGAATCGCTTTTTGTAAATCAAATCTAAAATCTTTTTATTTGTTCTTAGTATAAAGTAAAATGTTCAAGGAAATGGTACTTTTCTTTCATGTGAGTCGCTGTTGTTGTCAAAGAAGTGAATAAATTCCTTGAAATGTATGAATTTCGCGCAGCAAAAAGAAGTGTGAGAAGTGAGACTTGAACCCTTGACATGCTTCTTGGATTTTCTCGCACCATACCAGCTGTTCTAAGCCTCTCTTGAGAAATAATCAAAGGTCGTGCGAAGTAATCAAATTCCAACTGTGTGAGAGGAAATTCTGTATAAGTTTCGTATAACAAAAATAAACATGTTAGAAGCAAGAATTAATCCCGCGACATGCTGCTCGCATTCATGCCTCCTGACCAACTGTGCAAGCTTCTTCTTGCGAAATATCTCTGCGAAATTATCATCAACTCTCTTCTGTGCGAAATAATCATCAACTCTTTTCTGTGCGAACCAAGTGTGCGAAGTCTCTCATGCGAAATAATCAAAAACAAATATGCGCTGTACGAAATAACTAAACAACGTAAACCTTTATCCTCATCTTCACCCTTAATAGCTTAAATATAAATATGCGAAAAATGCACGCGTGAGGTGGGAATCGAACACGCAACAATGAGCTCATAAACTCCGCACATGACCAATTGTGCTGCCTCTTGTTTGCGAAATAATGAAACAATATTGCGAAATTATTCATTTTTCGCTCTCTGTAAAAAAGAATAAGACTATGTTCGCAGGCGAATTCGAACTTGCGACCACGAACGCACATACTGCTCTCTGGACCAATTGTGCAAGGTCCTCTCTGTGAAATTAATGCATAACTTTTTTCCTTATTCTTTTATTCTCCCATGCAAATGAGAAGAAAATGAAAAATATGTGTCTCTGCGAATTCGAACCCGTGACCTATTTATTGTTCGCTCAGCCTTGAACCATCTGTGCGAATTTCTGTTTGTGACAGAAATCACAACTTCTGACTCTTATCATTATCTTCGTCTTTCCTTTGTTTTTTCACAAAATGCCTCTTGCTTTCTCCTGAACATGAAAATCTTCCACGGAAACTTCCATTTTTTCCTTAAATTTCACCACAACAACTAATTTTTTCTCTCACTCTTTTCATGTCTTTGAATTGTTGAAGATGTTTACTCCCTGAAAGTGTGATTTCTTCCATAAAATTTCCATTTTTGAACCTAAATTTTGTAGATCTTGAAAAATATGAACAGTAGCTAATCTTCATGGAAATTTCTTGAACCAACAAGTTACAGGAAGGATAAATCCTTTACTCGCTCCCTGTCTCTAGTGCCAAAAATGTAGTTGCAGGAAATCCTACGACACACCCCTTGTAATAATTTGTAGATCTAAACATAAAAATGATGATAAAAATGCTAAAATTGTAAAGAGACACAAGGTTTACGTGGTTCGATCAATTTGATCTACATCCACGGGGTTAGGTTTTACTGTGATTATTTGTAATTACATCTTGATTACATGGAGACTTCATTAATGAGTATTTGGAGCTCTAGGTTCTTGAAGGAGGAAGAAGAAGGAGATAACAATAATACAACCAATTCTACTTTCTCTCTCTACAGAATGTATCCTCTCCTAAAGTGTGTCTCTCTTTCTGATTATCTATATCCTTTCTCTCTCTTGCCTTTCTCTTTATATAGGTGTTTACATAGTGGATGACAGCTAATGTACAACTAACATTTCCCTAATTTCGGATCTGGCTTGCGGTATTTTCGCAAGCTTACAAATGTAACATTCGCAACATTCCTAATTTTCGCAAGATCATCACACTTTTCTCATGTTTAAGTTGATGTCATCTGTTATGTCGTTTCTAAAATCATCCTGCGATGTCTTCGCGATGTGTTATTAATAATTTCACAAGCATATTCTTTTGTGCGAGATTCTGATCCTACATCAATCTTACCAAACTCTTAGGCTTTATTGCTTGCATGTCACTGCTATTTTCCAATATAAACACGGATGAAAAATCATCGTGATATCACATCTGAAGCAAGGACTTTACCGTGAGTGATCCTGTTGTTGCTCGTGGAATCGTCAAATCGGCATGCCGCCTGCTGACAATCACTCCTACGACTCCTTGCTATTTTCAGGGGCTTTCCCTCCTTCAACGAACTGGGCAACTTTGTTCAGAATCCATAGCCCACCTGGAACGGATCCAGGAGCTTGCATTGTAGAATTATCAGTATGACAACGCAAGGCTTAAAGATCATCATGGTGCTCTCGAGATTAAGAATGTTGAGGTTAATGAGGCTCTGGAAGTCATGCACGGACAGCGTGATCAAATTCATACTCGTCTTGTACGCGCTCGATCTCATGGGTACGGAAGGCACGCCAATGATTCTTCCAATGATGAGGAAACATACGACCCTTCTGGAGATGACGAACCAAACGATCATGACAAATAGTTGATATTTAAAAAATTATTTCGCCACTCTGTAGGCTTCTTTAGGATCTTGATCTCCCACTTTCAGCTTTCGTAAATGTGCTCTTCGTTGCACTATTTAGTGTTTTCTTTCTAACTGGCAAAGTCAGCTGATTTTCTTCTTGTTCTCTGTGTTTCAAACAACAGCATTACCTTCTCAAGGGATGGCAGTGATCAAGGCATGAAACCTCAGTTCGTTCTCCCGTAATCGCACACTAACTTTTTGCTTCTTCATTCTCTTAACGTTAATCAGCCTAGTAAATTCACATACACCCCTTTACTGGGAATATGTAGACACTTTCTACCTTGTCCGTTAATGAAAGAACCATTGTTTCCTTGCGAAAACTCCTTCTCGAACTGTACTCCGTTTTACTGATGGTGATGCAAACGACATCACCTTGTCTCATTACTCAAGCAACCATGTTTATACAAATAAGTCAACTACTCTTTTCTTCTTTAATCCAGCTTCTGTTAACTGATCAACTCTTGATTTTTTTCATTTCTAACACAGCACTACAATCTTCTCAAAAGATTTACATTGTTCAAGGTATGAACTATCCTTCTTTCTCTTGTAATGAATTTGACATGCACTGTATAATTCAAAGAAACGTTAGCTATACCTCTAGTTGGTTAATTCGTTGCTTCTTCCTCTATTAACCTCCCTGGCTTTAGTATACACACAGATATCTCTTTATTAGATACTTGTATATATATTCATGTCTCTTCTTTTGGTTCCTTTATGCACAGAATGGCTTCACCAAAAGAAATCAACGATTCCAAGAATGATTCAAAGAACATTGGTCTTGTACGTCACACAGCCATGATTCGTGGGGGTGGATGTGTTCCTTACACTCTCAGTCGTCGTGCAGCAACAAGGGACTTTCCCAGCACCCTTTCGAATGCTACCGGTATGTCCAATGTCGATCTCCCCACTCGTGCTGCAGCCATGGAGACGGAAGCTGCGCCACACATAATAATTATCAGTGATGACGAGGCTAATGGTTACAACGCTCATGCTGATAGCGTTCATTCGTCACCCAGCTATTCACCAACCCCCCTTGTTCTTATGCCGACGTGTCTAGCACACTTTGAAGTATCCAACGAGCCTTATTTACCAGTTTGGTATAAGCCCATCGGTTCCGTTATCAATGCTGGAGACTCCGCTATAAGAGATCCCGCCATCGCACGTAGTATGGAGAGAACAGGCATGCTGCCGGAGGATAATATTACTATGATGCCATGACTGAGGTTTCCCAAGTACTTAATCGTGCTTCTGGTTTGAAGTATGTCTCAGCCACCTCGCTCCTACAATTCCAACGACATCAGGAAGAAACAAACTGCAAGGATGAGGACTGGTGGTTACCGATAACGGATCGAACGCCAGTTTGCTTTTCGCTGATCTCACCTTCCCTCCCTAGATGGAAGGGTATTTCTCTTGTTCAAACAATCTATCCCAATTCCAAAGTTACGATTCTTCGCAGCGGATTTATTTACTCCTTGTACTTGAGTAACCACTTATTCTCTCTGGTTCATGCAGAGGCCATTCAATTGTTGGGGCTAGCTCGTCATCCCCGATCGTCTCTAGGGACGATGAGACGAATGTTTGCCTATCCCGTAAGCCACTTCCATTGACCAAGCTTTGTTTGCTCCTGTGACGCTCGCGGATGCGATAATCCCTGATTTACAGGTTGACTGCCACCATGTCTTTGTCGTCTTTAATACGATGAGTAGTCTCCTTGTTTCTTCTATAATAGATCTTTGTCGCCTTTAATACGACGAGCAGTCTCCTTGTTTCTTCTATAATAGAACATGACCGCCCTTAATTGTTTTTAATAGAAATATTTCGGAGCCTTAATTTGATGTCTGGATTCAACCGATAATCTACCATTGGATTTGAGAAAAATAACTTATCTGTATGCAAGTAGCTCCGGTATTCAACGAGGCACCCTAGTCGCCATTACTAGCAATGACGTGGAAAAAGGACGTGTTTTTTATTGTTCGATTTCCTTAACCACGTTGATTTTAATTGCATGTGGCGTCACTTTAGTCGCCCCAATATCTTTAGAGATACTCCAAAATTGCAAAGACGCCCCCAGGTGAGGCGGGAAATGGATCCACTATATCCAATCCTCAATTGTCGGATGGCTATTAGCTTAAGATTAGGTGTCTTCTCCGTTTCCATCTCTTTCCTAGTAAATATAGATGACATCGCTTCGTAGTGCTCGATTGTTGACATGTTGAGTTGAGGATTTTCGGTAAATAAATTACCGTTCCTTCCATGTTGATTTGCTTGCAGAGATTCCATATGCAACTCTTTTTTTTTGTTACTTTTTCTTTTAACAACCTTTATTTCCGCAACTTTTCTGATACAGATCTTCAGCAACTTCTAGATCCCAACGTTCAGACTTTTCGAAACTTTCGTGGTCGCAACGTTTTGACTTTCTGCAACTTTCTGGATCGTTCAGAAATTTCAGCAACTTTGGGATCGCAACGCTCAGACTTTCTGCAACTTTCAGGATTGTTCATAACTTTTAGCAACTTTCTGGATCGCAACGTTGAGACTTTCTGCAACTTACTGGATCGTGCAAAACTTTCAGCAACTTTCTGGATCTTCTGCAACTTTTCTGAGAATGTTGTAAACTTTCAGCAACTTTCAGATAACGTTGTGAACATATTTTTCTTCTTCTATAAACGTTTTTTGAAACCCTAATTTTCAAAAATACTTGGAAAACAAAACTTTTCTCAAAGGGGTAGCACGATCTTTCACTCGAATCCCCTTAGTCGGCGCCAAAAGATGTTGGTGCAAAAATCGATCACCCCAACAATCTTCGAGATAAGTGACAGTTGATCCAATCGCTACCGTTGATGAAGAATCTCCAAATAATTGATTAAAAATAGGTGGGGGTACCTGCAAAAACACTCTAATGCTAAAGTCAGCGGATGTTCTATGCAAGCGTATTGTGGTGAAAATGAATAGAATTCTGTATCTTTTGAGTTGAGATTTAGCCTCTATATATAGGAAGAAATTAGATGTATCTTTAGGGTTTAATAGTTATCCAAACAACTTTCCCCATCTATATAAATCCCAAATAACAACCAGATTCATGATAAAATTTGTTATTCTATCTAATACTTATTATAATCCTTATTTATCTTAAATAATTATTATCTTGAATAATAATTATAACCACTTAAGATAATTATCCTCTTTCTGTCAGGATTTTGTAATTATCTTAAATAATATTAATAATTATCTATAATAATTATTCCATGGAAATCTTAACCTCTTTTTATTAGGATCTTATTACCCATGGACCTTTGGGCTTTTATAATAAGCAAAAATGAATATCCATAACAAAATCAATAGGCTTCAATAATAAGCCAAGCGGGTTTCTATAACAAACCGATTGAGCCTCTAAATTAAGCCTTGTGCGTTTCCGTAATAAACCCACCGGTTTCCATAATAAACCAAATCCAGGCTTCCATAATAAGCCTTGTGGGTTTCCATAATAAACTCACCGGTTTCCATAATAAACCAAATCCATGCTTCCATAATAAGACTTGTGGGTTTCCATAACAAACCCAACGGTTTCCATAATAAACCGGATTTAGGCTTCCATTACAAGCCTCATATGATACGCACGTACACTATTTGAATAGGGTACAAACACTATGGTTTTTGGTGTCCAATTTAAAAAAAAATCCTTCTTTTCTTTCAAAATTAAGGTCGCTCTTTTTGTTCTTCCGGGAATGACATCAAATGGGGGAGAGTTCTTTTGAACTTGTGCTTAATGGTAATATCTTGCGGGGTGTGCGGCTGTGGAATTTTATAGGGGTTATCTTGTATCTTAAAACTCCTTGATGAATGCATTTAGATTCGGCTTTATGATTGCACCTAAATTAAGTTGGTATGTATTTTTCTTTTAGTCGATGAAGTGTCTCTTGTGGAAATTTCATTATGATCTCGTTCTTGTACCTTTTCTAATTTTATTGACAAAAAGGGGGAGAAATATTGTAGTTCACACTACAAATACATATGATTTTTGGATCATTGTGTAAGGGGGAGTGGTTTCCATGATCGAGATGGAGTATTGACTAAGGGGGAGTGATACATATCACCATAGTATTATTGTTAAAGTCGTGATATAATTGGACTTTGATGTTACATAATAATGATCGAGAATCTTGATTTCTCTCATTGTTATAGCTACGGATCTTCAACAACCGTGATGCTAAACTTACAACCTTTGGGATCATTGGAGTACTTGGAAGGACGAAGATTTCAGGGAACGTTGAAGATTAGACTATGGAATAGGAGCCACTAAAGTTTATATTTTTTGTGTTCCATATGTATTAATATTTTTGTCACTAAAATTGACAAAGGGGGAGGTTGTTAGAGCATAGCTCGGTCGACCTCGCATGCGTTGCTATCTCAAGCATGTTTGTCAATGATCAAAACTATGAGTCTTGATTTCTAGCCTACATAGCTAAGTCTCGGACTAGGATAGAAAAGTGTAGTTGAGCTCAAGGACTTCATGGCGATTCATCATACAATGACGAAGATCTACTCAAGGAGCCGTGGAAGTTAATCAACAAAGGTATGTGGAGACTTGAACTTATCTATCACTCAAAAGTATATCTCTTCTATCTCCTACTTCTTATGAGACAAAATTCGTATGCTATATAGACTGGATCATACACATTTGATATCTCGAGCCGAGTATATCTCGCCTATATATATCTCGAAATCATGTGTTGGTAAAGCGTTTCGCTTTGATCAAGTTTATCTTCACCTAGTGACGAAAGTCATGAAAAGTTTCAATTACTTTGAGAATTTCTCTGACGCGAAACCGTCTGTGAATAACGGCTATATAACGTCCTCTGAGAATGTCTCAATGATTGGAATGAGAATTTAGATTACATAACTATGTATTCCTTAATCCGAAGTTTTCGAACTTTGTTGATTGACAGAAACCGGAGGAATTGGCTTTCCCAAGTCCGCGAACCCAGTCTGCGAACTGACGAAAGTTCTTGTACCGAGAATTTCTGTTGGGATTTTCCAAAAACTCGTTTGCGTGTAAGTCCGCGAACTCAGTCGGCGAACTGGAGAAAGTCTCTTTGCCAAGATTTTCTGTTGAGTTTGGAAAACTCCACCGGTTGTCTTAAGTCCGCGAACTTGTTTGTGAGCTAAAGAGGTTATGATCTAAAGATGTGCTCTCAACATGAAACTTAAATTACTAAGGAATGCTTTATGTAAACTGTGGCTATAAAGTTCATGAGCTGATTCAATCGAATCGAATCATCTTTGTTTCAATTGTGTCTTGTGTAGTTACATAAGATCTCATAGGAATTGAACAACTCTTTAACTAGTTCATTTGAGTAAATTGAACTAGTTATGGTGAAGAAAAACAAGGTTAATATGAAATGCTCATATGGTTAACCTTTTGGGTTACTATGTTGAACCAACATACACGTATACGTTTGGGCATGGTTTTCACAATCCCAGTAAACGTCTAACCAAGTGTGTGTGACAAGCTAAGTTTTCGACCTAACGGTTGAGAAATATTAGATTGAATCTAAATCAGGTTTTCATCTAACGGTGAATATTGATTGCTTTGTAACTAAGGCAAAACCCTGATTTGAAGACTATATAAAGGAGACATCTAGCATTGTGCAAAACTAATCCCCACACGTCTGTATGATAGTAGTGCGCTCGCTAGAGTCGATTCTCCTTTAACCTTTGGTTTTCTTCTCTAAACCAGGTTAACGACTTAAATACTTCATTGGGATTGTGAAGCCAGACCGATACTACTTTTATCGTAGTTGTGTGATCTGATCTTGAATCTTCTATCGTACGAGTACAATCTTTGATTGGATTGATATCGTGAGAGTTCTCCGATAGGCAAGATAAAGAAGTCACAAGCATCTTCGTCTCACTGTTTGTGATTCCTCGACAAACCGCCCGTGTAGTCAGGAAGGATTGTGGAGAGGTGATTGATTAATCTAGGCTGTTCTTCGGGAATATAAGACCTGATTATCAATTGGTTTATGTTCACCTTGATTTCATATCTTAAGACGGAACAAAACCTAGGGTTTATCTGTGGGAGACAGATATATCCTTTGATAGACTTTTCTGTGTGAGACTGATTTGTTTATTATCAAGTCTGCGATTTTGGGTTGCAGCAACTCTTGGTTGTAGGTGAGATCAGCTAAGGGAATCAAGTGTGCAGTATCCTGTTGGGATCAGAGGCGTAGGATAGGAGTACAACTGTACCTTGGATCGATGGGAGACTGATTAGGGTTCAAATATAGTCCAGTCCGAAGTTAGCTTGGAGTAGGCTAGTGTCTGTAGCGGCTTAATACAGTGTGTATTCAATCTGGACTAGGTACCGGGGTTTTTCTGCATTTGCGGTTTCCTCGTTAACAAAACTTCTGGTGTCTGTGTTATTTCTTTTCCGCATTATATTTTATATATTGAAATAATACAGGTTGTGCGTTCGGGATCATCAATTGCAAATCCAACCTTTGGTTGTTGTTTGATATTGATTGATCCTTGGACATTGGTCTTTGGTACCATCCAACTTATTCCTTGTATTTGATAAAGACTCGGTATTGATTTTAGCTTGAGTAAAAATCAAATCAAGAGAGAGATATTAACTCCCTGAGATACTTTTATCTAGATTGAGTCTGACTGTCTAGTTGATTCTCTAGCAAAGTATTTCGGAGTTAGTCCATACAGATTGCTAATAGAAATATTGGGTGGTGTTGTTAGACCCCCGCTTTTTCAGTGTTATTTCTTTTCCGCATTATATTTTGTTGCATAATTGAAATATCACAGGTTGTGCATTAAGTTCAATCAATTAGAATATCCAACCTTTAGTTATTGATTTACATTGATTGACACTTGGATATTGGTCTTTGGTACCATCCAAGTTATCTCTCTTGTATTTAATTAGACTCGCAGATTTCTATTTGCTTGAGTAAGAATTAAATCGAGAATCGAGATATTATAACTCTTTGATATACTTTATTAAGATTGGGTCTAGTTGATTCTCTTGAAAGTATATTGGAGTTAGTCCATACAAATTGTTAATCGAAATATTGGGTGTGGTTGTTGTACCCCCGCTTTTTCAATAATCATTCACAGCTTTGCAGTTATGTTTTCAATATAGCACGACTTGAAAGATATGTTAGGAATGAAACAGTTCAAGACAATATTACTAACCTCAAGAGGAAGGATGATGTCATCTTTGTAGCTCGTTACTTCTACATATTCTTCAGGTCTTCGAGTAATACTTGTATGTCTCATAATCCTAGACTTTCTAGTCTAACCTATACGAAGTTGTCTCTAGTACATAATCAAGCGACTCTTAGATGAGTTTTGGTTCACTAAAATATGACAACCAAACCCGACATACCAACGCTTGGTGGGTTCAACCGAGCTATGCTCTAAGATCTTGCAAGTCAACAAAGAACTCTTATTTTGGCTATCTAATTTGACTAAACAGTTAATCATATTCACCCACACACGTGCAGTATCACGTCGTTTCCTAAACTTCAAAAGCATAATAAAAATAAATAAATGAGTCATTACCAATTACAAAATTACAACAGGTCTTGAACTTTTTTTTTTTTGAAGGAACAAGGAGCTAAACAAAGCCCCAAGAACAACTTTATTAAACTACCTCATTAGAATTGAGGTTTGATGAAATACAAGTAGGGAAGGATTGGAGTTCACTATCTTGCAATGTTTTCGTGGATGTCATACTGACAGAGAGAATGTGCTAGATTATTTACATTTTTAGGTACACAAACAAGTTACATTGTTATCAAGGACTTTATGCTCCAAGAATATCAACAACATCCCCTAAAATCGCTTTAGTAACATTAGAATCATCACCTTCAATAATAACTTTAAGAAAGTTATTCTTTTCCGCCAATTCAATTCCCAGCAGAATAAGTTTAGTTTCAGCCATCAATGGGGATGTAGCATCAAAAGTGGAGGTACCATAACCCAAATAGGTCCCCAAATAATCCTTAGCAATTACACCAGCAACACCTTTATTTGGAATAAATGCTGCATCTACGTTTATTTTTATGAAGTGAAGCTCAGGTGGTACTCAAAATAGGGAACCATTACTAATTTGGTGATTATCTGAAGAAGAACAATCAGGAGAGATGCATAGATAAAATCTATAGAAGCTAGATTAAAGATTGTACCCTTAAAAAAACAGCATTTGAGAAGTCCATGTTATTTCTCATCTTCCATATATTCCATAGAATACATAATCCCAACTGAAAAGTATCTTCTTGAGATGAATTTTCATCCATTGTTTCAAAACTTCTCTTGGATATTCAACCATATAATTAAGAGAAAAGGAAAATGGAACATTTTTTAATGTAATTTTTGCCAGTGGACCATTAAACAACAAACGCATAATCGTTTTTTCCTCATACTTACACAAAGTGAAGGTTGAGTCAATGGAATTGTTGAATCTGCTAATGTTACTTTTGGAAGCAAGGCCATTATGCAATAACTTCCAAGCAAAGAACATTATTTTTGGATGAATATTATCATACGACCAAAACTTTGTCCAAGGTAAATCATTGGACGTTGAGGATGAAGGTATCGAATTAGCAAAAATCTTATAAGAAGATTTAGTTGAAAACTTACCAGAAATTAATGGAGGACAAATAAGCACGTCACTAATATCCTTCACTGTCAAAAATTATTCTTTACAGCTTCCACGATATTCAGAGAAAATAAATCAGTAAGGAGATCTTCATCACATTAGTTCCCGGAATAAGCAGGTCACCAACCACTGGAATATACATCAGGATAATTATCAGGTGCTGGCAATAAGTGAGAGAGTTGGTTGGTAATATAGGTATCTTCTCATATTCTTACTGAAGAAGAGTGTGAAACTTTCCAGAAAACTTGGTTCTCCAATAGATATTTTATTTCAAGCACACTATCCTAAATTGCTGAGTACTTACCATGCAACTCTACTCTCCAGAAAGAAGTTCCCTTAAGGTATTTAGCAAATGAAATATTATACCACATTTCATCCTAGCTCTTCAAAAATATCCAAGCGTGACTGACCGGAAAATTACGCTTGGCGCGCCTGGGCGCGCAGGCCATAACTCCCCCGATACGCGCGCAGGCCATAACTCCCCCGATACGCCATAATGATACTACTAACCTGGCCTTAACACCTGGCAAATGCACGTCCATTTTACCTTGCAAGAATACTCTGGGAGCATGATGCATCTAACTTAGCTTCCACATTGTTCCAAATTACCCTTATTCCGCAAAGATTTTATTAAGAAAACAAAAACTTTCTAAAAACGAAAAAAACGACCTTTTGAGGCCCTAAACTATGGAATTTGGCTAAAATTCCAAGACCGTTATGCGTAGATCGTTGGGCCGTTTCCAATCAACTTAGACCCGTCTTGAGCTAAATTACGACACTCGGGTTTTTAGCCTCCATATAGGCTATAACTTGCTCATATGCATCAACTTGTCCATCAAGTTTGACCACAATCATCTCCTGTGTCGAGCTACCGAGCCAGATAATATGAGAGGCCAATGTGCCGCAATCATCTCTCAAATAGATAATATGAGAGGCCAATGTGCCGCAATCATCTCTCAAATATCAAGACGTTGCGAAGATTGTCAGCGGCACGGAAAGAAAATACATGCACCTGGAGCACCATTGTCATCTTCAACCAGTGTATTGGAAAATGGGGCTTAGATATTGTGGGGCCATTTTTACCAGGATCTGGACAAAGAAGATACTTAATAGTCGCAACAGATTATTTCACAAAATGGAAAAAAGTAAAGGAAGTACAGCATATTCGCGACAAAGATATCTTTACATTCATATTTGAAAATATCATTTGCAGATTCGGAATTCCCGCGCAGTTGGTATCTGATAATGGGAAACAGTTTGAAGGACAGAACTAGGGGTGTCAACGGGTCCGGGTCCTCCCGGGTATCACTAGACCCGGACCCGGACCCTACTTATAAAGGTCGGGTCCGGTTCCTAACGGTTCCGGGTCCGGTTCCTAAATTTGTGGACCCTGAACCGGACCCGTTTAAATACCCGGGTACCCGTCGGTTCTGGGACCCATTGGGTCTAAAGAAAACTATTTAAAAAATCTCAAAAACTTAATATATTTCTCTTTTTAGCTTGGATTTAAGTAATTTTTATAAAAAATTATTATTATTTCTTATGAATGTACTAAATAAAGATTAAATGTAAGAGAAAAAATTTAAATGAGTAAAATATCAAAGCTAAAACTAGAAAAAATACTTATAATTTTGCTAAAAACATGAATAAAAGAATGAATAAACGGGTACCCGATACCCGCGGGTACCCAATGGGTATTACCCGTTTGGACCCGTTTAAATTCGGGTCCAATCGGGTAATTACCCGCCGGGTCCTAAGTAGCTAATGGGTCCAACTTTAGGACCCGGAACCGGACCCTAATATACCGGGTCCGGTTCCGGATCCGGGTAATGGGTACCCATTGACATCCCTAGACAGAACATAGAAATGTTACTTAATGCATTTAAGATAAAATGTGGAAAGTCTACTCCTCTGTATCCACAAGCTAATGGACAGGCAGGGGAAACAAATGAAACAATTGCAGATATATTAAAGAAAAAATTAGAAGGACATCATAGATCCTGGTGCGAACAAGTACATAATGCAGTATGGTATTATAACACAACTAGGAGAGAAGCTACTGGAATGTCACCTTTTTGTTTAACATACGGAGTTGAAGCAGTGTTACCAACAGAAGTTGTTATTCCGACGACAAAGAGAGAAGCTTGGGAGAAAAATCTTAGTGCGGGTTTGATCTTAAGCAAACTTGATGAGTTAGAAGAAAAAAAAGAAAGACCTTACAGCATATGGAGAATTATCAGCGAAGATTAGCCCGAGAATATAATAAACGTGTCAAAGTACGCGAATTTCAACCAGGAGATTTAGTTCTGCGAGAGACACCAATATATCAGCGAGAAAATGGTGGAAAGTTAGCGAAAAACTGGGATGGACCTTACATCATTAAGGAGATAGTTGGGACAGGAGCTTATAAATTAATGGATCCAGAAGGTAGAGATGTTGGTCATAGACTTGACAGACCATGGAACAGGTTGTACTTAAAAAGATATTATCCGTAAGAAACTTTGAGTAATTATGGATTATGAAAGAATAATTGCAAGATTATTCATATCAAAACAAGATCATGATGTGCGAAATTTTCGTAGAGATAATCAAAGAACGGTGACATAAAAGAAAGGGGCGAACCTTTATGGCGTACACCCTAGTTCACGAATAAAATTTCGCAAGAGGAAAATGTAAGACCTAAAGTACGTCATATAAGGGGGTACCTGTTGCATGGCTCAGGGAAAGGTTACACCGCCACCGGAACCTGAGTCATGGAGATTTGGGGTCAATAAAGCCCATCCGGGAGAGGCACCTTGGATTCTCAGCTTAAGCATATGACTTAGGTTGGGCGACTAAGGTCATAAGGACTCTCCCAAGGAGTACAGAATCTGGCCAAGGCGCCGAGGTACACGGTTGAGTCAAGAGAGCCAGGGGAGTCTGGAGCGTACCTTGCCATTCTTGACAAGTCTTGGCTTATACTGCACTCGGCCCGAAGAAAACCCCACCTAGGGTGCAGTCTCGTAACCATAAACCCAATAGGTAAAGGGATAAGAGGCTGCGAAAACAACTGGTTGTTGTTAAGACCGGATAGGAGGAGCCAACCTTGTAGGTAGAGGTACGCCTTCTTGAAGGGGAAACCAGGGGGGAGATAAGGGCGACACCCTCCATTAGGGAGATGATAAGTGTCTTAAGACGCAAATGTCATGAGGCTTTTTACTCGCAAGGGTATTAAGGCTTGTCATATTTGTGCGACAATCCTGAAGAGGCAATAATACTAAAGAGAAAGATAAGACGAGATCAATGGCTTTTCGCATGAAAGTGCGAAGACGTCCTGCGATTTCGTCGCACGATGACAATGTCATGGGGCTTTATTTTCGCAAGTATATTTAGACCTGTCATATTGTCGCAATAATCCTGAAGAGGCAATAATACAAAAGAAAAACTTAAGGCAAGATCAATGGTTTTTTGCATGAAAATGCAAGGACGTCCTGCAATTTTGTCGCAATAATAAGAGGTGGCATAATAAGACCTTTAATTAGGAAGGCAAAATAAGACCACATGACAAAACAAAATATTTATAAATATTCATAACCGATCATTTCTCTCAAGAAATATAATGAGAGGCAAGTATGGGAATCAGTAAACAAGAGGCATTATCTTTCTCGCCAGCAAAATATTAAAAGAGAAAATTAATTCCAAAGTTGGTTGAAGAATATTATTCGCAAGAAATAATAAAGATGAAACAGTTCAAGAAGATAGAACTAGATAAGAAAGTCTTCGCCAATGTTCTCATTATCGCCAGCCTTTTCTTCATTTCAATTCTGATCTTCACCAACAATAATTTCTTTTAGAGGGACTTCTTTTTTTCCGCCATCTTGATTATCGCCAGCAATTACTTCTTTAGAAGGGATTTCTTTTTCGCTTCCATCTTGATTAGCACCAGCAGTTGTTTCCTTACAAGAGATCTCTTCTTCATCTTCCAAAAGATTATTCTCTCCACCACTTTCATAATCATAATCACTGTCAGCAGGACGAGGAATTTCATCATCATCTACCTCCAAAGGTTCGATTGATGTAGGAGGAAGAGATTTGGACAATAAACTATCATTCACAAGAACTTCAGCCCGGTGATGAACTTGACGAAGAAGTGCTCTATGATGATTCATATCTTGAATATCCTTAAAGTAAGCAAGATAATCAAGTCTTCTTTATGCTTGGTCGCGAGAACCAGTAAGGATAGAGACGAGTAGTGCATTTTCTTTGCGAATTTTGGCATATTTAGACTCCAAAACAGAAATGGAGGAATGAAGAATTTTCTCAGACTCTACGAAAAGTAGAATACAAAATTTCAGTAAGATGAAGAACTCAAAACGATATGACAAAGAAAAGATAGTTAAGGAAGTCAAACTATTATGACTACCTTCCTTTTGCGAAATAAGGTGTTGAATCAAGGTCAGACAACTATTCTCCCAACGGTTCATCGCATCATCAAACTTATCTCCAACTAAACTTTTAAGTCGAGATTGAAGATTTTTTTCTTTAGAAATAAGAAAGGCATTTTTCTTCGCAAGTGAAGAATACGATTCTTCTAATTTGGAATATTGTTCTTTAAGTTGGTTCGCCTTTACACTTAGAGCTATTCTACCTTGAATGAGTGTATCTCTTTCAACGATAGATGACTCTGTTACTTCTTTAAGTTCATTTCTTAAGGAGCGAAGAGATTGTTCTTGGTCATCACATACTTTCTGAAGGATGCTAAGTTGTTGTGAAGATATCACCATCTTGTTTAAATAAGTTCGCTTCTCTTGAGATAGAATTTTATTCTCATCTGATAAAGTTTCCATCCCTAGATTAGATTTAGTTAAAGAATAAGAGAGGCGAGATATTTCATTACTTAATAAATTTTGCCTCTGAACTAATTGGGTATTTTCATTGGTAAGATTATGTATATGATCAACAGAATATAAATAGAGGTTATCTAATTGGTTATATTGATCCGTCAAAATCTCTTTATCAACACGGACTTCTTCAACAGCAGATTCAAATTGATATCTCTCCATTATTCGTTTCTGGTTTAAGACTTAACATGCGAAAAAGGGATTTCAAGGATAATTAAATATGGAAAGGATAAAATCATCAGAAAGGCAAATTGAAGACACAAGTAAGGAAATCATACCTCTCAGTTCATCATTCTTCTTGCGAAGATTGTCGCGATCCAGCGAAACATTCTGGAGCTTTTGATTTTCGAGACGAAGAGCATTACACTCTAAAGTCATCATTTGGAGATTTTTATTCAAGGTTTCAATCTCTTTTTCAAAAGCTATTTGCGAAGCAGCTCTGTCAGAGCCAAAATAGTTACTCAGAATTTCGCAAACACCAGACTTGACAGGATCAATGGGAGACTTCTTAACATCATCCAGAACCTCAGACAAAACTTTGAAAGCAATATTTAAAAGAAGAGGCTCGGGCAGAGAACTGGCAATGATAGAAGATTGGGAAACATTATCAATAGAAGGAGAAGAAGCTTCATTCACAGAAGGATTAATAAGGGGGGTTTCAATCATTGAAAGGTCAGTTGAAGGGATGAAACCTGAGGAAACCTTTTCGCGAATTGGAGATAATGGTTTAACTTGTGAAGATGTCGCATGAGATTTTGAAGGGATAAGTAAGTGAAATGGAACAGAGGTTTCAACGGTTTTGAGATGGCGAGATTTCTTGAGAGGTTTGTTGGCATCCTTATCACCATGCGAATCACAATCCGGATAAGAAACAGAGGCAACAATATTGTTATTAGAAAAGAATAATGTTTCTTACCACCTTCTGATCCGCAGACTTTCTTTTGTTTACAACAACCTTATGCTGCGATTTGGAAATATTAGGGTTCTGAACCGTAAATTTGGTGTTGGAGGCGTTTTTGCTGAAATAACAACAGTATGGGAATCACATAAACAACATCAAATAAGGCAGTGAACAAGATCAATTTCAGCAAAATCCATAAAAAAAAACAACTAACCTCGATGAATCCATGGAAAACACCACCAGGAAAATTAAGTCGTAAAAATTAAAAAAGAAGAAAATTACGAATGATAAAGATCTACATAGGGAACATTATGAAGATGAAGAAGAAATTAAAAAGATTGAAAGAAGAAGAAAGAAGAAAAATTTGCAATGGCGGAATTTGCAGAAGAACGATGAAGTTACAGAGAAAACAAAAAGAGAGAAAAAGAGAGTAATAAAGAGTATATATAGAGGAAATTTTTTCTCGAGAAGATAAACACGATTAATGCGAAAAGACGTGAGCGGTTTAAAAGCAGCAGTTACAAAAGACGTGTCAAGAAACAGATGGGAGAAAGGATACATGTGATAAATGTAGAATATGAAGTGATGGATACCTGCGGCATTTCCCACATCGTTCTCTACTTCGCAGAGAAGATATGAGAAGAGGCAAGATGTAGGATCAGAATCTCGCAGCAATAATGTCTCGCAGAAATTATTAACAATGCAACACGACAATGTCGCAGAACAACTTCAGAAATGACATAATAAACGACGTCAGCTAAATCATGAGAAAAATATGATGGTCCTGCGAAAATTAAGGATTTTGCGAGATTAACATTTGTAAGGTTGCGAGAATGTCGCAAACCATATCCGAAAATAAAGGACAGATTAGCTGTCATCCACTATATATTTCCCTATAAATAGTCATTCGGTTGTAAAGAAAAGGAGAGAGATCTTTTTTGAGTGAGAAGCAAGTAAATAGGAGAGAGAAAATCTAGAGCAGTGGTTATTCTTGATTCCTTTATCTTTTCTTGTAAGATTGTTCAAAGATTCATCAATAAAATTAAGATTTTTAATCCAAAAATGAGTTGAATGTTAATGAAATCTTGTGAGGGGTGTAGTGTAGGATTTCCTGCAACTACATTCACCTTGATTTACCAAAAAAAGGAACAAAACTCGTAGGTATATTCGTGGGAGACGGATTTATCTATTACCGTATACTTTTCTGTGTGATACAGATTTGTTTATTAAATTCTTCGACTTTGGGTCGTAGCAACTCTTAGTTGTGGGTGAGATAATCTAAGGGAATCAAGTGCGTAGTATCCTGCTGGGATCAGAGACGCAGGGAGCGCAACTGTACCTTGGATCAGTATGAGATTGATTGGGGTTCAACTACAGTCCAGACCTAAGTTAATTTGGAGTAGGCTAGTGTCTGTAGCGGCTTAATACAGTGTGTGTTCAAACTGGACTAGGTCCCGGGATTTTTCTGCATTTGTGGTTTCCTCGTTAACAAAATTCGGGTGTCTGTGTTATTTCTTTTCCACATTATATTTTGTTATATAATTGAAACATCACAGGTTATGCATTGTTCAATCAATTAGAATATCCGACCTTTTGGTTGTTGATTTAAATTGATTGACACTTGGATATTGGTCTTTGGTACCATCCAAGTTATCTCTCTTGTATTTGATAAAGACTCGCAGATTTCTGTTTGCTTGAGTAAAGATCAAATCGAGAAATTGAGATATAAACTCTTTGATATACTTTTTATCTAGATTGAGTCTGATTGTCTAGTTGATTCTCTGGAAAGTATATTGGAGTTTGTCCATGCAGATTGCTAAGAGAAATATTGGGTGTGGTTGTTATACCCCCATTTTTTCAGGTAGCCATAATTAACGACTACCCTTCCTCATGAGATGCAATCTCAGCCATCCAAGTTCGCCACCGAACTGACAGACTTGTAGCAAGTTTTAGGCGACCAGCCAAGACGTGCCTAATAGCACCACGTGCTATTTTCCTGCGGAAAGATTCTTGACTTTGACTTGCCGCACGTAGCAAAGTGCTACACGTTTTCCACGAAAACACTCGAGACATTAAACATGCCACAAATTGGGGGATACTCATCTGGGTATTGGTATGGCGGTTTACAGCGTGCGGCGTGCAATACGCCCGTTATAAGAAAGTGTCATGAAGCGGGACAATTAGTGGCGGCAAGAAGTAACGGATGTAAACGGATCCACTTTCTTCATCATGGTGGCATGGGTTTCTGACGGTTATACGTTACTCCACTCTTCCATCACCCAATCTTTCCCACTTCCGACGAGACCATGGTACGTTTCAATATGACTTGTATAAATAGGCTTCACCTATTTCCACCAAAGAACAAGTTTTGGTCAGAGAACAACACAGTATCCAGAAATCACCTGATAGCTTTCCATTCTGCTAGCCAGTTTTACTTTCTAATACAAGTCGTAAACAACCACACCTTCAGAATCAACGATTCTGGTCTCAACACTTTATTCGCTTCCCTCTCTAAGACCAACCCTTCTCCTTCACTTTGTGACCGAAGCAAGCCTGGAACGGCCATTTCTTGGTTTAGGCCAGGATTGTACAGATTGATCTCTCGAATCAAAAGTACTCCCTGCAGTGTATTATTTAGGGTTTAGATTTGTTTCTCATCCACACACCCGAATTTACCAAAACCGGCAGAAGCAGTTTTCACCCACAAATAATTATAATATGTAATAATTGACTGGAGCAGGGCTCAACAGTAAGATGATCATTTTATTAAAAAAATACAAGAAGGACCACTTTCTCAAGACAATGAGCTTCTTGAGAATTATGAGCATCCTTACACGGTTTCAAAGAGGATGCTCACTTGAGCATTCAAGTTGTAATTTGATGAGCATAATGCTCATCAAGAGTATTGACATTTTCCCCTTTTCTTTCTTGAAGATCTCCAGAAAAGTCAATAGGATTAGTCACAACAGAATTAATAAGAGGAGGACAAGAATTACCTAAAGTTGCTGCCTTCCTTGCCTTCTTAATGTTGCACTTGAGTCTATTTATACTGGTCTTTAGTTAAGAGACACGAATATTAATGTGAATGTATTCGAGGACAGATACTCTAGATTCAAGACCCTCTTCAGCGAAGGACAAGAAGTTTGGAATTTTTTTCTTCCTTCGATCGCTTCTTTTATTCACAGCGCAATTTGAAGAGTCAGTCGTCCATATAACATTCTTCCCTTTCCAATTGTGAACGATTTTGGTGTCATATTTACAACCAAGAATTGGCTCATCATGTTAGAGCATAGCTCGGTCAACCTCGCATGCGTTGCTATCTCAAGCATGTTTGTCAATGTTAGTGATCAAAACTATAAGTCTTGATTTCTAGCCTACATATCTAAGTATCGGACTAGGATAGAAAAGTGTAGTTGAGCTCAAGGACTTCATGGCGATTCATCATACAACGACGAAGATCTATATGTCGAGCATTAAGAACTAAATTAATCAACTAGTTTGGTTATTTAGTTAGTACTCCATAAGTTTGCTTTCTTATGTTGAGTACATGTACGGTTAAGGTTGTCATATTCTATGATGAACTTAGTCGAGGTTCCATAAGTTCTCTTGTAATTAATTATAGGTTCTCTTGTAATTAATCTAGCTGAGTTTTCATATATTCCACAAGTTCTTGTGTGAGTATATGAAAGGCTACACTATCATGCTCTTTGGTTAATGTAGTCATATATTCCGTAAGGTTTTCCTTATGTTGAGTATTTTAATGGTTAAGTTAGTCATCTCCGTGTGATTGACTTAGTCGTAGCTCCGTGAGTTTACTTATGTTGAGCACTTTCAATTAAATTGATCACTTTTGTGGTTTGATTTAGTTGCGTATTCCAATTGAATTAATCATGGGTTTACTTGTGGTTAATTTGGTTGAGCTTTGGATGTAGAAAATCATTCCTATGGTTTTTGGTGTCCAATATAAAATCCTTCTTTTCTTTCGAAATTAAGGTCGCTCTTGTTGTTCTCTCGGGAATGACATCAAATGGGGGAGAGTTCTTTTGAACTTGTGCTTAATGGTAATATCTTGTGGGGAGTGCGGCTGTGGAATTTTATAGGGTTATCTTGTATCTTAAAACTCCTTGATGAATGTTGTTAGCTTCGGCTATTAGATTGCATCTAAATTAAGTTGGTATGTATTTTTCTTTTGGTCATGAAATGTCTCTTGTGGAAATTTCGTTATGATCCCATTATTGTACCTTTGCCAATTTTATTGACAAAAAGGGGGAGAAATATTGTAGTTCACACTACAAATACATATGGTTTTCGGATCATTGTGTAAGGGGAGTGGTTTCCATGATCGAGATGGAGTATTGACTAAGGGGGAGTGATACATATCACTGTAGTATTATTGTTAAAGTCGTGATACAATTGGACTTTGATGTTATATAATAATACTATGACACTGTATAATAATGATCGAGAATCTCGATTTCTCTCATTGTTATAGCTACGGATCTTCAACAACGATGGTACTAAACTTATAACCTTTGGGATCATTGGAGTACTTGGAAGGACGAAGATTTCAAGGAACGTTGAAGATTAGACTATGGAATAGGAGCCACTAAAGTTTATCTTTTTTGCATTCCATATGTATTAATAGTTTTGTCACTAAAATTGACAAAGGGGAAGATTGTTAGAGCATAGCTCGGTCAACCTCGCATGCGTTGTTATCTCAAGCATGTTTGTCAATGTTAGTGATCAAAACTATAAGTCTTGATTTCTAGCCTACATAGCTAAGTCTCAGACTAGGATATAAAAGTGTAGTTGAGCTCAAGGACTTCATAGCGATTCATCATACAACGACGAAGATCTATACAAGGAACCGTGGAACTTCATCAACAAAAAGGTATGTGGAGACTTGAACTTATCTATCACTCAAAAGTCTATCTCTTATATCTCCTACTTCTTATGAGACAAAAGTTGTATGCTATATAGACTGGATCATACACACTTGAAATTTCGAGCTGAGCATTCATTGCTTATCTTTTTTCTCGAAATAGTGTGTTGGTAAAGCGTTTCGCTTTGATCAAGTTTATCTTCACCTAGTGACGAAAGTCATGAAAAGTTTCAATCACTTTGAGAATTGCTCTGACGTGAATCGGTCTATGAATAACGGCTACATAGAATCCTCTGAGAATGTCTCAATGATGGAAATGAGTGTTTATATTACATAACCATGTATTCCTTGAACCGAAGTTTTCGAACTTTGTTGATCAAGAGAAATCGGGAGGATTGTGGAATTGGCTTGCCAAGTCCGCGAACTGTCGGAAGTTCTCGACAGAGAATTTCTGCTGGGATTTTCCAAAACTCGTTTGTGTGCTAAGTCCGCGGAAGTTCTCATCCCGAAAATTTCTACTGAGTTTGGAAAACTCAACCGATTAACTTAAGTCCGCGAACTTGTTTGTGAACTTAAGAGGTTATGATCTAAAGATGTGCTCTGAACATGAAACATTAAATTACTAAGGAATGCTTTATGCAAACCTTGGCTATAATGTTCATGAGCCGATTCAATCGAATCGAATCATCTTTGTTTGAATTGTATCTTGTATAGTTACATAAGATCTTATAGCAATTGAACAACTCTTTAACTAGTTCATTTGAGTCAAGTGAACTAGTTATGGTGAAGAAGAACAAGGTTAATATGAAATTCTCATATGGTTAACCTTTTTGGGTTACTATGTTGAACCAACATACATGTACATGTTTGGGCATGGTTTTCACGAACCCAGTAAACGTCTACCCAAGTGTGTGTGACAAGCTAAGTTTTTGATCTAACGGTTGAGAAATATTAGCTTGAATCTAAATCAGGTTTTCATCAAACGGTGAAGAAGGATTTCTTTGTAACTAAGAAAAAACCCTGATTTGAAGGCTATATAAAGGAGACATCTAGCATTGTGCAAAACTAATCCCCACACGCTTGTGTGCTACTAGTGCGCTCGCCAGAGTTGATCTCCATTAACCTTTGATTTTCTTCTCTAAAATCAGGTTAACGACTTAAAGACTTCATTGGGATTGTGAAGCCAGACCAATATTACTTTATCGTAGTTGTGTGATCTGATCTTGCATCTTCTATCGTACGAGTACAATCGATTGATTGGATTGAGATCGTGAGAGTTCTCCGATAGGTAAGATAAAGAAGTCACAAACATCTTCGTCTCATTGTTTGTGATTCCTCGACAATCCGCTTGTGTAGTCAGGAAGGATTGTATAGAGGTGATTGATTAATCTAGGCTGTTCTTCGGGAATATAAGACCGGATTATCAATTGGTTCCTGTTACCTTGATTTTATATCTAAAGACGGAACAAAACCTAGGGTTTATCTGTGGGAGACATATTTATCCTCTTATATACTTTTCTGTGTGAGACAAATTTGTTTATTGTTAAAGCCTGCGATTTTGGGTCGTAGCAACTTTTAGTTGTGGGTGAGATCAGCTAAGGGAATCAAGTGTGCAGTATCCTGTTGGGATCAGAGGCGTAGGAGTACAACTGTACCTTGGATCGGCGAGAGACTGATTGGGGTTTAACTATAGTCCAGTCCGAAGTTAGTTTGCAGTAGGATAGTGTCTGTAGTGGCTTAATACAGTGTGTATTCAATCTGGACTAGGTCCCGGGGTGTTTCTGCATTTGCGGTTTCCTTGTTAACTAAATTTCTGGTGTCTATATTATTTATTTTCCGCATTATATTTTATATAATTGAAATAATACAGGTTGTGCGTTCATGATCATCAATTGGAAATCCAACCTTTGGTTGTTGATTGATATTTATTGATCCTTCGATATTGGTCTTTGGTACCGTCCAAGTATTCCTTGTATTTGGTAAAGACTCGCTATTGTTTTTAGCTTGAGTAAAAATCAAATCAAGAGAGAGATATTAACTCCTTAAGATACTTTTATCTAGATTGAGTCTGACTGTCTAGTTGATTCTCTAGCAAAGTATTTCGGAGTTAGTCCATACAGATTGCTAATCGAAATATTGGGTGGTGTTGTTAGACCCCCGCTTTTTCAATTGGTATCAGAGCAGGCAAACACGTTCAAGACCTAACAAGTCTGTGTTTGTATCGATCTGACTCTATGGACAATGTAGGATCATAATCTCGCAGCAATAATGTCTCAGCGAAATTATCAACAACACAACACAACAGCGTCGCAGAATAATTTCAGATTCCTTATAAACGACGTCAGCTAAAATCATGAGAAAGATATGATGGTCCTGCGAAAATTAGAGAGTTTTCGAGATTAACATTTGTAAGGTTGCGAGAATATCGCAAGCCATATCCGAAAATAAAGGACAGATTAGCTGTCATCCACTATGTATTTCCTTATAAATAGTCGTTCAGTTGTAAAGGATAAGGGATATCTTTTTTGAGTAAGAAACAAGTAAATAGGAGAGAGAAAATCTAGAGCAGTGGTTATTCTTGATTCCTTTATCTTTTCTTGTAAGATTGTTCAAAGATTCATCAATAAAATTAAGATTGTCAATCTAAAATGAGTTGAGTGTTAATGAAATCATATAAGGGGTGTAGTGTAGGATTTCCTGCAGCTACATAATGGCGCTAGAAACAGGGACATGAAGATCGAAAGTTGAAGATTGTTGTTGAGATTGTTCAAATCAAGAAAGTGATTAAAATAAATCAGTGAACCAGTTAAAAGAAAAATGATTAGAGTCAATGAAAATGACAAAAGATTGGAGTGTAATATGATAACAAAAACAATGATTGATGAGTTCCATGAAAACATCAAAGGAAGAATACATAAACGAAATTTTGAAGGAAGGAAGGTTATGGCAGTAGAAAAGACATCATCCTTGAAATATTGGGAAAAGCAAAAAATCACATTCATGGCGGCAGAAATACCAAAAGAAAATTTGAACCATACATCTCCATTGGTCATTACAGTGCCTATTACGCGAAAAGAGAAGGGGACAACAATAAAATCCACGGAAGAATGGATATTGAACAGAACCTTAGTCGATACAGGAAGTTCAGTGGATATAATATTTTATGATGCATTCAGGGGAATGGGATTTAAAGATGAAGAAATGTCTAGTTCAACATATCTTGTTCATGGGTTTGGAAAATCCACAACAAAACCCAAAGGAGAAATAGTGGTACGAATTCCACTAGGAGAGATCGAAACACATGTGACACTATGCGATAAAAGCTGTAGTATCAACGTTACATCAATGTATTAAATTCCCCCACACCGAATGGAATAGGGAAAATTAAAGGAGATGTTGATAATGCGAAATTATGTCATCAAATTGAAGTAAAGCATTATGAAGGACAAGCAAAAAGGAAAAAATTTCGTAGAAAGTTGGCAAAGGAGGCAAAGAAAGAAGAAGAATTTAGAGTATACATGATAAGGGAAAAAGAAGGCAGGGGAATACCCAGCGAAATTTCGGAAGAAGGAGAAGGACCTGTGAAAATAATAAAAGAACCAACACCAATGGGAGAATCCGAGTCGAGTTACACTGTCGTAGAACCAACAAAAGAAATAAACGTTGGGACTATGGAAGAACCTCTAATATTGAGAATTGGAACCAAGATGGATGTAAAAGAAGAAGAAAGAACTGTTAACCTTTTGCGAGAATACAAATACGTTTTCGCAGGGAGCATGGATGAGATACCGGGAATAGATCCATCAATTGCATGTCACAAGTTGGAGATTAACAAGAATGTGAGACCATTTAAACAAAGAATAAGAAAAATCGCAACAGCATACCATTCCCAAATAGAAGAAGAACTACAGAAAATGCTTGATGCAGGAATTATAAGAGAAGCTAAATACCCAGAATGGATAGCGAGTATGGTCATTGTCCCAAAGAAAAACAAAGGAATAAGGATTTGCATAGATTTCACTGATTTAAACAAAGCTTGTCCTAAAGATAGTTTTCCGTTACCAGATATTCCTCAAATGGTGGAATCCGCAGCGGGAAACGATAGGGTATCGTCTTTAGATGGGTACAAAGGGTATAACCAAATCCCTCTCGCTGAAGAAGATCAAGAACATACTGATTTCTTCCCTCCTAGAGGTTTATATTCTTACACGAAAATTCCATTTGGTTTGCGAAATGCGGGAGCGACATACCAAAGAATGGTAGAGAAGGTATTCGCAGAATGGATACACAAAACGTTAGAAGTATATGTGGACGACATGTTAGTAAAGAGTAAAGAATCCAAAGACCATGTACAGGACCTGAAGGATATTTTTGAACAAATGTGGCGGTACAACATTAAATTGAATCCTGAGAAGTGTACTATTGGAGTTGCATCGGGAAAATTTTTAGGCTACATTGTATCAAAAGAAGGAATACAGGTTGATCCTGAAAAAGTGCAAGCAATTCGTGACATGCAAACACCAGCAACGATGAAAGATGTACATAAATTGAATGGACTTCTAGCTTCGCTGGGGAGATTCATCTCGCGATCATCAGACAAATGCAAATATTTTTTCGATATACTCAAGAAGGGTGCGGAATTCGAATGTACTGATGAATGTGAAAAGGTTTTTCAAGGGATCAAAGAACACCTTATGAATACAACCATTTTACAAAAAGCAGAATCAGAAGAGGAATTATTGATCTATCTTGCGACGACGTCGCATGCATTAAGTGTTGTGTTATTGCGAATAGACGCGGTAGTAGAGAAACCCATTTATTACATTAGAAAAACTTTTCATACTGCCGAGAAGAATCACTCAAAGATTTAGAAGTTCATCTTAGCATTAGTTTATGCATCATTTAAGCTCCGCATATATTTTCAAGCGCACAAGATAAGGGTATTAACGAAAGTACCAATTGAATCAATGATGAAGAATTCTAAAAGATCAGGAAGAGTGGAGAGATCAAATGCACAAGTAGGACATTTTGATATTAAGTATGAAATTTTGTCTTCACCAAAATCACAAGTTGTTGCAGATTTCTTGGCAGAATTTCCTTTAGAAGAAGACGAAGCGGTAGAAGAAATGGTGGATATAGAAGAAGAACACGAAGATCCAAAATATTTATTAACATAACCAAATAGATGGGAGATATTGGTAGATGGATCATCAAATGGAGAAGGAAATGGAGTTGGAATTGTTTTAATTTCACCAGAAGGAATAAAGATGGAATTTTCATTCAGATTGGAATTCGCGTCCACTAATAACGAAACGGAATATGAAGCTGTGATACATGCCTTAAAAATCGCAATAGAAATGAAACTAGAAAATGCCAGGATCACTAGTGATTCGCAGCTAGGTATTCGCCAAATAAAGGGAGAATATACTACAAATGAACCATCCTTAAAGAAATACAAGAAGCTCGTTGAAGAATTGTCAACAAAAATAAAATGGAGGCACATTTCAAGGAAGGATAACAGACTCGCAGACGCTTTTTCTTTCATCTCAAGTATGATGACAGATCCAACTACGAGATGCATAAAAATACAAACACTCCTGTCACCATCAATCAATAAAGAAGAAGAAGAAGTGGACGTGATAATAATAGACGGTGAAGAAGAAGAACAAACAAACAATATCGCAGATTGGAGAACGGAACTTCATGCATATTTGGCGAAAGTAGAAATACCATGAAACAGATTGGAAACACACAAGTTAAAAATCCTCGCAAAAAATTATGAATTAAGAGATGGGCTGCTATACCTAAATTCCTTTAATGGACCATCACTCAGATGTTTAACACGAGAGGAAGGAGAAAAAATGCTAAAAATGTTACATAGCAGGGATGCTGGCAATCATAGCGGAGGAAGATCTTTGGCACATAGAGCAAAAATGCAAGGCTATTACTAGCCATACATGCACGAAGATGCAAAACAAATATCAAGACGTTGCGAATATTGTCAGCGACATGGAAAGAAAATACATGCACCTGGAGCACCATTGTCATCTTCAACCAGTGTGTGGCCTTTTGGAAAGTGGGGCTTAGATATTGTGGGGCCATTTTTACCAGGTTCTGGACAAAGAAGATATTTAATAGTCGCAACAGATTATTTCACAAAATGGACAGAAGTGAAGGCAGTACAGCATATTCGCGACAAAGATATCTTTACATTCATATTCGAAAATATCATTTGCAGATTCGGAATTCCTGCGCAGTTGGTATCTGATAATGGAAACAGTTTGAAGGACAGAAATAGAAATGTTACTTAATGCATTTAAGATAAAATGTGGAAACTACTCCTTTGTATCCACAAGCTAATGGGAGGTAGAGCAACAAACAAAACAATCGCAGATATATTAAAGAAGAAATTGGAAGGACATCACAGAGCATGGTGCGAACAAGTACATAATGCAGTATGGGATTATAATACAACTAGAGAGAAGCTACTGGAATGTCACCTTTTTGTTTAACATACGGAGTTGAAGCGGTTTACCAACAGAAGTTGTTATTCCGACAACAAAGAGAGAAGCTTGGGAGAAAAATCTTAGTGCGGGTTTGATCTTAAACAAACTTGATGAATTAGAAGAAAGAAGAGAAAAAGCTTTACAACATATGGAGAATTATCAGCGAAGATTAGCCCGAGAATATAATAAACGTGTCAAAATACGCGAATTTCAACCAGGAGATTTAGTTCTGAGAGAGACACCAATATCAGCGAGAAAATGGTGGAAAATTAGCGAAAAAATGGGATGGACCTTACATCATTAAGGAGATAGTTGGAACAGGAGCTTATAGATTAATGGATCCAGAAGGTAGAGATGTTGGTCATAGACTTGACAGACCATGGAACAGGTTGTACTTAAAAAGATATTATCCGTAAGAAGCTTTGAGAATTATGGATTCTGAAAGAATAATTGCAAGATTATTCATATCAAAACAAGATCATGATGTGCGAAACTTTCGCAGAGATAATCAAAGAACGGTGACATAAAAGAAAGGGGCGAACCTTTATGGCGTACACCCTAGTTCACGAATAAAATTTCGCAAGAGGAAAATGTAAGACCTAAAGTACGTCATATAAGGGGGTACCTGTTGCATGGCTCAGGGAAAGGTTACACCGCCACCGGAACCTGAGTCATGGAGATTTGGGGTCAATAAAGCCCATCCGGGAGAGGCACCTTGGATTCTCAGCTTAAGCATATGACTTAGGTTGGACAACTAAGGTAATAAGGACTCTCCCAAGGAGTGCATATCTGATCAAGGCGCCGAGGTACACGATTGAGTCAAGAGTGCCAGGGGCGTTTGAAGCGCACCTTGCCATTCTTGACAAGTCTTGGCTTATACTGCACTCGGCCTAAAGAAAACCCCACTTAGGGTGCAGTCTCGTAACTATAAGCCTTATAGGTAAAAGGGATAAGAGGCTGCGAAAACAACTGGTTGTTGTTAAGACCGGATGGGAGGAGCTAACCTTGTATGGTATAAGTACGCCTCCTTGAAGGGACAACCAGGGGGGAGATAAGGGTGGCACCCTCCATTAGGGAGCTGATAAGTGTCTTAAGACGCAAATGTCATGAGGCTTTTTATTCGTAATGGTGTTAAGACTTTTCATATTTGTGCAACAATCCTGAAGAGGAAATAATACAAAAGAAAAAGATAAGACGAGATCAATGGGTTTTCGCATGAAAGTGCGAAGACGTCCTGCGATTTCGTCGCACGACGGAAATGTCATGGGGCTTTATTTTCGCAAGAATATTTAGGCCTGTCATATTGTCACAACATTCTTGAAGAGGCCATAATACAAAAGAAAAAGTTAAGGCAAGATCAATGGGTTTTTGCATGAAAATGCAAGGACGTCCTGCGATTTTGTCGCAATGATAAGAGGTGGCATAATAAGACCTTTAATTAGGAAGGTAAAATAATACCACATGATAAAATAAAATATTCATATGTATTCATAACAGATTATTTTTCGGAGGAAAGATAATGAGAGGAAGGTATGGGAATCAATAAACAAGAAACATTATCTTTCTCACCAGCAAAATACTAAAAAAGGGAAAATTGATTCCAAAGTTGGTTGAAGAATGTTATTCGCAAAAAAGTAATAACGATAAGACAAGAATCTCATGCTTCAATATTAATAGACGTTCTTCGCCAATGTTCTCATTATCGCAAGCTTCTCATTCATTTTGATTCTGATCTTCGCCTTGATTAGCACCTTGATTTTTGCCAGCAATTGCTTCTTCAGAAAAGATTTCTTTTTCATTCTCATTTTGATTAACACCAGCAGATGCTTCCTTAGAAGGATTTCTTCTTCATCTTCCAAGAGATTATCCTCTGCACTACTTTCGTAATCATAATCACTATCAGCAGGATGATGAACTTCATCATCATCTACTTCCAAAGGTTCGATTGATGTAGGAGGAAGAGATTTAGAAAATAAGATATCATTTACCAGGACTTCAGCCCGGAGATGAACTTAACGAAGAAGTGCTCTCTTATGATTCCTATCTTGAATATCCTTAAAGTAAGCAAGATAATCAAGTCTTCTTTCTTCTCGGTCGCGAGAAATAGTAAGGACAGAGACAAGTAATGCATTTTCTTTGCGAATTTTGGCATATTTAGCCTCCAAAGCAGAAATGGAGGAATGAAGATTCTTCTCAGACTCTGCGAAAGGTAAAATACAAAGTTTCAATAAGATGAAAAACTCAAAAAGATATGACAAAGAAAAGATAGTTAAGGCAGCCAAACTATTATGACTACCTTCCTTTTGCGAAATAAGATGTTGAATCAAATTCAGACAACTATTCTCCCAACGGCCCATCGCATCATCAAATTTATCTCCAACTAAACCTTTAAGTCGAGACTGAAGATTTTTCTCTTTAGAAATAAGAAAGGCATTTTTCTTCGCCAGAGAAGAATAAGATTCTTCTAATTTGGAATATTTTTCTTAAAGTTGATTCGTCTTTACACTTAAAGCTATTCTACCTTGAATGAGTGTATCTCTTTCAGCAATAGATGACTTTGTCACTTCTTTAAGTTCATTTTTCAAAGAGCGAAGAGATTGTTCTTGGTCATCACATACTTTCTGAAGAATGCTAAGTTGTTGCGAAGATATCGCCATCTTGTTTAAACAAGATCTCTTCTCTTGAGATAAGGTTTTATTCTCATCTGATAAAGTTTCCATCCCTAAATTAGCTTTAGTTAAAGAATAAGAAAGACGAGATATTTCATTACTCAATAAATCTTGCTTCTGAACTAATTGGGTATTTTCATTGGTAAGATTATTTATATGATCAAGAGAATATGAATAAAGGTTATCTAATTGGTTATATTGATCCATCAAAATCTCTTTTTCAACACGGGCTTCTTCAACAACAGATTCAAATTGATATCTCTTCATTATTCGTTTCTGGTTTAAGGCTTAACATGCGAAAGAGGGATTTCAAGGATAATTAAATATGGGAAGGAAAAAACCATTAGAAAGTAAAATTGAAGACACATATAAGAAAATCATACCTCTCAATTCATCATTCTTCTTGAGAAGATTATCGCGATCCAGCAAAATATTCTGAAGCTTTTGATTTTCGAGGCGAAGAGCATTACACTCTTTTTCCAAAGCTGTTTTCGAAGCAGCTCTGTCAGAACCGAAATACTTACTCAGAATTTCGCAAATACTAGACTTGACAGGATCAATGGAAGACTTATTTCCATCATCTAGGACTTCGGACAAAACTTTGAAAGCAATATCTATTCCTTCCACGGTTTCTTTCGAAAAGGGAAGAGGCTCAGGTGGAGAACTAGCAATGATAGAAAGTTGAGAAACATTATCAATGGGAAGAGAAGAAGTTTCATTCGCAGAAGGATCAATAATGGGGGTTTCAATCATTGAAAAGTCAGTTGAAGAAATGAAGTCTGAGGCAGCTTTATCGCGAATTGGAGATGATGGTTTATCTTGTGAAGATGTCGCAAGAGATTTAGAAGAGATAAGTAAGTGGAATGGAACAGAGGTTTCAACGTTTTAAGGTGGCGAGATTTCTTGAGAGGTTTATTGACATCCTTATCACCCTGCAAATTAAAAGCCAGATAAGAAACAGAGGCAACAATATTTTTATTAGAAAAGAATAGTGTTTCTTATTACCTTCTGATTCGCAGACTTTCTTTTATGCACGATGATCTTATGTTGCGGTTTAGGAATATTAGGGTTCTGAACCGTGAATTTAGTGTTGGAGGCGCTTTTGTTGAAATAACAAGAGTATGGGAATCACATAAACAACATCAAATAAGGCAGTAAGCAAGATCAATTTCAGCAAAACCCATAGGAAAGAAAAAAGAAAACTAACCTTGATGAATCCATGGAAAACACTAGCAGGAAGATTATTTTGAAGAAAATTACGAATGATGAAGATCTACAGAGGAAATAGTATGAAGATGAAGAAGAACTTAAAAAGATTGAAAGAAGAAGAAAGAAGAAAAGTTGCAATAACATAATTTGCAGAAGAACGATGAAGTTGCAGAGAAAATAAAAGGAACGAAAAAAAGAGTGAGAAAGAGTATATAGAGGGAATTTTTCCTCGAGAAGATAAACACGATTAATACGGAAAGATATAAGCGGTTAAAAAGCAACGGTTACAAAAGACGTGTCAAGAAACAGATGGGAAAAAGGATACGTGTGATAAATGCAGAATATGAAATGATGGATAACTGCGGCATTTATCACATCATTCTCTACTTCGCAGAGAAGATATGAGGAGAGGCAAGATGTAGGATCATAATCTCGCAGCAATAATGTCTCAACGAAATTATCAACAACACAACACAACAGCGTCGCAGAACAATTTCAGATTCCTTATAAACGACGTCAGCTAAAATCATGAGAAAGATATGATGGTCCTGCGAAAATTTGATAGTTTACGAGATTAACATTTGTAAGGTTGCGAGAATATCGCAAGCCATATCCGAAAATAAAGGACAGATTAGTTGTCATCCACTATGTATTTCCTTATAAATAGTCGTTCAGTTGTAAAGGATAAGGGAGATCTTTTTTGAGTAAGAAACAAGTAAATAGGAGAGAGAAAATCTAGAGCAGTGGTTATTCTTGATTCCTTTATCTTTTCTTGTAAGATTGTTCAAACATTCATCAATAAAATTAATATTTTCAATCTAAAATGAGTTGAGTGTTAATGAAATCATATAAGGGGTGTAGTGTAGGATTTCCTGCAACTACAGACAGAGGTGCTATCTCTATTAGCGTACCACCAGTCTTCGATGGCTCCAATTACTTATGGTGGAAAATTGCTATGCGAGCTTTTCTTCAATCGCGTGATTTTTAATCATGGGTATATGTGTTGAATGGTTATGATGCGCCCGTTGTTGCAGCTGGAGATGGAACTGTTCCCAAGAATATTGGTGAATATAATGCTGTCGAGATTCTTGCTGCAATGCAGAATTCTGAAGGGTTAAATGGTTTCATACATGCCATTGCCCCAAGTCTTCAACTCCATGTGTCTAATTGCACTAGGTCTAAAGATGCTTGGGATATCTTAGAAACCGTATTTGAAGGAAACTCCAGTGAAAAGGAAGCTAGGCTTCAAAACCTTAATTCCAATTGGGAGAACCTTCGTATGGCAGATGAAGAAACATTTGATGAGCTTAATCACAAAGTGTCTGAAATTATTAATGCATCTTTTGCATTGGATAAGACTATTCCTAAAAAGGACATTGTGATGAAAATTCTCAGATCGCTGCCATCTAGATACGAGTCTAAGAAGCATGCCACCGTTGAGGGGAATAACCTCAATAATCTTTCCAGAAACACCTTGGTTGGGAATATAAAGATCTTTGACCATGAGCACACATCCAAAACCGGTAAGGATGTTGCCTTTAAAGCACAGAAGAGCACTAAATTACTTGCCAAAAGTAAAAGTGTTCATGTCTCTTAGGATGATCAGTATGAGAATGATTTTTCAGATGAAGACCTTGACAAGTCGGTCTCCTTGATCACAAGACAATTTAGGGATCTTCTGTTGAAGAGAAGTAAACGGTTTTCAAGAGACAAACCTAGGTCATCAGACAAACCTCACGGTCGCGTACCTCCTAAAAACAGGGATGCTGACAAGGCTGATGACGAGGACATGCCTCAGTGCTTTAAGTGTCAGGATTTTGGCCATTTTGCTAACGAATGCCCAAATCGTAGAAAATACACTGGAAACAAAGGTCTAGCAGTAACACTTGATGAAATGTCTGAAACCTATGATTCCGATGAAGATAGGAAATCAAGTGTAGGGCTCCTTGGTGAAAACATCGATTTTGATACTTGTAGCAATACATATATCAACCTCAATGGGTTCGGAGAAGAAGGAAACCCAATCAAGCTGGAAGATTCTCTAACTGGAAACCCTGTCAGTAATGTTTCAGGATCTACTATATGTATAGCTGCTTGGACATCTCAGGTTCCTTAATACTGTCCAAGTTTGACGTACTCGTTTTGTTCGATGAAGGGACACGGACTATCAAGGTGTTACAAGTACAAGCACCAAATAAGGCACGCCAGTAAACTTCAACGAAGATCAGATCGATTAGAAAGGAAGCTGAAACATGATCAAAAGACCGCCGAGGTATATAGGATCTTATCTTCGTCTAAGAAGTTGGTTTCCAGGGATAGAGTAAGATAATTTGAGAAGAAAGTATGGTCGAATCGTTTTAATAGACAGAAGTCTGAAGATTCCTCCCTTGAGGAAAAAGATGGAAAAATCGTTGTTCATCGCAACACAACTTGGTTGTGTTGTTGGGAAAATCTTGTCTCATGTGCCTGACGAAAAGAGACAAGATTGAGTGTTGACTCAGGCTTCGGTAAAGTTTTTCCTTCTTTTATTAGATTTGTTATTTTCTGTCTATCAAATAAAATAAGGGTTATTATCGACAATTCTACTCTTTATAGGGTTTTAGAGTTGGGAATATACGAACCTGTCAATAGGTTTCGAACCCTACATTCCTTTTTCCTTTTTGACATCCTATATAAGATTGCTTGTTGAGTTAGGTGATTCAATCACACAAATCCAGTTGTTTATAACTGTTCTCAAAGCACCATGTCAGATGGAAAGGATGTCAACATGATTTTTAAATCTTCAATCAAGGAAAAAGAAAAATCTCATGTTTCTAAGTCCCTGAAAAGAAAAATAAGGAATACAAGAAATCCCAGGGTTGTACCTTCTAACTCGCAGAAGTTTTCCGATGTTCTTGATGAGTTGAAGGAAGTAAGAAAGGAGATTCGTGAAATAAAGGCTTTTGTGTCAAAGTCCTTAGAAATTCAGAAAGCCTTGGTACGACATAATCAGCCAAGACAGTTCATTGATATAAACTCCTATCTTCGTGAACCTTATGTTCCAATGGCTATTGACAACAAGGAGTTTGGGAATGATGCTGAATTTCTCAAAGGCATTGTCGCATAGGATGTCTCCTTTTTAGATTAGTTGGAAGAATAACTAGTGCTTTGAATAGCGATGATTGTGACTACACATAGCTATTTTTGTTTTCATCTTCTTATGTCATTTCTTTAGGTTTATTGGTATTAAATTCTAAAAATATTGGAGGATAATGTTTATTGCAATATTTTAATGGTTTGTGATATTGCAATATTTTTATGGGATATGTATTGTTTACGTCCGTGAAATTGAAGGTCCCATATTGCAGTCAAAAGTAAAGTTGTTCATAAATCGGTATTCGTATTGATGAAAGGACGAATGGACTTTTGACATATACAAAAGTTAAGCCTATGTAATCACAAATTTGATGGAAAATAGTATAAAATATTTTGTTCAACAAGGATAAAGTCTATTATGTCGTTATGATGGAAAATAGAATAGATCCTTGTATGTTATCCACGGTATTGATCTTCATTGATCCATTTTATTATGTTTTACCGTGAAGGCTCCATTGTGTGTCATATGTTGAGCACCTTACAACTAAGTCGATTTACCTTGGCTTTGTTGGTTGTTCCATAAGATGCTATATGTCGAGCATTAGGAACTAAATTAATCAACTAGTTTGGTTATTTAGTTCGTACTCCATAAGTTTTCTTTCTTATGTTGAGTACATGTACGGTTAAGGTTGTCATATTCTATGATGAAATTAGTCGAGGTTCCATAAGTTCTCTTATGTTGAGCCCAAAATAATTAAATTGATTACTTCGGTAATTAGTTTGGTTATTTGTATTCCAATTAGATTAATTATAGGTTCTCTTGTAATTAATCTAGCTGAGTTTTCATATATATGCCACAAGTTCTTGTGTTGAGTATATTAAAGGCTACACTATCATGCTCTTTGGTTAATGTAGTCATATATTCCGTAAGGTTTTCCTTATGTTGAGTATTTGAACGGTTAAGTTAGTCATCTCCGTGTGATTGACTTAGTCGTAGCTCCGTGAGTTTACTTATGTTGAGCACTTTCAATTAAATTGATCACTTTTTTGGTTTGATTTAGTTGCATATTCCAATTGAATTAATCATGGGTTTACTTGTGGTTAATTTGGTTGAGCTTTGGATGTAGAAAATCATTCCTATGGTTTTTGGTGTCCAATATAAAATCTCTCTTTTCTTTCGAAATTAAGGTCGCTCTTGTTGTTATCTCGGGAATGACATCAAATGGGGGAGAGTTATTTTGAACTTGTGCTTAATGGTAATATCTTGCGGGAAGTGCGGCCGTGGAGTTTTATAGGGGTTATCTTGTATCTTAAAACTCCTTGATGAATGTTGTTAGCTTCGTCTATTATATTGCATCTAAATTAAGTTGGTATGTATTTTTCTTTTGATCATGAGATGTCTCTTGTGGAAATTTCATTACGATCCCATTCTTATACCTTTGCCAATTTTATTGACAAAAAGGGGGAGAAATATTGTAGTTCATACTACAAATACATATGGTTTTCGGATCATTGTGTAGGGGGAGTGGTTTCCATGACCGAGATGGAGTATTGACTAAGGGGGAGTGATACATATCACTGTAGTATTATTGTTAAAGTCGTGATACAATTGGACTTTAATGTTATAAAATAATATTATGACACTGTATAATAATGATCGAGAATCTCGACTTCTCTCATTGTTATAGCTACGGATCTTCAACAACGATGGTGCTAAACTTACAACCTTTGGGATCAATTGGAGTACTTGGAAGGACGAATATTTCAAGGAACGTTGAAGATTAGACTATGGAATATGAGCCACTAAAGTTTATCTTTTTTGTATTCCATATGTATTAATAGTTTTGTCACTAAAATTGACAAAGGGGGAGATTGTTAGAGCATAGATCGGTCAACCTCATGCGTTGCTATCCCAAGCATGTTTGTCAATCTTAGTGATAAAAACTGTAAGTCTTGATTTCTAGCCTACATAACTAAGTCTCGGACTAGGATAGAAAAGTGTAGTTGAGCTCAAGGACTTCATGGCGATTCATCATACAACGACGAAGATCTATACAAGGAACCGTGGAACTTCATCAACAAAAAGGTATGTGGAGTTTAGATTACATAACCATGTATTCCTTGAACCGAAGTTTTTGAACTTTGTTGATCAAGATAAATCGGGAGGATTGTGGAATTGGCTTGCCAAGTCCGCGAACTGTCGGAAGTTCTCGACCGAGAATTTCTGCTGGGATTTTCCAAAACTCGTTTGTGTGCTAAGTCGGCGAACTGGCGGAAGTTCTCACCCCGAGAATTTCTGCTGAGTTTGGAAAACTCAACCGATTAACTTAAGTCCGCGAACTTGTTTGTGAACTTAAGAGGTTATTATCTAAAGATGTGCTCTGAACATGAAACATTAAATTACTAAGGAATGCTTTATCAAAACCGTGGATATAATGTTCATGAGCCGATTCAATCGAATCGAATCATCTTTGTTTCAATTGTGTCTTGTGTAGTATCTCATATCAATTGAACAACTCTTTAACTAGTTCATTTGAGTCAATTGAACTAGTTATGGTGAAGAAGAACAAGGTTAATATGAAATGCTCATATGGTTAACCTTTTTGGGTTACTATGTTGAACCAATATACACGTACACGTTTGGGCATGGTTTTCACGAACCCAGTAAACGTCTACCCAAGTGTGTGTGACAAGCTAAGTTTTCGATCTAACGGTTGAGAAATATTAGCTTGAATCTAAATTAGGTTTTCATCTAACGGTGAATAAGGATTGCTTTGTAACTAAGGCAAAACCCTAATTTGAAGGCTATATAATGGAGACATCTAGCATTGTGCAAAACTAATCCCCACACGTCTGTGTGCTACTAGTGCGCACGCTAGAGTCGATCTCCATTAACCTTTGATTTTCTTCTCTAAAATCAGGTTAACAACTTAAAGACTTCATTGGGATTGTGAAGCCAGACCTATACTACTTTATCATAGTTGTGTGATATGATCTTGCATCTTCTATCGTACGAGTACAATCAATTGATTGGCTTGAGATCGTGAGAGTTCTCCGATAGGCAAGATAAAGAAGTCACAAACATATTCGTCTCACTGTATGTGATTCCTCGAAAATCCGCTTGTGTAGTCAGGAAGGATTGTAGAGAGGTGATTGATTAATCTAGGCTGTTCTTCGGGAATATAAGATCGGATTATCAATTGTATCCTGTTACCTTGATTTTATATCTAAAGACGAAACAAAACCTAGGGTTTATCTGTGGGAGACATATTTATCCTCTTATAGACTTTTCTGTGTGAGACAGATTTGTTTATTATCAAGTCTGTGATTTTGGGTTACAGCAACTCTTGGTTGTGGGTGAGATCAACTAAGGGAATCAAGTGCACAGTATCCTGCTGGGATCAGAGGCGTAGGAGTACAACTGTACCTTGGATCGGTGGGAGACTGATTGGGGTTCAATTATAGTCCAGTCCGAAGTTAGTTTGCAGTAGGCTAGTGTCTGTAGCGGATTAATACAGTGTGTATTCAATCTGGACTAGGTCCCGGGGTTTTTCTGTATTTGCGGTTTCCTCGTTAACAAAATTCTGGTGTCTGTGTTTTTTTTTTCCGCATTATATTTTATATAATTGAAATAATACAGGTTGTGCGTTCGTGATCATGAATTGGAAATCCAACCTTTGGTTGTTGATTGATATTGATTGATCCTTGGATATTGGTCTTTGGTACCGTCCAAGTATTCCTTGTATTTGATAAAGACTCGCTATTGTTTTTAGATTTAGTAAAAATCAAATCAAGAGAGAGATATTAACTCCTTGAGATACTTTTATCTAGATCGAGTCTGACGGTCTAGTTGATTCTCTAGAAAAGTACTTCGGAGTTAGTCCATACAGATTGCTAATAGAAATATTGGGTGGTGTTGTTAGACCCCCGCTTTTTCACATCACAACACTTTTCTTGATTGCAGACAAGACCTTTAACACCAGCATAATAAGAAGCAGGTTTGATTACTTCTTTAGACATCCACACAAGAATGTTATGAAGTTTTTCATTCCGCAGTCGAAAACGACATCTCCTTTCAAGATGACCTTTGTTTCCTCCATAATAACAGTTTAAGGGAATGTTTTGACTGTTCTCATATGAGCCGTTTTTGAAGATTGACAATATTTGTTCCTAGGAACATCAGCTGCTAAAGGTAGTTTTTCACTTTTGATTTCTGTGAAATTTTCACTTAGGAATTTTTCATTAGCATACACAAAATTAATCTTACTAGAACTTGGAGCGTCTATTCCTTTATAGCCCAGACCCCGTGTAGCACTATGTTCTTTACATGCTCCCAGCATAGTGGATAATTTTATAAAGCTAGCATTGAATCTTTTCAGATTCTCATCCAGTGATTTGACCTTATCAAGATTAGTAGCTATATCATTCTCCAATTGTTTTCCTCTGGAGAGAAAACCGATTTCTTTGTCATTAAAACATTTTTGTTGAGAGTCATACCTTGCTTCAGTTTCTACAAGTCTTTCTTTCAACACAAAGAGATTTCGACGAAGATTCTCACATTCAGAGATTTTTGAATGCACAACTTCTTCTCGATCTTTGAGAAGATATTGTAAGAGTTTATAACCACAATCATATCCCATAAAGAGTTTTCCCAATTTCCAGTTTTCTTGACAGAGAGGAGTCAAAAATTCAGCCAGGCAAGCTGTTGACTTCTTTTTCTTTATGAGATGGTCGAAAAGCTTGATATATTGTGAGACTTCCTCATCAATATTTTGTCCCTCGTCTGAATCAATTTCATCTGAAAGATCATCTAACTGTTCATCTAGGTGTTTCTCGCAGTTGAACAAAGTTTCAGACAATGGAGAAGACGTGAGAGATTTCTCAGGAGACTCGAGGCTTTGAACGAAGTCAGAATGTTTCGGAACTGGTGTTACGTTGTCAGAGATAACACTAATGTACATAGAGTCAGATTGCTACAAACACAGACTTATGAGATCTTAAACTTATTTGCCAGCTCTGATACCAATTGAAAAAGCGGGGGTCTAACAACCACACCCAATATTTCACTTAGCAATCTGTATGGACTAACTCCAATATACTTTCAAGATAATCAACTAGACAGTCAGACTGAATCTTAAGAAAAGTATATCCAAGAGTTATATATCTATTTCTCAATATAATCTGTAATCAAACAAATAGGAATTTGCGAGCCCGATTGAATATAAGAAATAACTTGGACGGTGTCAAAAACTAATATGCAAGTGTCAATCAATATAATCAACAACCAAAGGTTAGATTCACGATTTATTGAACTTTCGCATAACCTGTGATATTTCATTTATATAAAAGAATATAATGTGGAAAAGAAATAACACATACACTAGAAATTTTGTTAACGAGGAAACCACAAATGCATAAAAACCCCAAGACCTAGTCAAGATTTGAAAACCACACTGTATTAAGCCGCTACACGCACTATCCTACTCCAAGTTAAATTCGGACTGGAATACAGTTGATCCCTAACCAATCTCACACTAATTAAGGTACAGTCGCGTTTCTTACGCCTCTAGAACCACGTCAGATTCTATGCACTTGATCCCCTTAGGTGATCTCACCCACAACTAATAGTTGCTACGACCCAAAGTCGAAGACTTGATAAACCAATCTGTATCACACAGAAAAGTTTATTTAATAGATAAATCTGTCTCTCACAGATATACCTATAAGTTTTGTTCCGTCTTTTGATAAATCAAGGTGAACATGAACCAATTGATACACCAGACTTATATTCCCGAAGAACAGCCTAGTAATATCAATCACCTCACAATAATCTTAATCATATGGTAGCGAAACAAGATATTGTGGAATCACAAACGATGAGACGAAGATGTTTGTGACTACTTTTTATCTTGCCTGTCGGAGAATAAATCTCGAGCAAATGTTAGAGAAGATAGTACCCAACACGATAAAAACAGCAAGATCAGAACACGCAACAACCGAGAAAATAGTTGGGTATGGATTCCCAATCCCAATGAATTCTTCAAGTCGCTAACCTACAGGGTTTTGGAAAAACCTAAGGTTAAAAGAGAATCGACTCTAGTCGCAACTAGTATCACACAGGAGCTGTGGGGATTAGGTTTCCCAGTTGCTAGAGTTCTCCCTTATATAGTCTTCAAATCAGGGTTTGCAATCAATGCTACCTTGGTAAGAACGCATTCAATATTCACCGTTGGATGAAAAACTGATTAGACTCAAGCTAATATCTTTCAACCGTTAGATCAAACTTGGATATGAGTAACCGTACCTAAACGTGTACACCTTTGTTGGCTCAATAATAGTTAACCGAAGTTAGCCATATGAACACTTTCATATCAACCATATTCATCTTAACCATAACTAGTTCAAATGACTCAAATGAAACTAGTTCTAGAGTTGTTCAATTATTTATATTCTCATAGAAGTATACAAGACATAACTGAAGCAAAATCGATTTTGATTCACTCGAATCAATTCATGAACATTATAGCCACAGTTTGCAAAAGATTGAATTCCTTAATATTGTTAGAGCATAGCTCGGTTGAACCCACCAAGAGTTGGTATGTCAAGTTTGGTTGTCATATTTTAGTGAATCAAAACTCATTTTAAGAGTCGCTTGATTATGTACTAGAGTCAACTTTGTATATGTTAGCTTGAAAATATTAGGATATGAAGCATTACAAGTATTGTGAAGACTTGAAGAAGTGAAGAAGTAAGGAGCTACAACGACGAAATCATCCTTCCACTTGAGGTTAGTAATATTTGACTTGAACTGTTTCATTCCCTAACGTATCTTTCAACTCGTGCATATTGAAAACAAAACTGCGAAGCATGAACACTCTAGATATACATAGGATTAAGGAATACAATATGAAGTTTATTGCTTAACCATTAAACTTTGTAGATAAGACATCGACATAATCGTTTAAATGAGATTCTGATTATGTATGGGTATGAGGTGAGGATTTCATCCTAGGAAACAATGTTCTACATGTGTTTTAAGGAAGTAAGTTCATAAACTTGTTTATGAATCGAAAAGGGAATCGTCAGGCGTTATTGGTATTGTTATTCATTGCATATCTTGTGAACAACCAATATGTGTGATTTAGTATAACCGCTCACGACTTGTTTGTGTTCTTTGTAAAACTATTCACAAAGGCCTGACTTATGTATTGGTATGACTTTTATTAGTGAAACCGATCTTAAGTAATCACCTGAGATGGTATGATCGAGTTTGTGATTTGTGTATGAACGAATCTGGGTAAAGGGGAACCGATCCTAGTAAGAAGTGCAACACATAACAAAGGGGAATCGATCCTTGTATGAGGTGCAACAAGTTTTTAGCAGAAAGGGAACCGATCCTATGGACATGTGCAACACATATAAGTTAGATACCATATATATGTGGGAAACCGATCCTAGTACCTAATCAATCGAATTTTGGAAATCTAGTGTGACTATGCACGGTACTCACATGGAGGTAGAACCGAAACTTGTTTTGGTAGAACCGTTAAACCCATGATTTGTGATTGAGTGTTCTTGATCAATCACATAGTTCTTGAAAATCAGATGAACCAATTCTAAACTTGTTTAGAAGTGTGGCAAAGCAGTTTCAAGGTTGTAAGTATGAAAGAGGACTTACAAAGTAAGGATGTCGACATACTTTGAACACGTACAATAATGTTTATCTTTTATTGTTCAAAGTTATTCCCTAATAGCTAAAGGAAGAAAATCCCAGAATCGAAATATTAATAAGTTAAGAATCTTTTATTTAAGGTTGTTAATTTTATTTTAGGAAAATGAGAATTAGTAATGTGAATTTACTAGTTAATGATTTTCCAAATAGATTTTCGGTCAATATTTTGGACAGAGCATTTCCAGGAATTATGGAAACCTAATTTGGAATATATTGCATATCTTGAGAATATTTTCGATTTTGGAAATTCCTTGGTGTCCAAACTTCCTTGTCTATAAATACTTGAAGTTTGCATTTCTAGCAAACTAATCCTTCGTCACAACAAACTTCCTCGGTTGTGTTTTTACTGGTGTAGCCGCCTATCCGGAGAGGAGAGTAACCTAATTACGCGAAATCTCTTACGACCGCTCAGTTTAAAGTCTTCTTTGGGATTGAGAAGCTGTATTTGTACCGTTAGTGGGAAACTAGATAATTGCGGTTTATCTTGTGTTTTCGATTGATTTGATTGACTAACGGTGGTTGAACTTTGATTGCACATAGTTTGTTTATGCTTGAGAATCTTCTCTTATGATATAAGATTCACTCAAACTAGATCGAAGTTTCGACAGGGATCTTTAGACTGTTGTTAGTTCTAAAGACGATCTTGTGATAATCCATTATTAACAGACTTCGTTCTGTGTGTGGTTGATCACAAGAGATTCAAGTTGTTGTGTGCAGGTGTTTATTGAAGATCTAAGAAGATTTTAAGAAAAAGAAGATATTGAAGATTTCTGATTTGGGGTTCATAATCTTTGGGGTGCATAATACTTTTTTCGGTATAAGAGGATCCAACTATAATCAGTTTATCCTTGTGGTAGATTGGATTGATTAGTTGTGTAGATCGGCATCAATACAATTCTTTGTGATTAAAAGTACTGATTGCAAAATCTTAACAATTACCTTTGGTAGTTGAGAATAAGATAGATCTAAGAACCTGACAAATGAGTTTATTTGAGATAAACAGAAGAGCCTTTGTCGAACTCACATCACTTGGTTGAAGAGAGTTGATACCAAACAGATTTGTTGTTCCTTTACTGTTTGGAATACGAACCAAAGGAATTGTTCCAAGTACGTGACTTATTCATAAGTTGGAGGCGTGGGAATACAAACGAAACTAGGTGAACTATAGGTTTAGTTGCTTGGTCCCAACTATACGAAGTTAGGTTTAATTTTGTGTAGCGGCTTAATCCTGAGAGTATTCAATTCTGGACAAGGTCCCGGGGTTTTTCTGCATTTGCGGTTTCCTCGTTAACAAAATCTTGCTGTGTCATTTACTTTTATTTTCCGCATTATAATTGTTTTATTATAATTAAAGTAAATTACACAGACGTTAAATCCTATTTACTTGATAAGCAATCCTATTGTGTTTGGTTAAGTCTGAACCTTTTATGTAGTAAACATACTTCGTTGTTGTATTGTCTCGATCTCGTATCCATAGACGATCACACGAAGTCTGAACCGAGTAGTTGCATTGTCTCGACAAATTCCCATTGTGGAGGGTGTATGGCAAATTCAAATTCAAATGTATAATTTTTTTGAGAGAAATGAAGTTCCAGCTATTGGTGGAGGTCATGAAAAATTGATATGGGAGAAGGATTTAAATGGAAAGTTTTCTGTGGCAAGTGCAGCTCAACAAATAAGGAACAAATACCCTGTCTTGCCTTGGATAAAGTGATGGTTATTTTCAATGATGTTGTAGTAAAAGGTTCGTTGAGACTTGTGAAGGAAGATTTTTTTATACTTAATTTTTATAAATAAAAATAACAAACTCAATTAAAAAGTGTTGTAAAAATTATGGAGAGACCGGGGCTAGGATTCCACCATTGGCCGATATTAGTGATTTAATAAAACAATAATTATGCAACTTAACATTCAAATTGATTCTAATAGTATTGCCTAGACATGTAGATTTTCAAAAGAATAGATGTTAATCCAAGCATAGAATATCAAAACCCTAAAGAAAGCATATTCTATCAATAGAAAATACACCTAACTAATTAAAATCATATAATCAAGTTTTAATTCAAAGCAAAAATCATAATAGAGTTGTTATAATTAATTAAAAATAGAAATGTATCATTTTTACCAAAACAACGGCTTCCTCCATAGCCCTAAGGATTGGGGTCTAGCTCCGCATATTGGAAACACACTCAGAATAATTTTTCGTTGCTCAAAAGTGTTTACAAGTGATGAAATGGGAGAAAATAATGATTAAACCGGGTTTGCTCTAAACGGTCCCCAAACTCTCCATCCCCTCACTGATACCCAAGACATTCTTATTTATACTGTGAAGCCAATCTTAGGTCGACATTCATCTCAATTACTCCAAAAGACCTTTGCAGTTAATGAAAGTATTTCACGGGAATATTTCCTCTCCATTTTCACACGTCTTCTGAGTTGTATGGTATATCCAAATCTTCTCATTTAATTGAGCCAAATAATGAAGAGAATATCTTCAATTAATTCCGTGAATAATTCCTTCCCTGTTTTCGAAAATATCCAAAAATATATGATTTCCTTCCATTCAAGACACGTACAAAATATTACTGTCATGGTAAGAAGATAATCATGTCTTAAAGACACAAATATCCCCATAATATCATGACCAGAATCTCACACAGTTGAGATTTATTTTCCCGCCAAATATCTTTCCCGTGAAGAAGAAGATGGGTGCCCCTATCCGGTCCTGGGCTGTGAATAGCAGATTCCATGAGGGGTGTCTCTGATTAGCTGCTTGGGTGCAAATATCCTTTGGGTACCCCTTATCATTTGGGCGCCCCTTATCCAAAAGTGAGAGTCCGAATAACACGTTCCTTCCGGTGCTTTAGACGACTTTTCGAGCCGATTTTTCCAAGAATGTTTATTTCCAAAAATACCTAAAAACACATAAAATACCATAATAAGTACAAAAATCGAGTACCAATAATACATGAAACTAAGGACAACGTAGACACAAAAATGTATCTATCAAATACTCCCAAACTTATTATTTGCTAGTCCTCGAGAAAAACTAATCTAGAAAATAAAATGACTACACTTAGCACGTGCAGCAAGCCGTTAAACCACTAGGTGGCCCTAGCGGCGGAGTGTTGTCTCCGGAGGGTTTACCAGAGGTTTACCCACAAAACCTTTACTCCAGACCTAGCTATCTACGCATTACCTTGGAAGGCACTAAAGAATCTTCTTGGTTGGCATACGATCATTGACTATAGGAGGAAGTACCTTGATGCGAAATTCCAATTGTTGTACACGAGTTTGCACTCAAGCATACTAAAATTCATACAAAGTTACAGAGCTCTACTTAGATAGTTTCTGGACATCATAAACCGGAGTCAACCAATCACATGGATAGATTAAGAAGATGTATGTAGAGAAAAATGTAGATGATGTTAACTAAGGTGAACCTATCCTAATGGACTGAGATACTGGTATGGACTAATATCAACACACCGGCATATACAAGGGAACCAGTGGTCGATAATCCTAACTCTAGGTCAACTCAGCTGGCATATACAAGGGTACCAGTGGTCGACTTTATTGTATTTATTCCGGTTGGTCTGGTCTCAAATTTATTTATTTTTTATCTCAGTCACTCTATTTCACCCTAGAAATGGTAAAAAAAAGAACTGATCAGGATTCTTTCGATGTTTCCATCACGAGGATATGGTGAAACTACCATGTTTTATTTTTTTCTAACACCTGAGCTCTGTGCTTTTATGAATAGACTCTTCTAGATGTTTCCATCTAATCAGATTGGTTCCTCAACTCCTACAACCAAAATGCTTCCATCCACTAAGATTGGTTAGTGCCATCCTTAATAAACATAAATTTCTAGGTTCTGGAGTTTATTTATTGCATCTAACAGAAAATTTCTTCCCCACCCCCAAACTTAAATCTAACATTGTCCTCCATGTTTTAAAAATGAAATTAAAAGCATGAACAAGGAGAAACTGTTACCACTTGAGGAAAAGAAACAAGGAAGGATATTACCATGTCGCATGAGCGCGGGTGCCTCCCAGTAAATGCTAAATTTAAAGTCTCTAGCTAGACATAAAATACCTCAAAAAGGATTGCCACCTCCCAAAGTCGTATACCAATATTCGAAACAATTGTGGGTCCACAAGACCAAATAGAGCTAACACAAATATGAGACAACAACACTGGTTCAGAAAAATGAAAAGAAGGAGCACATCCTCGTCTAAGGTTTCTGTCAAGACAACTGAGTTTATCTGGGTAGCATAATTGAGCTTCTTATGTGTATCTTGATAAATAGATTCATCCGAAAAACGGGTCTCTAATACCTGAGTTACCTCCTGGACAGTATCAGGTGGATCGGGTTGCGGAGTCTGAATAGACTCAAGTGATATCTAAGATGCACAAAGCTCGAGTCCCAAGTTAGGGACTCTAATTAGGGATATGTGGCAATCATAAGAACCATCACTACCCCCAAACTTAGGGTTTTCACTACTCACAGACAAACCTCTAACTATTGCTTGAATTTCCGGATCTTCAGAGTCCTTAAAATACTCAAGAGATTCTTCCAAAGATTGATCACACATCTGGTCTAAGAGAATGGTTTCCTCAAATTCATCTAAAGAATCTCCCAATAGAGTATCATGCCAATTATCCTGAACTAAAGTGCTAATCATATTCACTTCTTCTAATTCATAATTCTCAGAAGGTTGTCTAGTAACATTAAAGACAATTATTTCAGTGGTCATATTACCAAAGGATATGTTCATAAGTCCGGTTCTACAGTTGATGACAGCGTTAGCTGTGGCTAAAAAGGGGCGACCTAAAATCACCGGGATTTGAGCACTTGGGTCCTGAACTGGCTGGGTATCTAAAACAAAAAAATCCAATGGATAAATAAACTTATCAACCTCAATCAGAACATCCTCTATGACACCACGAGGGACTTTGACAGACCTATCAGCTAATTGTAGTGTCATTTTGGTCGGTTTCAACTTACCAAGACCTAGATGGGTGTATACATGATACAGGAGTAAGTTAACACTAGCTCCTAAGTCAAGTAATGCCTTATCGACAGTGTGGTTACCAATTGCACAAGATATGGTAGGGCATCCAGGGTCCTTATACTTAGGGGGTGTTTGGTTTAGAAGAATTGAACTTACTTGACCAGCTAAAAAGGCTTTCTTATGAACATTAAGCTTACGCTTTCTTGTACAAAGATATTTAAGGAACTTGGCATAAGCAGGAATCTTCCTAATTGCTTCTAATAAAGGAATGTTGATGTTCACCTGCTTAAATATTTCCATTATCTCGTTGAAAGTTGAGTCCTTCTTTGTTGGGGTTAACAACTGAGGATATGGGGATCTAGGCACAAAGATAGTCCTATCAGGAATTTTTTGGGACTCCTTAGAAATTGTTTCAGTTTCCTCAGTTATGGGTTCCTCTTGGGAAGTAGAGGGTGGAACTACAGTATGTTCAATAGGCATGGCTACCTTATTGTCTACTGTTTTACCGCTCCTGAGGGTTTTTATCGAGTTCACATGGTTTGATGATTCCTCACCAACTAAAGATATTTGATGGACCCCCCCAGGATTGGCTTGAGTTTGACTAGGAAACTTACCTTCTTCTCTCTCACTTAAATACTTAGATATTTGGCCGACTTGAAGTTCTAATTTATCAAGATGTAGATGGGGGAAAAACGACCGTACGGAGGAGACTCCTCGAACCGAGCGAAATGTTAAACCTCACACAGATGCACCGCTGCAAAGGGGGTGCTTTAGATTCGAGAGATCAATCTCTAGTACTCCGGCCTAAATCAAGACAATGACCGTTCCAGAATAAATTCGGTCACAAGAGAGGATGGGTTGATCTGTAGGAGGGAAGCTGATAAATGCGTGGAATCAATGGTAATCAAAGATTGTAGGTGTGTGAATTCTGAATATGATAAGCTCTGAATGATTGAAATTGCTCAATTGAGAGTAGTTGCTCAATTGATGAGTTGATGATCTCGTGTTGTCGATTAGACGTGAGATTGTTGATACTGTTGATGCTGATGATTCAATCATGATTCTGAGACTTATTTATATTGTTGGAATTTTAGACACCATGATTCCATGAAGTGTGACAGTTGATGGAATCAAGGAGTGGGGAAGTGGAGATCGTGTTTGAAACCAGTTGCTCAACGTGTGGAGACTTGGTCGATTTTCCACCCACTATCTCGTGAATTCCTTCAACTGATTGCACGACTTGCTCACATTCCATCGTGTGTTTGAACACACGTGCCATAGACCGCCAGACCAAAACCCTAAGTGATATCCCCCAAGTGACACGATTGACGTCTCGTGGTTTGTTAGTCAATTGATGACTTCGTGGTTTGATGGGACGATGAGTCCATGTAGTTGTTGAGTGTCGAACATGATGTTCTGAAACTCATGAATTAAACATGTCATGAGACAGAGGTATAGTTCTTACGATAAAGTGAGCAAGTATTGCTTATTCGGTGGATCGTTGAATATTGATTGTTGAACCAATATTCCTTGGTTTGAGCACATATTTATCGTCTGAGCAAGTGTTGCTCATGTGATGAATTGTTGAATATTTTATCGTTTGAGCATGTGTTGCTCGTCTGATGGATTATTGGCAGCGTACCAAAAATATTAATTAAAGTATTGGTCGTTGAACCGAGCATAATTAATAAAATTAATGACCATGAGGTCGTTGTAAAATTATTAAGGTTGGAATCTGGAATGATGATCCTTGGATTCAGAAACCCTAATTTGATCAATTGATGATCAATTCATGGTTCGTCAGAATTTCAACCATGGAAGAAGGAGGGAGCGACTACATGGGACCGTGGATCAACCATGTAGTGTCCATATGCTCACGTGAGCAAATACAAAGAACTCCTGAAGAGTTGACGATTTGTTGGTGGAATAATGATTAAATGCTGGCTTAATCATTTATTCAAAAATGCTCGTCTGAGTCTTAGGTGAGAAAACCTAATTAATTATGACGAGGCGAGGGACCGACCATGGAGTCATGAAACCGTCTCTGGGTTGTCACGTGACCGCCTGACGATCACTTCATGAAAATCCAAAGTGTTTGGAAGAGTTTTGGACCTAATACGAGCAATTGTGCAAATTAGGTCAAAACTGTGAAAATTGATGGGACCGGCTTCAGTGAGCCAAAGAGACAATCTTGGTCGGTCAAGATAGCGTGCTCGTGTCCCCAAGGCGTCCGCGTCTCAGTCCTGAGAATTTTGATATTTTCTGGCGTGCAATTGAGCATCCATTCGAGAAAATATGCCAAAATTAGGGTTTCGACGAAACTGAGGAAAACACCATGAGATGATGAAAAATAATTATAAAATAAGGAATGAGGAGGCGTGGGACCGCCATGGTCAAGGCATGGTCGGCCGGTCATGACCACAGTCCCGTGATGCCTTTTCCTTAATTTTATAATATTTTGATGATTTTATGAAAAATTCATGAATTTTGAGAAATTTGATGAATTTAGGGAGTTTCCATGAATTGAAGGAGTTTTCATGAGTTCAAGGAAGCAAAAAATATTAAAATAATAAAAACAAGGGCATGTGGGACCGTGGAAGGCATGGACGGCCGGCTTTGGCTGGTCCCACGAGTTTTCCTAATTTTTGTGTATTTTTCATGTATTTTTGATGAATTGAGGGAATTTTTCATAATTTGAGAGAAATACCATGAAATCAAGGAATTTGATGAATTCAAGGAAAACTAATAATAAAATAATAAAACAAAGGGGCGTGTGGGATCGGCTAGGGCATGGACGGCCGTCCAAGGCCCGTCCAAAGTTTTCATAATTTATTTTATTTATTATTATTTGATGATTTGTAAAAAACCATGAAATCAAGGAGTTTTTTCATGAAATTAGAGAATAATAATAATAATAAAATAATAAGGAACCGTGGGTGTGGGACGGTTGGGACCAAGGCAATGGCCGGTTGGCCAATGGTCACGCCCCACACTCTTTCCTTAATTTTATATTATTTTTTATGGATTTATGGAAGTACCATGAAACCGAGGAGTTTCCTCGACGAAGGAGATTTGATAAAATGAGAGAGTTTTCATCAAATCATGGAAAATAATAAAAATGCATTAAAAATATAAAACTGGCGTGGGATTGACCACGACACGGTCTCGGTCGTGTGTCCGTGCTCCCAGCACCCTGGTCAATATTTTTAATTATTTATTTTTTCTTCTCTATTTGCATAGGTTCATCGTTTCGTTGTATTTTGAAATACTCGTTCGTGCGGTGACTGTTAGTGTATCGTCGTTGAATACACCTTCACCATTTGAATCGGGGCTTACTTAGAGGTAGCTCAGACGCCCGGTTGTTGATTATTTATTACTAATTGTGGAATTCGGTGGAGAATAATTCACAAACTGAGTAATAAGATGTTTATATTATTCATAAGATCAGCTGAGGATTCGACTACGAATTCAGAATAATAAAGTGAGCATTACCATTCCATGGGATCGTAGATTCGACCATAGAATCAGAGTAATTAAGATTTATCTATTACCATTTATGAGACCAGTTGTGGATTCGATCATGAAATCGAGTAATGAGATAATATAGTTTATTGCTATTCTATGAGATATCAAGCGTGGATTCGATCATAGAATCAGAACAATTGTTTATTGCCATTCCATGGGACCAGTCGTGGATTCGACCATGGAATAGGAGCAATAATAGATTATTCTGGGAATTCAGTAGTGAATGTCACGGCAGAATTAATCTTAATTAGGAATAATTAACTTGTGGTCATACTAGCAGAGAAGCTGTCTAGGAGCATTAATTATCCCGATATGAGCTTGTCGGTAAGTCATATCCTTTATATAGTCAGGGTAACTCGTTGTTTGTTCCTGAAGACGTTATCGCTCGATATTAGCAGAGCAAGCTGTCTAGGAGCCGTCCATCTCGTGATACTATATAGAAATAATCACTGAAAGTATTCAGTATTCATGAGATATGCTTGTCCAGTCGTGAGACTACATATCTACATGTACTCTGAGAGAAAGTACTCTCCGTTGAGAATTCGATGAGAGACCGTGTCTCGATACTCAGTCGATTGCTGAATCAGGAGCTTCGTATAATTATGAGTTTACGATTTTAGCCTTTGTCGAAAATCCACCATCTACATTAAGTCCCCTGCTTACTGAGGAAAGCTGTGTTCCTCAGTCAGCATTAAATGGTGATTTTCCGGCCATAAATAATAATACCAGTAATTGAACTTAGTCGTAAGTTGAGACGTTACCGGATTTAGAGAACATGAGCAAACCACGACTTGATGAAGGATTCAATGTCATGATTGGAGCGTCGTTTGATGAGCATAAATTGGTGTTGAACCGCTGGTTTGGACGACGAGTCCGTGGTCGGTTAGGATTCGCGGGTCGGGCCCAATAAGGAAATCCTTAGAAAATTAGGTTTGGAAATAAATTGATATAAAAGGGATTAATCCTTTTTTTTTCCCACGACCAGCTCTCCATCATCTCTGCACCTTCACGCCAGCAGGAGAAATTCCGCCGCTCGCCGGACCACCACCGATCGTCCGTCGTGCCGTTGCCGCCGGCCATTTCCGGCCAAACCGACCAGTGTTTTTTTTTTTTTTGATGTTTGCTGATGTTGTGACCTCATGTTTTTGATCATGATGAAGTTATATACATGTGTGTATATTAGTGTGAGTTTTATGAAAAACCCTCGTTTTTTGAAAACGTATGTTCGTTCGATCGTTAGTTTTGAAACTAACTATAATCCCTGATTTAGGAGAGATTTTTTTTTTGTATATGAACCTAGGTTCAGTGATAAAACTTAGTTTATGAGATTTCATGTGTACCAAGGTTCTATCATAAAAGAAGTGAATTTTCATGAAATCGGAATAATCCTTCGTTTTAAAGACAAATAACGATGACACGAAGGAAAATATGTATGATGAACTTGTGTCCAGTGATAAAATTTTCTTATGAGCTTTCATGTAAATACAAAACTTTATCATATGTATGAGATGTGAGCTTTCACAATATTTTTTGAAATAAACCTTCGTTTAAAGACAAATAATGACGATACGAAGGAAAAATAGTTTTTTTATATATATATATATATATGCAGCCGTGACATATATTGTGAAAATATGATGATATATTTTATTTGCATGAGTTTGTTTTCATTAGATAAAATCCTTGAGAATTTATGTATGCAAGTTGCATTAATTGCTGTTTTTTTTCGAAAAATCAAAACGTGGGTTTTGAGGATTTCGAAGATAGACAATATATTTATGATAGAATATTGTATTGTTAAAACTTCATAGGTCAGTTGTGTGAATGTTCACATTATGAAAATTGTGTCCGTGATTTCATGAAAATCAGTTTCGGAAATTAAATAAAGTTTCGTTCGTTTTGCAGTTTTCGAAGAGACGAACGATTTTGAGGTGTTAACTCTAGCATTACTATCACTATTGTTAGTGGAAGTATAAAAGGTAAGAGTTAAGAGTTACCATTTTTGCTTGTATTTCCTTGATTTATATCTGGACGCATACTGAAGTAGAATTTTCAGCTACTCAGCAAAGATGACCAATTCCCAAGCTGACGACGCCTCGAGGGAAGAGATGTGCGTTGATGATGGTATCTCCAGAGATGAGACATGCATGGATGAAACTTCCGTTGGGGGAGACGAAGACGAAATCCCTGGGATTAAGAATGTCCCGAACATAGATGATGCATTCTTTGAAAAAGATATTCCAGGAGCTGAGCAACATTTGAAATCCCCAGTGTATCGTCTTTTGATAAATCCCAGAACTGTTATTCAGAAGAAATTGGTGACTCCTAAGACAGTGATTCGATTTTGTCTTGAACAAGGGATCTTCACCTCATCAATCATAGAATTTAAGCTTTCTCGACGACCTTTGGAGAAATTTGCCGGCTGGGCGAGGCATATGTTGGGTTTTCCTCATGTGAAGACTATGCTCGACCAGGCGCAGGTGACGAGAGCTATTCAAGCTTCTGGATAGTTGTTCATTTATCATGACGCAAGTGGTATTGTGGCTCTGTTTGCTCGCTGGTGCATTCCCACTCACACTTTCATTTGTAGATGGGGAGAGTTTACCATTACCTTGGAAGACGTGGCGGCTCTGATGCATCTCCCAATCACGGGAAATCTTCCTGGGGATCTTTCAGACGAGGAGACCGTCGTTTCTCATGTCTTGACAGCTGCAATGGAGAAAGCGAATAAGGCTGGTAGTAAAGGATTCTATGCTTCCTGGTTGACACACTAGTGGCCCAAAGACGAGGTTTCTGATAAACCCATCGACGGTATGTTACCCATTGCTGCTTTCTTATGTTTATGGTTGTCCAGAGACGTTTTTGAAGGGAGTGGAAACTTGTTGAAGCCTTTTGTGATTCTCTTTGCTATTAAGATGGCTCAAGGTGAGCAACTTTTGATAGGTAGTTTATTCTTAGGCTCCTTGTATTACAACCTAGACTCCTTGATTATAGACTCTAGTGTGTCGAACGGCTCTATGAATATTGAGTGTTATGCCAACACGATGTTTCTTCAAGATTTAATGTGGTAGCACTTTAAGAATTATGCACCTACTCCACGTAATATTCTGCAAGGACCGAATACGGATGCGCGCCATACTTTCCCTGAGAAAGATAACGCTAGGATCATGCGTTGGTCCACAAAACAACCTCGTTCTAAAATACGCTTCATTGATGTGTTAGATGAAGAATCTGAGTTCAATTTTCGCCCGTGGGTGTCAGTCCCTGATTATGTTTCTCAGCCGATGACTTTCAATACTAGAGAAAGTACAAGTTTGACGTCTGGTGCGCATCTGAGTGATGGCGAAAGACCTTTCATGTTGAGTTTCACCCCTGGTCATTTGCTATCAGCCACGTTTGGAGAGTTTTCACTGGAGGAGTATAATATTGATAGAGCATCTCGACAAATGGGTATGGATCAGTGTGTTCCAACCATACGGAGAAGGAAGTCATCAGTTGAGCAACTCAGGACTCATTTGGATCATACTCACGTGGAAGGGAATAGCTACTGGTTTCCTGGTTCTGATAAATTCGCCTATGTAACCTCAGGTTATGTAGAATTCTGGGATCAACAACTTGGGCGTTTGCGTGACTTTGTAAGATTTCCCAGACCTCCATTCAAGGATCTTCCTTCGGCTGAGATGATTTCCAGTCGACCAAGATTGAAGTATCTTTCTGGTGATAAACGAAAGTCGTCTCCAGGATGCTCTCAGGTATGTTTCTTCATATAATCTTCACGAAATTATAAGAACTGTATTCTGATTATATTACTGGATTTCACCACAGGACGGTCGTAATATACGACCTCGAATCGGTGTATATTTCTGAGAGACTGAGGCGGTTATTCATGGCGGAGAAGGCAGGCATAAAGATTATAAGCTGTTACCTAATACCGTAAAGTCCCCAGTTGGTGCTTTGGTGAGTTCCCAATATTTCTCACCGTGATTTTCATTGCTATTAGCATTAGAATCATGAGGCCAACATTGTTAATTTTGTTGCAGAATTTTACTCCATCAAGTCTTGAAGGTCTTCAATTTTCTGCTACTGAACAAGCAATCGCTGATTTGAGTGACGAAGAAATTGTAAGTATTTCTTCACATGTTCAAATGGGGTGCTTCATAGATGAAAATATTGATTGTAAAGGACGTGTACAAGAGGATGTCGTCATGGAGATGGAGAATTTTGGAACTCGATCATCCTCTGGGAATGGGAATGGAGGTAATTCCCAAGATTCGGAGCCGGATGGAAGTGATGTTCCTCTTGTCGTTGATGTGGAAAATTCCAACCCCTTGGACACTTTGGAGACTCCTCAAGTAAGTATATATCCTGTACATTCTTTATAGAAGTATAAAATTTCTGACTTGTAAATGAATGAATGAGAACCCATGTGAATATGTGAAAACTTAGTCGAATTTTGTCGTCAGAAAATTCAGAACCCAGCTTTTTAGTAGAAACGCTGTAGAATCTTCGTCCGGAGTCGGATTTTGATGATCTGCATGTGCAAATTCAAGCCCGGAAAATTTCCAAGCTTTGAAAAGAATATTTTTGAGTTTTGAGCACGTTCAGAGCCTGAAAAGGCGAAATAGTAAACTTCCAGGAGACTTCCAGAACTCTTTCAGATTGCGCGTCACTTGATATTTTGGCCACATATACTTGCTCGTTCATCGGATTGTCATGAAATTTTGAAATGTCATAGAGGAAATCCATACGAATAGAATGGAATATGACCCATCCTCAGATTCCTTGTAGATTGCTCCCAGTTCGTCTCTTAGTACAGGGCAGAGTTCAGTTTCTTCAGACGGACTCATCGTAAAATGTGTTTTCATGACTTTCATGTTATTTGCTCGTGCCTTGAATGTAGTATGATGAACTTTGATGATATTTCCTTGCGGGTATACTGTGTTTCATAATCACCTTTGGCTTCGTGACTCTATCCTCATGTAATCTTCGTATTAGGTGCTAAATACCGAAGTTGAGGATACTGGAGCCAATGATGACAACTCTAACCCTTCCGAAGTTATTGATGAAGCGACAACCATCCCTACACTTCGAGGCCATGAGATGGTCGCTGCTGATGTTATGGAAAACCATATGGTTGTTTCCTCAGTGATAGAAGAAACCGAGGTAGCAACGGAGAATACCGAAGGAATTGTTGCTTTGGTTGTGGAAGCTGCTCCAGCGACTGAGAACCGTATAGTAGTGTATGAATATCCAACTGCAGGGGTTGCTTTCGATCCTCCCTTTAACACTTCACTCCCGTATCATGAAATGGTCGGTGGATTCAGCGTTCCCATTGGATATGCACGCTTGTACGAGACGATATGGAAGAAGTTTGGCCACATGATCGTTGACAGGAACTCTGGGCGTGCTTATGCTTTAACCATGCAAGTAGGCGTTATCTTGCGTGTCGTGAGTGATATGCATACGAGACCCAGGAATACCGTGACTCCAGATATATTCTTTGATTGGGAGTTGAACCTGGAGAATTTAGAAAGACTTGGCCTCAACGTGAAATGGCTTCGTAAGCAAATAAAAGTTATCAAGGATTCATGTGAGAAGAACATACCCTTTCCCAATGGTGCTGTGAAGGAGAATGAGGACAAGATTGCCAAGCTGACCGAGGAGTTGAACAAGGAGAGGGAGGCTTTGCAAATCTTGAAGGATGCTGATGAGCAAAAACCTTTTCTTGCTGATCTCTTGAACTTCTGAACTTCTGAGAGATGTGAGGTTTATACTTGGGTTTTGATATTTAGCTGGTTTTGGATTGACTGATGGTTAAGGATTTTCTTGTAGATTTGATAGAGATTTTCTTTAAAGAAATATGAGCTGAATTTTGATAAATTGCTAAATTCAAATACTGATTGCAAGTATTGCAAATGTTTTGGAGGAATTGAAATACAAATGAAAGAAAATCCTAAATGTTAAATACCAACGTCATGAATGCTTCAAACGCCTAATACCTTAAATGTCCAATAATTTCAGATAAACGCCTTGAGCCAATTTTCGTGAATTACTGGTAGGGTTCTGCCATATGTGTTGATCAATTTGTAGTATCCTCCAGCCACGGACTCAGCGACCATGAATGGTCCTTACCAATTGGAGTTCCTTGTAGAATGAAGACCGCGCTGAAATGCTTTGAGAACCAGGTACCCTTCATGAAACTTGTTAGTCTTGATCGATCGTGCCTTGAATATCTTCCGCTGATTCGGAATTCCCTGTTTGATGGAATTCCACGATTGTGGACATATGGACACTCGCGCGGAAGAGAGTATCCAGCATAGTGTTGATCATGCTTAGCCAAGTCTTCAGCAATAAACCTCTCGATGGAGTGACCGATTTGAAGAAGTTCTGAACCCAACCATTGAGTGATTGAGTGTAATATTGCTGAGGTGAAGTTACCCACTCGTAGCTTTTGATGACTGCTAAATTGTTCATGGGGAGAAGTCCCTGGACCATAGTAGCGTATTTGAACATTGGTAATATTGGAAAGAGGAGGAATAAGACTTGCCTGAGCTCGAAACCTTCTGACAAAGGTGTGCGTTTTCTCCAAGTTCCTGCGTAAGCCCCATCAGAGTTTTTACTTCTTCCAGATGCTCAAACATGGTGGTCCTCTGCTTCGTCTTCCGACTCGGAATCCTTGTCGATGACAGGATGTGTTGAAGGCATCGTTATCCTTCCGGCATGAATCCAAGTTTTCCAAGGACCATGTCGTACCCAGGGTCTTCCCGGATTATGAAAAACTTGGCCTCAGTGCAGATCAATCTTTCCGTAACTTTGAGAGTGATGAAGCCGTATGCGTCTCTGGAGATTCCTTCGTGGTCCCTAATTGCTATGGGAGCGTGGGTGGCTTCCTGTCGAGTAATACCGGCAGCTCTGAGAGTTTTCAAAGGGATGATGTTGACAGCGGTACCAACATCGACGAACGCCCTTTTGAACTCATTTCCTTTAATGTGCACTGTGGTGAGCAGTCCCCAGTCATACATTTCTTTGTCGGTGGCTGAAGATTCGGTGGTGGTTTCTTGGATCAGCAGACGTTTTCCGGACACGATGTGGTTCAGTGCAGCAAACATGTCTTTCCTTTGAGCTTTCGAAAGATATAACAACTCGCAGACATGTTCGATCAGAGATTGACCGCTTCCTTGACAGGAGGTTCAGAGATGGTAAAAGTTCTGACTGGGAGGGGTTTTTGTGCACTCCCTCAGTCCCCAGGTTGAGCTCTGCTGATTCGACCTTTTCCTTGAATATGCACTTCAAAATTTTGCAATCACTTGTGGGATGGCTGACGTATCTAATGGAAACGGCAATACCGAGGATTTTCCATGGCCTCTTCAGTTGGTTCCTTCTTGACATAAGGTAATTTGATTGCACCATCTTGAATCCAGACATCGAGTAGTTCATTAACTTCTTCCATTGAACAGGGAAAATCAGGTGCTTCTGGATCTTCCGTATGCTGAGGAGGGATTTTCGAATTCTCCTTCTTGTGTGCCTTTGAAGGGGTGGAGGAAGTCTGCTTGTGCTGTGGTTCTACTTTTTTCTTACTCCCTTCCGCGATAGCATTTGTTGAAGGTTGCAGGTTGTACTGCATGTTGATCGAACTCCTGCTTCCTCGAGTGTCTTTTGAATCCTCAGTCTTTGTAGACTTTGCTCTTTCCAAAAGAGCGGGTGCAGTGGTTGCCGACCTCTTCGCAGCTTCGTGAAGCTCTGAGAAAGTCTGGAATCGAAGGTTCTCTAGCAAGGCCCTGTAGACCGGGAGCATGCCATTGATGCACAAGTCCACCAGTTGTTGCTCCGTGACGTTTGGGTCATGACAATCAAGAGCTTGGACTCTGAACCTTTTCACATAATCATTGGGATTTTCACTGACCCTCTGAAACATCCTTCCAAGGTCGGAGAGGGTGACTTGTTCTGACACGAAGAAGTATTTCCTATAGAATGCGTTAACTATTTCTCCCCAATTGTTGATAGTCCCTGGTGCGATGTTGTTATACCAGGTGTATGCTCTGCCTTTCAGAGATTTTGAGAATCTTTGAGACGGACGACATGATTGTGTTCATGTTCTCCCAGGGATTCGAGAAAACGAGAGACATGTTCCCTAGCATTGCCAGTTCCATCATATAAGGTGAAGGTTGGAGAAACGTAACCTTTGGGTAGTGGAATCCTCTGCGTAGCGGCATGATAAGGAGGTTGATGACGATGGACATGCGATGTTTTGTCTTTTCCACGGTTCTCCAAAAGGTGCTCCAGATCCTCGCGATTGATGAAATTCGATGATCCCTTCGCTGATGAGTTGTCCTCGGTAGTTTTGTGAACTTTGACGTCTTCTACTGTATGGATTGGAATTACTTCAGGATCGTCGTCTGAGGATTTATCCTTTCCTTTCTCTTGAGTCTTCTCTGACATCTTGTCAGTAAGAGTTTTGAGATAATTACACAGCTCCTTCTGTGTAGCAGCCATGTCAGTCTGATTCTTTGCAAGAGTCTCCTGCGCTTTGATAAGATCAGCAATGGTAGGAGGTGGATCTCCCCTGACTTCTTCAGGGTGTCGTCCGGACAGTGGATGACCTTCGGCGTGAGGAGGAGTAATTTTACCACAATCAGTGTTGGAGGTCGGAATTGTCTCCGGGATATTCTGATTGTTGTTGTTGCTAGTGCTAGCACGGTTTTTGTTAGGATTCGTAACTGAACCCGACATGAGATCAACCATCTTGTGAAATTGTTAGATTGAAACCGAGAGAATGATCTCCCACTGTGGTCGCCAATCTGTAGATGGGGAAAAACGATTTTCTGGTTTTTAAGGAATTGAGGAGACGACCGTATGAAGGAGACTCCTCGAACCGAGTGAAATGTTAAACCTCACACAGATGCACCGCTGCAAAGGGGGTGCTTTAGATTCGAGAGATCAATCTGTAGTACTCCAGCATAAATCAAGACAATGACCGTTCCAGATTAAATTCGGTCACAAGAGAGGATGGGTTGATCTGTAGGAGGGAAGTTGAGAAATGCGTGGAATCAATGGTAATCAAAGATTGTGGGTGTATGAATTCTGAATATGATAAGCTCTGAATGATTGAAATTGCTCAATTGAGAGTAGTTGCTCAATTGATGAGTTGATGATCTCGTGTTGTCGATGAGACGTGAGATTGATGATATTGTTGATGCTGATGATTCAATCATGATTCTGAGACTTATTTATATTGTTGGAATTTTAGACACCATGATTCCATGAAGTGTGACAGTTGATGGAATCAAGGAGTGGGGAAGTGGAGATCGTGTTTGAAACCAGTTGCTCAACGTGTGTAGACTTGGTCGATTTTCCACCCACTACCTCGTGAATTCCTTCAACTGATTTCACGACTTGCTCACATTCCATCGTGTGTTTGAACATATGTATCGTAGACCGCCATACCAAAACCCTAAGTGATATCCCCCCAAGTGACACGATTGACGTCTCATGGTTTGTTAGTCAATTGATGACTTCGTGGTTTGATGGGACGATGAGTCCATGTAGTTGCTGAGTGTCGAACATGATGTTCTGAAACTCATGAATTGAAATGTCATGAGACAGAGGTATAGTTCTTACGATGAAGTGAGAAAGTGTTGCTCATTCGGTGGATCGTTGAATATTGATTGTTGAACCAATATTCCTTGGTTTGAGAAAATATTTATCATCTGAGAAAGTGTTGCTCATGTGATGAATTGTTGAATATTTGATCGTCTGAGCATGTGTTGCTCGTCTGATAGATTATTGGCAGCGTACCAAAAATATTAATTAAAGTATTGGTCGTGGAACCGAGCATAATTAATAAGACCATGAGGTCGTCGTAAAATTATTAAGGTTGGAATCTGGAATGATGATCCTTGGATTCAGAAACCCTAATTTGATCAATTGATGATCAATTCATGGTTCGTCAGAATTTCTACCATGGGACGAAGGAGGGAGCGACTACATGGGACCGTGGATCAACCATGTAGTGTCCATATGCTCACGTGAGCAAATACAAAGAACTCCTGAAGAGTTGACGATTTTTGGTGGAAGAATGATTAAATGCTGGCTTAATCATTTATTCAAAAATGCTCGTCTGAGCCTTAGGTGAGAAAACCTAATTAATTATGACGAGGCGAGGGACCGACCATGGAGTCATGAAACCGGCCCTGGGTTGTTACGTGACCGCCTAACGATCACTTCATGAAAATCCAAAGTGTTTGGAAGAGTTTTGGACCTAATACGAACAATTGTGCAAATTAGGTCAAAACTGTAAAAATTGATGGGATCGTCTTCTGTGAGCCAAAGAGCCAATCTTGGTCAGTCAAGATAGCGTGCTCGTGTCCCCAAGGCGTCCGCGTCTCAGTCCTGAGAATTTTGATATTTTCTGGCGTGCAATTGAGCATCCATTTGAGAAAATATGCCATAAGATGATGAAAAATAATTATAAATAAGGAATGAGGAGGCGTGGGACCGCCGTGGTCAAGGCATGGTCGTCCGGTCGTGACCACGGTCTCGTGGTGCCTTTTCCCTAATTTTTGTGTATTTTTCATGTATTTTTGATGAATTGAGGGAATTTTTCCTAATTTGAGAGAAATACCATGAAATCAAGGAATTTGATGAATTCAAGGGAAACTAATAATAAAATAATAAAACAAAGGGGTGTGTGGGACCGGCTAGGGCTTGGCCGGCCGGCCAAGGCCCGGTCCCACAAGTTTTCATAATTTATTTTATTTTATTATTATTTGATGATTTGTGCAAAAATACCATGAAATCAAGGAGTTTTTCATGAAATTAGAGAAATAATAATAATAAAAATAATAAAATAATAAGAAACCGTGGGATGTGGGGCCGGTTGGGACCAAGGCATGGCTGGTTGGCCAATGGTCAGGTCCCACACTCCTTTCCTTAATTTTATGTTATTTTTTATGGATTTATGTAAGTACCATGAAACCGAGGAGTTTCCTCGAGACGAAGGAGATTTGATAAAATGAGAGAATTTTCATCAAATCATGGAAAATAATAAAAATGCATTAAAAATATAAAACTGTTGTGGGATTGACCACGACACGGTCGGTCGTGTGTCCATGCTCCCAACACCCTGGTCAATATTTTTAATTATTTATTATTTTCTTCTCAATTTTGCATAGGTTCATCGTTTCGTTGTATTTTTGAAATACTCGTTCGTGCGGTGACTGTTAGTGTATCGTCGTTGAATATACCTTCACCATTTGAATCGGGGCTTACTTAGAGGTAGCTCAGACGCCCAGTTGTTGATTATTTATTACTAATTGTGGAATTAGGTGGAGAATAATTCACAAAACTGAGTAATAAGATGTTTATTATTAATTCATAAGATCAGATGAGGATTCGACTACGAATTCAGAATAATAAAGTGAGCATTACCATTCCATGGGATCGTAGATTCGACCATAGAATCAGACTAATTAAGATTAATCTATTACCATTTATGAGACCAGTTGTGGATTCGATCATGAAATCGGAGTAATGAGATAATATAGTTATTGTTATTCTATGAGATCAAGACGTGGATTCGATCATAGAATCAGAACAATTGTTTATTGCCATTCCATGGGACCAGTCGTGAATTCGACCATGGAATAGGAGCAATAATAGATTATTCTGGGAATTCAGTAGTGAATGTCACGGCAGAATTAATCTTAATTAGGAATAATTAACTTTGTGGCTCTATACTAGCAGAGCAAGCTATCTAGGAGTATTATTTATCCCGATATGAGCTTGTCGGTAAGTCATATCCTTTATATAGTCAGGGTAAACTTGTTGTTTGTTCCTGAAGACGTTATCGCTCTATACTAGCAGAGCAAGTTGTCTAGGAGCCGTCCATCTCGTCATACTATATAGAAATAATCACTGAAAGTATTCAGTATTATTGAGATATGTCGTTGTCCAGTCGTGAGACTACATATCTACATGTACTCTGAGAGAAAGTACTCTCCGTTGAGAATTCGATGAGAGACCCGTGTCTCGATACTCACGCCTCATTGCTGAATCAGAGCTTCGTATAATTATGAGTTTATGATTTTAGACTTTGTCGAAAATCCACCATCTACACAAGAGTCTGGGAATTATCCTTATGGTTCTGCATGGTTTCTTGTTGAAAGCTAAGGTGGTTAGCTGATAACATATCATGGTTCTTTATTAACATAGTAAGAGCTTCTTCTAAGGTAGAGATCTTTTTCTCAGAAGTGTTCTGAAACTGGGTTTGACCTGAAGGGTTCTGAGTATAACCAAAACCTGGGGGAGGCTGAGTATTACTAGGCTGACCTTGATCTGGCCCTTGGACCAAGAAAAATTAGGATGGTTTCTCCAACCAGGGTTGTAGGTCTCTGAGTATGGGTCAAACTTCTGACGGTTCTCGAACCTAGCATTGTTATAGACAACATGGGCTTGCTCTTCACTAACATGACCATCCAAAAACGAGTTATTGGGTTCTCCACAACTAGAGACTTGAGAGGCTCTAATCCTATCATCAGTTTCAACAAGAGACCTATGTTTAGGCTGATTCAATTCCAAAGCTTCTAACCTTCTAGACAAAGCAGTAAACTTAGCATCTGACCCGAAGCTTGTATCTACCACATTGGTGCTACTTCTATTGACCAAGAGTCTTTTAGGGGGTTCAATACAAGACTCCCACTGTTGGGATTTTTCAGCAATAGCTCCTAAGAAGGTAAAAACATCATCAACATTTTTATTAGTGAACTCACCAGCGCACATAGACTCGACCATGGCTTTGGTAGAATAGTCTAAACCATTATAAATAATATCTACAGGTTTCATCTTATCAAATCCATGGTGAGGACACTGGGATAGGAGATCATTGAATCTCTCTAAAAACCTATAGAGTGACTCTCCCTCTTGTTGCACACTAGCACTAATTTTCTGCCTAACAGCTGCCGTTTTATGCTTAGGGTAGAATTTCATATAGAAAGCAGCAATAAGTTCCTGCCATGTTTCAATGGATTCAGATGGTAGGTTGTTCAGCCAGTTCTTGGCTTTATCTCTCAAGGAAAAGGGGAACATCTTAAGTTTCAAAACTTCATCAGTAAGGTCTTTTATTCTAACTGTCCCACAAATTTCCTCAAAGTCCCTAATATGAAAATAAGGGTTCTCATAATCTTTTCCTAAGAATATAGTGATCATCTGAAGAATACTAGGTTTTATCTCGAAATTAGTTGTATTGGCTGGAAATTTAATGCACGAAGCTCGGTTGGTCATAGTTGGGAACATGTAGTCTTTCAAAGTTGTCATCGCTGGTACAGCTGAAGTACTAGGGGTACTTTCTTCACAGAGAGACAGATTCTCAAAACTGAAGTTTCCAAAAAAGGGTCTCTCAAAATAAGAGTCCTCGAGCTCCCCACCTTCACAAGAAGAACTATTAGGTTTATCACTAATCAAACGACCTAGAGTGTTTCTTTTCCAAGCCCGCTCTCTAATAACCTCGGGCATACACTAGAAAAACAAAAGAAAAAGAAAAGTCTTAAAAGGAAGGGAAGTTCTATGCAAACACAAACAAGGCTGACTTCACCACAACAAACCTACTGATTTCTAGCAAACAAAAAGCATGATGGCTCCACTTAGATTGTTTCTAGACCAGCTGTTAATCCTTCGAAAGGGAATTCATTAAAATTTAAGAAAACCCCTCTGGAACCAATCCGAGTAAAAGTAAGTTGAATAGAGGCGAGGGAAGCTGCATGGAGCTTTGATACCCAAGGCCTCACCACATTACAAGGCGGCGCAGTCACGCATTCAACTCACAGAAACCATCATGAACTTCGAAGTATGCTTAAAAGAGTAACCAATATTTTTCGAACGACTTTCCAATTAAGCTCGTTACCCTATAGGTCTCGTTCTAGTCAGTATTTTAAGTTTAGGTTCGCGTTTGGTATCGTTTTCCTAAGACGGGCAAGAAGAGAACGGTGATGAAATCCGAACCCTTATCTTGTATGGCCAGTCCTTTCCCTTTACTAGGAAATTAAAGCAGTCGTATTCAGTTCCTCGACATATATTCACACGAAAGAAGACAGTAACTCGCTGACAGGGGATTCGCGAGTGTTTCGACAAACTTACCTCCCGTTCCAGACGGGGGATAAACCGCTGAAGTCGACTCGGGCCACGACTCCTATGTCATGTACGAACCCGAGGGGCCGAGGCGATATCGTAATCGTCGTCCTTCTCTGCAAACAGTTTAATATTTAATACTACCCTTCCGTAGGGTTTAAAAAAAAAGAATGTCCAAAGTCCAAGTCCAAATTCCAAAAAAATAAAGTGCAAAAGAAAAAGAAAAGTCTAAAAAAAGAATATCTAAAAAAAAATGTCTCTCTTTTTTTTATTAAATAAAAAAAATCTTCTTCTTTCGCTCCTTTCGCTCTGCCTTTTACTCCAAGTCTTTAAGTATTCACCAAAATCTTTGGCAAAATATTCTTTCACTCCAATTCCAAATTCTGTAAGGAAAAGACAAAAACCCAAAAACGTAAAGAAGAACAAATAAAATAAAACAAATAAAAACCTAAAAAAGAAAAAAAAAATCTAAAAACTCTAGCCTAAAGACAAGTCCGCGTCGGCGGCGCCAAAAATTGATGGTTATTTTCAATGATGTTGTAGTAAAAGGATCATTGAGACTTGTGAAGGAAGATTTTTTTAGACTTAATTTTTATAAATAAAAATAACAAACTCAATTAAAAAGTGTTGTAAAAATTATGGAGAGACCGGGGTTAGGATTCCACCATTGGCCGATATTAGTGATTTAATAAAACAATAATTATGCAACTCAACATTCAAATTGATTCTAATAGTATTGCCTAGACATGTAGATTTTCAAAAGAATAGATGTTAATCCAAGCATAGAATATCAAAACCCTAAAGCAAGCATATTCTATCAAGAGAAAATACACCTAACTAATTAAAATCATATAATCAAGTTTTAATTCAAAGCAAAAATCATAATAGAGTTGTTATAATTAATTAAAAATAGAAATGTATCACTTTTACCGAAACAACGGCTTCCTTCATAGCCCCAAGGATTGGGGTCTAGCTCCGCATATTGGAAACACACTCAGAATATTTTTTCATTGCTCAAAAGTGTTTACAAGTGATGAAATGGGAGAAAATAATGATTAAGCCGGGTTTGTTCTAAACGATCCCCAAACTCTCCATCCCCTCACTGATACCCAAGACACTCTTATTTATACTGTGAAGCCAATCTTAGGTCGACAATCATCTCAATTACTCCAAAAGATCTTTGCAGTTAATGAAAGTATTTCACGGGAATATTTCCTCTCCATTTTCACACGTCTTATGAGTTGTATGGTATATCCAAATCTTCTCATTTAATTGAGCCAAATAATGAAGAGAATATCTTCAATTAATTCCGTGAATAATTCCTTCCCTGTTTTCGAAAATATCCAAAAGTATACGATTTCCTTCCATTCAAGACACGTACAAAATCTTACTGTGATGGTAAGAAGATAATCATGTCTTAAAGACACAAATATCCCCATAATATCATGACCAGAATCTCACACAGTTGAGATTTCTTTTCTCGCCAAATATCTTTCCCGTGAAGAAGAAGATGGGTGCCCCCTATCCGGTCTTGGGTGCGAATAGCAGATGCCATGAGAGGTGTCTCTAATTATCTGATTGGGTGCAAATATCCTTTGGGTACCCCTTATCATTTGGGTGCCCCTTATCCAAAAGTGAGAGTCCGAAATAACACGTTCCTTCCGGTGCTTTAGATGACTTTTCGAGCCGATTTTTCCAAGAATGTTTATTCCAAAAATACCTAAAAACACATAAAATACCATAATAAGTACAAAAATCGAGTACCAACAATACATGAAATTAAGGACAACGTAGACACAAAAATGTGTCTATCATAAAGCTTGTATGGGATCCCAGTGTTCATCCATATACTTCTGCTAACTTATGGAAGATTTTAAGAGGAGCTTGTGCCACTGAGGAAGCAGTAAGGAAGAAAGGTTTTCAAACTGTTTCAACGTGTTACTTGTGTGGCAATGCACAAGACACAATGAATCATATCTTATGAGAATGTTCTTTTAGCACAAGAATATGGCATTGGCTGGGAGGAATTTATGGCTTTCTTAATCCCTCATCTTTTGAAGAAGTTCTGAGCTTTGCTAAAAAGAAAATTAAGGCAATTCAATAGGTTTGGTACAACTGTGCCTTCAAGGTGATGGTGGATCTTTGACATTCTAGAAACAGGAAGATCTATGAGAATGAAGAGCCTAACTTTGAAAGATTCAAACAGAGCATTTTATCTTACACAAAAGAATGTGGATTAAGAATGAAAGGGCAAAAATGGGGTAATACTTATGATCCACAAATCTTACTTCATTTTAAAATCACAGGTATTGCTACAAAGATGACAGAGGTTAAAAAATGCTTCTTCAAATTACCTGGCAGAGGGCAAGTTATGATATGTTGTGATGGTGCTTCAAAAGGTAACCCTGGAATTGCAGGTCTAGGTTTTGTGGCAAGGAATGAACATGGTAAATGCTTGGGAGCAGCCTCTGGTGGTTTTGGGGATAACAACAAATTATCTGGCAGAAGTTATGCCATTGATAGTTGTTGGTGAATGGGTTGTGCATTAAAAATATGAAAAGGTATGCTTCAGGCTTGATTCAAAAGTAGTCTTACTAGCTTTCAGTAATGATAAAATATCCTGGATTGTTGAAAATAGATGGAAGAACATTAGAAAACATCTTTCAGAGATATCTTTCATTCACTCTTATAGAGAAATAAATTTTTATGCTGATAAAATGGCCAAGAAGAGAGTGCTTCTTGCAAGAGGAACAATCATATACTATGAAGACAAACCAAGCTTCTTGAATCAATTGGAGGAGGAGGATGGCATATACTTCAGATTCAGTTCTTAAGAATGTCATACTGCTCTGTTTTTTGTTGTTTAGTCTTGCTGTATGTTACAGCTTAATTGGGCCCAATTGTTTTGGTATGTTTTTAGTTAACTCTCGGCCTTGATATTTTTCTTGGCTTTAATTTGTAAGTTGTAATTTTGATCTCTTTGGTTAATATAATTACATGATTTAGAAGAAAAAAAAGTTGCATTGTCTCGACTTTGTCCATAGACAATCACTTTTGGAGAAAGGACTTATAGGTAGGAAAAGTTTTAGCTTGAGGTATATTTGGGTACCCTCGCCTTTTCAAATATGTAAATGTATTAGTTCATGAACAAACCGATTTTAGAACATAACCTACTCAAGTATGCAAACGGGTATGCATACCTAAGTGGCCAGACTAAGTTTGGGTTCGCCAGTATGCAAACGGGTACGCATACCTCCAAACTCAGTTAAATTTCCGGAACTTGAAACTCACGCCAGTACACATACCGGTATGCATACTAAGTTCCCGGACTTTCATTAACCAACCAGTACGCGTACGGGTATGCATACTATGTTCCCGGACTTGGAATAACTTGCAACAGTTAGCATACATGTACGCATGCTGTGCTATATCCAATCATGGTTAATTATTCTAAACTCCCATTTCAATCATTGAAACATTCTTAGAAGACGACAACAGTTGTTTCACACAAACTATTATCTTCAAAGTAATTTTCAAGTGACTGAACGATCAATACGAAACATTCCAAGTCTACATCAAATGACTGTCTCACACAAATCATGTAAGATGTTACAAGGCGAATTTCACATGATCATCTTTTGACTTTCGTCAAGAATATAAGATGAACTTGGTTAAAGCGAAAGCTTACTAACGCATATTTGGAGAAATATGTAAGCGAGTTAAGCTCAGCTCGAAATATCAAATGTGTATAATCGAAGTCTACATAGCTATACGACTTTTGTCTCAAATATGAGATAGAGTAGATAGAATCTTGAGTGATAGACGAGTTCAAGTCTCTACATACCTTTTGTTGATAAAGTTCTGCAAGCTCCCCTTAGTAGTTCTTCGTCTTCGGTCGATGAACGTCGTGAAGTCTAATGCTCAACTACACTTATTATCCTAATCTGAGACTTAGCTATAAGTAGACTAGAAATCAAGACTTATAGTTTTGACAACTAAACTTGACAAACAGGATTTAGATAGCAATGCTTGCGAGTTCGACCGAGCAGTGCTCTAACAATCTCCCCCTTTGACAATTTTAGTGACAAAACTATCAATACATATGGATTACAAAATAAATAAACTTTGTAGCTTCTCATCCAAATGCTTGATTTCCTTGGTTCTTCAACATTACTCGAAATCTTCGTCACTTCCAAGTACTCCAGTGATTCTGAACTTGTTCAACTCAGAATCATAGTTGTTGAAAATACGTAGCTATAACAATGAGAAAACAGTAGCTCTCAATCATTGTTATACATCGTCATAGTGTTTATGGGTAAAATCTGTTTCTGCTAGTTTTGGTAAATTTGGGTGTGTGGATGAGAAACAAGTTTAAACCTAAAACAAATGCAGTGCATGGGAGTACTTTATATTTGAGAGGTCAATCTGTACAATCCTAGCCTAAACCAAGAAATGGTCGTTCAAGTCTTGCTTCAGTCACAAAGTGAAGGAGAAGGGTTGGTCTTTGGGAGGAAAACGAAGAAGGTGTTGAGACCAGAATGGTTAATTCTGAAGGTGTGGTTATTTTATGACTTGTATCAGAATTTGGAACTGGCTTGCGGAATGTAAGTTATCAGTTCTTTGGTATTTTTCTGGATACTGTGTTGTTGTTCTAACCAAAACTTGTGTCTGGTTGACATAGGTAAAACCTATTTATACAAGTCATATTGAACGCACCCTAATCTCATAGAAAGTGGGAATGATGGAGTGATGGAGAAGTGGGGTCATGTGTAAATGCCAGAAACCACGTTCCCACTATGAAGGAAACGGGTTAGTTTACACCCACTGCTTCTTGCCGCCACTAACTGCCCTGCTTTCTGACACTTTCTTATAATGGGCGTGTTGCACGCCGCATGCTGTAAGCCGCCATACCAATACCATGATGAGCATCCCAAAGTTTGTGACATGTTTGATGTCTCGAGTGTTTCGTGGAAAACGTGTAGCAGATTGCTATGTGTGGCATGTCAAAGTCAGGAGACTTGCCGCAGGAGAATAACATGTGATGTTATTAGGCTTGTCTTGGCCGGTCGCCTAAGACTTTCCACAGGCCTGTCAATTCTGTGGCGAATTTGGACGGCTGAGATTGTAACTCATGAGAAAGGGTGGCCATTGATTATGGCCACACTCTGTTGGCGCCTGATAATAGCACAATGACGCCATTGGCACATGCCAATGACGTAGTGGCATATTTAGTGCATGCCAGTGCCACAATGACATGGTTGGCATAGTTAGCGCATGCCGGTGGCACGGTGGTGCAAGTAGCGCCTGGCGTAGCCATGGCCACTAGATTTTGGCACATTGGTGTTAGACCCAAATATGGCTTGGCAACATTAGTTCCAGTTGCCACATCAATATCAATGCTCTAGGTAGCATTACTTGGCTTGGTTGGCGTAACAACTTTACCTAAATTAGGGTTTGGCATTACCGAAACCCTAATTCGTGCATGTGGCATGTGGCCACGGCACAATGATGTTTTTGTGTAAACGATGCCATAGCCATGCCAAAGTAACTATAGCAAGGCCATAATGTGGAAACGGCCACATGAGCAAGGGTTTTTATGAGTGTCTATGGTATGGCGCCATTCTTAGGGTTTCCTGGGTCCCGCATGGCTCGTGGCATGTTGTGGGCCCGAAGTGGCGTAATTTGGGCCATGACTGGAAATTAGGGTTTCGATTAAAGCCACTAAAGCAAGGTCGTGTTTCTGATTAGGATACCCTAATTGAAGTATCTTATGGCGTTGTCCATGAACAGAAGGTGGGTTAGCACGTAGGCGCGCTATTTATGGCACGTTGGCATGTTCGGCATGCTGCTGCTGCAAAGTGGCACGTTTGGCATGTTTGGTATGCACGTTTAGTGCATTGTCGCGGCATGGCATGTTTGGCATGCCATTAGCATGCAGAGCGGGATGGCATGTTTGGCATGCACGTTTGGCATGCCATTGACATGTTGGCGCGGTTTTGGAATGCCAATTTGGCGTTGTGTCCATTTGGCGCAATTTTTCCTCTTTTAATACTGTGGCAGGTTTAGAGCGACCTGATTGGTCGATAAAAAGAGGGGTCGGCCAAGCAAGGGCGTGGCCACACTTCCAGTGCGCGTAGCGAATTTAAAGCGACATGATTGGTCGATGGGAAATAGGGGCCGACAAGTATGGGCCCAACCAAAACTCATGTGCGTGTGGCGGGTTTAAGGCGACCTTATTGGTCGACGGGAAACAGGGGCCGGTCAGGCAACATGGGGTGTGTCCACTTGCAAGTGGCGCCGGTTGGCTTATGGCATGGCCACACCTCCCTTTGTTGTTGCTCCTATCCTGCGGGTCCTTTTATTCCTTGTTTTCTGATTTTGGGTAGGATTTTGCACCTACTAATCCATGGAGGATTAATTTCCTAGTTCTCCTAAGCTTAATTTCGACCAGCGGGGTCTAATATACTGCGCAGGGCGCAAAACCCTAATTTTTGAAAATTAGTTAGAGTAATATCTGAATCTTGTGAATTATCACAAAATTGATTGAATTCTATGTGTTGACACATAGTTTTTTAAGTTTATTGCCAGAGAGCAGTATGCTTTCTGATTGAGTACTTTTATGCAAGGACCTTAACCTTGATACTTGGAAATTCGTGCTACTCTGCTGAGAGTGAACACAAATTGTCATGCCATATCAATATTATGGGTTCATCCGGGGAACATAGCATAGGAAAAATACTCGGCAGGCTCCAGCATTAGTGAGTAATGCAGCTAGGAGCTTATACACTCATTAGGTTCTATACTAGTGAACAATTCATCTAGAAGCTTGAGTTTCAATATAATATGAAGATAGAGATAGGCACTCATCATATTTTGATATATTCTCCAAATTCCCTGTTGAATATAGACATATCAATGTCTACTACATCTGATACCGGGTCAGGTAGATAGACTTTTACAAATTTAGCCCTGAACTAAAAACTACCATCAACATTAAGTCCCCTGCTTAGCACGTAACAGTGAAATTGTTACGGGGTAAGCATGAGATGGTGACAAACGGGAGTAAAATCGAAAAGCCAAGACATGCAGAGGTTACCAGGAAAAGTTTGATGACCTTCGGTAATAGGCATGAGTGGTCGGTGATCTTTGTACTGGCGTGCTGCTAGCTTGGACACGGAGCGTTGCAGGTTGAGAGGATGGCTTGGACACGGAGCGTTGTGGGTTGAGCGACTAGCTTAGCTATGGAGCGTTGCAGGTTGAGCGGATGGCTTGGCTACGGAGCATTCCAGATTGAGCGGCTGGCTTGGCTACAGAGCGTTGTAGGTTGAGCGGCTGGCCTGGCCACAAAGTATTAGAAGTTGAGCGACTGGTGTTCCACGTGTTGGCGCGCTGCTGGTTCGGTCATGGATGTAGGACCAGAGTCTCGCAACACAACAGCGTCGCAGAACAATTTCAGAAATGATATAATAAACGACGTCAGCTAAAATTATGAGAAAGATATGATGGTCCTGCGAAAATTAGAGAGTTTGCTAGATTAAGATTTGTAAGGTTGCGAGAATGTCGCAAGTCATATTCGAAAATAAAAGACAGATTAGCTGTCATCCACTATGTATTTCCCTATAAATAGTCATTCAGTTGTAAAGGAAAGAGAGAGATCTTTTTTGAGTAAGAAACAAGTACATAGGAGAGATAAAGTCTAGAGCAGGGGTCATTTTTGATTCCTTTATCTTTTCTTGTAAGAATATTCAAAGATTGATCAATAATAATAATTAAGAGTGTAAATCTAAAAATGAGTTGAATAATAATGAAATCATATGAGGGGTGTAGTATAGGATTTCCTGCAACTACATAATGGCGCTAGAAACAGGGAATTGAAGATTGAAAGTTGAAGATTGTTATTGAGATTGTTTAAATCAAGAAAGTGATTAAATAAATCAGCGAACCAGTTAAAAGAAAAATGATTAGAATTAATGAAGATGACAAAAGATTGGAGTGTAATATGATAACAAAAACGATGGTTAATGAATTCCATGAATACATCAAAGGAAGAATACATAAACGAAATTTTGAAGGAAGGAAGGTTACGGCGGTAGAAAAGACGTCACCCTTGAAAGATTGGGAAAAGAAAAGAATTACATTCATGGCGGAAGAAATACCAAAAGAAAATTTGAACCACACATCCATTGGTTATTACAGTGCCTATTACGCGAAAAGAGAAGGAGACAACAACAAAATCCACGGGAGAATGGATATTGAACAAACTTTAATCGATACAGGAAGTTCAGTGGATATAATATTTTATCATGCATTCCGGGGAATGGGATTTAAAGATGAAAAATGTCCAGTTCAACATATTTTGTTCACGGCTTTGGAAAATCCACAACAAAACCTAAAGGAGAAATAGTGGTACGAATTCCACTTGGAGAGATCGAAACACATGTAACACTATGCGTGGTGGATATGGAATCGCCATATAATATGTTGTTAGGAAGACCATGGATACATGCGATAAAAGCTGTAGTATCAACGTTGCATCAATGTATTAAATTCCCCACACCAAATGGAATAGGTGAAATCAGAGGAGATGTTGACAATGCGAAATTATGTCATCAAATTGAAGTAAAGCATTATGAAGGACAAGCAAAAAAGAAACAATTTCGCAGAAAGTTGGCAAAGGAAGCAAAGAAGAAGAATTTAGAGTATATGATAAGGGCAAAAGAAGGCAAAGGAATACCCAGCGAAATTTCGGAAGAAGGAGAAGGACCTTGAAAACAATAAAAGAACCAACACCAATGGGAGAACCTAAACCCAGTTACACTGCCGCAGAACCAACAAAAGAAATAAACGTTGGGACTATAGAAGAACCTCTAATATTGAGAATTGGAACCAAAATGGATGTGGAAGAAGAAGAAAGAACTGTTAACTTTTGCGAGAATATAAAGATGTTTTCGCAGGAAGCATGGATGAGATACCGGGAATAGATCCATCAATTGCATGCCACAAGTTGGAGATTAACAAAAATGTGAGACCATTTAAACAGAGAATAAGAAAAATTGCAACAACTTACCATTCCCAAATAGAAGAAGAACTACAGAAAATGCTTGATGCGGGAATCATAAGAGAAGCTAAATACCCAGAATGGATAGCGAATATGGTCATTGTCCCAAAGAAAAACAAAGGAATCAGGATTTGCATAGATTTCACTGATTTAAACAAAGCTTGCCCCAAAGATAGTTTTCCGTTACCAGATATTCCTCAAATGGTGGAATCCGCAGCGGGAAATGATAGGTATCGTCTTTAGATGGGTACAAAGGGTATAACCAAATCCCTCTCGCTGAAGAAGATCAAGAACATACTGCTTTCTTGCCCCTAGAGGTTTATATTGTTACACGAAAATGCCATTTGGTTTGCGAAATGGGGAGCGACATACCAAAGAATGGTAGAGAAGGTGTTCGCAAAATGGATACACAAAACATTAGAAGTATACGTGGATGACATGTTAGTAAAGAGTAAAGAAGCTAAAGACCATGTACAAGACCTGAGGGAGATTTTTGAACAAATGCGGCAGTATAACATTAAATTGAATCCTGAGAAGTGTACTATTGGAGTTGCATCGGGAAAATTTTAGGCTACATTGTATCAAAGGAAGGAATACAGGTTGATCCAGAAAAAGTGCAAGCAGTTCGTGACATGCCAACACCAGCAACAATAAAAGATGTACAGAAGTTGAATGGGCTTCTAGCTTCGCTGGGGAGATTCATTTCGCGATCATCAGACAAATGCAAATATTTTTTCGATATACTCAAGAAGGGTGCGAAATTTAAATGGACTGATGAATGTGAAAAAGCTTTTCAAGGATCAAAGAACATCTTATGAATACAACTATTTTACAAAAAGCAGAATCAGGAGAAGAATTATTGATCTATCTTGCGACGACGTCGCATGCATTAAGTGTGTGTTATTGCGATAGACGCAGGAGTGGAGAAACCCATTTATTACATTAGCAAAACTTTTAATACTGCCGAGAAGAATTACTCAAAGATTGAGAGTTAATCTTAGCATTAGTTTATGCATCATTTAAGCTCCGCATATATTTTCAAGCGCACAAGATAAAGGTATTAACAAAAGTACCAATTGAATCAGTGATGAAGAATTCTAAAAGATCAGGAAGAGTGGAGAGATGGAATGCACAAGTAGGCCACTTTGATATTAAATATGAAATTTTGTCTTCACCAAAATCACAAGTTGTTGCAGATTTCTTGGCAGAATTTCCTTTAGAAGAAGATGAAGCGGTAGAAGAAATGATGGATATAGAAGAAGAACACGGAGATCCAAAAGATTTATTAACAGAACCAAATATGGGAGATATTGGTAGATGGATCATCAAATGGAGAAGGAAATGGAGTTGGAATTGTTTTAATTTCGCCAGAAGGAATAAAGATGGCTTTTTCATTCAGATTGGAATTCGCATCCACTAATAATGAAAGAATATGAAGCTGTGATACATGCCTTAAAATTCGCAATAGAAATGAAACTAGAAAATGCCAGGATCACTAGTGATTCGCAGCTAGTTATTCGCCAAATAAAGGGAGAGTATACTACAAATGAACCATCTTGAAGAAATACAAGAAGCTCGTTGAAGAATTGTCAGCGAAAATCCCAAAAATAAAATGGAGGCACATTTCAAGAAGGATAACAGACTCGCAGACGCTTTTGCTTTCATCTCAAGCATGATGACAGATCCAACTGCGAGATGCATAAAAATACAAACACTTCTGTCACCATCAATCAATAAAGAAGAAGAAGTGGATGTGATGATAATAGACAATGAAGAAGAAGAACAAACGAACAATATCGCAGACTGGAGAATGGAACTTCATGCATATTTGGCGAAAGGAGAAACACCAAGAAATAGATTGGAAACACACAAGTTAAAAAGCCGCGCAACGAATTATGAATTAAGAGATGGGCTATACCGAAAATCCTTTAATGGACCATCACTCAGATGTTTGACAGAGGAAGGAGAAAAAGTGCTAAAAATGTTACATAGTGGGGATGCTGGCAATCATAGCGGAGGAAGATCTTTGGCACATAGAGCAAAAATGCAAGGCTATTACTGGCCATACATGCACGAAGATGCAAAACAAATATCAAGCGTTGCGAAGATTGTCAGCGGCATGGAAAGAAAATACATGCACCTGGAGCACCATCATCTTCAACCAGTGTGGCCTTTTGGAAAGTGGGGCTTAGATATTGTGGGGCCATTTTTACCAGGTTCTGGACAAAGAAGATACTTAATAGTCGCAACAGATTATTTCACAAAATGGACAGAAGTGAAGGCAGTACAACATATTCGCGACAAAGATATCTTTACATTCATATTCGAAAATATCATTTGCAGATTGGAATTCCTGCAGTTGGTATCTGATAATGGGAAACAATTTGAAGGACAAATATAGAAATGCTACTTAATGCATTCAAGATAAAATGTGGAAAGTCTACTCCTTTGTATCCACAAGCTAATGGGCAGGTAGAAGCAACAAACAAAACAATTGCAGATATATTAAAGAAGAAATTGGAAGGACATCACAGAGCATGGTGCGAACAAGTACATAATGCAGTATGGGCTTATAATACAACTAGAAGAGAAGCTACTGGAATGTCACCTTTTTGTTTAACATACGGAGTTGAAGCGGTGTTACCAACAGAAGTTGTTATTCCGACAACAAAAAGAGAAGCTTGGGAGAAAAATCTTAGTGCGGGTTTGATCTTAAATAAACTTGATGAATTAGAAGAAAGAAGAGAAAAAGCTTTACAACATATGGAGAATTATCAGCGAAGATTATCCCGAGAATATAATAAACGTGTCAAAGTACGCGAATTTCAACCAGGAGATTTAGTTCTGCGAGAGACACCAACATATCAGCGAGAAAATGGTGGAAAATTAGCGAAAAAATGGGATGGACCTTACATCATTAAGGAGATAGTTGGAACAAGAGCTTATAGATTAATGGATCCAGAAGGCAGAGATGTTGGTCATAGACTTGACAGACCATGGAACAGGTTGTATTTGAAAAGATATTATCCGTAAGAAGCTTTGAGAAGTTATGGATTCTGAAAAAATAATTGCAAGATTATTCATATCAAAACAAGATCATGATGTGCGAAATTTTCGCAGAGATAATATCAGAACAATGACATAAAAGAAAGGGGAGAACCTTTATGGTGTACACCCTAGTTCGCGAATAAAATTTCGCAAGAGGCAAATGTAAGACCTAAAGTACGTCATATTAGGGGGTACCTGTTGCATGGCTCAGGGAAAGGCTACACCGCCACCGGAACCTGATTCATGGAGATTTGGGGTCAATAAAGCCCATCCGGGAGAGGCACCTTGGATTCTTAGCTTAAACATATGACTTTGGTTGGGCGACTAAGGTAATAAGGACTCTCCTAAGGAGTGCAGATTTGATCAAGGCGTCGAGGTACACGGTTGAGTCAAGAGTGCCAGGGACGTTTGAAGCGTACCTTGCCATTCTTGACAAGTCTTGGCTTATACTGCACTCGGCCCGAAGAAAACCCCACTTAGGGTGCAGTCTCGTAACCATAAGCCCTATAGGTAAAAGTGATAAGAGGCTGCGAAAACAACTGGTTGTTGTTAATAATGGATGGGAGGAGCTAACCTTGTATGGTAGAAGTACGCCTCCTTGAAGGGGCAACCAGGGGGGAGATAAGGGCGGCACCCTCCATTAGGGAGCTGATAAATGTCTTAAGACGCAAATGTCATGAGGCTTTTTATTCGCAAGGGTATTAAGGCTTGTCATATTTGTGCAACATTCCTGAAGAGGCAATAATACAAAAGAAAAAGATAAGACGAGATCAATGGGTTTTCGCATGAAAGTGCGAAGACGTCCTGCGATTTCGTCGCAAGACGGCAATGTCATGGGGATTTATTTTCGCATTTAGGCCTGTCATATTGTCGCAAGATTCCTGAAGAGGCCATAATACAAAAGAAAAATTTAAGGCAAGATCAATAGGTTTTTGCATGAAAGTGCAAGGACGTCCTGCGATTTTGTCGCAATGACAAGAGGTGGCATATAAGACCTTTAATTAGGAAGGCAAAATAAGACCACACGATAAAACAAAATATTTATAAGTATTCGTAACAGATTATTTTTTGCAAGAAAGATAATGAGAGGCAAGTATGGGAATCAATAAACAAGAAGCATTATCTTTCTCATCAGCAAAATACTAAAAGGAAAAATTGATTCCAAAGTTGGTTGAAAAATATTATTCGCAAAAGTGATAAAAATAAGACAATTCAAGAAGATAAAACTAGATAAGAAGCTCAAGCTTCAATATTGATTCCAGTAGCAGGAGATAACAGACGTTCTTCGCCAATGTTCTCATTATCGCAAGCCTCTCCTTCATTTCGGTTTTGATCTTTGCCTTGACTAGCACCTTGATTATCGCCAGCAATTACTTCTTCAAGAGAGATTTCTTTCTCATTTTGATTAACACCAGCAGATGCTTCCTTAGAAGGAATTTCTTCTTCACCTTCCAAGAGATCGTCCTCTGCACCACTTTCATAATCATAATCACTATCAGCAGGATGAGGAACTTCATCATCATCTACTTCCAAAGGTTCAATTGATGTAGGAGGAAGAGATTTGGACAATAAAATATCATTTACAAGGACTTCAGCCCGGAGATGAACTTGACGAAGAAGTTCTCTCTGATGATTCCTATCTTGAATATCCTTAAAATAAGCAAGATAATCAAGTCTTCTTTCTGCTCGGTCGCGAGAACCAGTAAGGGTAGAGACGAGCAATGCGTTTTCTTTGCGAATAAAATTATGTAGTTGGAGGAACGACGGTAAGATTATAATGAAATCAGGAAATGATAAAATTATTAAATATAAAAATTATAAGAATTAGATAACCTCTATTCATATTTAATTTTATTATTAAATACACTAATTGTGTAGTTTTTAATAAATCAGGAAATCCTACACTACACCCCTCATATGATTTCATTATTATTCAACTCATTTTTAGATTTACACTCTTAATTTTATTGATCAATCTTTGAATATTCTTCTCTAGACTTTCTCTCTCCTGTTTACTTGTTTCTTACTCCAAAAAAGATCTCTCTCTTTCCTTTACAACTGAACGACTATTTATAGGGAAATACATAGTGGATGACAGCTAATCTGTCCTTTATTTTCGAATATGACTTGCGACATTCTCGCAACCTTACAAATCTTAATCTCGCAAAGTCTCTAATTTTCGCAGGACCATCATATCTTTCTCATGATTTTAGCTGACGTCGTTTATTATATCATTTCTGAAATTGTTCTGCGACGCTGTTGTGTTGCGAGATTCTGGTCCTACATCTTGCCTCTTCTCATATATTTTCTGCGAAGTAGAGAATGATGTGAGAAATGCCGCAACTGTTCCTCGCTTCATATTCTGCATTTATCACACGTATTCTTTCTTCCATCTGTTTCTTGACACGTCTTTTGTGACCGCTGCTTTTTAACCGCTTATATCTTCCCGTATTAATCGTGGAAATCCTCTCGAGGAAAAATTCCCTCTATATATATTCTTTCTCACTTTTTTTTTCTTTCTTTTTATTTTCTCTGCAACTTCATCGTTCTTCTGCAAATTCCGTTATTGCAACTTTTCTTCTTTCTTCTTCAATCTTTTTAAGTTCTTCTTCATCTTCATACTATTTATTTTGCAGATCTTCATCATTCTTAATTCTCTTCGAAATAATCATTCTGCTAGTGTTTTCCATGGATTCATCAAGGTTAGTTTTCTTTTCTCTTCTTTATGGGTTTTGCTGAAATTGATCTTGTTTACTGCCTTATTTGATGTTGTTTATGTGATTCCCATACTCTTGTTATTTCAGCAAAAGCGCCTCCAATTCTAAATTTACAGTTCAGAACCCTAACATTCCCAAACCGCAACATAAGGTTGTTGCGCATAAAAGAAAGTATGCGAATGAGAAGGTAGTAAGAAACATTATCCTTTTCTAATAATAATATTGTTGCCTATGTTTCTTATCTGGATTGTAATTCGCAGGGTGATAAGGATGTCAATAAACCTCTCAAGAAATCTCGCCACCTTAAAACTGTTCAAACTTATGTTCCATTCAACTTACTTATCTCTTCTAAATCTCCTGCGACATCTTCGCAAGATAAACCATTATCTCCAATTCGCGAAAAAGCTGCCTCAGACTTCATTTCTTCAGCTGACCTTTCAATGATTGAAACCCCCCTTGTTGATCCTTCTGTGAATGAAATTTATTCTCTTCCTATTGAGAATGTTTCTCAACCTTCTATCACTGCCAGTTCTCTACCTGAGTCTCTTCCTCTTTCGAAAGAAACTGTGGAAGGAATACATATTGCTTTCAAAGTTTTGTCTGAACTCCTGGATGATGGAAAGAATTCCTCCATTGATCCTGTCAAGTCTAATGTTTGCGAAATTCTGAGTAAGCATTTAGGTTCTGACAGAGCTGCTTCGCAGACAGCTTTGGAAAAAGAATGTAATGCTCTTCGTCTCTAAAATCAAAAGCTTCATAATATTTTATTGGATTGTGACAATCTTCGCAAGAAGAATAATGAATTGAGAGGTATGATTTTCTTATACGTGTCTTCAATTTGCCTTTTTAATGGTTTTATCTTTCCCATATTTAATTATCCTTGAAATCCCTCTTTCGCATGTTAAGCCTTAAAACAGAAACGAATAATGGAGAGATATCAATTTGAATCTGCTGTTGAAGAAGCCGTGTTGATAAAGAAATTTTGATGGATCAATATAACCAATTAGATAACCTCTATTCATATTCTCTTGATCATATAAATAATCTTACCAATGAAAATACCCAATTAGTTCAGAGACAATGAAGTATGAACTCATTTTTATGAACAATGAAATTTATTAAATCATGAGTACTGAGGATATGATAATTTCAGAAATGATATAATAAACGACGTCAGATAAAATCATGAGAAAGATATGATGGTCCTGCGAAAATTAGAGAGTTTGCGAGATTAAGATTTGTAAGGTTGCGAGAATGTCGCAAGTCATATTCGAAAATAAGGACAGATTAGCTGTCATCAACTATGTATTTCCCTATAAATAGTCGTTCAGTTGTAAAGGAAAGAGAGAGATTTTTTTTGAGTAAGAAACAAGTAAATAGGAGAGAGAAAGTCTAGAGCAGAGGTCATTTTTGATTCCTTTAGATTTTCTTGTAAGAATATTCAAAGATTGATCAATAAAATGAAGAGTGTAAATCTAAAAATGAGTTGAAAAATAATGAAATCATATGAGGGGTGTAGTATAGGATTTCCTGCAACTACAATGGAGGTTGGTGCCATGGAGCGTTGGCGCTGCAGGCCCAGCTGCCTTCTTCTGTGCATGGTCCAAAAAAAAAACCCTTCCTCTACTCGAATTCCAAAATCACTCTACATATAAAAAGGGTGTGCTAACTTCCTTCCATTTTATTATTCACTCTTCTGCTTCTTGTTTTCATTTGCAGCAGCTCGATCATAGGCGTGTCAATCGTTAGCGTCAAGGTAAGTTCATCTTGTCTTCGTATGTTAGCTGCGAGTGTAATATCCATGAGTAGTTGATCAATTTTGGACATTTAGCTCGATGTGAATGAATTTTTTTTAGCGACATCAACGGCAACAAAGCAATCTCCAATAGTTATAATCAGCAGCAAGGCGAGCCAGGAGAACTCAAGGTAGGTGCTCTTTTCTATTTTGCGCATGTAGCCGCCCAACAACACCATCGATCTTCTCCAGAATGTGTAATAAGGTTCTGAATTCAGAAGAATGAGCATCTAACCTCTCCAGTGGATTTCAAAATTTACTAAACTCCATTGCACTCCTGGGATGGATGGATGAAATATATGCTCGACAATGATCATGTCAGGGCTAATCTTGGAGAGTGTAGCTCTGTTGTTGATTCGTCCTTGACTTTAAGTTATTTGGTGCCTGGGAAGCTGAGCCGGTATCTGGAGGCTTATTCTTTCCTTTATGATTGCGGTGAAGATATGTTGTGGATGCTTGTATGGTCGAAATATTCCGGAACCGCTGGGTGAAGTAGACGAGTTGAGAGGCATTCCGTTGCCGACGTGCTGCTATCAAGTCTTCAAGGACTTCATCCAAGCGACATCCTTTGAACCATCTTCTGAATCTTGGACTATTGTATCGAATAGGATGCAATGAGCAGTCCCCAGTTACGCTTCTTCTGGTCATAGATCCCGATGGCGTGGCCGAATATGTTAATATATCTCTACGGTGTACTTTGGAGTCTTTGATGCACGTGTACGGCTTCATGTTGAGAAATTCATATGACTCGTAAAGCTTTGAATGATGATGATATCAGAAATAACCTGGTCGGGGACGTGAGGACATCCTGTGCTGGAAGTCCCCTGGTGTAATTATCCTGAGCCTATTTTCTCTTGAAAGACGTACTTCTATTGCATTTTTCGGTAAGGTGGTTGACGAATTGATGAAGGCGGAAATATTTGGATTCGTCATTTTTTGATCAATTGGTGGGAGTCGCACTTGATAGCTCCGCATTGTATCCAACTTATGGCAGCCCATGCACCCCTTCCATAGGAAATTGGAAATCTAGAAACACCGAATTTCGCTTTGTCGGCGATGTGCAGCTTCATGCAGGCCTTGGGTAGGCGGTTTTGAGTTCTGAGTAGGTGATGTGGCAGACATACTGTAGTTGTTATGTGTAGCTTGCTGAGGCGCGACTTTCCTCTTTGATTCTTCACTAACAACAACGCTTATGAATGGCTGAGCCAAATACTGCTTGTTGGTCAGGCACCTTCCAGACAAGGAGGTGGTGATATCCTTGCGCTACATCTTTGAAGAGTGGTGACCTTGTTACGGTTATGACTTCTTGGTTGGTTGTCCCTTCTGAGCTGAAAGGTTCTCGACAGTGAAGGGATTCTGCGTTGAGCCTCAGTCCCCAAGTGTGGTTTTCGTGATTATATCTTGTATAGTCGGTGGGTTAACCATGATAAAGATGTCACCATCTTTCCTCCTTATTGGTGGCTCCATTACTTCCTCCATGGGAAACTAAAATATGCACAAGTTCGGATTACCTTTGTGTATAGTGGTTGTTGCTATGATGAAGCTCTGGCTGGTATCAACAAACAAGCAGCAACGATTTTTGCAGCAACTGTGATCAGAAGAGATTGCGTTTTCATGGGAACAAAAACAAGCTGGTTGGTGCTTGGATGGATACGGTCACGATCCTTGACAGGGAGGAGTGGTGACTACGGGCACAAATCCTAGCAGGGAAGAGTGGTGGATACGACCATGGATCTTGGAAGGAAGGATTGGCAGCTACGAGCACGAACCTTGGACGACCACAACCATGAACATTGACGGGCTTTAATAACTCAGGTATGTGAGTTTATCCCCCTTTTTTTTGGTGAAGCGGTGGCTTCGGGAGAGAATGTTGAAGCGTCTATTGAAACGAAACATTGAAGCGGAGCCTGGAGCGAAACGTTGAAGCGGAGCGGCTTCTGGAGAGAAAAGTTGAAGCGGCTTCTGGAGAGAACGTTGAAGCGGAGCGGCTCATGGAGCGAAACGTTAAAGCGGCTCCTGGAGAGAACGTCGAAGCAGCTCCTGGAGCGGAATGTTGAAGCGGCTCCTGGAGAGAACGTTGAAGCGGAGCGGCTCCTGGAGAGAAATGTTGAAGCGGAGCGGCTCCTGGAGAAAAATGTTGAAGCGGCTCCTAGAGAGAACGTCGAAGCAGATCCTGGAGCGAACTCCAGTGAAGGCGCCATTAACCATTGACTTCGAAAGACAAGTTGATACGATATGACAGATGGGAAGATGGCGCACAAATAATACTGGTCGACAAGTCGTGTTTTCTCTTCCTGGGAAAGAATACGCTACTTCTGTTTGATTTTACCTTACAACTCTCAGAGTCTTGATGGTTACAATGTTGAAGCCGGAGGACGCGTCAATCAATACGCTTTCAAACTCTACACCTTTCAGGTGAGTAGTGGTTAGGAGTCCCCAATTGTATTTACCATTCGTACCTTCCAAGAGACACTGGGATTTCGGGATAGCTTCTCCAATTGAAGACAATCGCATGCCCAACGCAACACGTTTGAGGGCCGAAAATATATGCTCCATCATAGATTACACGGTTTTGTGAACGGAGTCCCCAGAAAGCATTAATACACAACTCCACCAATTGATGTTCAGTCACATTTGGATCATGATAATCTAACACCCGAATTCTGAATCCCTTGACATAATCATTCGGATGTTCGTTATTTCGCTCCCTTTGAGTTGTGGCCATGTCCATCTGAGTTTTGGCAAGAACTTCCTGTCTCTCCATTAAATCGACAATGGTAATGAGAGGTTGGTTTCCTCTAGGTCCTCCAGTCTCTCGTCCTGACGAAGAAGTGGTAGCATCCCTGGTGATGATTGGAGGCGTCATGCTCGATGGAATATTAGGAGTAGCGGTGGATCTGGCTCTGGTAATAGGAGGCGTCACCCCCGAGGGGATGCTTCTGGTGCTGCTGGTGTTGGTGATAGAGGGTATAACGCCATGGGATGTGTTGGCTGCGCTTGTGGAAGGTACATTGGTGTTGGTCATTACCTTTGCTCTCGTTGGATACGTCCACATACTCTATCTGCATCGTCGTTGGCGGGGGCACATACCTCAGACAAGGATTCAACATTTTTATACCATCTCTGAAATTGGTGGCATCTCCAAGCGAATGTTTTTAGGATCTTGCTACAACCGGTTTGCCATACTCTTTAAGAGACAAAACATCTCATTTTGCATCTTGACAATAACATCTTGATTTGCGACAACATCTTTTAATATTTTTGCCATACCTTCCATGGTGATTGGATTTCGAGCATCAGTGGCTTTGGAAGTGTTTGGGATGGCCGAGGTAACTCATGAGGCGGAAAGTTGGGATTGGTGATTGAAGTGAATTCTGGTTAACGATTGAATTTAGAACTAAGATCCACCATCTTGAGTTTGGGAAGATTGGATGAAAATCGGTAAATTGGCTTCGCAACCGAGAGATTATCTCCCACTGTGGTCGCCAATTATTTATGGGTAAAAACTGTTTCTGCTGGTTTTGGTGAATTTGGGTGTGTGGATGAGAAACAAGTCTAAACCTAAAACAAATACACTGCACGGGATTACTTTAGATTCGAGAGATCAATCTGTACAATCCTGGCCGAAACCAAGAAATGGCCGTTCCAGTCTTGCTTCGGTCACAAAGTGAAGGAGAAGGGTTGGTCTTAGGGAGGGAAGCGAAGAAGGTGTTGAGACCAGAATGGTTAATTCTGAAGGTGTGGTTATTTTATGATTTGTATCAGAATTTGGAACTGGCTTGTGGAATGTAAGCTATCAGTTCTTTGGTATTTTTCTGGATACTGTGTTGTTGTTCTAACCAAAACTTGTGTCTGGTTGAAATAGGTAAAACCTATTTATACAAGTCATATTGAACGCACCCTGATCTCGTAGAAAGTGGAAATGATGTAGTGATGGAGAAGTGGGGTCATGTGTAAATGCCAGAAACCACGTTCCCACTATGAAGGAAACGGGTTAGTTTACACCCACTGCTTATTGCCGCCACTAACTGCCTTGCTTTTTGACACTTTCTTATAATGGGCATGTTGCACGCCGCACGCAGTAATCCGCCAGACCAATACCCTGATGAGCATCCCCCATTTTGTGACATGTTTGATGTCTCGAGTGTTTTCGTGGAAAACGTGTAGCAGATTTCTATGTGTGGAAAGTCAAAGTTAGGAGACTTGCCGCAGGAAAATAGCTTGTGATGCTATTAGGCTTGGCTTGTACGGTCGCCCAAGACTTGCCACATTTCTGTCAATTTTGTGGCGAATTTGGACGGCTGAGATTGTAACTCATGAGAAAGGGTGGCCATTGATTATGACCACACTCTGTTGGCGCCTGATAATAGCACAATGGCGCCATTGGCACATGCCAATGGAGTAGTGGCATATTTAGCGCATGCCAGTGGCACAATGGCACGGTTGGCATAGTTAGCGCATGCCGGTGGCACGGTGGTGCAAGTAGCGCCTGGCGTAGCCATGGCCGCTAGATTTTGGCACATTGGTGTTAGACCCAAATATGGCTTGGCAACATTAGTTCCAGTTGCCACATCAATCCCAATGCTCTGGGTAGTATTACTTGGCTTGGTTGGCATAACAACTTTACCTAAATTAGGGTTTGGCATGCCGAAACCCTAATTCGTGTGTGTGGCATGTGGCCACGACACGGTGATGTGTTTGTGAAAACGGTGCCATAGCCATGCCAAAGGAACTATATCAAGGCCATAATGTGGAAACGGCCACAGGAGCAAGGGTTGCTATGAGTGGCTATGGTATGGCACCATTCTTAGGGTTTCCTGGGTCCCGCATGGCTATGATATGGCACCATTCTTAGGGTTTTCTGGGTCCCGCATGGCCCTTGGCATGTTGTGGGCCCGAAGTGACGTAATTTGGGCCACTACTGGAAATTAGGGTTTCGATTAACGCCACTAAAGCAAGGTCGTGTTTCTGATTAAGATACCCTAATTGAAGTCTGTTATGGCGTTGGACATGAACATAAGGTGGGTTAGCACGTATGCGCGCTATTTATGGCACGTTGGCACGTTCGACATGTTGTTGTGGCAAATTGGCACGTTTGGCATGTTTGGTATGCACGTTTAGTGCATTGTCGCGGCATGACATGTTTGGCATGCCATTAGCATGCAGAGCGGGATGACACGTTTGGCATGACATTGGCATGTTGGCACGGTTTTGGAAAGCCAATTTGGCATTGTGACCATCTGGTAATTTTGCCTCTTTTAATACTGTGACAGGTTTAGAGAGACCTGATTGGTCGATAAAAAGAGGGGTCGGCCAAGCATGGGCGTGGCCACACTTCCAGTGCGCGTAGAGGATTTAAAGCGACATGATTGGTCGATGGGAAATAGGGGCCGAAAATTATGGGCCCAGCCACAACTCATGTGTGTGTGGCGGGTTTAAGGCGACCTGATTGGTCGACGGGAAACAGGGGCCCGTCATGCAACATAGGGTGTGGCCACTTGCAAGTAGCGCCGGCTGGCCTATGGCATGGCGACACCTCCCTTTGTTGATGCTCCTATCCCGCGGCTCTTTTTAATCCTTGTTTTATGATTTTGGGTAGGGTTTTGCACCTACTAATCCATGACGGATTAGTTGCATAGTTCGCCTAAGCTTAGTTTCGACCGGAGGGTTCTAATATACTGTGCAGGGCGCAAAACCCTAATTTTTGCAAATTAGTCAGAGTAATATCTGAATCTTGTGAATCATCACAAAATTGATTGAATTATATGTGTTGACAAAAAGTTCTTTAAGTTTATTGCCAGAGAGCAGTATGTTTTTCGATTGAGTACTTTTATGCAAGGACCTTAACCTTGATACTTGGAAAGTCATGCTACTCTGCTGCGAGTGAACATAAATTGTCATGCCATATCAATATTAAGGGTTCTGTCGGGAAACATAGCATAGGAAAAATACTCGGCAGGCTCCAGCATTAGTGAGTAATGCAGCTAGGAACTTATACACTCATTAGGTTCTACACTAGTGAAAAATTCATCTAGGAGCTTGAGTTTCAATATAATATGAAGAGAGACATAGGCACTCATCAGATTTTGATATATTCTCCAAATTCCCTGCGGAATATAGATATATCAATGTTTACTACATCTGAACCCGGGTCAGGTAGATGGACTTTTACAAATTTAGCCCTGAACTAAAAATCACCATCAACACATAGTATTATTACACAACATCAAAGTCCAATTGTATCACAACTTTGACAAGAATATTATGATGATATGTATCACTTTTAGGATCAGAATCTCGCAGCAATAATGCCTCGGCGAAATTATTAACAACACAACACGACAGTGTCGCAGAACAACTTCAGAAACGACATAATAAACGACATCAGCCAAATCATGAGAAAAGTTTGACGGTCCTGCGAAAATAAGGAAGTTTGCGAGATTGATATTTATAAGATTGCGATAATGTCGCAAGTCATATCCAAAAATAAAGGAAAGATTAGCTGTCATCCACTATGTAATTCCCTATAAATAGTCGTTCAGTTGTAAAGGAAAGGGAGAGATCTTTTCTGAGTGAGAAACAAGTAAATAGGAGAGAGAAAATCTAGAGCAGTGGTTATTCTTGATTCCTTTATCTTTTCTTGTAAGATTGTTCAAAGATTCATCAATAAAATTAAGATTGTTAATCTAAAAATGAGTTGAATGTTAATGAAATCTTGTGAGGGGTGTAGTGTAGGATTTCCTGCAACTACATAATGGCGCTAGAAACAGGGACTGAAGGTTGAAAGTTGAAGATTGTTTTTGAGATTGTTCAAATCAAGAAAGTAATTAAACAAATCAGTGAACCAGTTAAAATAAAAATGATTAGAGTCAATGAAGATGACAAAAGACTGGAGTGTAATATGATAACAAAAACAATGGTTAATGAATTCCATGAAAACATCAAAGGAAGGGTACATAAACGAGATTTTGAAGGAAGGAAGGTTATGGCGGTAGAAAAGACATCACCCTTGAAAGATTGGGAAAAGCAAAAAATCACATTCATGGCAGCAGAAATACCAAAAGAAAATTTGAGCCACACATCTCCATTGGTTATTACAATACCTATTATACGAAAAGAGAAGGGGACAACAACAAAATCCACGGAAGAATGGATATTGAACAGAACTTTAGTCGATACAGGAAGTTCAGTGGATATAATATTCTATCATACGTTCAACGGAATGGGATTCAAAGATGAAGAAATGTCTTGTTCAACATATCTTGTTCATGGCTTTGGAAAATCCACAACAAAACCTAAAGGAGAAATAGTGGTGCGAATTCCACTAGGAGATATCGAAACACAAGTGAAACTATGCGTAGTGGATATGGAATCACCATTTAACATGCTGTTGGGGAGGCCATGGATACACGCAATTAAAGCTGTAGCATCAACGTTGCATCAATGCATCAGGTTCCCCATGCCAAATGGAGTGGGAGAAATTATAGGAGATATTGACAACGCGAAATTATGTTATCAAATTAAAGTAAAGCATTATGAAGGACGAGCAAAAAAACGATAATTTCGCAGAAAAATAGCAAAGGGGGCAAAGAAAGAAGAAGAATTTAGAGTGTACATGATAAGAGCAAAATAAGATAAAGGAATACCCAGCGAAATTTCAGAGGAAGGAGATGGACCTGCGAAGATGATAAAAGAGCCAACACCAATGGGACAACCCAAGGCCAGTTACACTGCGGCAGAACCAACAAAAGAAGTAAATGTTGGGACTATGGAAGAACCCCTACTACTGAGGATTGGAACCAAGATGGATGCATAAGAGGAAGAAATAACTATCAATCTTTTGCGGGAATATAAAGATATTTTCAGGGGGAGCATGGATGAGATACCTGGAATAGATCCATCAATTGCATTTCATAAGTTGTAGATTAACAAGAATGTGAGACCATTTAAACAGAGAATAAGAAAAATCACAACGACCTACCATCCTCAAATAGAAGAAGAATTACATAAAATGCTTGAGGCGGGAATTATAAGAGAAGCTAAATACCCAGAGTGGATAGCAAACATGGTTGTTGTTCCAAAGAAAAATAAAGGAATAAGAATTTGCATAGATTTCACTGATTTAAACAAGGCTTGCCCTAAAGATAGTTTTCCATTGGCGGATATTCCTCAAATGGTTGAATCAGCAGCGGGAAATGATAGAGTGTCTTCTTTAGATGGGTACAAAGGTTATAACCAAATCCCTCTCGCTGAAGAAGATCAAGAGCATACTGCTTTTTTTCGTTCCAAGAGGTTTATACTGTTATACAAAAATGCCGTTTGGTTTGCGAAATGCAGGAGCAACGTATCAAAGAATGGTAGAGAAGGTGTTCGCGAAATGGATACACAAAACATTAGAGGTGTACGTGGATGACATGTTGGTGAATAGTAAAGAAGCCAAAGATCATGTACAAGATTTGAGGGAGATTTTTGAACAGATGCGGCATCATAACATTAAACTAAACCCTGAAAAATGCATTTTTGGGGTTGCATCGGGAAAATTTTTAGGCTACATTGTATCAAAAGAAGGAATACAAGTTGATCCAGAAAAGGTACAAGCATTTCATGACATGCCAACACCAGCAACGATAAAGGATGTACAAAAATTGAACGGACTTTTAGCTTCGCTAGGAAGATTCATTTCGCGATCATAAGACAAATGTAAACATTTTTTCAATATACTCAAGAAGGGTGCGAAATTCAAATTGACTGATGAATGTGACAAAGCTTTTCAAGGGATCAAAGAACACCTTATGAATACATCTATTTTACAAAAGGCAGAACCAGGAGAAGAATTATTGATCTATCTTGCGAAAACATCACATGCTTTAAGTGCTGTGTTATTGCGAACGGACACAGGAGTAGAAAATCCCATTTATTACATCGGCAAAACATTTAATGCTGCAGAGAGGAATTATTCAAAGATTGAGAAGCTAATTTTAGCATTAGTATATGCCGCATTTAAACTTCGCATATATTTTCAAGCACACAAAATAAGGGTGCTAACAAAAGTACCAATTAAATCAGTGATGAAGAATTCAAAAAGATCAGATAGGGTGGAGAGATGGAATGCACAAGTAGGAAATTTCGAAATCAAGTATGAAATATTATCTTCACCAAAATCACAAGTTGTCGCAGATTTCTTAGCAGAATTTCCTTTAGAAGATGATGAAGCGGTGGAGGAGATGATGGATATAGAAGAAGAACATGGAGATCCAAAAGACTTATTAACAGAACCAAATATATGGCAGATATTGGTAGATGGATCATCAAATGCGGAAGGAAATGTGATTCGAATTTTTTTAATTTCACCAGAAGAAGCGAAGTTGGCTTATGAATTAAGAAGACACAGGTCAAAAAGCCGCGCAACAAATTATGAATTAAGAGATGGGTTGCTATACCGAAAATCCTTTAATAGACCATCACTAAGATGTTTGACACGAGAAGAAGGAGAAAAGGTGCTAAAAATGTTACATAGTGGGGATGCTGGCAATCATAGCGGGGGAAGATCTTTGGCACATAGAGCAAAAATGCAAGGCTATTACTGGCCATACATGCACGAAGATGCAAAACAAATATCAAGATGTTGCGAAGATTGTCAGCGGCACGGAAAGAAAATACATGCACCTGGAGCACCATTGTCATCTTCAACCAGTGTATGGCCTTTTGGAAAGTGGGGCTTAGATATTGTGGGGCCATTTTAACCAGGATCTGGACAAAGAAGATACTTAATAGTCGCAACAGATTATTTCAAAAAATGGACAGAAGTAAAGGCAGTACATCATATTCGCGACAAAGATATCTTTACATTCATATTCGAAAATATCATTTGCAGATTCGGAATTCCCGCGCAGTTGGTATCTGATAATGGGAAACAGTTTGAAGGACAGAACATATAAATGTTACTTAATCCATTTAAGATAAAATGTGGAAAGTCTACTCCCCTGTATCCACAAACTAATGGACAGGCAGAGGCAACAAACAAAACAATTGCAGATATATTAAACAAAAAAATTAGAAGGACATCATAGAGCATGGTGCGAACAAGTACATAATGCAGTATGGGATTATAACACAACTAGGAGAGAAGCTACTGGAATGTCACCTTTTTGTTTAACATACAGAGTTGAAGCGGTGTTACCAACAGAAGTTGTTATTCCGACGACAAAGAGAGAAGCTTGGGAGAAAAATCTTAGTGCGGGTTTGATCTTAAGCAAACTTGATGAGTTAGAAGAAAAAAGAGAAATAGATTTACACCATATGGAGAATTATCAGCGAAGATTAGCCCGAGAATCTAATAAACGTGTCAAAGTACGCGAATTTCAACCAGGAGATTTAGTTCTGCGAGAGACACCAATATATCAGCGAGAAAATGGTGGAAACTTAGCGAAAAAATGGGATGGACCTTACATCATTAAGGAGATAGTTGGGACAGGAGCTTATAAATTAATGGATCCAGAAGTTAGAGATGTTGGTCATAGACTTGACAGACCATGGAACAGATTGTACTTAAAGAGATATTATCCATAAGAAGCTTTGAGAAGTTACGTATGACGCAACAAAACGATTGCGAATAAACATTCAATGAAAGAATAGTTGCGAGATTATTCATATCAAAACAAGATCATGATATGCTAAACTTTCGCAGAGATAATCAGAGAACAATGACAAAAGAGAAAGGGGCGAACCTTTATGGCGTACACCCTAGTTCGTGAATAAAATTTCGCAAGAGGCAAATGTAAGACCTAAAGTACGTCATATAAGGGGGTACCTGTTGCATGGCTCAGGGAAAGGCTAAACCGCCACCGGAACCTGAGTCATGGAGATTTGGGGTCAATAAAGCCCATCCGGGAGAGGCACCTTGGATTCTCAGCTTAAGCATATGATTTAGGTTGGGCGACTAAGGTAATAAGGACTCTCCCAAGGAGTGCAGAATCTGACCAAGGCGCCGAGGTACACGGTTGAGTCAAGAGTGCCAGGGGCTTCTGGAGCATACCTTGCAATTCTTGACAAGTCTTGGCTTATACTGCACTCGGCCCGAAGAAAACCCCACTTAGGGTGCAGTCTCATAACCATACACCCTATAGGTAAAAGGGATAAGAGGCTTTGAAAACAACTGGTTGTTGTTAAGAACGGATGGGAGGAGCCAACCTTGTATGGTAGAGGTACGCCTCCTTGAAGGGGCAACCAGGGGGAGATAAGGGCGGCACCCTCCATTAGGGAGCTGATAAGTGTCTTAAGACGCAAATGTAATGAGGCTTTTTAATCGCAAGGGTATTAAGGCTTATCATATTTGTGCGACAATCCTGAAGAGGCAATAATACTAAAGAGAAAGATAAGACGAGATCAATGGGTTTTCGCATGAAAGTGCGAAGACGTCCTGCGATTTCGTCACACGACGACAATGTCATGGGGCTTTATTTTCGCAAGAATATTTAGGCCTGTCATATTGTCGCAACAATCCTGAAGAGGCAATAATACAAAAGAAAAAGTTAAGGCAAGATCAATGGGTTTTTGCATGAAAATGCAAAGACGTCCTGCGATTTTGTCGCAATGATAAGAGGTGGCATAATAAGACCTTTAATTAGGAAGGCAAAATAATACCACATGAAAAAACAAAATATTTATAAGTATTCATAACAGATCATTTCTCACAAGAAAGATAATGAGAGGCAAGTATGGGAATCAGTAAACAAGAGGCATTATCTTTCTCGCCAGCAAAATACTAAAAGAGAAAATTAATTCCAAAGTTGGTTGAAGAATATTATTCGCAAGAAATAATAAAGATGAAACAGTAAAGAAGATAGAACTAGATAAGAAACTCTTCGCCAATGTTCTCATTATCGCCAGCCTTTTCTTCATTTCGATTCTCATCTTCACCAATAATAATTTCTTTGAGAGGAACTTCTTTTTCGCCGCCATCTTGATTATCGCCAGCAATTACTTCTTTAGAAGGGATTTCTTTTTCGCTTCCATCTTGATTAGCACCAGCAGTTGCTTCCTTAGAAGGGATCTCTTCTTCATCTTCCAAAAGATTATTCTCTCCACCACTTTCATAATCATAATCACTGTCAGCAGGACGAGGAATTTCATCATCATCTACTTCCAAAGGTTCGATTGATGTAGGAGGAAGAGATTTGGACAATAAAATATCATTCACAAGAACTTAAGCCCAGAGATGAACTTGACGAAGAAGTGCTCTCTGATGATTCCTATCTTGAATATACTTAAAGTAAGCAAGATAATCAAGTCTTCTTTCTGCTCGGTCACGAGAACCAGTAAGGACATAGACGAGTAGTGCATTTTCTTTGCGAATTTTGGCATATTTAGCCCCCAAAACAGAAATGGAGGAATGAAGATTTTTCTCAGACTCTGCGAAAAGTAGAATACAAAATTTTAGTAAGATGAAGAACTCAAAAAGGAATGACAAATAAAAGATAGTTAAGGCAGTCAAACTATTATGACTACCTTCCTTTTGAGAAATAAGGTGTTGAATCAAGGTCAAACAACTATTCTCCCAACGGTCCATCGCATCATCAGATTTATCTCCAACTAAACCTTTAAGTCGAGACTGAAGATTTTTCTCTTTAGAAATGAGAAAGGCATTTTTCTTCGCAAGTGAAGAATAAGATTCTTCTAATTTGGAATATTGTTCTTTAAGTTGGTTCGCCTTTACACTTAACGATATTCTACCTTGAATGAGTGTATCTCTTTCAGCGATAGATGACTCTGTTACTTCTTTAAGTTCATTTCTCAAAGATCGAAGAGATTGTTCTTGGTCATCACATACTTTCTGAAGGATGCTAAGTTGTTGCGAAGATATCGCCATCTTGTTTAAACAAGTTCACTTCTCTTGAGATAGAGTTTTATTCTCATCTGATAAAGTTTCCATCCCTAGATTAGATTTAGTTAAAGAATAAGAGAGGCGAGATATTTCATTACTTAATAAATTTTTCCTTTGAACTAATTGGGTATTTTCATTGGTAAGATTATTTATATGATCAACAGAATATGAATAGAGGTTATCTAATTGGTTATATTGATCCGTCAAAATCTCTTTATCAACACGGGCTTCTTCAACAGCAGATTCAAATTGATATGTCTTCATTATTCGTTTCTGGTTTAAGGCTTCACATGCAAAAAAGGGATTTCAAGGACAATTAAATATGGAAAGGATAAAATCATTAGAAAGGCAAATTGAAGGCACATATAAGGAAATCATACCTCTCAGTTCATCATTCTTCTTGCGAAGATTGTCGCGATCCAGCGAAACATTCTGGAGCTTTTGATTTTCGAGACGAAGAGCATTACACTCTAAAGTCATCATTTGGAGACTCTTATTCAAGGTTTCAACCTCTTTTTCCAAAGTTGTTTGCGAAGCAGCTCTGTCAGGGCCAAAATACTTACTCAGAATTTCGCAAACACCAAACTTGACAGGATCAATGGGAGACTTCTTAACATCATCCAGAACCTCAGACAAAACTTTGAAAGCAATATCTATTCCTTCCACAGTTTCTTTCGAAAAAGGAAGAGGCTCAAGTAGAGAACTGGCAATGATAGAAGGTTGGCAAACATTATCAATAGGAGGAGAAGAAGTTTCATCCACAGAAGGATTAATAAGGGGGGTTTCAATCATTGAAAGGTCATTTGAAGGGATGAAATCCGAGGCAACCTTTTCGCGAATTGGAGATAATGGTTTAACTTGCAAAGATGTCGAAGAAGATTTTGAAGGGATAAGTAAGTGAAAGGGAACTAAGGTTTCAACGGTTTTGAGGTGGCGATATTTCTTGAGAGGTTTGTTGGCATCCTTATCACCCTGCGAATCACAATCCAGATAAGAAACAGAGGCAACAATATTGTTATTAGAAAAGAATAATGTTTCTTACTACCTTATGATCCGAAGACTTTCTTTTGTTTACAACAACCTTATGATGCGATTTGGGAATATTAGGGTCCTGAACCGTAAATTTGGTATTAGAGGCGTTTTTGCTGAAATAACAACAATATGGGAATCACATAAACAACATCAAATAAGGCAGTAAGCAAGATCAATTTCAGCAAAACCCATAAGAAAGAAAAAAAAAACTAACCTCGATGAATCCATGGAAAACACCAGCAGGAAGATTAATTCGTAAAAATTAAATTACGAACAGTGAAGATATATAGAGGGAACAGTATAGAATGGGCGAAGAATTAAGAAGATTGAAGAGGAAGATAGAAGAAAAATTACAGCAGAGGAAAGTACGGATAAAATGATGAAGTTGCAGAGAAGATGAAAAAGAGAGTAAAAAAGATGAAAAGGGAGTGTAAGAAAGTATATATAGAGGAGATTTTCGAGAAGATAAACACAATTAATGCGAAATGATGTGAGCGGTTGAAAAGAGGAGATTTTCGAGAAGATAAACACAATTAATGCGAAAAGACGTGAGCGGTTAAAAAGCAGCAGTTACAGAAGACGTGTCAAGAAACAGATGGGAGAAAGGATACGTGTGATAAATGCAGAATATGAAGTGATGGATAGCTGCGTCATTTCTCATATCATTCTCTACTTCGCAGAGAAGATATGAGAAGAGGCAAGATGTAGGATCAGAATCTCGCAGCAATAATGCCTCAGCGAAATTATTAACAACACAACACGACATTGTCGCATAACAACTTCAGAAACGACATGATAAACGACATCAGCCAAATCATGAGAAAAGTGTGACGGTGCTGCGAAAATAAGGAAGTTTGCGAGATTGATATTTATAAGATTGCGATAATGTCGCAAGTCATATCCGAAAATAAAGGACAGATTAGTTGTCATCCACTATGTAATTCCCTATAAATAGCCGTTCAGTTGTAAAGGAAAGGGAGAGATCTTTTCTGAGTGAGAAGCAAGTAAATAGGAGAGAGAAAATATAGAGCAGAGGTTATTCTTGATTCCTTTATCTTTTCTTGTAAGATTTTTCAAAGATTCATCAATAAAATTAATATTGTTAATCCAAAAATGAGTTGAATGTTAATGAAATCTTGTGAGGGGTGTAGTGTAAGATTTCCTGCAACTACATCACTCCCCAATAGTCAATACTTCATCTCACATGAAAACCACTCCCCATTACATAATGATCCGTAAACCATATGTATTTGTAGTGTGAACTACACATTAATTCTCCTCATTTTTGTCAATATAAATTGGCAAATGAACGAAAACTAGTGGGATCGTAATGAAATTCTCATAGAGATTCTTCATGATTAAAAGAGAACATATCAACTTTATTTAGATGCAATCATATAGTCGAAACTAAATACATTCATCAAGGAGTTCATAAAGATACAAGAAAACTCCTACGATATTCCACAGCGGCACTCCCCACAAAGTGTAGGATCAGAATCTCGCAACGACAACATTTCAGCGAAATTATCAACAACATAATACAACAGGGTTGCAGAACAATTTCAGGAAGAATATAATAAATGACGTCATCTAAGATCACGAGAAAGATGTGATAGTCCTGCGAAAATTAGAGATCTTGCGAAATTAATATTTGTAAGGTTGCGAAAATGTCGCATATTATACCCGAAAATAAAGGACAGATTAGCTGTCATCCACTATGTATTTCCCTATAAATAGTCGTTCAAGTTGTAAAGAAAAGGGAGAGATCTTTTTTTAGTAAGAAACAAGTAAATAGGAGAGAGAAAGTCTAGAGCAGAGGTGATTCTTGATTTCTTTATCTTTTCTTGTAAGAACATTCAAAGATTGATCAATAAAATTAAGAGTGTAAACCTAAAAATGAGTTGATTAATAATGAAATCATATGAGGGGTGTATTGTAGGATTTCCTGCAACTACATAATGGCGCTAGAAACAGGGAATGATTGAAGATTATTCTAGAAAAAGCTGAAAATTAATATTGAGATTTGTGAAAATTTAGAGTGATTGATTAAGAATTTTCCATAATTTCTTTTAATATTGTTAACATTGAAGAAATGGCTAGAAGAAGAAATACATCCGAACAACAGACTACTGTTAGAAGAAGCAAGAGAATTGCCGGGAGAGAAAGAAGTGAAATGGGAGAATCTACTAGAATGAGAAGTAATAGAGAAAATCAAATTCAACCACAAATTCAACAAACACTAGTTCAAGGGAGGAATACAGATTATGATAGGGTGAGTATACACACTTGGTAATCAAATTCGGCAGAAGAAGTAGAAGAAGAGCAACAAAACAGAAATTATAGACAAGAAGAGAGAAATCAAGAAGCAGATGAAGGAATAATTCATGGAGATGAGGAAATTGGAGCATTAGAAACGTTAAGACGAAGAATACATGAAGAAAGAAGAGCTGAGGCAGAAGAAGGTGCAAATCTAACAAGGCAAAATCACGAATTAAGGATGGAGAATATAAGACTACATAATAGAAGATTGATAAGTATTACAAAATCATATTCAAGATCGACTAGAAGAGAAATGAGGCGAAACTCACCCACAATCAATGCTGGAAACAATATTCAAGAAGAAATATCAAATCCTAATGAAGAATATCGCGAAAATAGAGAAAGAGTGATGATCGTTACGTTCCACAAAATGAAACTTTTGATGATGGGCAAAATGGTGGAAATCAAGAGAACGGACAACGTCAGGGACGAAATGACCAAGATGGCGAAGGAAATCGAGAGGAAGAAGAAGAATTTTACATGAAAGAGAAACTCAAAGAAATCAACAGACAATTGAAGAAGAAATTGAAAGACATTATGCTGAACAAGCACGTTTAATCTGCGAACGTGAAAGATTGAGAGCGGAAATGGAAGAACAAGAGCTTCAGGAGACAATTCGCCAGAACAATCACGACAATCGAGAAAGAAGGCGTACACAAAACCGGAATAACGGTAATCTCAATGAGGAGTATGATAGAGTAAGAGGATGGCTGAAAGACAGCGAATGAATTGATAAGAAATGAACAAAATCATGGAGGGGAAAATGAAAGGCATCATCATGCGAATTCAAGATAGAGATGAGGAAGAGAATCGCAGAAGAAGACGAGATGAGGATAATGAAGAAGAAATGCAAAATTTCGCGAGAGAAGATAGACATGAACGCAGAAGAAGAGAGGCGAAATTAAAAGACCAATGGATCAAGATTCAGGTGTAAATAAACAAATCTTGAAAGAATTAGAAAGAGAGGAATGCTAAATAATAGAGGAGAAGTAGGCAGAAGACAATTGGATGAAGCAATAGAAGAAGCTGCGAAAACTCCATTTACAAGGGAAGTACAATTAGGAGGAATACCACCGAAATGCAATTTGCCCGCATTAACCAGCATTTTTGATGGAACAACTTGTGCAATTCAACACATTAAAGCCTATGTGAGGTGCATGTTACAATGGGAAAATCATGATGCCGTATTGTGCAAATATTTCGCATCCAGCTTAACAGGAGAGGCGTTAAAATGGTTTGAAGGTCTACCAAAGAACACAATAACATCCTTCAATCATTTGCAGACTACATTCTTGGGGCATATATAAAATTCCTCGCGACCTGGTATAGAAGATGTGTTTGGATTAAAACAAAGGATTGGCGAAAGTTTGAAACACCTGACTAAAAGATGGAGAACTATGTGTAGCGAAATGGCTGGCCGTGTAGATGAGAGATATCTTATATTATCATTTATCAATGCTATGTTTGCAACAAACCTATTGTATGTCCAAATTTTCAGAGTCAAGAATACGATCACAATGACTGAATTGCGAGAACTTCAAGAAGAATACATTGCTCTAGAGGAAAGGCAAAATGAAATGGAATCATATCCAGTTGCGAACACCAGCTCACAAACAGCGAATGCAAGCTTATTACCCAAGCTAATAAACAGTAGCGAATACTTCGCAAGTACAACAAGAGAAGGTGACGGTAACAATCAACAGAAACTTGGTATGGGAAGCCGAGATCAAGAGAGTATGAAAGAGAAAGAAATTTCTACAATCGTGGTGGAAATAACAAGATTCAAAGACTCGATCAACCACAAGAAACTTATGGAGGTCAAAGACAAAACTATAATAGAGGACAAGGAGGTCACAAGGTAGTATGGGAAGAAATCAAGATGCCACCTCTAAATGCAAGTGTGGAGAAGATATGGGAAGCTATAATCTTGATGGAAAATATACCAACACCATGGAACATGGGAACGGAACCACCTCCAAACCACAGAAGCCATGAGTTTTGTTCTTATCATCATTTTCATGGACATACAACAAATGATTGCAGAAATGTAAAAAGAATTATTTTGAGAATGATAGATCAAGGAAAACTAAACGACTTTCTGGTAGGGCATCCACAATCTCAACCACTTCCACCACCACCAGAGCATCACAAAGTGAACACGATGAAAAAGAAGGAAACATTCTTCATAGAAGTTGGTGCAAAAGCAAAAAATCTATTCTGTCACTCTATCGTACATTCATATAAGACAATTGAAGATTTTCATGATAATGTTTTGAGTAGAGTGTTCGCAAGAGATAATGATGGAAGAGAAATTATGAATATTGCGAAAATCTCGCCACTAGAGGAATGGCAGAAACATCATTTCTTTTACCGCAGAAGATTCCCGAAGGAGAAGAGGTGCATGACAATCCATTGGTAGTAAAATTAGAAATTAATCCAAAACCGAAAGAAGATGAGGATGATGAAGCTGAAGATTCATGGGCAATTAAAATTCTAATCGATACTGGAAGCTCTGTGAACATCTTATTTTATCATACTTATAAAACCATGGGTGGAAGAGATGATGATCTTATACCATCAACATATAAGATATATGGTTTTAATGGTACTGCTAACAAGCCTAAAGGGGAGGTTACTATGCGAATTCCATTGAAGGGAATATCTTCCGAAATCTTATTCTGTGTCGTTGATGTAGAATCACCCTACAATGCGTTAATTGGTCGACCTTGGCTACATGGGATTCTAGGTGTAGCTTCAACTTTCCACCAGTGCATCAAATTCCCTCACCCCAGTGGTGTAGGAATCATAAAGGGAGATTGGGTTGAAGGAAAGAGGTGTTACGAAACTGAGATAGAATCTTGCGAAGGAAGAGCAAACAAGAAGGAAAATGGCGACACAAAATCAAAGATACACAAAGAAGTGAGAGGTTGATGGTGGATGCAATCGAAAGAAAGGAGAAGAGATGTTGCGAAACTAATGCTAGCTCAGAATAAAAATGATGAACATACCACTACCAAGGAAGCAGTAGCAGAATAATAAAAAGCAGAGGATGACAAAGGTAATAAAAACAAGAAATGTATGAATGATTAAGTTGTTGCGATACTCTCGCAATAAGTAAAATTCTCAAAAATACATTTGATTGAATGACAAAATTGAGATTGCGAAATTCAGATACAATATGATGATTTGCGAGACTCTCGCAGAGATAATGAATTTTACAGAAGAAATCAGAGAAAAATGACAAAAAGAAAGGGCAACCTTTATGGCGTACACCCTAGTTCGCGAATACAATTTCGCAAGAGGCAAATGTAAGACCTAAAGTACGTCATATAAGGGGGTACCTGTTGCATGGCTCAGGGAAAGGCTACACCGCCACCGGAACCTGAGTCATGGAGATTTGGGGTCAATAAAGCCCATCCGGGAGAGGCACCTTGGATTCTCAGCTTAAGCATATGAGGTTGGGCGACTAAGGTAATAAGGACTCTCCCAAGGAGTGCAGATCTGATCAAGGCGCCGAGGTACACGGTTGAGTCAAGAGTGCCAGGGACGTTTGAAGCGTACTTTGCCATTCTTGACAAGTCTTGGCTTATACTGCACTCGGCCTGAAGAAAACCCCACTTAGGGTGCAGTCTCGTAACCATAAGCCCTATAGGTAAAAGGGATAAGAGGCTGCGAAAACAACTGGTTGTTGTTAAGACTGGATGGGAGGAGCTAACCTTGTATGGTAGAAGTACGCCTCCTTGAAGGGGCAACCAGGGGGAGATAAGGGCGGCACCCTCCATTAGGGAGCTGATAAGTGTCTTAAGACGCAAATGTCATGAGGCTTTTTATTCGCAAGGATATTAAGGCTTGTCATATTTGTGCAACAATCCTGAAGAGGCAATAATACAAAAGAAAAGATAAGACGAGATCAATGGGTTTTCGCATGAAAGTGCGAAGACGTCCTGCGTTTCGTCGCAAGACGGCAATGTCATGGGGCTTCATTTTCGCAAGAATATTTAGGCATGTCATATTGTCGCAACATTCCTGAAGAGGCCATAATACAAAAAAAAAGTTAAGGCAAGATCAATGGGTTTTTGCATGAAAGTGCAAGGACGTCCTGCGATTTTGTCGCAATGACAAGAGGTGGCATAATAAGACCTTTAATTAGGAAGGCAAAATAAGACCACACAGGAATGAGATTTTGAAAAGAATCAAAATTCACTTCGCATAAGATTGCGAAGTTATACATAATTAACCGCGAAATTGAGACATAAAATAAGAATTTTTTTATGAAATCTCTCATTTGGATTCAAATAACAGAGGCAAGTATGGGAATGTATGAAATTAGAAAATGTTATTTGTCTCCATATGATATATTTACTCAAAGATTCAAGAATTAACGATTATATTGATTAACTGTATTGCAAAGAAGAATTGTTTTAATGAATGCAGGTCAAAATAAAAAAAAACACAAATATACAGAAAGAAGAAATAAATGTACAAGTATTACAAATAATCAAAGAAAGAAATAAAGACTACTTCTTAGTTGATCCTTCATTATTTTCATCAGACTTGTTCCCTTCTTCGTCTGCGTCGGAATCTTCATCAGCATCAGAACCTCCATCACTATCAGATTCTTCATCGTCAGCTTCGCTATAAGAGATAATCAAACTGGGAGTATTCTGTGGGATTTTTTCCAAGAGACAAGGATAATCAGAATGTGGGATATTATAATCGTCACAAACCATTTGGATAGTTTGATTGCGAAAATGCATAGCATCATTCTTAAAATTCGCAACAGTGATCTTGATTTGATTCTTTAATCTTGAATACTTGTCGTTGCGAGAAGAAAGATTCTTTGCGAGTTCCTCCTTTTCAGCTTCGAGTTCTTCAATCTTTTCACGATATATATTTTTAGAATCCGCGAGCAAAAGACAATCAATTATTAACTTTATGAAAATTCATAAGAAGCAAAAGATTAGTAAAGAAGGGCAGTTAGTAACCTTCTCTGTCAGAAATCATATCTCTAATCAAGGCTGTATGATCAACTTGGAGACTAACGTTTACACCTAAATATTTTCTAGCATCATCTAAGATTTTCGCATCCCAAACAAATTCATCCTCACTACTTATAAGAAGACGAGAACGAATTTGATTTTCCCTTTCATCGAGTTCGATGTTCTTGCGGTTAGCTTCATCTCATTCAAGTTGAACTTCAATAAGATCCTCTTGGAATTTCGCCAAAGCCTTGGCACCTTGATCAGAGATGCGATCCTGATCATCTATGAGACCGCTAATTTTGGTTTTTAACTCATTGGTTTTCTCTTTAGAATCAAGAAGGAGACGCTTAAATCGGTTGGCTAAGCCTAAACTAGATATATGGTCAATTTCTAAGAGGCGAAATTTAGATCTAAGCTCATTTAGAGAAAGAGATGAAATTCTATCATTTGAGAAGCTATTTAAGGAATTGTTAAGACGCTCAAGAAGGGTATCATTATCCAAGGCATTAGGAAATGAACGAAGAAGGGTAGCTTCATCAGAAAGACCATAAATGTCTGCAAAAAGGATCATTTAAATAAGATAAAACAACAGGATGAATGAATGAAGGGAAAAGAGAAAAGTAACATACCGTAAAGCTGATTATTAGCTTGCTGAAGGCTAGAGATTTTGTTCTTATACGAAGAAGAATCAATTTCTAATTGTCTATTTTTCTCGCGAAGACCTTTAACTTCAGCTTCCAATTCTTCATTCTTTGTGCGAAATTGAAGATTCTTTTTTCAAGATTTTCGCGTCTTTCTCTAGGTCTGAGGCAACAGCAAAAGAAGCTTTTCCAGCCTGCGAGAAAATATAAAAATATTAATATAGAAAGAAATTTTGAGTTATGACAATAAAGAAATAAAGGGTTAAAAATATACCAGACTATTAAGGGAATGCAAGAAGTCGGGAGTCACTGATCTAGAAACTCCACGAAGAGAACTATCACCATCCAGTAAAGGGACATCGCAAAGTGTAGCGAGAGACTTGCAGGTGTTGGCGAATTGGCTATCTCCCATTCCTTGCAGAGAATCAGAAAAGAGGCCAGAGAGCTTAGCCATAGAAGATTCAGGTGGAAAATCTTCACTTGCGACAAGATCATCATTGTCCTCATCATCCTTGTCACTTTCAAATTTTCTTGAGGAGGAATATTTGAAGGAGAAGAAGAACGGACTTTCCTTTTCTTTGAAGGAGGAGCAGTTGATTTTTCTCTGCGAAGAGCACCTTTACCTTTATCACCAGTCTTCGCAACATCAGCAGCTCTTCTATTTCAGCAATAATCTTCACACACAGATAGAAATAAGAAATGGAAGAAACAGTATACAGTTTAAAATCATAAGAGAAAATTTCTTACCTCATCTGTGTATGAGCGAAGAGCTAACAGAGTACTAGCTTTCCCAGTCCTGTTATAACTATCTTTCAGTTTTTGGATCTGCGGAATGTCGCAAGAGTTAGCGAACAGAATAATAAAAATAAATAAAGAAATATAAAGTGAGTTAAATGGAAGAAACATACCTCTTTCTCTTCTAGGGCCAAGAGAAAAACCAGGTTGATAAGCAGCGAGATTGCAGGAAGAACATTTGACCAGCAAGTAGGGTCCTTTTAGCATTAAAGGAAAAAAACACCATTTATCATCTTTGGATGGCGAGGAGTTGTGTTTTACCAGAATGCCAGTCAATATCTTGCATGAGAATTTTGGTTCATCATGTTATCTTTCCTTTTAATCGATACCCCAGCGAGTATTCTCTTTCTTCTTGGAGATAAGTTCATAGTTCTCAAAAGAACTCGCTACGTTGTATTTCTCAGCAATTATCTCTAGGTTGAGAATTTAGGATCCCTAAGTTCTTGGAGTACAGAGATCCTCTACCAGCACCAGGGTTAGCGAAACTCTAAGCATCAGACGGATGCAGTCCCCACTCAGTTGGAAGATAGCTCGCGAAAATCCTGAGTGAGCGAGAATTCATAAAATAAAGGAAGATTGGGTTATAAGAGGATGGGGGAGACCTGCGAGAATCTGACCTAGCGAAATTAGATTGATGATCATCACAATACTGATCAGAGAAAAGTTTGACAGAAAGAATTGATTTGGCATTTTTCACCAGGAATGGTGGAGAGTGTGAAACCTTATAAGCAAGATCTTTTGGACATATTTTAAACTCTTCTCATGTCTATGAACACTTGGAGCCATATTTGAATATAGAGTATGGGAATGAATAAAAAGTAAGAGGATTAAAGGGGGGGAAAATTACAGCAGCAGAACTTGCAGAAGAATAACAGAGTTGCAGAGATGAGAGAATAAAAATAGAAGAGAAAGTAAAAAGAAAAGTGGAAAGAAGAGTAAGAAGAGTATATAAAGGAGATTTTTTTTACTCGAAGAAAAAACACCATTAAGACGAAAAGACGTGAGCGGTTGAAAAGCAGCGGTTACAGAAGACGTGTCAAGAAACAAATGGAAGAAAGAATACGTGTGATAAATGCAGAATATGAAAAGATGAACAGCTGCGGCGTTTCTCACATCATTCTCTACTTTGCAGAGAAGATATGAGAAGAGGCAAGATGTAGGATCAGAATCTCGCAACGACAATATTTCAGCGAAATTATCAACAACACAATACAACAGCGTTGCAGAACAATTTCAGGAAGAATATAATAAATGACGTCAGATAAGATCACGAGAAAGATGTGATAGTCCTGTGAAAATTAGAGATCTTGCGAAATTAATATTTGTAAGGTTGCGAAAATGTCGCAGATTATACCCGAAAATAAAGGACAAATTAGCTGTCATCCACTATGTATTTCCCTATAAATAGTCATTCAAGTTGTAAAGAAAAGGGAGAGATCTTTTTTGAGTAAGAAACAAGTAAATAGGAGAGAGAAAGTCTAGAGCAGAGGTGATTCTTGATTTATTTATCTTTTCTTGTAAGAACATTCAAAGATTGATCAATAAAATTAAGAGTGTAAACCTAAAAATGAGTTGATTAATAATGAAATCATATTAGGGGTGTAGTGTAGGATTTCCTGCAACTACACAAAGATTTGGTAATTAAGCACAAGTTCAAAAAAGAACTCTTCCCCATAAAATGTCATTCCCGAAAGAACAACAAGAGTGACCTTACCTTTACAAGAAAAGATGGATTTCTTTGGACATTAACAAATTACATGAAACATGAATTTGTATCCAGAAAACTCAATTAAATTAAACACAAGAGAACCCATGATTAATTTAATCGCAAAAGCTCGGAGCCACATAGTACTGTCACATAGAAGTGGATCAGGGAAAGATCAATACTGCGGAATATACAAAGATTCATTCTATTTTTCATCAATATTTGCATAAAGACATATAATAGACTTAATATTTGCGATCAAAGTTCATCATATCTTCAATCAATATTTGCATAATGACATAATAGGTTAACTTTTGACATATATGTGACAATCAAAGTTCACGGACGCAAACACACATATCCCATAATATTTTTTGCAATATATGAAACCAATAAAGATTAATACTGCAAAATCATCATCCAAATAAACTTTATAATTTAAATAAATAAATCTAAAAACATTGCAAGATGAAAATTGTTGGTAATAGCTATGTGTACTCACAATAATTGTTATTCCAAACCCTAGTTATCCTTCTTAATACACAAGAATAAATTATCATAAGAAGTTTCCTAGACATTAAGAAATATAACTCCTAGGAAGAACGCAACCAAAAGTCATCAGACATGACCAGCAACCAGAGATCGAATACAAACAAGTTCATCAGTTGCTTTCTTCGGTTCGTTTTTCAGAAATTCAAGAATTTTAGTTTCAATTCCAAGTTGTTCATGTACGACCTCAAAATCTCGAAGAATATTTCCTACCAATTGAGATGACATCTGAACTGAAAGTTTGTTTTTATGATCAACGGTATGAGCAAGTTATGAAAACAGGGTTCTCGTGAAACTCAATAACCTTGCTCTTTTCAACTTTGTCTTCCTTTTTGCATCCATCCATTGTGCACACCACAAAGATTCAAGAGAACTTTTGACGTTACGGAACGTGTATGTATCAGGAGAAGAGGAAAACCATGATACATATATAAGAGTGCTTCATAGGGAAACCCTGGGGTTACTCGTTTACGTTCGGTGAGGGTCGGGTGCACAATCTTCCGTGATTATGAGCCAGGCTCATAACCAAGAAGACAATGGAGACCCCCTTTTTTTTAAATATGTTTTGATGGAAACATATTCTAATGACAGAACAACTTAGCTCAGAAGTGAGCATAAAGTAGTTGTTGAGATCAACAGATTAACTATCATTAAGAAGACAAAACATGAGTTTTCAAGGTAAGCAACAAAGAGACTATTATCAAGAGTCATTGATCAAATATATTACAATATGTAATAATTGACTGGAGCAGGGCTCAACAGTAAGATGACCATTTTATTCAAAAAATACAACAAGGTCCACTTTCTCAAGACAATGAGCTTCTTGAGAATTATGAGCATCTTCACACGGTTCCAAAGAGGATGCTCACTTGAGCAGTCAAGTTGTAATTTGATGAGCATATTGCTCATAAAGAGTATTGACATATTCACCTTTTCTTTCTTGAGGATCTTCAGAAAAGTCAATAGGATTAGTCACAACAGAATTAACAAGAGGAGGACAAGAATTACCTGAAGTTGCTGCCTTCCTTGCCTTCTTTATGCTTCACTTGAGTCTATTTATATTGGTCTTTAGTTACGAGACACGATTATTAATGTGAATGTATTCATGGACAAATACTTTAGATTCAAGACTTTCTTCAGCGAGGACAAGAAGTTTGGAATATTTTTCTTCTTTCAATAGCTTCTTTTCTTCACAACGCATTTTGAAGAGTCAATCGTCCATATAACATTCTTCCCTCTACAATTGTGAATGGTTTTGGTGTCATATTTACAACCAATAATTGGCTCATCACAACACTTTTCTTGATTGCAGACAAGACCTTTAACACCAACATAATGAGAAGCAGGTTTGATTACTTCTTTAGACATCCACACAAGAATGTTATGAAGTTTTTCATTCCGCAATCGAAAACGACATCTCCTTTCAAGATGACCTTTGTTTCTGCAATAATAACAGTTGAAGGGAATGTTTGTGATTGTTCTCATATGAGCGGTTTTTGAAGATTGACAATCTTTGTTCCTAAGAACATCAACTGCTGAAGGTAGTTTTTCACTTTTGATGTCAGTGAAATTTTCACTTAGGAATTTGTCATTAGCACACACAAAATTAATCTTACTAGAACTTGGAGCGTCTATTCCTTTATAGCCCAGACCACGTGTATCACTATGTTCTTTACATGCTCCCAGCATAGTGGATAATTTTGTAGAGCTAGCATTGAATCTTTTCAGATTCTCTTCCAGTGATTTGACCTTATCAAGAGAAGTAGCTAGATCATTCTCCAACTGTTTTTCTCTGGAGAGAAAGCCGATTTCTTTGTCATTAAAACATTTTTGTTGAGAGTCATACCTTGCTTCAGTTTCTGCAAGTCTTTCTTTCAATACAGAGAGATTTCGACGAAGATTCTCACATTCAGAGCTTTTTGAACGCACATCTTCTTCTCGATCTTTAAGAAGAGATTGTAAGAGTTTATAACCACAATCATATCCCATAAAGAGTTTTCTCAATTTCCTGTTTTCTTGACAGAGAGGAGTCAGAAATTCAGCCAGGCAAGCTGTTGACTTCTTTTTCTTTATGTGTGAACACGTAAATCACGAAGGCATCTATATGTTCACAAACAATGTTCGAACTCTAGGTACCGTCTCACACTGATAATACGATTGCATTGATTCCTTGGCTCAAAAACCCTCGGGTTTATCATAGCCTCATCTAATAACATTGCGAGGGGCGTTTACGCAGGGAAGATAAAGAAAACAAAATATAAAAGTAAAACTCAAGGAGCGTTAGGCGAATATAAAGTGCTAAAATGTAAATAAGACAGGTATTTACGTGGTTCAGCACTAAGGCCTACATCCACGGGGTTGTTGTTTCACTATATACTTGATGGTTACAGGGATAGTCGAGCGACTTTGGAGTTTACATAGGACTGTATATTGTAAAGGACTAACTTACACTCGCAATCTTTCTCTCTCCTTCCCTCCCTGATTTTTCCGATCCCCTCACTCTTGGTGGAGAGGGGGTATTTATAGGGTTAGAGTGTGGGACCCATCTCTGAGGGCCGTTGGAACCTTATCTTCTTGTGTTTTGTGTCCATCACGCGGGGGTCTTCGTTCATTACTTCATAACGCAGAGTCGTCCTCGTTCGTTCCACGGGTTGATCGACACGTCTGCTGCTCAGAGTGTTTAATGCGGGTAGTTGAGGCGCCTGCTCGTGTCAGGAAAGTGTCTTCTGCCCCTGTCACATCCATGTCAGTTCACCTTCTCTCCACCGTTGATCTTGGCTTCTTTTGGGGATAAGATAAGGTAACTCTTCGGGAGTTATTTGGTGCTCTGCAGTACATCGTGTTACCGGTACATCTTTTAACTTCTGCCCTTAGATTTGTTCGGGCAAAGATCCAACGTCGACGGGATGGGCTTCTTGGATATGGGCGTGTGTCATCATGATTTGATGACTTTGTCCGCATGCTCTCCACGTATCTTCCTATATACACGTGTTTGATGATGAAATATGTGCACACAATTTGCCCCTTTTCTTCGGGATTGAGTGTTTAGTGGGAGCATTGAAGAAAACAGTCGTTACATATTCTTCCTCTCTCCTAATAACTTCTCCTAGATACTTGGGCATGTTTCTTATTCGTGCATTAACTGCTCATTTAATGGGAACGTTTCCCATTCCTCCCTTAACTTCCTTCTCTTTCTTTCGAGTATATTAAGGAGGGGAGAAAACTTAATTTCATTCTCCTTGAAAATTAATTTCATTCTCTGTCAGTCTTCATTCTTTGCTCTTCAACCATTAAATTCTCTGTCTTAGCATTAATCACGCTCACTTCTTCATTGTTTCTGGTTTGTTGTCCTCTTCCTGCTGCTGTTTGTGGTGGTAAGGTTTATTTTCTTTGTTCCTGTTGTTTTAAGCTGTGTTGATTGTAAATTTTCTGTTGTTGATCGTATTGTAGCCTCCCATTTCTGCTGCTGTCGTCCCTTGTTTGTGATGAAGAACCTCTTTTAATGCTTGTATGCTAGTTTTCCCCTGTTCTTCGTCTCAAATCGAGGAGGCCATTGTTTTACTTGTATTGATTGTACTTTTGAGTTTAGGGTTTTAGGGTTTTTGGGAATTTCAAGCATGTATGCTAGTTTTAGGGTTTCTGTGCTATGTTGAGATGGACTGCTAATTTTGTGGTTTTTTGATCTTTGGTGATGTCCTTGTGTTTGTTTCTAACTTGTTTATGTTGTACCTCTTTGCAGCCATGTCTGACCGTCCACGGATTCCTTATCAAACTCCGGGTTCTAGTCAGCCGAGATCCCCTCCGCGCAGAGAGTCTCAAATGGATCCCCGTGGTATTAGAGTTTCTTTTTCTGGGGAGAAGGCCTCTCCTCCTAGGAAAGAGGGTCCCTCAAAAAATCCTTCCGGGTCTCGAAACGCTGCTGATCGTGCGGTTTCTCGTCCTCGTGATGACGTTAGGTGTACGCAGACACCTCCTCGTGTTTTTGCCTTTGATGTTCCTCCTCTGCGTTCAGTAGTGCCCGTGCAGCACCCTCTGCCGCCGCCTCCAGTACTTTCTTTCAAAGGGAAGAACTCCAAAGGTGTTGTTCCGAGAGCCGAATCGTCTAAGAATCCTCCTTTGAAAAGAAAAGCTTCTGAAGCTTTTGTTGGTTCATCCGATCCCGCAGAAGGGGATGAGGCTTCCCTGGTGATACGCAGCGTTTCGGTCAGCAAGAAGAAAGTCACGTTTAAACATATTGACCTTGAAGTTTTCAAGGAGAAGCATGAGCTTCAAGCCTTCGAGGTTCGTTTCTATGCCCCTGAGGATGATATTACTTACGAGCTCATCTCGAAGTATCAGTTTGATGAGTTTCACTTGTTGACTACGGTTGGAGCCTTCGAGGTGGACCTTATGCTTCCGTTGTACAAGTCTGGTGACTCATTTTATTAAGATGTGCTCGCTGGTCGTGAAGGCTCATCCACCAATACTCACAGTCGTTCTGTGTCGCAATTATCGGGAAATTATCTCCGTGCACTGAGGGAGTGTTATCTGCGGAGTAAGGGGGAGACGACGATGACGTGTTATGTTTCAAATCCCGCGGAGAGGGAATGGTATACTCCTGAAAACTTCAACAACTCCTTTGGTGATTACGTCAATAGTAGGAACCGTAAACCGTGGAGTGTTATCCTTCGGAATCTCGCTGCTCCTCGGGGCGAAATTCGTCTGTTAAGTGAGGTCAGCGATGCCAAACTGAAGTATGTTCCAGGCACCGAGGGGTCTAGTCAGCGGAAACTTTTTCCGGCACGTGAGAGGGTCAAGCGTGACCATGACTATGAGTGGCACGCTACTGTTATCGAAGTTGTTGGTCCTTGGGCATACGGTTGGATTCCCGTTCCACACGGTTGGCGTCCTTCTGAGAGTAGCAGGCCACGTGAATCTCCTCCTGCTCATTATGGAGATTTCTGTCCCTGGCGTCTAAACTTCGCAGGTATGAACTTTCCTTATTCCCTCGACGTCGTTGAAGGAGACGAGGAGGAAGGTTCTGGTGCTATACTTCCACCGAAGAGTGCCACTACTGCCAAGGTATGGTTATTGCAGATTCTGGCCGCGCCTCTCCTTTTTTTGAAAATCAAACTGTTCGAAAAAATAACTCTGTGGAACATGTGTTGGTTTGCAGGTTTCGAAGAAGAAAAAGATTGGGCCGAAGCAGTCTTCTACCATTGTGATGGGTGAGGCTGAGGTTCATGAAGAAGTTACCAGTCCGGTAAACGAAGAGTTTGCCGAAGATGAGGAGATTTCTGATGGGAAAGAACGCATTGATACTTCCCCTCCTAATGTCGAGGAGGATATTGGTGCGGGTTGTGATGGTGATGGAGGGAGCATTGTAACCATGTGCTGTATCAGTTCTTTAAAGCGAAATCATTGAAGCTGGAGGCTAAGCTTCGTCACAGAGAAAAGGAATTGTCTGCGACTGAGGTGGAAATAGAAGAACTGAAGAAAATCCTTAAAGAGAAAGAAAGGCTGGGTGAAGCGGAGGCTGGTCTTCGTTCAGAGCTTGCTGTCGTTCGCGCTGAGTTAGAGCAAACTCGCGTCCAAGTTTCAGCTTTCACAGGTTTGGTTCTTTTTCCTCTTTTACCCTCGCAGTGCGTCGTAATTCCTCTATAATACTTAGTTGTTCTGTCTGAGTCTCCCCACCCTATCTCCAGTGGGTGGCGTCCCCGAGCTGATATGGCTTCGAAACGAAAGGGCACGGCAAAAGTCTCGTATCAAAGAGATGGTCGAGAAAATTAAGAGCGAAGCCAAAAAGTGGGACGCTCGGGCTGAGGTATGGCGCGCAAGGCATGTTCAAATGGTTGATATGCAGAATCTGTATAACCATGACCGTACTTTGTTCAATGGTACACTGCTGTGGACACGTGAGAATCTGCGGGAATACCGTGAGCGCACTTCATTGTTGGAGTCTAGGATACATCTTCTGGAAGAGGAATTACGAAAGGCTCACTCTCTTCCTTTTCCGGGAGTTAAGGAGAGCATGATGTGTCTTACCATAGAAAGGGACGATGCCCGAGCCGAAGTTGGGGCTCTAAGCAAGGCCCTTGCTGCGTCTCGCGCTGAAATAGCTCGCCAGGCTGAGTCTGAGAGAAATCTTGAAGTATGTATGTACAGACTTAGCAAAGGGGTATCAGAGATAAACAACGAAGTCAACCACCTTCGTCACATGGATTCGATGAAGCGGGTAGAATTAGATGCCAGTCAATTTACTCTCACCAACCTTCAACTAGATTATAATAAATTATCCGCGGAATATGACCATCTTGATGAAGCGCGAGATGCGGTTGTTAATGAGTATGAAGAGGCTTCGGCTTGTGTCGAAGGTATAACCCTATTTCATCGAGTGTGATTGTTTCTTTTCTGTGCTAACTCCCTGGTGTTGTCTTTTTCAGAGCTCGAGGGACAACTCCGCGTTGCAAATGAAAAATTTGAAAAGGCTCAATCTTCCTTAGCGCAGCAGGAAGAACAGACTAATCATTTTAAGAGTTTGGCGGCATCCCGCGAGGAGGCCGTTGGTGCTGCTTCTAAGAAGTGAATCGTCTATCTTCGTTGTTATCCCAAGCCCAACAGCGGACGACAGTTATTATGCATAAGGCTCGGTGTCAATTGGCTGAGGAGACAAACAAGATGCTGGAGAAGATTGAGCTTGGCCTTAAGACCGAGCATGGCCTCGTGAAGAGCTATCCGCGTCGTCCTCCTTGCCTGGCTCCTCGGGACCCTCATCTGGTGGGAGCGTCCCTTCAACTCTTCGGAACAACCCTGCTGATGGGGCGGCATCATCTAAGTAGAGCGCGGCATCATTATCCTTCCGTTAGATTTTGCTAGTATTTTGTAAAAAGAATATTTTTGATGTGTATTCCTTGTATTGGCCTTGCCGCTTTTTGTAACCAACCTTTATGAAATGGATCATTTTTTTGATATACCTGCAATATCAGTTTGTTGTTTATTTTAAGCATTGTGATGAAGGACGCTAAAAACAAAAGAAGAGTTTTTTAAGTGTTTGGGTGCGATACCGAAGGGAGGTACCTTCGTGATCGTCTTGAGACCTGTCACCCCGCTGGCGAACCCTTGGCCAGAGGATTCCCAGACGGGGGGGCCGAGGCAACGTTCTAGGATATGGGGTTAAAATATTTACATACACCCATTCCGTCGACCCGTTGCCTTAAGATTGGTTGGGTATCTCTTTCTGCTGGGTGCCTTCCCCCTGGTCTTACACTTATGGACACTGATGGGGGAGCCCTGAGAGATTGTAGATTAACTACTTTCCCCAATATTGTTGATAGGTTTTGTTTACTTGAATTTTAGAAAGCTTGTTTGATTGATAGGTTGAGGCCTGCAATTCCTCGTCCAGAGATAGAAACATGTAGAGCGGTCACGCTGCCTTCTTCTTCTTCTTCTCACAGATGCAAAGCTGCGTTGCTCCTATGGGTAATATGGTTTAAGCCACTTAGCATTCCAAGGATGCCGGAGGACCTCGCCTTTCAGATTGCGAAGGTAGTAGGAACCGTTTCCCGCAATGTCGTGTATTATAAAAGGTCCTCCCCACGTAGGTGCTAACTTTCCCCATCTCTTTCTCGTTGATACTGTGGGATTGTTCTCAACACATACTGCCCCTCTACAAAATTTCGAAGCTTTACCTTTTTGTTGTACTCCCTTGCTAGTCTTCGTTGATAATTTTCCATCTTCTGCAATGCTGCTTCCCTTCTTCCTTCTAGATCGTCCAATCTCTCTAACATCATGTCTGTTGTGAGATTTTTCTCCCATGCTTCGGTCTTTGTGGTTGGCATGAGGATCTCTGTTGGGATGACTGCTTCAGCTCCATAAGTGAGGAGAAACGGGGATTCCCCAGTGGCAGATCTTTGTTGTTCTGTATGCCCATAACACATTATGCAACTGTTCACACCATCGCCCCTTATGTTCGTCTAATTGTTTTTGAGGATAAGGGCGAGGGTCTTGTTAGTGGCTTCCGCCTGTCCATTGCTTTGAGGGTATATGGGGGTGGATTTTTCTTCCTTATTTGAAAGTATCGAAGAGCATGTCTATGTTTTTCCCCTGTAATTGCTTACCATTATCGGACACGATTTCTGCTGGTATGCCGAACCTGCAAATGATGTTCTGGAATATGAAAGTAAACACATCCACGTCTCTGATCCTGGCTAAGGCTTTAGCTTCCACCCATTTACTGAAGTAGTCCGTGGCTACTATCAAAAATCGTCTTTTCCCTGACCCTTCGACGAAAGGCCCGACGATATCTATGCCCCATTTTGCAAATGGCCACGGGCTATCTACAGAATTTAACATTGTTGCCGGCGCGTGTATCTTTTTGGCGAAGCGCTGACATTCTTCACACCGTCGGGACATCCTTGCGGCATCCTGTATCATTGTGGGCCAGTAATATCCTTGCGTTTTTGCTTTGTCGGCTAGTGATCTCATGCCGCTATGATTCCCTGCGTCACCATAATGGATGTCGTTTAGAATTCGATGCCCCTCTTTCCGGGATAAGCAACGTAGTAACGGTCCGAGGAAGGATTTCTTGTACAGGACCCCATCCCGGAGATCATATCTTCCTACTTTGGAGAGTATTTTCCTAGCTTGTTTATGATCCGCGGGTAAGCTTCCCTTTTCGAGAAACGCATGGATCACCATTCTCCAATCATCTTCGTTGCTGAAGTCTTCGTCTTGATTTGCTCTTGACAGGATATCTTCTTCGTCAAAATCGTTATGGATGTCTTCTCCTACCTGGTCTTCGATATTTTCTTCCACTGTATCTTGATTGGTAGCGAAGGAGAATTGAGATGCAATCGAAGGCTCGTATACCCTTGTTATTTTAATAGCTTCGACGCTTTTATCCTTCAGCATGGATGATATATATGCTAGGGCATCCGCGTGCCTGAGATCCCTTCTGCATAAGTGCCGGAACTTGATGTTCGGAATTTGTGATGCCAATGTTTGGACCAAGGCCATGTAAGCTGAGAGGGTGTCATCGTACACATTGTACTCGAGCCCTATTTGCCGTATGACAAGCTGCGAATCACTTGTCAGTCTTACATCGGTTACCCCCATTTCTATTATTACACGGAGGGCATGTACGACTGCCTCGTATTCGACGATGTTGTTGGTATGCTCTTTGAATTCTAACCTGAGTGCCTGTACAATCCTTTCTCCGGTTGGGGTGGTGATGACAATGCCTATTCCTGCTCCTTCCTTATTTTTGGAACCGTCGACGAAGACTTCCCATTGTCTTTGACTCGCGGGTTCGAGGATATCCATTGGATCCTTGCTTTCTTCCTCGGCTTCTGGTATTCCCTTAATCTCTTCGTCGTTGTCCAGGGGGAGGTCTGCTAAGAAATCCGCCAAAACTTGGGATTTTCGAGAATGTTGAATTTCATGAATGATGTTGAATTGGTCCAGGTGGGTGTTCCACTTGGCTATTCTGCCCACTTTTCCCGCGCTTTTGAGGACTGCTTCCAGTGGTGCTTTGCATGGGACCCGGACGAAGTGAGTTAGGAAGTAGGTTCTCAGCTTTTGAGTAGCCCATACCAATGCTAGGATAAGCTGTTCGATCTTTGTGTAGTTCCTTTCCGCAGAATTGAGGGTCTTACTGACGTAATAGATAGGCTGTTCTATCTTCGTATTGGTTTTGACCAACACTGCGCTGACTGCGTCTTCTGTTGCTGCTATGTACAATGCCAAAACCTCATCAGGATCCGGCTTCTGCAGGATCGGAATTGAAGCTAGGTGTTCTTTGATTTTTTGGAAGGCTTCTTCGCATTCTGCGGTCCATTCAAACTTGCTCCCTTTTTTTGAGAATATTGAAGAAATGTTTGCATTTGTCCGAGGATCGGGCAATAAATCTGCCCAAGGCTGCGATGGACCCATTGAGTTTCTGCACTTCTTTTAAATTCTTCGGGGATGGCATTTCTACTATGGCCTGAATCTTACTGGGTCTACCTCAATGCCCCTTTTTGTTACCAGATACCCGAGGAATTTCCCCGAGGTGACGCCGAAAGTACATTTCTCTGGATTCACTTTCATGTGATGTTTTCTCATTGCTTCGAAGATATCTCTCAGATCCTGGTGGTGATCTTTGCGCAGCTTACTTTTGACGAGCATATCGTCAACGTAGACTTCTAAGGTACTACCAATCCATGGCCTGAAGATAGCATCGACCATTCTTTGGTATGTTGCCCCTGCGTTTCGAAGTCCGAAGGGCATTCTAGTGTAGCAATAAAGGCCATGTGGGGTGTAGAACGCTGTGTGTGGCTGATCTTCTTCTGCCAGGGCTACTTGGTTGTAGCCAGAATGTCCATCCATGAATGACAGTTCTTCATATCCTTCTACTGCTTCTACCAGCTGATCTATGCTTGGCAGGGGATACTGTCCTTTGGACATGCCTTGTTGAGGTTAGTAAAATCGATGCATATCTAACCCCTCCATTTTTCTTAGGAACGACGACCATGTTAGAGATCCATGTAGGGTACTTGACTTCCTTGATAAATCCTGCGTCTAGTAGTTTCCGAAGTTCTTTTTCCACTGCCTTATGATACTCGGTGCAACTTTTCTAATTTTCTGCCTGAACGGGGGTGTGCCTGGTATGATGCGTAGCTCGTGTTGGATTACTTTCGGGTCAATCCCCGGCATATCTCCTAGCTTCCAGGCGAATACATCCGCGTATTCTTTAAGTAATTTGGTTAGAGAATCTTCTCTTCTTTCGTCCATTATGGTCCCTACTTTGATCATCTTCGGGTTTTCTTCCGTTCCTATGTTGATTTCTTTTACGGGCTCTACTGGCGTGAACACCGGCTTCGGGTCCCCGAGGACTGGGACGTTCTTTGATTGCTATTTGGTATGTTTCTGTCCTTCGTTGGCTGCTGAAGTACTTGTCTCTGTGCTTAGTACATTATCATCTTTTGTCAAGCCCTTTCCTGTAGTTTTTGAGGAACAGGTCTATGGCCTTCTCTTTCGCGGCTTCTTTATTTTTAATTCTTCGGGTTTTTCGCTGCTCTTCTTGTTCGTTGTTGATACGATCCTGAGTGGCTTGGCACTCTCTTGCAGAGACCCGATCTCCCTTGATTTCCATTACTCCCTCAGGTGTTGGGAATCTGAGATATTGGTAGTACGTTCCGCCACTCCCTTGAGTTTATGTAACCATTTTCGTCCAATAATGGCGTTGTAGGGGGATGGGGCGTCCACCACGCTGAATCGTGTTTCTAATTTCATGGGTCCAGCGTCAACTTGCAACACGATGTCTCCCAATGGCTTGTGGGTGCTCCATTGAATCCGTAGATGGTGTATAAGAGGTCATTAGATGTTCTTCATGGAGCTTCATTCGTTTGAATGCGTCGTAGAATAGAACGTTCACTGAGCTTCCCCCGTCTATGAGGATTTTTTTAAGGTTACATCCAGCCACTGGTAGTGTGAGGACCAGGGGGTCGTTATGGTCTTCCATATTCTTCGATATCTTCAGCATCGAAATAATAGGTGAGTCCATCCACTCTTCGTGCTCGTCCACCTCTATCCCATCGATCTTATACAATTCGCAGCGGTCTTCGAACTGCTTCCGTAACCTCTTTCCTATCTGTGCTGTAAGTGAGGGCCCTGCGGCTTCAGAACACGAGATGGTGTTGATTGTGCGGTTCCCTTCTGGAAGTTGGACTGGCTTGGTTCGTTTGGATCTATCCTCGGCGACATCCTTTCGTACGTAATGTTTGAGCTCGCCAGCATCGATTAATTTTTGGATCATTATTTTGAGGTTTTTACATTTTTCCTGGTGTCCGTTGAAGCAGTGATATTCACAGTAATCTTTAGACTTCTCGGTTCTCGGGGGCTGTTTTCCCTTAGACCATGGCCACTCCAGGTTTTCCCTTCCTTTGATCTCTCGCAGGATCCGAGCATAGCTAGCGTTGAGCTTCGTGTAAACTTGATCTTCGAATTTTCGGTCGCCTGTTCGTCGTTCATCCCTTCGTTCCTTCCTGTCTTCGTGAGGCCGCTCCACTGAACAATTCCTTTTGGCCCCATTGGTTTGTTCTGCTGAATTGGTACGGTGAGACCTCTGCGTGTACGCCCTCGGGTTTTCACGCTGGATTTCTTCAAGACGAGCGTGCTTTTCAATAATTATTCGAAGATCTCCCTCTGTCTTAGGCACGCTTCCATGAATCTCAACAAATAGTGGACTCATTCGGTCTAATCCCCACTTGTAGCAGTTGATACTTACCACTGGGTCCACACTTCCTATGGCTTGGCAGATCTTGTGCCATCTGTTAGTGTATTCCCTCGTGGTTTCCTTGTAGCCAATTGCCAGTGAAAAGAGCTTATCCATTCCGGTGTTAACAGTCTTGTTGTACATGTAAGTTCTTAAGAACTTTTCTGCGAGTTGGTCGTAGGAGTGGATGGAGTCTGGCGGCAGATTATCAAACCAAGACAATGCCGATCCCTTCAGGCTTGACGGGAAGTATCTACAGAGTACGGCGTCGTTCTGACTCCATCTAGCTAAGACACGGTTATAATACCGAATATGTGCAGCGGGATCACTGGATCCGTCATAGCATTCGAACGTCGGGACAGGGCATTTCAGCGGAATAGGGGTGTTGGCCAGGCGATGAGTTAGGGGCGTGGAGTTAGCCTCTCTCATGACCTCTTCTAACCTTCCCCCGCCTTGTCTACTTTTTAATTGCCTGATCTCGGCCATCATTTCATCACGTAGCTCTTCCATCGCGCGGTGATGCCCTACGCTCTTCTGCTCGTGATAGTCTGACTCTCCGTCATTGTAATCTGGGTCAGATGCGCTACTTCCCCTAGCCGTGTCTCCATTGGCTGCTACGATGACTCTTCGGTCTCGATTTGGTTCTGGTGCCTTTGAATTTGCCTCATCAAGTTGCTGGCTGGTCTTCGTGCTTAGGGCAATCCGGTCTTTTAAATCTTGGTTTTCTCTGGCCAGCAGAACTACACATCTGCGTAAACCTGCTGGCTTTCTTCAATTCTTCAAGCTCAGCCATCAGTCGATGTGATTGGTTTGACCCCTGATTGGGAGTCCCCGCTCGTGCTACTACGGCCATGGTGCCGCCTTCTTCTATGGTTTGTACTAAAGGTGGTGGAGGTTCAGCTTCGATTGTTGGCAATTCCAAATCGGGCGGAGTGCCCACCGGCATAGTTTGATTCTGTTCGTTTGTTGGTGGCATTCCGAAGGTTGGCGGGTGCGCGGGTTGATGTGTTCTGGATTCATCCACCCTTTCTTTTGGTTGGTAAGATTGATTCGTAACAAGAGTTTTACTGGCTTCCGGAGCCTTTGGGGCTGCCGCTGCCGTACTGTACTTCGCTGCCTCTGCTCTGAGGGGCGCGGCTGCAACGGAGTTAGCGTTCATAGGCGAAGTGATTTCCGCAGTGTCTTGTCTCTGACTAGTTATTTTGGCTTTGTCTCCTTTCTGCTTGCTCCGTGTGATGACCGGGGTTGTCCTTGGTGCTTCCTTTGACGAGGCTTTGGATTTTCCTGCTTCCTGCATATTTTCAATCGTGCTGTCGTTTTCTTTCTGCACAAGGGAATTTCAAACAGCGAGAAACAGAAATGTTTGTGCGGATCGGGTTAGTTTACGAAATTCGTTACTCCAAGAAAAAAAACTGCCCGAGGGCCACCGAGAACTTTTAAAAATGTGGGTTCATTGAAGGTATGTGGATACGTGAAAGGATCCCTTTGAAAATGCACGTAGATTTTTTTTTTTTTTTTTTTTGGAAATTTTCAAAAACCCATCGGAAAGACAAGTCCAGACGAGATCTAAAAAATGTAAATCCATGGATCTAACCAATAAATCTTTTAACCAGTTTGAATGGCTTCGACAGATACTGCCAGAGCTAATGAAGTAGAGCAATCATATGTTAATTTAATATGAAATCACAAGATAAGATAAATCTTTTACCGGGACGAAGTCCCTGTTTCTAGCGCCAAATTGTGAACACGTAAATCACGAAGGCATCTATATGTTCACAAACAATGTTCGCACTCTAGGTACCGTCTCACACTGATAATACGATTGCATTGATTCCTTGGCTCAAAACCCTCGGGTTTATCATAGCCTCATCTAATAACATTGCGAGGGGCGTTTACGCAGGGGAAGATAAAGAAAACAAAGTATAAAAGTAAAACTCAAGGAGCATTAGGCGAATATAAAGTGTTAAAATGTAAATAAGACAGGGATTTACGTGGTTCAGCACTAAGGCCTATATCCACGGGGTTGTTATTTCACTATATACTTGATGGTTACAGGGATAGTCGAGCGACTTTGGAGTTTACATAGGACTGTATATTGTAAAGGACTAACTTACACTCGCAATCTTTCTCTCTCCTTCCCTCCCTGATTTTTCCGATCCCCTCACTCTTGGTGGAGTGGGGGTATTTATAGGGTTAGAGTGTGGGAACCATCTCTGAGGGCCGTTGGAACCTTATCTTCTTGTGTTTTGTGTCCATCACGCGGGGGTCTTCGTTCATTAATTCATCACGCAGTGTCGTCCTCGTTCGCTCCACGGGTTGATCGACACGTATGTTGCTTAGAGTGTTTAATGCGGGTAGTTGAGGCGCCTGCTCGTGTCAGGCAAGTGTCTTCTTCCCCTGTCACATCCATGTCAGTTCACCTTCTCTCCACCGTTGATCCTGGCTTCTTTTGGGGATGAGATAAGGTAACTCTTCGGGAGTTATTTGGTGCTCCGCAGTACATCGTGTTACCGGTACATCTTTTAACTTCTGCCCTTAGGTTTGTTCGGGAAAAGATCCAACGTCGACGGGATGGGTTTCTTGGCTATGGGAGTGTATCATCATGCTTTGATGACTTTGTCCGCATGCTCTCCACGTATCTTCCTATATACACGTGTTTGATGATTAAATATGTGCACACATTATGAGATGGTCGAAAATCTTGATATATTGTGAGACTTCCTCATCAATATTTTGTCCCTCTTATGAATCACTTTCATCTGAAAGATCATCCAACTGTTCATCTAGGTGTTTCTCCCAGTTGAACACAGTTTCAGACAATGGAGAAGACGTGAGAGATTTCTAAGGAGACTCAAGGCTTTGAACCAAGTCAGAAAGTTTCTGAACTAGTGTTACGTTGTCAGAGATTGATAAGCACGAAAGTGCTACATTTTATACCCATATTTATATTAGCTAGGACTCAATATTTTGACTAATGACGCTATTTTAGTGCTTTTGCAGAAAGTACAAGTGAATTCGATCATCCAGCGAATAAACATCAAAATGTGAGACTTAATGGTGAAGCGAGTCGATGTCAGCACACTAATGCCACCTAAGATTGGTCAAGAGTGACTTTATTATTGTTAGCATAAGAATGGAAGAATATCACCTCCATGACCATGTGCAAATGAAGAAAAAGGAAAGATTAATATATCTTGTCCTTACATAAGTTCTCTTGCTATATTTATATAAAGAATCTGAAGGAATATTTGAAGCCAACTGACGTCATTTTGCAAACACAGTTAAGGTGGGACCCAGCACATGCAAGAAAATATCATGCTTTCTAAATGAAATTCATATACTATGGAAAGTGGAGATTCGGTGATACTTTACAATGTCTCGTCATATTATGACACGCGGCACAACATCATTGGGTGAATTTATATTTTCATGACATGTGGCAGACTTCTATTGGGAGGTGATGTGGCGACGAAGAAGAAAAACGTGAATTCATTTGTGAGCTATATTTATATGTTGTTTCAAAATATACTAGGGGGCGCCCGGCCACAGAGCTGGAAGAGAAACAGGAGAATGATTTTGGAGTTTTGTTTTCGATTCTTCGTTTATCTTTAGCTAAAGTTTGATTTTAATATGTTTATGGTTTTTGAGAAAGCCATGGCTAGCTAGGGTTATGTTAGGGTTTGGGTAGAAACCAATTTAATTGTGTAAACTCTACATTTATATGCTCAATAATGATTTAAATGACTAGTAGTTTTTCTTCATATAGCTTGGTATTTTATTGTTCATGTGATTTTCTTGATTATTTATTCTTTTGAATTGATATTTCGTGCTTCGGTTAAATCCCTAGACGTGGTATGCAAGGATAGATAGGTAATGCTTTAGAATCACTACTCATGAAACGAAGAAAACTAGAGCGCAGAAACAATATTTAAAAATGCATGGAATAGATTGTTAAAGATTAGTATAGTTTGCATAATTAATTGGTGGAAACCAAAAATCCTAACAACCTTCTATCATTCTGTTTTTTCGTTAAAATTATTTATTGTTTCATTTTGTTTCAAATTTCTGAAAACTCATTAAACATTATCTATTTGATTATTTGGTCTTGGTATTAGTTAGAAGTAGTATTTTCACACTCCTTGTGGGAACGACCTGTACTTGCCATTTTTTTACTAGTGAGACACTGTGCACTTGCAGTATTTTATTATAGGTTTCCGAACCTACCAAGTTTTTGGCGTCGCTGCCGGGGAGTGGTAGAAAAATACTCGCTAGTTGATATCATTGTATATAGCTTATTTTTAATTTTTGTAAATAATTTATTTTTATTGTTCTTTTAGTTCTTTTTACGCAGTTTGTTTGATTTTTTTAGGTACTTTAGTCTGAAGTGCGGGCGAAAAGAAAGTATGCACTCGCAAGATATTTGCAAGATCCACTTGGGAGATCCATTTGAGGTTTGCTTAGCTCATTTTGGGTATGATTTTGAAGACGATAGTGTTATTTGTGAAGTCAATGCCTTGTTAGACTCCACACCGCTGTTAGACACTAATAAATGGAAATCCAAACTAGAACCTCTAGTTTTGTTCGAGTCTCGACTAGTTCCATCAAGCGAGAAAGTTTCGACCATGACCTTTAAGCCATTAAGTTCAGAATTTTTTTGTCTTGATGATATTGATAATGAAACCATTTTAGACGATAACGGGTCTATGAGTCATGATATTATTGCTCCATTTGAGCCAACATATGTTCGTGTGCCCTATTTTGCTCAACTGGAACCAATATCAGCCATAAAAGTTATTTCCGCTGATTTAGAACCTGATTTAGGGCGTGCACCTCAACTAGAAGCTATTGAAAAATTTATACCTCTTTGTGTGAATGGTTTACATATCCTGAAAATGCATGGATTGATTACTAAGGATTGTTATTTATGGGGAATGGATTCACATATATCTTTGGATGATTATAGTTTTTGCAGGTGCATATTTTCAGCTGACCGGATTGGTTGGGTTGTTCCCAACTTTTCAGACTCTATATATATGATTGGCAGCTTACTTTGGGGTATCAACCTCATTTTGTTTGAGATTATGTGCTATTGAAAGCAGGGAAACAATACATTTCGCTTCGTGGGAGTCAACCCATCAGATTTGTTCCCTCTTTTCTATCTTTTTTTTTTTTTTGCAATTTATAATTTCCCACCTTGATTTCTACGTTGGATGACTCAACTACATTGAGGACAATGTAATATTTAAGTGTGGGGGAGTGGCACTTTGGTTAGGATTTAAAAAAAAAAATTATGACCAGCTGTGTAGCGGGTCTAAAAAAAATGATCAGTTGTGTAGCGGGTCTTAAAATATTATTATCGTTATGGTTTTTAGGGTCATGACCAGCTGTGTAGCGGGTCTCTCTCTCTCTTTATCTTATTATTTGACCAGCTGTGTAGTGGGTCTAAAAAAACAAGAAAAAAAATGATATGACCAGCTGTGTAGCGGGTCTCTATATTCATATGACCAGCTGTGTAGCGGGTCAATTCTTTGTTTTGCTCGAGGACTAGAAAAATATAAGTGCGGGGGTGTTGATAAGCATGAAAGTGCTACATTTTATACCCATATTTATATTAGCTAGGACTCAATATTTTGACTAATGACACTATTTTAGTGCTTTTGCATAAAGTACAAGTGAATTCGATCATCCAGCGAATAAACATCAAAATGTGAGACTTAATGGTGAAGCGAGTCGATGTCAGCACACTAATGCCACCTAAGATTGGTCAAGAGTGACTTTATTATTGTTAGCATAAGAATGGAAGAATATCACCTCCATGACAACGTGCAAATGAAGAAAAAGGAAAGATTAATATATCTTGTCCTTACATAAGTTCTCTTGCTATATTTATATAAAGAATCTGAAGGAATATTTGAATCTCACACAGATGCACCGCTGCAAAGGGGGTGCTTTAGATTCGAGAGATAAATCTGTAGTACTTCGGTCTAAATCAAGACAATGACCGTTTCAGAGTAAATTCGGTCACAAAAGAGGATGGGTTGATTTGTAGGAGGGAAGCTGAGAAATGCGTGGAATCAATGGTAATCAAAGATTGTGGGTGTGTGAATTCTGAATATGATAAGCTCTGAATGATTGAAATTGCTCAATTGAGAGTAGTTTCTCAATTGATGAGTTGATGATCTCGTGTTGTCAGTTTGACGTGAGATTGATGATACTGATGATGCTGATGATTCAATCATGATTCAGAGACTTATTTATATTTCTAAAATTTTAGACACCATGATTCCATGAAGTGTGACAGTTGATGGAATCAAGGAGTAGGGAAGTGGAGATCGTGTTTGGAACCAGTTGCTCAACGTGTGGAGACTTGGTCGATTTTCCACCCACTACCTCGTGAATTCCTTCAACTGATTGCACGACTTTCTCACATTCCATCGTGTGTTTGAACACACGTGCCGTAGACCGCCATACCAAAACCCTAAGTGATATCCCCCAAAGTGACACGATTGACGTCTCGTGGTATGTTAGTCAATTGATGACTTCGAGGTTTGATGGGACGATGAGTCCATGTAGTTGCTGAGTTGAACATGATGTTCTGAAACTCATGAATTGAACATGTCATGAGACATAGGTATAGTTCTTACGATGAAGTGAGCAAGTATTTCTCATTCGATGGATCGTTGAATATTGATTGTTGAACTAATATTCCTTGGTTTGAGCAAATATTTATCATCTGAGCAAGTGTTGCTCATGTGATGAATTGTTGAATATTTGATCGTCTGAGCAAGTGTTGCTCATTTGATGGATTATTAGCAGCGTGACCAAAATATTAATTAAAGTACTGGTTGTTGAACCGAGCATAATTAATAAGATTAATGACCATGAGGTCGTCGTAAAATTATTAAGGTTGGAATCTGGAATGATGATCCTTGGATTCAGAAACCCTAATTTGATCAATTGAAGATCAATTCATGGTTAGTCAGAATTTTAACCATGGGACGAAGGAGGGAGCGACTATATGGGACCGTGGATCAACCATGTAGTGTTCATATGCTCACGTGAGCAAATACAAATAACTCCTGAAGAGTTGACGATTTGTTGGTGAAAGAATGATTAAATGCTGGTTTAATCATTTATTCGAAAATGCTCGTCTGAGCCTTAGGTGAGAAAACCTAAATAATTATGACGGAGTGAGAGACCGACCATGGGGTCATGAAACCGGCCCTGGGTAGTCACGTTACCGCCTGACGATCACTTCATGAAAATCCAAAGTGTTTGGAAGAGTTTTGGACCTAATACGAGCAATTGTGCAAATTAGGTCAAAACTGTGAAAATTGATGGGACCGGCTTCCGTGAGCCAAAGAGCCAATCTTGGTCGGTCAAGATAGATTGCTCATGTCCCCAAGACGTCCGCGTCTCAGTCCTGAGAATTTTGATATTTTCTGGCGTGCAATTAAGCATCCATTCGAGAAAATATGCCAAAATTAGGGTTTCGACGAAACTGAGGAAAACACCATGAGATGATGAAAAATAATTATCAAAATAAGGAATGAGGAGGCGTGGGACCGTCGTGGTCGAGGCATGGTCGGACGTTCGTGACCACGGTCCAGTGGTGCCTTTTCCTTAATTTTATAATATTTTGATGATTTTATGAAAAATTCATGAATTTTGAGAAATTTGATGAATTTAGGGAGCTTCCATGAATTGAAGGAGTTTTCATGAGTTCATGGGAGCAAAATATTAAAATAAAAAAAAGACGGGCGTGTGGGACCGGCTAGGGCATGGCCGGCCGGCTAGTGGCCCGGTCCCATGAATTTAGGGAGCTTCCATGAATTGAAGGAGTTTTCACGAGTTTTTCATAATTTTTTAATATTTTTTAGGTATTTTTGATGATTTGAGGGAATTTTTCCTAATTTTAGAGAAATACCATAAAATCAAGGAATTTGATGAATTCAAGGAAAAATAGGATAAATAATAATAAAATAATAAAGCAAAGGGCGTGTGGGACCGGCTAGGGCATGGCCGGCCGGCTAGTGGCCCGGTCCCACAAGTTTTCATAATTTTATTTTATTTTATTATTATATGATGATTTGTGCAAAAAATATCATGAAATCAAGGATTTTTTCATGTACTGGAGTTTCGAGGTTATATTTTGCCTTACGCACTACTTGCCCCAAGGCGATTCAGAATTTTGCCACGCTCTTTGATGATTATCTTATGCGATATCTTCGTCGTCTTATAGTCGGAGATGGGGCTGGTTTTGGCTTAGTCCAATAAAAACTATCCACTCTTCCCATCAAAGATGGTGTTCTGGGTATTCTTACTATGACAGATACTATGCAGTACTGTTACCTTGCATCTCAGGCACAGACCCAGCATTTGCAGAATTCTATTTTGAGGCTGCCTGCAACAACCGACTTATGCCTTGGTTTCCATACTACTTTACAGAGTTTCACACAAGCTTGTGAGATCCCCCTCCCTGATTTCAACATTAATGATGCCGCCCCTCATTACATGAAGTCATTGGCTGCTATCTACTTTGGAGCTATCAGGGAAAATGTACTTACTCGCTTTTCTTTTTCTACACGTGAAGCTACTGTTTGGCAATGTAATAGATCTGATCATGCTATGGATTTCCTTAAGGCAATACCTATTCCTGGGCTCAACCAGGCAGTTGGTTCCAGGCAGTTTAGCTCGGTCTTACAATATCTTTTAGTTATACCCCTTTTTGAGGAAGGTAATAAATGTACCTGTTGTGGAAAACTCATGGATATATTTGGAGATCACGCTATCCATTGTGCTAGCGAGGTCGGGCTTAAATTCATACATGATTTAGTAAAAGATATTCTGGCAGACATGTGTTACAGAGCTGGGGTTGTGGCTAGAAAAGAGGTTTCTTTGGGCGTCATCAATAATAAGGATTTTCGGCCAGCGGACATCATGGTTTATAATTGGATAGATGGGAAGGATGTTTGTCTAGATGTCACTGGCGTCTCTCCGTTTACCAGTGCTAAGTCACGCCACTTCGTACCAGGCCACGCCATTTCTGCAGCAATTACTCGCAAGAACACTAAATACTTAGATGTTTGCACTTCTCTCGGATATGGGTTCGGTGTTTTGGCTTTCTCCACTTTTGGCGAGCTTAGTACGGATTTATTAACTTTCCTGAAGAGATTAAGGAATTGCATGGTAGGACATGATGCCAACTTTAAGATAGGCAATTCTCTTTTTCATAGGCTAGGAATCGTTATTCAGAAAGGTGTTGGTGCCCAACTTGTTGCTAGGCTACCCACCATCTCTTGTAATATTGATTTTGATTAATAAATGCCTTAGTGGCTCCCTTTTATATAATAGTAATAATAATAATAATAAAATAATAAGGAACCGTGAGGTGTGGGGCCGGCTGGGACCAAGGCGTGGCCGGTTGGCCAATGGTCACGCCCCACACTCCTTTCCTTAATTTTATATTATTTTTTATGGATTTATGGAAGTACCATAAAACCGAGGAGTTTCCTCGAGACGAAGGAAATTTGATCAGATGAGAGAATTTTCATCAAATCACGGAAAATAATAAAAATATATTAAAAATATAAAACTGGCGTGGAACTGATCACGGCACGGTCGGTAGGTCGTGTGTCCGTGTTCCCAGCACCTTGGTCAATATTTTTAGTTATTTATTATTTTCTTCCATATTTTGCATAGGTTCATCGTTTCGTTGTATTTTGAAATACTCGTTCGTGCGGTGACTGTTAGTGTATTGTCGTTGAAAACACTTTCACCATTTGAATCGGGGCTTACTTAGAGGTAGCTCAGACACCCGGTTGTTGATTATTTATTACTAATTGTGGAATTCAGTGGAGAATAATTCACAAAACTGAGTAATAAGATGTTTATTATTAATTCATAGGATGAGCTGAGGATTCGATTACGAATTCAGAATAATAAAGTGAGCATTACCATTCCATGGGATCGTAGATTCGACCATAGAATCGGAGTAATTAAGATTTACCTATTACCATTTATGAGACCAGTTGTGGATTCGATCATGAAATCGGAGTAATGAGATAATATAGTTATTGCTATTCTATGAGATCAAGCCGTGGATTCGATCATAGAATCAGAACAATTGTTTATTGCCATTCAGTGGGACTAGTCGCAGATTCGACCATGGAATAAGAGCAATTGTTATTTCCATTCCATGGGACCAGTCGTGGATTCGACCACGGAATAGGAGCAATTGTTATTGCCATTCCATGGGACCAGTCGTGGATTCGACCATGGAATAGGAGCAATAATAGATTATTCTAGGAATTCAGTAGTGAATGTCACGACAGAATTAATCTTAATTAGGAATAATTAACTTTGTGGCTCTATACTAGCAGAGCAAGCTTTCTAGGAGCATTAATTATCCCGATATGAGCTTGTCGGTAAGTCATATCCTTTATATAGTCAGGGTAAACTCGTTGTTTGTTCCTGAAGACGTTATCGCTCTATACTAGCAGAGCAAGCTGTCTAGGAGCCGTCCATCTCGTGATACTATAGGAAATAATCACTGAAAGTGTTCAGTATTCATGAGATATGTCGTTGTCCAGTCGTGAGACTACATATCTACATGTACTCTGAGAGAAAGTACTCTCCGTTGAGAATTCGATGAGAGACCCGTGTCTCAATACTCACGTATGATTGCTGGATCAGAGCTTCGTATAATTATGAGTTTACGATTTTATCCCTTGTCGAAAATCCACCATCTACATTAAGTCCCCTGCTTACTGAGGAAGGCTGTGTTCCTCAGTCAGCATTAAATGGTGATTTTCCGGCCATAAATAATAATACCAGTAATTGAACTTAGTCGTAAGTTGAGACGTTACCGGATTTAGAAAGTATGAGCAAACCACGACTTGATGAAGGCTTCAATGTCATGATCAGAGCGTCGTTTGATGAGCATAAATTGGTGTAGAACCGCTGATTTTTCGATGGTGGAACCTTGGTCGATTAAGGATTCACGGGTCCGGGACCAAGAAAGGGAATCCGCGGACGTTCGTTAGTTTAAGAAACAAACAAGATAGACCTGAGTCTAATGATAAAATTTTGTCTATGAGCTTTCACGAAAAACAAAATTTTATTCTTTTTTAAATATGTGAGATTTCATAAAGTGGAATAAACTCTCGTTTCAAAAGTGAATGCTCGTACGAGAGAAAAGTTTTTTTTTAATAGACTTGCATCTCTGTTAGTAATAAAATTTTGTTTATGATCTTTCATGAAAATTTTATCTTCGAGCTTTCAGAAATCTTTGAAAATACACTCTCGCTTCAAAGACAGATGCTCGTGCGAGGGAGCAAAATATATAGACATCTTTTTTCAAATTTATGTGAGTTTCACGTTAAATATTTATATATTTTGTAAAATCATGTTTTTATTTTGAACAACTGTTGAATGTAGACAATTATATATGATGAAATAATGTTTGTATGTGAGTTTTCACAATTGTAAAATGGACGTCTGTCCAATTTTTGAAAAACCAGTGAATGTTAAAATTCATGTGGGTTGTTCACGGTTTGATGAAACTCAAGTCATGATTTTGAATAATGAATTTTGCTTGACTTTGCAGGTTTGAAGGAACGAGCAAATTTTCGAAATTTTGACGTTATAATCACTACAACTGGTGAAATTGTAAATAGGTAAGAGTTGGATTGTTACCGTTTCAGCGCGTGCTTGTTGTTGGTATATCCATGACTCCATGGATTTCGCCTCAGATAGTGGTGACTTCTGGTTATAACCACCCTTCTGGATCTTCCGGCGAACACTCCACAAATATCAAGTCAAACATGAATACGTTTGAAGAGATGTTCATCCTGGGATGAATCAACCTTTCAGAGACGCTGGAAAGCTGGTACTTTGTATGTCTCTAGATCATCTGTGAGTCGTCCCTTATCAGCATAAGCACCGCCGACTTCAGCAAATGAGACTATCGGCTGAAGATGAATTTTGGCTTTGTGTTGATGGTGTAGCTCCTGATTCAGATGTGGATGAACGAAGAATTTCACCATAATTCGTCATCAGAAAATTCAGAAATTAGGTCTTCATTGAAATTGTTGTAGAATCTTCGTTCGATGTTGGATTTTCGCGGTCTACCCATGTATCCTCATGCCCAGGAAATTTCCAAAGTTTAACAAAGAAGATTTTTGGGTTCCGAGCATGTTTAGGATCCGAAATCGACGAAACAGTAAACTTCCGGGAGACCTTCAGAAAATTTTCAGCTGGCATGTGGTCCAATGTTTTGGCCACAACTCTTCGATCGTTTCTTCAATTGATGTGAATTTTGGATATGTTGAAGAGGACATCCATACGAAGAGAATGGTGAACGACCAATCCACAAATTCTTCACCAATTTCTCCCAGCTCATCGGTTTGTACAGGGCAGTGTAAAATCATCTCAGACGAGCTTTTTGTAAAACATTCATGTTGTGTCTTTAGACCATTCGCTTGTGTCTTGAACAGTTGGTGAAGACTTTTAATGTCATTGATTCCTTTGAGATCAGGACCCTTTTATTGATACATGAGCATGGTGCTTGTAGCGCCATCTTGCTTCTGTCAGTCGTAGAACATCACTTCTGAAACCCTGGTCACGAGACCGTAGCTGAGGTTGATCTCGAGACGGGATGATGTAATGACCATGGTTTCATGACCCAGTGGTAGCATTGATTTTATGATGAATGATTAGCACATGAGAGTCTGGTGTCACGAGTCTTGGACTGTAAAATTGATCGTCATGATCAGTGGATCGTCAGTCCCCAGTATTTTGTTAAATCTCTTTTTTTCGTTTCCTCTTCTTCTGGCAAGACTTGGATAGAGGACTCAGGTAGAAAAATTGATGTAAAGACCCAGGTGTTCTAAGTTGGAGGTACCTTGATGAAGGACTTAGCGAAAATATTTGGTGGACATCGATCGACTGTGGAAGTTATGAATCTCATCTAAGAATTGTTGCATGCATGTTGTACGCTCTGGAAGCTGTAGGAACCTCATACGACGTCGAAATTTGATGCTTGACCCAAATTTTGAAGCTAAGAGACTGAGTTGTCTAATGAGAAAAGAATCACTCAATTTGGAGTTGTAGAGGTCATCCAACGAAGCGTGCACATTTGTAATTTGTAATCCCGTACAAATTTTTCAGATTTCGTAGACCTGACGGTAAAGGCCATATCTTTCAGCTCGTATGTCCGATTGATGCACCCTTTTGGTATGTTGTAGAAGAGACATAGACGAACATCTTTCCTTGAGGAAACATTTCCCATTCCTCACCCATTGGTACGTTTTTGCAAACCCATGGCCTGAAGTGTGTTGTATCTCATTTGTAGAGGTGATGAGAACATCTTGTAGAAGACTCTGGATTATGCCCACCAGTCGTTCCAGCTTTGGTAAGACTTTCATGTGAGCATGTTATTAGGTATACACATCTTGATATGAATCATTGGTTCTTAGAGAAGTCTGCTTCATATGTAACACTTCAGAGAATGATTAGTTGATGAATCCCTGAAGATGTTGCTCCTGAGACCGTTGTTGGTGCTGAAACCATGAATGATTACACTCCAGAGATCTTTGTCGATGCTGAGATCATGTATTGTATTCCTCTATATATTATTGTTGATGCTGATACCATGGTTGAAATTGCTCCAAAGACCGAAAAGGCTAGAATCATGATTATAGATATAATCTTTGCTCCTTCATCCAGTGAGCCTTTTACATTCACGAATTAGTTGATGAGTTGAGCGTCCCTAAGATGAAGGTGTACTGAGAGTTCAACTTGAATGCTCCTGAAAGAATAACTTTATCATGAACTGGCTTTGTCAGTAAGTCGATATTTTTGCGGTAGATAACATCAGCAGTTTTCATACTGGACGTGATTTGTAAAGAGAATAAGTTCCTCAATCATGCAGGGGCTTGTGATGTAGAGAAATCCCGTTGATGAAGTTTCATGGAATCACCTCAGGTTTCCCAGTGTATGTTGAAGGAGTTAGTTCCATCCATGTATGAATGATGTTACATCTGCTTCAAAAGTCTTATCATGGGATAATGAAGACTTATCGATTGTAGTTTACTTTGATCGTGCTGGTGTTGAATCAATGTATCATCGTTGAGATATTTATGTTGAAGCTGTACTCTTTGATTGTGAGTACAATTTGATGGCTTCTTAGATGCTTGAGCGTTGAGGCGTATATTCCTTAAGTATCAAATGTCTTAGGGGTTCGATCATCTCGGCCCTGGAGTATCTTCAGTTGACTCAGCATCCCTTTCGCTGCAGTAGTGGGATTCGACACTTGTGCAGACATCAGAGCTTTCTGATTTTGTGGAACACATGGACTTGCAGGAGAAACTCCCAAAGTGTTCGTTGCCATTCTTGGACATCAGTAATGAATTTTTCAGTGCTATTCGGAGAAACGTCAGATTCAACCACTTGGTAAAATACTAATGTGGTGAAGCTACCATTCATAACATCTTGTAGAGTTGCTAGCATAATTAATTCCCCATGATAGGATAGCATGTGGGGAAATAAATGACATAGACATGGAATGAGACTTGCCTGAGTGCGGAACCTCTTGATGAATGTCTATGCATCTTTTGCAGGTTCTTGGTTCAACCTCGTCAAAGTTTGAAATTCCTCAAAGTACTCTGATGATGGAATGTCCGTCAAATCTTCTGGATCAGAACTTTCTTCGTTGGATAGATTTTTAACCAAAGGTGTTTTGCAAGTACCCATCTTTTCATCGCGGATCCACACTCGTCTGAAGGACATGTCATATCATGGATCTTCTTGATTATGTGAAACTTGTTTGAACTTGTGTTCACTTTGAGAATGATGTAGCCATAAATATCTCCGAGCGCTCCTTCAAGATCTCTGATTGAGATGGAGCATGAGTATCTTCTTGTCGAGTGATGCATGTGAATCCGATGGTTTTCAGTGGAATGTTGTTGATGGGGGTGTCAGCATCGATCATCGTTCTTCCAAATTCGTTTCTTCTGAGATTGACTGTGATCAGCATTCCCCGGTCGTATATCTCTTGATCTGTAGCTGGAGGCTCAAGAAGTATTTTCGGAATGGACTTCTTGACACAATGTGGTTTATTACTGTGAACATGTCTCTCCTTTGTGCCTTCGACAGATAAAGCAATTAACGTTCGACCAAGGATTGAACTGCCTCTTTGATAGGTTGTTCAGAGAGTGTAAAGGTTCTGACTGGGAGAGGATTCTTGTGTACTCCTTCAGTCCCCAGTTGAAGCTATTGTGGATCAACCTTCTCTTTAAAAATGTGCTTCAAAACTCCGCAGTCGCTTGTCGGATGATTGACGAACCTGTGGAAGTCACCTGTTCAATGGAAAAAAGGAAAGTCAGGGGCTTCTTGATCAGGAACTCTTGTGTGTTGGTCAGAGGCTTATGCATCTTGCTTATCATTCCTTTGTGCTTTTGAAGGAGCTGAGGTATGCTTGCGCGGCGGTTTGGCTTTCCGTTTGCTCCCTTTTGCAACAATGTTTGTGGAAGGCTGGAGGTTTTACTGCTTCTTGATCAGACGTCTTCTACCTCGAGTGTCTCGCGGTTCTTCAGCCTTTGTAGCTTTTGTTCTTTACAACAGAGCAGGCGCAGTGGTTGGTGATCTCTTTGCAGCTTCGTGAAGCTCTGAGAAAGTCTGGAATCGAAGATTCTCCGGTAGAGCTCCGTAAACCGGGAGCATGCCGTTGATGCACAAATCTACTAGTTGTTTCTCCGTGACATTTGGGTCATGACAATCCAGGGCTTGGTCTCTGAATCTTTCCACATAGTCGTTGGGATTTTCACTGACCCTCTAAAACATTCTTCCAAGGTCAGAGAGAGTAACTTGCTCTGACACGAAAAAGTACTTTCTGTAGAAGGCGTTGATCATTTCTCCCCAATTTTTGATGGTCCCCGGTGCGATGTTGTTGTACCAGGTATATGCTCTGCCTTTCAGGGATTTTGAAAACTCCTTGAGACGAACAACATGGTTATGTTCATGCTCTCCCAAGGCTTCGAGGAAACGAGATACATGTTCTCGAGCATTGCCAGTTCCATCATACAGAGTGAAAGTTGGATAAACGTAACCTTTTGGAAGGGGAATCCTCTGCGTAGCGGCAGGATAAGGAGGTTGGTGACGATGGACATGTGATGTCTTGTCTTTTCCACGGTTTTCCAGAAGGCGCTCCACGTCTTTCCGAGTAATGAAATTCGATGATCCCTTCGTTGATGAGTTGTCTGCAGTAGTTTTGCGGACTTCGTCGTCTTCTACTGTATGGATTGGAATTACTTCAGGATCGTCGTTTGAGGATTTCTCCTTCTCCTTTACCTTCTCTTGAGTTTTCTCTGACATCTTGTCAGTAAGAGTTTTGAGATAATTACACAGCTCATTCTGTATAGCAGCCATGTCAGTCTGACTCTTTGCAAGAGTCTCCTGCGCTTTGATAAGATCAGCAATGGTAGGTGGTGGATCTCCTATGACTTCTTCAGGGTGTCGTCCGGACAGTGGATGACCTTCGACGTGAGGAGAAGAATGTCACCACCATCAGTGTTGGAGGTCGGAATTGTCTCCGGGATATTCTGATTGTTGTTGTTGCTAGTGCTAGCACGGTTTGTGTTTGGATTCACAACTGAACCTAACATGAGATCACCCATCTTGTGAAATTGTGATATTGCAACCGAGAGAATGATCTCCCACTGTTGTCGGCAATCTATATATGGGGAAAAACGATTTGCTGGTTCTTAAGGAATTGAGGAGACGACCGTACGGAGGAGACTCCTCGAACTGAGCGAAATGTTAAACCTCACACAGATGCACCGCTGCAAAGGGGGTGCTTTAGATTCGAGAGATCAATCTGTAGTACTCCGGCCTAAATCAAGAAAATGACCGTTCCAGAGTAAATTTGGTCACAAGATAGGATGGGTTGATCTGTAGGAGGGAAGCTGAGAAATGCGTGGAATCAATGGTGATCAAAGATTGTGGGTGTGTGAATTCTGAATATGATAAGCTCTAAATGATTGAAATTGCTCAATTGAGAGAAGTTGCTCAATTGATGAGTTGATGATCTCGTGTTTTCAGTTTGACGTGAGATTGATGATACTGATGATGCTCATGATTCAATCATGATTCAGAGACTTATTTATATTGCTGTAATTTTAGACACCATGATTCCATGAAGTGTGACAGTTGATGGAATCAAGGAGTGGGGAAGTGGAGATCGTGTTTGAAACCAGTTGCTCAACGTGTTGAGACTTGGTCGATTTTCCACCCACTACCTCGTGAATTCCTTCAACTGATTGCACGAATTGCTCACATTGCATCGTGTGCTTGAACACACGTGTCGTAGACCGCCAGACCAAAACCCTAAGTGATATCCCCCAAAGTGACACGATTGACGTCTCGTGGTATGTTAGTCAATTGATGACTTCGAGGTTTGATGGGACGATGAGTCCATGTAGTTGCTGAGTTGAACATGATGTTCTGAAACTCATGAATTGAACATGTCATGAGACAGAGGTATAGTTCTTACGATGAAGTGAGCAAGTATTGCTCATTCGATGGATCGTTGAATATTGATTTTTGAACCAATATTCCTTGGTTTGAGCAAATATTTATCATCTGAGTAAGTGTTGCTCATGTGATGAATTTTTGAATATTTGATCGCCTGAGCAAGTGTTGCTCATCTGATGGATTATTGGCAGCGTGACCAAAATATTAATTAAAGTACTGGTTGTTGAACCGAGCATAATTAATTAGATTAATGACCATGAGGTCATCGTAAAATTATTAAGGTTGGAATCTGGAATGATGATCCTTGGATTCAGAAACCCTAATTTGATCAATTGATGATCAATTCATGGTTCGTCATAATTTTAACCATGGGACGAAGGAGGGAGCGACTACATGGGACCGTGGATCAACCATGTAGTGTCCATATGCTCACGTGAGAAAATACAAAGAACTCTTGAAGAGTTGACGATTTTTTGGTGAAAGAATGATTAAATGCTGGTTTAATCATTTACTCGAAAATGCTCGCCTAAGCCTTAGGTGAGAAAACCTAATTAATTATGACAGAGTGAGGGACCGACCATGGGGTCATGAAACCGGCCCTGGGTAGTCACGTGACCTCCTGAAGATCACTTCATGAAAATCCAAAGTGTTTGGAAGAGTTTTGGACCTAATACGAGCAATTGTGCAAATTAGGTCAAAACTGTGAAAATTGATGGGACCGGCTTCCGTGAGCCAAAGAGCCAATCTTGGTTGGTCAAGATAGCTTGCTCGTGTCCCCAAGGCGTCCGTGTCTCAGTCCTGAGAATTTTGATATTTTCTGGCGTGCAATTGAGCATCCATTCGAGAAAATATGCCAAAATTAGGGTTTCGACGAAACTGAGGAAAACACCATGAGATGATGAAAAATAATTATAAAATAAGGAATGAGGAGGCGTGGGACCGCCGTGGTCAAGGCATGGTCGGTCGGTCGTGACCACGGTCTCGTGGTGCCTTTTCCTTAATTTTATAATATTTTGATGATTTTATGAAAAATTCATGAATTTTGAGAAATTTGATGAATTTAGGGAGTTTCCATTAATTGAAGGAGTTTTCATGAGTTCATGGAAGCAAAATATTAAAATAATAAAAAAACGGGCATGTGGGACCATGGAGGCATGGCCGGCTGGCTATGGTCTGGTCCCACGAGTTTTTCATAATTTTTTAATATTTTTAAGGTATTTTTGATGATTTGAGGGATTTTTTCCTAATTTAAGAGAAATACCATAAAATCAAGGAATTTGATGAATTCAAGGAAAAATAGGATAAATAATAATAAAATAATAAAGCAAAGGGCGTGTGGGACCGGCTAGGGCATGGCCAGCCGGCTAGTGGACTGGTCCCACAAGTTTTCATAATTTTATTTTATTTTATTATTATATGATGATTTGTGCAAAAAATACCATGAAATCAAGGAGTTTTTCATGAAATTAGAGAAATAATAATAATAATAATAATAAAATAATAAGGAACAGTGAGGTGTGGGGCCGGATGGGACCAAGGCATGGCCGGTTGGCCAATGATCACGCCCCACACTCCTTTCATTAATTTTATATTATTTTTATGGATTTATGGAAGTACCATGAAACCGAGGAGCTTCCTCGAGACGAAGGAGCTTTGATCAGATGAGAGAATTTTCATCAAATCACGGAAAATAATAAAAATGTATTAAAAATATAAAACTGGCGTGGAACTGATCACGGCACGGTCGGTAGGTCGTGTGTCCGTGTTCCCGACACTTTGGTCAATATTTTTAATTATTTATTATTTTCTTTCCTATTTTGCATAGGTTCATCGTTTCGTTGTATTTTGAAATGCTCGTTCGTGCGGTGACTGTTAGTGTATCGTCGTTGAATACACTTTCACCATTTGAATAGGAGCAATTGTTATCGCCATTTCATGGGACCAGTCGTGGATTCGACCATGGAATAGGAGCAATTGTAATTAGGAATACTTAACTTTGTTGCTCTATACTAGCAGAGCAAGCTGTCTAGGAGCATTAATTATCCCGATATGAGCTTGTCGGTAAGTCATATCCTTTATATAGTCAGGGTAAACTCGTTGTTCGTCTTAGCAGGTTTGAAGGAACGAGCAAGATTTGAAGTATTAACTCATGTACTGTTAATGGAATCGTAAATAGGTAAGAGTTTAAAGTTACCATTTTTGCAGACGCTGATGTGAGCATCTTTATTGCATGATTCGTTGTTTTGATGAATCCTGCGCCTTGTATAAATGATGCGCTGAATGTTATGCATCTGTCACAGCCACTTTGCAAGAATGACTGACTCCTATGATGACACTTTCAAAGACGATGTTTCCAGGGATGACATCTCCGCGGGTGTAACTTCAAAAAATGATACTTCTGGGACCTCTGAGTGATGGTGAGAGATCCTTCATACTGAGTTGTACTCCTGGTTATTTCATCAACTATACCACAGGATGATCATGTAGTGAGGTTTCATATCAATGTAGACTCCTCGGAAATGGAAGAAAGTCTTCGGGGCGGAGCACCCAGAAGTAAGGACTACATGATGTTAGCAAATGACGTGCAGTCCCCAGCCGTTTCTTTGGTGAGTTGTTAGCGCTCCTTGTGTCATGAATTTTTCCTGCCCGTGAAATTAGGATCACGAGACCAAGGTTTTGTTATTTCTTTTCAGACCTTTTCTCCATCGATTGACGGTCTTCAACTTGTTCCCAGGCGAACAATTCAGGAATCCAGTACTGATGAAGGAGTCGATGTAAATATCTCTTTCGTGCAGGTGATCGCGGCATCTCCTTGAATGAAATAATAATAATTTTTGTTGATGAATCCAGGAAGAAATCATTGTAGATAAGAATCATGCTAATGAAGCGCACTCTTCTTTGGGAGATGGGAATATGGTGAATTCCCGAAATCCCGAACCGAATGGAGATAGCGGTGTTGTCAACGGAGATTCTGGCATCGTTGAGCCTTCAAATGATTTAGAGACTCCCTTAGTAAGTATATATCCTGTAATTTCTTCAAAGAAGTATTATATCGCTGATTCGTGAATGAATGAATGAAAATCCATGTGAATTTCTGGATAACTTTGCCGAAATACGTCACCAGAAAATTTCAGACTTCAGATTTACTAGAAACATTGTAGAATCTTCGTCCGAAGTCGGATTTTCGCGGTTTGCATATGTATTTTCAAGCCCAGGAAATTTCCAAGCTTTTGAAAAGAATCTCTTTGAAGTTTGAGCATGTTTAGGGCCTGAAAAAGGCGAAATAGTGAACTTTCAGGAGACCTTCAGAACTTTTTCAGATGGCATGTTGCTCCATGTTTTAGCCACATCTCTTTTCTCGTTCATCGGATTGTCATGAACTTTCGATACGTTGTTGAGGACATCCATACGAAGAGAATGGTATACAACCCATCTTCAGATTCCTCGTAGATTGCTCCCAGTTCTTCTTTTAGTACAGGGCAGGGTACAGTTTCTTCAGACGAGGTTACCGTAAAACGTATTTTCATGACTTTCATGATATTTGCTCGTGCCTTGAGTGTATAATGATTAATCTTGATAATGTTGGATTGATTGTATGATTTATTTTATGATCTCATTTGGTTTCAAGCTTAAATGACTCTAACCTCATGTAATCTTCGTATTAGGTGTCAAATACCGAAGTTGAGGATATTGAAACCAATGTGGATAACTCAAACTGCCCTGGAATTATTGATGAAGAGACAACCATCTCTGCACTTCAAGGACATGAGAAGGTTGTCATTGAAGTCTTGGAAACTCAGATTGTTGCTTCTTCAGTGATAGAAGAAACCGAAACACCAGTAGAGAATACTGAAGAAACTGTTTCCCTGGAGGCTGCTCCAGTAATTGAGAACCTTATAGTGGGGCATGAATATCAAAGTGCAGGAGTTTCTTTTGATCCTCCTTTCGATGCTTCACTCCCGTATCATGAACTAGTTGGCGGATTCAGCATTCCCATTGGATATGCAGGCTTGTACGAGAAACCGTGGAAGATGTATGGGCACATCGTCGTTACCAAGGATCCGGAGCATAGTTATTTCTTGACGAGGCAAGTAGAAGCCATATTGCGTGTTATAAATGATATCCGCATCACAACTGGAAATATTGTCACCCGGGATGTACTCTTTGATTGGGAGTACAACTTGAAGAAAGCTGAAGAACTTGGCTTCAATTTGAAGTGGCTTCGTCAAAAGATTGATGCTATAAGGAAAGCGGTGGAAGGGGACACTTATTTCACCACCAGTGATGCCGTGTTGAAGAAGATGGATGAAGAAAAGCAGAAATCTTATTTTGCTGACTTTCTTTAGTTTTCTTTCCATGATATCTTGAACCTTGGAATTCTGAGAGATGTGAGGTTTTATTTTGGTCTTGATTTCTTGATCGGTTTTGGATTTTGAAATCGATCGTCTTGACAAGTGGACCGTCAGTCCCCAGTATTTTGTTAAGTCTCTCCCTTTCATTTTTCCTTCTTCTGGTGAGACCTAGATAGAGGACCCAGGTAGAAAAATTGATGTAAAGACCTAGGTGGTAGAAGTTGGAGGTACCTTGATGAAGGACTTAGCGAAGAGACCTGGTGGACACTGATCGACTGTGGAAGTCATGAATCCCGTCTAAGAATTGTTGCTTGCATGTTGTACGCTCTAGAAGCTGTAGGGACCTCATACAAGGTCGGAATTCGATGCTTGACCCCAAATTTCGAAGCTAAGAGGCTGAGTTATCACATGAGAAAAGAATCACTCAATTTGGAGTTGTAGAGGTCATCCAACGAAGCGTGCGCATTTGCAATTTGTAATCCCGTACAAATTTTTCAGATTTCGTAGACCTGACGGTAAAGGCCATATCTTTCAGCTCGTATGTCCGATTCATGTGCCCTTTTGGTATGTTGTAGAAGAAACATAGACAAAGATCTTTCGTTGAGGAAGTATTGTCCCATTCCTCACCCATTGGTACGTTTCTGTAAACCCATGGCCCGGAGCATGTCGTATCTCATTTGTAGAGGCAATGAGAACATCTTAGAGGAGACTTTGGATTATGCCCACCAATCGTGCCAGCTTTGGGAAGACTTTCATGTGAGCATCTTATCAGGTCTACACATCTTGATATGAATCATTAGTTCTTGGAGAAGTCTGCTTCATGTGTAACACTTAAGAGAATGACTAGTTGATGAAGCCCTGAGGATGTTGCTCCTGAGACCGTTGTTGGCGCTGAGACTATGAATGATTACGCTCCAGAGATCCTTGTCGATGCTGAGATCATGGATGGAGTTCTTCTGGAGATTATTGCTAGTGCCATGATTATATATATAACCTCTGCTTCTTCAGTGGGCCTTTTATATTCACGAACTAGTTGATGAGTTGAGCGTCCGTAAGATGAAGGTGTACTGAGAGTTCAACCTGAATGCTCAATTTGATCGTGATGGTGTTGAATCAATGTGTCATCGTCAAGATATTTGTGCTGAAGCTGTACTCTTTGATTGGGAGTACAATTTGATGGCTTCTTAGATGCTTGAGCGTTGAAGCGTATATTCCTTAAGCATCGAATGTTTGATCATCTCGGCCCTGGAGTATCTTCTATTGATTCATCATCCCTTTCGTTGCGATAGTGGGATTCGACACTTGTGCAGACATCAGAGCTTTCTGATTTTGTGGAACACATGGACTTCCAGGAGAAGCACCCAAAGTGTTCTTTGCCATGTTTGGACATCATCTCAGTAATGAATGTTTCAGTGCTTGATTCAGAGAAACGTCATATTCGACCACTTGGTAAAATACTAATGCGGTGAAGCTACCATTCATAACGTCTTGTAGAGTTGCTAGCATAATTAAGTCCCCATGCTAGGGTAGCATGTGAGGAAATAAATAACATAGACATGGAATGAGACTTGCCTGAGTGCGGAACCTCTTGATGAATGTCTATGCATCTTTTGCAGGTTCTTGCTTCAACCTCGTCAAAATTCCTCAAAGTACTCTGATGATGGAATGTCCGTCAAATATTCTGGATCAGAACTTTCTTCGTTGGAGAGATGTGTAACCAAAGGCGCGTTGTAAGTACCCATCTTTTCAGCGTGGATCTATGCTCATCTGAAGGACAAGTCATATCCTGGATCTTTCTGATTATGTGAAACTTGGTTTCTGTCCAGGTTGAACTTATGTTCACTTTGAGAATGATGTAGCCATAAGTATTTCCGAGCGCTCCTTCAAGGTCTCTGATTGAGATGGAGCATGAGTACCTTTATGTTCGAGTGATGCATGTGGATCCGATGGTTTTCAGTGGAATGTTGTTGATGGCGGTGTCAGCATCGATCAACGTTCTTCCAAATTCGTTTCTTCTGAGATAGATTGTGGTAAGCAGTCCCCAGCCGTACATCTCTTGGTCTATGGATGGAGACTCAAGAAATATTTCCGTAATGGACTTCTTGACACGATGTGGTTCAGTACTATGAACATGTCTCTCCATTGTGCCTTCGACAGATAACGCAATTCACGTTCGACCAAGGGTTGAACTGCCGCTTTGATAGGTTGTTCAGAGAGTGTAAAGATTCTGTCTGGGAGAGGATTCTTGTGTACTCCTTCAGTCCCCAGTTGAAGCTATTGTGGATCAACCTTCTCTTTGAAAATGTTCTTCAAAACTCGGCAGCCGCTTGTGGGATGATTGACGAACTTGTGGAAGTCACCTCTTTAATGGAAAAAGGAAAGTCAGGTGCTTCTTGATCAGGAATTCTTGTGCGTTGGTCAGAGGCTTGTGCATCTTGTTTATCCTTCCTTTGTGCTTTTGAAGGAGCTGAGGTATGCTTGCACGGCGGTTTGGCTTTCCGTTTGCTCCCTTCTGCAACAACGTTTGTGGAAGACTGGAGGTTTTACTGCTTCTTGATCAGACGTCCGCTACCTCGAGTGTCTCGCGGTTCCTGCATTTGTAGCTTTTGTTCTTTCTAGTAAAGCGGGCGCAGTAGTTGACGATCTCTTCGAGGCTTCGTGAAGCTTTGAGAAAGTCTGGAATCGAAGATTTTCCAGTAGAGCTCTGTAAACCGGGAGCATGCCATTGATGGACAAATCTACTAGCTGCTGCTCCGGGATTGGACTGTGAATCTTTTCACGTAGTCATTGGGGTTTTCACCGACCCTCTGAAACATTCTTCCCAGGTCAGAGAGAGTGACTTGCTCTGACACAAAGAAGTACTTCCTGTAGAAGGCATTAATTATTTCTCACCAATTGTTGATAGTCCCTGGTGCGATGTTGTTATACCAGGTGTATGCTCTGCCTTTCAGAGACTTTGAGAATTCCTTGAGACGAATGACATGATTATGGTCATGTTCTCCCAGGGCTTCGAGAAAACGAGAGACATGTTCCCGAGCATTGCAAGTTCCATCATATAAGGTGAAGGTTGGAGAAACGTAAACTTTGGGGAGTGGAATCCACTTCATAGCGACAGGATAAGGAGGTTGATGACGATGGACATGCGATGTTTTGTCTTTTCCACGGTTCTCCAAGAGGTGATCCAGATCCTCGCGAGTGATGAAATACGATGATCCCTTCGTTGATGAGTTGTCTGCAGCAGTTTTGCGGACTTCGTCGTCTTCTACTGTATGGATTGGAATTACTTCAGGATCGTCGTCTGAGGATTTCTACTTCTCCTTTCCCTTCTCATGAGTTTTCTCTGACATATTGTCAGTTAGAGTTTTGAGATAATTACAGAGCTCCTTCTGTGTAGCAGCCATGTCAGTCTGATTCTTTGCAAGAGTCTCCTGCGCTTTGATAAGATCAGCAATGGTAGGTGGTGGATCTCCTCTTACTTCTTCAGGGTGTCGTCCGGAAAGTGGATGGCCTTCGACGTGAGGAGGAGTAATGTCACCACCATCAGTGTTGGAGGTCGGAATTGTCTCCGGATTATTCTGATAGTTGTTGTTGCTAATGCTAGCTCGGTTTGTGTTAGGATTCGTAACTGAACCTGACCTGAGATCAACCATCTTGTGAAATTGTGAGATTGCAACCGAGAGAATGATCTCCCACTGTGGTCTCCAATATGTAGATGGGGAAAAACGACTTGCTGGTTTTTAAGAAATTGAGGAGACGACCATACGGAGGATACTTCTCGAACCGAGCGAAATGTTAAACCTCACACATATGCACCGCTGCAAAGGGGGTGCTTTAGATTCGAGAGATCCATCTGTATTACTCCGGCCTAAATCAATACAATGACCGTTCCAGAGTAAATTCGGTCACAAGAGAGGATGGGTTGATCTGTAGGAGCGAAGCTGAGAAATGTGTGAGATCAATGGTAATCAAAGATTGTGGGTGTGTGAATTCTGAATATGATAAGCTCTGAATGATTGAAATTGCTCAATTGATGAGTTGATGATCTCGTGTTATCGGTTTGACGTGAGATTGATGATATTGATGTTGCTGATGATTCAATCATGATTCAGAGACTTATTTATATTGCTGGAATTTTATACACCATGATCCCATGAAGTGTCACAGTTGATGGAATCAAGGAGTAGGGAAGTGGAGATCGTGTTTGAAACCAGTTGCTCAACGTGTGGAGACTCTGTCGATTTTCCACCCACTACCTCGTGAATTCCTTCAACTGATTGCACGAATTGCTCACATTTCATCGTGTGTTTGAACACACGTGTCGTAGACCGCCAGGCCAAAACCCTAAGTGATATCCCCCCAAGTGACATGATTGACATCTCGTGGTATGTTAGTCAATTGATGACTTCGTGGTTTGATGGGACAATGAGTCCATGTAGTTGCTGAGTTGAACATGATGTTCTGAAACTCATGAATTGAACATGTCATGAGACAGAGGTATAATTCTTACGATGAAGTGAGCAAGTATTGCTTATTCGATGGATCGTTGAATATTGATTGTTGAACCAATATTCCTTGGTTTGAGCAAATATTTATCATCTGAGCAAGTGTTGCTCATGTGATGAATTGTTGAATATTTGATCGTCTGAGCATGTGTTGCTCATCTAATGGATTATTGGCAGCGCACCAAAAATATTAATTAGAATACTGGTCGTTGAACCGAGCATAATTAATAAAATTAATAACCACGAGGCCGTCGTAAAATTATTAAGGTTGGAATCTGGAATGATGATCCTTGGATTCAGAAACCCTAATTTGATCAATTGGTGATCAATTCATGGTTCGTCAGAAGTTTAACCATGGGACGAAGGAGGGAGCGACTACATGGGACCGTGGATCAACCATGTAGTGTCCATATGCTCACGTGAGCAAATACAAAGAACTCCTGAAGAGTTGACGATTTGTTGGTGGAAGAATGATTAAATGCTGGCTTAATCATTTATTCAAAAATGCTCGTCCGAGCCTTAGGTGAGAAAACCTAATTAATTATGACGAGGCGAGGGATCGACCATGGAGTCATGAAACCGGACCTGGGTTGTCACGTGACCGCCTGACGATCACTTCATGAAAATCCAAAGTGTTTGGGAGAGTTTTAGACCTAATAAGAGCAATTGTGCAAATTAGGTCAAAATTGTGAAAATTGATGAGACCGGCTTCCGTGAGCCAAAGAGTCAATCTTGGTCGGTCAAGATAGCATGCTCGTGTCCCCAAGGCGTCCGCGTCTCAGTCCTGAGAATTTTGATATTTTCTGGCGTGCAATTGAGCATCCCTTCGAGGAAAACACCATGAGATGATGAAAAATAATTATAAAATAAGGAATGAGGAGGCGTGGGACCGCCTGGTCAAGGCATGGTCGGCCGGTCGTGACCACGGTCCCATGGTGCCTTTTCCTTAATTTTATAATATTTTGATGATTTTATGAAAAAATCATGAATTTTGAAAAATTTGATGAATTTAGGGAGTTTCCATGAATTGAAGGAGTTTTCATGAGTTCATGGAAGCAAAATATTAAAATAATAAAAACACGGGCGTGTGGGACCATGGAAGCATGGCCGGCCGGCTATGGCCCGATTCTACGAGTTTTTCATAATTTTTTAATATTTTTAGGTATTTTTGATGATTTGAGGGAATTTTTCCTAATTTGAGAGGAATACCATAAAATCAAGGAATTTGATGAATTCGAGGAAAAATAGGAAAAATAATAATAAAATAATAAAGCAAAGGGCGTGTGGGACAGGCAAAGGCATGGCCGGACGGCTAGTGGCCCGGTCCCACAAGTTTTCATAATTTTATTTTATTATTATATGATGATTTGTGCAAAAAATACCATGAAATCAAGGAGTTTTTTCATGAAATTAGAGGGATAATAATAGTAATAATAATAAAATAAAATAATAAGGAACCGTGGGGTGTGGGGCCGGCTGGGACCAAGGCATGGCATGTTGGCCAATGGTCACGCCCCACACTCCTTTCCTTAATTTTATATTATTTGTTATGGATTTATGGAAGTACCATGAAACCGAGGAGCTTCCTCGAGACGAAGGAGATTTGATCAGATGAGAGAATTTTCATTAAATCATGGAAAATAATAAAAATGTATTAAAAATATAAAAATGGCGTGGAACTGACCACGGCACGGTCGGTAGGTCGTGTGTCCGTTTTCCCGGCACCTTGGTCAATATTTTTAATTATTTATTATTTTCTTCCCTATTTTGCATAGGTTCATCGTTTCGTTGTATTTTGAAATACTCGTTCGTGCAGTGACTGTTAGTGTATCGCCGTTGAATACACTTTTACCATTTGAATCGGGGCTTACTTAGAGGTAGCTCAGACGCCCGGTTGTTGATTATTTATTACTAATTGTGGAATTCAGAGGAGAATAATTCACAAAACTGAGTAATAAGATGTTTATTATTAATTCATAGGATCAGCTGAGGATTCGACTATGAATTCAGAATAATAAAGTGAGCATAACCATTCCATGGGATCGTAGATTCGACCATAGAATTGGAGTAATTAAGATTTATCTATTACCATTTATGAGACCAGTTGTGGATTCGATCATGAAATCGAAGTAATGAGATAATATAGTTATTGCTATTCTATGAGATCAAGTCGTGGATTCGATCATAGAATCAGAATAATTTTTATTGCCATTCCATGGGACCAGTCGTGGATTCGACCATGGAATAGGAGTAATTGTTATCGCCATTCCATGGGACCAGTCGTGGATTCGACCATGGAATAGGAGCAATTGTAATTAGGAATAATTAACTTTGTGGCTCTATACTAGCAGAGCAAGCTGTCTAGGAGCATTAATTATCCCGATATGAGCTTGTCGGTAAGTCATATCCTTTATATAGTCAGGGTAAACTCGTTGTTTGTTCCTGAAGACGTTATCGCTCTATACTAGCAGAGCAAGTTGTCTAGGAGCCGTCCATCTCGTGATACTATATAGAAATAATCACTGAAAGTATTCAGTATTCATGAGATATGTCGTTGTCTAGTCGTGAGACTACATATCTACATGTACTCTGAGAGAAAGTACTCTCAGTTGAGAATTCGACGAGAGACCCGTGTCTCGATACTCACGTCTGATTGTTGGATCAGAGCTTCGTATAATTACGAGTTTACGATTTTATCCCTTGTCGAAAATCCACCATCTACAACGTCGTGAAGTCTAATGCCCAACTACACTTTGTTAGAGCACTGCTCGGTCGAACTCTCATGCGTTGCTATATCAAGCATGTTTGTCAATGTTAGTAATCAAAACTATAAGTCTTGATTTCTAGTCTACTATAGCTAAGTCTCGGAATAGGATAGAAAAAGTGTAGTTGAGCTCAAGAACTCCATGGAGATTATCATACAAGACGAAGAACTACTCAAGGAAGTGGCGGAACTTCATCGACTAAAAGGTATGTGGAGACTTGAACTTATCTATCACTCAAAAGTCTATCTACTCTATCTCCTATCTTGACACAAAAGTAGTTTTGCTATATAGACTTTAATTATACACATTTGCTATTTCGAGACGAGTTTATCTCGCTTATTTATTTCTCAAAATATGTGTTGGTAAGCTTTCGCTTTGACCAAGTTCATATTTACCTAGTGACGAAAGCCATGTTATGTTTCAATCACTTGAAAATGGCTTTGACAAAAAAATGGTTTGTGAATAACAACTATATAACGTCCTCTAAGAATGTTTCAATGATTGAAATAAAAGTTCAGATTATATAACCAATGTTAGATATAAGCATTGTGTGGTAACACATACATGCATAAGTCCTTATTCCTTGAACCAAAGTTTGCGTACTTTGCTGGTCAGGAAACCGGAACAGGGTCCGCGAACCCAGTCCGCGTACTGTCGGAGGTTCTCTTCCCGAGAAAATCTGTTGGAGTTTGTAAACTTTTACAAACTTATTCCGGGTACTTAAGTATGCGTACCTGGTCCACGTACTTAGGTTGGTTATATTCTAAAAACGATTATTCGTGAACTTATACTTATATTAACTAAGGAATGCAAGTTTGCAAACCGTGGCTATAAAGTTTATGAATCGATTCGAGTGAATCAAATCGTTTTTGCTTCGATTGTGTCTTGTATACTTCTATAAGATCTAAGCAATTGAACAACTCTCTAACTAGTTCATTTGAGTTATTTGAACTAGTTATGGTGAAGAAGAATATGGTTGATATGAAAGTGCTCATATGGATAACCATTTGGTTAACTACTGTTGAACCAACAAATGTACATGTTTGGGTACGGTTACACAAACCTAAAACGTGCATTCCATTTGTGTGTAACAAGCTAAGTTTTCGATCTAACGGTTGAAAGATATTAGCTTGAATCTAATCAGGTTTTCATCTAACGGTGAATATTGAATGCTTTGTTACTAACCTAACATTGATTGCAAACCCTGATTTGAAAGACTATATAAAGGAGAACTCTAGCAACTGGGAAACCTAATCTCCACACCTCCTGAGTGATACTAGTTGTATTATATAGAGTCGATTATCCTTTAACCTTAGGTTTCTACCGAGACCCTGTAGGTTAACGACTTGAAGACTTCATTGTGATTGTGAAGCCAGACCGATACTACTTTCTTGTAGTTGTGTGATCTGATCTTGTTGTTTCTATCGTATTGAGTACAATCGTAACGATTGGCTTGAGATTGATATATCCTATACGTAAGATATAAAAGTAATCACAAACATCTTCGTATCATCGTTTGTGATTCCACAATATCTTGTTTCGCTATTCGATTAAGATTATTGTGAGGTGATTGATAATACTAGGCTGTTCTTCGGGAATATAAGTCTGGGTTATCAATTGGTTCATGTTCACCTTGATTTATCAAAAGACGGAACAAAAACTCGTAGGTATTTCTGTGGGAGACAGATTTATCTATTACCATAAACTTTTTTGTGTGATTCAAATTTGTTTATTAAAGTCTTCGACTTTGGGTCGTAGCAACTCTTAGTTGTGGGTGAGATCAGCTAAGGGAATCAAGTGCGTTGTATCCTGCTGGGATCAGAGACGTAGAAGCATAACTGTACCTTGGATCAGTGTGAGATTGATTGGGGTTCAAGTACAGTCCAGACCGAAGTTAGTTTGTAGTAGGCTAGTGTTTCTAGCGGCTTAATACAGTGTGTGTTCAATCTGAACTAGTTCCCGGGGTTTTTCTGCGTTTGCGGTTTCGTCGTTAACAAAACTTCTGGTGTCTGTGTTATTTCTTTTGCGCATTGTATTTTGTTATATAATTGAAATATCACAGGTTTTGTGTTTGAATCAAACAATTGGGAAATCCAACCTTTGGTTGTTGATTGAAATTGATCGATACTTGAACATTGGTCTTTGGTACTGTTCAAGTGATTTCTCTTGTGTTCAATTAGACTCGCATATTTCTATTTGATTGAGTAAGTATTGAATCAAGAAAGAGAGATGTAACTCTTTGATACACTTTATTAAGATTGAGTCTAGTTGATTCTATTGAAAGTATATTGGAGTTAGTCCATAGAGATTGATAATCGAAATATTGGGCGTGGTTGTTGTACCCCCGCTTTTTCAATTGGTATCAGAGTAGGCAAACACATTTAAAGACCTTACAAGTCTGTGTTTGTAGCGATCTGACTCTATGGACGATAAGGATATCTCAAATAACGCAACATCAGCTCAGAGTCATCCTTGTGAACTTCAAATTCCTGAAGCTTCTAAGAAAAATTTTGTTTTTGGTCATTTGACTGAATCTGCATTTAACTGGGAAAAATCTCTTGATGAACATTTGGATGATCTTTCAAATGACAGTGATTCTGAAGGAGGACAAAGTATTGATGAGGAAGTCTCTCAATATATCTAGCTTTTTGACCATGCTTTGAAAGAAAAGAAGTCAACTACTTGCTTGAGTAAATACATGGCACCTCTCTGTCAAGAAAACAGAAAACTGAGAAAACTCTTTAAAGGGTATGATTGTGGATATAAACTTTTACAATCTATCGTTAAAGATCGAGAAGAAGAAGTTCGATCAAAAAGGTCCGAGTGTGACAAACTTCTTCAAAACCTCTTTGTGTTGAAAGAAAGACTTGTGGAATCTGAAGCAAGATATGGCTCTTAACAAAAATATTTTAATGACAAATAACTCAGTCTCCTCGCCAGAGAAAAATCTTTAGAGACTGATCTCGCTGCTGCCCTTAATAAGGTGAAATCACTGGAAGAAAATCTGAAAAGGTTTAATTCTAGCTCTACAAAATTATCTTATATTCTTGGAGCATGTAAAGAACATCGAGATACACGTGGTCTGGTTTATTAGGGAACAGACTCTCCAAGTACTGGTAAGATTAATTTTGTTCATGCTAATGAAAACTCTTCATGTGAAAAAACTTGTCAAGAAGCCGACAGTCCTTGAAACAAGGACTCTACTTCTTCAAAGTCTACTCACACGAGAATAGTGAAGACCAAGTCCTTTAACTGCTATTATTGCGGAAATAAAGGACATCCTGAACGAAGATATTGTTTTCGATTAAGGAATGAAAAACTTCACAACGTTCTTGTATGGATGTCTAAAGAAGTTATTAAACCTGTTTCTCATCTTGGTGGAGTAGAAGGCATTGTCGGCAATCGAGAGAAATACTGTGATAAGACATTTCTTGATTGTGATTTTGAGACTAAAAACACCTACCATAGTAGAAGGAAGAACGACAGAAGGACAACTGGCTTCTTAAATAACTCTGAGAAAAGAAAAAGACATATGAGGAAGAAAGAAAATCCAAATTTCTTATTCACTTCTAAAGAAGACAGCAAACCCGAGGTGTCTGCTCCAGATTTCATTCATATCAATAATCAAGTCTAGGAGCTCAAAATCAGTATAAACAAACTCAAGCGGAGCATCAAAAAGACAAGGAAATTAGCAAGTTCAGGTATTCCTTGTTCCCCTCTGGTCAAATCTCTTTCTACTAATCCTAATGATTTTTCTGAAAATCTTCAAGAAGGAAAGAGAGAAGAAGTCAATATCCTTGATGAGCAAAAATCTCATCAAAATACAACATGACTACTCTATAGAGCATCCTTCTTGAAATATGGAAGGATGCTTATAATTCTCAAGAATCCTGTATGTCTTGAGAAAGTAGTTGTTGTTATATCTTCTTTTACAAAACAATGATCATTAAACTGTTGAGCCTTGCTCCAGTACTTTACATGATATAAGTTGATCATTTACTCTTGAGAATAAATTCTTGTTGTTTGCCTTATTTTTTCTTTCAAACGCTTCTCTTATGTTCCCTTGAACTAAGAAATTCATCCCTTGTTTAGAATGATTCTTGAGTGTCAAGATCCTTTCTAGATTTTTCTCCATCATACCTTTGGTCTCGTACCAAGGTTGTAACCATAAGTGCACAGTCATCGGACCCACACGGAACGTATACGAGTATCCCTAGGGTTTCCTAATAAACACACATATACATATACATATATATATATTTATATATATATATATACATGTATCATACTCAACTTTGGTACATATACGTTCCATATCGTCAAAAGGTTCATCTGTTTTCTGTGTACGTAATGGATGGCTGCAACAAGGAAGACAATGATGAGAAAGGCTAGCCTATCGAGTTTCATAAGAACCCTGTTTTCATTACCTGCTATCATGTTGTTGATCATGAAAACAAACTACCAGTTCAGATGTCATCACAACTGGTAGGAAATTTGCTTCGAGATTTTGAGGTCGTATGTGAACAACTCGGAATTGCAACAAGGAATCTTGATTTTCTGAAAAACGAACTGAAGAAAGCAACTGATGAGCTCGTCCATGTTCAATCTCTAGTTGCTGACAGGGTTAAGCATTTTCCAGATCATGTTCTCTAAAGAGTTATTTATCTAGTAAATCTTCTTTTTTGTTTTGTTTAGAAGAATAATTAGAAGTTTGGAATAGCCATTATTGTGATTACACATAGCTATGTCCAACGTTTTCATCTTCATGTTTTTAGGTTTATTTGTTTAAATTCTAAAAATTGTTTGGAATATGATTTTTACAGTATTAATCTTTATGGTTTTATATATTGCAATTTGTTATGGGATATGTGTGTTTGCGTCCGTGAACTATGATTGTCCAATACCTTGTCAAAAGTTAAGTCTTTCGATATGCATGTATTGATAAAAGAATGAATGAGCTTTTGACATTACATAAGTTTGAAGCCTATTATGTCATTATGCAAATATTGATGGAAGATAGGATGAACTTTTGTTTACGAGGATTATGTCTATTGTATGTCATTGTGCAAATAGTGATGGAAAATAGAATGAATCCTTGTCTATTTCGCAGTATTGATCTTCCCTGATCCATATTTTATGTATATATTGTGCGGCTCCGAAAGTTCTCTTATGTCGAGCATGACCAATTAAACTGCTCACACTCTTGTGGTAATTTAGTTGAGTATTCCGATTGAATTAATCATGGGTTTTCTTGTGGTTAATTTAATTGAGTATTCTTGGATTCAAATTCATATTCGTATATGATTTGTTATGTCCAAAGAAATCCTTCTTTTCTTGTGAAAGTAAGGTCGCTCTTGTTGTTCTTTCGCGAATGACATTTTATGGGGGAGAGTTCTTAATTGAACTTGTGCTTAATTGCCAAATCTTTGTGGGTAATGCGGTTGTGGAATATTATAGGAGTTATCTTGTATCTTTATAAACTCCTTGATGAAAGAATTTAGCTTCGGCTATATGATTTCATCTAAACAAGTTGATATGTACTTTTTTTTTGTCATGAAATGTCTCTATGGAAATTTTTATTATGATCCCATTTTCGAACCTTTGCCAATTTTATTGATAAAAAGGGGGAGAATTAATGTGTAGTTTACACTACAAATACATATGGTTTTCGGATCATTATGTAAGGGGGAGTGGTTTCCATGTGAGATAGAGTATTGACTAAGGGGGAGTAATACATATCACCATAGTATTGTTGTCGAAGTTGTGATACAATTGAACTTTGATGCTGTATAATAATACTATGACATTGTATCACAATGATTGAGAATTCTTGTTTTCTCATTGTTGTAGTTACGGATTTTCAACAACGATGATGTTGAACTTACAAACTTTGGAATCATTGGAGTACTTGGAAGTGACGAAGATTTCGAGTAATGTTAAAGATTAGGCATGTGGAAGAAGAGCTACAAAAGTTTATTTATCTATTTATGTATTCCATATGTATTGATAGTTTTGTCACTAAAATTGACAAAGGGGGAGATTGTTAGAGCACTGCTTGGTCGAACTCGCATGTGTTGCTATCTCAAGCAGGTTTGTCAATGTTAGTGATCAAAACTATAAGTCTTGATTTCTAGTCTACTATAGCTAAGTCTCAGACTAGGATAGAAAGTGTAGTTGAGCTCAAGAACTCCATGGCGATCATCATACAAGACGAAGAACTACTCAAGGAACTGGTGGAACTTCATCGACTAAAAGGTATATAGACTTTGATTATACACATTTGCTATTTCGAGCCGGGTTTATCTAGCTTATCTGTTTCTCGAAATATGTGTTGGTAAGCTTTCGCTTTGACCAAGTTCATCTCTGCCTAGTGAGGAAATTCATGTTATGTTTCAATCACTTGAAAATGGCTTTGACGAAAAATAGTTTGTGAATAACAACTATATAACGTCCTCTAAGAATGTTTCAATGATTGAAATGAGAGTTTAGATTATATAACCGATGTTGGATATAAGCATTGTGTGGTAACACATACATGTATAAGTCCTTATTCCTTGAACCAAAGTCTGTGTACTTTGCTGCTAAGGAAACCAGAACAGAGTCCGCGAACCCAGTCCGTGTACCCAGTTCGCGTACTGTCGGAGGTTCTCTTCCCGAGAAAATCTGCTGGAGTTTGTAAACTTTTACAAACTTATTCCGGTTACTTAAGTCCGCGTACCTGGTCTGCGTACTTAGGTTGGTTATATTCTAAAAACGATTATTCGTGAACTTATACTTATATTAACTAAGGAATGCAAGTTTGCAAACCGTGGCTATAAAGTTCACGAATCGATTCGAGTGAATCAAATCGTTTTTGCTTCGATTGTGTCTTGTATACTTCTATAAGATATAAGCAATTGAACAACTCTCTAGCTAGCTCATTTGAGTTATTTGAACTAGTTATGGTGAAGAAGAATATGGTTGATATGAAAGTGCTCATATGGCTAACCATTTGGTTAATTACTGTTGGACCAACAAATATACATGTTTGGGTACGGTTACAAAAACCTAAAACGTGCATTCCATTTGTGTGTAACAAGCTAAGTTTTCGATCTAACGGTTGAAAGATATTAGCTTGAATCTAATCAGGTTTTCATCTAACGGTGAATATTGAATGCTTTGTTACTAAGCTAACATTGATTGCAAACCCTGATTTGAAAGAATATATAAAGGAGAACTCTGGAAACTGGGAAACCTAATCCCCACACCCCCTGTGTGATACTAGTTGTATAAGCTAGAGTCGATTCTCCTTTAACCTTAGGTTTCTACCGAGACCCTGTAGGTTATTGACTTGAAGACTTCATTGGGATTGTGAAGTCAGACCGATACTACTTTCTTGTAGTTGTGTGATCTGATCTTGATGTTTCTAGTTGATTCTCTTGAAATTATATTGGAGTTAGTCCATACAGATTGCTAATCGAAATATTGGGTGTGGTTGTTGTACCCCCGCTTTTTCACACTTACTATCTTAATTCGAGACTTAGCTATAAGTAGACTAGAAATCAAGACTTATAGTTTTGACAACTAAACTTGACAAACAAGCTTGAGATAGCAACGCTTGCGAGTTCGACCGAGCAGTGCTCTAACACTACTATGAGAAATTATCGACCATACATTGTTTAAACCCTCAACTCTTTGCATGTTTAAAAAGAATATTATCTACCTTTTTTTTAACTCAAAAAGAGCTAATAGACTAAAAACAGCTCACCGCTAAGATAGTGATTGAGTTGGAAAGAAATACAAAAAAAAAACTCATTAAAACCGAGTTTGCAAATCAAAATACAAAATCTAACAAGAAAACCTTATACAGAAAAACACAAAGACAAAACCCTATCTCATGACTGCATCCCAGTTATGCAAAACAGTATTATCGAATAACCAAGAAAAATATTTGTTCTTACACACCAATTAAAGATCAAAGTTTTCACACAATCTATAATGGAATCCGGAGGGTTGTACTTTCCATTAAAAAGTCGTGCATCTCTTTTAATCCGTATTTCCCACCAAATAGCAAAAAAATAGATATCCCAGATTTTTGTATTGATAGATAGACCATTACCTTTCTTCTTTCTCCATTCTCGTATAGTATTTCTGACTGAGTTATTACACACCCATTGCGCATTGTAAAAATTCAGAAAATAATGCCAAACTGACCTTGCGGTTTCATAGTGAAGGAAGATGTGTTGATTAAATTCATCGTTTTTTTTGCATAGGAGAGAACCATTGTATCATAATTCTTGTTAGAGCATTGGTCGGTCGAACTCACAAGTTTTGTTATCTCAAGCTTGTTGTCAAATTCAGTTGTCAAAACTATATCTTGATTTCTAGTCTACAATTAGTTAAGTCTCGGATTAGATTAGAAGATGTAGTTGAGAAGCGGACATCACGGAAGTCATCATTGGTTCTACCGTTTGAAGGCGGAGATCAACCGAAGCTTTTGGAGAACTTTTTCAACAAAAGGTAAGTGAATACTGAAACAAGGGTATTTTGTTCGAAATCCCTTATGAGCTCATTTTTATTGAAGAGTGATGGGATAATAGGGGTTTAGATAGGTGTGGAGAACCCTCTAAGAGAATGGGGAGAGGCTCATCTCCCTCTGTTTAGGATAATTCGGGTTATTTTCGCCAAAACCCTAATTCCCTTCGACTTTGGCGCTTCAGAAAAAATTCCGAGAGAATAAGTGACGTCCCCCTGGACTAAGAGAGCATTCATGCGCAAGGGAGAGGGCTTGGCCACCATTCAGAGAGATTTCGGAAGAAAGGAAAGCCTGGGTTTCCTTAATTAAGCCAAATTCCTTTTCTTTCCTCTTTTAGATCTAATTCCTTTTCCTTTTGCTCTAAGGATTCATTTTTGAAATCAAATTGAAAACAAAAGTATTTTGACGTGTGGTAATGTATGGAAACCGATCCACATCCTCCCATAAATTCTATTTCCACCAGGATTTCATATTTTGGCAGCAACACTATATATACACACACACACATGTGTAGTTGAATATCACGAACTTTTTTTTATTTTCTTCTTTTATAGAAAATTAAACTACATCAATCTCATTCCTTCTTTTTGAAAAAACGGGGGTCTAACAACCACACCCAATATTTCATTCGGAAATCTGTATGGACTAACTCCAATATAATTCCAAGAGAATCAATTAGACAATCAAAATCAATCAAGGAAAATATATCCAAGAGTTATATCTCAATTTCTCAATACAATCTGCAATCGAACAGTTAGAGATTTGTGAACCTGATTGATATGAGAAATAACTTGAACGGTACCAAAGACTAATGTTCAAGTGTCAATCAATTTCAATCAATAACCAAAGATTTTATTTACCAATTGATTGAACTACGTGTAACCTGTGGTATTTCAATTATATAAACAAATATAATGCATAAACGAAATAACACAGACACCAAAAGTTTTGTTAACGAGGAAACCGCAAATGCAGGAAAACGCCGGGACCGAGTCCATATTTGAACATCACACTGTATTATGACGCTACAGACACTAGCCTACTACAAGTTAACTTCGGTCTGGAATGTGGTTGATCCCTAACCAAGTCTCACACCGATTAACGTCCTCTGAATCCCAGCAGGATTCTACGCACTTGATTCCCTTAGCTGATCTCACCCACAATTAAGAGTTGATATTACCCAAAATCGAAGACTTTATAAACAAATCTTTCTCCCAGAAAAAAGTCTATTCTGACAGATAAATTTGTCTCCCACAGAAGTATGTATTAAGTTTTTGTTCTGTCTTTTGATAAATCAAGGTGAACAGGAAACAATTGATAATCCGGTCTTATATTCCCGAAGAACAACCTAGAAATATAAATCACCTCACAACAACTTAACTATATAGTAGTAGAAGAAGTTATTGTGGAATCACAAAGAATGAGATGAAGAGCTTTGTGATTAATTTTTATATCTTACCTATTGGAGATAAATCTCGAGCCAATCTTAGAGAACATAGTACTCAATACGATAGAATAAGTAACGCAACTACGGAGAAAATAGTTGGGTCAGGCTTCAGAATCCCAATGAAGTCTTCAAGTCGTTAACCTATAATGGTTTTAGGAAAAACCTAGGTTAAATGAGAATTGACTCTAGTACGCAACTAGTATCACACAGAAGTGTGGGGTATTAGGTTTTCCAGTTGCTAGAGTTCTCCCTTATATAGTCTTTCAAATCAGGATTTGCATTCTAAGTTAGCTTACTAACGAAACAATCAATATTCACCACTAGATGAAAACCTGATTTAAGATTCAAGCTAAGTTTGTTTAAAACCAAAGCAATATCTCTCCACCGTTAGCTTGTTAGACACAAATGAAATATACCTTCATTTAGATATGGGCAACCGTGCCTAAACGTGTATATTGAGTTGGCTTAACAATAGTCTACCGAAGTTATCCATATGAACACTTTTGTATTAACCACATTCATCTAACACTTCTAGACCAAATTATAATCAAATGAATCTAATTGTGTTACTCATAGAGTTGTTCAATTTTTTATATGCTCATAGAAGTATACAAGACACAATTGAAGCAAAATTGGATTTGTTTCAAGAGAATCAATTCATGAACATTTAGCCACGGTTTGCAAAGGTTGCATTCATTAATATATAAATGCATTTGTTCATGAGTATGAAATCATACTTAACCGATTTTAGAACTTAACCAACTAAGTTTGCAAACGGGTACGCAAACTTAAGTTCCGGACTTTGGTCATGTCCGACAGTTCGCAAACGGGTACGCATACTGTCGTCCGGACCTGACTCAGGTGAAACCGTTCGCATACTGGTATGCAAACTTGGTTCTCGTACTTTAACAGTTAAAACAGTTCGCATACATGTATGTAAACTTGGTTCCCTGACTTGAATCATACCACAACAGTTTGCATACTTGTATGCATACTGTGCTATATCCAGACAACGATTAATTATTTTGAACTCCCATTTCAATCATTAAAATCCTTAGAAGACGACAATAGCTGTCTCACACAAACTATTAGCTTATAAGTAATTTTCAAGTGATCGAATGATCAATACGAAACATTCCGAGTCGACATCAAATGATTATGTCACACAAATTATGTAAGATGTTTCAAGGCAATTTCTACATGATCATCTTTTGACTTATTATTTAGTTTCCAACAAATAAATTGATTCCAACTAAACTCGTCAAGAATAATGATGAACGTAGCTAAAGCAAAAAAGATTTCCAACACATATTTCGAGAAAGATATAAGCGAGTTAAACTCAGCTCGATATATCAAATGTGTATAATGTAAAATTCTATATAGTTATACGACTTAGTCTCATTAGGAGATAGATAAGTTTTAGTCTCCACATAGCTTTTGTTGATGAAGTTCATCCAAGCTCTCCTCAGTAGATCTTCGTCTTCAATCGATGAACGATGTGAAGTCTAAAGCTCAACTACACATTCTATCATAATCCGAGACATAGCTATAGGTAGACTAGAAATCAAGACTTATAGATTTGATCACCTAAACTTGACAAACAAGGTTGAGATAGCAACACTTGCGAGTTCGACCGAGCAGTGATCTAAAACTTTTGGTTAGAGCTTACTATCATCATGTCTTCAAGCACGCTCAACGTTATGATTTCAAGCAATGATAACAGTAGCAGCGATTCTGCCTTCTCTTGCTAGAGTTTGATGAAACCCGTGGATTCTGTTAATTCGGGTGTAAAACTTAAATCTTCAGACCAGGTACGCATCCCTACTCTTAATTCGTTACTTCTTGTTTTTTTTTGCTTCATATTCTAATAGAATATACTTCTTTAACATCATATAACGCTCAGGTGAGTGAACTTGAACGTATGCTGGAGTCCCTGGGCAGACGAACCAAAACTCCTCCTTGCCAAACTATCCTAGAAGAAGGCGACGTGAGCTCCAGGTTGGTTTTATGATTTTATATATGATCAATTTCTTTAAGTTTTCATATACGAAGCCAAATTTAAAGTGCTTAAAGAATAAACGACGTTGATTCTTCATACGTACTCAGATTTGAGACCCTGACCCCAATTATGAAAGGTAACAGAAAGAGCCACCCAATGGAAAAAAGCAAATTGATTCTGAATTCATTAAGTCAACCAACTAAATATACACTTTTGACTTTAGAAATCCCGTGTAAAATTTCAGATCACACTTACTTCAACACTACGGCCATATTTCTTAGCTCGATTATGCGTTTGATGTTTCCTTTTGGTATGTTGTTGAAAATACATGAAGAAAAATAATTAGTTTATAAAAGGACTACCAATTCCTTATTAGTTATCACCAGTTTTCACTTCTTCGTTCTATAATGTATAATAATCTGAATTAGGAAATGAGTCCTTGTTCTGTTTGGACTCCTGACATTTCCCAATGCTTCAAACATCGCCTTTGGAGTATTATAACCTTAGTGACTCTCCTCATATTAGAATTGGTCGAGATCTTTGTCTCCCTAGGTCAGAGACATGTCTCCTTATTGATTTTACATTTATACTCTTTTATTATAGATCTAATGCTCTTCATAACACCCAAGTTGCTAATGCAAAAGAGAGAACTGAAACGGGTAGCATAGTAGGATTTACCTTGAATTTGAACCAGATCATAGGGCGTAATCCTCGTTCTTCGGAGTACAGACATCCAGCAGATGCTAATATGGAAACTCCAATTCCCTCTTCACTTAGGACTGGCCCCGCCGAGTTGTCTACTAATATTGAAGCGGCTGCGTCACTGAATCGTTTTCCCGGTGTGCTTCACTTCATCCCAAGCATGGAAACTATTTATCAGGATCGTAAGGTCATTGGTGGCTTTAGGTTTTCCAGTCGCCACGCCTTGATGTATTCTGAAATATGGGTGAAATTCGGCCACATTGCTACAACCGAGGTTTTAAAACATAACTCCCTTCTTGTTACATTTGTGGATGAACTCTTGTCGATTTTGGAAGAGATGCGTTCAAAATACTTTAATGAGATCACCGAAAAGTCGATATCTACCTGGGGAAAAATGGTCTCTTCTTGTGAAGGCGTTCGCTTTAGCATAAGATGGTGGCGCTCATAGCTTGATTCTGTTCAAAATGAATATGCAGCTCTTGGAGAGTTCCCTGACTTTTCATATATTGTCTTGGTATTGGAAGAACATCAACTGGTTGAGGAACGGTTGGCTCTCGCGCTTATGAAAGAGAATTTTGACAACAAAGTTTCGACTTATTTGCAGAGGGTTGGGGTATGGGCACGCGGGGAGAAGAAAGTGTTGATAGATTTTTTCTAAAGTTTTTTTTTTTTAAGTTTTTGAGTGATTGCAATTCATTAGGCCAGATAGGTTTTGAGTTTGAAACAACGCTACTTTAAACTTCCATGTTTATTTTGATGAAATATTGCAATTTTTTGGTGAAACTACATTCTATTAGGGAAAGAAATGTTTAACTCTAAACAAAATACGCTTTAAGACACTCTCCATTGATCGCCATACCTTCTTGCTTTTCATTCATGTCTACTATCTTGTAATACCCACTAGATGTAGCTTTCGAGATAACAAATGTCCCTTCCCAATTAGAGGAGAACTTCGGAGCTGACTGATTTTGTTGAAAGTGTTTTGTTGTCTTCAAGACTAAGTCCCCAACTTGAAAAACTCTTGGCCATAGAGTTTTTTTATATGCGTGCGAAATTCGTTGCTTGTAAATATCAAGATTTTCTTCTGCCTTAGCACGCCTAGCATCCACCATATCCAGATATGTTATTCGAGAGAGAGATTCCTCGGTCGCGTCCCACTGGACCCCACTCGCCATAGCAATTCAAGCTGACTGAACTTTGATTTCCACGGGTAGAATAGCATATGTTCCATAAACTATGGAATAAGTATAAACACCTGTACAAGTCTTAGGCGCATCCCTATACCCTCATAATTCCATCGGTAGTTTCTCATGCCAAGACCTAGGTTATCATGCACGCTCCGATAAGGATACGTATCTTGTTAGTACGTTCGGCCAATCCATTTCCCTAGGGGTAGTAGGGAGTTGAAAAAATATGTTGTATACCATATCCTTGAAGCATATCATAAACCTTTTGATTAGCAAACGAGGTTCCATCATCTGATATGATATACTTAGGGACACCAAACCTGCAGATTATGTGTTCCTTGATGAAATCTACAATTATAACCCCTTTTGTACTGTTAAGAGGGATCACCTCTCCCCATTTAGTAAAGTACTATGTATCCCTTATTATGTATTCATGTTGTAGTGAAGAAGCTGGGTTTATTTTACAATCAAATCAAGTCCCCAATTATAAAATGGCCAAGTACTATTGATGGAATGAAGAGAAATGCAATGTGCATGGATCAGATCCGCATGAGTCCGACACTTGTGACATTTTTGAAAAAAATATGCGGTGTCATCTTCCATTGTGGGCTAATAATATATTCAGTGTATTTGAATAAATATTCTGCTCTTTCCCTGATGCTCCTGTTCGTGAACTTCCTTAGTAACGGTATCCACTTCAGTTCTGTTGATGGGTGAAAACGATTTGCCCGTTTTTTAGGAAAGTAGAGACTCGAGCGGAGACTCCTCAACCGAGCAAATTGCCTAAACCTTAGCAAACATATACACTGCACGGGAGTGCTTTGAGTTCGAGAGATCAATCTGTAGGACCCCGGCCTAAACCAAGACAATGGGCATTCCAGATTAAACTTGGTCACAAAGAGGGATGAGGGTCGATCTGTAGGAGGGAATCTGAGAAGTGTGTGAGAACAATGATGATCGAAGGATTTTGAATGTGTTAAAGGTTTCTGCAAGTTTTGTGAACTTTTGAGTTCAGATGAGGTAAGTTCTGATTGATTGAGTGATAATTTCTTGTGGATCGAAATTGTTGTTTTTCCAATCGTGGATTCAGAAACTTATTTATATTGCAAGAATAACAGACACATTGATCCCCAGTAAGTGTGACGGTTGCTAGAGTGAGAGATTGTGAAAGTGGGAAATTGTTTTCAAACTAGTTCCACGTACGTGGGAGAATTGGTTGATTGTTCGTCCACTACTTTGCTAACTCCTTCAACCGCTTGCACGACTTACTCACATTTCTCATCGTGGGTGTACACACGTATCGTAGGCCGCTAGACCAAAACCCTAGTGAATATCCCCTATGTGACATGATTGATGTCTCATGAATGTGGAGTCTGTAAGGCAAACGTGAATTTAATTAGCCAGTTGTTGACTTGACTAGACGATGAGTCTTAGTCTTGATAAGTCGATCATAATGAACGAATGTGATATGCTCTGAGAATCATGGATTGAGCATAAGGTGTCTGCTGAGACAGAATAATGGAAAGACGTTGAGTCTTGATGAATTGTAATATATCATTTTACCAATTAAGTTAATAATGTTGTTTCGATGACTTGAATCGACGAGCATCCAATGATATTGATCGATCATGGACTTGTTAATAGGAAATGTTGTTGAGCACTCGTCTGTCGAAGAAGAAACATTATAATGGCCGACTGATGAATCAATGAAATATGATAGATGGATCAGTGTGAAATTCGTGAATGTTGATAGTTGAATAACATGAGAAATATTGCTACTCGAATATTTATAGTTGAATCGACATGAGAAATATGGCTCGAGCAATTAAATATTGATAGTTGAATCAATATTGCTATTCTAAGCAAATATTGCTAGTTTGAGCAAATATTTTCTCGTTTAATGAATTATTGGTAGCGGGACCAAATAAAATATTAATGAAAAATACTGGTAGCTGGACCTACTATTATATAATTAATTAAAATATTGATTGCTGGATCAACATAAAATTATTGGTGTTTGAACCTACTCAGAAATATGTTTTGCAAAGCATTTGATTCAAAACCCTAGTTTTGATTGATTGTTGATCAATGGATGATTTACTGAATATCAACCATGAGTGAGGTAGGGATCGGCTACACGAGATGACAAGACGACCATGTAGTACCCAAGTGCTCGAATGAGCATGCACCAAAGTCCTTTGTAGACCAGTTGGTGAAAGGATGATTAAATGCTCGTTTAATCATTATTAAAATAGTGCCCGTCTGAGCATTAGGTGGTAAAACCTAATTATGGAGAGAGTAGGGACCGACTAAGGGGTATGAAACCGTCCCTAGGTGTTCATGAGACCTGATGCCTGATGGTCGATGGATCAAATTCCAAGTTGTTTGGTAAGAGTTTGAACCGAGTTCAGATTAACTAGGTCAAAATCATAAAAGGTGTGGGACCGGCTTTTGCATGCCAAAGGATCGACCTTGGTCGATCAAGGTAGCATGTATGTGTCACCATGTTGCTCGTGGATCAATTTTGAGAATTTTGGTGTGCATTCGAGCAATATTTTGGATTTTCAGAAGAGTTTGATCTTGACTGAAACTTACAATTTTGATTGAATGAGCAAGTAGGACTTAGCTCGTGCGACCAATATTTTAACAATATTAAAATAATGATATTTTAATATCTGTCGTGAGAAGCCCAAACGGTCTTGTAACCATTTGATTTTTTGACTTTTTGGTAGTTTGAGCAATATTTGAAAAATATGGAAAAATTAGGTTTTTCGCTCAACCGAGGGAGTTTCATGAGATGAGAGAAGAAATAATAATAAAAAAAGGAATTGGGGAGGCGTGGAACCGGCCACGGCAAAGGAATGGTCGTCCGGCCAGTGGGCCTGGTTCGGTGACACTCTTCCCTATTTTATATTATTATTTTTCAACTTTGTGTGAGGAAATATGGAGAAATTAGGAGTTTTGCTCAAATGAGGAAGTTTGCTCAAACAAGGGAGTTTTCATGAGATGAGGAAAATAATAAAATAAGGTAAAAAATACTAAAAGGGGAGGTGTGGAACCGGCCACGACGGCATGACCGGCTGGCCGGTCGGCCTGGTCCCATGTGCGCCTCTCTTTTATTTATTATTATTATTATTTTCCTTTCCTATTTTGTATAGGTTTCCTCGTTCGTCCATATTATTGAATGCTCGTTTATGCATTTCGGTACTCGTTCGTGCATTATTGTTAAGTACACTCGCACCATTTTCTCGGGGCTTACTCGATGCTGGCCTAAATGCCCGAAAAGTGAATATCTATTACTAATCCACGAGAACTCCCAGATACTCAACAGAATTTTGCAAAATCTCAGATCGATATCCAGACTTATCTGAAAACGCCTTGAGACTTTCCAGTAGGGATAGATCCAACAAATCCAGATCGAGTAAACGTTTCCTAAAAAATGAGTACTAAATCTCGACGAAGATGTTTGTGACTACTTTTTAGCTTGCCTATCAGAGATTAAATCTCGAGCAAATCTTAGAGAAGATAATACTCAATGCGAAAGAACAAAGCAAGATCATAACAGGCAACTACCGAGAAAATAGTTGGGTCTGGCTTCACAATCCCAATGAATTCTTCAAGTCATTAAGCTACAGGGTTTCATGAAAAACCTAGGGTTAAAGGAGAACCGACTCTAGTCGCAACTAGTATCACACAGGAGGTGTGGGGATTAGGTTTCCCAACTGCTAGAGTTCTCCTTTAAATAGTCTTCAAATCAGGGTTTGTAATCAATGTTACCTTGGTAACAAAGCATTCAATATTCACCGTTAAATGAAAATCTGATTAGATTCAAGCTAATATCTTTCAACCGTTAGATCGAACTTAGCTTGTTATACACAAATGAAATGTACCATCATTTAGATAAAGGTAACCGTACCTAAGCGTATACACTTAGTTGGTTCAACAATAGTTAAATAATGGTTATCCATATGAACCCTTTCATATCAACCTTATTCATCTTTATCATAACTAGTTCAAATGACTCAAATGAAACTAGTTAGAGAGTTGTTCAATTTTTTATATTCTCATAAAAGTATATAAGACACAATTTAAGAAAAATCGATTTTGATTCACTCGAATCATTTCATGAACATTATAGCCACGGTTTGAAAATATTGCATTCCTTATTATATAAATGTATTAGTTCATGAACAAACCGATTTTAGAACATAACCTACTTAAGTATGCAAACGAGTATGCATACCTAAGTAGCCGGACTGAGATTGGTTATGCCAGTACGCGCACGGGTGTGCATACCATTTTACACTTCCAAACTCCAGCAGAAATTCACGGAACTTGAACTTCCGCCAGTACGCATACGGGTATGCATACTTAGTTCACAGAATTCCAACAACCAACCAGTACGCGTACGGGTACGCATACATGGTTCCCGTTTTTGGACTTTACACAAATGTGAATATACTTTATGTTTATATCCAATCATGATTACATGTTCTAAATCCTCATTTCAATCACGGAAACATTCTTGGAAGACGACAATGTCTCACACAAACTATTAGCTTCAAAGAAATTTTCAAGTGATCGAATGATCAATGCGAAACTTTCTGAGTCTACATCAAATGACTGTCTCACACAAATCATGTAAGATGTTACAAGGAGAATTTCACATGATCATCTTTTGACTTTCGTTAAGAATAAAAGATGAACTTGGTTAAAGCGAAAACTTACCAACACATATTTCGATAAATAGATAAGCGAGATAAACTCGGCTCGAAATACCAAATGTGTATAATTGAAGTCTATATAGCAATACGACTTTTGTCTCAAATAGGAGATAGACTAGATAGACTTTTGAGTGATATGAGTTCAAGTCTCCACATAACTTCTGTTGATGAAGTTTCACAAGTTCCCTTGAGTAGTTCTTCGTCTTCATTCGATGAACGGCGTGGAGTCTAAAGCTCAACTACACTTACTATCCTAATACGAGACTTAGCTATAAGTAGACTAGAAATCTAGACTTATAGTTTTGGAAACTAAACTTGACAAACAATCTTGATATAACAATGTTTGCGAGTTCGACCGAGAAGTGCTCTAACAATATCCCCCTTTGTCAATTTTAGTGACAAAACTATCAATAAATATGGATTACAAATGTTAGAGAATTGCTCGGTCGAACTCGCATGCGTTTCTATCTCAAGCATGTTTGTCAATGTTAGTGATCAAAACTATAAGTTTTGATTTCTAGTCTACTATAGCTAAGGTCTCGGACTAGGATAGAAAGTGTAGTTGAGCTCAAGAACTCCATGGAAATCATCATACAAGACGAAGGACTACTCAAGGAACTGGTGGATCTTCATCGACTAAAAGGTATGTGGAGAATTGAACTTATCTATCACTCAAAAGTCTATTTATCTCCTATCTTGAGGCAAAAGTAGTTTTGCTATATAGACTTAGATTATACACATTTTCTATTTCGACCCGAGTTTATCTCGCCTATCTATTTCTCGAAATATGTGTTGGTAAGCTTTCGCTTTAGCCAAGTTCATCTTTACCTAGTGAAGAAAGTCATGACAAGTTTCAATCACTTTGAAAATTGCTTACTTTGACGAAAAATAGTTTGTGAATAACAACTATAGAATATCAACATCCTCTACTAATGTTTCAATGATTGAAATGAGAGTTTAGATAATATAACCATTGGAGGATATAAGCATTGTTGTGGAAACACACATATGTATAAGTCCTTATTCCTTGAACCGAAGTTTGCGAACTTTGTTGATCAAGAGAACCGGAATAGTAGCGTGAGCCAAGTCCGCGAACTGGCGGAAGTTTTCGACCCGAGAAATTCTGCTGGAGTTTGTGAACTCCGTACGGGAACTTAAGTCCGCGAACTTGAGTAGGTTATATCTAAAAATGATGTTTGTGAACTTATTCTTATATAAACTAAGGAATGCAAATTTGAAACCGTGGCTATATAGCTCATGAACCGATTCGAGTGAATCAAATCATTTTTGCTTCGATTGTGTCTTGTGTAGTTACATAAGATTTCCTTGCAATTGAAAAACTCTCTAACTAGTTCATTTGAGTTACTTGAACTAGTTATGGTGAAGAAGAATATGGTTAATATGAAAGTGATCATATGTAACCATTTGGTTGACTATTATTGAACCAACAAATGTACAAGTTTGGGTACGGTTACACAAGCCTAGAAACGTGCATTTCATTTGTGTGTAACAAGCTAGTTTTCGATCTAACGGTTGAGAGATATTAGCTTGAATCTAATCAGGTTTTCATCTAACGGTGAATATTGAATGCTTTGTTACCAATCTAACATTGATTGCAAACCCTGATTTGAAAGACTATAAGGGAGAACTCTATCAACTGGGAAACCTAATCCCCGCACCTTCTGTGTGATACTAGTTGTGCTACGCTAGAGTCGATTCTCCTTTAACCTTTGGTTTCTTCTTCTAAACCAGGTTAACGACTTAAAGACTTTATTGGGATTATGAAGCCAGACCGATACTACTTTCTTGTAGTTGTGTGATCTGATCTTGTTGTTTCTATCGTACGAGTACAACTGTAATAATTGGCTTGAGATTGATATCTCTGATAGTCAAGATATAAAAGTAATCACAAACACTTCATCTCATCGTTTGTGATTTCGCAATATCTTTTTTCGCTGCGTCGAATAAGATTATTGTGAGGTGATTGATAATACTAGGTTGTTCTTCGGGATTATAAGTATGGTTTATCAATTGGTTCCTGTTCAACTTGATTTATCAAAAGATGGAACAAAACTCGTAGGTATATTCGTGGGAGACGGATTTATCTATTACCGTAGACTTTTCTGTGTGATACAGATTTGTTTATTAAAGTCCTCGACTTTGGGTCGTAGAAACTCTTAGTTATGGGTGAGATCATATTTGCCTATCAAGTACGTAGCATCCTGCTGGGATCATAGACGTAGGAGCATAATTGTACCTTGGATCAGTGTGAGATTGTTTGGGGTTCAACTACAGTCCAGATCGAAGTTAGTCTGAAGCAGGCTAATGTCTGTAGCGGCTTAATACAGTGTGTGTTCAAACTGGACTAGGTCCCGGGGTTTTTCTGCATTTGCGGTTTCCTCGTTAACAAAATTCTGGTGTCTGTGTTGTTTCTTTTCCGCATTATATTCTGTTATATAATTGAAATATCACAGGTTGTGCGTTGTTCAATCAATTAGAATATCCGACCTTTTGGTTCTTGATTTAAATTGATCTACACTTGGATATTGGTCTTTGGTACCATCCAAGTTATCTCTCTTGCATTTGATAAAGACTCGCAGATTTCTGTTTGCTAGAGTAAAGATCAAATCGAGAGATTGAGATATAAACTCTTTGATATACTTTTTATCTAGATTGAGTCTGACTGTCTAGTTGATTCTCTAGAAAGTATATTGGAGTTTGTCCATACAGATTGCTAAGCGAAATATTGAGTGTGGTTGTTATACCCCCGCTTTTTCAATTAGTATCAGAGCAGGCAAACACGTTTAAGACCTTACAAGTCTGTGTTTGTAGCGATCTGACTCTATGGACAAGAGTACTATCTCTGATAAACGCGTCACCAGAAATAAGGGCTCTGTCTTGTCTAGTTCTATTAAAGAGAAAGATTCTTCAATCTCGAATATAGACGAACCTTGTGTTCAAATAAGACAGACAGGCTCCAGTATGAGTATTTCCGATTACCCTTCAAAAGAGTCTATCTCTCTAAATGAACGGGAAACAGCTGAAGAGAGTGTCTTGATTCTAAATCTTGTTATAATCCAAGCTGATAGATTTAGTCGGTTAAACACCATGTCGATGTTCTGCTTGGTGTAATAAGGGACTGCAATTTCAAAGAAAATACTGAAGATCACTCTTCACGTATGGTTCTCGAGGTAAGCCTCAAAAAGCATGATTTGGAAATAGAACATCGCTTGAGTAAACTCTCTATTCAAGGATGCTCTAAGCAGTCTAATATACCAAGTACTTCTGCCACGCCTGAAAACGTTCCAGCTCCAGAAGTAAAATCGGAATCCCTTCCTGTCAAACAGAATGTGTCTGAATTTCCCATTGATCAAGGATGTTCCACATCACATGGAAGGAAGAAATCTCCTAACGAGGTTGTTAAGACTACTTTGTCTAATCACTCTAGTGATCAGAAAGTATGCTTTTTTTGCGATGCAAAAGGCTCTGCTAAACAAAAGAGAAACTCTAGGTTGAATAAAACCTACTTGGTTCAACTTCAACACACCTTAGACTTAATTCTCAAAGGTTTAACTGACATTCATATGTCTAAACCAGTTGGTTTTCGTACTTACCCTGTGTATGTTACCAGGAAGGTCAGTTCAATGAGTTCCTCAAATGTCCTGAAGCAGAATAGAAGTCTTAACAAGAATCACCTAAGAGAAGATCAAGTTAATTCCTCTAGAAACCACATTACCCTTGATGTGAATGAAATCCCAGTGATGATATGAGAAATAACTTGATGGAGGTAATTGAAGGATATAAAGAAATTGTCGACAGGTTCTCATCCTCCTCAAGTCAAAAGTCTTCTGGTAAGAACTCTAACTATGTCTCGTATTTTGATGACAGTAAGTTTTATGATAATTTCTCACATAAAAAGGGATCTCTCTCTAGATTCGGAAGGAAAAAGAGACTCGATCATAAACACAGTTCTTTTAATGAGCTCATACTTGTGCGAATTAATCACAAGGGTTAAGAACTTGCTCATAAAAATCCTGTTGACCAAGATGTGTAAAATTCAGGTATGCTGTGGCATTTTTGGTGTTCTGCTTAGTTGAGCTATCCTCTTATCGTTTATAGCTAAACTAGTGTCTGCAGATAATAATGCCTAAATAGTATTTGTGTGTCTAGTATCGTTTCTCTCTTTTAACTTTGTAGCCTTCTACACTTGTGCTCTAAATTACTCCTTGGTATGGAATTTATTGAGCCATTTATGAATTTTCATGTAGCAAAAAGACTTTTGCCTTAAATTTTTTCCCGTGGGTCGGGTTGTGTTGGTACGGGTACCCCTGTCACTAATACGAATCAATTCTCAGTAACCATTGATCGTTGTCGTAGGCGTCAAAAATAATTACACTTTCTTACTACTCAAAATATATAATATAGCAAGGGCAAGAAAGGATCGTTCCCACAGAGAGGACTAGGTTGTCAATATGTTTTAGTATCTTAAGCAAACAAAGGGGGGATATTATGATTTTGATATACTAAAATAAAATAAAAGCAAAACAAAGAAATAACACACACAATTCAAATATGTGAAAGTATTGGTCAAGGATATCGTTTTCATCCACAAACATGCTTTTCAACAATAACTAGAATTGATATTTAATCTCAACTTTATTAAAAGTCCTAAGATATCTTGATCGCAAATATATCTCGCTAATTCCCTGATTTCATCACAACCACATTAAAAGATGCATATGTGAATTCTTCTTAGAAAGCAACCTAAAGTGTAAAAGCACAATTAAGTTTAACTCCCTAAATGCATTGAGTTCTACGGAATAAGACTAATCAAAGCAATCGAACGTGTAAAAGCACACGAATCCGATTTAACCAAGGTTATGATCCACTTGTGACTACTAGGATGCATCACTACAAGCAATACCCACAATTATGCTACTTGCAATCAGGAATTATCACTTTTACGTATAATAACCCTAATCTAGCAATAGAGATGAAAACTAATTCAACCGATTCGCGACTCGACTAAACATGTATTCAAATCATATAACAATATTAATAGTGAATCATAAGTAAAAAAGTATGGAGACAAAACTAATTCATTGCATAAAAATCATGTTTGGAATTCAAACTTATTCCTTAACCAAAAGAAAACTAGCTCATGTTCATGGAATTCATCCAAAGAAGAAATAAATCTATCATGTTGTAAACCCAAGAACAAATGTAGAAGATGAGAGATAAAAGATCTCTAGAATAGGTGATAAGTCTTCCTTTTGTATCCTTTCACTTCCCAACTTAGGTCACAGACTCTCTGCCAAATATCAGTCGCTCAAACAACCCATGATTGAAGCCCAATTGGAACAAGTCCAAGTCCATATGATTTGGATCGAGAATCACTGATTCGACTCACTGGCAAGAAAATCCACCACAGTTCTCATTGTTGCCTTCTTCCATATACTATCCATTCATCTACAACTTACACTGCCATTATCATTCTCATTCCAGCCATAATCAAGCTGCAACATCACCATCTGAATCATTTCATAGCTCTTGCGAAAACCAACCCAAAAGCACGACTCCAAACTCATATATCCCACGGACAACTCTTGCATCCAACACATACCCCCTTCGCAATTCAATGAAACTTTAAGATCCACACTCTAATCTCTGAAGTCCGGCATCCCGGGCTAGGCTCACTGGCTGGCCATTCTCGCTGCGTTTCTGCACAGTTGCGACATCTATTTCACAGCTCAGGTTGTAGACTCTAACCTTGTCGGTCTTGTCTATCCATTTCAGGTTGCAAAGATTATTCTGCAATTCCCATTTCCTACGGCACAAACTCCCGGCCATAACTTCTGACTGCACTTCATAAACACCACCGCACCCTGACACTCTAAAAACTACCTTAGTCATCCTTCATATCACCACCAAGTTGCAGCACAACATCAACAAAGCCTCAAACCCACTATAGCTTCATAATACATTCAGCTGCAACCACTTCTAGCTGAACAAACAACCATTCCTATGCACCCATCACCTGCAATTGCTCCTACATCAATTACTCGCTTCATTTCCATTACCAAAACATAGCAGCAACAACTGTTCTTCCCAGGTTTTGATCGAACCATCAACACACATCAACTACTCAGTTGCAATAACCTTCTTCTACACAGCTGCACCCTATCCTGCATTACCATAATCAGTCACTCCCATCCATTTATCAGCAATCGCCATCTCTTCTCTTGTTCAACTGCAAAACCCCCATTCATCAACACACTCCAGTTCTTTCCTGAAGCACCAATTCCACTTATCCAATTACTGCTTCACTGTAAGTGGCTCTCCTTCTCAGCTCATCCGCATTCAATCTACTTCCATATTCACTACAAGACCATGTCACTGCAATCATCACTGCAACACTCAACATCACATCCCATTTCAGCGCATCAGGCCTAGCTCCAATGTCTGAATCTTCTGCATCTGCACAACACCATCATCACGACCACTCGAGCCAGATCTCCTTGGCATCAACCACCAGTTCAGAGCAACAACTCCATTCTACTGCCAAGCTCTAACTCCCCTCGATGCAACTGCATTCACCATTAATTTGAAACCCATCTCCTAATTTCAGTCACGACAGCAACAACATTTTCTTCTATCTTGCAGTTTCTCGAATCAATACTCTGAACCTTCAATCCATTTCCGGCCACAACACCCTTGTTTCATCTTCCTCTTCTGGTGGCAGTAACACCAATTTCTTCTTCTAATTTTCAGATCGAGCTCCAACCCAATCTAGTTCTTCTTGGTTTCACAGAAATAACCTCTTATTCTTTCTCGATTTGTGGCTTAGCAGCAGCAGTAAGATCTTCTTATCCATCTTTGAATCCCATCATCTCTGTCTTTCTCGAATAACAGCAGCAAACCCCATCAAAGTCTCATCATTTCAAAACCCATATTAGATCCCTTTTTCCTTCATTCGATTGCAGCAGCAACAACACGTTTCAACTTCAAGAACAACACGATCACTTCTCTGTCAGCTCTCAACTCCTGGCTGGATCTCAATTTTAGATTCAATTTCATCTTCTCGGATTCAATAGCAGCAGCAAATTTTCTCTCTTAATCTCAGGTTAAAACGAAAAGATAATGATAGCATTTCTTCCCTGAATTTTAGGTCATGTAGGAAAACTGATTTTTTACTTCAGGCACCCACTAACATGATAAGGGCCGCCAGTTCTTGTATGGCTTGTCGGTTCCGAATAACCGACAACTTAATTACTAGTTCAACACAACTGTCAGTTTTGAGGAACTGACAGCTCATTCTTCACCTCTTTCTCGCACACCTTAGCCCGCTCCAAGTATAGCTCCCATGTGAATTGACCTTTGTTCTCCTTTTCGTTCCAAATGGCTAATTTCTTTTTTTTTTGCTCATAATGACTCCAAAGTACCTAAATAAATCAAAAGCACACATAAGATACATAATTTACATGAAACAAAATAATTCTAACAAAATAGTTCTACAATATACATACAACTCCGTGTCGTCGAGGCTACGGTCACACTTAGCATGTATAACAAGCCTTTAAACCCCTGGGTGTCCCTAGTGGACGAGTTTTAGTCTCGTGAGGGCTTACTAGAGATATACCCACAAAACCTACTTTACCAACTTACTAGTTCTCCGAAATGATAACATCCAACGCGCTAAGAATACATAGAAATTCTGCACACTAGTCATAAGAAGTTAGACACATAAATGAACACAATCTCATCCTTAAAAGTTGAGAGAGAAATAACCATCCCTTATCGAAAGAAATCCGGGTTCGAAGTGATCGAAAGTCTCGACTTTTCCTGACAAGAAAGGGTTTTATGAAGTTGCTCTCAATAATAAATAGCTTTTTATGGGTCACACATGTGTCCAGGTAGGAATGAAGATAGAAATCCTGCGACACGTTGAATAGTAGGAAGGCAAAACCCTGCGAATTGTTTTGAAAACCCACATCTTTTATTCATTTTGAAAACCCATTTTTCTGACGATCTCTACGAAAGGAAATCAACCACTTAACGAAGGTGGGAATATGCTTACTTACCTCGTTATCCGTTCGACGTACAGTTAGCACCACTCTCACAGCATCCATAGAAATGTCTTCGGTCTTCAATCCTTGTCTTTATCTTCGTCTTCGGTTTTCAACTCTTGATGATGAAATCTTGAACTTCGTAGAATCTTGACAATGAGATTCTTTCACTAATTCCTTGTTGCTTGAAACTTCATTTTGGATATTCCTTCTTTCCATTGGCTTTATTGAAAGAATACAAAACTAAAAACGAACTATACAAACCCAAAATATGATACAAAGGATTTTTCTTATCTCTTTTTTTCTTCTTCTTTTTTTCTTTTCTTTTTTTTTATTGAGACAATAAAAATAAAACAAATACAAAATAAAATAAAAACAAAATAATAAACCTAACAAAATTTTCTCTTGTCTCTTTTTTCTCTTTTTTTTTTTCATTTTTTTTTTTGACAAGGGACTTAGCATAACAATGACCATGTCCCAAGTTTATTTTTATTTTTTTTTTGGAACAAGAGAAAATAATATACAAATATAACAAATAAAAATAAAGATAAAATAAAATACAAAGGCCACGGTGTAAGTACTTTACCGCTCGATTCTTCACAACTTGTATGTCTCGATATCATAAACTTCTTGACTCTCATCTTGATAATATTCGCTCTCGTACAATAGTCTTCAACTTGTAAAAATTTTGCTCCTTGTCTTGTTGCTTTACTTGAATCTGAAATCTGCTCATTTCTGTATTGTTGCTTGTAAATCTAAAATGTCTTCAACTTTCCTTCGAATTTGTGATGCTCCTCTTGTTGATGATGATGGTGTTTCTATGGATCTGTTGGTGTAGAGAGAGATAAAGTGGATGGTGCTAACTGCGAACAAGATTACAAGCGGTATGTAAGTTAACAATTCGATGTCACCATTCATGATTGATAAAATAGCACTCAAGAGATCAAAATAGTGCTTCTATTGGTGGGAGGTTGGGTAGCTCACCATTCTACCCGGAGTTTACGTACGGTGACACACACTCTAAAAGCAAAAATTTAGACAGGTGCGAAGAATTGAAGGTCGGTGCCTCTCATGATGTAACAACTTTAATACCGAATTCAGTTTTCACCTCATTTGCCACTGGGTGGTTAAATCCAACTTTAACTCTCATACAAGTAAGAAACCCGATCACGTTCTCTGTCATCTCTAAGTTCAGTCACTCTTATGAGAATTTCGATGTAATCTTAGCGACATGTATACTATGTGACTCTAAACTAACTACAAGTTGGAGTTTTTTTATTCACTAATTTACACAAAAGTTGAAAATTTTGAAAACTTTACAATGCAAATGCTTAACCACTCCCCCACACTTAAACTTTACATTGTCCTCAATGTAAATTGAATCGTCCAAAGAAAGTCAATGTGGGAAATCATATAATGATATGCGACAAGAAATCAGAAAAAGTAAATACAAGACAAGAAAAGGCTAAAAACGAAACAAGAATATAAAACTAAGACAAGAAATACTCATCCTATGGGTTGCTTCCCATTTAGCGATTGGTTTAAAGTCGTCACCCTGACTTGCGCGACGAATTCCCCATACACCAATAATCTGAAAAGTTGGGGATCCTTCCATGTAACCTGTTTTCCAAATAGTAACTTCACATAAACACTAGTATAATAAAGGAAAAGTGAAGATATATCCCAATAGAAGTTTCCCCCACACTTATTCTTGTCCATACTTGGAAGTGTATAAAGAACATAAAATTCAGGAACTTCTATGGTTTCTTCTTTGAAAACTTGCATAGTATGAGAATCAAATGTTTCTAATGGTGGAAATCGAGAAACAAAGTCATTCAACAATATTCTCGAAGCACATACATTCAAACCAACAAGAGGTAAAGGAGGAGAAACAACATGCAAAGGGTTAGACAAACCTTGCACAATCTCTTGTACCACGGTATCCTCTTCATCCTTGAAAAACTCAAGTGAATTACTCACCTCTTTTATATCATAGTCCTCTATCAAACCTTGCAACCACTCTTCGTCCGTTTCTGCCTTAACCAAAGTCTCGGCATCAACATCATCATTACAATCACATGCAAGCTCAATTGGGTCTTCCACAATATTGGTCATATCGGTTTCATTCTCAACACACTCCTCTTCGTTGTAAGGCACATACTCTTTTGCGGCTCCAAATTTCGATATAAGGAACTTTTTTAGAAGACTCAAAAATGCATCATCCTCAAGCTCCACCCTTTGAATAGGCTCTTGATCATTATTAAGATCAATGCTTGAGTAATATACACAAGTGTCAACATATTCCTCTTCGTCTTCATTTTGATCCCAAAAAGATTCCGTTGCACACCTTTGGGAAATGTCACCATGAGTTGGTTCAAGCGATGTATCTTCATAATCATCATCACTTTCATAGTTAACATAAGATTGGTTCTCGCTGAATTTAGTGTTGCTAATCTCAATCTCATCCTTTTGAATAGGTGAATGATCATTATTAAGATCAAGAGTTGAGTTAGCTACACAATTATCAATGAAAGACCCCAAAGGTTGGCGCTTTTCAACAATAGCATCAATCAAATATTCATCACAAACCATAAGCACATTAGAATAGTTATTGTTTTTAAAGCAAAGTTCTTCCTCATACCTTTCTTCTTTGATTTGATCAATACCTCTTTGTAAGTTAGCAATACCTTCACGAAGTTCTTGGAGTTGCTCTTCTGCAGCCTCTTTATCTTTTTGGAACTCTTGTTGTACAAAGTTGGAAACTTTGTCTAGAAAGTCAGAGACTTTTTGTTCACGAGCATAAGAATCCTCCCATCCTTGTGGTTGTTCACACACATACCCGCCATAAGCTTGTTGAGGAAAACCATAAGGATCCATGGAATATTTGTCATAGCCAATGAATTGGTTTTGATTATACCCCTAGAATTGTTGGAAATTGTCATGTTGTTGAGATTGTTGGATACCGTATCCATTGTTCCAATATGCTCCATCAATGAGAAATAAATACCTGAAACACGATTCTCAAAACAAGGTTAAAAACCAGAAAATAAAACAAAACTAAAAAAAAAGAAAATAAGAAACCAAAAACAAGTAACAACCGCTGCCTCCCTGACAACGGCGCCAAAATTTGATCGCTTTCGTAGGCGTCAAAAATAATTACACTTTCTTACTACTCAAAATATATAATATAGCAAGGGAAAGAAAGGATCGTTCCCACAGAGAGGACTAGGTTGTCAATATGTTTTTGTATCTTAAGCAAACAAAAGGGGGGATATTATGATTTTGATATACTAAAATAAAATAAAGGCAAAACAAAGAAATAAAGCACACAATTCAAATATGTGAAAGTATTGGTCAAGGATATCGTTTTCATCCACAAACGTGCTTTTCAACAATAACTAGAATTGATATTTAATCTCAACTTTATTAAAAGTCCTAAGATATCCTGATCGCAAATATATCTCGCTAATTCCCTGATTTCATCACAACCACATTAAAAGATGCATATGTGAATTCTTCCTAGAAAGCAACATAAAATGTAAAAGCACAATTAAGTTTAACTCCATAAAAGCATTGAGTTCTATGGAATAAGACTAATCAAAGCAATCGAACGTGTAAAAGCACGAATCCGATTTAACCAAGGTTATGATCCACTTGTGACTACTAGGATGCATCACTACAAGCAATACCCACAATTATGCTACTTGCAATCAGGAATTATCACTTTTACGTATAATAACCCTAATCTAGCAATAGAGATGAAAACTAATTCAACCGATTCGCGACTCGACTAAACATGTATTCAAATCATATAACAATATTAATAGTGAATCATAAGTAAAAAAGTATGGAGACAAAACTAATTCATTGCATAAAAATCATGTTTGGAATTCAAACTTATTCCTTAACCAAAAGAAAACTAGCTCATGTTCATGGAATTCATCCAAAGAAGAAATAAATCTATCATGTTGTAAACCCAAGAACAAATGTAGAAGATGAGAGATAAAAGATCTCTAGAATAGGTGATAAGTCTTCCTTTTGTATCCTTTCACTTCCCAACTTAGGTCACAGACTCTCTGCCAAATATCAGTCGCTCAAACAACCCATGATTGAAGCCCAATTGGAACAAGTCCAAGTCCATATGATTTGGATCGAGAATCACTGATTCGACTCACTGGCAAGAAAATCCACCACAGTTCTCATTGTTGCCTTCTTCCATATACTATCTATTCATCTACAACTTACACTGCCATTATCATTCTCATTCCAGCCATAATCAAGCTGCAACATCACCATCTGAATCATTTCATAGCTCTTGCGAAAACCAACCCAAAAGCACGACTCCAAACTCATATATCCCACGGACAACTCTTGCATCCAACACATACCCCCTTCGCAATTCAATGAAACTTTAAGATCCACACTCTAATCTCTGAAGTCCGGCATCCCGGGCTAGGCTCACTGGCTCGCCATTCTCGCTGCGTTTCTGCACAGTTGCGACATCTATTTCACAGCTCAGGTTGTAGACTCTAACCTTGTCGGTATTGTCTATCCATTTCAGGTTGCAAAGCTTATTCTGCAATTCCCATTTCCTACGGCACAAACTCCCGGCCATAACTTCTGACTGCACTTCATAAACACCACCGCACCCTGACACTCTACAACCCACCTTAGACATCCTTCATATCACCACCAAGTTGCAGCACAACATCAACACAGCCTCAAACCCACTATAGCTTCATAAGACCTTCAGCTGCAACCACTTCTAGCTGAACAAACAACCATTCCTATGCACCCATCACCTGTAATTGCTCATACATCAATTACTCGCTTCATTTCCATTACCAAAACATAGCAGGAACAACTGTTCTTCCCAGGTTTCTATCGAACCATCAACACACATCAACTACTCAGCTGCAATAACCTTCTTCTACACAGCTGCACCCTATCCTGCATTACCATAATCAGTCACTCCCATCCATTTATCAACAATCGCCATCTCTTCTCTTGTTCAACTGCAAAACCCCCATTCATCAACACACTCCAGTTCTTTCCTGTAGCACCAATTCCACTTATCCAATTACTGCTTCACTGTAAGTGGATCTCCTTCTCAGCTCATCCGCATTCAATCTACTTCCATATTCACTACAAGACCATGTCACTGCAATCATCACTGCAACACTCAACATCCCATTTCAGCGCATCAGGCCTAGCTTCAATGTCTGAATCTTCTGCAGCTGCACAACACCATCAGCACGACCACTCGATCCAGATCTCCTTGGCATCAACCACCAGTTCAGAGAAACAACTCCATTCTACTGCCAAGCTCTAACTCTCCTCGCTGCAACTGCATTCACCATTAATTCGAAACCCATCTCCTAATTTCAGTCACGACAGCAACAACATTTTCTTCTATCTTGCAGTTTCTCGAATCAATACTCTGAACCTTCAATACATTTCCGGCCACAACACCCTTGTTTCATCTTCCTCTTCTGGTGGAAGTAACACCAATTTCTTCTCCTAATTTTCATATCACTGTTGCGAATTTTAAGAACGACGCTCTGCATTTTCGCAATCAAACTATTCAAAAGGTTTGTGATGACCATAGTATTCCTCATTCTGATTATCCTTGTCTCTTGGAGGAGATCCCAAAGAACATTCTTAGTCTGGCTATCTCTGATAGCGAAGCTGATGATGAAGAATCTGATAGTGATGAAGGTTCTGATGGGGATAAAGGTTTTGATGCAGACGAAGAAGAGAACAAGTCTGATGAATATGATGAAGGATCGAATAAGAAGTAGTCTTTGTTTCTTTCTTTGATCTTCTGTAATACTTGTACATTTATTCCTTCTTTTTGTATATTTGCGAATTCTTTTGGTTCTCCATATTCCTTAATATATGAGTTTCTTTAATTTCGACCTGCATTCATTAAAACAATTCTTCCTTGCAATACGGTTAATCAACATAATCATTAATTTTTGAATTTTTGCGTAAATCTATCATTTGGAAACACATAACATTTTCTAATTTCATTCATTCCCATACTTGCCTCTGTTATTTGTATCCAAATGAGAGATTTTGCAGATTTCTCTTATTTTGTGCCTCAGCTTCGCAGTTGTTTCTGTATAATTTCGCAATCATATGCTAAGTGAATTTTGATTCTTTTCAAAATTTCATTTTTGTGTGGTCTTATTTTGCCTTCCTAGTTAAAGGTCTTATCATGCCACCCTTTGTTATTGCGACAAAATCGCAGGACGTCCTTGCATTTTCATGCAAAAACCCATTGATCTTGCCTTAACTTTTTCTTTTATATTATTGCCTCTTCAGGAATGTTGCGACAATATGACAGGCCTAAATATTCTTGCGAAAATAAAGTCCCATGACATTGTCGTCTTGCGACGAAATCACAGGACGTCTTCACACTTTCATGCGAAAACCCATTGATCTCGTCTTATCTTTTTCTTTTGTATTATTGCCTCTTCAGGAATGTTGCGACAATATGACAGGCCTAAATATTCTTGTGAAAATAAAGCCCTGTGACATTTCCGTCTTAAGACACTTATCAGATCCCTAATGGAGGGTGACGCCCTTATTTTCCCCCTGGTTTCCCCTTCAAGGAGGCGTACCTCTACCATACAAGGTTGGATCCTCCCATCCGGTCTTAACAACTGATGGATTTTTCAATTGAGTTGTAGTAAGATGATTCGTTCACTCAGACTTGTTGAAATTGTTTTTAGAATTAATAAAGGAAAAAAACACTAAAAATATACAAATTATGTCACAAGATGAAGAGACGCTGAGACGCGGGATTCCACCACTTTTCATATTGTTATGGTTCAGTCATTAACTCTAGACAATATAGCTCAAACAAAAGAAATTGTGACTCTAGTTCTTTGCCAAAAATAGATTTCGTAAAATATTATTTGTAAGTTAAAAGCATGACGCATCTAAAGTATTTAGAACTAAGCATGCGACATCTAACAAAATAACAAATAATTAATAGAAATCATAAAGCAATTAAATCTATGCAAAAAGTCAATAAAAGAATTAATTCATTTACCACAATCATGAAAAGTTGCTTCCTCCGTTGTCCCAGTGTTGGGGTCTAGCTCCACATGGTGAAAACACACTCAAAGGAATTTTTCATTGCTCAAAAAGGTGCTTACAAGGAGAAAATGGAGAAATAATTCAAAACCGGGTTTGTAACAATTATATTTATTACAAACCAGAGAACTACAACCCACAGTATGTTTCACTGATACTGTTGCTCTAAGACCCACGTTAAGCGTCGTTGTCACTGTTGGAAAACGACTGTCTTTGGCAGTCTGTTCTTCGTGTTCTACTGCAGCAGAAAAATATTCTCTGCAACTCGTCCAATCTCTTCTATGTATCTCTCTATTCTCTTCTCCAACTCTCCATCCTCCTTCCATGATACCTTGTGAACATATTTATACGTGATTGCGACATTGAATCTCCTCCATTAACTCCAAATAATCTTCATTTACTCGGGTTATTTTCTTTTCATTTTTATCACTGATATTGATTTTCACGCGTTCTGAAGCTTCCATATTGTCATATTTAACTTTTTCACACTCCAAATAGTGGTTAGGTTCTTCCAAACACGAGCATCACACATCTAACTCGCTGTAATCCCGTGGATATCTACTTCCGTGTACGTGCTGCCCTGTTTTCTTCTCACGGATTTTTCAGACAAATTTGATCGAAACAAACACCCATACCAGCTTTGTTATGACATATCACGTCTACCCATTAAGTTTCATCCCTTTCGTCTACCCAGAACTCCTTCAAGTCGATCGAAAGTTACACAGTTGAGAATAAAATTTTCCCGCCAAAATGAATTTTTGAAATGTTGAAGATGGTGTCCCCCTAACCAAACTGGGGGTGTGAATAGCAGGTGCCCAACTGAGGTTCCCCTTATCCAAATTGAGGGTGCCTTTAGTACTTTTCTCCGGGAGTCTAAATAGCACTTTTTGAGCAACTTGTTCCACACAAGTGTATTTCTCCAAAAACACCTACAAACACACAAAGCATCAAAATTAATAAAAAAATCGAGCACTAACAATAGAGACATTGAGTACAATTTAGACACAAAAAATGTGTCTATCAAATACCCCCAAACTTATTATTTTCTAGTCTTCGAGCAAAACTAACAATAAGAAAATAAAACCGAGTTAATCTCGGGAGGGTTTACCAGAGGTGTACCCACAAAACCATTACTTCTAATTGGTCACAAGTATCCAAAGAGCGATGAGGACATAGATATTCTCAACCTATCTCCAAGTAACTAGAATGCCAGAGAAATTAAAGGTGTCAGCTCTAAAGCTGACTGAAAAAAAGGGGAGACACATCCGCAACACTGCTAGATAAAGAGATATCCGCTACACAACTAGATAAACATTGTAAGATGCGTCAGCTGCTTTACAGCTGGATAAGATTAGGAGAGAGATAAAGATGAGAGGGACATCTGCTACACAGCTGGACTAATTACGTGTGATGAGTTAAACCAGTGCTAGAAAGATCTTGTGCCAGATTGAAAGCGGACTAACAAAGCAACCAAATGTATCTTTTTTTCGACTCTCTCATAGAGCTCAGTAGAAACAACGTCTTCTTCGGTCTTCAACTGTTGATGATAAAACATCGAACCTCATAGAACCTTGACAATTAACTCTTCTCTTCGATTTCTTGCTTGACTTATAAATTTCTACTTCCCTTTGGCCTTATTGAACAAAACGTAACGATGATTTTTTTTCTTTCTTCATTTTTTTCATTTTTTTTTTTTCATTTTTTTTTTTTGGAAACAAAAAGTACAAGACAACAATTTACATGGCCATGAGAGAAGGACTTTCAAAACTTGGTCTTCGCAACTTGTGATGTCTTGGTATCATGAATTCTAACAACTTATATCATTTGCTCTTATAACTTCAACTTTGATTTTTGAATTATTCTTTTCTATTGTTGCTTCTAAACCTAAAACGTCTTCAACTTTCTTCATAGATTTTGATGTCGCTCCGCTTGTTGATGATGATAAGTTTCTACTGAGAGAGAGTCTCGATCCAGTAACTAAGACTACATTGTGAGGTTGCTTTGTCTTTCTGGCATTTCGTGACCTACTTGCCTTTCCATCATGTATGGTTAGGTCCATCACGGTTACCCTCTAAAAGGAACAAGTTCTCTCCTGAATTTCAAGGATCTCAATGTCTTTTTCTCTAATGTCTCAAAAGGTTGTTATCCCTAGCATTCCAATTTCTATCTTTTCGGTGAGAAACAGTATGTAAACTTAGCTAACCGGATACCATGTGACACTAGAAGTTTCAAAAGTGCAACTAAAAAGTTCTTCCCCACCCCCAAACTTAAATCTAACATTGTCCTCAATGTTTCTAATGAAAGAGCAATACCAAAAGTAAAATAACACGAGGAGAAGTTGGAAACATAGTACCTGGGTGAAGAAAATCAAAAACTAATATACAACATACAACTTCCTCGATGGTCAATCAAGGGTAAACAGGGTCCTCCAGAGGGACCTCCTCAACATCACCTGTAGGAAAGGGCTCTAAAAAGGGTTTCAATCTCTGACCGTTAACCTTCGAAGAACTACTACCATCCGATGTCTCAATTCAATAGCTCCATGAGGAAAGACAGTGCGAACAATAAAAGGACCCATCCACCGAGAACGTAACTTCCCAGGGAAAAGATGTAAACAGGTATCATACAGAAGAACTTTTTGACCTGGAGAAAATGACTTCCGTAAAATATTTCTATCATGCACAAGTTTCATTTTGTTCTTATACTCCTTCGCACTATCGTAAACATCTATACGAATCTCGTCCAACTCATTGAGATGGAGTTTCCTATGGGATCCTGCCTTGTCAAGTGAAAAATTTAGATGCTTAACAGCCCAATAAGTTATATGTTCTAACTCAACGGGTAAATGGCATGCGTTTCCATGCACAAGAAGATAAGGCGACATTCCAATGGGGGTCTTAAACGCAGTACGGTAAGCCCATAAGGCATCAGTAAGCCTAGACGACCAGTCTTTCCAATTAGGATTAGCTGTTTTCTCTAATATACGTTTTGGAAACCTCTACCTGACCACTAGTCTGCGGATGATACGGGGTAGCTACCTTATGTGTAATACCATATTTCTTCATCGGAATCCTAAAAGGTCCATTACAAAAGTGCGACCCTCCGTCACTAATTATAGATCGCGGTGTACCAAAACGTGTAAGTATATTATTTTTCAAGAACTCAATCACAACCCTATGTTCATTGGTTTTACACGCAACCGCCTCAATCCACTTAGAGACATAGTCTACGACGACAAGGATGTATAGGTTACCAAAAGAATTAGGAAACGGACCCATAAAGTCAATACCCCACACATCAAAGACCTCAACAACTAAAATAGGGTTCAAGGGAATCATGTTCCTACGGGAAATGGTTCCTAATTTCTGGCGACGCTCACAAGTAACACAGTAACTATGGGAGTCTTTAAACAACGAAGGCCAATAGAATCCACATTGCAATATCTTAGCAGCAGTCTTCTTAGCACTAAAGTGACCTCCACAAGCATGATCATGACAAAAGGAAATAATACTGGACTGGTCACTCTCAGGTATACATCTCCTAATAATCTGGTCTGGACAATACTTAAACAAATAAGGATCATCCCAAAAGAAGTGCTTAACCTCGGCTAAAAACCTAGAACGATCTTGTTTACCCCAATGTTGGGCATTCGACCAGTAACAAGATAATTCACTATATTCGCATACCAAGGTGCTTGGGTAACAAAGAAAAGTTGTTCATCAGGAAAACTATCCCTTATAGGAAGGGAATCATCAGGGGAATCAACAACTAGCCTAGACAAGTGGTCTGCTACTACATTTTCGGCACCCTTTTTGTCTCTAATGTCTGGAGAAAACTCTTGTAACAAAAGTATCCACCTAATCAATCTAGGTTTCGTATCCTTCTTAGACAAAAGATATTTCAAAGCAACATGATCAGTATATATGACGATCTTAGAACCTAAGAGATAGGGTCTAAACTTGTATAAGGCAAACACAATGGCTAACAGTTCCTTCTCGGTAGTGGTATAGTTCAACTGAGCATCATTCAGAGTTTTGCTAGCATAGTAAATCACATGAAGTAATTTGTTTTCTCGCTGACCTAGCACAACACCAATAGCATAATCTGAAGCATCACACATGATCTCAAAGGGTAAGTTCCAGTTGGGTGCCTGGACTATGGGGGCGGTAGTGAGTAAAGTCTTAAGCTTCTCAAAAGCCTCTAAGCAAGCATCATCAAAGACAAACTTAACATCTTTTGCAAGCAAGTTGCAAAGAGGTCTAGAAATCAAGCTAAAATCCTTAATGAATCGACGATAAAAACCTGCATGCCCTAAGAATGACCTAATATCTCTTACGGTTTTTGGGACCTATAAAGTCTTGATAAGGTCAACTTTGGCTTTATCTACCTCTATACCCTTAGAAGATACGATATGCCCTAAGACAATTCCTGATCGAACCATGAAATGACATTTCTCCCAATTAAGCACTAGATTCTTTTCCTTACACCTAGTCAACACTAATGACAAATGATGCAATCACTCATCGAAAGACGAACCAAACACTGAAAAATCATCCATAAAGACCTCTAAAAACTTTTCTACCATATCGGAAAATATGCTCATCATGCAACGCTGAAAAGTCGCAGGGGCGTTACATAGCCCAAAAGGCATGCGTCTATACGCAAAGGTACCAAAGGGACAAGTAAAAGTAGTTTTTTCTTGGTCTTCTGGGGCAATAAAGATCTGATTATAGCCTGAGTAGCCATCTAGAAAACAGTAATGACTATGTCCAGCTAATCTCTCTAGCATTTGGTCGATAAAGGGAAGGGGAAAGTGGTCCTTCCTAGTGACCTTGTTCAATTTCCTATAGTCAATACAAACACGCCAACCCGTGGCCACTCGGGTCGGGATTAACTCATTGTTATCATTTTGGACTACAGTAATACCGTATTTCTTGGGAACAACCTGAACGGGGCTGACCCGCTTACTGTCTGAAATGGGGTAGATAATGCCTGCATCTAACAGCTTAAGAACCTCGGTTCGAACTACTTCTTTCATATTAGGGTTTAGTCTTCGTTGCATCTCCCTAGAAGGTTTGGTATCTTCCTCTAAATAGATCTGATGCATACAAACAGTAGGACTTATACCCTTAATGTCTGCTATGGTCCACCCTAAAGCTTCCTTGTTGTTTTGAAGGACGATCACTAGCCTACTTTCCTGATCACTATCCAAGTCGGAAGCAACAATCACAGGTAAAGTTTCAGACGGGCCTAAAAACACATACTTCAGGGTATCTGTCAATGGTTTTAGGTCCAACTTAGGAGGCTCTTCTAACGAAGGAACTAGGGTAGACTTAGAAACTGGTAATGGTTCGAACTTAGGTTTCCATCCGTTACTAGTGTCTAACAAAGGGGTTGAATCTAACAAAGCATTTACCTATCTAATTGAATCACAACTGATTAGGAAAATTACGCAAACAATTTAAAACTCTGCAAAAGCAGTGACTGAGTGAATTATAATTAAATATTAGAGAAAATGTAATAGTTACCAAATTATTCATGCGTAAATAGCTTCCTCATTGCATTGGTTGTGAGAGAATTAGCACATCATCATGTTGGAAACACGCTCAAAAATCATTATTATTGCTCAAAGGGTGTTTACAAATGATGAAAAGGAAGAAATAATTCAAAACCGGGTTTGTAACAATTATATTTGTTACAAACCAGAGAACTACGACCCACGGTATGTGTCACTGATATTGTTTCTCTAAGACCCATGTTAAGCGTCGTTGTCACTGTTGGAAAACGACTGTCCTGGGCAGTCTGTTCTTCGTGTTCTATAGCAGCAGAAAAATATTCTCTGCAACTCGTCCAATCTCTTCTCTGTAGCTCTTTATTCTCTTCCCCAACTCTCCATCCTCCTTCCATGATACCTTCTGAACATATTTAAACGTGATTGCGACAATGAATCTCCTCCATTAACTCCAAATAATCTTCATTTACTCGGGTTATTTTCTTTTCATTTTTATCACTGATATTGATTTTCACGCGTTCTGAAGCTTCCATATTTCCATATTTAACTTCTTCACACTCCAAATAGTGGTTAGGTTCTTCCAAACACGAGCATCACACGTCTAACTCGCTGTAATCCCGTGGATATCTACTTCCGTGTACGTGCTGCCCTGTTTTCTTCTCACGGATTTTTCAGCCAAATTTGATCGAAACAAACACCCATACCAGCTTTGTTATGACATATCACGTCTACCCATTAAGTTTCAGCCTTTTAGTCTACCCAGAACTCCTTCAAGAATCGATCGAAAGTTACACAGTTGAGAATAAAATTTTCCCGCCAAAATGAATTTTTGAAATGTTGAAGATGGTGTCCCCCTAACCAAACTGGGGGTGCGAATAGCAGGTGCCCAACTGAGGTGCCCCTTATCCAAATTAAGGGTGCCTTTAGTACTTTTCTCCGGGAGTCCAAATAGCACTTTTTGAGCAACTTTTTCCACACAAGTGTATTTCTCCAAAAACACCTACAAACACACAAAGCATCAAAATTAGTAAAAAAATCGAGCACTAACAATAGACACATTGAGTACAATTTAGACACAAAAATGTGTCTATCAACAACAACCAGTTGTTTTCGCAGCCTCTTATCCCTTTTACCTATAGGGTTTATGGTTACGAGAATGTCACTGCACCCTAAGTGGGGTTTTCTTCGGGCCGAGTGCAGTATAAGCCAAGACTTGTCAAGAATGGCAAGGTACGCTCCGGACGCCCCTGGCACTCTTGACTCAACCGTGTACCTCGGCGCATTGGTCAGATTCTGCACTCCTTGTGAGAGTCCTTATTACCTTAGTCGCCCAACCTAAGTCATATGCTTAAGCTGAGAATCCAAGGTGCCTCTCCCGGATAGGCTTTATTGACCCCAAATCTCCATGACCCAGGTTCCGGGGGCGGTGTAGCCTTTCCCTGAGCCATGCAACAGGTACCCCCTTATATGACGTACTTTAGGTCTTATGTTTTCCTCTTGCGAAATTGTATTCGCGAACTAGGGTGTACGCCATAAAGGTTCGCCCCTTTCTCTTTTGTCATTGTTCTCTGATTGTATTTTGTAGAATTCATTATCTCTGCGAGATTCTCGCATATCATCATATCGTATTTGCACTTATCAATCTCATTTTCATCATTCAGTAAAATGTATTTTTGAGAATTTTATTTGTTGCGAGAATGTCGCAACAAATCAATCATTCATACACTTCTTATTTTTATTACCTTTGCCATTCTCTGCCTCTTTGTTATTTTCTGCTACTGCTTCTTTGGTAGTGGTATGTTCACCATTTCTTATTCTGAGTTATCCTTAGTTTCGCAACATTTCTTCTTCTTTTCGTTCGATTGCGTCCACCATCAATCTCTCACTTCTTTTTGTCTCTTTGATTTTGCGTCGCCAACTTTCCTTCTTGTTTGCTCTTCCTTCGCAGGATTCTACCTCAGTTTCGTAACATTTCTTTCCTTCCACCCAATCTCCTTTTATGATTCCTACACCGCTGGGTGAGGGAATTTTATGCACTGGTGGAAAGTTGAAGCTACACCTAGAATCCCATGTATCCAAGGTCGGCCAATTAATGCATTATAGGGGGATTCTACGTCAACAACACAAAACAGGATTTCAGAAGATATTCCCTTTAATAGAATTCGCATAGTAACCTCCCCTTTAGGCTTGTTGGCAGTACCATTAAAACCATATATCTTATATGTTGATGGTATAAGATCATCATCTCTCCCTCCCATGGTTTTATAAGTATGATAGAATAAGATGTTCACAGAGCTTCCGGTATCGATTAGAATCCTATTAATTGCCCATGAGTCTTCAGTTTCATCATCTTCATCTTCTTTCTATTTTGGATTAATTTCTAATTTTACCACCAATGGATTGTCATGTACCTCTCCACCTTCGGGAACTTCTTCTGCGGTAAAAGAAATAGTCTGCTTCTGTCATTCCTCTAGTGGCGAGATTTTCGCAATGTTCATAATTTCTCTTCCATCATTATCTCTTGCGAACACTCTACTCAAAACATTGTCATGAAAATCTTCAAGTGTCTTGTATGAATGTACGATAGAGTGACAGAATAGATTCTTTGCTTTTGCACCAACTTCTACGAAGAACGTTTCCTTCTCTTTCACTGTGTTTACTCTGTGATGCTCTGATGGTGGTGGTAGTAATGGTTGAGATTGTGGGTGTCCTACCAGAAAGTGGTTTAGTTTTCCTTGATCTATCATTCTCAGAATAATTCTCTTTATATTTCTGCAATCATTTGTAGTATGTCCGTGAAAATGATGATAAGAACAAAACTCATGACTTCTGCGGATTTGAGGTGGTTCCGTTCCCATGTTCCATGGTGTTGGTATATTCTACATAAAAATTATAGCTTCCCATATTTTCTCCACACTTGGATTTAGAGGTGGCATCTTGATTTCTTCCCATACTACCTTGTGACCTCCCTGTCCTCTATTATAATTTTGTCTTTGACCTCCATAAGTTTCTTGCGGCTGATCAAGCCTTTGAATCTTATTATTTCCACCACGATTGTAGAAATTTCTTTCTCTTTCATACTCCTCTTGATCTCGGCTTCCCATAGCCACCAATTTCTGTTGGTTGTTTCTCGTAGCCTTTTCTTGTTGTACTTGCGAAGTGCTCGCCACTGTGTTTATTAGTTTAGGTAATAAGCTTGCATTCGCTGCTTGTGAATTGGTGTTCGCAACTGGGTATCATTTCATTTTGTCTTTCCTCTAGAGCAATATACTCTTCCTGAAGTTCCCGCAGTTCGGTCATTGTGATGGTGTTCTTGACTCTGAAAATTTGGACATATAATAGATTGGTTGCGAACATAGCATTGATAAATGATAAGTTAAGATATCTCTCATCCACACGGCCAGCCATCTCACTACACATAGTCCTCCACCTTTTGGTCAGATGTTTCAGACTTTCGCCAATCCTTTGTTTTAATCCAAACACATCTTCAATACCAGGTCGCGAAGAATTATTACTTATATATGCCCCCAAGAATGTTGTCTGCAAATGATTGAAAGATGTTATTGTATTTTTTGGTAGACCTTCGAACCATTTTAACGCCTCTCCTGTTAGACTGGATGCAAAATATTTGCACAATACGGCATCATGATTTTCCCACTGCAACATGCACCTCACGCCGGCTTTAATGTGTTGAATTGCACAAGTTGTTCCATCAAAAATGTTGGTTAATGCGGGCAAATTGCATTTCGGAGGTATTCCTCCTAGTTGTACTTCTCTTGTAAATGGAGTTTTCGCAGCTTCTTCTATAGCTTCATCTAATTGTCTTCTGCCTACTTCTCCTCTATTATTTAGCATTCCTCTCATTTCTTCCAATTCTTTTAAGATTTGTTCATTTACGCCTGAATTTTGATCCATTGGTCTTTTAAATTTCGCCTCCCTTCTTCTGCGTTCATGTCTTTCTTCTCTCGCGAAATTTTGCATTTCTTCTTCATCATCCTCATCTCGTCTTCTCCTGTGATTCTCTTCCTCATCTCTATCTTGAATTCGCATATGATGATGTCTTTAATTTTCCCCTCCATGATTTTTCATTTCTTATCAATTCCATTCGTTGCCTTTCAGCCATTCTCTGTACTCTATCATACTCTTCATTGAGATTACCGTTATTCCGGTTTTGTGTACGCCTTCTTTCTCGATTGTCGTGATTGTTCTGGCGAATTGTCTCCTGAAGTTCTTGTTCTTCCATTTCCGCTCTCAATCTTTCACGTTCGCAAATTAAACGTGCTTGTTCAGCATAATGTCTTTCAATTTCTTCTTCAATTGTTTATTGATTTCTTTAAGCTTCTCTCTCATGTAAAAATCTCCTTCCTTCCTCTCGATTCTCTTCGCCATCTTGATTATTTCTTCTCTGGCGTTGTTCATTCTCTTGATTTCTATCATTTTGCCTATCATCAAAAATTTCATTTTGTGGAACGTAACGATCATCAGTCTTTTCTCTATCTTCGCGATGTTCTTCATTTGGATTTGGTATTTCTTCTCGAATATTATTTTCAGCATTAACTGTGGGTGATTTTCTCCTCATCTCTCTTCTAGTCGATCTTGAATATGATCTTGTAGAACTTCTCGATCTTCTACTCTGTAATCTCATATTTTCCATCCTCAATTCGTGATTTTGCCTTGTTAGATTTGCACGTTCTTCCGCCTCAGCTCTTCTGTCTTCATGTATTCTTTGTCTCAGCGTTTCTAACGCTCCAAATTTCCTCATCTCCATGAATTATTCCTTCATCTACTTCTTGATTTCTCTCTATCTGTCTATGGTTCCTGGTTTGCTGCTCTTCTTCTACTTCTTCTGCTGAATTTGATCGCCACGTGTGAATGCTCATTCTATCATAATCCATAGTTCTATTTTGTACTGGTATTTGTTGAACTGGTTGTTGAATTTAATTTTCTCCACCATTTCTCCTTCTAGTAGATTCTCCCATTTCATTTCTCTCCCTTCTAGCAAGTCTTTTACTTCTTCTTCTAGCAGTTGTCGGTTGTTCCGATACATTTCTGCTTCTAGCCATTCTTTCAATACTAACAAATCGTAAGAGATTATGTAAGTTTTTTCACCAATTACTTTCAATTCTAATAAATCACAATATTAATCTTCAACTTTTTCTAGAACAACCTTCAATCTTCAGCCTTTCCCTGTTTCTAGCGCCATTATGTAGTTGCAGGAAAATCTACACTACACCCCTCACAAGATTTCATTAACATTCAACTCATTTTTGGATTAACAATCTTAATTTTATTGATAAATCTTTGAACAATATTACAAGAAAAGATATAGGAATCAAGAATAACCACTGCTCAAGATTTCCTCTCTCTTATTTACTTGCTTTTCACTCAAAAAGATCTCTCTCTTTCCTTTACAATTGAACGGCTATTTATAGGGACTTACATAGTGGATGACAGCTAATCTGTCCTTTATTTTCGGATATGACTTGCGACATTCTCGCAACCTTATAAATATCAATCTCGCAAACTTCCTTATTTTCGCAAGATCGTCACACTTTTCTCATGATTTGGATGATGTCGTTTATTATGTCATTTCCGAAGTTGTTCGGAGACACTGTCGTGTTGTGTTGTTAATAATTTCGCTGAAGTATTATTGCTGCGAAATTCTGATCCTACAACAGCAGCAAACCCCATCAAAGTCTCATTATTTCAAAACCCATATTAGATCCCTTTTTCCTTCATTCGATTGCAGCAGCAACAACACATTTCAACTTCAAGAACAACATGATCACTTCTCTGTCAGCTCTCAACTCCTGGATGGATCTCAATTTTAGATTCAATTTCATCTTCTCGAATTCAATAGCAGCAGCAGCTTTTCTCTCTTAATCTCAGGTTAAAACGAAAAGATAATGATAGCATTTCTTCCCTGAATTTTAGGTCATGTAGGAAAACTGATTTTCTACTTCAGGCACCCACTAACACGATAAGGGCCGCCAGTTCTTGTATGGCTTGTCGGTTCCGAATAACCGACATCTTAATTCTTTGTTCAACACAACTGTCAGTTTTGAGGAACTGACAGCTCATTCTTCACCTCTTTCTCGCACACCTTAGCCCGCTCCAAGTATAGCTCCCATGTGAATTGACCTTTGTGCTCCTTTTCGCTCCAAATGGCTAATTTCTTCTTCTTTTGCTCATAATGACTCCAAAGTACCTAAATAAATCAAAAGCACACATAAGATACATAATTTACATGAAAACTCGCAAAGAAAGCTTAAACAATGCATATAAAACTAGGTGTTTATCACACCTATCAACCATAAAGGTCTTCTTCCTTAAGAAACCATATAAATACCAAACCTCTGAGTCACGTCTGCGTACTCTAGGTCATTGTGGTTTATCAAGAATGCCATCCTCTTCACGAGCTTGTGATTTTTCTAAAGGCTTTCTTGATAAAGGTATTGGTTTCGAACCAAAAGGGAGGAAGAAAAGAACTCTTGTAGAAGAAGGTGCACCTAATGCTTCATGCTACTATGCCAACTCACACTAAGATGTTGAGAATGAGGATATGTTTTCTGCTGAAGTGGTTCATGATTTCCTTAAATACTTTAAGGATTCAAAACGAAAACTTGTTGATACTTTGAAAAGTGTAGATGTTTTAAGAACAGAGTTGAAAGAGGTTACCTCTAACCTTGGCCTCATAAAAGCTCACATCAACGATCTTCTTAAAGAGAATCTCTTCTCCGAAGATGCAGCGGATGCTGTCGCTCACAAGCTTCAAGACCTCAAGACTCATGAGGATCCTGAACCGTCAAATTGATTTCAGTTCATGTCCGGCTTTGGCATAGGAGTCTGGTTTTGTTTTAGCTTGTTCTTTTATTTGTCTAGTAAATCTTCTATTTTCTTGTTTTGGTTAGAAGAATAACTAGAGTTTGGAATAGCCATTATTGTGATTACACATAGCTATGTCCAACGTTTGCATCTTCATGTTTTTAGATTTATTGGTTTAAATTCTAAATTTGTTTGGAAGATGATTTATGCAGTATTAATCTTTATGGTTTTATATATTGCAATATTGTTATGGGATATGTGTGTTTGCGTCCGTGAACTATGATTGTCTCATACCTTGTCAAAAGTAAAGTCTTTCGTATGTCGATATGCGTGTATTGATAAAAGAATGAATAGACTTTTGACAAATACAAAAGTTAAGCATATTATGTCAATTATTGATGGAAGATAGGTTAATATCTTTTGTTTGCAAGGATTATGTCTATTGAATGTCGTTATGTGCATAGTGATGGAAAATAGAATGAATCCTTGTGTATTCCGTAGTATTGATCTTCCCTGATCCATTATTTATGTATTACTGTGAGGCTCCGTAAAGTGTCTTATGTTGAGCACTAAACGACCAAGTTGATTATCTTTATGATTAGCTTAGTTTTTGTTCCGCAAGATACTTTATGTCGAGCATATTCAACTAAATTAATCATCTTGTTTGGTTATTTAGTTGTTGCTCCGTAAGTTTTCTTATGATGAGCATGACCAATTAAATTGATTACTTGTGATTAGTTTGGTTATGTATTTCGATTAGATTAATTATGGGTTCTCTCGTTATTAATCTAATTGTATATTTTTGAGTCTCCATAAGTTCACTTATGTTGAGCATTTTCGATTAAATTAATCATGGGTTCTCTTGTGGTTAATTTAATTGAGTATTTTGGATTCAAATTCATACTTGTATGTGATTTGTTATGTCCAAAGAAATCCTTATTTTCTTTCGAAATTAAGGTCGCTCTTGTTGTTCTTTCGGGAATGGCATATTATGTGGGAGAGTTCTTAATTGAACTTGTGATTAATTGCCAAATCTTTGTGCGGAGTGCGGCTGTGGAATATTATAAGGGTTATCTTGTATCCTTAAAACTCCTTGATGAATGCATTTAGCTTCGGCTTTATGATTGCATCTAAATAAGTTGATATTTTGCTTTCTTTTTGTCATGAAACATCTCTTTCGTAAATTTCATTAGGATCTCGTTCTTGTACCTTTGCCAATTTTAGTGACAAAAAGGGGGAGAAATAATATGTAGTTCACACTACAAATAAATATGATTTTCGTATCCTTATGTAAGGGGGAGTGGTTTCCATGTGTGATGGAGTATTGACTAAGGGGGAGTGATACATATCACCATAGTATTGTTGTTGAAGTTGTGATACAATTGAACTTTGACGCTGTGTAATGATATTATGACATTGTATCACAATAATTGAGAATTCTTGTTTTCTCGTTGTTGTAGTTACGGATTTTCAACAACGATGATGCTGAACTTACAAATCATTGGAGTACTTGGAAGTGACGAAGATTTCGAGTAATGTTGAAGATTAGGCATGTGGAAGAAGAGCTACAAAAGTTTATTTATCTATTTTTGTATTCCATATGTATTGATAGTTTTGTCACTAAAATTGACAAAGGGAGAGATTGTTAGAGCACTGCTTGGTCGAACTCGCATGCGTTGCTATCTCAAGCAGGTTTGTCAATGTTAGTGATCAAAACTATAAGTCTTGACTTCTAGTCTACTATAGCTAAGTCTCATACTAGGATAGAAAGTGTAGTTGAGCTCAAGAACTCCATGGCGATCATCATACAAGACGAAGAACTACTCAAGGAACTGGTGGAACTTCATTGACTAAAAGGTATATGGAGACTTAAACTTATCTATCACTCAAAAGTCTATCTACTCTATCTCCTATCTTGAGACAAAAGTCGTTTTGCTATATAGACTTTGATTATACACATTTGTTATTTCGAGCCGGGTTTGTCTCGCTTATCTATTTCTCGAAATATGTGTTGGTAAGCTTTCTCTTTGACCAAGTTCATCTTTACCTAGTGACGAAAGTCATGTTATGTTTCAATCACTTCAAAATGGCTTTGACGAAAAATAGTTTCTGAATAACAATTATATAACGTCCTCTAAGAATGTTTCAATGATTGAAATGAGAGTTTAGATTATATAACCAATGTTGGATATAAATATTGTGTGGTAACACATACATGTATAAGTCCTTCTTACTTGAACCAAATCTGTGTACTTTGCTGCTCAGGAAACCGGAACAGAGTCCGCGAACCCAGTCCGCGTACTGTCGGAGGTTCTCTTCCCGAGAAAATCTGCTGGAGTTTATAAACTTTTACAAACTTATTCCGGGTACATAAGTCTACGTGCCTGGTTTGCGTACTTAGGTTGGTTATATTCTAAAAACGATTATTCGTGAACTTATACTTATATTAGCTAAGGAATGCAAGTTTGTAAACCGTAGCTATAAAGTTCATGAATCGATTCGAGTGAATTAAATCGTTTTTGCTTCGATTGTGTCTTGTATACTTCTATAAGATCTAAGCAATTGAAAAACTCTCTAACTAGCTCATTTGAGTTATTTGAACTAGTTATGGTGAAGAAGAATATGGTTGATATGAAAGTGCTCATATGGCTAACCATTTGGTTAACTATTGTTGAACCAACAAATGTACATGTTTGGGTACGGTTACACAAACCTAAAACGAGCATTCCATTTGTGTGAAACAAGCTAAGTTTTCGATTTAACGGTTGAAAGATATTAGCTTGAATCTAATCAGGTTTTCATCTAACGGTGAATATTGAATGCTTTGTTACTAAGCTAACATTGATTGCAAACCATGATTTGAAAGATTATATAAAGGAGAACTCTAGCAACTGGGAAACCTAATCCCCACACCTCCTGTGTGATACTAGTTGTATAAGCTAGAGTCGATTCTCCTTTAACCTTAGGTTTCTACCGAGACCCTGTAGGTTAACGACTTGAAGACTTCATTGGGATTGTGAAGCCTGCCAGACCGATACTACTTTCTTGTAGTTGTGTGATCTGATCTTGCTGTTTCTAGTTGATTCTCTTGAAAGTATATTGGAGTTAGTCCATACAGATTGCTAATCGAAATATTGGGTGTGGTTGTTGTACCCCCGCTTTTTCACACTTACTATCCTAATTCGAGACTTAGCTATAAGTAGACTAGAAATCAAGACTTATAGTTTTGATAACTAAACTTGACAAACAAGCTTGAGATAGAAACGCTTGCGAGATCGATCGAGCAGTGCTCTAACACTACTAGGAGAAATTATCGACCATACATTGTTTAAACCCTCAACTCTTTGTATGTTTAAAAAGAATATTATCTACCTTTTTTTTTACTCAAAAAGAGCTAATAGACTAAAAACAGCTCACCGCTAAGACGGTGATTGAGTTGGAAAGAAATACAAAAAAAAAAACTCATTAAAACCGAGTTTGCAAATCAAAATACAAAATATAACAAGAAAACCTTATACAGAAAAACACAAAGACAAAACCCTATCTCATGACTGCATCCCAGTTATGCAAAACAGTATTATCGAATAACCAAGAAAAATATTTGTTCTTACACACTAATTAAAGATCAAAGTTTTTACACAATCTATAATGGAATCCGGAGTGTTGTACTTTCCATTAAAAAGTCGTGCATCTCTTTTAATCCGTATTGCCCACCAAATAGCAAAAGAACAGATATCCCAGATTTTTGTATTAATAGATAGACCATTACCTTTCTTCTTTCTCCATTATCGTATAGTATTTCTGACTGAGTTATTACACACCTATTGCGCATTGTAAAAATTCAGAAAATAATGCCAAACTGACCTTGCGGTTTCATAGTGAAGGAAGATGTGTTGATTAAATTCATCGTTTTTTTTTGCATAGGAGAGAACCATTGTATCATAATTCTTGTTAGAGCATTGGTCGGTCGAACTCACAAGTTTTGTTATCTCAAGCTTGTTGTCAAATTCAGTTGTCAAAACTATATCTTGATTTCTAGTCTACAATTAGTTAAGTCTCGGATTAGATTAGAAGATGTAGTTGAGAAGCGGACATCACGGAAGTCATCATTGGTTCTACCGTTTGAAGGCGGAGATCAACCGAAGCTTTTGGAGAACTTTTTCAACAAAAGGTAAGTGAATACTGAAACAAGGGTATTTTGTTCGAAATCCCTTATGAGCTCATTTTTATTGAAGAGTGATGGGATAATAGGGGTTTAGATAGGTGTGGAGAACCCTCTAAGAGAATGGGGAGAGGCTCATCTCCCTCTGTTTAGGATAATTCGGGTTATTTTCGCCAAAACCCTAATTCCCTTCGACTTTGGCGCTTCAGAAAAAATTCCGAGAGAATAAGTGACGTCCCCCTGGACTAAGAGAGCATTCATGCGCAAGGGAGAGGGCTTGGCCACCATTCAGAGATATTTTGGAAGAAAGGAAAGCCTGGGTTTCCTTAATTGAGCCAAATTCCTTTTATTTCCTCTTTTAGCTCTAATTCCTTTTCCTTTTGCTCCAAGGATTCATTTTTGAAATCAAATTGAAAACAAAAGTATTTTGACGTATGGTAATGTATGGAAACCGGTCCACCTCCTCCCACAAATTCTATTTCCACCAGGATTCCATATTTTGGCAGCAACACTATATATACACACAGACACACATGTGTAGTTGAATGTCACGAACTTGTTTTTATTTTCTTCTTTTATAGAAAATTAAACTACATCAATCTCATTCTTTCTTGTTTGAAAAAACGGGGGTCTAACAACCACACCCAATATTTCATTCGGCAATCTGTATGGACTAACTCCAATATAATTCCAAGAGAATCAATTAGACAGTCAGAATCAATCAAGGAAAATATATCCAAGAGATATCTCAATTTCCCAATACAATCTGCAATCGAATAGTTAGAGATTGTGAACCTGATTGATATGAGAAATAACTTGAACGGTACCAAAGACTAATGTTCAAGTGTCAATCAATTTCAATCAATAACCAAAGATTGGATTTACCAATTGATTGAACTACGCGCAACTTGTGGTAATTCAATTATATAAACAAATATAATGCATAAACGAAATAACTCAGACACCAGAAGTTTTGTTAACGAGGAAACCATAAATGAAGAAAAACACAGGGACCCAGTCCAGATTTGAACAGCACACTGTATTAAGCCGCTACAGACACTAGCCTACTAAAAGTTAACTTCGGTCTGGAATGTGGTTGATCCCTAACCAAGTCTCCCACCGATTAACGTACAGCAGGACTCTGCGCACTTGATTCCCTTAGCTGATCTCACCCACAATTAAGAGTTGATATAACCCAAAATCGAAGATTTTATAAAAAAAAATTTCTCCCAGAAAAAAGTCTATTCTGACAGATAAATTTGTCTCCCACATAAGTATGTATGAAGTTTTTGTTTCGTGTTTTGATAAATCAAGGTGAACAGGAAACAATTGATAATCTGGTCTTATATTCCCGAAGAACAGCCTAGAAATATTAATCACCTCACAATAACTTAACTATATAGTAGTAGAAGAAGTTATTGTGGAATCACAAAGAATGAGACGAAGAGATTTGTGGTTACTTTTTATATCTTACCTATCGGAGATAAATCTCGAGCCAATATTAGAGAAGATAGTACTCAATACAATAGAATAAGTAATATCAGAACACACAACTACGGAAAAAATAGTTGGGTCAGGCTTCAGAATCCCAATGAAGTCTTCAAATCGTTAACCTATAATGGTTTTAGGAAAAACCTAGGTTAAAGGAGAATCGACTCTAGTACGCAACTAGTATCACATAGAAGTGTGGGGATTAGGTTTTCCAGTTGCTAGAGTTCTCCCTTATATAATCTTTCAAATCAGGGTTTGCATTCTAAGTTAGCTTACTAATAAAACAATCAATATTCACCGCTAGATGAAAATCTGATTTAAGATTCAAGCTAAGTTTGTTTAAAACCAAAGCAATATCTCTCCATTGTTAGGTTGTTAGACACAAATGAAATATACCTTCATTTAGATATGGGTAACTGTGCCTAAACGTGTATATTGAGTTGGCTTAACAATAGTTAACCGAAGTTAGCCATATGAACACTTTTTTATTAACCACATTCATCTAACACTTCTATACCAAATGATAATCAAATGAATCTCATTGTGTTACTCATAGAGTTGTTCAATTTTTTATATGCTCATAGAAGTATACAAGACACAGTTGAAGCAAAATTGGAGTTGATTCAAGAGAATCAATTCATGAACATTTAGCCACGGTTTGCAAAGATTGCATTCCTTAATATATAAATGTATTTGTTCATGAATATGAAATCATACTTAACCGATTTTAGAACTTAACCAACTAAGTTTGCAAACGGGTATGCAAACTTAAGTTCCGTACTTTGGTCATGTCCGACAGTTCGCAAACGGGTACGCATATTGTCGTCCCAGACCTGACTCAGATGAAACCGTTCGCATACTGGTATGCAAACTTGGTTCTCTTACTTTAACAGTTAAAACCGTTCGCATACATGTATGCAAACTTGGTTCCCGGACTTTAATCATACCACAACAGTTTGCATATGTGTATGCATACTGTGATATATCCAGACAACGATTAATTATTCTAAACTCCCATTTCAATCATTAAAATCCTTAGAAGACGACTAGCTGTCTCAAACAAACTATTAGCTTATAAGTAATTTTCAAGTGATCGAATTATCAATACGAAACATTCTGAGTCGACATCAAATGATTGTTTCACACAAATCATGTAAGATGTTTCAAGGAAATTTTCACATGATCATCTTTTGACTTATTATTTAATTTCCAACAAATAAATTGTTTCCAACTAAACTCGTCAAGAATAATGATGAACGTAGCTAAAGCAAAAAATCTTTCCAACACATATTTCGAGAAAGATATAAGCGATTTAAACTCATCTCGATATATCAAATGTGTATAATGTAAAATTCTATATAGCTATACTACTTAGTCTCATTAGGAGATATAATAGAATAGACTTCTGAGTGATAGATAAGTTTTAGTCTCCACATACCTTTTGTTGATGAAGTTCCTCCAAGATCTCCTCAGTAGATCTTCGTATTCAATCGATGAACACTGTGAAGTCTAAAGCTCAACTACACATTCTATCATAATCCGAGACATAGCTATAGGTAAACTAGAAATCAAGACTTATAGTTTTGATCACCTAAACTTCACAAACAAGGTTGAGATAGCAAAGCTTGCGAGTTCGACCGAGCAGTGATCTAAAACTTTTGGTTAGAGCTTACTATTCATCATGTCTTCAAGCACACTCAACGTTATGATTTCAAGCGATGTTAACAGTAGCAGCGATTCTGCCTTCTCTTGCCAGAGTTTGATGAAACCTGTGGATTCTGTTAATTCGGGTGTAAAACGTAAATCTTCAGACCAGGTACGCATCCCTACTCTTAATTCGTTACTTCTTGTTTTTCTGCTTCATATTTTAATAGAATATACTTCTTGAACATCATATAACGCTCAGGTAAGTGAACTTGAACGTATGCTGGAGTCCCTGGGCAGACGAACCAGAACTCCTCCTTGCCAAACTATCCTAGAAGAAGGAGACGTGAACTCCAGGTTGGATTTATGATTTATATATGAGCACTTTCTTTCTTAGAACTCGAGTTTAAGTTTTCATATACGAAGCCAAATCTAAAGTGCTCAAAGAATAAAAGACGTTGATTCTTCATAAGTACTCGGATTTGAGACCTTTACCCCAATTATGAAAGGTAACAGAAAGAGCCACCCAATGGAAGAAAAAAAAACAAATTTATTCTGAATTTATTAGGTCAACCAACTAAATATACACTTTTGACTTTAGAAATCCCGTGTAAAATTTCAGATCACACTTACTTCAACACTACGACCATATTTCTTAGCTCGCTTATGCGTTTGATGTTTTCTTTTGGTATGTTGTTGAAAATACATGAAGAAAAATAATTACTTCATAAAAGGACTACAAATTCCTTATTAGGTATCACCAATTTTCACTTCTTCGTGCTATAATGTATAGTAATCTGAATTAGGAAATGAGTCCTTGTTCTGTTTGGACTCCTGTCATTTCCCAATGCTTCAAATATCGCCTTTGGAGTATTATAACCTTAGTGACTCTCCTCATATTAGCATTGGTCGAGATCTTTGTCTCCCTAGGTCAGAGACATGTCTCCTTATTTATTTTACATTTATACTCTTTTATTATAGATCTAATGCTCTTCATAATACCGAAGTTTCTAATGCAAAAGAGAGAACTGAAACGGGTAGCAGAGTAGGATTTTCCTTGAATTTGAACCATATCATAGGGAGTAATTCTCGTTCTTCAGAGTACAGACATTCAACAGATGCTAATATGGAAACTCCAATTCCCTCTTCACTTAGGACTGGCCTCGCCGAGTTGTCTACTAATATTGAAGCGGCTGCGTCACTGAATCGTTTTTCCGGTGTGCTTCACTTCATACCAAGCATGGAAACTATTTATCAGGATCGTAAGGTCATTGGTGGATTTAGGTTTTCCAGTCGCCACGCCTTGCTGTATTCTGAAATATGGGTGAAATTCGGCCACATTGCTACAACCGAGGTTTTGAAACATAACTACCTTCTTGTTACATTTGTGGATGAACTCTTGTCGATTTTGGAAGAGATGCGTTCAAAATCCCTTAATGAGATCACCGAAAAGTCGATATCTAGCTGGGCAAAAAGGTCTCTTCTTGTGAAGGCGTTCACTTTAGCATAAGATGGTGGCGTTCATAGCTTGATTCTGTTCAAAAGGAATATGCAGCTCTTGGAGAGTTCCCTGACTTTTCATATACTGTCTTGGTATTGGAAGAACATCAACTGGTTGAGGAACGGTTGGCTCTCGCGCTTATGAAAGAGAATTTTGACAACAAAGTTTCGACTTATTTGCAGAGGGTTGGGGTATGGGCACGCGGGGAGTAGAAAGTGCTGATAGATTTTTTCTAAAGGTTTTTTTTTTACAGTTTTTGAGTGATAGCAATTCATTAGGCCAGATAGGTTTTGAGTTTGAAACAACGCTACTTTAAACTTCCATGTTTATTTTGATGAGATATTGAAATTTTTTGGTGAAACTACATTCTATTAGGGAAAGAAATGTTTAACTCTAAACAAAATACGCTTTAAGCCACTTTCCATTGATCACCATACCTTCTTGATTTTCATTCATGTCTACTATCTTGTAATACCCACTAGATGTAGCTTTCGAGATAACAAATGTCCCTTCCCAATTAGAGAAGAACTTCAGAGCTGACTGATTTTTTTAAAAGTGTTTTGTTGTCTTCAAGACTAAGTCCCCAACTTGAAAAACTCTTGGCCATAGTGTTTTTTTATATGCGCGCGAAATTCGTTACTTGTAAATATCAATATGTTCTTCTGCCTTAGCACGCCTAGCATCCACCGTATCCAGATATTTATTCGAGAGAGATGCCTCGGTGGCGTCCCACTGGACCCCACTCGCCATAGCAATTCGAGCTGACTGGACTTTGATTTCCACGGTGGAATAGCATATGTTCCATAAACTATGGAATAAGGAGAAACACCTGTACAAGTCTTAGGCGCATCCCTATACGCTCATAATGCCATCGGTAGTTGCTCATGCCAAGACCTAGGTTATCATGCACGGTCCGATTAAGGATACGTATCTTGTTAGTACTTTTGGCCAATCCATTTCCCTAGGGGTGGTAGGGAGTTGAAAAAAATATGTTGTATGCCATATCCTTGAAGCATATCATAAACCTTTTGATTAGCAAATGAGGTTCCATCATCTGATATGATATACTTAGGGATACCAAACCTGCAGATTATGTGTTCCTTGATGAAATCTACAATTGTAACCCCTTTTGTACTGTTAAGAGGGATCGTCTCTCCCCATTTAGTAAAGTACTATGTATCCCTTATTATGGATTCATGTTGTAGTGAAGAAGCTGGGTTTATTTTACAATCAAATCAAGTCCCCAATTGTAAATGACCAAGTACTATTGATGGAATGAAGATAAATCCAATGTGCATGGATCAGATCCGCATGAGTCTGACATTTTTGAATAAAATATGCGGTGTCATCTTACATTGTGGGCTAATAATATATTCAGTGTATGTGAATAAATATTCTGCTCTTTCCCTGATGCTCATGTTCGTGAACTTCCTTAGTAACGGTATCCGCTTCAATTCTGTTGATGGGTGAAAACGATTTGCTGGTTTTTTAGGAAAGTGGAGACTCGAGCGGAGACTCCTCAACCGAGAAAATTTCCTAAACCTTAGCAAACATATGCACTGCACGGGAGTGCTTTGAGTTCGAGAGATCAATCTGTAGGACCCCGGCCTAAACCAAGACAATTAGCATTCCAGATTAAACTTGGTCACAAAGAGGGATGAGGGTCGATCTGTATGAGGGAATCTGAGAAGTGTGTGAGAACAATGATGATCGAAGGATTGCGAATGTTTTAAAGGTTTCTGCAAGTTTTGTGAACTGTTGAGTTCATATGAGGTAAGTTCTGATTGAGTGAGTGATAATTTCTTGTGGATCGAAAAAAAAAATTCCAATCGTGGATTCAGAAACTTATTTATATTGCAAGAATAATAGACACATTGATTCCCAGTAAGTGTGACGTTTGCTAGAGTGAGAGAGTCTGAAAGTGGGAAATTGTTTTCAAACTAGTTCCACGTACGTGGGAGAATTGGTTGATTTTTCGTTCACTACTTTGCTAACTCCTTCAACCGCTTGCACGACTTACTCATATTTCTCATCGTGGGTGTACACACGTGTCGTAGGTCGCTAGACCAAAACCCTAGTGAATATCCTCTATGTGACATGATTGATGTCTCATGAATGTGGAGTCTGCAAGAAAAACGTGTATTTAATTACTCAGTTGTTGACTTTGGTAGAGAATAGCTCGGACAACCTCGCACGCGTTACTATCTCAAGCATGTTTGTCAATGTTAGTGATCAAAACTATAAGTCTTGATTTCCAGCCTACATAGCTAAGTCTCGGACTAGGATAAAAAAGTGTAGTTGATCTCAAGGAGTTCATGGCGATTAAGCATACAAAGACGAAGATCTATACAAGGAACCGTGGAACTTCATCAACAAAAAGATATGTGGAGACTTGAACTTATCTATCACTCAAAAGTATATCTTTTCTATCTCCTACTTCTTATGAGACAAAAGTCGTATGCTATATTGACTAGATCATACACATTTCACATTTCGAGCTGAGCATTCATTACTTATCTTTTATCTCGAAATCGTGTGTTGGTAAAGCGTTTCGCTTTGATCAAGTTTATCTTCACCTAGTGACGAAAGTCATGAAAAGTTTTAATCACTTTGAGAATTGCTCTGACGTGAATCGGTCTGTGAATAACGGATACATAACGTCCTCTGAGAATGTCTCAATGATTGAAATGAGAGTTTAGATTACATAACCATGTATTCCTTGAACCGAAGTTTTCGAACTTTGTTGATCAAGAGAAATCGGGAGGATTGTGGAATTGGCTTGCCAAGTCCGCGAACTGTCGGAAGTTCTCGACCGAGAATTTCTGCTGGGATTTTCCAAAACTCGTTTGTGTGCTAAGTCCGCGAACTGGCGGAAGTTCTCATCCCGAAAATTTCTGCTGAGTTTGGAAAACTCAACCGATTAACTTAAGTCCGCTAACTTTTTTGTGAACTTAAGAGGTTGTGATCTAAAGATGTGCTCTGAACATGAAACATTAAATTACTAAGGAATGCTTTATGCAAACCGTGGCTATAATGTTCATGAGACGATTCAATCGAATCGAATCATCTTTCTTTCAATTGTATCTTGTGTAGTTACATAAGATCTCATAGCAATTGAACAACTAACTCTTTAACTAGTTCATTTGAGTCAATTGAACTAGTTATGGTGAAGAAGAACAAGGTTAATATGAAATGCTCATATGGTTAACCTTTTGGGTTACTATGTTGAACCAACATACACGTACACGTTTGGGCATGGTTTTCACGAACCCAGTAAACGTCTACCCAAGTGTGTGTGACAAGCTAAGTTTCGATCTAACAGTTGAGAAATATTAGCTTGAATCTAAATCAGGTTTTCATCTAACAGTGAATAAGGATTGCTTTGTAACTAAGGAAAAACCATGATTTGAAGGCTATATAAAGGAGACATCTAGCATTGTGCAAAACTAATCCCCACACGTCTGTGTGCTACTAGTGCGCCCGCTAGAGTCGATCTCCATTAACCTTTGATTTTCTTCTCTAAAATCATGTTAACGACTTAAATACTTCACTGGAATTGTGAAGCCAGACCGATACTACTTTATCGTAGTTGTGTGATCTGATCTTGCATCTTTTATCGTACGAGTACAATCGATTGATTGACTTGGGATCGTGAGAGTTCTCCGATAGGCAAGATAAAGAAGTCACAAACATCTTCGTCTCACTGTTTGTGATTCCTCGACAATCCGCTTGTGTAGTCAGGAAGGATTGTAGAGAGGTGATTGATTAATCTAGGCTGTTCTTCGGGAATATAAGACCGGATTATCAATTGGTTCCTGTTACCTTGATTTTATATCTAAAGACGGAACAAAACCTAGGGTTTATCTGTGGGAGACAGACTTATCCTCTTATAGACTTTCTATGTGAGACAGATCTGTTTATTATCAAGTCTGTGATTTTGGATTACAACAACTCTTGGTTGTGGGTGAGATCAACTAAGGGAATCAAGTGCGCAGTATCCTGCTGGGATCAGAGGCGTAGGAGTACAATTGTACCTTGGATCGGTGGGAGACTGATTTGGGTTCAACTATAGTCCAGTCCGAAGTTAGTTTGCAGTAGGCTAGTGTCTGTAGCGGCTTAATACGGTGTGTATTCAATCTGGACTAGGTCCCGGGGTTTTTCTGCATTTGCGGTTTCCTCGTTAACAAAATTTATGGTGTCTGTGTTATTTCTTTTCCGCATTATATTTTCTATAATTGAAATAATACAGGTTGTGCGTTCGTGATCATCAATTGGAAATACAACCTTTGGTTGTTGATTGATATTGATTGATCCTTGGACATTGGTCTTTGGTACCGTCCAAGCATTCCTTGTATTTGATAAAGACTCGCTATTGTTTTTAGCTTGAGTAAAAATCAAATCAAGAGAGAGATATTAACTCCTTGAGATATTTTTATCTAGATTGAGTCTGACTGTCTAGTTGATTCTCTAGCAAAGTATTTCGGAGTTAGTCCATACAGATTTCTAATCGTAATATTGAATGGTGTTGTTAGACCCCCGCTTTTTCAATTGGTATCAGCGCAGGCAAACACGTTTAAGACCTCATCAGTCTGTGTTTGTAGCGATCTGACTCTATGGACAAGAGTACTATCTCTGATAACGCAACATCAGGTCAGGGTTATTCAGATAAGCTTCAGAGATCTGAAACCTTTGAGAAAAACTTCTTCTCGTCTCCTTTTGCCGAATCTGCATTCAACTGGAAAAAATCTCTTGATGAACAGTTGGATGATCTTTCAGATGACAGTGATTCAGAAGAACAACAGAGCATTAATGAGGAAGTTTCTCAATACATCATGTTGTTTAATCGTGGATTAAAAGAAACCAAGACAACTTCTTCCCTGAGAAAATTCATGGGTCCTCTCTGTCAAGAAAACAGAAAATTGAGAAAACTCTTCAAGGGTTATGATGGTGGATACAAACTATTACAATCGACCGTTAAAGATCATGAAGAAGAGGTACGCTCAAAAAAAAACTGAATGTGATAATCTTCTTCGTAACCTTGGTGTGTTAAAAGAAAGGCTTGACGAAACTGAAGGAAGATATGAATCTCAGCGTAAATGGTTCAAGGACAAAGAACATCAGTTTCTTACCAAAGAAAAATCCTTGAAAACAGAACTTGCGGCTGCGCTTGAGAAAGTAAAATCTTTGGAGGAAAATCTGAAGAGATTCAACATTATCTCTACAAAGCTATCATCTATGCTTGGATCATGTAAAGAACATCGTGATACACGTGGTCTGGGATATAAAGGTATAGACATTCCAAGCACATGTAAGATCAACTTTGTTAGAGCCTTTAATGATACTTAATATGAAAGACCTGTGTCAGCTTGCAAGAACAAGGATTCTACTCCAACAAAGTCTGCTAGTAAGAGAACCACTGAATATAAATCCTTTCACCGCTATTTCTGCGGGAACAAAGGATACTCTGAGCAAAGATGTCGTATTCGGAAAAGGAATGAAAAACTTCGTAACATTCTTGTGTGGATATCTAAAGAAGTTGTTAAACCTGTATCACAGATTGGAAGAATCAAGGACTCTTGCTATCAAGGGATGAAGTGTGATAAAGTTGATCCTTGCCATGTCCTTCGAAGGATTTCTACAAAGGAAGGAAAAAGAATGGAAAAATTCTAACGGATCTGTTAAATCATTCTGAAAAGAGAAAAAGGAACAGAAGGAAGAAAAGGTCAGGTTCCTCAAATTCTCTCAAAAAGGACTGTGAATCCAAGACTTCCAATTCAGACTTCTTACATGTCAGCAATCGTGTCTCTGATCTGAAGATTCACATAAACAGACTAAGATGGAATATCAAGAAAACATGGAATGTTGTTGACCCAGGTACTTCTAAATCTTCTCTTGATAATACTTCTTCAACTAAACCAGGTAGTTTGTTAAATACCGATGGAAAGGAAAAAGAAGAAGTAAACAATGATGAGCAAGATGCTCATCTTATTACACCCTGACATGTTCATGTTGCATCTCTTTTTAATTTTTGTCCTGTTAAAAAGGGATGCTCTTGATTCTCAGGATTTTTCGTCTTGAGAAAGCTGTCAGGATTGTACTGCATTTTTTGTTACTTTATTCCGTTTGCTCCCTAACATCTATTTTGGGCTTCCTGGTTTATCATAGGCCTGTTTCTCTAGTACACGCACCAACCCTCACGAACGTCATGGTTCCTAGGGTTTGAAGGAATTTCTTATATATATATATATATATTGTGTTCCAAAGGTACAAAAAGATTTTCTAAAAATCTTTTTGGTGCACAATGAAGGGAAGCAACAAAGTTGATGATGTTGAGCTATGTCCTATTGATATCTCATGCTTCCATGCTCTTGATCATGAAAACGAAGACAAACTGCCAGTTCAAATTTCTTCACAATTGGTAGGAAATCTTCTTAGAGACTTTAAGATCGTTCGCGAACAGCTTGGTATCGCAACACGGAATCTAAACTACCTAAAAGACGAACTAAGGAAGGCAACTGAGGAACTCGTTCTTGTTCAATCCCTGGTTGCAGACATGATTTAGCGTTTCGTCTGATCTTGGTTCTAGTTGTTTACCTAGTATGTCTTCCGTTTTGGATTAGTTGGAAGAATAACTAGTGCTTTGAATAGCGATGATTGTGACTACACATAGCTATTTTTGTTTTCATCTTCTTATGTTATTTTTTAGGTTTATTGGTTATTAAATTCTAAAAATATTTGGAGGATGATGTTTATTGCAGTATTTTAATGGTTTGTGATATGGCAATATTTTTATGGGATATGTATCGTTTACGTCCGTGAACTTGAAGGCCATATTGCAGTCAAAAGTAAAGTCATTCATGAATCGGTATTCGTATTGATGAAAGGACAAATGGACTTTTGACATATACAAAAGTTAAGCCTATGTAATCATTAATTTGATGGAAAATAGGATAAAATCTTTTGTTCAACAAGGATAAAGTCTATTATGTCGTTATGATGGAAAATAGAATAGATCCTTGTATGTTATCCATGGTATTGATCTTCATTGATCCATTTTATTATGTTTTACCGTGAAGGCTCCATTGTGTGTCCTATGTTGAGCACCTTACAACTAAGTCGATTTACCTTGGCTTTGTTGGTTGTTCCATAAGATGCTATATGTCGAGCATTAAGAACTAAATTAATCAACCTGTTTGGTTATTTAGTTTGTACTCCATAAGTTTTCTTTCTTATGTCGAGTACATGTACGGTTAAGGTTTTCATATTCTATGATAAACTTAGTCGGGGTTCCATAAGTTCTCTTATGTTGAGCCCAAAATAATTAAATTGATTACTTCGGTGATTAGTTTGGTTATTTGTATTCCAATTAGATTAATTATAGGTTCTCTTGTAATTAATCTAGCTGAGTTTTCATATATTCCACAAGTTATTGTGTTGAGTATATGAAAAGCTACACTATCATGCTCTTTGGTTAATGTAGTCATATATTCCGTAAGGTTTTCCTTATGTTTAGTATTTGAACGGTTATGTTAGTCATCTCTGTGTGATTGACTTAGTCGTAGCTCCGTGAGTTTACTTATGTTGAGCACTTTCAATTAAATTGATCACTTTTGTGGTTTGATTTAGTTGCGTATTCCAATTGAATTAATCATGGGTTTACTTGTGGTCAATTTGGTTGAGCTTTGGATATAGAAAATTATTCCTATGGTTTTTGGTGTCCAATAAAAAATCCTTCTTTTCTTTCGAAATCAAGGTCGCTCTTGTTGTTCTCTCGGGAATGACATCAAATGGGGGAGAGTTCTTTTGAACTTGTGCTTAATGGCAATATCTTGCGGGGAGTGCGGCTGTGGAATTTTATAGGGGTTATCTTGTATCTTAAAACTCCTTGATGAATGTTGTTAGCTTCGGCTATTATATTGCATCTAAATTAAGTTGGTATGTATTTTTCTTTTGGTCATGAAATGTCTCTTGTGGAAATTTCATTATGATCCCATTCTTGTACCTTTGCCAATTTTATTGACAAAAAGGGGGAGAAATATTGTAGTTCACACTACAAATACATATGGTTTTCGGATCATTGTGTAAGGGGGAGTGGTTTCCATGATCGATATGGAGTATTGACTAAGGAAGAGTGATACATATCACCGTAGTATTATTGTTAAAGTCGTGATTTAATGGGATTTTAATGTTATATAATAATACTATGACACTGTATAATAATGATCGAGAATCTCGATTTCTCTCATTGTTATAGTTACGGATCTTCAACAACGATGATGCTAAACTTACAACCTTTGGGATCATTGGAGTACTTGGAAGGACGAAGATTTCAAGGAACGTTGAAGATTAGACTATGGAATAAGAGCCACTAAAGTTTATCTTTTTTGTATTCCATATGTATTAATAGATTGTCAGACCATAGCTCGGTCAAACTCGCATGCGTTGCTATCTCAAGCACGTTTGTCAATGTTAGTGATCAAAATTATAAGTCTTGATTTCTATCCTACATAGCTAAGTCGCGGACTAGGATAGAAAAGTGTAGTTGAGCTCAAGGACTTCATGGCGATTCATCATACAACGACGAAGATCTATACAAGGAACCGTGGAACTTCATCAACAAAAAGGTATGTGGAGACTTGAACTTATTTATCACTCAAAAGTATATCTCTTCTATACCCTGTTTCTTATGAGACAAAAGTCGTATGCTATATAGACTAGATCATACACATTTGACATTTCAAGTTGTGCATTCATTGCTTATCTTTTATCTCGAAATCGTGTGTTGGTAAAGCGTTTCGCTTTGATCAAGTTTATCTTCACCTAGTGACGAAAGTCATGAAAAGTTTCAATCACTTTGAGAATTGCTCTGACGTGAATCGGTCTGTGAATAACGGCTACATAGCGTCTTCTGAGAATGTCTCAATGATTGAAATGAGAGTTCAGATTACATAACCATGTATTCCTTGAACCGAAGTTTTCGAACTTTGTTGATCAAGAGAAATCGGGAGGATTGTTGAATTGGCTTTCCAAGTCCGCGAACTGTCGGAAATTATCGACCAAGAATTTCTGCTGGGATTTTTCAAAACTCATTTGTGTGCTAAGTGCGCGAACCCAGTCCGCGAACTGGCGGAAATTTTCATCCCGAGAATTTCTGCTGAGTTTGGAAAACTCAACCGATTAACTTAAGTCTGCGAACTTGTTTGTGAACTTAAGAGGTTATGATCTAAAGATGTGCTATGAACATGAAACATTAAATTACTAAGGAATGCTTTATGCAAACCGTGGCTATAATGTTCATGAGCCGATTCAATCGAATCGAATCATCTTTCTTTCAATTGTGTCTTGTGTAGTTACATAAGATCTCATAGCAATTGAACAACTAACTCTTTAACTAGTTCATTTGAGTCAATTGAACTAGTTATGGTGAAGAAGAACAAGGTTAATATGAAATGCTCATATGGTTAACCTTTTGGGTTACTATGTAGAACCAACATACACGTACACGTTCGGGCATGGTTTTCACGAACCCAGTAAACGTCTACCCAAGTGTGTGTGACAAGCTAAGTTTTCGATCTAACGGTTGAGAAATATTAGCTTGAATCTAAATCAGGTTTTCATCTAACGGTGAATAAGGATTGCTTTGTAACTAAGGAAAAACCCTGATTTGAAGGCTATATAAAGGAGACATCTAGCATTGTGCAAAACTAATCCCCACACTTCTGTGTGCTACTAGTGCGCCCGCTAGAGTCGATCTCCATTAACCTTTGATTTTCTTCTCTAAAATCATGTTAACGACTTAAAGACTTCACTGGAATTATGAAGCCAGACCAATACTACTTTATCGTAGTTGTGTGATCTGATCTTGCATCTTCTATCGTACGAGTACAATCGATTGATTGACTTGAGATCGTGAGAGTTCTCCGATAGGCAAGATAGAGAAGTCACAAACATCTTCGTCTCATTGTTTTTGATTCCTCGACAATCCGCTTGTGTAGTCAGGAAGGATTGTAGAGAGGTGATTGATTAATCTAGGCTGTTCTTCGGGAATATAAGACCGGATTATCAATTGGTTCCTGTTACCTTGATTTTATATCTAAATACGGAACAAAACCTAGGGTTTATCTGTGGGAGACAGATTTATCCTCTTATAGACTTTCTATGTGAGACAGATCTGTTTATTATCAAGTCTGTGATTTTGGGTTACAACAACTCTTGGTTGTGGGTGAGATCAACTAAGGGAATCAAGTGCGCAGTATCCTGTTGGTATCAGAGGCGTAGGAGTACAATTGTACCTTGGATCGGTGGGAGACTGATTGGGGTTCAACTATAGTCCAGTCCGAAGTTAGTTTGCAGTAGTCTAGTGTCTGTAGCGGCTTAATACAGTGGGTATTCAATATGGACTAGGTCCCGGGGTTTTTCTGCATTTGTGGTTTCCTCGTTAACAAAATTGCTGGTGTCTGTGGTATTTCTTTTCCGCATTATATTTTCTATAATTGAAATAATACAGGTTGTGCGTTCGTGATCATCAATTGGAAATCCAACCTTTGGTTGTTGATTGATATTGATTGATCCTTGGACATTGGTCTTTGGTACCGTCCAAGCATTCCTTGTATTTGATAAAGACTCGCTATTGTTTTTAGCTTGAGTAAAAATCAAATCAAGAGAGAGATATTAACTCCTTGAGATACTTTTATCTAGATTGAGTCTGACTGTCTAGTTGATTCTCTAGCAAAGTATTTCGGAGTTAGTCCATACAGATTGCTAATCGAAATATTGGGTGGTGTTGTTAGACCCCCGCTTTTTCAGACTTGACAAGACGATGAGTCTTAGTCTTGATGAGGCAATCATAATGAACGAATGTGATATGCTTTGAGAATCATGTATTGAGCATAAGGTGTCTGCTCAGACAGAATAATGGAAAGACGTTGAGTCTTGATGAATTATAATATATCATTTTACCAGTTAAGGTAATAATGTTGTTTCGATGACTTGAATCGATGAGCATCCATTGATATTGCTCGATCATGGACTTGTTAATAGGTAATGTTGTTGAGCACCCGTCTGTCGAAGAAGAAACATTATAATAACCGACTGATGAATCAATGAAATATGATAGATGGATCAGTGTGAAATTATTGAATGTTGATAGTTGAATAACATGAGAAATATTGCTACTCGAATATTGATAGTTGAATCAACATGAGAAATATTGCTCGATCAATTAAGTATTGATAGTTGAATCAATATTGCTATTCTAAGCAAATATTGCTAGTTTGAGCAAATATTTGCTCGTTTAAGGAATTATTGGTAGCGGGACCAAATAAAATATTAATTAAAAATACTGGTAGCTGGACCTACTATTATATAATTAATTAAAATGTTGATTGCTGGATCAACATAAAATTATTGGTGTTTGAACCTACTCAGAAATATGTTTTGCAAGGCATTTGATTCAAAACCCTAGTTTTGATTGATTGTTGATCAATGGATGATTTACTGAATATCAACCATGAGTGAGGTAGGGACCGGCTACACGAGATGACAAGACGACCATGTAGTACCCAAGTGCTCGAATGAGCATGCACCAAAGTCCTTTTTAGACCAGTTGGTGAAAGGATAATTAAATGCTCGTTTAATCATTATTAAAATAGTGCCCGTCTGAGCATTAGGTGGTAAAACCTAATTATGGAGAGAGTAGGGACCGACTAAGGGGTATGAAACTGTCCTTAGGTGGTCGTGAGATCTGACGCCTGACGGTCGATGGATCAAATTTCAAGTTGTTTGGTAAGAGTTTGAACCCAGTTCAGATTAACTAGGTCAAAATCATAAAAGGTGTGGGACCGACTTTTGCATGTCAAAGGATCGACCTTGGTCGATCAAGGTAGCATGCATGTGTCACCATGTTGCTCGTGGATCAATTCTGAGAATTTTGGTGTGCGTTCGAGCAATATTTTGGATTTTCAGAAGAGTTTGATCTTGACTGAAACTTACGATTTTGCTTGAATGAGCAAGTAGGACTTAGCTTGTGCGACCAATATTTTAACAATATTAAAATAATGATATTTTAATATCTGTCGTGAGAAGCCCAGACAGTCTTGTGGTCATTTGATTTTTTTGACTTTTTGGTAGTTTGAGCAATATTTGAAAAATATGGAAAAATTAGGTTTTTCTCTCAACCGAGGGAGTTTCATGTGAGGAGACAAGAAATAATAACAAAATAAGGAATTGGGGAGGCGTGGAACCGGCCACGGCTAAGGAATGGCCGTCCGGCCAGTGGGCCTGGTCCGGTGACGCTCTTCCCTATTTTATATTATTATTTTTCATCTTTGTGTGAGGGAATATGGAGAAATTAGGAGTTTTGCTCAAATGAGGAAGTTTGTTCAAACAAGAGAGTTTTCATGAGATGAGGAAAATAATAAAATAAGGTAAAAAAAACTAAAAGGGGAGGCGTGGAACCGGCCACGACGGCATGACCGGACGGCCGGTAGGCCTGGTCCCATGTGCGCCTCTCTTTTGTTTATTATTATTATTATTATTATTTTCCTTTCCTATTTTGTATAGGTTTCCTCGTTCGTCCATATTTTTGAATGCTCATTTATGCATTTGGGTACTCGTTCGTACATTATTGTTAAGTACACTCGCACCATTTTCTCAGGGCTTACTCGATGCTGGCCTAAATTCCCGAAAAGTGAATATCTATTACTAATCCATGAGAACTCCCAGATACTCAACAGAATTTTGCAAAATCTCAGATCGATATCCAGACTTATCTGAAAACGCCTTGAGACTTACCAGTAGGGATAGATCCAACAAATCCAGATCAATTACACGTTTCCTAAAAAAGAAGTACTAAATCTCGACGAAGATGTTTGTGACTACTTTTTATCTTGCCTATCAGAGATTAAATCTCGAGAAAATCTTAGAGAAGATAGTACTCAATATGATAGAACAAAGAAAGATCAGAACATGCAACTACAGAGAAAATAGTTGGGTCTGGCTTCACAATCCCAATGAAGTCTTCAAGTCATTAACCTACAGAGTTTCATGAAAAACCTAGGGTTAAAGGAGAACCGACTCTAGCCGCAACTAATATCATACAGGAGGTGTGGGGATTAGGTTTCCCAACTGCTAGAGTTATCCTTTATATAGTCTTCAAATCAGGGTTTGCAATTAATGTTACCTTGGTAACAAAGCATTCAATATTCACCGTTAAATGAAAATCTGATTAGATTCAAGCTAATATCTTTCAATCGTTAGATCGAATTTAGCTTGTTATACACAAATGAAATGTACCATCATTTAGATAAAGGTAACCATACCTAAACGTATACACTTAGTTGGTTCAACAATAGTTAAATAATGGTTATCCATATGAGCCCTTTCATATCAACCTTATTCATCTTTATCATAACTAGTTCAAATGACTCAAATGAAACTAGTTAGAGAGTTGTTCAATTTTTTATATTCTCATAGAAGTATATAAGACACAATTTAAGCAAAATCGATTTTGATTCACTCGAATCATTTCATGAACATTATAGCCGCGGTTTGCAAAATATTGCATTCCTTATTATATAAATGTATTAGTTCATGAACAAACCGATTTTAGAACATAACCTACTTAAGTATGCAAACGAGTATGCATACCTAAGTAGCCGGACTGAGTTTGGTTATGCCAGTACGCGCACGGGTGCACATACCATTTTACACTTCCAAACTTCAGCAGAAATTCACAGAACTTGAACTTCCGCCAGTACGCATACGGGTATGCATACTTAGTTCCCAGAATTCTAACAACCAACCAGTACGCGTACGGTACGCATACTATGGTTCCCGTTTTTGGACTTTACACAAATGTGAATATACACTATGTTTATATCCAATCATGGTTACATGTTCTAAATCCTCATTTCAATCACCGAAACATTCTTGGAATACGACAATGTCTCACACAAACTATTAGATTCAAAGCAATTTTCAAGTGATCGAATGATCAATGCGAAACATTCCGAGTCTACATCAAATGACTGTCTCACACAAATCATGTAAGATGTTACAAGGCGATTTTCACATGATCATCTTTTAACTTTCGTCAAGAATAAAAGATGAACTTGGTTAAAGCGAAAGCTTACCAACACATATTTCGAGAAATAGATAAGCGAGATAAACTCGGCTCGAAATACCAAATGTGTATAATTGAAATATATATAGCAATACGACTTTTGTCTCAAATAGGAGATAGAGTAGATAGACTTTTGAGTGATAGATGAGTTCAAGTCTCCACATACCTTTTGTTGATGAAGTTCCACAAGTTCCCTTGAGTAGTTCTTCGTCTTCATTCGATGAACGGCGTGGAGTCTAAAGCTCAACTACACTTACTATCCTAATACGAGACTTAGATATAAGTAGACTAGAAATATAAACTTATAGTTTTGGCAACTAAACTTAGATATAACAATGCTTGCGAGTTCGACCGAGAAGTGCTCTAACAATATCCCCCTTTGTCAATTTTCGTGAAAAAACTATCAATAAATATGGTTTACAAATGTTAGAGCATTGCTCGGTCGAACTCGCGTGCGTTGCTATCTCAAGCATGTTTTTCAATGTTAGTGATAAAAACTATAAGTTTTGATTTCTAGTCTATTATAGCTAAGGTCTCGGACTAGGATAGAAAGTGTAGTTGAGCTCAAGAACTCCATGGCAATCATCATATACGACGAAGGACTACTCAAGGAACCGGTGGATCTTCATCGACTAAAAGGTATGTGAAAACTTGAACTTATCTATCACTGAAAAGTCTATTTATCTCTTATCTTGAGAAAAAAGTTGTTTTTCTATATAGACTTAGATTATACACATTTGCTATTTCGAGCCGAGTTTATCTCGCCTATCTATTTCTCGAAATATGTGTTGGTAAGCTTTCGCTTTAGCCAAGTTCATCTTTACCTAGTGAAGAAAGTCATGACAAGTTTCAATCACTTTGAAAATTGCTTACTTTGACGAAAAATAGTTTGTGAATAACAACTATAGAATATCAACATCCTCTAAAAATGTTTCAATGATTGAAATGCGAGTTTAGATAAGATAACCATTGGAGGATATAAGCATTGTTGTGGAAACACACATATGTATAAGTCCTTATTCCTTGAACCGAAGTTTGCGAACTTTGTTGATCAAGAGAACCGGAATAGTGGCGTGAGCCAAGTCCGCGAACTGGCAGAAGTTCTCGACCCGAGAAATTCTGCTGGAGTTTGTGAACTCCATCCGGGAACTTAAGTCCGCGAACCCAGTATGCGAACTTGAGTAGGTTATATCTAAAAACGATGTTTGTGAACTTATTCTTATATAAACTAAGGAATGCAAATTGCAAACCGTGGTTATATAGTTCATGAACCTATTCGAGTGAATCAAATCGTTTTTGCTTTCATTGTGTCTTGTGTAGTTACAGAAGATTTCCTTGCAATTGAACAACTCTCTAACTAGTTCATTTGAGTCACTTGAACTAGTTATGGTGAAGAAGAATATGGTTAATATGAAAGTGGTCATATGGCTAACCATTTGGTTGACTATTGTTGAACCAACAAATGTACAAGTTTGGGTACGGTTACACAAGCCTAGAAACGTGCATTTCATTTGTGTGTAACAATCTAGTTTTCGATCTAACGGTTGAGAGATATTAGCTTGAATCTAATCATGTTTTCATCTAACGGTGAATATTGAATGCTTTGTTACCAAGCTAACATGGATTGCAAACCCTAATTTGAAAGACTATAAGGGAGAACTCTAGCAACTGGGAAACCTAATCCCCACACATTCTGTGTGATACTAGTTGTGCTAAGGTAGAGTCGATTCTCCTTTAACCTTTGGTTTCTTCTTCTAAACCAGGTTAACGACTAAAAGACTTCATTGGGATTGTGAAGTCATACCGATACTACTTTCTTGTAGTTGTGTGATCTGATCTTGTTGTTTCTATCGTACGAGTACAACTGTAATAATTGGCTTGAGATTGATATCTCCGATAGGCAAGATATAAAAGTAATCACAAACACTTCGTCTCATCGTTTGTGATTCCGCAATATATTTTTTCGTTACGTCGATTAATATTATTGTGAGGTGATTGATAATACTAGGCTGTTCTTCGGGAATATAAGTCCGGTTTATCAATTGGTTCATGTTCACCTTGATTTATCAAAAGACGGAACAAAACTCGTAGGTATACTCGTGGGAGACGAATTTATCTATTACCGTAGACTTTTCTTTGTGATACAGATTTGTTTATTAAAGTCTTCGACTTTGGGTCGTAGCAACTCTTAGTTGTGGGTGAGATCAGCTAAGGGAATCAAGTACGCAGAATCCTGCTGGGATCAGAGACGTAGGAGCATAATTGTACCTTGGATCAGTGTGAGATTGATTGGGGTTCAACTACAGTCCAGACCGATGTTAGTCTCAAGTAGACTAATGTCTGTAGCGGATTAATACAGTGTGTGTTCAAACTGGACTAGGTCCCCGGGTTTTTCTGCATTTGTGGTTTCCTCGTTAATAAAACTCTGGTGCTTGTGTTATTTCTTTTCCGCATTATATTCTGTTATATAATTGAAATATCACAGGTTGTGCATTGTTCAATCAATTAAAATATCCGACCTTTTGGTTGTTGATTTAAATTGATTGACACTTGGATATTGGTCTTTGGTGTCATCCAAGTTATCTCTCTTGTATTTGATAAAGACTCGCAGATTTATGTTTGCTTGAGTAAAGATCAAATCGAGAGATTGAGATATAAACTCTTTGATATACTTTTTATCTAGATTGAGTCTGACTGTCTAGTTGATTCTCTAGAAAGTATATTGGAGTGTGTCCATACAGATTGTTAAGCGAAATATTGGGTGTGGTTGTTAAACCCCCGCTTTTTCAATTGGTATCATAGCAGGCAAACACGTTTAATATCTTACAAGTTTGTGTTTGTAGCGATCTGACTCTATGGACAAGAGTACTATCTCTGATAAACGCGTCACCAGAAATAAGGGCTCTGCCTTGTCTAATTCTATTAAATAGAAAGATTCTTCAATCTCGAATATAGACGAACCTTGTGTTCAAACAAGACAGACAGGCTCCGATATGAGTATTTCCGATTACCCTTCAAAAGAGTCTATCTCTCTAAATGAATGGGAAACAGCTGAAGAGAGTGTCTTGATTCTAAATCTTGCTAGAATCCAAGCTGATAGATTTAGTCGGTTAAAACACCATGTCGATGTTCTGCTTGGTGTAATAAGGGACTGCAATTTCAAAGAAAATATTGAAGATCACTCTTCACGTATGGTTCTCGAGGCAAGCCTCAAAAAGCATGCTTTGGAAATAGAACATCGCTTGAGTAAACTCTCTATTCAAGGATGCTCTAAGCAGTCTAATATACCAAGTACGTCTGCCACGCCTGAAAACGTTCCAGCTCCAGAAGTAAAATCGGAATCCCTTCCTGTCAAAAAGAATGTGTCTGAATTTCCCATTGATCAAGGATGTTCCACATCACATGGAAGGAAGAAATATCCTAACGAGGTTGTTAAGACTACTTTGTCTAATCACTCTTGTGATCAGAAAGTATGCCTCTTTTGCGATGCAAAAGGCTCTGCTAAACAAAAGAGAAACTCTAGGTTGAATAAAACCTCCTTGGTTAAACTTCAACACACCTTAGACTTAATTCTCAAAGGTGTAACTGACATTCATATGTCTAAACCAGTTGGTTTTCGTAGTTACCCTATGTATGTTACCAGGAAGGTCATTTCAATGAGTTCCTCAAATGTCCTGAAGCAGAATAGAAGTCTTAAAAAGAATCACCTAAGAGAAGATCAAGTTAATTCCTCTGGAAACCACATTACCCTTGATGTGAATGAAATCCCAGAAGAAAGAAGAAAAATTGATGATATGAGAAATAACTTGATGGAGATAATTGGAGGATATAAAGAAATTGTCGACAGGTTGTCATCCTTCTCAAGTCAAAAGTCTTCTGGTAAGAACTCTAACTATGTCTCGTATTTTGATGACAGCAAGTTTTATGATAATTTCTCACATAAAAAGGGTCATAAACACGGTTCTTTTAATGAGCTCATACTTGTGCTAATTAATCACAAGGGTTAAGAACTTGCTCATAAAAATCCTGTTGAGCAAGATGTGTAAAATTCAGGTATGATGTGGCATTTTGGTGTTTTGCTTAGTTGAGCTATCCTCTTATCGTTTATAGCTAAACTAGTGTCTGCAGATAATAATGCCTAAATAGTATTTGTGTGTCTAGTATCGTTTCTCTCTTTTAACTTTGTAGCCTGCTACACTTGTGCTCTAAATTACTCCTATGGAATGGAATTTATTGAGCCATTTATGAATTTTCATGTAGCAAAAAGACTTTTGCCTTAAATTTTTTTCCGTGGGTCGGGTTGTGTTCGTACGGATACCCCTGTCACTAATACGAATCAATTCTTAGTAACCATAAAGGTCTTCTTCCCTAAGAAACCATATACTTACCAAACCTCTGAGTCACGTCTGCGTACTCTAGGTTATTGTGGTTTATCAAGAATGTCATCCTCTTCACGAGCTTGTGATTTTGCTAAAAGCTTTCTTGATAAAGGTATTGGTTTCGAACCAAAAAGGAGGAAGAAAAGAACTCTTGTATAAGAAGGTGCACCTAATGCTTCATGCTACTATTCCTACTCATACCAAGATGTTGAGAATGAGGATATGGTTTCTGCTGAAGTGGTTCATGATTTCCTTAAATGCTTTAAGGATTCAAAACGACAACTTGTTGATACTTTGAAAAGTCTTGATTTTTTAAGAACAGAGTTGAAAGAGGTTACCTCTAACCTTGGCCTCATAAAAACTCACATCAATGATCTTCTCAAATAAAATCTATTCTTCGAAGATGCAGCGGATGCTGTCGCTCACAAGCTCCAAGACCTCAAGACTCATGAGGATCCTGAACTGTCAAATTTACTTCAATTCGTGTCCGGCTTTGGCATATGAGTATGATTTTGTTTTAGCTTGTTCTTTTATTTGTCTAGTGAATCTTCTATTTTCTTGTTTTGGTTGGATGAATAACTAGAGTTTGGAATAGCCATTATTGTGATTACACATAGCTATGTCCAACGTTTTTATCTTCATGTTTTTATATTTATTGGTTTAAATTCTAAATTTGTTTGGAAGATGATTTTTGCAGTGTAAATCTTTATGGTTTTATATATTGCAATATTGTTATGGGATATGAGTGTTTGCATCCGTGAACTATGATTGTCCCATACCTTGTCAAAAGTAAAGTCTTTCGTATGTCAATATGCGTGTATTGATAAAAGAATGAATATACTTTTGACAAATACAAAAGTTAAGCCTATTATGTCAATTATTGATGGAAGATAGGTTAAGATCTTTTGTTCGCAAGGATTATGTCTATTGAATGTCGTTATGTGAATAGTGATGGAAAATAGAATGAATCCTTGTGTATTCCGTGGTATTGATCTTCCCTGATCCATTATTTATGTATTACTGTGAGGCTCCGTAAAGTGTCTTATGTTGAGCACTAAACGGCCAAGTTGATTATCTTAGTTGTTGTTCCGCAAGATACTTTATGTCGAGCATATTCAACTAAATTAATCATCTTGTTTGGTTATTTAGTTGTTGCTCCGTAAGTTTTCTTATGATGAGCATGACCAATTAAATTGATTACTTGTGATTAGTTTGGTTGTGTATTTCGATTAGATTAATTATGGGTTCTCTTGTGATTAATCTAATTGTATATTTTTGAGTCTCCATAAGTTCACTTATGTTGAGCATTTTCGATTAAATTAATCATGGCTTCTCTTGTGGTTAATTTAATTGAGTATTTTGGATTCAAATTCATACTTGTATATGATTTGTTATGTCCAAAGAAATCCTTCTTTTCTTTCGAACTTAAGGTCGCTCTTGTTGTTCTTTCGGGAATGACATATTATGGGGGATAGTTCTTAATTGAACTTGTGCTTAATTTCCAAATCTTTGTGGGGAGTGCGGCTGTGGAATATTATAGGGGTTATCTTGTATCTTTAAAACTCCTTGATGAATGCATTTAGCTTCGGCTTTATGATTGCATCTAAATAAGTTGATATTTTGCTTTCTTTTGGTCATGAAACATCTCTTTCGTAAATTTCATTAGGATCCCTTTCTTGTATCTTTGCCAATTTTAGTGACAAAAAGGGGGAGAATTAATATGTAGTTCACACTACAAATACATATGGTTTTCGGATCATTATGTAAGGGGGAGTGGTTTCCATGTGAGATGGAGTATTGACTAAGGGGGAGTGATACATATCACCATAGTATTGTTGTTGAAGTTGTGATACAATTGAACTTTGACGATGTGTAATGTACTATGACATTAACTCTTGTTTTCTCGTTGTTATAGCTACGGATTTTCAACAATGATGATGCTGAACTTACAACCTTTGGGATCATTGGAGTACTTGGAAGTGACGAAGATTTCAAGTAATGTTGAAGATTAGACATGTGGAATAGGAGCTACAAAATTTAATTTATTTATTTTTTGTATTCAATATGTATTGATAGTTTTGTCACTAAAATTTACAAAGGAGGAGATTGTTAGAGTATTGCTCGGTCGAACTCGCATGCGTTGCTATGTCAAGCATGTTTTTCAATGTTAGTGATCAAAACTATAAGTCTTGATTTCTAGTCTACTATAGATAAGGTCTCATACTAGGATAGAAAGTGTAGTTGAGCTCAAGAACTCCATGGCAATCATCATACAAGACGAAGGACTACTCAAGGAACCGGTGGATCTTCATCGACTAAAAGGTATATGGAGACTTGAACTTATGTATCACACAAAAGTCTATTTATCTCCTATCTTGAGACAAAAATCGCTTTGTTGTATAGACTTAGATTATACACATTTGCTATTTCGAACCGAGTTTATCTCACCTATCTATTTCTCGAAATATGTGTTGGTAAGCTTTCGCTTTAGCCAATTTCATCTTTACCTAGTGACGAAAGTCATGACAAGTTTCTATCACTTTGAAAATTGCTTACTTTAACGAAAAATTGTGAATAATAACTATAGAATATCAACGTCCTCTAAGAATGTTTGAATGATTGAAATGAGAGTTTAGATAATATAACCATTGGAGGATATAAGCATTGTTGTGGAAACACACATATGTATAAGTCCTTATTCCTTGAACCGAAGTTTGCGAACTTTGTTGATCAAGAGAACCGGAATAGTGGCGTGAGCCAAGTCCGCGAACTGGCGGAAGTTCTCAAACCGAAAAATTCTACTGGTGTTTGTGAACTCCGTCCGGGAACTTAAGTCTGCGAACCCAACCGCAAACTTGAGTGGGTTATATCTAAAAACGGTGTTTGTGAACTTATTCTTATATAAACTAAGGAATGCAAATTGCAAACCGTGGCTATATAGTTCATGAACCGATTCGAGTGAATCAAATCGTTTTTGCTTCCGTTGTGTCTTGTGTAGTTACATAAGATTTCCTTGCAATTGAACAACTCTCTAACTAGTTCATTTGAGTCACTTGAACTAGTTATGGTGAAGAAGAATATGGTTTATATGAAAGTGATCATATGTCTAACCAATTGGTTGACTATTGTTGAACCAACAAATGTACAAGTTTGGGTACGATTACACAAGCCAAGCAACGTGCATTTCATTTGTGTGTAACAAGCTAGTTTTCGATCTAACGGTTGAGAGATATTAGCTTGAATCTAATCAGGTTTTCATCTAACGGTGAATATTGAATGTTTTGTTACCAAGCCAACCCTGATTTGAAAGACTATAAGGGAGAACTCTAGCAACTTGGAAACCTAATCCCCACACCTTCTGTGTGATACTAGTTGTGCTAAGCTAGAGTCGATTCTCCTTTAACCTTTGGTTTCTTCTTCTAAACCAGGTTAACGACTTAAAGACTTCATTGGGATTATGAAGCCAGACCGATACTACTTTCTTGTAGTTGTGTGATCTGATCTTACTGTTTCTATTGTACGAGTACAACTGTAATAATTGGCTTGAGATTGATATCACCAATAGGCCAGATATAAAAGTAATCACAAACACTTCGTCTCATCGTTTGTGATTCCGCAATATCTTTTTTCGCTGCGTCGATTAAGATTATAGTGAGGTGATTGATAATACTATATTGTTCTTAGGGAATATAAGTCCGGTTTATCAATTGGTTCATGTTCACCTTGATTTATCAAAAGACGGAACAAAACTCGTAGGTATATTCGTGGGAAACGAATTTATCTATTACCGTAGACTTTTCTGTGTGATACGGATTTGTTTATTAAAGTCTTCGACTTTGGTTCGTAGCAACTCTTAGTTGTGGGTGAGATCAGCTAAGAGAATCAAGTACGTAGCATCCTGCTGGGATCAGAGACGTAGGAGAATAACTGTACCTTGTATCAGTGTGAGATTGATTGGGGTTCAACTACAGTCCAGACCGAAGTTAGTTTGAAGTAGGCTATTGTTTGTAGCGGCTTAATACAATGTGTGTTCAAACTGGACTAGGTCCCGGGGGTTTTCAGCATTTGTGGTTTCCTCGTTAATAAAACTCTGGTGTCTGTGTTATTTTTTTTCCGCATTATTTTCTGTTATATAATTGAAATATCACAGGTTGTGCGTTGTGCAATCAATTAGAATATCCGATCTTTTGGTTGTTGATTTAAATTGATTGACACTTGGATATTTGTCTTTGTTACCATCCAAGTTATCTCTCTTGTATTTGATAAAGACTCATAGATTTCTGTTTGCTTGAGTAAAGATCAAATCGAGAGATTGAGATATAAACTCTTTGATATACTTTTTATCTAGATTGAGTCTGACTGTCTAGTTGATCTTCTAGAAAGTATATTGGAGTTTGTCCATACAGATTTCTAAGCGAAATATTGGGTGTGGTTGTTATACCCCCGCTTTTTCAACAAAGTAAACTTTGTAGCTTCTCATCCAAATGCTTGATCTCCTTGGTTCTTCAACATTATTCGAAATCTTCGTTAATTCCAAGTACTCTGATTCTAAATGTGTTCAACTTAACAGCATAGTTGTTGAATATCCATAGCTATAGCAATCAGAAAACAATAGCTCTTAATCATTTTTATACAGTGTCATAGTATTATTACACAGCATCAAAGTTCAATTGTATCACAACTTTGACAACAATACTATGGTGATATGTATCACTCCCCTTAGTCAATACTTCATCTCACATGGAAACCACTCCCTCTTACATAATGATCCGTAAACCATATGTATTTGTAGTGTAAACTACTCCCTACGTCCTAAATTATTAGTCCGGTTTTATTTGTAGTGTGAACAATATTAAGGAGAGCGGAGGAGTGTACAAAACTACCCCTATTAAATGCTATGTTATTACAAAACTAAAAGGAGTATATGGAGTATGTAAGTAAAATACATTGGTATTTATAATATTTATAGATATATTTAAATAGAAGATAAAAATAAAAATCTTTATAGTTTCCTATTGAGGAGATATCATTTAATATTTAGATTGGTGATTTTTCAAATAATTTTATAATTGTAAAAGTTTGAAGGATATATTTGAGAGTTTGACTAAAAAATATGACTATAAACAGAAGCTGACCAGTATGTTAGGAAAGACGAAAATATAATAGAAGACAGAAATTTTAGGACAGGGGGAGTACACATTAATTATCCCCTTTTTTTTCAATATAATTGGCAAATGTACGAAAGCTAGTGGGATCCTAATGAAATTTCCATGGAGATACTTCATGACCAAAAGAGAACCACATATCAACTTTTTTTAGATGCAATCATATAGCCGAAGCTAAATGCATTCATCAAGGAGTTTATAAAGATATAAGATAACCCCTATAATATTCCACAGCCGCACTCCCCACACAGATATGGCAATTAAGCACAAGTTCAAATAACAACTCTCCCCCATAAAATGTCATTCCCGAAAGAACAACAAGAGCGACCTTACTTTTACAAGAAAAGAAGGATTTCTTTGGACATTAACAAATCACATGAAACATGAAATTGTATCTAAAATACTCAATTAAATTAACCACAAGAGAACCCATGATTAATTTAATCGGAAATGCTCAACATAAGAAAACTTACGGAGCCGCACAGTACTTACACAAAGATGTGGATCAGGGAAGACTAGTACTGCGGAATAAACAAACATTTATTCTATCTTTCATCACTATTTTCATAGAGACATATAATAGACTTAATCTTTGTAAACAAAAGTTCATCCTAGCTTCCATCAATATTTGGATAGTGACATAATAGGCTTAACTTTTGTTTGTCAAAAGTTCATTCAATCTTTTATCAATATTTACACAATGACATATAAAACACTTAACTCTTGACCACGTATGGGACAATCATAGTTCGCGGATGCAAACACACATATCCCATAACAAGTTGCAATATATAAAACCATAAAGATTAATACTGCAAAATCATCTTCCAAATAAACTTTAAAATTTAAATAAATAAATCTAAAAACATTGCAAGATGAAAATCATTGGAAATATCTATGTGTACTCACAATAATGGCTATTACAAACCCTAGTTATCCTTCTTAAAACACAAGAATAAATTCTCATAAGAAGTGTAGGATCAGAATCTCGCACAGAAGAATATGCTTGCGAAATTATTAACAACACATCGCGAAGACATCGCAGGATGATTTCAGAAACGACATAACAGATGACATCAACTTAAACATGAGGAAAGTGTGGTGATCGTGCGAAAATTAGGAATGTTGCGAATGTTACATTTGTAAGCTTGAGAAAATACCGCAAGCCATATCCGAAATTAGGGAAAATGTTAGTTGTACATTATCTGTCATCCACTATGTAAACACCTATATAAAGAGAAAGGCAAGAGAGAGAAAGGAGATAGCTAATCAGATAGAGAGACACACTTTAGGAGAGGATACATTTTGTAGAGAGAGAAAGTAGAATTGGTTGTATTATTATCTCCTTCTTCTTCCTCCTTCAAGAACCTAGAGCTCCAAATACTCATTAATGGAGTCTCCATGTAATCAAGATGTAATTACAAATAATCATAGTAAAACCTAACCCCGTGGATGTAGATCAAATTGATCGAACCACGTAAACCTTGTGTCTCTTTACAATTTTAGCATTCTTATCATCATTTTTATGTTTAGATCTACAAATTATTACAAGGGGTGTGTTGTAGGATTTCCTGCAACTACATTTTTGGCGCTAGAAACAGGGAGCAAAGGATTTATCCTTCCTGTAACTTGTTGGTTCAAGAAATTTCCATGAAGATTAGCTACTGTTCATATTTTTCTAGATCTACAAAATTTAGGTTCAAAAATGGAAATTTTATGGAAGAAATCACACTTTCAAGGAGTAAACATCATCAACAATTCAAAGACATGAAAAGAGTGAGAGAAAAAATTAGTTGTTGTGGTGAAATTTAAGGGAAAAATGGAAGTTTCAGTGGAAGATTTTCATGTTCAGGAGAAAGCAAGAGGCATTTTGTGAAGAAACAAAGGAATGACGAAGATAATGATAAGAGTCAGAAGTTGTGATTTCTGTCACAAACAGAAATTCGCACAGATGGTTCAAGGCTGAGCGAAAAACAAATAGGTCACGAGTCCGAATTCGCAGAGACACATATTTTTCATTTTCTTCTCATTTGCCTGGGAGAATAAAAGAATAAGGAAAAAAGTTATGCGTTAATTTCGCAGAGAGCTCCTTGGACAATTGGTCCAGAGAGCAGTATGTGTGTTCGTGGTCGCAAGTTCGAATTCGCCTGCGAACATAGTTTTATTCTTTTTTACAGAGAGCGAAAAAATGAATAATTTCGCAATATTGTTTCATTATTTCGCAAACAAGAGGCAGCACAATTGGTCATGTGCGAAGTTTATGAGCTCATTGTCGCGTGTTCGATTCCCACCTCACGCGTGCCTTTTTCGCATATTTATATTTAAGCTATTAAGGGTGAAGATGAGGATAAAGGTTTACAGTTGTTTAGTTATTTCGCACAGCAGAGTTGTCACAGATGGTTCAATGTGATACTTCACAAGGAGAATGTTATGGGATCAATTCTTGCCACTCGCATATTTGTTTTTGATTATTTCGCATGAGAGAGTTCGCACACTTGGTTCGCACAGAAAAGAGTTGATGATTATTTCGCACAGAAGAGAGTTGATGATAATTTCGCAGAGATATTTCGCAAAGAAGAAGCTTGCACAGTTGGTCAGGAGGCATGAATGCAAGAAGCAGGTCGCGGGATCAATTCTTGCTTCTCACATGTTTATTTTTGTTATACGAAATTTATACAGAATTGCCTCTCACACAGTTGGAATTTGATTACTTCGCAAGACCTTTGATTATTTCGCAAGAGAGGCTTAGCACAGTTGGTATGGTGCGAGAAAATCCAAGAAGCGGGTCAAGGGTTCAAGTCTCACTTCTCACACTTCTTTTTGCTGCGCGAAATTCATACATTTCAAGGAATTTATTCACTTCTTTGACAACAACAGCGACTCACATGAAAGATAAGTACCACTTCCTTGAACATTTTACTTTATACTAAGAACGAATAAAAAGATTTTAGATTTGATTTACAAAAAACGATTCAATCGCACGATAGCAAAAATTTCAAGATTTCAAAAATTACAAAAATTACTAAGATTTCAAGATTTCAAACCAACAAAAAAAAACCGAAAAAATTTGATTTATATATATTTCTAGAATATTACTTTTACAGAAAATAAAAGATTTTTGATTTGATTTACAAAAGGCGGTATAATCGCAGAATTACAGAAATTTCAGAATTACAAAGATTCCACAATTACAAAAGAAACCGAGAAAAATCTCGCACAGATCAATTTATATATTTCTCTTGAAAATTTGCTTAGTTTCAAATGAGAATGATATCTAACATGGAGAGTAGTGGAAGGCAAAATAATACCTTCCATCAACAGGCTAGTAAGACCTTCCATCAACGGCTGCATAAGACCTCATTAGGATCATTTCCATGAAAGATGTTTATCGGATGAGACGAAACAAGTTATACAAAGGAAATCAAAACAAAGAAAAACGATTTGAACTTGCAATTAAATGAAAATTTTTGATAAAAGAAATGTATTACAAAGATTTCACAACTACAAAGATTTCAGAATTACAATGTATTAGAATTTCTCTTGAACATTTATTTTGCTTCAAATGATATAATATTATGAGAATGAAAGAATGAATGAAAGAGATGACAGAAATGAAAAGATGAATGAGAGAATAAAGAAACGCGAACATTTCGCAGAAACAAAGAGACGCGAACATTTCGCAGAAACGCGAATAAAATTTCGCAGATAGAGGCGAACCTTTATGGCGTACACCCTAGTTCGCGAATAAAATTTTGCAAGAGGCAAATGTAAGACCTAAAGTACGTCATAGAAGGGGGCACCTGTTGCATGACTCAGCGAAAAGATTACACCGCCCCTGGAACCTGAGTCATGGAGATTTGGGGTCAATAAAGCCTATCCAGGAGAGGTACCTTGGATTTTCAACCTAAGCTTTTGCTTTAGGTTGGACGACTAGGGGTCTCTTCTAAGGAGTGAAGAATATGATCAAGGCGACGAGGTACACGGTTGAGTCAAGAGTGCCAGGGGCGTCTGGAGCATACCTTTCCATTCTTGACAAGTCTTGTCTTATACTGCACTCGGCCCGAAGAAAACCCCACTTAGGGTGCAGTCTCTTAACCATAAGCCCTATAGGTAAAAGGGACAAGAGGCTGCGAAAACAACTAGTTGTTGTTAAGACCGGATGGGAGGAGCTAACCTTGTATGGTAGAAGTACGCCTCCTTGAAGGGGAAACCAGGGGGAGATAAGGGCGGCACCCTCCATTAGGGAGATGATAAGTGTCTTAAGACGCAAATGTCATGAGGCTTTTTACTCGCAAGGGTATTAAGACTTGTCATATTTGTGCGGCAATCCTGAAGAGGCAATAATACTAGAGAAAAATATAAGACGAGATCAATGGGTCATTACATGAAAGTGTGAAGACGTCCTGGGATTTCGTCGCAAGACGGCAATGTCATGGGGCTTTATTTTCGCAAGAATATTTAGGCCTGTCATATTGTCGCAACAATCCTGAAGAGGCAATAATACAAAAGAAAAAGTTAAGGCAAGATCAATGGGTTTTTGCATGAAAGTGCAAAGACGTCCTGCGATTTTGTCGCAATGACAAGAGGTGGAAAAAAAAGACCTTTAACTAGGAAGGCAAAATAAGACCACATAAGAAAATGAGTAAGCAAGTAAGCTTGCGAGAATGATTATATGTAAGCAAACAAGCTTGCGAATATGTACACAGAAATGAAATTGAGGCAGTGAAAATGTCGCAGACTTGATATTATGATCATACTGTTATGAGATACTAATAGTGAAGGAAAGAGGGAAGATGAAAAACAAGTAAGAACTTGTGAAGAACAATAACTACACGAAGAAGAATGCATACACTAAAGAAAAAGGCAGAGAAATGAAGAATGGAAGCAATTTAGAGCTACATCAATTTTAGACGGCAAAATGAGCTAAGTAACACAAACATTAACTATACATTGCAATAGATAAGCATTCTCATCATACAAGCATCATACTCGCATCATAAAAGCATTGCATAAGCATTTCATGGCATAAACATCGCATACACATTTCATAACATAATCATCACATAAGCATTATATTCGCATAAGTACTTTACAAAACTGTACGGAATAATATTGCAGAATTTCACAATAATATCGCAGAATTTAGCAGAATTATTCAGGATTATTCAGAATTTCACAGGATTATTCAAGAATTTCGCAAGATTATTCAGAATTTCGCAGAATGATTCAAAATTTCGTAGAATGTGTCAGAATTTCGCAGAATATGATTCTTCCGAATGATGTGATTATCTCGCTCAATTATTTCGCACAATTATAAGCAACTTGAAGAGATTATACTATTGCATGAGCACAAAACATGAGACAGAGGCAAAGATAAGAATAAGGAAACAATTTGCACATTTAACATTTTCTCAAGGATTCTACCCTCATAGATAAAGAACAGAGGCAACTATGGATTACCAAGAAAACATTTTATGTTCTTTATCTCCTCGGCAAGAATCATTCCCAAAGTGGACGTTCGCTAATGAACAATAAGAATCCTCACCAAAAATGGAGTAATAATTTCGCACGAATAGAGGCAATACTTATTATTCAAGGACAGATACTTCTTATTTACTTCACAGAGTTCTTCTTATATTTCGAGGATTAAGTACTTTTTATACTTCATCAAGGATACTTCATACTTCGCATACTTCAAGGGTTGATACTTCTTATTTACTTCGCAACGTTCCAGAACTTCACAAAAGAATAGAGGCAAGTACGTACTTTTCAAGTCCGATATTCTTTCGCTCGTTCCTCCAACAACTACAACAAGGTGGATTTTTTCTTAAAGATCGCTTTTCAAGCAATATTCAAGAAAAAATAGGCAAGATGTAGGATCAGAATCTCGCACAGAAGAATATGCTTGCGAAATTATTAACAACATATCGCGAAGACATCGCAGGATGATTTCAGAAACGACATAACAGATGACATCAACTTAAACATGAGGAAAGTGTGGTGATCTTGCGAAAATTAGGAATGTTGCGAATGTTACATTTGTAAGCTTGCGAAAATACCGCAAGCCAGATCCGAAATTAGGGGAAATGTTAGTTGTACATTAGGTGTCATTCAATATGTAAACACCTATATAAAGAGAAAGGCAAGAGAGAGAAAGGAGATAGATAATCAGAAAGAGAGACACACTTTAGGAGAGGATACATTTTGTAGAGAGAGAAAGTAGAATTGGTTGTATTATTATTATCTCCTTCTTCTTCCTCCTTCAAGAACCTAGAGTTCCAAATACTCATTAATGGAGTCTCCATGTAATCAAGATGTAATTAAAAATAATCATAGTAAAACCTAACCCCGTGGATGTAGATCAAATTGATCGAACCACGTAAACCTTGTGTCTCTTTACAATTTTAGCATTCTTATCATCATTTTTATGTTTAGATCTACAAATTATTACAAGGGGTGTGTTGTAGGATTTCCTGCAACTACAAGAAGTTTCCTAGACATAAATAAATCGACAAGCTAAGAAACAAAGAAAGACTCCTAAACCGTCAAATCCGAACATGAACTGAAATCAATTAGCTTTTCCGGAATCCTCACGATCCTTGAGACCTTTGAGCTTGTGATTGACAACATCCACTGCTTCTTCAGAGAAGATATCCTCATTGAGAAGATCTTTAACATGTGTCTTCATGAGAACAAGGTCATAATTTACCTTTTTCAACTCAGTTCTTAACACATCAAGACTCTTCATAGTATCAACAAGTTGCAGTTTTGCTTCCTCAAAGTATTTAAGAAAATCATGAACCACTTCAGCAGAAACCATATCCTCATTCTCAACATCCTGATGTGTATAAGCATAGTAACATGAGGCATTAGGATTATCATCTTCTACTAGGGTTCTTTTTTTCCTCCCTTTGGACTCGAAACCAATACCTTTATCAAGAAAGCCTCTTGCAAAATTACCAGTACGAGAAGGTGAAGACATTCTTGACAAAACACAAAGTGACCTAGAGTATGCGTACTTTAGCCCCCCAAAATTAAGCTACTTATTAATCCAAGTGATTGACTACCTAATGAGGCATTAAAGATCTCAATCATATTAACTTCCATATAGAAAATCTTATACAAAACTTAACCCGAAACTAAACCCATCACTCAAACAATTATAAATGAAAAATCTCTCAAGTTATATAAATTAAATAGTGTGTTTGTGATTACAAAAATAATGTATAAACCTAAAATAATTCGCAACAAATCTACAATCAATAATTTGACGGAAACGAGTATCTTCGCGTGCACCATATCTTCTGGTAACTGAAAAACTGAAGTGGGAACGAGTGAGCATATCATCCCAAAAGGGGACTCAGTGGATACCTTTATAACAATCAGGTAATCACTAACATACTTCACAGTTCTACTAAAGAAAAATGATTTGCACATCTGATACACACAACACAAAGCAGAAGATTGCTCTAACTCACCTCCCCAGATATTGTGTCCATGGAAAATATCTATAAAAGATCCACCACCGGAGGGATCTACGGAGATGAACTACAACAACCTAAACATATGTCATCCTAACCTCGTCTCACTTAATGAAGGAGACGATGATAGAATAACTCCAGTCTCAAATGATAGCATGAATCCAGGTACCATATGATGTTTTCATGGAATGAGTACGCCTCATAAATTCTGATGCCACCATCTAAGTCTAGAATATAAGAAGGTTTGATTACTATGACTCGACCCCGCACAGCAGGTTCCCAATAGGTCCCATCCTACCAGGAACCTAGAACTTCTTCCTGAGTCGAGATCATAGTAACCCAGTCATACTACCAAGACTGAACAATCAAGCATGATATGCAAACGACCAATCTCCCCACATATATTCGATAACTGGGGGCCTATTATTCTCCGCTACCCAGTGATACCCTGATGTGTCCCGCAGGTACCCCCAAGGCAGAGAGTCATTCCCCCATAGTAAAATAGGTATACAATAGTAATATCAACCCACAGCTGCCACCGGACAACTTCTAGGGTCTATGTAATCTATAGGTTGCTTGACCTATAGTAATATTGGGTACCGATCTTCACCTACGTACTAGTGCATGGCCTTCCCCACCTATAAACGCTTAGCGAGAATCCGTGGAGAACACAGACAATCCTCGCGAGGAGACTAGACAATGCATATACGCAACATACACAATCAATTGCACTCAAACATTGATTGCATAAGAACATATAGTTACAATCAAACATGCTCAAAAATAATATGACACATCATGCTCGCCATTTAAAGTAACTTAATGATTACAAGAGAGTTACAAGAGTTCCCATCTGTTCTGAAGAAAACCATCGCCTACCTCAAGATTCTCAATCCACTTGTTCATCCTTTGAATCGATTGTTGTTAATAAAGACTAACTGTTAATCACACAAACACTCTAAGAATTAGCCAAAAGGCTCATACAAGGCTCATATCATAATCTCATACAATTCTCTAGTTATAGGCTAAATGAACTATCTAATAGTTCTAAGTTCATTTATGATTTTCCATCCCTTCCATTCTCTACCTTTAGCATATCTATGATTTACTAATCCAATTAGATTGATTCTATAGTCCATTAAATATGTCATAAGGAGATCTACAACTTTGTAGAAGGGACCAAAGGTCAATCGGACCATAAATGGTCCAATTCATCAAGATATGCAAACTAACTCTAAGCCCAGGTCCACTAGACTCAGCCCATTAACACAAGGCATGGTCATCTAACGGTCAAACACGATCAACATTTGGTCAGAAGGAGTCAATTAACAGTCAACGTCTAAGTCCAGGTCAATGGTCAAGTCAACGAGTCAAATAGGAATCGGCCAGGGTTAACTCGGCCAAGATAAAGAAACTCGTTGAGCTAACTCAGTCCACAAGACTGATTCAGGTGAGTCAGATTTACATTTAACTCAGTCAGATTGACTGAGTCAGAAACACTAAGGCAAATCAGCTAAGCTGCAAATAAACTGGCCAAGGCCATTGCACTGGCCAAGACTCCTAATGCACGAACATGATGCAACACACAATTTTACAACCATCCTAACCGCAACTCCAGCACCAAGAAATCTCCATTCTACTTTCAATTCCATACTCATAATTCAAGGCTCTTCTTCACAGTAACACTTATACCTAATATTAATCTTCATTCCATTACCAAACTCATGAACTTAACCAAACCTACACCACCTTCAACTTCATATACACGTTCTTTATTTGAAGACACTAAGCCTACTTCCCTGCATTCTACAACACCACAACAGCTAAAACATTAACAACATTATTATCATTATCGCCAACTCCATGAACTGCAACCAAACAAACCATATGCACCTCCACCAGTAGTTCCAACATACATACATATCCATATACATTCAGTTCAAGTAACTCTGCACCATAGCTCAATTACTCCTTATAATAAAACTCAATTCTTATATCATCTCAATTCTCTTGCACCTGCAACATGGTAACTCCTCCATTCATGTTCAGATCATAACACCACCACCATTACACAATTCTCAATTATGTTCATGCCTGAACTCCTCCAGACCACAGTTTCAAGACAATATCCTCACCATTTCAAATCTCAACTTAACAAATCATCTAAAGTTCAATACCAGCAGCAATACAGTCAAATTCCACTTGACAGTTTCATTAGAAATACTCTAATATTGTCTCCTATGACCACCTGACATTTATCTTCACCTGCAATTTCATTCTCAGGCAACCACCACCACTAAGTTCAACTTCACAAGAGCTATTAACACCTGCAAGGCCTTCTCTTCTTACTAACCACCCACCAACAGTTCTAATACATACAAATCATCTCCAAAATCTTGTGCTTTACTAAACCACCACTAATCATATCATGACCCCTGTAAATCAATATTACCCTAACCCACAATCATAATCATAATTCTTCTACACAAAACACTCTCTTCATCTTCATCTGGTTCAATTCATCACAGCTACATTTCATGTATCACTCAAACTAAATCCTCTAAGCAGCAACACAAACACAAACACTTGCAGTTGCTTCTTCTTCTTTTATGCTTCAACACTTAACACATCTCTGCTCTTTCTAATTCCGTGAACTCTGTAATTAAACTTTATAGTTAATCAAACCCAAATCACCAATTCTTCTTCTTTCCAGCACCATTCAATTGATCCCAAATTATAAACTCAAACCCTAATTTACATAATCCTCAATTCTTAGTTTGATCTGCTCAGAACTAAAATTAAACACTATACGATCGTCTTTACTTCAATTCAAAACAAACCCATATACTAATTCAATCAAATAACAACAATTTCATAAAGAAATTTCAATAAAATTAGAAACCCTAATTTAACCCCTGATTTACCTTTTTCTTTCGATTCCTCAACAGAACAGCTTCATCACATCAATTCAACAGCAACCCCTCTTCTTTTCATCCATTAATAACACGATATCCCCACCGGTTCTTCACAAACCCTACTTCAGAAACCTTAACTTCTAATTTTCTTTAGCAGCATCAAATTCTTCTTCACCCAAAGCTAAACTAGCTTCATCACTGATAGTCTACCGTATTACTAAGCTTACTCACACAAGATTCAACCCAATTCTTCTGAATTGGAATCGACAGAGAAATAGAGGAAGAAGAACAGAAAGAAGAACAAAGCAGAAGAAGAAAGAAGAAGCCAAGAGAAAAATGAGTTTCTCTCGACACGTTTGGTGATGATAAGGACAAAGGAAATACTGAGGCACCTAGAAGATTTGATAAAGGCAGTCAGGTCGGTTTAAGCTGCGGGCAGACTAATTTTCCCTTCACACGTATTTGATGATTATTTTGATGATTATCTATTCGTCTGGTATCTAAATGACACGCTCGAGTAGTCTATTTCACATAACTTTTCGATATCTATCTAATGATACTAGTTTCGTATCTAGATCGTGGTTAGATTAATTTCTACTGATTAACTTTCGTCTCTAATTAATCGCGTCATTAATGGCTTAGTCGTCTCTTAATTATCGCTAGACCAGTCAAATAGTGTTGACGAGCTTGAGGATCGTTACACGTACGTGACTCAATAGGTCTGGTATTCAAATGGTTTCTTAGGGACAGTAATTTTTAGGGTTTCTAAAGACGGTTCGTGACAAGAAATCATGGGTACCCGTACGAACACAATCCGAACCCAAAACAAACCCAAAATGGATCGTCCTTTTAAGACTCAACAGAATAATTTTGCTACGTGAAGATTTTATTTCAAAGATTTTTGACTCAATAAATTTTATATCTCCACAGAGAAACAATTTAGAGCACAACAGTAGCAGGCAACTTAGTTGAAACGAAAACTTCTTCGAAATTGAAACAAAAAGAAAAACGAAGAACTTCTTGAGACACAGACAATACTTAGGCAGCGTTGTCTAGAGACAATATTTTAGCTATGGACGATAAGAAGTTAGATTGACTAATTAGAAAACAAATACCAAAGTATACCTTACCATATCTCACTCAACCAGGATTTTTTTGTGAGTGAGAATTTAACCTTGTGATTTAATTAGCACAAGTATGAGCTCTAAGATCATTAAATGAACAGTGTTCATGGTTGAGTCTCTTTTTCCTTCCAATTCTATAAAAGAATCCTTTTTGATGTGAAAAATTATCATAAAACTTGATGTCATCAAAATATGAGACAGGGTTCGAATTCTTACCAGAAGAAGTTTGTTCGGAGGATTTTGACAACTTGTTGATAAGATCCTTGTATCCTTCAATTATAAGATTTAGGTTGTCCTTCATCTCTTCACTGTTGCTTCCCTCTACAACAACCTTTTTCACATTTCTAACATTATTTTTCACATCAGGTTGAGGGTAACCTTTCTGAAATCTCCTTGACCCAATTGAATTGAAGTTACAATTTGGACGAACATTCGATGAGAAAGTAGAACTGACTTTCCTGGAAGAATTCACAGGCTGAGTACTAAAACCAATAGATTTAGACATCTGAATGTCAGTTACACCTTTGAGTATTAAATCCAAGGTGTGTTGAAGTTGAACAAGAGTATTGCTATTCAACCTAGACTTGATTTTTTATTCACCATGTCCTTTTGAATCACAAAAGAGACACACTTTCTGATCACAGGAGTCATTAGAGTGAACAGACATAACACCGTTGTTAGAAGATTCCCTCCTTCCATGTTATATGAAAACTCCTTGATTAGAGAAAGATACAAGTACATCTTTTCTAATAGGAAGGGATTTTGATTTTGCTTCTCGGACTGAAATTTTTCCAGTTGAATTAGAAGCACTTGGTATAGTGGACTCTTCAAAACATCCTTGAATAGAGAGTTTACACAAAAGACGTTCAATTTCCAAGGAATCCTCTTTGATCTTCACCTCGAGCAGGGTTCGTGAAGAACAGACTGAGGTGAAATCCTCTTGAAGATCTTTTAGTTGCGAGTCGCGATCATTTACTATACCAACAAGATCACTGACTTTATGTTTCAACCGATTGATTCTATCAGCCTGGAATCTAATAAAGTTTAGAATAATTTTACTCTCTTTGGATGCTTCCTTTTCTTCAACAGAATTAGACTCGTTTGAAAGATAATCGGGGTAACACTTGTCAGTGCAATTATGTTTCGTGGTAACTCTAGGTTCATCTATATTTGAGATTGATAAATCTTTTTCTTTAATAGATTTCATGGAAACAGAACTTTTATTTCTGATGATGCGTTTATCTGAGATAGCACTACTGTCCATAGAGTCAGATCGCTACAAACACAGACTTATGAGGTCTTAAACGTGTTTTCCTGCTCTGATACCAATTGAAACAGCGGGGGGTCTAACAATCACACCCAATATTTCACTTAGCAATCTGTATGGACAAACTCCAATATAATTCCAAGAGAATCAACTAGACAGTCAGACTCAATCAATGGAAATATATCCAAGAGTTGTATCTTTGTTTCACAATGTAATTAGCAAATCAAACAGATAGAAATACGTGAGCCTGATTATTATGTGAAACAACTTGATCGGTACCAAAGACCAATGTTCAAGTCTCAATCAATATAATCAACAACCAAAGGTTGGATTCTCTAATTGATTGAACTACACACAACCTGTGATATTTCTATTATATAACTAATAATAGGCGGAAAAGAAATAACACATACACCATAAAAAAATTTAACGAGGAAACCGCAAATGCAGAAAAACCCCGGGACCTAGTTCAGATTTGAACACCACACTGTATTAAGCCGCTACAGATACTAGCCTACTCCAAGCCAACTTCGAACTGGAATGTATTTGACCCCTAACCAACTCACACTGATCAAGATACAATTGCATTCCTTATGCCTCTTAAACCACGTCGGATTCTGCGCACTTCACTTGATTCTCTTAGCTGATCTCACCTACAACTAAGAATTGCTACGAACCAAAGTCGAAAACTTGATAAACAAATCTGTCTCACACAGAAAAGTCTATTTGTATAGATAAAAATCTGTCTCCCACAGATATACCTATGAGTTTTGTTCCGTCTTTTGATAAATCAAGGTGAACATGAACCAATTGATAAACCGGACTTATATTCCCGAAAAACATCCTAGTATTATCAATCACCTCACAATAATCTTAATCAATTAACGAAACAAGATATTGTGGAATCACAAACGATGAGACGAAGATGTTTGTGACTACTTTTCAATCTTGCCTATCGGAGAATAAATCTCGAGCAAATATTAAAGAAGATAGTACATAATCACGATATAAAACAGCAAGATCAGAACACGCAACTACGAAGAAAATAGTTGGGTCACGCTTCACAATCTCAATGAAGTCTTCAAGTCGTTAACCTACAGGGTTTCTTGAAAAACCTAAGGTTAAAGGAGAATCGACTATACTCGCCACTAATATCACACATGAGGTGTGGGGATTAGGTTTCCCAGGTGCTAGAGTTCTCCTTTATATGGTCTTCAAATTAGGGCTTTCCATCAATGTTACCTTGGTAATAAAGCATTCAATATTCATTGTTAGATGAAAACCTGATTAGATTCAAGCTAATATCTTTCAACCGTTAGATCGAACTTAGCTTGTTATACACAAATGAAATGTACCATCATTTAGATAAAGGTAACCGTACCTAAACGTGTACACTTAGTTGTTTCAACAATAGTTAACCAATGGTTAGCCATATGAACACTTTCATATCAACCTTATTCATCTTTATCATAACTAGTTCAAATGACTCAAATGAAACTAGTTAGAGAGTTGTTCAATTGTTTATATTCTCATAGAAGTATACAAGACACAATTGAAACTCAAATCATTTCATGAACATTATAGCCACGGTTTGCAAAAGATTGCATTCCTTATTATATAAATGTATTAGTTCATGAACAAACCGATTTTAGAGCATAACCTACTTAAGTATGCAAACGGGTACACATACCTAAGTAGCCGGACTGAGTTTGGTTACGCCAGTACGCGTACGGGTACGTATACCATTTTACACTTCCAAACTCCAGCAAAAATTTACGGAACTTGAACTTCAGACAGTACACGTACGGGTACACATACTTATTTCCCGGAATTCCAATAACCAACCAGTACGCGTACGGGTACGCATACCATGGTTCCCGTTTTTGGACTTTACACCAATGTGAATACACACTATGTTTATATCCAATCATGGTTACATGTTCTAAACCCTCATTTCAATCATTGAAACATTCTTGGAAGACGACAATAGCTGTCTCACACAAACTATTAGCTTCAAAGCAATTTTCAAGTGATCGAATGATCAATACGAAACATTCCGAGTCTACATCAAATGATTGTCTCACACAAATCATGTAAGATGTTACAAGGAGATTTTCACATGATCATCTATTGACTTTCGTCAAGAATAAAAGATGAACTTGGTTAAAGCCAAAGCTTACCAACACATATTTCGAGAAATAGATAAGCAAGATAAACTTGGCTCGAAATACGAAATGTGTATAATTGAAGTCTATATAGCAATACGACTTTTGTCTCAAATATGAGATAGAGTTGATAGATTTTTGAGTATAGATGAGTTCAAGTCTCCACATACCTTTTTGTTGATGAAGTTCCACAAGTTCCCTTGAGTAGTTCTTCGTCTTCATTCGATGAACCGTGGAGTCTAAATCTCAACTACACTTATTATCCTAGTCGGAGACTTAGATATAAGTAGACTAGAAATCAACACTTATAGTTTTCAACTAAACTTGACAAACAAGCTTGAGATAGAAACGCTTGCGAGTTCGACCGAGCAATACTCTAACAAATTTAATTTTAATTTTAAACAGTATGATACCATGAAAGAATGAGAGAGAGGGAAATATGAAATAATTTAATTAACAATTAACAGGAAAATAAAAGATAACGTTGACACTCCAGTTACATCTATGTATTCTTACATACACCGTTGGCAGTGGTGGAGTCAGGATTTCAATACAGAGGGGGCTAAAAAGAAATATAGTGAAGCACTAATAGTAAACAAGGCGGTCAAAGGGTGCTGTTGTAAAAAAAAATGGAAGGAATTGCATAGTTTGTGAGCAAGTGTCGGTCGATGTCCCTGTATCAAATGATGAACAACAACTCATGTTTAGAATGGTGAAGAATACAGGTCATCATCAAATAAACAACAATAACAGTCGAAAAGAATAACAAATAAAATGATAAACAACATCAACAATAATGGATTAGTTGTAGATAAAGAACTCATAGTGCAAACGAAGTACAACTCTCACTGAACATTTTCTTTTCATGGTAACAGAGTGTAAAAAAGAGAACTCGTATCAAAAGTGGGCAAGTAAGCTAGGAACATCACACCTTTTTATTGGCGGACTAGAGTAATGGAGATGGACTAAACGAATGAAAGTGGTGGACTAACCTGCAAATTAGGAACCACCCAAAGGTTTGGAAAGTGGATGGATAGATATTAGGGCTTTGATAGACTGAATAGTTTTGACATGGTGGACTGACTCAATGGTCTTGGTAGGCTAAATAATAAATCTCCCCCTTCTTTAATGCAAGCAATCTAAATTAAAAATCCTTACCCATTTTTGGTTCATCAAACGGAATTTGGTTCACCAAACGGAGTAGAGACCAAAATGCTCGACGGAATAGGGATCATTTGGTTAATAAATCTCAATATAGACTGAAATGCCTAACAAAACAGGGACTTAAAAATAATGATATGTGAAATTATTTATTTACAAAAATACCATTTTTATAAAAATGTTGATAAATATTTTAAAACTTCATTTCTTCCAAATGGTATGTCGGATTTTTGTGAACTTTATATATTTGGAAAGCTCTTTGAATCACCTACGCAACGAGTATAAACAACTATATCAAATTTTTACATTTTGGTATATTTATAGTTCTTCAAAATAATATCTATAATTTAAAGGTTAATTGAAAGAGCCTATGTACTTTTTACATGTTGCCTATATGATGCTCAAATACTTCATTGATATAGTATAAAATTACTTATAGATTTTAGTTTCAGATACGAAAGATTGTCTTTATTTCATTAAAAGTGATATTTTCGTTTCTTTCATTTTTACCCGATAATAAAGCCATATTGAAAAATAAAATGAAAGTACCACGTTTTCAAAAAGGGAAGGAAAAATTAAAAAAAAAGTAATGTTGCCGACGTGCATCGCACGTGCTCACTACTTGTTTCTCTAAAGGCCAGATTACTAACATCTTAAATTTATGAGAAAAAAAAAGGGAGATACACCCAAGGTTATCCCTATTTGGTTCCGCCACTGACTGTTGGACTGGAATCCAATAATACCATCTGGATTTGATTTGGTGTATCTTCCTTTCATCGGCTAACAACGTATGATAGGGTATTGCACCTGTTATAGCGAAAAGCACCTGGAACAACTAACCGTTCTAGGCTCTTGGAGCGCAGAGCATAACATTTTGTTGGAATTTTATTGAATTTGGTTAGAGGACAATTCCGTCACATAATTTATTGAATTTCAATTCCTTCCAAGCCATGATATTTCAATTCTTGTTAAGTTTTTTTCCCTCTTGAAAACTTTCCCCCCTATATACCATATGGAAGTGCTATATATCCTGCGGGTCGACTCTCACGGGCTATACCAAGTGAGAGAGTGAGATGAGAGCCCTCCTAACACGTAGTTTAGCAGGGGTGGGTTTAGTGTGGGTTCAAATCTTTCACTGACGAGTCAGAACCAGAAATAATGCTCTTTGATGAAGACAATATCGACGAGTGATGGGAGAGCGAGATGTTAGATAGTTTTATCTATTTATTTTTTTTATACTCCAGATAGTATTTAGGAGTTTTTTAGTTTTATATGATTCTTTTTACTAAAATAAATAACTATATTAAATTAAATATTTTTAATCAATACATGTATCTCGTATCTTTGGTTTTTACAAATGGACGAATACCCGTATCAGTACCCCGTATTATCTGTATCGGTGCTTCATAGTTTCAGATATAGCATATCCAATAAAAACTGACGAAATGAGGAGAGTGAATAGAGACTGAGAACAACTTTGAAGGCCACGCAGTTTTTTTATACCATTCTTATAGAAGGTATATGTATTCTCAAAAAAAAATGTGAACAACATGCATATCATATTTTCACGGTCTACCAAGAAGAAGATGTGTAGAATTCATGTTTATCACATCACGCAGAACTGAATCCTCATATCTAGGGAAAGAAAACTTGACCAGACATTGATGAGTAATTTCTTGAGAAGAAAAACTATAAACCCATCTAGATGAAAAAGGATAAGGATGTGATGTAACTTGCGGGTCTAATTTTTGAACTACATTAACAACAATATAATTATTCATGCTACCACTATCCATGATCGTATCACATACTCTCCCTCCGGTTAAACTCGAGAATACTATTTCTCTGAGAACAAGAAGGTTGAGAAAGTACTGAGAGACTAATCATTCCCATAAAATGGTCATCATGAACCTCATGTGTATCTTGATATTCTTCATTATTCTCACCTTGCTCTAATTTCTCCAAGTCATGTGAAGTCTCATCAACCAAACCATTGAACTTATGTATATCATCTTGGCCTTCACGAAATGAATTTTCGACATTCAGAAGAAGTATGTCCAGGTTGTTGGAATTTGTTGCATTTATCACCTCTAAATTTAACATAACGATTTTGAGATTTGGGTAAGGGAGGAAAAACTTATTGGTTTTTATTGGAAAAACGAGAATTAAAGTTCTAGGTTGGCCGAGAATAAAAGGTTTGTGGTTGTAGCATAGTTTGAGCCTCAGCAGGACTATGAAGAATATGAGAGTTATTTTTTGAAATGATGACTGTGAATTAATAAAGAGTTAGTGTTTGATGTTGTTTCAAAAATATTTATAAAAATTCATCCCCATGATAAGAATTGTCATTGTTATAATTAGTGAATGTAGTACAAAGTTTGTAATTACCTTGAAAAAAATTACATTGTCTAGGTTGTTAAGCTCTTGGAGAACGAATAATATGACGTTCTTCTTTGAAAGCTTGTTGAATAGCCTTCACCATAGTGTAAATAAATTGAGTCATGCTACAAGCTGTTTCCAATTCCTCGTAATTTCATATGAACGGTTATTCTTGTCACTCCATATTGTCCACCAAATGGTAAAAGGAAGCAACCCTCAAAGCTTATGCTTCATCTTTTATCCTTCTTGTTTTGACATGTCCATAGAACTTCCTTAACAAATTCTGCAAAAGTCACTCCAATAAACTACTGATTTTTTGGACTTTTACAGATTAGTTCGATAAATATATTAAAAGCAATAAAAATTATAAATAAACAGCGTCGGATCTATGTAGTAACTTGGGCTGGCTTAAGCGAGCCCAAAGTCCAAAAAAACCTTCCATTTTGTAGTGTAATTGTGTTTGGATACAAAAAATCAAGCCTAAACAATAGGCTTAAGCCGGCCCAAATCAAGCCAATTTGTTTTCAAGCCATCCCAACATTCATTTTCTGGGTCCACCACTATAAATAAACACACATAAAAAAACTCCATCAAAATCGGCTTTCACATTGTTGCAAAAGCCATAATTTGGTGCTTTGGTGGAGGCCGTAGATATGTTTCAAAAACAACAATACAGATTTGATTACAGGTTTCCAAAATAAGAGTTCACAACGTATCAACACAAACGCATGAGTAAGATATAACAACCAATCTTGGTGTGTGTGATAATATACTGGTAATTGTAAATTTTAATGAATTTGGTTAGAGGAAAACTCGGTCACATAATTAATTCATTCCTGCCATATGTTTAAGTTTTTCTCTTGAAAACCTTTCCCCCTACATAGCATATCCGTACCGTCTGATCAAAAAAAAGAAAAGAAGAGCATATCCGATAAAAACGGAACTCCGAGATAACTTTAACGATACGATATAAACGTGACGGAAAGAGGAGAAGAACTTTCTGGACCCTGTTATTCATTAATTCGATGTCAACTGCTGGATTGGAATCCTCTCGCTTGGACTTCCACGTGGCGTCTGTTCACAGGGAAGTAATGCACATTCGGGTATTACAGCTGTTATAGTGGAAAGCACTTGGAACAACTAACCGTTTTGGGTAATGGAGCGCAGAGCATTACTAATTCTGTTACACTGCCCACTCACCTTTATAAACTCTTCTGTCAACTCTCCCTCTCTCTCTTTCTTAACCCTACTCTCTGAACCGACATTGCATCTCACCGTCTCCGTCTCCGTCTCCGTCTCTCTCTCTTTCTCTCCCTCTCCCAACTCTCGAGGTGAAACCCTAGATTGTAAGTTTTTTTAGTTGAAGAAGTTTCTCGTGTACGACATGGTTTCTTGAAGAACTTCAAGTCTGGTTCAATTAGAAAACTCAGGTACGAATTTACAAGAAATCTTTTATGTAATTTTTGGGTGTTTTTGATTCGTTTTTACCTTTCTTGGTTGCATTTTCTCTGAATTCTCAGTTACTGCTTTAAAGATTTTTAGTTACCACTTCAATTTTGTGTGTGAATTCTAGATCTCCGTTTGATTCTTCAAGTATTTGTAATTAATGGATTGCATTCTTGTTTGTTCTTGCAGTTTCTTGAATTACTGCCTCTGTAATTCTGATGCTGAAGATGGCTAAACACTATCTGTGGGTTTTACTTGCTACAATTCTCTTCTCGACAATGCTGATACTTCAAGATTCTGCATTAACTGATCCATCTGACGATAATTGATACTTTCATCTCCTATTTTCGTTTTATACTCTTCAATCTTTCATGCCTTTTTCAGATGTTTCTTTGTGATGAATTTTTTTTGGAGGGGAAGATTCCTTGTCTTGTATGATGTCAAAAAACAAGGTTCATGTAGCAATTTTTGGTTCATTAGTTTTCTTGGTGAAATTTGTGAGGAACATACAGTTTATATGCTTATAGTTGCTTAGAATTCATAGTGGAAGATTGGTTTGGTGTCTACCATAGCTTTAGCCAAAAACTGGCCCTATAATTTTGTTGAAGAAACTCACTGTTTTAAATTGCTTTTACAATTTTCAGTCACCATTCTCCAAGATCTGTATAAATCACTGAACCAACCACCACAGTTGGATGGATGGAAACTGAATGGAGGGGATCCCTGTAAGGAGTCGTGGAAAGGGATCTCATGCTCTGGATCCTCCGTTATGTTCATGTAATGCTAACAACTCTTTCATTTTAATTGTATGCCCTTTCATAGCTTTTGGTATCTTTTTTTTGTTTGAAACTAACATTTTCCTGGCTCTTTCATTTTAATTGTATGCCCCTGTAGCTTTTGGTATCTTTTTGGTTGAAAAATAACATTTTCCTGGCTACTGTCAAGCAGTAAAATAAATGGTCTAGAGCTAAATGGGAGTCTAGGAGGGAATCTCTTCGGCCTCTTTAATTTGAAGCAGCTGTGAGTAGTTTTCATAGAATATAAAATGATAGCTGTCTTTGAGTTATATTAACCTCCATGTAAGCTTACATACTTCTTTTATCTGGGTTTTTTCCTACAGGGATGTTAGCTTCAATCACATAGAGGGAGAAATTCCTTCATCTTTACCTCCAAATGCCACACATATGTAAGACTTTTTACCTCTTATTTCTTGCATATCCATCTTTTCTTCATAGTTGACTCATCTGTTTACTAAAATCGCAGAGACTTGTCGTTCAACAATTTCAATCAGAATATTCCTTTCTCCCTGACGTCAATGAAATATTTGCGGCATTTGTAAGCTGTTGACCTATTATTGCTTCAACATTTAAGTTTACCCATATGACAGTCCTAAATGTTGTTTCTGTGTGCAGGAATATATCTCATAATTCCTTATCGGGGCCAGTAGGCAATGTGTTTATGGGTCTTCCGCATCTAAAACAAATGTACAGTCTCTTAACCTTGTCATTTTGGTGCTTATATGAAACTGAACAAAAGACCTGTGTGTGTGGTCCTAAATTTGTAGTGTTCTTTATACCAACATATTTGAGCTTAGTGATATACCCTTGACCCAAATTTTCACTGTGCTATAATTACAGGGATCTATCATATAACAACTTCACTGGAGATCTCCCAAGATCCTTTGGAAGTTTGAAGAATCTTACTGGATTGTAAGTAGCAAATAATCAAACTTAATTTAATTCACTTTTTTTCAGACTGTCTTCGTTTTCCACTCTTATAAGAGAGTTCTTGTATGCTTGCAGATTCCTACAGAATAACCAATTCACAGGATCAGTAGTCTTTCTAGCTTATCTCCCACTCACTGATCTGTACGTGACAATCACAGTTGCTATTACTTAATCTTTTACCTCTTCTTAAGCATTTTCTTTTCTTATAGCAATTTTAATTTAAAATTTTTATCTGTTGAATTTCAGCGACATTCGAAATAATCACTTCAGTGGTGTTATTCCTAAGCAATTTGAAAAGATACCGCATTTATGGTAAGATTTACGAATTTCAAATTCTATTTCTTTTATATGTCTTTTAGTACTCTACTAAACAACTTAGCATGTTTGCCTTTTATTCTTACCAGGTTTAGCGAAAATGCATTCCAAATAACTCCTACTCCCAGAGAAGGAAAACAGAAGCAAAAAGGACTGGCTCCTGGAGCAATAGCATTTACAGTCGGTGGCGTATTTGTAGTGGCAATCTGTGTAGCAGCCCTCCTTGCAATGAGATCCCGTCTTCGCAGGAATAACAGAAATCATGCTACAGTCAGTACAGCCACAGGTGAGTTCCAACTTTCAGCTGTATACTTGTGCATCTTTCAGCTGTATTAGGATAACCAATCTGTCAGAGGTTCGGTTACTGACAACTTTTTCAAACTTCCCAGGAGAAGGCTCCATTCGCCCAAAAGATGATATTGAGCTTCCAGCAGTTGTGCAAGAAGAAGGAAACATTAACCATCCTCAGCCAGGTCCTGCACAAGCTCAACAAGTCAATGTAGCACCTTTTAATGGTCACAATGTCGGGCAGGGTGGTGCTTGTGCTGGTGCTGGTGGTGGTGGTGGTGAAGATAAGTTTACACCAATAATGCGCTTAGTTGAAGATCAGTGCCCTCGCTGTGGGAAGGAGTCGAGGGTCGGCTTGGAAGCTATATTCGATGTACCCTGTGTAAGGTATCAACTATTATGGCTAGATTGTGGATATAGGTGGACACGTAATGCATGAAGTTGTTTAAACCAGTTCGGTTTCGTTTACATTTTTGTGAACCCTTCAATATTGTGTGATGAAATACAATCTTAAATTTCACTTTTTATGTTTGAACTGAGCACTCAATCAACACAAGGAAAGTTTAGCAGGTTATTTGAACCCGGTTTTTGTTAATGAGTGTCAATGGTGGCAATTTGCTATGTCCTCTGTAGTTTATGGGATGTGGGGCATTTTATTATTTTAGCACCTCCTGCTCTTAAATGTGTAACCAAGGGAGGCTATCATATCAATAATGCATTTAGTTATTTCAGATAGATTCTTGAAACTTAGCCTGTAGGCGAATGAGACCTTTAGGCTCATTAGATCCATTCTAGTTCCATAGATCTGTTCAATCATGTCATTTGAAAATAGGTAGATAGAAAGTTTTTTAGGTTTCCCTGTAACAAACATATTCCTTATTCACCCATTACCCTTTCTGGGTTCTTCTCTACAGGTTCCACTAAAGGAACTTTTCCTTTATCCCTTGCCAAGCATCTACAAAACATCCTATTTGAAATCGCAAAAAATGGTGATGTTGGTAGAAGAATTTGGAAATATGATGAAAATCAAACATGGTTCCTTAAAATAGAATTTTGAATTCTTGCCTTTCTAATTCTTTCCCTCCAAAAAAGAAAAACTCAGAAGTTACAATAGGCAAATAAACAGTCAAATAACAATGGGTTTTTCCTTAATGTTTTTCTATCTAAACCTAACCCAAAAGCAGACCCAATCTCCTTCTTCATCCCGGCTGGAAAATGCTACACTGGTTGGTTCGCTATAGCAACCAGTGTAACATTATTTTAACAGAGATTCTAAAATAATAAAAGACATTATCTCATTCTCCAACTCAATCAGACCCAATCTGTCTTAGAAGACATTATCTCATTCTCCAACTCAATTGGAAAACCCAATTTTCACAGCTATCCTACACAGAAACCAACCAAAACCTATGCTCAAGCCTTACATTCCAATAAAACTATCCCATACCCACAAATTCATCACTATTCACCTGTGATAGATTTGCTGCTCCTTTGACTGTAAATGCCTGTAGTAATAGGGGTATAAACATTAAGTTCACAAATCCAGCTAATACCCTTGGTTGTTGGTATGATGCATTCGTTGTTTCATCTCCTAAATCCTACTACCTCCGTCCCTAACTAGATGACCTAGTTAAAATTTACTGGTAAATTTAGAAATGATTTATCTCTCAAACTATACAACGGATTTTCGCAAACTTTGTATCATCGGAAAGCATTTCAAAACACATATCTAATGAATATAAATACGGCTATCAAATTTTACATATTTCTTATAATAATACTAATCTATCACTCCACTTATTTATGGTATAGGTCATCTAATTAGGGACGGAGGGAGTATAACAATTGGAGTATCATCGGCCAAGCCCTAAGTTTGGAACTTCAGAGTGAAACCCCAATCTCGTTATACCCTGTTAACTCATATCAAGCCATATTCCACATGAATAGAGATTTATCTCTTGCTGACGTTGAGTTCATCTTCAATCTTGATAAGGTTGATTATTCGGTTAACAGATGGGATCAAAAGTTTTGGAAATCCTCTTCAGAATTGGCAACGTATTTTCACTTGGAAATCTTTGGGGTTCTTTATCAGTTCTGGTCATCAGAAATCATTCAAAAACTAGGTAAGCTTTGTGGAGAAGTTTTACTTATAAGTCCAAAAACTCTTAAGCTGGAGGATCTAACAGCAATAAGAATCAAGGTTCGTAATTCAGAGGGTATCAATTTTATCCCTAGAGCAATCAATTTGTTTACTGAACTTGGTAAATTTACTGCTCATATCTTCATTGTTGAAGCTCCTCATACACGGAATTCCAGCTGTCCGGCACCGGAAAATTTGAAATCAGCTTCAAAGGCAGTTGTCGAACAGATGAAAAAAGGGATATTTTGAGTTTGGTTCCCATAAGGTACACCTTTGCTTTTGGTGCCCGGTCAAAAGATTGACTTTGTTTGACCGTGTTGACCATCCAATTTTAGAATTAAAATTGTGAAATGACCAACGAAAAAGAACTTTTGATTTATTTACTAATGTTAGCAAGTTATACATGTTCATACTGATCATATTGTCAATAATTGGGAAATGACAATTCGAAAGTCTTTTTTTCGTTGGTCATTTCACAATTTTAATTCGGAATTGGATGGTCAACACGGTGAAACAAAGTTAATCATTTGACTAGGCATCAAACTCAAAGTTGGACAAAGTTAGGCACCAAACACAAAGTTATACCATTTTATGGGCACCAAACTCGAAATTTCCCATGAAAAATAAGAAGTTTCTCCCTTATTCACGTAAGTCCTACGACAAAATCTCAGAAGATCAATTCTTGGACGATTCTACGACTAATCTCATGACCTGTTCAACAAGCAAAGTCTTGTACACAATTGTACGGGAGACTGGTCATCATGGGTCAACATCTACAAAGAACTGTAGCTTAAAAGAAAACGAAAAACAAACCCATGCAGGCCACACAAGTCTGGAGAAGAATTGAAAAAACGAAGATGTCCAACACGGCTGCAGGAGAAGAAGCTACAGATATGGACATTGATAAAGACCCAGCATTCAAGTTATCTCTTGATGAATTTCAAGAAGTTAAAATCAGACCTCTTGTGCATAAAACAACACCAAAAAAACTCTCAATAAAGCTTTATAAATTCATCGATCCCATCCCCAAACCCATTCACCCATTCATCATCATGCCTCATCCTGTCCAAATTCCACCAGCACCCAGAAATTTCACCTCCTATGGAAACCCACCTATCTTAAAACCCCCACTTATCTCAAACAAATCTCTCCACCTACAAAACCATGCAAAGCTTGTGGTAAGTTACAATTCTATGCTTACAGTACCTAATCGGATTCTCAACGAGGTTCACAGGCTCTTCAAGTTCGGAATTCAATTGGGCATCACTTTTAAGTCAATGCCAAATTACAACACAATATTTTTACTCTGTAAGATATATGTTGATGGTCCAATCCTAAAATCATCTAGCAAAACATGTCAACCTCCACCTGTTAAGAAAGATTTTGCAGTACGTACGTTGATGCATTTGGATGGTGTGTAGAATGCACCGGTATATGAACCTAAAGAGAAGTACTTGCCTCTCAAATGGTTAGAAGAGACTTTTATAATCCATCTAGATGCCGAAGTACCTTTGGAGACATCTTCTTCTTCAAATCCAGAATTCCCTCCCGGTTTCGAACCTACATGCAGCGACATAACAGATGATGCTTCCTCATCACCCAATATTGACCTACCTTGTACTCATAAGAGGTTTCTTAATTAATGCAAAAGACTGGATATTTCCAATGAAGATATTGGCAAAAATGGTATCAAACAAAGAAGAATTTGCAAGAAGAGGGGCATTATTAGCGATAAATGAGTCTACAAATTCTGAGCTGGAATGTGCGAGGTCTATGCTCCTCCAATAGAAGACTCATTGTTAAGAAAATGATACAACTTGTCAAAGCTTCGATTATTATGCTGCAAGAAACTAAGATGATGCAGTTCTCCTCATATGACATTGCTCAAATTTGTGGTCACACAGATTACGGATGGACTTATCAACAGTCTATGGGTAATTCTGGAGGAATACTGATCTTGTGGAACAAGAGCTTCTTAGATGTTTATGACTCTCTTATTGGTGATTACACTCTATCTATCTCTTGAACTAACAAACTGGATGGTTTTCAATGGGTGATGACTAATGTTTATGGTCCCAATAAACCTCATGAAAGACCTGATTTTTGGCCAGAGTTAGACAACATTTGTAGCTATTGGGATCTCCCTTGGTGCTTGGGTGGAGATTTTAATGTAATCACCAAGTGTGATGAGAAGAAGCGATGCACAAAGCTTACCAAAAGTATGATGAACTTTGCTGATTTCATCTTCCACCATGAACTCATTGATCTTACCTTAAAAGGAGCAAGATACACTTGGTCAAATGGCCAGGACAATCTTGTGATGTGTAGGCTTGACAGATTCCTCATTTCACCTTCTTTTGAAACTCAATTTCCTTTCCTTTCCCAACTAACCAAAGCCAGACCTATATCAGACCACATTCATATTATTTTAGACATTTCTGACCCTTCTTGGGGACCTAGTCCATTTAGGTTTGAAATTATGTGGTTTTTGAAGAACGGATTTTACAACTGTTGGAAGAGTGGTGGTCTTCTTTTTGTTTTGCAGGTAGTCCAAGTACAATCTTATGGTGCAAGCTTAAAGCTCTAAAAGAAAAATTGAAGGAATGGAACAAAGAGGTTTTAGGAAATACTTCTACCAAGTTGATTCACATCTTAACAGAGATTCAGACTCTTGACAACTTTGCTGAGGACAACTTACTGAGCGAAGTTCAACAAAAAGAGAGGTTAGATTTTAAGACAGAGTTTGAGAAGGTTACTCAAATAGAGGAAATCTCATGGAGGATAAAATCCAATTCCAAATGGATGACATAGGGAGATAAAAATACTTCATTCTTCATAAATCAAGCTATGGATAGGAGAAGATATCACAAAATCAAACAACTATACATTGATGGCAATTTAGTTTCTGACAAATATGCACTTCAATAATACATTGTAAGTTTTCATGAACATCTCTTCACAAAAGACGAACTTATCAGACCTATATTGGAAGGTATATAGTTTGATTGTATTAATTCTATTAAACATGATATTCTTGATGCTAATTTCCAAAGCTGAGGTGTTACAGGCCATCAATGACTTAGCCTAAGATAAAGCCCCTGGGCCAGATGGTTTTCCAGTTATGTTCTTCAAGAAATGCTGGAGTTTCATCAAAGTAGACATCATGGGCACTATCTCTGAATTTTGTGATAAAGGTTGTATTGATACAGAGCATAATTCAATCTTCATCACATTAGTGCCCAAAAAGGATCATGTTGAAACCATCAAAGATTGTAGACCTATTTGCTTACTTACAAGTGTTTACAAGATTCTCGCAAAAGTATTGGCATCCAGGTTGAAGTTGGTAATGTCTAAACTTATTTCTCCATTTCAATGTGTTTATATATAAGGAAGACAAATTATCGATGGTATTCTTATTGCAAATAAATTGGTCGATTCAAGATTGAAATCCGGAAAATCAGGGGTTATTTGCAAGACTGATATTGAGCTTTTGACAAGATTAATTGGGACTACTTAGAGTTTATTTTATAGAAAATGGGTTTTAGTAGTACATGGCGTGGTTGGATGAGATTTTGTTACTCGACAGCCTGTTTCTCAGTCCTTATCAATGGATCTTCTTTTGGTTATTTCAGCAGCTCAAGGGGTGTTAGGCAAGGATGTCATGTTTCTCCTTTGCTTTTCAACATTGCCATGGAAGGATTTTCTAGATGTATCGATAGAGCAGCAAACTCCAAATTTTTCAATGGGTTTTCAATGGTTGACGGGGGTCAGGTTGTAAACCATCTACATTATGCTGATGATACAATATTTTTTGTAGATAACAAGAAGGAGGAACTCATAAATTTATTCTATATATTCAAGTGCTTTGAGTATATTACGGGAATTAAAGTGAATACCTGTAAAACCAGACTCGTTGCTATTGGTGATGTACCTGACATTAATTCATGGGCTACAGAGTTAGGTTATGGAATGGATACTTTACCTTTCATGTATTTGGGTTTTCCACTTGGTGCAAAAAACACCTCCAAGGAAATTTGGCATCCAGTTATAGAGAGATTTGATGCAAGACTTTCTTTTTGGAACAAAATATCTCTCACCAAAGGAGGTAAAGTGATTCTTCTCAAACGTATTCTCTCTTCGCTGCCAATGTATTACTTCTCCCTTTTCAAAGAACCAATCTCTGTTATAAGTACTTCGAAAAGGAAGATGAATTTTTTTATGGGAACATAATAGTGATGGCAGTAGTACTTCTCACTTGATCAACTGGCGTCTAGCTTGTGCTGCTAAAGAAATGGGAGGTATTGGCATTCTAAATATTAGATTAATGAATCAAACTTTACTTGCAAAATAGTGTTGGAGGTTTGGGGTGGAGAAAACACATTTATGGTACCAGCTTATAGAGGAAAAATATGATTGCATCTCATCTTATTGGATTCCTGGCAAAATTTCTACACCTTACGGTGTTTCTTGTTGGAGAACAATCACTGAAACAAGCAAGTTAATATCATCAAATTCAACCATTTGTCTACATTCTGACACTTTAATATCATTTTGGCATGATAAGTAGATTGGAGATGAAAGTTTGGCCGATTTTTTTCATGCCTTGTACAAGGTGGATAATATAAAACTTGCAAGTATTGATGAACATATTTCAGCTGACGGTTCTTGGAAATTTGAGTTCAAAATATTTCTCCATAACTATGAAGTTGACAGTTTGCGGCTCTTTTCTCTATTATTGGTTCTTCCCCTCCAATCAGAGATAACTTGCCAGATACTCAGAAACTTTCTATATGCCTTGCATTGTGATGTGGTGAGTGGTTGGTAGTGGGGGATCCGGTTTGACGTAGTACTAGTTGTGGTACCATTTCAGATCTAATGATGATAATTGGATTTTAGGGTGGGTATCAGAGAACATACCTGTTACCACATCAGGCTGGCAGTGTCGGGAATGTTGTCATAATTTTCCTGGATTTCCTCATCCTTCAGGTATTTCGCTCTACTTAAAGATGTGTAGACGGAGTTTAGCTGGTCGTGGAGAGTTCATATTATTTTCATCAGGAGCACCTGGTTGTGGATTTCGCTTTTCCTGATTCCCATTGCTCCTTGGGTTTTAGGCTTTGTTATCTTGTCTCCCCACTTAACCATAGATATCACTTATATAATGGTATGGTCATAATTTACAAAAGGTATTTGAGAGTTTGACTGATCGCTTAATCTAATGATGAAATTCAAAGTTGGCAAGCACAAAAAAACAATGGCGCAAGCGATACAAAGTGAAACTTAACATTCAAAATGAGATGCTTAACAATGGTTCAAATAAAACTTGCAAGAAAGAAGAAATTCTCACCTAGTTATATACAAAGAGAGTGACATTATCTAGTTTTTCCTGTGTGTGCATCACTTGGAGAGTTTTTTACTATACCTTCTTATTGATGTTTGAAGTCCTAATTTGGGCACATCTTTGATGAAACTCCACCATAGGTAGGCAGGAAAAAAGGTGGTAGCGTCCTAAGAGCATCTCCAACAATGAGTGTAAAAAAATCCTACGTGGAAGTCTAATTAAGACTTTTATTTAGGAGATTTTACACATATAATAAACATAGGACTCCGTGGCAATAGTGAAAACTTTAATCCTTAGAATATTTTACATGATAAAAGCTTAATCTTTTATTTTTATTTTAACTAATTTTTAACCTTAGAATATTAATTCTGGCGTTTTCTCTCTCATGGTTTTTCACCGGTGTTTTCTCCCGGTGATTGGAACCTCATTCCAATCTCGGATTCATCATGTTTGAACTCGCAGATTTTTCATTGATTTTGTTTTTCCTTTGGATTTATTACCACGTTTTTCGCTTCTTTGCTTTGATTTCAAAAAATTTCCTTGCCGCGTTTTGTTTTTCTGTAGGGTTTCAGTTTTTTTTTTTTTTTTTTTAGGGTTCTTACTCAGAATCCATGCCTAGGGCTACAAGGAATTCTTCTCGCGCTCTGCTGCCCACCCCTTCCACACTGGTACCCTCGCCTTCTTCTCCTTCTATGGTAGAAGCAATATCGGATGTTGTTCACTGTCCTTTCAAGAGCATCCATGGATGTCCAGATGGGGTTCATGGAAGAGGATATGTCAAGGGTTCTTTCCTGAAACACCTTCATGACAAGCATTTATCCTCCGAAGCTAGCAGGAACGCTTGCAGGGACTTGATTGGCAGTAATCTGGATGTGTATTGTGGTTTGGAGAAGGCTCTCTGCACTTTACGTATGTGGTTCTGCAGTAGGTGTTTGTATCTGCATGCATGGACGAAATCTTGCAAAGTGCGTGAAGGTGATGTACATGATTTCATCTCAGGTCCATTCAATGGTGTATGGGCAGATTTCTTAATCCATGGTTTGGCGAAACCAGGCGAGTTGCAGGCTGTATGTTTGGAAGAAGCTGCTGTGAACGATGGTAGTGATGTTGTTGGAATCCGTTCCACTGAGTTGATGAACGTCGTTTTTCAAAGGAAAATTTCAACAGTCGCCTGCATTCCTCATAAGTGCAGACTCGCGTTCTCAAGAGCTCTCAAGGTTTGTCTCGACAGGGTGTTAGCAAGTCCATCCAATCTTTCAGGTTGGTTTCTTCTTTTGCTTCTTCCCATTTGCACTTTATCATTGTACCAACCCAAGTGTCCAGCTGAGAGGAAGTCCGGTAATCGAAAGAGATTACAGATTGCAGCAATTCTTCAGGCGCTTAAAGTTTGGAAGGAACCCAATGGTTGCGTCATTCTAGTTAACAAATTGCTCCAACAGCCTGTTCGGGGAGGTTCTAAGAAGGCGGATGAGAAGAAGACAGACGAGAAGAAGCAAGAAGTTGCTAATGTCATCGCCTGTTAAAACAAGATCAACTCAGGGCACTTCGCATCTGCGATTCGAGTGTTATCCTCGTCTGGTGTAGCTCTATGCGATGAGAAGACTTACATTAAATTGCAGGATAAGCATCCGTTAGCATCTTCCCCTGAGGTTCCCGTGGAAGACATCACTGCTGATCCTATTTTTGTGGATTCCAGGGCTGTTTTGGGATCCATTAAAAGCTTCCCTAAAAGGACATCTTGTGGTCGACACGACTTACGTGCGCAGCACTTAGTTTATGTTCTCAGTGGAGCGGCGGCGGCAGTGGCGGATGACTTAATTTCGTCGATTTCTGGGGTTGTCAATCTTTGGTTGGTTGGGAATTGTCTGTGGTAATTAGGCGAATACATTGCTAGCGCACCTTTGACACCATTTTTCAAGCCGGGGGAGGTCTTAGACCCATTGCAGTTGGTACGGTTTGGCGTAAATTGGTTTCCAAAGTGGCTGCTTTCGCCGTCGGAAAAGACATGACCTCCTATTTAGGGGATTACCAATTCGGTGTTGGTGTACCTGTCGGAGGGGAAGGTATTTTACATGTTGTAAATCGCCTTTTGGAGATGAAATGACATTCAGACAAAATGTCAATGTTGTTAATTGACTTTTCTAATGCTTTCAACATGGTGAGCAGATCTCATCTCGTCAAGGAAGTACGTCTTCATTGTTCAGGTATTTCTCGCTGGGTAGAATTTTTCTACTTACGACCGGCTAAGCTTTATTATGCCCAATATATTTTATCTTCTGCCCTCGGTGTTCAACAAGGTGATCCCCTCGGTCCCTTGTTGTTTTAATTGACACTTCACCCCTTAGTGAAGTCTATTGCTTCTCGTTTCCAACTCGATTTACACGCATGATACCTTGATGATGGAACAATTTTTGGTGATACTCTGGAGGTAGCTAAGGCTTTGCGAATAATTGAAACTGAAGGACCAAGCAGGGGGTTGCACCTTAATATAAAGAAAACATAAGTCTTTTGGCCTTCCCTTGATCCCAGAAGTACAGCTGATGGTGTATTCCCCTCAGATATTGGTAGACCCTCTAAAGGTGTTAAACTTTTGGGTGGTACGGTGAGTTTGGATATGGACTTTATTAGTGATATGTTGGTGAGCAGGGTGCACAAAACCGTTCTCCTAATGGATGCGATCAAAAAACTCAAGGATCCTCAAAGTGAGATGATTTTACTTCGCAATTGCACTGGTGTGTCTAGACTTTACTTTGCAATGCGAACTACCAATCCTGCTGCCCTACAACCAGCCACTGATCTTTTTGATGCCAGTTATACCAGTATTTGAGACTTTTAATTACTGGGGATGGTTCGGGGTTTGGTCCTCTACAACAGAGATTAGCTACCTTGCCCATTAAAGATGGTGGACTTGGCGTTTATAACATGACAGACACTCGTGCTTACTGTTATCTTGCTTCTCGGAGCCAGACTACTTCGGTGAAAAAGGTGATCCTTGGTAATTTATTCTCAACAGACAAAGGCTCATCTTATCAGTCGGCTCTTCAGACCTTCATCCATGTATGTGGATTACCTTCTTCTTACTGTGTCGATGAGACTGCCCCCCGTTCCATGCATTCTCTGGCAGTAACTTATTTCGATGCAGTTAAGAAACAAATCCCAGACCAATTTTCTTTGTCCGAGAGAGATTTTGTCTTATGGCAATGCAATCGTGTCAAGCATGCACAAGACTATCTTTTGGCGGTTCCCATTAGCGGTCTCAATCAATGCCTCGGACCTAGACAATTCAGAGTTGTGCTTTGTTATTGTCTTGGTATTCCTCTGTTTGTTGAGAATAGTTTATGCGCAAGTTGCAACAAATCTATGGACATTTTTGGAGATCATGCGCTTCACTGTGCTAAGTATATTGGGTACAAGTTTCGACATGATTTTGTTCGTGACGTTGTCTTTGACATTTGTTACAAAACTAATGTGCCTGCGTGCAAGGAGGTTTCTCTTGGCCTTCAGACGGATGATGACAGAGATTTAAAGCCAGCCGATATCCTTGTTCTCAACTGGGAAAATGGGAAAGATGTTTGTATGGATGTTACAGGTGTCTCTCCATTTACTGGTGATGGTGTCCGCTCTTTTGTCCCCGGTAAGGCAACTTCTAGTGCGGTTTCTCGTAAACGTACTAAATACTTGGACAAGTGTACTGCACATGGATATGGATTGGGTGTTCTAACTTTCTCTACCTTAGGGGAACTTGGCGAGGATACTTTGGTTTTTTTCAAGCGTCTCAAGAATTTCCTAGTTAGCAATGACGCTAGTAGTGGTTTAGGTAGTTTCATTTTTCATAGGTTAGGCGTTGCTATTCAAAAGGGAGTTGGTGCCCAGCTTGTTGCTAGGTTACCAACCAAAAGCTTTGTATGATTTTTAATCATGATTATACCCTATTTGTATACATATTTTAAAGCTAAAAAAAAACTATCAATACATATGGATTACAAAATAAATAGACTTTGTATCTTCTCATCCATTTTTAAAAAAATACTAAAAAAATAAAATAATTAAAAATCTGACATGGAGGTGCAAGTGAAGGTGTAAATAAGATTCTCTTTAAAGCCATCATATTTATTTTTTCATCCCTCCTAGTTTGTAGAATCCAACCACTGGAGATGGATTTATGTTAAGTGGGGGGTCTGAAATCCTACGTGTTACAAAAACAAAAAGATTCACCCTCTATAGGAGATGCTCTAAGAACATCTCCAATAGTAGGTCGAAAAAATCATACGTGGATGTTATTGTTATAAACCTCTGCGAAAGCAACCAGAAACCATGAAAATTACCAGAAAATAACCAGAAACCATAAAAATAACCTTCAAACCAAACAAGAAAACAACTAAAAATCAACCAAACAACATCAAAAGCTTAAATCAACAACTAGAAATCCTCAAGTATTGATATTGCAAACCTACCAGCTCTCTAACCACAAAATAACATTCTGGAGTTACCACAAAAGTAAAATCAAAGTTAAAATAAAAAAGAGCCAGTTTAGACATTCTATATCCCTAATCTCTGTGAGAAACCAAGACTATTCTGGAAACTCAATCTTCTCCTTGTTCTTGGAGGAAAAAATATGTTGCTATGTTATTCTTTCAGATTTTCGTCAATCTATCTTTCTCCCAGCAGATTCAAACTCTTCTTTGCGGCAGAAATCAACAATGTGGGGGATAAGTACCTATTAGTTAAGTCATTGTTCTCCTTCCTTGGGCAGCAATTTAAAAACACAAAAGACAACATGACTCATCTACAAAAGTACAACTACAACAAATGAAAACAAAATGGCAGGAGAAATCTGCACGTTTGGCTTTGTTTGGACCTGACGTCTCGACAAGAGATACCATTAAACTACTTAATACTCATTTATCCCAATAAGACTCTTCTCCCCCTCTATTTCACCCCGCTCACCCATTTCACCCACCTCCTAAACTCGAAATTCTACAACACTGAAGTCCTCATGGCGTCCTCTTCCAACAACAACTCCATTGAAGATCTCTCTGATGCTATGGAAAAAAACCTTCACATCCCAGATCCCCTAAGACCTATAGTATTTTTGAACAAAGATTATCTGAAACCAAAACCCATTCAAGATGATAAGATGAGTGTAGTTGGTAAACTCCACAGCAATACCAACGTGTTGATCTCTGAAGCGTATTCTTACACCAGAAAACACTGGAACTTGAAGAAAGATGTGGAGATCTCACCATTCCAAAAAACAAAGAACTTTTTTCACTTCAAATTCAATCATGTTGAAGGTATTCTAGCTGTTAACTATCCAAGCCATGTTGAGCGATGCTATGCTTGCAATAATTCAAAATCAATTTGAAGGTGTCCATAGAATTCAAGAAGAAGAATATAAAAAGATAAGGCTTAGTATAAAAATGAAAATAGTTCCAACAGATTACATAACTTTCAAAGCTCTAGAAGGAATAGCACAGCCCGCTGGTCAACTCATTTTATTCAAAAATCGCTATGGGCGTGATTACGATGAGAAAAATGTTGAAGTAATGGTGGAAGTAGATGTCACAAATCCCCTCCCATATGGTTCTGACTGTGTGTATGATTGACAAAAAACTTGGATAGAATTCTCTTATGCTCTCTTTCCGTTCAAGTTATGCCAATTCTGCCGTACTCTAGACCACTCTAGAGACAGCTACACTCCAAAGAGAAGAGAAACTTTAGCTTCTAGAATGGCGGCAAGAATCATTAACAACAACTCAACATCAAATAATGTAACCTCTGAAGCTCCTCAGACTAATCTTCTGCATACTACCCAACTCACACCTCAACTAACCCAAATGATTCCCACCTCCCAAAACCCATTTGATATCCTAGCCAATCCATATCTTAACCTTTCCCAAAAGCTAACCTTAAAGGATCCCATAATCAAGAAGCAATGTCACCTCATCTCTCCAGTGAAAGATTCTCTCCCAATTGTCCCTCGACTCAGTCAGTCTCAGGAGTTCGACACTCAAATTTCAGTGGGCTTAAACAAAAATTATCTTTCAAATCCCACTCAATCGACAACTACAACTATAACCCATTTCTACGCAGAAATACCCAAATTGTTAAGGCTTCTGAAACCGTGGAGCCAACCCACCCACCCAGTTTTGACCCGATTCCTAAATTTCAAACATTAACCCAATCTCAATCTCTTAGAAACCCTATTATTCCATATACCAGGAAATGGAACAGACAAAAGACTCACATCTCCATTAATTCCTCGGAGAACACCACTACCACTCAATAACCAATATCAATCCCCGGTGGAAAAAGAAAGGACCTGATTGAAAGCTATGAAAGGATTAAAAGAAGCAAAGCAGTTCTTCCAGTGGAAGGAAATTTCTCTCTTCCTTTACCTGAATTCAACACTGGATCGATTGGTGTCTCAAACCCAATCAGGAGAAACCCAAAATCCGATAAATCTTCTTTGATTGTTGTTGGCTTGAAAACTCCTAGATTGAACAAGAAGACTGGAATTAAGATTGGTGCTGGAGACGAGTCTTTGCTCAACAGAAAGGTTAGACTTTCTAATCTGTATTGGCATTTTAATCATTCCATAAAATCGATCATGCTAGTAGTCTACTGCATAACTGACCTAGGGATGAGAAGTAAAGCCAGAAACATTAACTTATTGCTCTGTGGTGTTAAACCCCTTCTTGTTTTCTCTTATCCGTTAATTTCCTACTTTTGGAAGTTCATTAAGCTAATTTCTTGGAATTTTCAGGGTCTAGGTCCCTCAGGAACTAGGGAAAATCTAAGTACGATTATAAAAAGTGAAAATCCTAATATAATCTTTATATCTGAAACTAAAAATCCCTCTGACTTTGTCGAACATGTCTTCCATTCTTCTTCTTTATATAACCACTCTTTCTTCCCTCCTGTGGGTGCTGCTGGTGGCTTAGACATTTGTTGGGACAATAATGTTTAACTGGATGTTATCCATAAGAATAGAAACCAGATTGACTGTCTAATTTTGTGTGAGAAATTTAAATATGAGTGGCTAATAACTTTTATGTATGGTTCTCCCAAGCCTGAGCATAAGGATGAATCCTGGTCCTTAGTGCAAAAAATGGCTCAGGTGGTTAACATTCCCTGGCTCCTTATAGGTGACCTGAACATCATTCTTAATGAGAGTGAAAAAAGAGGAGGAAGAACCCCAAATAGAATCGTTATTAGAAAATGGAATGATATGTTTAGTCAAATAGGCTTAATAGACCTAGGTTATTGTGGTTTCCCTTTCACTTGGTCAAACTAACAGGAGGGTAATAACCTTATTGAAGAAAGGTTGGATAGAGATCTAGCCAACGCTTCCTGGTCCACCCAATTCCCTAATGCCATCATCCGCCATCTTCCTCTGATTGGGTCGGATCATTCCCCAATTGTGCTAAATACCGAAGTCCCTACTCAATCAGGTTTCAAACCTTTCAAGTTCTTTGGTATCTACCTAAAGGAACAAAGTTGTAAGGAAATAATTCATGAAGCATGGAAAACTGATAACAAAGGTTCTCATGTCTACCAACTTGTGCATAAACTTTACAATGTTAGAAATGATGTGAGTCGTTGGAACAGATCTAATTTTGGTCATATCCGGTCTAACATTAAAAACCTAAATAACACTCTCAACCACCTCCTGTCTGATAGTTCCATAAAACTCAATGACTCAGTCTTCCTCCAAACTAAAACTGAATTACTAAAACTCTACAACTACGAGGAGGAAATGCTAAAGATTAAAGGAAAAGAAAAATTCATCGCACTAGGGGGCAAAAATACTAGCTTCTTCCATCTAAATGCCACTACTAGATTTAGGAGAAATAATATTTCTGGCCTTTATAATGCTAATCATGACTGGATTGAATGCAGAGAGAATATTAGTAACTGTCTCACAGACCACTTTAATCTTCTGTTATCCACCTCTAACCCTACTATCAACTCCGACATTATAAATTTGATTCCTAATCTCATAACCATCTCTGAGAATTCTACTCTAATGTTTTACCCTAAAGAGGAGGAAATCAATAATGCTCTATTTGGAATGCCACCCAATGCTAGTCCAGGCCCTGACGGATTTCCTTCATGCTTCTTCCAACAAAATTGGGACCTGGTGGGTCCTGATATCTGTAATATTGTCAAATCTTTCTTTGATAGTGGCCACATGCTTAGACGACTTAACAGAACGTATATCACCCTTATCCCTAAAGTTCATCATCCTTCCTCTGCTAGTGACTATCAGCCCATCAGCCTGTGAAACATAGTCTACAAAGTTATCTCCAAAGTTTTAGCAAACAGAATCAATCCCCTCCTTTATAAACTAATCTCTCCCTGCCAATCTTCTTTTGTCAGTCAACGCCAAATATCTGACAATATTCTGGTAGCCCACGAAATCATCCACTCTATGAGGAGGAATAAGAGTGAGAAAGGAAATATGGGTCTCAAAATCGATATGGCTAAGGCCTTCGAGAGGGTGGAGTGGAAGTTCTTAATTGTCGTGCTTGAAAAGATGGGGTTCTGCAAAGAGTGGTGCAACCTTATCCTTCAATGTATTAGCACTAGCTCCTCCTCGATAATGCTTAATGGCAGCCCCTGCAATCCTTTCAAACCCTCTAGAGGACTAAGACAGGGAGATCCGCTATCTCCCTATCTCTTTATCCTATGTATGGAATCCTTCTCTAGATGCCTTGCCAATGCTGAATTAAAAGGGAAAATCTCTGATTTCAAAATTTCCAAGAAAAGTCCTTCGATAAGTCACCTCATTTTCGCTGACGACTGTCTCATTTTCTGCAAGGCTAACATCTCCCAAACCAAGAATCTCATGAATATACTCAACAACTATGGTGATAGTTCTGGTCAGATGATTAATTTTCATAAATCTGGGATTTTCTTTACTCCAAAAACCTCCAACACTCTTAAAAAAGATATCATAAACATTCTTAAGGTTCGACAAGTTTCCCTATATGACAAATACCTAGGAGCTCCGTTGTTTACCAGTAGATCCAAAATCGCATGTTTTGAACCCATTCTAAATAACATGGCCAACAGATTAAAAGGTTGGAAAAACTTATCCCCTGCTGGAAGAAACACTATGGTTAAAAGCGTGCTTGAAACCATCCATGTTTACTCTATGTCTACCTTTATTCTCCCAACTGACATAACCAATAGGGCTAATAATCTCATGAGGGACTACTAGTTAGGGAAAAGAGAGGATAAAAAAGGGTTCTATATTAAAGCCTGGATGGGTGTGTGTAAGGATAAATAGAACAAAGGAAATGGATTGAAGCAAATGGATAAATGGAATCTTGCTCTTATTACAAAAAATGCATGAAAACTTTTTAAACAACCTAATTCTCTCAATGCTTCTTCTATGAAAACTAGATATTATCCTTTCTCTAACCCGTTCCATTCCTCTTGTTCTGATTCGGCTTCCTGGGCTTGGAAAGGGGTTCATAAAGGGATCAAATTGTTACAGAGACACTGCACCTGGGAGGTGGGAGACGGAAAAGATATTAACATTTGGAAAGACATTTGGCTTCATGCCAATCTAATCCCATTGATCCTTGCGACCCGATAATCCTTCTCAACCTACTCTTGTCAGTGATCTGATTGAAAACAACTCTTGGAACATCCAAGTTCTTAGGGATAATCTATCTAGAACTAACTTCATTATAGCCTTTCAAATTAAACCTAAACCCAACGCCAAGTATAACCTTAGATGGAGACACAATCTACAAGGTAATTACACAGTTAAATCCATGTACAACATCTTGGTCAGAAAAGAGAGTCAACCAATTGATAGTTAGCTAGGAAAATCTGGAAGATGCAAACTATTCCGAGAATCCAAATCTTCAATTGGAAAATGAAGTCCAACATGCTCCCCCTCAGTGCTCATCTCTTTAAATTCATGCATTATATAAACCCGGTTAGTAGCTTATGTAAGAATTTTTCCTGAAACTAGTGAGCATATCTTTATGGAATGTGATTGCACCAAGAAGGTCTGGTCTAGGTGTAATATCAATCTAGATAGAGAAACCCAACAGGAGCATAACATTACAGATTGGTGTGGAAACTGGTTTAATAGGAATAATTTTCCTTTGCACTGGGGAAAATGGGCTGAAGTATGCGCGACGATCTGCTGGTTTGTGTGGAAAGCCAGATGCGACAGCTCTTTCCAATACAAGCACATGGACCCCAAAGTTGTAGGAACTCAAATAATAAACCACCTTGATTATGTTATGAGCCAGCAACTTATGATGGCCGAAAGAATACCAACTCAAACTGCTAACTCTTATGAAGAGGAACTGATTAAATTTAGCTTCTTAACTGTTTATGATTCTACCTTTGAATTAACAGGAATTGGGATCAGCATCACCACCCCGTCAGGAGTAACAATAGCTAGGAAATTCCTCCCCAACAGAACTCATTCAAAAGACGAAGGAGATAGCCTTGCTGCCCTAAAAGTGCTGGAATGGGCGCATATTTTGAAGTGCAGGGACTTTCAAATCGCATGGACCAATAAACAACTTACCAGAGCAATGAAGGGAAAAACAAGAAACACGGCCTGGCAAGCGGACTGCACTATTGATAAAATTTTAGCGTTTAAAAACAATTTCAATTCGATATTTTGTAAGGATTTAAATCCAAAGTGTTCGAGAGATTTGGTTAACCTAGCTAAATTGGGATACTCCGAGACCACTGTTAGGTCCTGGGTAGACACAACGCAGCTCACGGCTTTTCTGTAAACTCTTGTTTTTATTATTATCAAAAAAAGAAGGATGTTATTGTTAGACCTCTATTTATTTAGATTTTATCCCTAGATTTTAATAAGACCCGTTATACTAAAACTTATCTCCAATATTCAAGGTTATACCATATGTTTTAGATTTAAATAAATATCAAAAAAAATATATTTAGCTTGATTCTGTATATAAATTTACTATTTTTAAATAAAATTGATGACATGGAATTAGTTAGGGGTCATCCCGAAGGTGTAGTTAAGACTTTCTTTAACACCTTTGTATTTAGTTTTTGATCCCTCCTAGTTTGTAGGACCTAACCATTGGAGATGCTTTTATACTAAATGGGGGTCTAAAATCCTATGTGTCATTCAAAAATAATAATTTCACCCTTTGTTGGAGATGCTCTCTAAGGGCATGTTCCAAGAGTATTGCAGACACTGGCGGAGCCAGAGTTTTGTTGGGAGGACAAATGCTGACATTGACGAATTACAACGTTGGATGCTATGACGGTCGAAGGCCTCCAAAAATATTTTAGTGATTTTTTCAACAAAAAAAAAATTGCTACAAAATGTACATTGAGATGCTATAAAAGTTGCAAAATGTTTTCATTTGAAGTTAGATTAAATAATTTATGATATTTTTATTTATTTCTCACGATAATAGCAATTCTCAAAAAAAAAAAAAAGAATAAAAATTAATGCACTAGGTATGTTGAGGAGATTTGTCAAATTTTGGGAGGGCAATTATGCAAAATCCATAATTTTCGAGCCTAATTTGGCAACTTCAAAAATTCTAGGGAGGACAACTATCCTCCCTAATCCCCATTAAGCTTCGCCACTTATTGCAGATCCATTTCTAAGACGAAAACCAATAAATTTTCTCGTGATGGATGACAAATAGGATTGAAACAACGGATATGAGATGTTTGTATACCAATGAATGAACTGTCGCAACAAGCGACTCGGTATCAACTTGTGAAAAATTATCTCAGACTAAGATTATAATATCTAGGGAAATAAAAATGTTTTTAAACAAAACTAAGATCGTCAACGAATAACAATAAGGTAGGAATGTAAGATGGGCTAGATTCAATAGTATTCGGAGAAAAATAATGGAAACAAAAGTATATCTACTAATGATACAATAATATGTATAAGTGATTCAAGTTTAACAGGTGATACCTTTGTATGAGAAGATTTAATTTCATCTTCCAAGGGATACTTTAAGCCAACCACCACCATTATAAGCCACAAACACATACTTGTTAGGTCTAATAGTGTTTGCCTGCTCTGATACCAACTGAAAACGCAGAGGATACCAAATATACCCAAATTTTTTGTTCGGAAACCTGTATAGAAAATAGCAAGTAAACCAACTGAATGATCCTTGACAATATGTATATAGAGTTTATAGCTCAACCTCTACTCACTCAGTATGTGTATAAACACAGAGTCCACGAACCTGATTGTTAATCAGAGTACTTGGGAGATCTCAGAAATCAATATTCAAGATCAATCGAGTCATATCCAAATAATCCTATCGAAATTTCGCTAAGCGATTAAACTTGTTATCTATCTTTCAAGATATGAATTCTACAAGAAGCAACTCTCGTAATCGATTACGATTAATCGGATATATCCAATTAGATTGTATATGTACGAACCCGTATAAATCCAATTATAAAGATAAACAGTATAATATGCAAAGGGAAAAAACACATGATACCAGAAATTTTGTTAACGAGAAACCTCAACAACAGAAGAACTCCAGGACCTCGTCCAGATTTGAGCACCGAACTGTATTAAGTGGCTACAAATACTAGCCTACTATAAGAATTCAGACTTGAATTTAGTTGAGACCAAAGCCACCCTCTAAGCGATTCAGTTACGTTCGCGCTCCTTACGTCTCTTGAACCTCGCAAGGCTCTACGCAATTGATTCCCTTAGATGACGTCCTTTACAGCCTAAGAGTTGCTTCAGCCGAAGTGAAGACTTTTGATACAAATTTTCCTCTAACATATAAGCCTATTTAATTTCCGTTTAGATCAAATATCAAGGTGGGGAAATCTGCTTGTAATAGATAAAGCTAGCAAACCTCACAAATACGGAACTTACGACTCCGGGAGAGCACCCTAGATTCTTATCCATCTCTCAAGAACAATGTTCAAAAGATTAATTAAGATCAGTTTTCATATATCTATCTTGATGAATCACAAAGTATGAGACGAAGAGAACTTTACGATTACTATTTATATTTCCCGAAAGAGATTACGAAAACTTCAATAACAGAAAAGCAAGATCAGGATTCACGAACTATCAAGGTAAAGATAGTCGGACCTGGCTTCATGAATCCCCAAAGCGAAGTATTTTACTCGTAGAACTAATTATGTTTCTCAGAGGAAACCTATGTCAATAGAGGACGAATATAGGATCAACTAGGACACAAAGTGTTAGGGATTGAATTTCCCAGTTAAAAGAGCATCTCTATTTATAATTTTTCCAAAACCGGAGTTTGCTTAGAATTCAAGTTAAAATAACTTGAGAATCAAGAAAAACTCTATTCTTGAAAAAATACAATAGAAGAATATATAATTTGGTCCGATTACAGATCCATGTACAATGACTATTCGGTTTGGCAACTTAGCCAAAGAACTAAAAACAATTTGATGTTCATTTAAACACCTAAGAGTTTAATCATGATGCACACACATAAGTGTTTAAGTGATCAATTAAGTCTTAGAAGTGTTTAAGAGAGTTGTAATAATGTTAAACGTACAAAAAAAGAAAATAAGTCTTTGAGCATTTGCTGAAAATAAACTTGGACAGTTGGTAGGACGGTTCGTGAATCGCATGGCTTGTTCCGAGTCAGGGTGCAACGGTTCATGAACCGGGTTCTCCAACCTTACTAGACTAAACTCAGTTGACAACGGTTCGTGAACCGGGTTCGCCAACTATTAGCCTATTATACCAACTTTGAAATTCAGTTCACCACGGTTCGTGAACTGTACCCAACTGAACTTACGGTTTGTGAACTGGTTCGCCAACCATCCATGTATTTCTGAAAATCGGATATCTATAGTTTGCAAACTGGTTCGCCAACCTACCCTGGGAAGAAATATCAGAAGTTCATATTTCTCTCTTATGATATTTGAAACATTCTCAAGTGATTTAATCATTTGCATAGGAAATTTTCAATTGATCCAAAGATAATTCATAGAACTAATATTGTTGAGGACCATTGAACATCTTTGTTAAATCATATTTCGAGATTTTTCACAAGACAAGCTTGACTCGAAAGTTCTTCTTTGTAAATCTACTAGAAGTCATACGACATAGTCTCAACAGATAAAACGGTAAGATAGTGAGTAAAATAGAATGGTTCAGTATTCACATACCTAATACAGAAGTTCGTCGATCTTCATTCTTCAAGGGTGATCTCTGATACTCAACTACAAATTTTAACCTAGTCAGAAACTTGACTTAGTAGACTAGAAATCAGGTTATAGTTTTGATCAACTAACATTGACGACAAGCTTGAGATAGCAAAACTTGCTTGTTCAACCAAGCGATGCTCTAACATTATCAACACCTGAGATTGAATTATCATAAACAACAAACAATACAATAATAACACTAGTATATTCAGAATTTTTCCTGCTACTTTGTTTCTTTGTATCCTTATTGCTTGGTATCATCAGAAACTTGTTAATGTGTTTTTGGTCGGATCAAAATCGTGCAAACCTTGATGAACTCGATAACATTACTATTGGACTGCATCGTATTCAAAGTCAATAACTGTCTAACCTCACTTGTGCTTGCGAATTCAAATTTGCAAGTGTCGGATAATTATACAAAAAGATCTTGCATAAGAACCTTGAAAGCCAGAAATGCAACTTTGTTATTATTTTTCACACTAACCTCTACTTAGAGCTCCTAGACCAAGTTTCTCACATACAAAAATTGGGTAAGTTGTCATTGGCATCATTGTTGGATCCAACTTGGATATCCTGAGTGATTTATTTAGTCAATATAATAAAGCATATATTTCCAATGGAGGGATTTTAAACGGTAAAAGTGAATTTATACTCTGCAATCACCTTAAAATAAACATAGTTGTACTAAATACCCTTTTTTTTTTGTAAATTAGGTATTTCATTCAACAGACTAACGTATGGCATTAGCAGTTGTGGTTACAATAGTAACTAGATTACATAGAAAATAAAAGACAAAAGCTAGAATGTAGATAATAAAACCACCAAAAGGTGTTGGACACGCATATGTTGCCTCGGTAAAAATCTTGAAAAGGAAAACCCATAACCAACGGGATAAAACCTTGACGAAGGAAAACAGCACAACGCGATGAGTCCTAGAGAAGATCTTAAAACTAAATAAACAAGGATAAAGATAAACAAAACATTTGTAATTCTTCAATAACCTAGGAAGCATTTGTTCTCCATCGTTACCTAATAAGTAGTCTTATAATACTAGCAATATGTAGGATTTCACAAATAAGTTGTGAAGATTGAGCGATGATGCTCGCGATAAAACTATGGATTCCTGAGCCCTTCTATCACGAACAAGCCTGATAAAAGTGTCAGGGCGGCCTATACAGGAAAGAGATCTCTTCTTAATGATTGAGGATGACGGTATAGCCTTTTCTGCAATCGAATATTTGAATGGTGAGAGTTTCATCTTCAAGAAAATACAACAATATATAACATAGCCAGTATTGATTTCAGCATCATGTTGTTTCAAAGGAGTTTTCATTTTCCTATTCCAAGAATAAGCACAAAGGTAGGTTAAATTACACAAAATCCGAACACAGACACAATACATAATATTAGGGAAAGCTAATAAACAGTAAATAATTTAAAAATGCAACTAACACTAACAGGAAATTCGCTATAAGCAAAAATTTAGGGCTAAGCACAGTTCAGATGGTAAATACTACTAAGTTATCTAGCATTTAGGTATCTCCATGAAAAATACAAGGGAACTGGAGAAATCATGGAAAATAAATTATCCTTAAAGCAACAAGAAAAACAAGCACTAATGAACCTCAAATGTTGCCATCAAAATAAAATAAAATAAAATAAAGCTAGAATACTTAAAAGAAGATTAAGTTCAGAAAAAAAAGCCCCTGTTTAGCCAAGATACAAATTGGCACTACACTCCTGAGCTTGTAATTTTAAGCAGATTCCGATGATTATGGTTTCTGGGATTAGCAAGAGTAAAGTAGATACTATAAAACGAATGAAAAAAAATAATAAAGGAACGCAGAAAGATGAGGCTGGCGTACCTTTGGGCTCTGTTGGGTCAGAGGAGCAAAGGTAAAGATGTGAGGAAAATGAGCAATATAGATGTGATGATTAATTCCCAAAAAGAAAATGCAAAGTCAAAAAGCAGAAACAAAAGACTCTTAAAACTATTTGACACCTATATTTAATTCAAAAAAGCACTAAGGATACATACACACAAGAGACACAAAACTAGATCCACTAGAACTCCAATAACAAAACTAGTAGCACCAAAGGAAACCGGTGCAAACTAAACATGAGCACACAAACAATAGACAGAGAATTTATAGAAATTCAAGTAATCAATATAAAAAAAGAGATTACGGGCACAAAGGATCCCGAGACAAAAGACTAGAAAAGGAAATAGAGGAAGGGAATAACAAAGAAACAAAAAAACATCCAAGAAAGAAAAGGGGTAGACCACCCAAATCTTAGTAAAAGAGAGGCAATAGAGAGGAAACATGAACCGCCAGACTTACAACAACAAATAGGTCAAGAGAGCTAACACTCAAAGAAAGAAGACAGAGATGGAGGTACCGCAAACAAACAAGAATGATGGTGGTACGAGACACCTTCCACATTTTAGAATCATATTCGAGTTTATTAAGTTGCTTTTTAGAAAAACACCTATCACCAGAAGAATAGATCTACATTTTTATCATCTTAGCAAACCAATATTGATACAAGATTTTTAGAAACACCCTGTTGATTATAACAACAAAACAAATTGGAAATTAAATGAATCCAAGAACATCCATAGAAAAGGCATAGAGACAAATTAAAAAATTGAGAGATTAAAGCACGGAAGAGAAAGAAATTGAAAGACATTAATAAAATTAAAATGGTCCATATACTAAAGCGAAAGATAAGAAACCACCAAAGAGAGGAAGTAAAGGATTGCAAACAAACAACCAGATCTACAAACTAGGAATAAAAGGAAAGAGACCTCTTGAGAATAATAATAATAATAAGAGCAAAATCAAGAACAATAATTAGTCTAGAGAGACAAAGGCCAAGAATCACTACAAACAAATCTAAAAAAGAACCAAGAATCGGGAACTGAGAATAGGATACCATACCCAAGAAACAAGAAGGAACAAACAAGAGAGAGGAGAAAGGCCAAAGAATTTCGGAAGAAAAGGGAAGAAAAAAATCCAAAAAACATCAGAAGAAAGAAAAACCAACAAAGAATAGAAGATAACAAGAGACAGAAGAAAGAAACTGCAAATCGTAGAGGAACCATCAAGCAGGAACAATCACAAATTGAAATCTAAAAACCTAAGAAAAAACTGAAAGAAATCCATCACATTAAATATGTTCTAATTCATAACCCTAAGATCTGTTCCTTGATGCTCATAACCCACCCTTACCCAAAGGTTTGCTAAGATTTACTCAGCCATGGCGGCTAGGGTTTCCAAAAGATTGAAAGGAGGGGGAGAAGGAGGAGTAGATAGGAGAGAGGCGAGAGCAAGGGGAGGGTACGAGTACTACTGAATACCTTAAATACGAAAATAATTACATGCATTTGATAAACAAAACAAGAATAGAAAAAAGGAAAAAAAATACAGGAAGGAAAATCATCTTCCAAGTCTCACTCACTCTCTCTCCTCCACATAAAGGGGTGGTTCCTAAATCCTATTTCAATTAACTAAAGTTTAAACTAAAGAAAACACTGGTTAAAAAATACTGTACATTAATTGTGTGTGTGACTGTACGCAGAACATTACTGTTTCAGTTTTTAATTGTAAATTAGGATGTCGACAAGTTTGGAACCTCATTATCATGATGTTCGCAATCGTTGATCTGATTTTTCTTGTGGTTCTTTTAATTCTTTTTCTTTTCTGGTTACTATCATGATTAACATGAAGTTCCCAATCTTCTTTGCTTCAATCCCATGCTCTTTTTTCCCTCAAAAGCCTTTGGCAAAAGCTTCTCAAAACTCTCCAAGAATAATTTAAATTTCTCTTCACTCATCCACTTGAATGTAATTCCTTCACTTTGATAGTTTTGCTTTGATACCGAAAAACTCACACTTTTCATTAGTCCCATTCCTGCTTTATTACTATCATTCTCATCCTCCTGTCCATTTCCGTCTTCATGCTCTTCTTTAGGATCGTTCGTTTTGTTATTGGTGTTGTCTTTGCTATTATCTTCTTCCGGCAACGGTGATAAAACGGCGTGAGGAAACCCACTCAACGAATGTGCCGAGGGAAGCTTACCAGGAATTTTCGGAGGCTTACCTATCTCGGGATAACGTTGAAGAAGTCGAGGTAGATCTAAAACTTCAGTGTTATGGCTATCCTCCTCCATCTCTATATCGACTTGAAACATTCCTACATCTTCATCAAACTCTTCTCCTAATAATATACTTGGATTATCGTATACTACTTCTGCATCCATTTTGGCCTTGGCTTCAGCACACAAGGTCTCTAGTATACTTGGTTCTTGCTTTGTTCCACGAAATTGTCGTGTCATCATGTCACCAATATCAGCTAAACAAATCCCAGCGGCCGCCGCAGATTTCAAAAATATTGTGCACAGTACAAGTATTCGAATTGATGGCTCTGTTAATGAAGGCAATTCTTTTCTCAAGAGCTCCGCATCCTTTGACGGGTCGAGCCGGCTTATATACTCGGCTTCAGACTCTGAAAACGGCACTGAGGCTTGTGGCCAGTGAAGCCATTCAAAATACGGATCATCAAGTAAATCGGGTAAGCAAAGCTCATGATCGATTGGTACAAGATCGGCCAATCCAACTGGATAGCTATCACTTGCACGCCCATCATTTTCTTTCTTATTTTTCTTGACTAAAATATTTCCTGCATGTCTATCAAGGTTGAGAATTCTTACATCTAGAATTCCAATCCGGTGGACTGAAGATACTGGGAACCCAGACGGGCCTAAGTCACCGGCATCGAAATCATGATCCACGAACCTTTGTAACGATGCAGTTTTACAAGATTTTGTCGGGTTGGTTGGTTTTGACGAATTATCCGTCTGAAATGAAACATGTGAGATTTTTACCAGTGCAGTAGGAGGAACTCCTGCAAATCCATTATGATCAAGTAAGTATGCAGCTACTTCACGAACTCCGGTCTCCCCAACCGGAACTGAATTTTTCAGCCCCTGCTGGCTCAAGATCCCAACAGTATACCCGTTCCTAATGTTTTTGGCTAGAGGTTCTTCATCAACAGGCTTCGCCACAGCAATTTTATCCCCATTGCGACTGGTTAAGTAGTAGGAACCACCGAGTTCGCTTTGAATTGGCACCGGGTCAACACCAGAAGCCATAGCTATGGCTGCTTCCACCACGAGAGCACGAATGCCCAGGGCCCCACGACCTGCGATGAGCTCTATTCTGGGGTCTGTGTCTACAGAGCTTTTATGAATACTGCTACCACTATGGCTATTATCGGTGTTGTCATCAACCTTGCAGTTGGAGGTGGATAAGCAAGGTGTAGAGAAACTGCGGTGAAAGTTTGCAGCAGCCACCACGACTTGTTTTAGGGAGTGGGCGACGAGGGTTGTAGGGTCCAGTGTCTCGAAGACGCAGGATTCCAATTGAGTAAAGGATCGATGTTTGCATCGATTATGATGGGTACGAATGGTTGGAGCGAGAGGTGGTTTGAATACACTGTGGTGATCGATGGCTACGGCCATTTGAATGAAATTCATACAAGTATTGTTGTTGTTCTCCGTCTTCTTCTTAACCGAACTAGTGCATGGATACTCCCTTGGTTTAAGTTCTTCCTAGGGAGTAACATTGATAAAATTCAGTTCAATGATCAGCTTTCTTGGGGTGATTAGCCATCACAAATTATCCTGCGTACCCGTAATCAGAAATGTAAGCAAAAGCCGTGATAATATCACAGTTCACGGATAGGCCAATATAGAATGTGGGATATCTATCTATACAAGCAGCACGACGGCATCAGCTAACCTTATAGATCCCTCTCGCATCCACTTCAACATCTTCACAACATCCTGCAACAACAACAAACAGCACTAAATTAGGAAAGAATGAAACATACAAATTTTCATTTTGCAGCCAAGCCATCATTCTTCAATCCTGCAAAACAAAATGTAAGCAAAAAGATTGTCAGTACTAAAAAACAAAAAAGATAATTAAAAGAGATTGTAACTATTTGATCCCTCTATTCATTGCCAAAACTTGTACATGTAGGGAACATCTTTCAAACATCACAACCATAGATTATGATTTGGGCAGTAATAGAAATCGACTTGAATTCTATAAACAGAAAGGAAAAAAACAAGATTATGTACCTATATAGTTATCACAACTCCGCCCTCAAGATCACGACGAATTACTGCAAAATCAAGATACTGAAATTTAACAAGACAGTTCCTCGAGCATAAGAAATCAATTTCATTTAAAAGAGTAGAAGAGAGAGAGAGAGAGAGAGAGAGAGAGAGAGAGACCCTGAACACTGGCGAGGCATTCAGGAGAAACGAAGGGAGTGCGAGAGAGGAGATAAAAAGTTAAAACGAAGATGACTGACCCACCGCCACCACTTTTTTTGTATAACAATATACAACTACAAGATGAAGAAACCACCACAACTCTCCCCTGTTTCCTTCCTTTTATACTTTTACTTATCCTCCTTACTGGACACCACAGATACAAGGGAAGAGTAGCTTGTAATAATAAGCTCAGGGATGATACCGAGCAAAATAAAAACAAAAAACTCAAGGGCGATTCCCATATGATATAGATAGGAGTATTCACGAACATTTCAAATCATGTCTGGATAACTATGTGGAATGCCTAAGCATCTCAAGGATCCGGATTTATTCATACAAAAAAATGGACGCCAAAGAGATTACTCAAATAATAATCCAAGGCGGGAAAGAACAAAGTGAAACTCGAAAAAGGAGAAAAGCATTCCGTAACGGCTTCTTAACCAATAATAGTGCTAGCTTCTTAGAGCGTCCACAGTGGTGCGAGTATAACTAAAGACCAAAGACTAAAAAAAAAGATCAAATTTGGGTTTAGTCCGTCCTGTGTTGTAGCGGGTGACGAGTAAATTTGGTCGCGCGTTGATATAAAGTCCGTTTCATCGTCCAGCATAGATAAAAATTACGCCTGGCATGGGGCGTTGATAAAGATAACGTCTGATATGGGGCGTGAACTATAGCAACGCCTGGTGTGTGGGACGGAGATTATACGTTCGCCCGGATTCAAAAAGAAAAAAAAAATGGGGCGTTGACAAAGACAACGCCCCAAGCAAAGTTTTCAAAACTAGTTAATGGTGGGATCATGACTATATCAACGCCCCAAGAGAGGCGTTAACTTTATGTACGCCTGGGTGTCCGGCGTTAACTTTACGTACGCCCCATCCAGGCGGACATTATACCAACGCCCCATCCAGACGGACATTATACCAACGCCCCTGCATCAGGCGTTAACTTTACGAACGCGCGGCTACATGCGGATATTATACCAACGCCCGTCGGGTAAGCGGACATTATATAAACGCCTGACTATATTTAGGTTTGGTCTTGATCGCTGACCAAATTTGGTCTGGGTTTTACTCTTTGATCAAATTTTGATCGATGGTACGTCCCACTACGCCAGCCCACTCGACACCAAATTTGGGTTTAGTCGTCCATTGCAGTTGCTCTTAGAGAACAAAAATGTAGCAAGTAACAAATGAAACTGCCAAGGACAGGGAATTACGCTACGTCTACGAGGGAATTATCTTACTATAATAAAGAAAAGGGTCTTTTCAACCGCGGCACATAAATTATCCAAAGTACCCCTCCGTGTTTTTGTTGTTCTGCGAATTTTGTCGTTAATTTCGTTCACCTGAGGGGCAAATACATATTATCTTCTTTCTAAAACAAAGTCGAACTGAACTAAGAATTCTCCCATTCTCTACGATTCCTTTCTCAATCGAAATCTTCCCTACGCGATTCCACCACTGACACCATGATCAGCACCAGCAGAAGGAGCAGCACCGCCACACCCATGTCCGCTATTGATTTTTATCTCCACCCGAAATAGAGAAGAACTGAAATCCAGGCTAGGGTTTAGTTATTTTGGGGATTTAGTCGAGATACCATTTCCGTTCTTTCTTCAAACCCCAATCTACTGCACACAATTTTCTATCAGAAACAATTGAACTCAATTTCAAGTTTCCCAGCAAGATTTCAATTTTTCCGTATTTTCTCCCATTCTTTCATCAATTGAGTTCACACAATTTCTATCAAAAGAAAATTTTGTTTCAATTTTGTCAGCCTTACATATTTGATTCCTCTGGAACAAATTTGCAAGCTAACTGGATATTCATTCCTTTAAAGACTTGGTAAGAAAATGCCACATATATTTTGATCTTCTAATCACAGTTTATGAGCTTTAGTTGTTTGTGACAATGTCAAACAATAGTAATTCAAATGTCAAACAGATTATAATTCAATTTGATGGGTTTTATTTCCTTCGACATTCCAGACTAATTTAGCAGGGCAGCAACTTAGTTGTATATAGTTTTAAAGACACACAACCTTGATTAAGCTGTTTGAGATAAGAATTGTATTGGACATTTGTTGGTCATCTTTGATAGAGTTGTCTTTGTATGTCTTTATGTTTTGTAGCAGGAAGCTGCTCAAGGTCCTATTCGCTGGGGATCATATTAGCAACGCTGAATCTGAAGTGTCTATAGGGAACAATATAATCAGCAATCAGGTATATATGATTATTTATCTTACAGAATTCCCCAACCTGAAGTATTGTTTTCCATTGTTATACTCAATGCCCAAAACATTGGATTTGACAACCAAATGTGTCTCTGTTCCAAGCCCATATCATACGTACCGTTTGCATTGTCTGCATTTCCGAGTTTAATTTTGTTTATGTTTTTGTGCTTGCTTAAACCATCTAAATAACACTTTTGAAATGTGTGAAACTGTCGTATACAGTTCTGCATCCAATAATTGGTCCCTTATGTTAGTTCATGGATCATTAGTATGACACCAAATCAGTATAGTTACTTCAATTTGTCATCGTCTCCCCTTCAATCGAGATAACCCGTTGAAACGAATTTGAGCTGATGATAGTGAGTTGCACTCAGTGTAACTACATATGCAGTATGCACTTAACATGAGGTTTAAACCAACTGTATGAGTTTGTTGCTTCAAAGACAGATAGAAATATCTACGAAGAAAAACCCATCTTTATATTGCAGAATTACTGAATTTGCAAGTAGCATTCATGTTTGAAGGTGTGGTTTTGCATTTTTGGCTTTCTTTACTTGGATTTTTTAAATTAGAATTTTCCATTTCGTAGTGTTTATCATGTACTATTTCAGTATATTATGTATGGCGATAGAAAAGGTTTCTATTATGGTATGTGGTAATGTTCTTGCTTGAACAGTAGTACTGTGGCGAGTCATCTGGTGGTTGGTTATCCAATAATAACTAAGTCATCTTGATTGGCGGTGGTAAAGGCATGAGAAAAGTTTGCATCATACTTGGCCCTTATCATGTTAATCTCCTCTTCGACGTTCTTGGCCTTTAATATTTAAGTTCTCACATCTTTTTTCACAACAAAGTATAATTCTTTTTCAAAAAAATTTGGATGTTATAGGCATTAAAGATCCTACAGGAGAGCTTCAGAAGTCACCCATCAAGGAAAGATCACACGTCGATTAAAGGAATGAAATCTCTTTCAATCTTTCAAGCAACAAGATGTTGAAGACACAAGGTTGGAGCTTCATAGGTGAAGAATGAGATTACATTGTTCACAGGTCACTGCATTAAAGAAGATGTTGAAGGGTAAACCCATAAGTCTCTTATTAGTTTGGCTTTGGTATATCGTCGTGCTTTGGAATTCTCATGCTTAAGCCAATAATATTGGTAAAAATTAAATTTACTTGAGGAACAGCTGAGATTGACTCGAGAATACAATGGACTCAAGAATATTGAGTCTCAAGTTTGTCTTGGCGAGAGCAGCTGGACATGATACCCAATGTATAAACATAATCTCGCCTGTCCAGTTTTCAGAGCTTACTTATTATCTATGCTCGATGCCAAGCAAAATATAAATAAATAGTAAAATTTGTGTGTGAATGATTATTCTTGATCGAAAGATTATTATGGAATGAAAAGTTCAATTTTTTTTGAAACAGATTGGCGATTATTATGGAATAAAAAGTAGAAAGTAAACAAATGAAACTGCCAGAGCTTTTTTTTAAGTGGAATTATATGATTACCCTTATCTATGCAAATCATAATCATATACCAAAAGAGAACTTCTGTTTACACCGTTTAAACTTCCAGGATGGGTTCTTCAGTCAGTTTTACAACATCTCTTAATTCTGTTCAAATTCAAAAATATATACAACTCCAGAAACTCTCTTGGAAGAAACAGGAATCCATTCACATGGAAAAGACCTGTTACAAAATCAACCCATTTCAAGGCATCGCTAAAACATTCATCTATTTCTCAATCCCAAGAGAAAAAAGACAACCAAGCCGAGATCCTCACCAACCACCACCACCACCCCATCCACTTCCGCCTTCATGCTGAGTTGAACTGCTCTTTTTAGATCCTCCGCCCCATCCAGAATTGTTCCCAGCATCATTACCACTGGTATCCATTGCATCAGCATCTTTGGTGCCGCCAGGTGAACCCCAGCCACCACTTCCCCAACCACTACCGCCACCACCACTACTTCCGCCACCCCAACCACCAGAATCCTGTCTATCATTGTTTCCCCTACCACCACCATTGTATGAATCCCTACCACGTCCCCTTCCACGCCCACCACCACCATAATGCCTTGGCACTCCACTTGGGTGGTCTCTGCCTCCTCCATTTCTGAAGTCACCTCTACCTGTAATCATCCATAAAATGTGAGAATGTGAGTTGATCATTCGCAAAAACACTAAAACCACAGACCTAGAATACTAAAGGCTGTGCATACATTAAAAAAACATTAAACACCAGACTGAATCACCTTCTCAAGTGGGCACTTACAAACTTAAGAATAAGAATCAATCCTGACTTGACACAAAATTGATAACCACAGACCTAGAATACTAAAGGCTGTGCATACATTAAGAAACATTAAACCCCTGACTGAATCACCTTCTCAAGTGGGCACTTACAAACTTTAGAATAAGAATCAATCCTGACTTGACACAAAAATGAAAACCAACAGTTTCATGATCTTAAAGGAACGCTAGCAACATTGCAAACAAATCCCAGCGTATAAATATACATACATGTACTGGCATCAGCTATACTCAAAGACGGGGGGGATAGGGAAAATGCATGATTTGGTGATAACAAGTGGAACCTAATACCATGTAATCACTAATACAAATGCAGTATACAATAATACGATACAAGTAACAAATAACCGAACCTGATCTTGAACCAGGTGTGGAAGATTTATCTCTGTCCAAATTTGAATTGTCTCTCCAACCACCATCATTGCTGTTTGTGGTTGAGCCACCCCAGCCACCAGAGGAACCTCCATTCGCAGGACTTCTCATGGGTACCATAGCAGCAACTGACCTTATAGATGGACCAGAATCATGTTGCAGATCATCAATGTGTTTCTGAAAATATGCTACAAGCCGATCAATGTCCTCAAATGTCCGTTTGCGGAATTTGAAGCCCTTAGGATACAGGCCAATGTACTCATGGTGTGGATTTGTACTCCTTATATAAGATAAAATGAAGGTTCCAGGATGTTCATGAGAAATGCCAAAGCAGTAAACAATTCTCATTGGATACTCAGATTTCTCCACCCTTAAAACATCATCTACTTCAGCTTTAGAGCCCTTCTTAAATTTGCGATAGCTCAGCATAGTCTTCAGATGGCCTACCAATGGATCGACATAACGATCCATTACCTACAGTTAATGGAAAAACTGGTTACAAGGAATCTTAAGATACACATGAAGAAAATGCAAAAACAATGGAATTCAATGTCCACCCACACCCATCCTATGCAACCAAAAGAAAGGAAAACACAAGAAGTGAGTACCGACCTCATCTAAGTCTTCAAAAGTATCATCTCCTATTTTCAAGGTCTTCCCAAGACGGAGCAAGCTTGTGATGTCCTTGTGATCCTTTCCACCTTCAACTATGTCTTTGTTGGCATAAACTCCATCATAAACTTTCAGAGTCAATGTCAAAAAAGATGGCCCCCTGGAGCTGGGACGGATAATGCTTTCACCTGGTTCCTTGTCTGAGAGGAACTGCGATTGATAACAAAAATCATGCTTAACACCGCAATGATAAATATGAAAAGAATACATTATGAACAACTAAAATGTCACAGGCAGACCTCAAACGCATCATCAGCTGTGATATTCTGAAAACGGGGATGCACAATCATTCTTGGTTTAAAATGTTTCTTCGCGAGCTCCTTCTCCTTGCGTGCCTTCTCTTTCTCGGTGTGTAAGCTGCTCTCATCTGGTTTGTAGTAAGGATCATGGTTTTGGGAGCTTCTATATCGGTCTCTTTTCAATTCACTTTCTTTGCAAGTGAGATATACCTGGTACCTGTTCTTCTGAATTGACTTAATCTTGCAGGTAACAATATCGCCTTCATTCACTTCCTCAGTCAAGTCAATCTGCCTATTGTGATCCGAATAGTCATCACTCATAACCCACCCAGTCAAACCAGATTCAAGTACGCAGATGAGTCTTTGGGGTTGCACCTTGCGCACCGTTGCCTGTACAATTCTCCCTTCAGCAATGGTATTTTTAGTTTCACCAGAAATCATATAGAACTCTTCGTCTTGATCCGGTTCTCTGTATGGAGTACGCCAGTCTCGAAAACCATGTAGCAATTCATTCTTTATATCCTTCAAAGTCTCTAGCTTGTCAATGGCATTGCGTGAACGAGCATATTCATTGATATCTAGTGCTTTCAGAAAATTTGGCTTCTCCCTAACATGCTCTATCGCCATCTCTTGTGCATCTTCGTCTGCATCATTTGAATCATCCAGATCATCTGCATCAAAAACATCTTTTGCCATCCTCTTCGCAAGTTCATACGACTCGGGATGAATTCTTGTATCATCCAGCAAATCAATGATATGGTGGCTATTAGCAGCTAATCCACTTCGACGAACACGTACAAAACCAGCTGCGTTGATAAACACTTTCCTTTTAAGAAGAGGTGCAAGTTCCTTACGAGTAGTGATCACTCCTAATCTTACTAATTCCCTCTGCAACGAAGCTGCTTTTCTAGGACCAAGACCAGAGACAAACTGTAAAGGGGAAAACAGCCACTCATGACTCGCAGCCAAGTTTATATCAATGCCAACTTGATTGATGACATCTACCATCACTTGTTCAACCATATCGTATTTCTCATCAGGGGTAAGAAAATGATCTAACGAGTCGAGCTTCCAAGACAGTATCTCCTTCCCTGGTCCACAAAGTGTTGCAACCATTGCCAAAGGATTCTGAAGGTACCGACCAAGCGCAACAGCACGCCTGACAATCCCTGCAGACATTGAAGAAAGAAAAGTTTAGCAGTCAAACTCACCAAGCACCTGAACAAAAAGTGGAAACAGAACTCACCTGGCTGGCCTGGTAGCTGGTCAGACGAAATCCGTGAATTCTCATAAAGACGGGGCAGGGATTCGTCCCCATAAACAACATTTAACTCCTCCATCTCTTGACCAATTTCTCTAGGGTATTCCTCAATCATCTTAAAAATGATCTGTAAACGATGATAAACAATCTCATGTTAAAAAAAAAAAAAAACAATTGGCAGCCTAATTTATGTTTCACCAGGCCCCTCTGCATTCAGAAACTCCAAGATAATAAGAAAAGAAGTATTCAACTACTTTGGAAGCTCCCTAGAGAAACCACCTAATTGTACTCCTTCCATGGAAGTAAGCACCCCTAGCTTAAAGTTTAGTTATTTCATGAAAGCTGATGAAAGTTGTCTATGAACAATGAAAAAATAAAATGTAAGCATTTCTATAAAAGGGGTAGACCAGGAATTAAAATTATAGCAAGAACAAGTTAGACATCTGCACCTCGAAAATATCCTCTTTCAGCTTCGTACAAGACAATGCAACAGCTCCTAGAACCACAACATGCGGCTGATGATCGGTCATGAACTTAAGAACACGTTGTTGATCATTTTTCTTCCGCTGCTGGTCAGTAACACTCTGAGACCGAAGGCTAAGTGAACCTGCATACAATACGTCCAGTACTTCACCTGATGAACCCAACATCACAAAAGTGGTAGCTGGCTTTCCAGGTCCCCAACAACAAGCCAACACTCTTGGTGCCGCTTCATCATCTGGACCAACATCAGCTTCCTTCCCTTGATAAGGTGCCACAGACACCTTATCCCACAAGTGCTTCCCGTACTCCATAATAAGCCAGTTCTTTGCCCTAGCATTTAATACAGATCGCGCTTCCTTTTCCATCAGAGGAAGAACTTGCTTAAATGTGTCTTCCAATATCATTTTGCGTTGTTCATTCCAGAGTTTAGCAGGCTTGCTTACCCCCTCACTGAGATAATTTTCATTGCATTCACCTAGTAACTTATTCAGATCTTCCTCAGGCAACTTCAAAGAAACTTGAATAAGTTTCTCTTCTTCAGCCTTTAGGATCGGAAGCCATTGAGCATCTTCAAATTTTGTCAGTGGCTTTTGACTTAACCACTTTATGTCAGCAAACTGATGAAAAGAATCAATAGCGACATTCCCATCAGGGGTAGGGCTAGTTGAAACTACAGCTTTCTCCATAAAAATATTGCGCACATGTTTCCTTACACGCGGCTCACAGCTTAGTTCCACCGCAGCCTGGAGCAAGAAAGATGTCAACAAAAAAGAATAGAGAAGGGAAAGAAGCCTTGCAAAGATCATCGTAATAAATAGCACAAACGTTCTCCCTCACCATGTGCCTCGCACCTCTGAGCACAGCCTGAGGGTTCTCAAACATTGCACATGTAAAATTTGAAGCTATTTCCTCGGGAGTTTCCTTAGCATCCTCCAACTCATCCAGTCTCTGAAATAATTTAACGTTACTGGCTGACCTCATTGTTCAAAATAGTGATGAAGTGCAAGAAAATATAATCAAACTTACCATCTTTTCTAGAGTAAGATGCAAACCAAAGAGCTCGGAGCTACTCCCTATCTTACTTGCTACTTCCCATAGGCCGGCCTTGCTGCAGATACTATATTGTGTTTTCCGCTTTGGCCTCTTGAATTGTCCTTCATCCACACCAACTTCACCAGGAGGGAAATGCAGATTAAACTTCGCATCAACATCATCAACCTCTCGCTCGGATTCAGCACTCTTAAGAGAGTCGACAATCGAATGATAAAGCTTCTGATTCAAGTTTAGTCTTGTTTCGTCATAAATCCTCCTAGACTCTTCATCATAGCGCTTAAAATAGTATGCTTGGAGAGCTTTCTTTCGCTTTTGGAGAAGCAACCACTTCCTATCCAAATCCTTGATGGCCCAAAGCACCTAGGAAAGAAGAAAATTCGCCACTCAATCACTTAATAGACAGTAACCTTAATTTAACAAATTTGGTCTAACATCAACAGTCGAGATCTCAAATATGCATGACATATGTCCAGAGTCACCCAATATGTATGCATATAGAACTTAGACCAACATATTAAAAAACTACACCGAATGCATACCTTATGCCACTTCAGCTTACGTGTTCCTTTTTCCTTCTCTTCACCAACAGTACTTTCATTTTGATCTGGGTCTTTCAGCAGTACAGAACACAACTCCTTCCTGTACATGGCAATGAAGGGAATCTACCAGGATAAAGACAAAACATTAGTGCGTAATAAGAATATGGAGGAAGATGCGATGGATATGGTGACATTTTCCTTACATCATGCTTCTGCACATGCATCAGTTCCAACAGCTTTAATACATCCCCTTTAGCTTTCTGCAACTTTTCCATCCGCTCCTCGTCATTTTGTTCGCCAAAATCCGAATCGCCAAACAGGGATCCCATAGTAGCATTAAGTTGGTTAATTATCCATGAGCTCTCATCTTCTATAAGCATTTGTTCCGTTGAAGCAGAACCAGTGCTTTCTTCAGATATCTAAAGAGAAGTTGAAAACATGAGAAGCAGAAAAAAAAAGCTGGTATAAAATTTAGATGAACCAAAGAAAACAATTGAATGTCAAAACAATGTGAAGAACACCTGAATTCTCTCGGGCACATCAAGGTCTCTTATTACTTCATCCTTCTCAGTCATATATTTCTCTGAGAGAATAAATGGTTCGAACTCATCTTCAATCCTCTTTTCTCTAGAATCTTCATACCTACTACTCTTTTCCAGGCCCTTCTTCCGAAGCATTAAGAGCTCGTCAACATCACCAAATATATCATGAGCTTCCTGCAATGCAGAAGATGAAACTCCGGGCGCTTGTCTCGCTTTCTTTTTGTGTGTCTTCTTCCTCCTACAGAAAATAAGTTTGACAAGTTACTAATAAATATATACACAAAATGAAACTTTAACATCTTTTACACCATGAACAATGGTGATACCTTGGAAGAGCTCCATGCTCATCATATTCCTCTTCACTCACAATAAAATCATCCATATCATCCTCCTCTAAGCTAACTGCTTCATCTTCTTCCTCAACAACATCCTCAAGATGTTGAGCTAAAAACAAAATTAGATAACATTTCAAATTAGTTAGTCAGTATGAAACTGAAGAAAAAAGAAAAATGTAAAAAAAAAAAAAAAACAATAAGATAGTATTACCTTCCTCATAATCAAATAGACTGTTCTTGATCTTTTCCTCAGCACTTCTTCCCTTACGACCACTTCTATCCGCTTCATCATTGTCAGATAAACCAGTATGCTCGTCCAAATCATTATCCCTCCCTGCTTTCTTCAGTCGCTTGAACTTTTTGCTTCCCTAATCATATTTCCAAGCATGCATCATCGTCAAAAGTTCTGTCTTCAACGGTATAAACAAACACCAGGTCAATGACAAGAATACTCACTGGTGCAGGACGGTGAAAGCCCACATTGTTATCCTGCAGTAACTCATAGTCATCCTCATCTAAGACATAATTCTTCTCAGATTCTCTACATTCATTAGGGTAAGCAAACAGATCGTCAAGGATAGAACAACGAAACATATTGAGAGAGGTCTTGAAATTTTTGGGGACAGAAAATCAACCTCTTTTTCCTTTTCTTCTTCTTCTGTTTCTCCTCGTCACTACTTGCCCTATTCTCTTCTTCATCCTGATCTTCTTCATCAACATCGTCTACTATAAACCCATCTTTCTCATACTCATCTTGCCCTTCCTCTGCACAATTACAACAATGTAAACCTCATTAAACCCAAAAAAAACAATAACCAACCTGAATTTAGTAATAAGAACGGCACAAACCCTATAAACCCTAACTGCAAATGATAAAAAAAATCTTGCATGAATAAACAAAATACAGAAAAAAAAACCCTTAGAAAACGTACCATCGTCTTCCTCATCTTCATCCTCATCTCTATCACCGGCATCAACCGCATCTGCATCAAGAGTTTCTCTCCCCTCTTCCTCTTCGATCTCATCTGCAATAAAATAGCAAAAAACACAAAATAAAGAAGAAAAATTCAACCACAAGACCAAAAAGGAAAAACGGCAAACGCTACGAAAATAAAACCTAATAATCACGAGGAAAAAACCCTAAATTATCTGAAATTTTACCTTCATCGTCTGAAACAACAGTTCTTCCTCCTCCCATGGTTAAAATCCGTAAATTAAGTGAAAATCAAAGAAAAAATTAGACCAACTACAAATATATAAAGAGATAGAGAGAGATTTCGAGCAGAAAAGGTAGGAACCCTAAGAAAACCCTAGAATGATAATGAAAAGGGGAAAAAATACAGTGAGAAGAGAGAGTGGAATAATGTGGGTTTTCTGGGAAACGAACGAGATTCGACGCTATAAATAGCTCTACTCACTAGCGGTTTTCAATTCTTTTTTCCATTCGTCTAACATACGCATTTTATTTCTAGGTGCAGGTTAGCAACATAGATCAGAAACACCAAGATTTCTAAGGGAAACTTAAGAAAATGCCCATGCGGGGAAATGTAATTAAGAAAATGCCCACGTTTTTTTGATTATTAAGAAAATGCCCATGTTGTTTGTTTTACCATCCCGTTTTTTCAAAAAAAACGGTCAACGGCCGTTAGAGGTCGGGTGGCCTTAAATCGCTCATGCAAGTAGACATTTTAGCCCTTTATTCAGTTGGGTTGGCCAGAGCTGGACCGGTGACTCAGTTAAACTCGAGTTGACTTGGTGCACAAAATGAGTCACAAGCTGACTCTGTGTAAAACCAACACATTATTCATTTTATTCCCCAGTGTCCATTCCAAACTGCAATCCATGCTTGTATATTCTCCAGTACCAGTCGCTGCAAGTTCAACTCATTCAATTCATTTCCTGACTCAACACCATCACAATCACAACAAGCAACAGTACCGGCACTTCAGCTTTCTGCGGTCAGCTACACGACCACCTGCAACACTAATCAACACCAACCTCAGCTCAAAACTCCAATTGGTGAACCATACTGGCTAGCTATCTGCAGTTCCACTCAATTCTCTTCAGTGAACACAACAACCGTTCTGCTGCCAAATTACCATTTCAGAAACACCATCATATGTAATATCATTATCATTCACACCAAAAACCCATCATAATTCATCTTCTTCGATTCTTCAACATCAGAATTCAACTATACTTATTGTTAATCGATACACGTTAATTAACCATTAGAACTGCCGCAAATCAAACCATACTCATTGTTCTGTTAAGCATTTTTACAAACAGTTAGAGGGAATAATCAGATTACCTTGGATATCCAATTTGGGTTTGTATCAGTTGGAAATCATCAATTCATTTAAAAATCTAACTACCCAATTAAAAAATTTACTCTTAAAACGAATCCGTATCAAGAATCCCAAATTCAATCTTATGTTGTCGTGAATTCAAATTGAATGTGAACCTAACCATGAAAATCAATGAAACCAACATTAGATCTTGTTTCAATCGACTTCAGAACTAATTTAATCAATTATTCTCAAGCAAATCCATATCGACAGGCTTTATTGCTTAGACCCAATTCGAATTCATGTTCAAAAATCTCCAATTTGTTGATGTTGGATCAGAATAAGAAATCTACTTCAATCGGCCGAAAGATAAAGAAAACAAGGTGACAAGACGAAAAATACCATCTCCACTTCTCTGTAATTCACAATAACATAAGTGAATGAACCTAAGAAATTTGATTCGATACTTACAAACAAAAAGAGATGTGGTGGGATAGATGGGCATGTCCTCCACTTAAACCACTCACCTATTTGTACGCAGTTCACACATTAGATGGACACATCCTCTACTCAACCCACTCACTTATTTCTTATACTTAAGCCGTTGATTAATCAAACTGACGGTAGAGATGATATTATGATATTCTAGAGGAAAAGGCAGTTTAGTAATTGCACCCACCAGAATCTCATCTAGTTAAACGAAAAATTGACTTAGTCTATGAGCGTTTACTGGTTTGGTGGGCCCAGATGGAAAAACAAACGGCATGGGAATTTTCTTAATCTTCAAAAATACTTGGGCATTTTCTTAATTACATTTTCCCACATGGGCATTTTCTTAATTTTCTCGATTTCTAATAGGGGTACCATTTTGTTTGGGGTGTACCAAAGTACAAATAAGACAAACCGTCCTCTGGCTTTGGAATTCTATACCCACAAGCAAATTAGTATTCCCCATTAACAGCCATGAAGAAATACTACTTTGTCTGTTGGCACCTAACCTGTGAAGCACCGACACATCAGTATTGGCGCTGTGTCGGCGTCAGACGCACGACGGACACACGACGCGTGTGGGACACCGACATGACACACGTGTAAAAATCTATACTCCATTTTAGTAGTTTAGTAACCTAGTGTGTCAAGGAAATCAATATAATAGTTAATTTTTTTTATATGTGAGCTAACCTAACGGCATAAAATTGAGTTTTTTTCATGTATTTACGTGATTAATGTATTTGATATACTATAACACTATGATCTGATTTTGGATTTTTGCCGGTCCCTGTGTCTGTGTCATGTCGTGTCATGTCATGTCCGTGTCCCGTGTCAGTGTCCGTGCTTCCCAACACCCAACCTATTTTTAGTTTCTATGCATTTGTTTTCCACCACAGGTGCATGATTGACTTGGAATTACTTCTTGAGAGATTTTAAACAGTCGTGTTACGTTTGCCGAGGGTCGGCCCTTAGGGTTATCCCCAAATATAACAAGATTTTTGAGGTAATGTTATCTCCATCGATCCTAGAAAAAAGTCAGTCTTGCATACAAACAAACTGGTTAGCATTATGGTATATAGTGCTAAAATAGCAAACCATTTGATTCTGGGAAAATGATACTTCATGAAGAGATGTTTTTTATTTTCAAATGTTGTTTGCATAGAGAGCAGTTTGGATTCTTAAATTTCTTGCATACTGCGCTGAAGCCTTGCTGACACGGGAAAATGTTATGTGCCTTTTTACATAGGAACATCTGACATTTATGAGGAATCTTCAGGTGCTATGGGATAAGCCAAAATTTAGAGTATTGATCTGAGTAACTTTGATTCTGATCATAAAGAATTGCCCTATAAGTGGATCTTAAAGTGAAGTGTTTTAGTTAAAGACCATGGATTTTTATTTTCTCCTTGAACTAGAATTATTATGACTTCGATTAATTCTATTTGTTGAGGAGTGTATATATCATAAGCTTTAATTCTATTTGCAGTATTGATCTCTCCACGATTACACTTTTGTGAATATACTGCTACATGATTCTATAAGATGTTCTTTGGGAATCTGCTTTTCTCCTTGATTGCATAACCACCGGGGAATAAATGGTGAACTTTAATCTTTATGTTCGTACATGGATAGAGAATATATAATTCTCATGTTGAGTCATATCGCATTTGCTCTCTTTGTTCGCAACTGGCCTAGAGAATAGTTTTTCTCGATGATTATTTTTCTCACAAAATCGTGTATCTTAGTGCCTCTAACATTAAGATTGTTATTTTAAACTTCTTTGTTCGTAACTGGCGAGAAGAGAAAAAAATATGGTTTTACTAAAGTGCCCATATGGAAAAATGCAATTAAGAAAATTCCCACGTTTTTTCATTATATATTAAATGCCCATACTTTGATCTTTTCCGTCCTGTTTTATTGAAAAAACGGCTAACCGATGTTAGTTTATACGTGGCATTAATTGAGTCGTATCAAAAGATATTAAAACCCTTAAATACTTTGACTAGGGCCGAGTTGGAGCGATGAGTCAGTGTAACCTCAACTAGTGAGTCAGAGCACGTAGTGACGAGCTAAATCAGAACTAAAATATCATTGTTCATCTCCTTCTTCCCCTATTTTTATTAACAAAACCCTAAAAAGAAAATTGTGATTCAGAAACAATTTTTCTTCTTCTTCCACTTTAGAACTCCCTAAAATTGCACACATACGATCTTAGTAGAAAAATCTAACAAGAACAAAGGAAAATCATACAGTTCTGTTATTTCCGACCACCAATAATCACTGCCATTAATGGCATCCAACAACAACTCCATCAATCACCGATCAACACTTCCATCAATCATCATCATTAGCAGTCAATCCAAACCTTCCTGTATAGCTCGTTACTCGATCAATACATGATCCGACAACAAACAACCATCAATCCCCACCAGTCAACAACAATCCACCAAGAACAAAGGAAAAATCAATATCATATCGAAACGCTAATGAAAATCAAATCAAACTATGGATAATAGAGATACATTAGCTAATTACGAATCTGAAAATCCATTTTGAGTCGAGATTAAAGATAAAGCGATTTCATGAATTTCAATCATGAAACCTAAGGAAAAATTGTTGATACAAATGCTCTAATCATAAATTGATTAAGAAATTTTAGATGAAATCGGTGATCTGGGTCATACCCAAAAATTATTATGAAATCACAATACTTATCCCTCACTGTATTGATCTTCGTATCTCCATGTATGCGAATGAAAGGGAATAACAAAGAACCTAGCTGACGGGATGAGGGATGAAGGTGATTCTAACAAGGTCTTTGCCTAAGTGGGAATTTTAGTCGTGGATTAATGCAATGGACGGTGAAAGATGATGGGTGGTTTGGTAATTCCTCCAACAAAAATCTCATCTTCGCAGATGAGAAATTGACTAAGTCCAAGAAATTTTACTAAATTGGTAGGTCCGGACGGAATTCCTAACGACATGGGAATTTAATATATAATGAAAAACGTAAGCATTTTATTAAATGCATTTCCCCACATAAACATTTTATTAAGTGGAAATTGAATTATTGTCCCTCCTTCTGATGGGCCTTTACAAATATCCCTAACAGACTTTACAAATGTCCCTGATGGCATAATTGAAATTTTATTTAAAAAAATTATTTTCATGATTTCCTTTTTTAACCTTTATGTATTACCTTATATAATTAACCTTCTTCAGTTATGAGAAACACACGAACACCACCACACCAACACCACAGTATATTGGATACCGCCATCATTACCATCTCTGACACCACCACCACCAACACCACCAGTACCATCACCATAACCACCATCACCATCTCCTCAGTCACCATTTACATCTCCATTTTTACAACAGATTCAGAAATCAATTAGATTTGAGATTTGAGAGAGAGATCTGTGATTGAAAATCAAACCAAACTAATCCTACCACCACCATCTTCATCGTCACCATCTCTGCAACTATCGTCACCTTCTGCCTTTGTTCAGAACGTTATCTATTCTAACAGGAGAGCCATCTTCTCCAAATCCTATTGCCCGTAAGTCTTTCACTCTTGTCTCCCCGGTCAAAAATTGGGATTGTATTGTCTAAATTCTCGAATTAAATCTCATGTCATTTGTAATTTCATTTAATTTTTAAGTGAAATTGAAATCTATTTGGAGATTTTAGCTTAGCTCTATTTAGGTCTTGATTAATACGTATAAATTTTTTCTAATTTCTGGGGTGAATTTACGCCCTGTGCATTTGAGTAGACGGATGCTTGTATTTAGAGTAGGAAGTAGCCTCAGTTTAGGTCAATTATTCATACAATAATAAAATACCTCACACTTTGTAAGGAACCTAATGTATGACGATTGATATAGGTCTAGACTCTCTACATTTACATTTTTCATTTGTAAGTCATATCTGTTGGGTGACAATTAGTTGTAGTTATGAGCAATCTGATACATGCATTGAAGGTTGAATTACTAACCCAATGATATTCTGATATAATAGCAATCCTTTATTGATAGTTATTTGGAGTCCAAGAGTTGCACATAACTTGTTTATTACTGCGTTAATGGGAGTGAACTTGTGGCACTCATGGTAACATTTTGAATATTTTTCTTTATTAATGCCTTTATAGATAGGTCTTTAACTTGAAAAGTGTACTTTACCGACATAGAATTTTGGATTGTAAGCTCAATGGTTAGGGGGATGGTTAAAAATCTTATCAAGCTACAGTTCATATACTCACACCTTACATAACGTCTTAATATACTTTGTGTGTAGCGTGGAACTAGGATTAAGTTATTGACGCTCTAACTGTACTGAACTGGTGTTTTCCTTTGTCAAGAAGGTTCCGGTTTAACTTGGGGAAGGCCTTATAGTAGAAACACCCTTACTTGATTATGGGTTGCTTCAAAAAAGTATTGTTGTGCAATTCCTATGTATTCTGTAATTCCTTAGACCAATTTTATAAAGTGTTTAATATGTTGCAGGATATATAAAAAGTACAAGATGGACTTCTTTTTCCTGAAAACCACAGATCATTTATTTTCTAACCAGATACTAATTGTTAAAATCTTGATGTTAGGTATTCAATACGTGCTAAGCACATGTTCAGCGAGTTACATGAAAAACCTTTCGTTGTGGAGCTTGATCTTCGAGGTAACTATTTGCCATGTTAGACTACTATGTTAAGCTAAGTCTTGATACTAATACTATAAAGGAATCATCCCTAAGGTTACTATTTTCTGACGACAGCACTAAATTTATATGTTGATATGTTATTGTTTATATGTTTTTATGGGATCAATTGTTGTTTTTGACCCAATTTTTTATGGGATCAACTACGGTTGTTGATCCATCTATTGGATCAACTCTTGTTGTTGACCCAATTTTGCATGGGATCAACTACTGTTGTTGATCCAATTTGTTGATCCATCTATTGGATCAACTCCTGTTGTTGACCCAATTTTTTATGGGATCAACTACTTCTGTTGATCCTTACAACTCCTACTGTTGGCAATATTTCCTTGGATAAGTATAATCATGCTTGTAGTTTACATCATGCTTGTAGTTTAAAATCATGTAAATTTCTTCCAATGTTGAACTTGTGGTGCAATGGTAGCATGACTGACTCCTTATCAGATGATGCGTGTTCGACTCACGCCAAGTTCACTTCATTTACATGGATCAATTTTCATTGTTGATCCAATTTAGTGGATCAACTACCATTGTTGATCCACTAAATTTGGATCAACTTCTACTGTTCATCCTCTTTTTTTTTTGATCAATTACCGTTGTTGATCCCCTAAACTGGATCAACTTCTATTGTTGGTTCTATTTTTATTTTGGATCAACTATTGTTGTTGATACAAAAATATCTGAACCAGTGGTGGTGACGGCGGTGGCGGTGGTGGCGGACTAGTGGTGGTGACGACGACGAACTAGTGGTGGTGTAATGGTGGTGTGAAGGAGTGGCGGTGGAATATTAGTGGTGGTGGTGGTTGTTGAACAGTGGTGGTGGAATGGTAGTTGAATGTTGGTGGTGGTGGTACTAGTGGTGGTGGTGAAATGGTAGAGGAAGAAATTTGTTCCATTTTGAAATTAAAAAAAAATTATATGAGTGAGGGTATTAAGGTAATCTAATTTAAATGGACAAGGTTTTTAAAAAGTAGGGACATATTTATTGTTATATAAGGATATATTTATTGGGGTTCAAAAGTAGGACATATAAATAATGTACCCTTTTTTTAAAATTCCCAAAAAATATTGGGATACAAATCTACTTTGTTCGCAACTAGCGAGTAAATTTGTTAATGTCCAAAAAAATCCCTCTCTTGTGATTAGAGTCAAGGTCGCTCATGTTGTTCTTTCGAGAATGACATCAAATGGGGGAGAGTTCTTTTGAACTTATGCTTAAACGTCATATCTGTGTGGGGAGAGCGAGTGTTGAATTACATCAAAAATTGATGTGTTTTTCAATTGAGTTGTAGTAAGATGATTCGTTCACTCAAATTTGTTGAGAATTTGTTTTAAGACTTAATAAAGAAAATAAGGAAAAATATATATACAAAATTTGTCACAGGATGAAGAGAGACCGGGACTCGGGATTTCACTACTTTTGATATTGTTGTGGTTCAGTCATTACTTCTAGACAATATAGCTCAAACAAAAGAAGTTGTGACTCTAGTTCTTTGCCAAAAATAGATTTCGTAAAATATTATTTGTAAGTTAAAAGCATGACGCATCTGAAGTAATTAAAACTAAGCATGCGACATCTAACAAAATAACAAGTAATTAATAGAAATCATAAAGCAATTAAATCTATGCAAAAAGTCAATAAAAGAATTAATTCATTTACCACAATCATGAAAAGTTGCTTCCTCCGTTGTCCTGGTGGTGGGGTTAGCTTCTCATGGTGAAAACACACTCAAAGGAATTTTTCATTGCTCAAAAAGGTGCTTACAAGGATGAAAAGGGAGGAACAACAATTAAAATCGGGTTTGTAACAATTATATTTGTTACAAACCAGAACGACCCACAGTATATGTCACTGATACTGTTGCTCTAAGACTGCTGCCGCTCTGTCGCAATAACTGTAGCAAAATAAGACTGCTGCCTGTGTGTTGCAAAATTTGTAGCAAAATAAGACTGCTCAGTGTGGGTCTTATGTTCTTCGTGTACTTGGTGCAGCAACAGCAATGGAGGTTTCTGGAACTCTGATTTTTCGTCTCTGTTGTGTTCTCTTTCTCCCCCCAACTCTCCATAACCTTCTCTATGATCCCATCCACCTATTTATACTCATTAGACTCATTTAGTCACGCCATGATTCTCAATATTCTTCATTGAACTCGGGCAGTAAAGAAAATATTTTGGGAATATTTTCTTCCCTGATTTAGCTTCTCACGCGTTTCTACAGCTGCAAAATCTCCTCATTTATCTTTTTCAAGGTCCAAAGTGTTGTTAGAGTCATCATACATGAGCAGAACACGTTTAAATTCTCCAAAACTCATGTAATCCCGTGAACTGTCCCTCTCATGCACGTGTTGCCCTGATTTCTTCTCACGGATTTTTCAACCAAATTTGATAGACCAAAACACTTGTAATAGCTTTGTATATGTCCCAGGAACAATCCCATAAATTTCCAGCCATATAGTCTCCCTATAACACCTCCAAATCCTTGATTGAAATCTGACAGTGAATAAAAATATTTTCCCGCCAATTTGAAAATTTGAATTTGAGAAGAAAGTCACCCCTTATCCAGCTGTGGAGTGTAAATAACAATTGTCCAGTTAGGGTGCCCCTTATAAACTGAGGTGCCCCTTAACCAAGGTGAGAGTCTGAATAACACGTGTTCTCCAAGGGTGCCCCGAGCAACTTTTCGAGCCGAATTTTCCAAAAATGTTTATTTCCCAAAAATGCCTACAAACACACAAAACACCATAATAAGTACAAAATCGAGTACCAACAATACAGAAAATTGAGGACAATTTAGACACAAAATTGTGTCTATCAAATACCCCCAAACTTATTATTTGCTAGTCCTCGAGCAAAACTAATAAAAAAATAAAACTGAGTTATTCTCGAGAGGGTTTACCAGAGGTGTACCCACAAAACCTTGACTTCTAATTGGTCACAAGTATCCAAAGAGTTATGAGGACATACATATTCTCAACCTATCTCCAAGTAACTAGAATGTTAGAGAAATTAAAGGTGCCAGCTCTAAAGCTGACTAAAGAAAAGGGGAGACACATCCGCAACACTGCTAGATAAAGTGATATCCGCTACACAGCTAGATAAACATTGTAAGATGCGTCCGCTGGATAAGATTAGGAGAGAGATAAATATGAGAGGGACATCTGCTACACAACTGGACTAATTACGTGTGATGAGTTAAACCAGTGCTAGAAAGATCTTGTGCCAGATTGAAAGCGGACTAACAAAGCAACCAAAATGCATCTCTCTTCGACTCTCTCATAGTGCTCAGTAGAAACAACGTCTTCTTCGGTCTTCAACTGTTGATGATAAACTATCGAACCTCATAGAACCTTGACAATTAACTCTTCTCTTCGATTTCTTGGTTGACTTATAAATTTATACTTCCCTTTGGCCTTATTGAACAAACGTAACGATGATTTTTTTTCATTTTTCATTTTTTTCATTTTTTTTTTCATTTTTTTTTTTTTTTTGGAAACAAAAATTATAAGACAACAATTTACATGGCCATGAGAGAAGGACTTTCAAAACTTGGATCTTCGCAACTTGTGATGTCTTGGTATCATGGATTCTAACAACTTATATCATTTGCTCTTATAACTTCAACTTTGATTTTTGAATTATTTTTTTCTATTGTTGCATCTAAACCTAAAATGTCTTCAACTTTCTTCATAGATTTTTATGTCGCTCCGCTTGTTGATGATGATAAGTTTCTACTGAGAGAGAGTCGTAATAATCCAGTAACTAAGACTACATTGTGAGGTTGCTTTGTCTTTCTGGCATTTCCTCCTGACCTACTCGCCTTTCCATGATGGATGGTTAGGTCCATCACGGTTACCCTCTAAAAGGAACAAGTTCTCTCCTGAATTTCAAGGATCTCAATGTCTTTTTCTCTAATGTCTCAATAGGTTGTGATCTCTAGCATTCCAATTTCTATATTTTCGGTGAGAAACAGTATGTAAACATAGCTAACCGGGTACTATGTGACGCTAGAAGTTTCAATAATGCGACTAAAATATTTCTCCCATACCCCCAAACTTAAATCTAGCATTGTCCTCAATGTTCTAAAGATAAAATTAAAAGCATGAACAAGGAGAAACTAATACCACTTGAAGCAAAAGAGATAAGGAAAGATATTACCGTGTCGCAAGAATATTGGGTTACCTCCCAAGAAGTGCTAAGTTTAAAGTCTTCATCCAGACATCGGAAGGAATTAGTCACCTCATAGAATCATATAGAAGTAGTCGGAGTAACTGTGGGTCATCTGGATCAAAAAGTATTACCCACAAGAAGAGGAAATTGCAACAGACCAAAAAGATACCGAACATACCATTGTTTAAGACAACTACATCTAGTTGTAGCTCAGGTTCAGGTTCTATAACTGGGTATAGATAACAGGTTTTCATCGGTTGGATTTCCTCAAAGCTAAGATCCGGTTCAGGTATTAGAGTCTGGAAAAACTCAACTAAGAACTTAGAAGCACATAACAACAACCTGAATAATTGGGGATCCTCTAAGTTAATTAGATTTGACTCACACAGCTGACCACAATGAAAGAGGTGGTCTTCCTTAAGAAAATGTGTCGACCCTAATATCCTAAAGTGATTAGGTTTAGTCTCAAAACTTAATAACCGACACATCTTAAAATCAAAAGTTCCCACAATTGTAAGAAAAGTTTTTGGTGGTAAAACAAAGTCAATCTTGGTATCATAGCCTGGGTTAACCACATCAACCATAGGATGGGTTTCTAACAACTGAGCTTCTTTCTGGACATCATTAGGTTCGGGAAAACGTGTATGAAGATAATCTTGTAAGATGGTTGAGGCACAAATGTCAAGTCCTACAGGAGGGTACTTTCTAAGAGTTAAAGCACACGGAGAATGATAATCACCCCCAAACTTAGAGTTTTCTGTGTCTCTAGAAAGACTAGTCACAACTTCCCTAATTTTTAGGTCATCAGATTCCTGAAAATGGTCAATTTCTTCTTCTAAGTCTGGTTCATCCTCACTCATCTCTACGAGTTTATCATCTTCTAAGACTAGTGTTTCTAAATCGCTAGATTCTAAAACAGTATTCTCAGGGTAAACTCTTTTCTCTAAACCATCATCACAATCATATAAAGGATTATCAGAGAAAGTTTCATATAAAGGCTCATCAACTAAGGTTTTAATCATAGTTACCTCCTCCGATTCACTGATAGGCACATCAAATAATGGATTGTCCAACATACTGCAGGCTAAAGGATCATGAACTACATCGTCTAAAACGGTGGTATCTCTTGTCAAATCCACATCCTTTTGAATAGGTGAATAATTATTAAAATTATTTGGATTTGTACTAGAAATAACACGATCATTATAAAGCTCAACCGGAGTAACAAATTCCTGATCACTATGCCTACATATTTCATGTTCTTCATCAATACTATCCTCATCATAATCATCACTATAATAACATGAAAATGGTCGAACCTTATCAAAACAAGTAGTGTTACCAATTCTAACCTCTTCATCTTGATTATGTGAATAAAAATTATCCTTATTTTCGAGGGTGGTATTGGGAAAACTACACTGGAAATTAAGACTATCCTAAGCAAGTTTTTCCATAATCCTATTTGTATTCTTAGTAAATTGCTTAAGGGTATCTTGTAGAGATATCTTAGTTGACCGCTCTACGGACTCTTATGGGAGAAGAGTATTATAAGTATCTTTCATAAATAACTTCCGTGCTGACTCATTGAAACTCTTGAGAGACTCTTGTAGAGAAATAGAAGGATTTTTTTGCTCGTATGACCTGTGGGTATGTGGATAGTAATTGGGCTCACAATGGTATGGACCATAACCTTCAAAAGTTTCGCGTTCCCAATCACTATTCACACTATGGTCATAAAAAGGATAATGTCCAAGCTGCTCAGTCGGATACTCATTGTATTGGCTATTATACTACCAGTTCGACATCCTAACTGCAAGGGAATTCTAAACAAACACAAAGAAGGCTGACTCGACCACAACAAGCCTATTTTATCTAGCAAACAAAAAGCATGATGGCTCCACTTAGATTGTTTCTAGACCAGCTTCTAATCCTTCGAAAGGGAATTTGTTACAATTTGAGAAAACCCCTCTCGAATCAATCCGAGTCAAAGTAAGTTGAATAGAGGCGAGGGAAGCTGCGTGGAGCTTTGATACCCAAGGCCTCACTGCATTACAAGGCGGCGCAGTCACGCATTCAACTCACAGAAACCATCATGAACTTCGAAGTATGCTTAAAAGAGTAACCAATATTTTTCGAATGACTTTCCTATTAAGCTCGTTACCCTATCGGTCTCGTTCTAGTCAAAATTTTAGGCTTAGGTTCGCGTAGGTTACGTGTTCCTAAGGCGAACAAGAAGGAAACGGTGATGAAATCCGAGTCCTTATCTTGATTTGGCCAGGCCTTGCCCTTTACTAGAAAATTAAATTCGATTTCAGGTCCTCAACATATAGGCATACAAAATCATCCAGTATACCCACTGACAGGGGATTCGTGGGTGTTTAGAATTCTTACCTCCCGTTCCAGACGGGGGATGAACCGCTGAAGTCGACTCGGCCCACAACTCCAATATCGTGTACGAACCCGAGGGGACGAGGTGATATCGTAATCACCGTCCTTCTCTGCAAACAGTTTATTTAAAAGTACCCTTCCGTAGGGTTTTAAAAAAAATGTCCAATGTCCAAAAATAAAACTTTACAAAAATAAAAAAAACTTAATTACAGTTTCTAAGAAAAAATAAAATAAAAATTATTTACAAAATCTTCTTCTTCACTCCTTTTGGATTTCTCTTTTCTTTCCTTTTTGGGCTTCACCTTTCTTTTCAGCACTTCTCTTTTTCTTTAGCTTAGCTCCAAATATGAAAGCAAACAAAAGTACCAAAAGGCGTAAAAAGGAACAAATAAAAAAAAAAACTAAAAATAAATTTATAAACAAATCCGCGTCGGCGGCGCCAAAAATTGATGTGTTTTTCAATTGATTTATAGTAAGATGATTTGTTCACTCAGATTTGTTTAGAATTTGTTTTAAGACTTAATAAAGAAAATAAGGAAAACTATATATACAAAATTTGTCACAGGATGAAGAGAGACCTGGACTCGGGATTTCACTACTTTTCATATTGTTGTGGTTCAGTCATTACTTCTAGACAATATAGCTCAAACAAAAGAAGTTGTGACTCTAGTTCTTTGCCAAAAATAGATTTCGTAGAATATTATTTGTAAGTTAAAAGCATGACGCATCTGAAGTAATTAAAACTAAGCATGCGGCATCTAACAAAATAACAAGTAATTAATAGAAATCATAAAACAATTAAATCTATGCAAAAATTCAATAAAATAATTAATTCATTTATCACAATCATGAAAAGTTGCTTCCTCCATTGTCCCGGTGGTGGGGTTTAGCTTCTCATGGTGAAAACACACTAAAAGTAATTTTTCATTGCTCAAAAAGGTGCTTACAAGGATGAAAAGGGAGGAACAACAATTAAAATCGGGTTTGTAACAATTATATTTGTTACAAACCAGAACGACCCACATTATGTGTCACTGATACTGTTGCTCTAAGACTGCTGCCGCTGTGTCGCAATAACTGTAGCAAAATAAGACTGCTGCCTGCGTGTCGCAAAATTTGTAGCAAAATAAGACTGCTCAGTGTGGGTCTTATGTTCTTCGTGTTCTTGGTGCAGCAGCAGAAATGGAGGCTTCTGAAACTCTGGTTTTTCGTCTCTGTTGTGTTCTCTTTCTCCCCCAACTCTTCATAACCTTATCTATGATCCCATCCACCTATTTATACTCATTTAATCACGCCATGATTCTCAATATTCTTCATTGAACTCGGGCAGTAAAGAAAATATTTTGGGAATATTTTCTTCCCTGATTTAGCTTCTCACGCGTTTCTACAGCTGCAAAATCTCCTCATTTATCTTTTTCAAGGTCCAAAGTGTTGATAGAGTCATCATACATGAGCAGAACACGTTTAAATTCTCCAAAACTCATGTAATCCCGTGAACTGTCCCTCTCATGCACGTGTTACCCTGATTTCTTCTCACGGATTTTTCAGCCAAATTTGATAGACCAAAACACTTGTAATAGCTTTGTATATGTCCCAGGAACAATCCCATAAATTTCCAGCCATTTAGTCTCCCTATAACACCTCCAAATCCTTGATTGAAATCTGACAGTGAATAAAAATATTTTCCCGCCAATTTGAAAATTTGAATTTGAGAAGAAAGTCACCCCTTATCCAGCTGTGGAGTGTAAATAGCAGCTGTCCAGTTAGGGTGACCCTTATAAACTGAAGTGCCCCTTAACCAACGGTGAGAGTCCGAATAACACGTGTCCTCCAAGGGTGCCCCGGGCAACTTTTCGAGCCGAATTTTCCAAAAATGTTTATTTCCCAAAAATGCCTACAAACACACAAAACACCATAATAAGTACAAAATCGAGTACCAACAATACAGAAAATTGAGGACAATTTAGACACAAAATTGTGTCTATCACTTGACGAAACGCCGATTTTTCTAGGTGAAATCGTCTAAACTAAATGCATTGTGGATCCCTATTTTTTTGCCTTTGCCAATTTTGTTGACAAAAGGGGGAGAATTATTAAGTAGTATTTGATGCATTGTGGATGTTGCCAACCAACATTGAAATACCATTCTTGTCCCATTTCTATAGCATTTCCAAAATACCGAATATGTCCCTGGTAATAATATAAATTAGAAGAGATAAGGTTAGAGAGAGGAAGTTTTGAGTTTTAGAATATTGTGTGAGGACGAGAGTTTTCTCTTCTTTAGGCCCTATTTGTTATCTCTAGGGGGAATTAGATCATCTAATTCTAGAGTATCAACTAGATGCCTCTCATAGTCCTATAGTTTCTAATTTAATTGGGTATAAATTATAAGTTATTTGAGAAGAATCTCCATTTTTAGGTTCTTCCTTTATTCAAAGGGTAGAAGAAACTAATTTGGTTGATTATTTATCCATTTAAGTTGTCAATTTCATATTATTTTCATTATAAGCTATTGCTTCTCATCATTTGGTATCAAGAGCTTTGGTTTGATTATCAAGGGGAAAAGGTGTGATTGGTGAAGATATTTGTTTCTGAGGAGAACACTACTAATCTCTTTCTCAAGTATTTTTGGGTTGATTATTGTGTTCTTTGATAGTGTTTTCAAATTGGGATTTTGAATCTTATATTGATTTCACTATGGTTTATAAAAGAAAAGTTAATTTGGGTAGGATTCATTCAAAGGATGTGCTAATGAATATTGTACATGAAGTGTTTGATGATATGTATCTAAGAATGGAAGAAATTTGTGAAGAATATTATTGGAGACTTGTAAGTCTCCATAACCTAGTAAGCATTCTACCTAATGATTGTGATGATGTAAGTGAACTACATGTATCAATTTTGGTTGGTGGATGTGAGGATAAACAAAGTGCCCACAAGGTGTTTGATAAAATGTCTCTCCCAAAATTTGATAGTTATTTGAGTCATGAGGAAAATGAAATAGTGGGTGTTCTTCCAATCTATCAAGATGGCATGAATGTGCATCAAATATTTGATTATTTTACTATCATGGATCAAGTTCTATCATGTAAGAATCAAGAGAAAGAAGAATACAATCCTTTGTGTTCAATTTTTGATGAGGTATTTAATGGTAGTGAAGTAAAATATTTTGGTGTAACAAGGTATGATATTGGAAAATGCTATGTTAGAAGCATCTCGAGAACAATTTCAGGTATGTGAACCGACTATCGGAAGCAAGCCTTCACTCAAGCTACAACAAAATGGGGTGGCAATATATATGAATCCAATTTGGGCTTTCATTGAAGATAAGTTTCATGGTTGTAGTCTTCGTGCAAGGTTGAGAGAAATGCTTGGTGTTTCTTTACTACTTGGGGATGCTCTTAACTATGACCACAAGATGCTACATTTGGTGAGTAACTACAATGGAAGGTGTGGAGGTAGAATTGTGTTCAAGCAAGGAAGAAGTTCAAACACAAATGGAGAATATGCTTTGAAGAATTCGAGGACGAATTTGTTCAAAGAAGGGGAGGATGATGCAGTGTGGATGTTGCCAACCAACATTGAAATACCGTTCTTATCCCATTTCTATAGCATTTCCAAAATACCGAATATGTCCTTGGTAGTATTATAAATTAGAAGAGATAAGGTTAGAGAGAGGAAGTTTTGAGTTTTAGAATATTGTGTGAGGATGAGAGTTTTCTCTTCTTTAGACCCTATTTGTTATCTCTAGGGGGAATTAGATCATCTAATTCTAGAGTATCAACTAGATGCCTCTCATAGTCTTATAGTTTCCAATTTAATTGGGTAGAAATTATAAGTTATTTGAGAAGAATCTCCATTTTTAGGTTCTTCCTTTATTCAAAGGGTAGAAGAAACTCTTTTGGTTCATTATTTATCCATTTAAGTTGTCAATTTAAAATTATTTTCATTATAAGCTATTGTTTCTCATAAGTATCTTACTACAACATATTTTCGGAGCATTATGTAAGGGGAAGGAGTAATGATCTATAGGTTTTACCTATTTTGCAAAATATGTAAGTATTGACTAACGGGGAAAAAATATCACCGTAGTATTTCTTTAAAGTTGTGGTACAATTAAACTTTGACAAAGGTATACATACTATGTTTATGTATAACAACCATTGTGTAGAGTGATTTTTCATTATAACAAAGATCTTTTTGAGTATTCTCATAAATTTTTGTCGTTACAGATCTTTAACAACAAAGGTACTAAACGAACACATGCAGAACCATAGAAGAACTTGAAATATGAAGAATTCAAGACGATTTTGAGGAACCGGGGAAATCAAGCATAGTGGATTTTGAGCTTAAAAGTTTATTTATTTTGTATCTATGTGTATTGAATAGTTTCGTCACTAAAATTGACAAAGGTGGAGATTGTTAGAGCAATCCTCGGTTGGACCCACAAGTTTTGTTATCTCAAGATTTTTGTCAATGTTAGTTGATAAAAACTATATCTTGATTTTTAGTCTACTAAGTCAAGTCTCGGACTAGGTTAGAATTTGGTAGTTGAGTATTAGGCATCACCATCGAAGACTGAAGATCGACGAAGACATTTGAAGAACTTCATCAATCAGGTATGTGAAAAATCTTTCTATTTTACTCACTATCTTACATTATATCTTATGAGACTATGTCGTATAACTTCTAGCAAATTTACAAAGATGAAATTTCGAGTCAAGCTTATCTTGTTAAATATCTCGAAATATGATTCGAGCATAGATGTTCAAAGGTCCTTAACAATATTAGTTCAAAACACTTTATCGTACAAGAATTAATTTGTGGATCGATTAAAAATTTCCCATGAAAATGATTTTATCATTTGGGAATGTTTCAAACGTCAAAAGAGAGAATTCAGATCTTCTGATATTTCGGCTCAGGGTAGGTTGGCGAACCACTTTGCAGACCATAGAAATCTGAGTTTTAGAAATACAGGGAAGGTTGGTGAACCATCTCGCAAACCATAAGTTCAAAATGGGACAGTTCATGAATTGTGATCTTAATTTTTCATGTTGGTATAAAAGGCTAAAAGTTGGCCAACCCGGTTCACGAACCAAGTCCATCTGATTTCTCGACACGAGTATGGTTGGAAAACCCGGTTCACGAATCATAGTACCACTCGTGAACTTGCCTTATGGTTCACGAACTGTTTCACCAATGGTCCTAGTAGAATTTGGAAGATGCACAAAGACTTATTTTTTAAATATTTTTATCATTCCTACGACTCCCATAAACACCTCTAAGAAACCATTGATCACTAAAACACTTGTTTATGTATATCATGATTAAATTGTTAAGTGTTTAGATGAATATCAAATTTCTTATAGTTCATAAGGCATATTTTCCAAAAAGAACAATTATTGTACACGGTTCCGTAATCGGACCACTGTGTATTCTTTTATCCACTTTCAAGACAAACTTTTCGTCTGCTTATTGGAAACCCTAATTAGAGTTGCATATAAATATAAAAAGAGTTTGCTTGAATCTCAAGTTATCTTAGCTTGAACTCTAAGCAACCCTTAGTCTTGAGAATCTTTAAATAGAGATGCTCTTTCAACTGGAAAATCTAATCCCTGACACCTTGTGTCCTAGTTGATAGCTATAGTCGTCCTCTATTGACCTAAGTTTCCTTTGTGAGACGTTATTAGGTTTACGACTAGAAGACTTCACTTTGGGAATTCGTGGAGCCAGGTCCGACTATATTTTACCTTGATAGTTCGTGTACTGTATCCTGACCTTGCTTTTCTGTTATCGAGGTTTTCGTAATCTTTTTCAGGCAAGATAAATAGTCGCAAAGTTTTATTCGCCTCAGAATTTGTGATTCCTCATGATAGATATATGAAAACTATTCTTAATTGATAAGTTGAAAATTTTTCTTGAGAGGTGGTAAAGAATCCAGGCTTCTCATTTAAGTGAGTGTAAGTGTTCCATATTTATGAGTTTTTAGCTTTGTCTATTGCAAACATATTTCCAAGCCTTGATCTTTGATCTAAAGGGGAATCAAAGAGGCTTATCTGTTAGAGACAGATTAGCATCAAAAGTCTTCAGGATTATCTGTTAGAGGCAGATTGGTACTAAAAGTCTTCACTTTGGTTGAAGCAACTCTTAGGCTGTAAAGGACGTCAGCTAAGGGAATCAATTGCATAGAGCCTTGCGAGATTCAAGAGACGTAAGGAGCGCAATTGTAACTGAATCAATTGAAGGATGGATTCAGTTTCAACTACATTCCGGTATGAAGTCTGATAGTATGCTAGTATCTATAACGTCTTAATATAGTTTGGTGTTCAAATCTGGACGAGGTCCCGGGGTTTTTCTGCTGTCAAGGTTTTCTCGTTAACAAAACTTCTGGTGTCTTGTGTTTTTCCTTTTTCGCATTATATTGTATATCTTTATAATTGGATTCACACAAGCTGTACGTATTCAATCTTAGTAGATACGTCCATGTAATTATAATCATTTATGAGACTTGTTTCTTGTAGAATTCATATCTTGAAAGATAGATAAAAAGTTTAATTACTTGGCAGAATTCCAATTGGATTATTTGGATACGACTAAATTGATCTTGGATATTGATTTTTGAGATCATCCAATTACTCTTCTTAAAAATTAGGTTCACGGACTCCATAGTCTATAAGTACTGATTGAGAAGAGATTAAGATATAAACTCTACATACATATTGTCAATGATCATTAAGTTGATCTGCTTGAAATTGTATTAGGTTTTGTCTATACAGATTTCCGAACAAAAAATTTGGTGGTGTGCTTGGCACCTTCTCTTTTTCAAGACACATACTTGATTGGGATGAATTCTAAGTTCCAATACATGTTTCATTTTAACATATAAATCTATTCAAATTACTCATCTGATCATCATTTGTTTCTACAATAACTAATATTTATGATTGATAAATAACTTGTTTAGGTGGCAAACTGAATTAGTTATTACTGAGTCTAATGGTAGCAATGAGTTAGGATATCCGTAATTGTTGAATAACTCTTACACAAGTAGAAATTTCAAACCTTCCATATGGATTATACGGAACAATCACAATTAAAAACAATACTAGTAAGTGGATCGACCGTATTGGGTTTAACTGCTAGGATCAAACCTTAAGGAATTCGACTGAATTACATCTTGTAAGCGAACCTCGAGGTGGTTCAGACGAATAAAATATGAAGTGTAAGCATACCTTTTTCCAGTTATATAAACAATTTTGGGGTTTGCTAAGTATACCTGTAATCATACGGTTGGTGATAATCTATGATTTACAAAGAATAAATGAATATGATACTTTTGATGATTGTTCAGTAACGAAGAAAGATCCCCTGATCATATTTCTCTCAATTGCTTGCAATCTTAATTACTTTTAATTGCTTTATCATTTATTTTGTTCTAAAATCTAAAACAAACACCCCTTTTGTGATGCTTTTGACAACTAAAATTCATTGATGTTCGTGGGAGCGAACCATATTTACTGTTATGTTATTCATTAGTAGAGTAGAAGATGAGTGTATTGATTTATTATCACCTACGACATGCATCAAATTTTGGCGCCGCTGCCGGGGAGCAGTCGGTAGCTTTAGTTGTTATTTATTTTTTTTTAGATTCTTTTAAAATTTTGCTTTCAGGTACTTAATCTCTAGCGCCGAAACGTTGGGATTACAAAATGTGTGGAATTCAAACTCGAGGAGTAACCATTTTACAAGAACCATCTACATCAGAAATGGTGAACGAGAATCTATCACCTTCACCTCTTGAGAAGAAGTTAGGAGAGCTGACATCTCAATACTTAGATTTTCAATTGTGCATCATAATCATTAATCCAGTAGAGCTGAAGTCGAATCTAGTTCATCATCAACCTAAGTTCAGGGGACATGCAAGAGACAATCCAAATCGACATCTTTAGCAGCTTCAGAATACCATGACAATTCTTAGCCAATGAGCCGAAGAAGGTGATAGGGGTATGTTGCAAGCCTTCCCATTTTCGTTGACAGATTTAGCTGAAAAATAGTTTTTTTACCTTCCTCTAAGGAGTGTTACAACATGGGCGAGTTGAAAATCTATTTCTGGAGATGTACTTTCCAAGGCGGCATCTGTTCGTAAAGAGATTAGTAGCATTCTGCAGATTACTGGGAGTCTCTTTTTGAATATTGGGAGGTTAAAAGGTTGTTGGAAATCTGTCCATACCACAATATATCTTTAATACTCATCGTTCAATACTTCTATGACGGATTACTTCCGTAGCAAAGGAATTTGATTGATGCAGCTGGTGGTGGTTCACTTACTGAAAAGACAATCTCGCAGACAACTAGTTTGACTAAAAGTATGGCCTTAAATGCACAACAGTTTTATACATGAAACGACTCAAGTATCAAAAGAGTTAGCGAGATAGGAGAGTCGTCACAAACAGAGCATCGGTTGAGTACAATTGAAAAGAAAATTCATCGTACGGCTTCTGTAGTAGATCCACCATACCAAGAGGAGGCTCAGGTTAGGTCCTGTTTGGTATAGTTTTCAAAAACAGTTTTCTGTTTTTAAAAACAGAGACAAGAAACAGGAGAAAACGCGTTTGGTAGGGACATTTTCAGAAAATGTTTTCTATCTGTTTTCTGTTTTTGAAAACAAAAAAATGAAAACAACAAATTATTGCTTTCAGTGTTTTCTCTTTTTTCTTTTCTTTGTTCATTTTTTCTTTTCAGAACAAAGTAAGAGATCGGGGGAATGACTGCAAGTGAGTCATGGCTAATATCACTATCTCTTAGACGAATCTTTACATTTGATCTGATTTAGTTGATTTACCTTGTTTTCAAAAACAGTTTACCAAACAATTTTTAGAAAATGAAAACAAGGAAAAAAGGGTATGTTTTTAAAACAGTGGAAAACTATTTTTGAAAATTGTTTTTGAAAACTGTACCAAACAGGCTCTTAATGTTTTATTCCATAATCACTCTAATACTCATATCTAGGTTGGAAAGATCACTCAAATCTCAGTTATGCAAATCAGCAAGCTGCGACTCATAATATTTATGGGCGACTGAGTGGTTTTCAACAACCATAATTCGAACCACAACTACAGTCTCAGCCTCAACAACAGAATCAAATCTTAGGACTAGAGTAGATGATGAAAGTTATGATGCAAAAACAAGATACAAACGCTCAGAGACAATATGAAATTCTTTAAATATATGATATGGATTAAAGGACTTGCAAACGCAAATGGGTCAATTAGCTACAGATTTGGGTCAGATAAAGGCATAGACTTTGACAAAGTTTTCATCACAAACTTTTATGAACCAAGAAAGCATGCCAATGTTGTAACTCCAAGAAGTGAAAAGCAATCAGAAAGCCAAAACAGCAAGAAACGATTAGTCATAACTTAAAAAATAAAGTAGAGGTGGAAACCGTGCCTAAGGAAAAGCCAACTTCAATCGGTCTACCTAAAAACACGATTCCTACTTTTACCATACTACCTCCTTTTCTTAGTCGATTTGCGAAGTCTAAGAAGCAAGTTCAAGATTAGGAGATTCTGGATATTTTCAGAAAGCTGAAAATCAACATCTCAATTATTGAAGCCATCATAATGGTATACATATATGCCAAAGTCCTCAAGGATTTGTGTACCAAGAAGGAGGGTTGATTCTTAATGAAATCACTCAGGTAGGCGAAAGTGCTTCTGCTATGTTACTGAAGAATATGCATATAAAGTGCAAATATCCTGGGGGTTTCACGGCGCTAATTACGATTGGTACCAAGAGGTTTGAGCTTGCTTTGCTTGATTTGGGAGCTTCCATAAGTGTTATGTTAGCTGATATTTACGATTATTTGAATAATGGGTCGTTAAAGGAGATACATATTGTCATTCAATCAGCAAACAAATTTGATATATATCCGACGAGACTCGTAAAAGACGTGTTGGTTCAAGTGAATGATTTAATCTTTCCGGTTAACTTTTATGTTGTGCATATGCAGAATAGATAAAATTGTTCATCTACTTCGTTACTTCTTGGTAGACCTTTTATGAAGACTGCAAAGACGAAGATTGATGTTGATAGTGGAACACTTACTATGGAGTTTGATAAAAAAAACTATATGCTTTAGTATCTTTGAAGCAGTGCGGTATCCAAGTGATGTCCACTTTGTTTTCCCTGTTAATGTTATTGATTCGTCATCTCAGAAATTGTTTGATGACCGTGGGAGTAAGCTAGTGGTTTACCACTTTTCGGCATGGACTTGGGTGTTGAATTCCTGAAAAATTGTGGTGTTCTTGTACCGCAACACCCATTTGATACTTATGCTTATATTACTTTGACCGTTACTAATAAAGTTGCTTTATATTATGTTGTGTACGTACCCAAATTAAAACCTAAGCCTTCTTACCACCTAAAGTATCCCTACATTGGTTATGGGGAAAGCAGAATGCATTATGGGGTAAATGCGACAAGGTGGATGTGGACTCACTTGAGTTTTGTGATTTGTTCCCTCTGGATTAGTGATGTGAATGAGAGCCGAGTCGGGCTGAGGACACTAACCTAAGCGCTATATGGGAGGCAACTCATCGATTTTGTATTTCTATCTTTATCTTTTTATTTTTAAGTCTTTTATCTTTAGTTTTATTATTTTGCATATCATTTTAGAAATTTCTCACCTTGAATTTTACTTTGATTGACAAAATTTACATTGAGGACAATGTACGGTTTAAGCGTGGGGGTGTGATTAAGCATATAGATTTTTGTAGGTATTCACTTTTGTTAGGAATTTTTTTAAACTTTTTGCATAATAAATTCCAAAGCCTATAAACTTGTGCCAATTCAGGATAACATTAACCAATCTAAGTGGAATGGGAACAAACCTCTTGGTTATAGGAGTTGAGGTGCTCGGTTAAATGGTTTATTCATAAAAGGTCAAACTCAGGTGTTACAAATTACATGATAGTTGTCACCATATCTCGGAGTCGTCAATATATCACTTTCTGTTTTTATTTTTGTAACTTTATGTATTTTCTAAGTGATTTGGTGGGGCACTAGTATCGCCTTGTTGTCACTGCTGGGATAAAGTAGAGTGATTGAGATCAATCCCCATTATTATATTTTGAACTAAACAAAAATATCAGACCAACCAAACCGAAAAAAGAAGTTACTATTCAATAAATAAATCAACCGCTGGGACCCTTGTATATACCAGCTGAGTTGATGCTACAATTAGGAATAAGACCAGTGGGAGCGTACCTCAATCCATTAGGATATATTTTGGTATTGGCATTCATACAGACACGGACACATTGTTTTCCCAGCACCACCACCAAAACCACAAGCTATCAAGCCACTTCACACTTATACGATAAAAAGAGGCACAACAAAAAACAACACCCCTGAACACCTAAACCTTCCACCAACACCTTCCTTTGCTTCACCACCACCACCACACAAAAAAAAAACAAAAGTTCATCTCCCTATCCTCGCTTCATCCAACCTCCTCAAGAGAAAACCAACCAAACCATGAAGTACCTACCCCAAGAACCAGAAAAACCCGTAAAAAACAAAACCCTCAACTATTCACCACCTCTGCAACCATACCAGCACCCCATCCATATCACCAATATCAACTACTGCCACCCAACCCAAACAAACCAAACAAAACTTGTTTGGCATCTATCCCGGGAAGATGAGATTGAAGCCAAAGATTTCTCCGCGTCTGAAATTCAGCGAGTTGTTGGCCCGGACCAACACTTGCAGGCATTATGAACACCTATCTTGGAACTGTCAAGGGGTTCACAATCCCTTGACAGTCACAAAATTGCGTGAGTTCACACGATTTCTTAGACTATATCTTTTGTTTTTGTCTGAAACTCTAGCCTCTGATCAACATATATATTACTTGATAGGCTCTTTAGTTTTTCATGAATGTTTTTTTGTTCCTTGAATTGGCCGGAAAGGGGGATTTTTCTATCTTTGAGGTCTCACTTGAAGGTTCATATCTTAGCTGCAAATCAAAGTTTAGTTCATGCTTACATTATTCTTCCACCACCTTCACTGTCGTGGATTTTCACTGGTTTATGGACCTCCACAACCGGCATCAAGAGGGGACTTATGGCAAAATTTCGATTCAATCATCCCAAATCACAATCTACATTGGCTACTAATGGAATATTTTAATAAAATCACATCTCAGCAAGAGAAAAAATGAGGAAGACCAGTTACGGCTGCAAAAAACTCAAAATTTCATAAACCTCATTAACTCAAATGGGATCATTGATTTGGGCTTCAAAGGGATCTATTCACATGGACCAACAAATAAACTGGAACAATTTTCATGATGGAAAGGCTCGATAGAGGTATGTGTAACCAACTCTGGCTGGCAAAAAACCATCATGATATGGTTACTCATTTGCCACGAATTGCGTCAGGCCATGCACCCATTATCTTAAATGAAAGGAAATTGTCAAACCCATTTCAAAAAGATTCAAAATGGAACATTTGTGGTTCCTTCATCCACATATGCAATTAATTGTAACTGAAGCTTGGTCTAAATCATTCAATAACTCCCCTCCGGACAACGTGATGATTAAAATGACTGATACTGCATCAGCTCTATAGAAATGGCATAAGAAACTTTTGGGCATCTCCCAACTTTAATAAAAGTTGTATAATCTCAGATAATTCTAGCCCAAATTGTGCTTCTTCAAATGGCACGTTGTTGGATTTTTGGCAACAACAAGAGCAGGAATGCAGAAAGACTCACCTGCTACTCTCTTAACGCTACGATGAATATTGGAAACAGCGGTCACGTATTCAGTGGTCACAACAAGGAGACTTTAATACAACCTTCTTTCATACAGATGCAACAATCCACAGAGCTGCAGTCACATTAAAAAACTACAAGATGAACAAAACAATTGGATTTCAGACCTTATTGCAATGGGACGATTATTGGTAAAGCATTATTCAGCGCAATACTCGGCATCATCAACAACAATTTACCTAACCATGTTCACTTGTGTTAGAAGTAGAATTCCAAACGCCCAACAACAAAGGCTGATGGCTTTCTATCACGCCGAAAGAAATTAAAAATGCACCCCACTTCATTGGCTCGGAAAAAGCTCCAGGACCGGACGTAAGCAAATTCTACAAAAAATTCTGGGATACAACAGGCACAAAAATCATTACAATGGTAAACCATTTCTTCAGCCACAACTACCTCCAAGCACCTTTAAACTACACAAACCTCACTCTCATCCCCAAAAACCAAAATCCTACCAACCCGACCCACTTCCGACCCATTAGCGTATCCAATGTTGTTTATAAACTAATTGCTAAGATATTGGTCAACATAATCAGACCTCTCTGCAATTCATCATCAGCCTGTTCCAAATTGCTTTTGTCCTGAACAAAGCCATCCATAACGACATTGCAATTGCGGCAGAGCTTTTCCATCACATCAGATCCTCAAAACCGCCACTACACAAAAAATTGCACTAAAATTGGACATCCAAAAAGCTTTTGATAGTCTCGATTGGAAATTCATTAAAAAAAAACTCACAATGGGCTTCCCAGTGGCTTTCATGGAGTACATCATGATATTCATCAGCTCAGTGATGTACTCTAGCAACTTCAATGGCATAACTCAAGGGCATTTCAAGTCGAAACGTGGTCTGGGATGTTGATGGTGGTTTTAGTTTAGGGTGAAAACTGTAAAACTCTATTTTTGTGCCTTCATTCTGGAAAGAATTTGAGCAACGTGTTAAAACCTAGTGAGTGCCTATGCCTCTCTTGCTACACGTATGTGACTCTATTTATGAGCTTTATCTGGATGAATTCACGAAATATACGTATGCATGTACAAATTATATTTATTACTCAATACCCGTGTGTATGAAAATTATTAGAATAATACTGGTGCATGTTGCAATATTATTCTATAATTTTATTGTATTAAAACTCAAACTCCTAGTTGAATTGTTCACTAATTAGAACATGTTGAGTATCTATGCAGTGCTATGTTCCCAGCTGAACTCTTAATACTGACATTAAATTCTTGTTCATTCTCAGCTGAATAGCAAAAATTTCCTAGAATATATGAATTAAGATATGCATAAAAGGCACCGCAAGTCTTGCCAAGGTGTGCTACATGTAAGAGCAGCCGAAAAATTAATGATTTTGTTAAACGTGCAAAATCCATCTAATTGACTCAATTTTGTGCCAATACACAAAATTTATTTATTTGGCCTAATTTTGCGTCAACTCGCAAAATTTGATTTTTTGCCCTAAAATGGAGCATGTAGGATATCTTGATTCCTATTGGTCGAAGACCAAACCTAGGTAAGCTAGGAATTATCCAATCACAGGGCCGGTAGGAGTAAAATCCTAATGGAAATCGGAAAACCAAATTAAAAGGAAACCGTGACTGGGTGCACGACCGGGCCACTTGGCCGGTCAATTTGTCTCATGCCTCCTTTGTCCGATCGACCATGTTCCATGTCATCTGCCACATGCTCCTCTTCTTAACCGACCAATCAGATCTCCCCTAGCCTACATGCTCCGTCCTAAATCATCGATCAAAGTAGGCTGGTCGAGCTCCTTAATTTTCTTAAGGATTAAATCTTGGTCGCCCAAGTTAGTCGCAAATTAATCAAGGCCACCCAAGTTGACAGGTTTATTTAGCTAACCTAATTCCTTACATGCTTCAATATGGCCAATTACATCGTTTATAGCATACATGCTTCCATTCCGACCAATCACATCTCTTTAAGTTGGTCAGGCGATATCCAAAAGGTCACCCAAGGTTTGACGAACAGCCGGGAGCAATTCGCAAATAATTTAAGTATATGGTATATTCCAAAAGTTTCGTATAGATGTCTAGTATAACATACTAAAAAATCATATCAATCAGATTAACAACCTAAAAGATACAACTTAAAGAGTGAGCTAGGTCATGGCTGAAAAATGACAGAATTCCTCTTGAATTCTTCCTGAATTTTACTATCGGGCATTTTTCACCTCCTAAAAGAGCTCAAAACCTAAATATTCCCGAAAACCATCAAAATATGAGTTCGTATGAAGATTCTACATCAGTTTTAGTGAAGGTTTCACATATGAATTTTCTGGCTAGAAATGTCACGAATTTCTTCATATATGAACATAAACTTCCATTCACTCTTTCATTCAAGAGGTGGGTTAATGTGATTATCAGACCATATGTCATGCTACATACGCGTGACTACTTCAATACTCATGTATATTTTTCTCCGCTCTTTCATAACCACTCATCAACTCTCGTTGATATCATGAAAAGCAGTGCTTGACTTTCCCCTCATGACCCACATGTAGCATAAATCATACGTGATTGGTCCATGCCTTACATGCATGATCAACACCACATATTTATTTGGTTAAACAATCATGTCTTCTTATCCACCTCTCGCAACTACTCTTCAGTCAAAGAGAGGTGTTAGGATAACCATTCATATAACACAACCTGTCGACCTAGTCATACAGGTCAGTCTAGTCATGTAAGATGATTTCTCTCATATATTACACGATACATTAATAATTTCACAAATGAGGGATGTTGATCAGGGTATTGGTCTGGCGGCCTACAGCGTGCAGTGTGCAATACACCAATTATGAGAAAGTGACGGGAAGAGCAGGCAGTTAATGAGTAGAGGAGAAGTGGGTACACAACCGTCCGGTCCTACCTTCACAATAGGGGCACGGTTTCTACCACCTTCACACGATCTCCACTACTTCACTACTCCACAACTCTCACTTCATATGAGATCAAGGTGTTCGACTATGACTTGATATAAATAAATTTTTAATCTATTTTTTCAACAACTAAGGTAAGTATTCAGAAAACCCAGAGAACATTTAGCTTACATCTTGCGAGCAGGTTCCACCTTCTGATACACAGTCGAAACAACAATAACTTACAGGGTTCAGCATTATGATTTCAACACAACCTACCCACTTTTACTATTTTCTCGAGAATCAGTTTTTACACTACTACATGCGCCAAGAAAATCCACTCTAACAATATATTTTCATCGTATGTGCTGAAATTCTCTCAACAAATCTTTGCGTGCTAGAGCAACAAGTAAATCTGAAGGGCCTGAAAATCTCAAATAATGCAATCCCAATCTTCTCATCACATGTTTTGCAGATCAAACGACATGTGACACGTTGATGATTGTGTCGCATTCCTACTCTACCTCAGCTTGGCCAGGTAATCAATAAAACCAAATCATCCATCATCCACCACTCAAACCTAACATCATCAAACACTGATTGGCTTAAAAACCAATTCTAAATACCTACCATCTCCAATACACCCACCTACCTTGGTACCCAATTCAAACATAGGAGGAATTCTGCACACATCTCAATTGAGCTACTCAACATATTGGAGAGAAAAACATCTGGATGGCAAACCAAATGCCTAAATCAAGCAGGGAGACAGATTCTCATCAACACCTCTTTCACTCCCACTCTAAACCATATCATGCACACCCAATTGCTCCCCATTCATGTCCAAAAAAATTTGATCGTATGATGAGGACTTTTTTTTTTTGGGACACGACAAGGAATCGAGGAATTTACATCCAATCGGATGGGATAAACTCTCGAAATCTATTTGCATGGAAGGACTTAGCATCCGGAAAAGCAAAGAGCATAATATTGTTTTGCTCACCATGTGATTTTGGCAGATCAAAGAAAAACCAGACTCCATATGGACGACCATGAGCAACGCAAAATACCTCCCCAACAATATAGTAGCTTATTTCCAAATAATTCCAAAGCCGCAATAAAATGCCAGCCCGATATGAAAAAATTAGCTAACTTTCTCCCTTTTTGCAAGAACATTGTACCTTCCAAATTGGCAATGGTCAATCAACAAATATATCAGCAAATTCGATCCCACATCACCCTCATCACAACCAATCAAACCTTCTAACTGGTTCCAGGGTATCCTCCCTCATCCATCCTCACACAAATTCTTGGAACCATAAAATCATCTTCAATACCTTCCCCAACCCAATTTCCCAACACCTCACAAGCATACACCTACCAACATACCCAATTCATGATACCATCATATGGCTTTTCTCAAAAAATGGACAATGGAAAAACAGGTAACCCAAAGCTAATCTCCATTTCACAAACAACATAACCTCCACCAAACATGTAACCAAATCAAATAATTTAAGTATATTTTATATGCCAAAAGTTTCGTATAGATGTCTAGTATAACATACTAAAAAATTACATCAAGCGGATTAAAAACCTAAAAGATACAACTTAAAGAGTGAGCTAGGTCATGGCTGAAAACTGACAGAATTCCTCTTGAATTCTTCCTGAATTTTACTATCGGGCATTTTTCACCTTCTAAAAGAGCTCAAAACCTAAATATTCCCGAAAACCATCAAAATATGACTTCGTATGAAGATTCTAGAACAGTTTTAGTGAAGGTTTCACATCTGAATTTTCTGGCTACGAAATTTCACGTTCATGTATGAACATAAACTTCCATTCACTCTTTTATTCAAGAGGTGGATTAATGTGATTATGAGACCATATGTCATGCTACATACGCGTGACTACTTCAATACTCATGTATATTTTTCTCCGCTCTTTCATAACCACACATCATCTCTCGTTGATATCATGAAAATTAGTGCTTGACTTTCCACTCATGACCCACATGTAGCATAAATCATACGTGATTGGTCCATGCCTTACATGCATGATCAACACCACATATTTATTTGGTTAAACAATCATGTCTTCTTATCCACCTCTCACAACTACTCTTCAGTCAAAGAGAGGTGTTAGGATAACCATTCATACAACACAACCTGTCGACCTAGTCATACAGGTCAGTTTAGTCATGTAAGATGATTTCTCTCATATGTTATGCGATACATCAATAATTTCACAAATGAGGGATGTTGATCAGGGTATTGGTCTGGCGGCCTACAGCGTGCGGTGTGCAATACACCAATTATGAAAAAGTGACGGGAAGAGCCGGCAGTTAATGAGTAGAGGAGAAATGGGTACACAACCGTCCGGTCCTACCTTCACAATAGGGGCACGGTTTCTACCACCTTCACACGATCTCCACTACTTCACTACTCCACAACTCTCACTTCCTATGAGATCAGGATGTTCGACTATGACTTGATATAAATAAATTCTTAATCTATTTTTCAAAAACTAAGGTAAGTATTTAGAAAACCCAGAGAATATTCAGCTTACATCTTGCGAGCAGGTTCCACCTTCTGATACACAGTCGAAACAACAATAACTTACAGAGTTCATCATTATGATTTCAACACAACCTACCCACTTTTACTATTTTCTCGAGAAACAGTTTTTACACTACTACATGCGCCAAGAAAATCCACTCTCACAATATATTTTCATCGTATGTGCTGAAATTATCTCAACAAATCTTTGCGTGCTAGAGCAACAAGTAAATCTGAAGGGCCTGAAAATCTCAAATAATGCAATCGCAATCTTCTCATCACATGTGTTGCATATCAAACGACATGTGACACATTGATTATTGTGTCGCATTCCTACTCTATCTCAGTTGTCCAGGTAATCAATAAAACCAAATCATCCATCATCCACCACTCAAACCTAACATCATCAACCACTGATTGGATCAAAAACCAATTCTAAATACCTAACATCTCCAATCCACCCACCTACCTTGGCACCCAATTCAAACGTAGGAGGAATTCTGCACACATCTCAATTGATCTACTCAACATATTGGAGAGAAAAACATCTGGATGGAAAACCAAATGCCTAAATCAAGCATGGAGACAGATTCTCATCAACATGTCTTTCACTCCCACTCTAAACCATATCATGAACACCCAATTGCTCCCCATTCATGTCCACAAAAAAATTGATCGTATGATGAGGACTTTTTTTTGGGACACGACAAGGAATCGAGGAATTTACATCTAAACGGATGGGATAAACTCTCAAAAGCTATTTGCATGGGAGGACTTAGCATCCGGAAAAGCAAAGAGCATAATATTGCTTTGCTCACCATGTGAGTTTGGCAGATCAAATAAAAACCAGACTCCATATGGACGACCATGAGCAACGGAAAATACCTCCCCAACAATACAGTAGCTTCTTACCAATAATTCCAAAGCCGCGGCAAAATTCCAGCCCGATATGAAAAAATACCTAACATTTCTCCCTTTTTGCAGGAATATTGTACCTTCCAAATTGGCAATGACCAATCAACAAATATATCAACAAATTGGATCCCACATCACCCTCATCACAACCAATCAAACCTTCTAACTGATTCCAGGGTATCCTCCCTCATCCATCCTCACACAATTCTTGGAACCATGAAATCATCTTCAATACCTTCCCCAACACAATTGCCCAACACCTCACAAGCATACACCTACCAACATACCCAATTCATGATACCATCCTCTGGCTTTTCTCAAAAAATGGACAATGGAAAAACAGGTAACCAAAAGATAATCTTCATTTCACAAACAACATCACCTCCACCAAACAGGTAACCAAATCAAAGAATCTAAGTATATGTTATATGCCAAAAGTTTCGTATAGATGTCTAGTATAACATACTAAAAAATCACATCAATCGGATTAACAACCTAAAAGATACATCTTAAAGAGTGAGCTAGGTCATGGCTGAAAACTGACAGAATTCCTCTTGAATTCTTCCTGAATTTTACTATCGGGCATTTTTCACCTCCTAAAAGAGCTCAAAACCTAAATATTCCCAAAAAACATCAAAATATGAGTTCGTATGAAGATTATACAACAGTTTTAGTGAAGGTTTCACATCTGAATTTTCTGGCTACGAAATTTCACGTTCATGTATGAACATAAACTTCCATTCACTCTTTCATTCAAGAGGTGGGTTAATGTGATTATCAAACCATATGTCATGCTACATACGCGTGACTACTTCAATACTCATATATATTTTTCTCCGCTCTTTCATAACCACCCATCACCTCTCGTTGATATCATGAAAAGCAGTGCTTGACTTGCCACTCATGACCCACATGTAGCATAAATCATACGTGATTGGTCCATGCCTTACATGCATGATCAACACCACATATTTATTTGGTTAAACAATCATGTCTTCTTATCCACCTCTCACAACTACTCTTCAGTCAAAGAGAGGTGTTAGGATAACCATTCATACAACACAACCTGTCGACCTAGTCATACAGGTCAGTCTAGTCATGTAAGATGATTTCTCTCACATGTTATGCGAGACATCAATAATTTCACAAACGAGGGATGTTGATCGGGGGGGGGGGGGAGTTGAGTTTCCAGATTTTCGAATAGTTAATCTGATTTGGTTGTTGTAGGTAATTTGGTGGAGGTGATGTTGTTTGTGAAATGGAGATTAGCTTTTGGTTACCTGTTTCTCCATTGTCCATTTTTTTAGAAAAGCCAGAGGATGGTATCATGAATTGGGTATGTTGGTAGGTGTATGCTTGTGAGGTGTTGGGCAATTGGGTTGGGGAAGGTATTGAAGATGATTTCATGGTTCCAAGAATTTGTGTGAGGATGGATGAGGGAAGATACCTTGGAATCAGTTAGAAGGTATTGAAGATGGTTTCATGGTTCCAAGAATTTGTGTGAGGATGGATGAGGGAGGATACTATGCGAGACATCAATAATTACCCACAAGAACCAAATCAAATTAACTACTCGAAAATCTCACAAATAACAATTCTAATGTGCGAGGAATACCACTGAGCCCAAATCACTTGATCTCTCGAATACCCAATACCCCATTGATACCACAACCTCCCAAAAACACATCTCACAACACCATCTTAGTTTACCGGCAACCTTCACCTCTAGAATGGATCAAAATCAACATGGATGGACAAGTATTACAAGCAATCGCAGCCCCAATAGGAATCACAACAACAATCAATGTAGAGATTTGGGACTCCTCCCTGCAGTGAGACTGGCTACTTGACAACAATGGCAAAAAGTGTGGTTTGAAGTTGACTCTCAAGCACTCACTCAACTACTACAACAGCTAGAAACAACACCATGATACTTGAAAGGAATGCTAAAAGAGATCCACCGCCTACTGCAATGAATCCCGCACGATAAAGTAACATATGCGTACAGAGAAGCAAATCAATCTGCAGACGAACTAGCTAATGAAGTGGTAAGGAAACTGATAAGTAGCCTGACAACGGCTACAACCCGCATCTGGAATCACACACCCCGAAGAAAATCAATCTGCAGACGAACTAGCTAATGAAGTGGTAAGGAAACTGATAAGTAGCCCGACAACGGCTACAACCCACATCTCGGATCACACACCCCAAATTTCCTTACAAGAATTGAATCCTATGACCAAAATGCGGTTCCAACAACAAGAACTGCACGATACAATTCTTAAGTTTTAATAATATCCCCGCTTTAGAAAGAAAAAGAAAAAATTGCTCATTTCTCCGTATGAAATTGCAGTCTTCAACTTGGTATCTTGGTTCCAACTTTACTGTTAGAGTGGAACAAAAAGGTCCAAGAAGATCACCAATTCTAAAGACCAATCAGTCTAATTAAATAATGTCATTGATTTATTTGATGAGATTATAGTGGACCATCACGGGCCACACGGTATACATCTTCTTTTCGACAATCTCATGGTATACATTTTTTATTATAGTTACTTTTGGGTGCGTATGCACCGGGTTAAGGGTTTGTATTCTAGAATTAGCCTTTGATTTGGTATTAACACGGTCACTTGATCTTTTCTTCAAGTGTACATCGGTGTCTTGTAGGTACGTTGTACAATATTCTGATACTACCGAGTCAGACTTGCTTTTGGATTCTGGTATGTCCGTGATCGCAAAGTAAGACTTTGGATCGTTAGATACTTCAAAACACTGAAAAGCTGAAAAATGAATTGAAGAAACCAGCCACACCACCGCATAAACACACTTCAGCGACAAGAAACCGAGTTCTCAAGCAGTCGAGACTTGGATCACTGAAGGCAATTCCGAAAGAACCGAATTCCCTGTACATCATAAAACATTGCCATTAGCATGACAGTTTAAACTACGTCAGTAAGTTGGAAAGCTACAATGAACAGTACTAGAAATTCAAATTGTGTGCTTTACCTGCAAGGCAAAGGTAATGTCTGCTTCATCAACTTTTAGTGTTACTCTCTTTAATTTATCTTCTCGTGATTGGCCAAGCTTAATAAGACCCTGCATCCATGAAACAACAAGTTTCTGTATGTCATTCTATTGATGTTTCTTATTTTTCTTTCGCCAAGAGAAACTAAGGTTGTACACACAAATTAAAGAGCATCATGCGCTTGAAGTTAAGATCTTAAAATAACAGTTTAAGCAAAGAGAGACATCTATTGATAAATAGTTAAAACACGTAGAAAGAAATAGATTAAGCGTGTTGTTCCAAGAACCTGATCACAAAGCACTTTACACATGTCCGTAAAATCTGAGGAGCCAGTTGGGGGAACCAGCGCTGACTTGCATATGTCTGTGTAATATCTATTCATCTGCTCCATATTGAAAATTGAACATCAGCTTTGAGTAACTGAAATCAGTTAAGAGACTTAACTCGAAAGTTCTGGACAAAGATTATACCTCTCCTACAGTTGTGTCCTTCTTTCCTCCACGAAAGAGTTTCACAACAGAGCAAAGTATCATCTGTATAGATAATTGTAAGTTTAGAATGACACATAATCCTGACCTCATCTGGAATTGGGAATTTAGAATTGGAAATAGGGATTGTGCGGAGAACTCAGACTTAGATTGAGTGATGCATAGTAGGAGCAAAACACTCAGAAAAACTAGTGAAGCAATTATTTAGTGTAAAATCAGTGAAGCAAGGAGATTTACAGAAGATGAAAAAAGATCAATAAGTAGCTCTGAGAAAATGTACAGTGTTATTGACAAACCAAAATCACACATACCAAAAAGTATGCATGTGCAAAATGCACAAGCAGCCTAGTACAAAAACTAACCTGTTGATGTTGTGGAAGAGACTGTATAGTGTCCACCGTTCCTGACTTGAATGTCCTAGACAAAGCCACGGCCATGTGATCAACCTTAACCTACAAGATATTTTAAACTTTGGTAAGATGGAAGGACGACAAGAATGATTTGAATGTGTTACAAATTAACTTTCTACAGTCTAAAAGATGATCTTACTATACTAATCTCCTGCTCCTTCAACAACTTTTCTGTGGGAGTAATTGATTGCTTAAGTGATGAATTTTCTTCAAGAAATTTGGTGCTTGTATCTTTTAGTTCTGCTTCTAGCATCTCAATTGCACTTCTGAAAGAAAAAAATGGAAAGCATATGATCAATATCAAGTTTTTAAAGTTTTTTAGATGGTAAAGATCAGGAAGCAAAACATCTAACTAGGCAACGATAAATAGTTCAGACGAAATGCTTCCCTATCATCAAATGTCAGCCTACTACATGGGAGCTACAGCCTTATATGTTCCCTATAACTGAATTCCAGGTATTCACTTTTTCTGGATCTGGTTAATATAGGCAGAAAAACTTATTTACTAAGTAAATGACGGTGTGTAGGAACAAAAAAGCATTTTGGCTGGCGAAGCCAGGATAGTGTTTGAAGGGGCAAAAAAACTACCATTCTGTGAGGGGAAAAAGGGGATTTTTTTTTTATATTTAGCCTTTGTAAGCTTTGGAGCCAGTTTGGCTGCACCTATGCAAATGTACAAAAAGAAAGAGGAAATATCAAAACAGAAGAAATTGGAAAATACGTATTTTCCGCGAACTTGATGCATCAACAGTTATAGAACACTTCAACACTGACCTGCAAACACAGAGGGCTTTCCTCATATCCCCAGATGCTGCTGCCACTTTCTGTAAAATTCCAACATAACTAGGATAAGTATAATCATGTTGGATGCAAGATTATGATGGTTCACATGTTATAAACATAATACTGATTCTTAACTCTTAAAACTATTGAGGCCATATCCTTTCCTGAAAATGGAATTAACACATAATCTAGGTCTCCGTGTTCCTATATTATACAGTGTACAAAAGAAAGCAAAAACCTTCAAGGATAAAACATAACACAATTGGACTTACCCTGGCACAAAGCTCCAATGCTTGAGGTTGAAAGACATCATATGGAAGATCCTGTTCCAACACTAAAGTTTTAAGTACTAACAATAAACATGTTACAACAAAAGTCAAGACCACTGAGAAATAATTACGTAAACTCCAGAGTTGTACCAGATCAGGTAAAGGACAAAATATATAGGGCTAGGGAAGTACCATAAGCCGTTGTTGAAGAATCTTGAGGATCTGATCTTTTGAGTAAGCTCGAAAAGTTACAAGGATAGGCTTACCTAGAACCATGTTGAAGATCATTAGACAACAGGAAGATATTTCAATTCGAATTTTAAGGAATGAAGAGTCATTACGTTGTCCTAATAAAACCCATATCGCAAACATAGGTCAGAGAGGAATATATTGTTGCATGATTAATCATTCGAGCAGATTTACATAGATAAATCTTATTTCATATGGTTGAAAGGGTCCAGCTGATGCGGTTTAAGCAGAATAGTAACTTTTTTTTCCTATCTGTTATTGCATGGTTCAATCTAGACAGGTCTATCGCCAAAATACTACAAATCAATTAAGTTTTAAATTAAAGTAAAACATGAGACTAACAAAGAAGTCATGGTATCCAACTTACAATTCAGTGATTGAAGTTTTGGTAGAAACCGATCAGCTAGGTCTATCGCGTTTGCTATCCCTGTAGAAGAAAGAGAAATATCAGCACTCCCATATTGAACTTAAAGCTAAGTTTTAGCCGATCCAATGCTCCACCAGGCGCAAGAAATATAGTTGAATTAAATTGAATACCTATTAGTATACATCTGGAGAATGGTAAAGTTGTGAGCATGAAGAGATCATGAAGCACGACACGGTCTTTAGTAATCAAATAGTCCAATTCATCCGCAATTATCAGCCTGTCAAAATAATAAATCGAGCGAAAATGCATAGAAATTAGAATATATTAGCAGTACATGTTTTGCAAGTATATATTCTAAAAGAAATCTCATAAGGATCGGTATTTACACATACATGTAGAGACTCAAGAGTTGAAGGGATTACGGAGAACAACAATAAAGTAGAAAAGCTACTTACATCATCCTTTTATCAGACGATTGCTTCTTCATGGAGAATAACTTCTGAAGTTGTTGAAGTGGTGATAAAGCACCACCCGTCTTCTTGTGAGGTTGGTATATCTGAAGTATCTGCAATGGAAAATTGAAGTACTTTTAATGCATTTCACTCCTTTACAGTCACTTAAGATGTACTTTAATATCAGTACCTTGCTGAAAATTTCGCGAGTATTCGTAAGAGTGGTACAATTCAGCGTTAGTACATCCGGTAACTGAAAACCATCCTGTTAATAAGATCATTATGTTTATTAGACAAAGGGTAAAGCAAAAGAAACATGTATGGGATGTTCAGCGATGTTACAATCCTAGTTAGCAAATTTTTGAGACTTATACACCATTTGTTTGAATCAATATTTGGCTGAAATCTTATGATGGAATGAAAACTCAACTAGTATTAAGAAAGTTGGTTAATATATCTGCATTACCTCTTCCACCCATCCAACTAGGAGCTGTTTCACTTTCTCCATGGACAGGGTCTTTCCTGTACCCGGGCACCCACATACATATAGACTCCCTGCTTTCTCCTCCTCTACACATGCCTTGCAAAAATCCAACACAAGCATCTGCTCCTCCTCTCGACACACTATAGCAGATGGTGCAGTTGATAAATGCAAAACTTCTTTCACGGCATTCATCTGCTCGGGATCTTTACATACAAAAGAAGCATAACTGCTATTAGATATATATCACAAATGGTTTTCAAAGTTTTCATTGATTGCTGAAATTGGTCCAAAATCAAGATTCAATAGCGAATTCATTGACAGAATCTTATTCACATCCATCGAATGCTGATGCTACTATTTTAGGGCCTTGAATTGTTAACGAAGTGACAAAAACGAAACATCTATTGCTCTAAATAAAGGTAGAGTTTTGATTTTGATTTTGTCTTGATTACATAGAGTGAACTGGACGAGTTGTTTACAAACAGATGCAATCAATTTTAGAAGAAAAAAAAATGTCTACGAAAAAACAAACGAGGGAGAAGATAAACCATACCATTCAGATCCCATTTAGGTTTCTCCATAAATTTTTCACATAGGTTTTTTCTGGATGATATCACAGTCTTAGACTCAAAAGTTTTGCAAATTTCCTGTATATAGAACAAATATCAATACTGTAATGCAATTGAGAATTAATCAATAAGCACTTAGAGGAAACGAAAGTCTAGGGTTGAACTCACTTTTGTAATGGTATTTGGACTATCATTGATGCATCTACGAGGAGATTTCCATTTCTTAGGTGAGGATAGCTCCATTTCATTTGCTATTACATCTGTTTTCACCGTTTCAGATCTCAATTGCCTTTTATTAGGTGTAATTTCATCTTTTGATTTCTTCTTGGGATTAGATCTCTTATCTTTAATTTCATTTTCCATTAACAGCGTAGATGAACCATTATCAATTAGACTCGGCATCTTTAAGGATCTGCGATTTTCATAAAAAATAAGCATTAGATCTCTCAAATCCAATTCACAGTCAATTTAATTGATGAACATAATAAGTAATCAAATATTGAGCTGAAAAGAAAGTCAACGCCTCGCACAAAAGAGATAGAGTTGTGAAAAATACATCTACGGTCGAAGAGTCGGATAAATCGTACCTGAAGAGTGAATTGGGTTTGATGCAGCGCTATGTGGAGTGAGGAGAAAAGGATTTGGTTGCTTTAATTGGTGGGAGATGGTAAAGGGTTTTGGGTTAAAGATGATATAGGATGCTTTGAGCGGGAAATACAAACATAACATCTGTAATTCCCGCCCATCCCCGTTTGGAACTAGCTGTTCCCGCCAAACTTTAAAGGTGGGACTAAATTAAAGAGAAGAAGAAGCGGATTTTTATATACTTTTATTCGAGCTTATACTCCAATCCAGGGTCCGAGATTATTCTCCAATTCAGGGTACAAGCTTATAGCTCAGTGATTCCAATCATTTTAAAAAGGAATTTCAAAAATCAAGCCCCATCGTGAAAGTTTGTACGTAGTTATTTATTGAAATTATTAGTTCTGCACCCGTGCATCGCACGGGTTTATTTCTTGCTTATGAAATATTGTAACATATTATAAAATTAATTTTATAGTAAGCAAACTAATAAAAACTAATAAAAACTCAAAAAATACTAAAAAAACTAATAAAAAATCAATAAGCGCATAAATATTCAGTCAACAAAATAATAATAACCAATTAATAGTAAAAACAATTAAAAAGTATGGGAATGCAATGTAATGTCTTCAAAACCTACAGTGCTTATTCAATCTTTTGTAGATATTTCATAAAATTTAGGGAAAATAATCGTTTGGTCCTTTTTTAGGTGGGTTCATGTTTGTTTAGTCCTTTGGTCAAACACCTTTATTGTTTGGTCCATAATTATTTAAAAATATTAAGTGGACAAAAGTACCCTTCCGGGTTAATGTCTATTTATTTTTTGTAGCAGTTCATTCGTCAAAATGAACTCCTGTTAATTTCTACTTATTTTTTTCAGAAATCACCTAAAAACCAGAGTTCATTCCAGAAATGAACTCCATATAAAAACCTAAGAAAACAGAGTTCATTCCAGAAATGAACTCCATATAAAAACTTAATAAAACAGAGTTCATTCCAGAAATGAACTCCATATAAAATATAAAAAAACCAGAGTTCATTCCAAAAATGAACCCCATATAAAAACCTAAGAAAACAGAGTTCATTTCAGAAATGAACTCCATATAAAACATAAAAAACCAGAGTTCATTCCAGAAATGAACTCCATATAAAAAACCTAAAAGACCAGAGTTCATTCCCAGAAATGAACTCCATATAAAACATAAAAATACCATAGTTCATTCCAGAAATGAACTCCGTATAAAAACCTAAAAAAACAAAGTTCATTCTTTACATGAACACACACCAAAAAATCCATAAAAATCAGAGTTCATTCGTAGAAATGAACTGCAGTAGCATCATCTTCATCATCTTCGTTGTCTTCAAACAGCAGCAGCAGATCCAGCAGAAAAACATCAAATTCAAGACTTCAACACGAGCAGCAAACATCAAAAAATCAAGATCTATCGTCTTCATCGTCATCTTCAACATAAATCTATCGTCGTCTTCATCATCTTCATCGTTTTCATGATCATCTTCAAAAAGAAAACATATTTCATTTCAAGAATGAACTTCATCAAAATTCATCATCTTCAACAATAGCAGCAGCAGCGATGAAGAAAAACATAAATCTATCTTCATCAAGAAAAAACATCAAAATCTTCATCACAAACCAGAGTTCATTCCTGAAATGAACTCCGTCATCTTCATCTTCTTCATCAGCAGCAACAACTCATCTTCATCATCTTCATCCTCTTCATCATCAGCAGCAACAACAGACGAAAAAACATCAAAATCTTCATCACAAACCAAAGTTCATTCCAGAAATGAACTCCGTCATCTTCATATTCATCTTCTTTTGTAGATCCGAAACTTACCCAGGCATGTAAGATGATAAAGGTTCATCATCATCATAAATAACAGCAGAATCTTCATCTTCTTCGTTTCAATCTTCATCTTCTTTGACAGCAGCAAAAAAAGTTAAAATCAAATCTTGAAATCAATCTTTGTAAATCTTTATAATCAAATCAATTTTCATCATCTTCGTTTTCAATTTTCATCATCTTCGTCTTCATCTTTCGTTTCAAAGAGAAAAAAAAACCCTAAAAAAATTGCAGTGGCATGGAGAAAAAAAGAGAGACTGAGAGGAGAGAGAGAGGAGAGAGAAAGTATATCTGAGAAATGATTTCTTTTCTTACCTTTTGACTATATATATAGTCCTTATCTAAAAGGATATTTCTGCCATTACAAGATGAAAATTACATCATCCATGACGTCATCCTAGGACCAAACTATAATTTTTAGGAACAAACTATAATTTATATTATCAAATAGGACCAAACAGATAATTGACTAGGTCAATTGGACTAGACTCTCTCTAATATATTATTTGTAGGACCAATTGGTATTTCCTACTAAAATTTTTGGGTAAAATTTAAACCTCTTTGATACATAAACATATTTCGGAAACGTTATGAAAAAAATGATAACTTTTATAGCAGAATATAAATTGAAAATAACCTGTAAAATGAGTAGAAATGAAGGAAATTAGTTGATCTTCGAGGGATTTCCTAAAATCTATCAAAAATCATTAACCAAAACTTTAGACATACCGATTATAAATAAAAGTAATTTCACTAAACATAAAAGATCTCAATTTACTTTTTTTGAGCTTCTTATATAGATAACTCCTCATAAGTAAACCCCAAACTTTAGAAAATAAAAAGTTTATTTTCCAAGGTATCTATAATACTTTAGCCAACTTTCATAACTTATTAAAAAACCTCAAGATTATTTTAAAATTACCCTAATAAATAAATACAAAAATTAATATTTTTATAACAAATAAAATAATATATTTATTTTCTTAAATCTCCCTCTGTCCCCCTTTAATCTTTCTACACATTTTGATGTTCCTTAAATTTTTGGAGCTCATGTTTTTTCCCCTATATAGTTGCCTCTTTCGGTCCACCAATCATTAATTAAATGTCTTTACTTCATCAGAGTATCGTCGAGATCGCGATACATGATGATCCAAATAAAATCTCTTTCAACCGCTTGATTTTCGTAACTTTCCCCATCTCGCTTGTGTCATGTGATTCTGTTGGGTTTTATTAAGGTACAATGGATAATGAGCATCTGTTTTTTTGGAACACGCGATTGGGGGATACTTGACCTAATTGGGGGATATAAATTACTTCCCCCAACCAATAGTGTATGCTAAGAGGTGTTTTTGGGACAAAAATACTAAAATACCCTTCCCTCAAAATAAAAATCAAAATACTTAAAATCAAAACACAAAATCATATCCCCCATTTCCATTTTCACCTCTTATTAATCTCTTTTAGGGTTAGGGTTTCAAATTCTAAATTTTCCCCACTCCCTTTCAAATTCTAAATGTTCCCCACTCTCTTTCAAATTCTAAATTTTCCCCACTCCCTTTCAAATTCTCTTCTCCTTCTCTGCCGGCTCTTCACTTTAAATCCAATTTTTTTTTACATTCGGAAGTGATGAAGACCATACCGATAGCTAGTGATGAAGACCATGCCGGAAGTGATGAATATCATGCCGGAAGTGATGAAGACCATTCTGGAAGTGATGAAGACATGCCGGAAGTGATGAAGACCATGCCGGCATAGATGAAGACCATGCCGGTAGTGATGAAGACCATGTCGGAATTTATTTATTTTTACATCGCCGGAAGTGATGAAGACCATGCCAGAAAATGGTGCCGGCATGCTTGGTAACTAACATTCAATGTCGTAACTAAATGTCGGCATGCTCGATAGAAATCTATCAATGCCGGTATTCAAGTGAATTTTTTTTAATTTTCTGGATACTTTACATCATGTGCCGACAAAGAAATTTAAGCAACATACTATGCCGTTAGCAGTACCAGCATGCTCGAGAATTAACAAACTGTGCAGGTAGTGGACTGATTAAAACCAGAAAAAATTCAAAATGGAATAGGTCGAACACAGCCGGGAGGGGCTACGCCCCCCCGGACCCCCCAGACCCCCTGGATGACGGTAGGTAAAAAACAACTTTTGTACCGGCATAGTTTTTTGGTTGAATACTATGCCGGCTTGAATTATGTAGCTTGGCTTTGCAAGCGTTTTTATACAGGTAGATTTTTTTTTTTTGGAATTAATATCTTATAATTGGGATAATGGTCGTGACATGTGTTTTGATGTAACTGGGGTCTCTCCTTTTATCGGTGGTGGAGTTCGTGCATTTCGACCTGGTCTTGCTTTAAGTAATGCTATCATGCGTAAAAATAAGAATTATCTCGACAAATGTGTGGCTCAAGGTTTGGGGTTTGGTGTTTTGGCCTTTTCCACGTTTGGTGAACTGGGGGATGACACAATCGAATTTCTGAAGAGATTGCATAACCATTTGTCTACATTTGATGTTGGCGCAAGAAAATGTAATTTCTTCTTTCACAGATTAGAGATTGTGATTCAGAAAGGGATTTGGTGCCCAGCTTGTTGCTAGGATTCCAACCAGTTTCTTATAGTCCTCTATTGTTGATGAATCAGACATTTGAAATGTACTCTGATCAATAATCTAATATATCTTATATGAACCAAGAAAACGTGTGAAGATTTATTCTTTCTAAAAAAAGATAACTTTGTTTTATTTTTAGGCACATTTATATTTGGATTCTTTTTTTTTATTTTATTTCTGCAAATCCATTTAGGAAATCTTTACCGGCATTGTATTCATACCACGTCCATGCCGGCACCGAGCTTTTTCAGCTGCAAAAATGGTGGATTCAAAGAAAAAAATCAAAATTTCAACCTCTTAGCAGCAATTCTGTCTTCACAATCATCCTCCATTTTCACCAAAAAAAGTTCCCTCTTAAATACTTTTTCCCTCTTTCTACTCTCACCTCACTCACCCAAATACAAATAAAGATACACACTAATCATTTAACAAATACTTAGATTTTTTTTAATTATAATTAAACATTAAACCTGATTAGTGAGGGGTAGATTAGGAATTATATGAAATACTTAGATAAGGGGTGATCCTGATTTGATATTTAAATCCAATTTTGTCCTTTTTCTCTGTCCCCAATTAGTTTTAGTATCCCCCGATATCGCGTTCTTTTTTGGGTATCTTAATAATCTTGTTTTGATTTTCCTTTTTTATACACAAACCTAAAAACATTTTTACATGGATATTTTTCTTACTTGCTAACCTCAAATGTCTAGCTACGGTAATGCTCGCATTATTTCTAACAAATATTTGTTTTGTCTGGATTAATAGTTTATGGATTTTTCATGTTCCTTTCACATATCTAGCATGCATTCCAGTTCAATGTTATATTAGTGCTTAGCGAACTTTAGTGAACGAATGCGAACTTATGTATATCTCTATACGTACTTGGTAACTAAAGTGTATATCTAATCATTTGGCTAATGATGTCCAACATTTGAGGATAAAGTGACGACTGACGACAATGGGTATGTAAAGGGAAGAGAATATCGGAAGACCCATATGTATTACCCAGGGCGGAGCCAGAAATTCTCCTATGGGTAGGCAATTTTTTTTGAGGGGGGCAAAAGGGCAAAAATAGGCTTAGGATGGGAAAAAATAGAGTTTGAATAGGAAAAGGCTTGGGAGCCATCCCGACAGGGTAGGCAACTGCCTACCCTTGCCATGGGTTGGCTCCACTGGATTACCAGAAGTTTAGATAGAACTTCATTATCGTTTATTTTATCTAAAAAAATGGCGCAGAATGTGAGTATAACCTTATTAATGGACCGCTATACCTCTTCGCCTTTCCGGTATATCCTTCAACTTGTGTTTTGCCAAATTGATAAATTTTATTATTTCGTTCAGTACCATTGGTGGTGTAAATGTTATACATTCATGATCATGGAAATAATAGACTAGACTTGGTAAATCTAGGCAGTAGGAATATCCAAAAGACATAATCGAACATGAATGTACATGCTTCATTCACGCATAAAATTAACCTTCATATACTTTATAAATATAGGGAGCGTTGACATATCAGCTTTGCAATATTCTTTTACCCATTTAATTAATTAATGATGTAACTTGATCACCTCCATGAATTCTTCTTGTAATAGGTGAATCTTCGACTCACTTTTATTAATATAATTCCGTTTAAATTAAGTAATCTATTTTTGTAGATCACTTTATGAGAAATTTTTGTTGCAGGTAACAAAACTATCTACACGTCAAAGTTTAATGCTTCGGTCACGGGATTTACCGGTTAAATGGTGATATCTTTATGGGACTCTTATATTTATCGGCCGCTTTGATTTGAATATGAGATATTCGGTGTATTTCTTTTTATTAATTTCACTTGGCCTATTATTCCTTGATCTCTTCTCTGGATGATCAACTGTGAACTCAGTCTCCTTTTTCCTCTTTTGTGTCGGTTGTTTTTTATTGAGTTGAGACGCCCCTTGCGAATCTCTTTTTCAATTAATTTTTTCTTATTGACCGATTAAAAAAAAAATCAATAAAGAATGATGCCTATACTTCTTAAGCGTTTTCATTTATAATATTCACAGTATCTTAATCTCAAAACATAGAAATAGTAATATCGTTTAACTACTCCACATCTCGTTAAACAACAGACTATTAAAAGGACCCTTCTTATATAGTAATACAACCACATGGCAAACGAAAAATAAATGTAAGCAACAATAAAAGATTCAAAACTCACTTATCTATCAATAACATTGAAATGATGGATTATCGATTAAATTAACAATTTTATCGGAAAACAAAACATAAAGGGATAAAAAAGTAATTTTATCGAAAAAAATATTATCCGACTATGAAAACCGATTATCAAACAATTAACAACTATATGGAAAGATTTATTTAGGAAAGCGGCAAGAATATGATGAACACTCTTGGACAGATATTTTTGGAAACAATATTAGCTAATATCTTAATATATCTAGCATTCTGATATTCTTACCTATTCCTATTTCACTGTTTTCGTATTTTTAGTTCCACCGACTATGAAAAGATACATTAATTTGTTAATTATTTGGTAGTATCTTAATATAGGAAATATGAAATATAAAGTCTATCCCAAGAACTTAAATATCAGTGAGGATTGGCAAATCCTAACTTGACCGAGTCCGGGGAGATTCTCGGCTGCAAAAGTAAAGCACAATGATTAATAACATCGTATTATTTCAATAATAAAAATAAAAACAAAAAAAGAAGAAAACCTATACAGGGAGAATTGAGAAGAAATCGGAGCAGAAGAAAAGGTTTAGGGTTTACCAATTGAGATTTGTTTTCTTTTTTTGCCAAAATCACACCTACAAAAATAATCACAATAAAGCAGAAGAAAAGGTTTAGGGTTTACCAATTGAGATTTGTTTTCTTAATCTGCCAAAATCACACCTGCAAAAATAATCACAATAAAACACAAAACATGATGAGATGAAAGAAGGAAGAAGACATGGGAAAAAAAAAGAGATATAAAGAGGAAAAGAGAATGGAATAAGCAATCTACTACATATTCAAATAAGATACCTGCAAAACAAACAGTGCACACGTATCAAACAACAAAACTATGAATTGAAAAACACTGGAAAATAAATAAAACCAAAAAACAGTGCAAACCTGAAACGATGGGTTTACTTTGGCTACCGCCTTTTATAGGGAGAGCCATAATCCAAAAAAGACAATTTTTCGAAATATTTTAGTCAAAGATACGAGAATATCGAGAATTTTATTATTTTTGGCTAGCGAATTCACTTATTTACTTTTTTGATTTTTTTTCAACTAATTCGTTAAATAAAAAAAATTAATTTTGTATTAAATATCAAACATCAACAGACGACAAGAAACTAGTTGGAATCCTAGCTACAAGCTGGGTGCAACACCCTTCTGAATTGCAATTCCTAATCTGTGAAAAAAGAAATTACATTTCTTGGCACCAACATCAAACCTAGACAAATGATTATGCAGCCTCTTAAGTAAACCCACGGTTTCTTCACCAAGCTCGCCAAACGTCGTGAAAGCCAGGGTACCAAAACCATAACCCAGAGCCAAACACTTGTCCAAATATTTTTTATTTTTACGAGTGATGGCATTACTCAAAGCTAAGCCAGGCCGAAAGGTCCGAACACCTCCACCAGTAAAAGGCGAGACCCCAGTCACATCTAAGCACATGTCTTGACCATTTTCCCAATTATAAACAAAAATATCCGTTGGACGTAATGTGCTACCATTTTCCCAATTCGTTAATATTTCTATATTTTAGAGAAAATCTCCTAAATTTTTTTTTTCAATTTTATAAGATGTTTAGTTATACTAACCATCAAGTATTTCTATTACCAAACACCTAATCTTGTTTTAATTACACTAATAATGAGCAAATAGAACAGAAAAATAAAAAATAGAATGAAAAATATTAAGAAAAATGATACCAAAACCAATCCTCGTTTATTGCACTTTTCTATAAACATTTTATCTTTCCTTCTCCAAATTTTGCTTAATATCATATATTCATCATGTTTTATACTAACGATTTTGTATTTCGGTTAATGTAGATTATTAATGACTATTTTTTTTTTGCGGAAGTGGAAGTACGCATCGATCAATCGGTAACATCCACAACTCCATTATTTCGAACTTGAATTTTAATGATTGGTTAAAATTTGTTTAACTTTTTTCGAATTCATTTGAATTGTAATTGTAATCAGGATTAGTTTAATTATCAGTAGTTTGGAATTGTAATTTAGATTACTTTAATTATAAGAAATGTAATTGGACACTGGACTTTAATTTTTTTTAATTTTTTTTACGATCATGTTAATTTTTTGATGAAATCATGATGAATAATATATATTTTTGATGTGAATTTGTTTCAATATATTTGTGAATTCTAATGCTAAATTTGTTTGAATTAATAATATTTTAGACGATTTATATATATATTTAGTAACGTTATAATATTTTATGAAAATGTAGCTTTTAGGTAATTTTTTCTTAAATATGACCGGCTGAAATATATATCGCGGGCCTACAAAATTCTCCTCAAATTCTATTGGCCGAAATTTTAAATGGTGGGGCCATAATCAACCAGAAGCTCCGGTTAATGAGAGCGCTCGAAAAAACTCTGTTTTTATATAGAGAATTGAGGCCGCAAATGGATGGGTTTTGGGGCTGTATTGAGTCATGAAATAATAGTCCATATAACCCTTTTTCTTGATGTTTTCTGTAATACCTGATCTACCTTTAATTTGATTGGTGCTAATTAAAATGATTAAGCTAACTAATTAGTATTAGTGACTGGATTAGACTAATTAAATGATTAATATTTTGAAAATTAAAACTTGATTTTCCACCCACTACTTTACTAACTCTTCTAACCGCTTGCACGACTTAATCACATTCTCATCGTGGATGAACACACGTGTCGTAGGCCATCAGACCAAAACCCTAGTTAATATTCCCCCATGTGACATGATTGATGTCTCATGATTTGTGGGGTCTGCAGGGTAGAAATGTATTTAATTAGTCAATTGTTGACTTGATTAGAATATGAGTCTAAGTATTGTTCTGTCGAGCATGGTTACCGAATGCTCTATGATTCATGGATTGAACATGTCTGCTGGGACTTATAGTTCTCGAATAAATGTTGATAATTGAATCAAAATGATGAATATTGATAGTCTGAGCAAATATTCCTCGTACGATGAATTGTTGAATATTGATAGTTGAATCAATATTAAGCAAATATTGCTCATATGAGTAAAATTACTGAATATTGACAGTTGAATCAATATTCCTCGTCTGAGCAAATATTGCTCATTTGATAAATTACTGAATATTGATAGTTGAATCAATATTTCTTGTCTGAGCAAATATTGCTCGTTTGATGAATTAGATGAATTACTGAATATTGATATTTGAATCAATATTGCTAATTTGAGCAAATATTGCTCGTGTGAGCAAGTATTACTCACGTGAATAATTAAATATTATAATTGAATCAATATTTCCTAGTCCGGGCAAATATTGCTCGATTGAGCAAATATTGCTCGATTGAGCAAATATTGCTCATTTCATGAATTATTGGCAGCGCGACCAAATAAAAATATTAAATTAAAATATTGGTAGCTGGACCAAGTATAATTAATTAGAATGTTGATTGTTGGATCAACATAAAAATATTGGTGTTTGAATCTGTTCAGGATTATGCTTTAAAGAGCATTTGATTCAAAACTCTAATTTTTGATCGACTGCTGATCATTTGATGATTTACTGAAAATCAATTACTGAGCGAGAGAGGGACCGGCTACATGGGATGATGGCAGACCATGTAGCGCCTAGGTGCTCGAATGAGCATGCACCAAAGTTGTTTAAAAACCAGTTGATGAAATGATGATTAAATGGGGGTTTAATCATTTATTAAAATAGTGCTCGTCTGAGCATTTGGAAATAAAACCTAATTATGGAGAGATGAGGGACCGACCAAGAGGGCATGGAACCGGCCCTTGGTGGTTGGGGGGGGCGACTGACGGTCGTTTGATGAAATTCCAGTTATTTGGAAAGAGTTTGAACCCAATATGAACAAATTAGGTCAAATTAAGAAGATGTGTGGGACCGGCTCCTTGCAGGCCAAAGGGCCGACCCTGGTCAGTCATGGTGACATTCCAGTGTCCGTGTCTCAGTCTTGAGAGTATTGGTATTTTCTAGTGCGCGTTTGAGAAATATTTTGGATTTCCAGAAGAGTTTGATCTTGACTGAAATTCTCAATTTTGCTTGAATGAGCAAGTAGAACATTGCTCTGCGATCAATATTTTAATAATATTAAAATAATAATATTTTAATATTTTTCGTGAGTATCCTAGTCGGTCATGTGACCATTTGACTTTTTGGATTTTTGATGGTTTGAGCAATATTTGAGAAAATATGGAAAAACCAGGATTTTTGCTCAAACAAAGGAGTTTCATGAGATGAAGGAAATAATAATGATAATAAAATAAGGGATCATAAGGTGTGGGACCGGCCAAGGCTATGGCATGGCCGGCCGGCTAGTAGGCCCAGTCCCGTGACACCTTTCCCTATTTTTTAATTATTTTTCATCGTGTGAAGGAAATATGGAGAAACTGAGAGTTTTGCTCAAACGAGGAAGTTTGCTCAAATGAAGGAGTTTTCATGAAATAAGGAAAATAATAGATTAAAATAAAATAAAATAAAATAAGGAAAGCGGGGGACCGGCCACAGCGGCATGACCGGCAGGCCGGTGGGCTCGGTCCCACGCCTCTTGTTTATTTATTTAATATTATTTTCCTTCCTATTTGCATGGGTTCCTCGTTCGTCCATACTTTTGAATGCTCGTTCGTGCGTTTGGGTGCTCGTTCGTGCATTATTATTAAGTACAGTCGCACCATTTTCTCGGGGCTTACTTGGTGGTGGCCCGGATACCCGTACGTTGAATATTTATTACTAACTTATGGAATTCTGCTGGGAAAAGCCGTGAATTGAAGTAATGAAATATTATAAAGAACGTATAATATTTTCTAGAAATTTGATTGATGAATATTGCGACTAGAAATAATTAATTGATGGCTCTATACTAGCAGGCACGCAGTCTAAGAGCATTATAATTGTTCGAAGATCGAGGTATGAGTTAGTAGAAGCGCGATACTCGTTCTAAATGTTTATTTTGTATAATCAGGGAACATTGAGACATCCTGAAAACATTATTGCTCTATACTAGTGATTAATACATCTAGGAGCCCTCCAATCATTTTCAATTTTATGCAGAAGTGATTACTGAAATTGCTTAGTATCGATGAAACATGTCGTGGTCTCAATTTAGAGACTGTACATTCATGTATTCTATGAGAGGCAATACACTCAACCATAAATTCTTATGGATTTTATGAGAGGCAATACACTAAATCAGAGATCATCGTAGCATGAGATTTCATGCTTAAACGAGAGACATGAGTCTCAATACTCGTCTGATTACTGGATCAGGAATATGTAGGGTTATGGTTTTACGATTTTAGCCTTTGTCAAAAATCCACCATCAACAATGGTATGTGTGAGTTACCATTGTCGTCTTTCAAGGATGTTTCAATGATTGAAATGAAAGTTTAGAATGATTACCCATGTCTGGATACAACACGGTATGCATACCTAGTATGTGAACTGTATTGTGATGATTCAGGTCTGGAACTCTTGTTTGCATACCTAGTATGCGAACGCATTTACCTGAGAAGGTCCGGAAATCTTGTTTGCATACCTAGTGTGCGAACAGGTTTACCTAAGTTGGGTCCGGAACGGTTGTTCGCGAACCGGGTTTGCGAACGGCTTGACTAGGCCAAGGTCTGGAGCTACTGTTCACGTACACAGTTTTCGAACACAGTGGTGAAGTTCTAAAATCAGTAATATATGATTCTCATACTCATGAACTAAAACATTTATGATTTAAGGAGTGCAAATTAACTTTGAAAATCATGGCTTAATGTTCATGAATTGATTCTTGTGTAAGTACTTTGTACAATCACGAATCAAACCGATTTCGTTTCAATTTGTTCATGAATATTTCTATGAGATAGTGAAAAATTGAAAAAAAATCTATCTGAAACACAATTAGATTCATTTGATTATGTATCATGATTTATTGAAATGTTCATATGGCTAAATTTGGTCAACTGCTATTGAGCCAACCTAATATACACGTTTAGGTACGGTTACCCATATCTAAATATAAGTATATTTAATTTGTGTGTAACAAGCTAAGACCATCTAGTAGTGGATATTAATTGCTTAATTTCTAAGCAGACTTAGCTTGGATCTTAAATCAGGAGTTCATCTAACGGTGAATATTGAATGCTTTGTTACTAAGCTATCTTAGCTTTGATTATAAGCAAGCCTGATTTGGAAGATTATATAAGGGAGAACTCTAGCAACTAAAAAACCTAATCCCATCACTTTCTTGTGTCCTGATTGCAAACTAAAGTCGATTCTCCTTTAACCTAAGTTTTCCAAAACCATTATTAGGTTAACGACTTGAAGACTTCATTTGGGATTCGTGAATCCAGATCCAACTATTTTCTTTGTAGTTGTGTATTCTGATCTTACTTGTTATATCGTATTGAGTTTTATCTTCTCTAAGATTTACTCGAGATTTATCTCCGATAGGTAAGATATAAAAAGTAATCACAACAGTTCTTCGTCTCAGACTCTTGTGATTCTACAATAACTTTTTCTGTTAATCAATTAGGTTATTGTGAGGTGACTAATATTTCTAGGCTGCTCTTGGGGACTATAAGACCGGATTATTAGTTGGTTCCTTCTCACCTTGATCTTTGTATCAAAAGACGGAACAAAACAGAATAAATAATAGACATATCTATGAGAGACAGATTTGTTTATAAGTTTTCAACTTTTGGTCGTAGCAACTCTTAGTTCTGGGTGAGATCAGCTAAGAGAATGTGTGCAGAATCCGACGTGGTTTTAGAGGCGTAAGGAATGCGACTGTACCTTAATCGGTGTGACACTTGGTTATGGCACTAAATTCTAGTCCGAAGTTAACATGTAGTAGGCTAGAGTCTGTGGCGGCTTAATACAGTGTGGCGTTCAAATTTGGACTAGGTCCCAGGGTTTTTTCTGCATTTGAGGTTTCCTCGTTAACAAAATTTCTAGTATCTGTGTTATTTCTTTTCTGCATTATATTTTTTTATATAATTAAAATATCACAGGTTGTGCGTAGTTCAATCAGTTGAGTCCGACCTTGATTGTTGGATAAAACTTGATTGACAATTGGGCATTGATCTTTGGTACCGTCCAAGTTATTTCTCATATCAATCAGGCTCGTGGATTTCTATCTGTTTGATATGCTGATTGTATTGAGAAAGAGATAAAAACTCTTTGATATAATTCTTGACTGAGTCTCGCTTTTAAGTTGGTGCTCTCAGAATTAAATTGTAGTCTAGTCCATACATATTGCCGAACAAATTATTGGGTGTGGTTGTTATACCCCCGCTTTTTCAATTGGTATCAGAGCATGCAAACACGATAAAACCTCATAAGTCTGTGTTTGTAGCAAGTTGATTCTATGGGAAAATGTGCTATCTCAAAAAACGCGTCACCAGTCCAGAAACATTCAGATATAATCCAAAGGTTGGATTCAGTTGAGGAATCTCTCACATCTTTATCGTTGCCTGAAACGGTGGACAACTGGGAAACACGCTTGTAGGAACAGTTGGATGAGCTTTCAGATGAAAGTGATTCAGATGTTGAAAAAGATGTTGATGAGGAAGTCTCCAAATATATCAAGATGTTTGACCATCTCATAAAGAAAAAGAAGTCAATGTCATGTATGATTAAGTTTTTGACTCCTCTCTGTCAAGAAAACAATAAAATGAGAAAACTCTTTAAGGTTATGATTGTGGATATAATCTGTTACAATCCTTTCTTAAAGATCATGAAGAAGATGTACGTTCAAAAAATTGTGAATATGAAAATCTTCGTCGAAATCTCTTTGTGTTGAAAGAAAAACTTGCAGAATCTGAAGCAAGGTGTGACTCTCAACAAAGTTATTTCAGTGACACAAAAAATGCTCTTCTCTATCGAAAAAAACAATTAGAGCCTGACCTAATTGCTGCTTACAATAAGGTCAAATTGTTGGAAGAAGACTTGAAAAAGTTTAGCGCTAGCTCAACCAAATTATCCACTATACTTGGAGCATGTAAAAAACATCGTGATACACGAGGTCTGGGATATAAAGGAATAGACGCTCCAAGTATTAGTAAGATTAGTGTTGTTCATGCTAATAGTAATTTCCAACATAAGAATCTCACTAATGACAAAAGTGATGATCTACCTCCTACAGCTGAAGTACCAAAGAAGGTTCGTTAACCTCTAAAAATAGCTCACATGAGATCAGGTATTAGCATTCCATTCAGTTGTCATTGTTGTGGAAACAAAGGTCACCTTGAAAGGGTAATGCAAAAACTTCATAACACTCTTGTTTGGATGTCTAAAGAAGTGATCAAACTTGTATCTCATATTACTGGTTTTAATTTTCCAACCTTTAGACAGACAAAGTGCTGTGATGAGTCAACCTTTGTCTGTAAGGGCAGTGCAAAAACTTTTCACAATTGTAACAATTGTCAAAGGGATAATGTTATAAGGACGGATGATTGTCTTCGTGTTCCAATAAGAAGAAAGGTGGTTTTGTGAAAGGAAAATCTTTCAAACTCTTCGTCTGTGGTTGAAGAAAGTTTTGGATCGAAAGACTCAACCTTTCCTAAATACATTCATATCAATAATCGTGTTTCGGAACTCAAGACCAGTATCAATAGACTCAAGGCAACATTAGGAAGGCAAAGAAGGCAACAACTTCGGGTATTTCTTATCCTTTTCCTATTGATTCTCTTGAGACTAACTTTATTGATTTGTTTAATGTTTCTCAAGAAAGAAATGGAGAGAAATTCAACACCTTTGATGAGCAAAATGCTCATCATGTTACAACTTGACTACTTTTGTTTTGTGCCTCCTCCATTGAGACCATGTAAGGATGCAAAAGACTTTCGAGAAGACATCTTCTTCTTGACAAAGTGGTATTTGTTGTACTTTTTTTTTTGGTGTGTATGAAAAGAAAAACGATCATCTTACTGCCAATCCTTGCTCCAGTTAATATTTGCTCTTGTTAATATGAATGATCATTAACTTTTTGTTAAAGTAATTCACCTTGTTGCAAGCAATGAGAAACTTCAATAAGTCCTTCCTTCAAACATACAGTTGATTTGTTGTTTTTCAATAAATCTCTTGTGCGCTAAATTTATTTATTGAGCTAAGATATTTTGCCTAAAGTTTTAAAAAATTGTTTTTTGATGATCGGGTCAAAAATTTATTTCTGGTATAGGCTCCATTGGTTCATTGGTTCTGAACATTCTTATTCATGACCATGAGGGACCCGTGATGTAGATCCAGGATCGAACGTATGGTTCCAACACCAACGTGTTTGGAAAGAACTATATGTGACCCTAAATTTTTTATTCCTAGGATATATATATATATATATATATATCTAAGATTGAATTCCTGATTTCTTAGATATATGAATGTTCCGTAACCTCAAGAAACCTTCTTGGGATATCATGAACTGCACGATGAATGGATGCAAAAAAGAAGACAAAATTGAAGTTGACAAGGTTATTGAGTTTCATGACAATCCTCTCACCATAACCTGTTACTTTGCATGCGATCATGAAGACGATAGACCTGTTCATATGTCATCTTCTCTGAGATTTTGGGGTTGTACATGAACAACTTGCAATCGCAACAAAGAATCTTGTTTTTCTGAAGGCTGAACTGAAGAAAGCGGCTGATGATCTTGCTATTGTTCGATATCTAATTGCTGACTATGTCTAAGTCTTTCAGTATGGTTTTAGGTTTAATTATATCTAGGAAACTTCTTATGAGAATTTATTCTTTTGTTTAAGAAGGAAAACGAAGGTTTGGAATAACAATTATTGTGATTACACATAGCTATTTCAATGATTTTCATATCGCAATGTTTTTATATTTATTTATTTAAATTTAATCTTTTTGATTTCATATATTGCAATTGTTTATTAAATATATATGTGTTTACGTTCGTAAACTGTGCTTATCTCATGTATGCTCAAAGGTTAAGTCTATTATGCCATTATGCAAATATTAATAAAATATATAATGAACTTTTGAAAATTCCGCAGTATTGATCTTTCCCTGATCCACTTTTATGTGAAAGTATTGTATGGATCCGTAAGTTTTCTTATGTTGAGTGTTTCCGATTAAATTAATCAATAAGGTCTCCTTGTGGTTAATTTATTCGAGTTTACTGGATACAAATCCATGTGATTTGTTAATGTCCAGAGAAATCCTTCTTTTCTTGTAAAAGTAAGGTCGCTCATGTTGTTCTCTTGGGAATGACATCAAATGGGGCAGAGTTCTTAAATGAACTTGTGCTTAATTGCCATATCTTTGTGGGGAGTGCGGCTGTGGAATATTGTAGGAGTTATCTTGTATCTTTATAAACTCCTTGATGAATATACTAAGTTTCGACCATGTGAAATCATCGAAACAAAGTTGATATGTTCTCTTTTAGTCATGAATTATCTTTTTTAAAATTTCATTATGATCCCATAGTTTTCGTACCTTTGCCAAAAAGTACATATGACAAAGGGGGAGAATTATTTGGTAGTTCACACTACATACATACGGATCATTATTATTTGTACCCTAATAATTCACACTAGAAATGGGCTTACTTGGGCCTAATATGATCCTTTTATTAGTCAAAAATAGCCAACTAGGCCTCACCAAGACTATACATGGAAGCCCATGAGGAAGGGTCCAAGTAAAGAGATAGAAGTCACACGTCAGCACTGTCGCGTCAACAGGCATCTCCAACCAGCGTCTGTCACATCAGCAGAACAGGCACAGTCTGAAATCAGCTGGACAATGACGTCATGGTGACATCAACAAACTTAACGCCGTCACGGACGTTATGACGCCGTTAAGACAACATCCAATCGCGTCGTTAGTAGGTAACGGCGTTATGACGTTGTTAGCAGCAACGTTAGAAGGTCAGCATGACGTCATCGATGATGCCAGCATAGTGACGCAAGCGTAACGTCGTCAGACGGTTGTCTTCTCAGGCGTCGGTCTTCTTCTCCGGCGACGATGCAACCAGTCCGGCGGCCGAACTGAATCCATACCGGCGGCAGCATTGGTACTTCTGTACTTCATGTGTTGTTTATTTCCATAGTCCCTGGATTTATCCACCCCACTCGTTTGTTCTGCAGGATGTTTTCACCCAGTCGAGCCAAGCCGAGTCGGCTCAGCCGACTGAGTTGCTAGTCGAGCCAAGCCAATGGCTCACCGGATTTTTCCGCCGCACGATGTTAACCTTGCAGATTTATACCCCCCACTGTGGGCTTAGGCAAACTATTCTTCTTGGGCTTGGAATTTGTAATCATTTGTTTGGGCCAACCCTTTGCACCATTCTGCTTAGCTAATTCCATAACCCTAGAAGAAGATTCAGGAAATGTCTAGAAGGTTTGTTAACAATTCATTTCCAGGAGGCATGCGGGGAAGCATGCAGGGCAGATTAATGCCAGGAGGCATGCAGGGCAATTGAATACGATTCATGCCTACCTCGAAATTAGAGGAAGACCCTAATTCACAACATATAAATACAGGGATTCACAACCCTAACAAGTAAGCAATCTTCTCTAGACAAAACACTTGTGAAAACTCTAGATAACTTAAGCATGGGAGGGTTTTTTGCAGGTACCCCCCCCCCCCCCCCCAAAAAAAAAAAAAAAAAAAATTGTTCACGTGAAGAGAAAGACAACGTTTCGATCATCAATTCAATCACCATCAGATTCGTGTTTGAGGTATAAATATTTTACCATCCAAACATTGGCGCCGACTAAGGGGAATCGAGAAAAGATAATCGTGTTTTCCCAAATCGAGCTATGGCAATAGTCAAACAAACTGCGCGAAGGGTCGATTCTGTTAGTAATCCTCGACAGCACAGGAGACGCGAACCTGAAAGGCACGAGATTGAGGTTCAGTCAGCACCGTCAGTACCCACTGGAAACAAACAGGGTCGAGATCGTGTTCGTGACAGAACCACAGATCGTGGCCAGGATCGAGATCGTGTTCGTGACAGAACCCCAGATCTGAATAATCGGAGAAGCGAAAAAAGACCAATGATCGAAGACGAATGAATGGATGTTGACTCCATACCTGATGGAAAAAACTCACGAGTTCGAGAAGACAGAGGGCTTGTATTCGGCAGCCCATCAAGGAGGAATAATGATCGACATGACACGCGAGATGGACGAACCGCGACTCCTAGTACGGAGGTGTAGATGGTGGATTTTCGACAAAGGCTAAAATCGTAAACCCATAATTATACAAACTCCTGATCCAGCAATCAGATGTGAGTATTGAGACACATGTCTCTCATCGAATCCTCTGACTGAGAATACTGTCTCTCAGAGTACATGCAGATATGTAGTCTCTTGGCTGGACAACGACATATCTCATGAATACTGAACACTTCAGTAATTATTTCTATATAGAATCACGAGATTGACGGCTCCTAGACAGCTTGCTCTGCTAGTATAGAGCGATAACGTCTTCAGGATACAAACAACAAGTTTCCCTGACTATATAAAGGATATGAAGCTCCAGCAAGCTCATGTCAGAATAATTAATGCTCCTAGACAGCTTGCTCTGCTAGTATAGAGCCATAAGTTAATTATTCCTAAATTCTTGGATTCATCCACTGAATTTCCGAAAATATTCAAATATTTTCGCAATATTTCGTTACTTCAATCTATGGTTCTTCCCATCAGAATTCCATGGGTTAGTAATAAATATTCAACGCACAGGCGTCTGAGCTACCTCCGAGTAAGCCCCGACTCAAAAGGTACAAGTGTACTCAATGATGATGCACTAACAATCACCGCACGAACGAGTATTTCAAAATACGACGAAACGATGAACCTATGCAAAATAGGAAGGAAAATAATAAATAATTAAAATATTGACCAAGGCGCCAGGGGATTGGGCTCACCGACCCGCCGGCCGTGCCGTGGCCAATCCCACGCTAGTTTTATATTTTATCATATTTTTTGCTATTTTCCTTGATCTTATGAAAATCCTTTCATTTGAACAAACATCCTTCGTTTGAGAAAACTCCTAAGTTTCATGGTGCTTCCTTCGCACGAAGGAAATAATATAAAATTGGGAAAAATATTGTGGGGCGTGATTGTTGGCCAACCGGCCATGCCTTGATCCCGGCTGGCCGCACACCTCATGGTTCCTCATTATTTTATTTTCCTAATCTCATGAAACTCCTTAATCTCATGGTATTTTCATAAATCCATGAAAAATATAATATAAAATTAGGGAAACCAGTGGGACCGGGCCCAAGCCGGCCGGCCATTCCTAGCCGGTCCCACACGTCCCTTTATTTTATTATTATTATTTTAAGGTTTCCTTGATCCCATGAAATTCCTTGATTTCATGGTATTTCTCTAAAATTATGAAAATTCCTTCAAATCATGGAAAAAATACATAAAATTAGGGAAAACACACGGGACCGGGACCCAATCGGCCGGCCAAGCCTCAGTCGGTCCCACACACCCTTATTTTATTATTTTTTAATATTATTTGCTTCCTTGATCTCATGGAAACTCTTTCACTTTAAGGAAACTCCTTAATTTTAACAAAACTCCTTGATTTCATGATATTTTCATAAAATCATGAAAAATAATATAAAATTAGGAAAAGGCACCATGGGACCGTGGTCACTAGACGGACGGCCATGCCTTGGCTTCAGCGGTCCCACACCTCATTATTCCTTTATTTTATAATTATTTTCCTTCATCTCATGAACTTTCCTCGGTTTCAGCAAAACCATGATTTTGTCATATTTTCTCAAATGGTTGCTCAAACGCACGCCATAAAATATCAAAATTCTCAGGATTGAGACACGGACACCCTGGCGAAGTGAGCATGTTACCTTGATCGACCAATGTTGGCTATTTGGCTTGCAAGAAGCAGGTCCCACGTATTTTCACGATTTGACCTAATTTGCGCAATTGCAATATTAGGTCAAAAACTCTTCCAAATAATTTTGGAATTTCATAGAATGATCGTCAATCGATCCGGTGACCACCCAGGGCCGGTTTCATGACCCCTTGGTCGGTCCCTCACCTCTTCATAATTAATTAGGTCTTGTCACCTAAGGCTCAGACGAGCATTATATGAAAAATGATTGAACCATCATTTGATCATATTTTCACCAACTCTTCAAGGGGTCTTGGTATTTTCTCACGCGAGCATATGGACGCTACATGGTCGACCCACGATCTCATGTAGCCGGTCCTCCTTCATTCCATGGTTAAATTTTCAATAAACTATCACTCGGTCATCAACTGATCAAATTAGGGTTTCTGAGTCCAAGGATCATAATTCCATATTCGAACGCTAATAATTTTACGGCGATCTCATGATCACCATTTTATTATACTCGGTTCAACTACCAGTATTCTAATTAATGTTTTATTTCGGTCACGCTGCCAATAATTCAACAGACGAGCAATACTTGCTCAGATGAGCAATATTTTCTCAAACCAAGGAATATTGGTTCAACTATCAATATTCAACAATTCATCGAATGAGCAATACTTGCTCACCTCAACGTGAGAATTACACCTTTGTCTCAACGAACACGTTCAATTCATGAGTTTCAGAATATTTTGCAGAATCATGTTCAACTCAGCAAATACATGGACTCATCGTCCCATGAAGTCAGCAACTGACTAAATACACGTCTGCCCTGCAGACTCCACGTTCACGAGACATCAATCGTGTCACTTGGGGGGATATCAACTAGGGTTTTGGTCTGGCGGTCTACGACACGTGTGTTCATACACACGATGGAATGTGAGAAAGTCGTGCAATCAGTTGAAGGAATTAACAAAGTAGTGGATGGAGAATCGACCAAGTCTTTGCACGATGAGCAACTGGTTTCAAACACGATTTCCACTTCCCCACTCTTTGATTCCATCAACTGTCACACTTCATGGGATCATGGTGTCTACAATTCCAGCAATATAAATAAGTCTTTGAATCATGATTGAAGATAGAACAAGAATCTCACGTCTCACAGGCAACACGAGATCAACACCTCATCAATTGAGCAATTACTCTCAACTGAGCAATTACTCTCAACTGAGCAACTTCAATCATTCGGAACTTATCTTATTCAGAATACATAACACACCCATAATCTTTGATTACCATTGATTCCACACATTTCTCAGCTTCCCTGCTACAGATCAACCCATCCTCTCTTGTGACCGAATTTACTCTGGAACGGCCATTGTCTTGGTTTAGGCCGGAGTACTACAGATTGATCTCTCGAATTCAAAGCACTCCCTTCTTGCAGTGCATCTGTGTGAGGTTGAACATTTCGCTCGGTTTAAGGAGTCTCCTCCGTACGGTCGTCTTTTAATCCCGTGAAAACCAGCAAATCGTTTGCCCCATCTACAGATTGGCGACCAAAGTGGGAAATCATTCTCTCGGTTGCAATCTCACAATTTCATAAGATGGCAGGTCGTAGGTCCGGGTTAGTCACAGGTTCCAACGCAAACGGCGCTAGCACTAGCAACAACAACAACGACAGCGAGGATATCCCGGAAACGATTCTGGCCTCTAACACTGACGGTGGTGATGTTACTCCTCCTCACGTCAACGCGGAGGGTCATACTTTGTTCGGCCGACACCCTGAGGAAGTCAGTGGAAATCCACCACCTACCATTGTTGATCTCATAAAACTGTAAGAGACTCTTGCAAAGAATCAAACCGATATGGCTACAACACAGAAGGAACTATTTAATCAACTGAAAGTGTCACTGATACAATGTCAGGGAAGACCCAAGGAAAAGGAAAAGAGAAGGAAAAATCCTCAGACGCTGATCCTGAGGTAATTCCGATTCATACAGTGGATGATGATGAAGTCCGCAAAGCTGCAGACGATTCATCGGCGAAGGAGTTATCAAACTTCATCACTCGGGAGGATTTGGAACGCCTTTTGGAGAACCGTGGAAAATACAAAACCCCACATGTCCATCGTCACCAGCCTCCGTACCCTGCTGCTACGCAAAGGATTCCTCTTCCAAAAGTTTATACCTCTCCAACCTTCACTTTGTATGACGGAAAAGGCAATGCTCGGGAACATGTTTATTGGTTCCTGGAATCCTTGGGTGAACATGAACATAACCATGTTGTTCTCCTCAAACAATTTTCAAAATCCTTGAAAGGCAGGGCATACACCTGGTACAACAACATCGCACCAGGAACTATCAACAATTGGGGAGAAATGATTAATGCCTTCTACAGAAAGTACTTCTTTGTGTCAGAGCAAATTAATCTTTCCGATCTTGGAAGAATGTTTCAGAGGAACAATGAACATCCCAATGACTACGTGAAAAGATTCAGAGTCCAGGCCCTGGACTGTCATGATCCAAACGTCATGTAGCAGCAACTGGTAGACTTGTGTATCAACGACATGATCCCGGTCTACAAAACTTTATTGGAAAATCTTCGTTTCCAGACCTTATCAGAGCTTCATGAAGCGGCAAAGAGATCGACAACTACTGCGCCCGCTTTACTGGAAAGAACAAAAGCTACAAAGGCTGAAGAACCGCGAGACACTCGAGGTAGCAGACGTCTGATCAAGAAGCAGTAAAACCTCCAGCCTTCCAAAAATACTGTTGCAGAAGGAAGAAAACGAAAATCCAAACATCCGCGCAAGCATACCTCAGCTCCTTCAAAAGCACAAAGGAAGGATAAGCAAGATGCACAAGCCTCTGACCAACGCACAAGAGTTCCTGATCAAGAAGCACCTGACTTTCCTTTTTCCATTCAAGAGGTGATATAACTCCTGGATGTCTGGGTCCAAGATGGTGCAATCAAGTTGCCATATGTCAAGAAAGAACCAACTTAATAAGACATGGAAAGTCCTCGTTGTTGCCGCTTCCACAGGTTCGTCAATCATCCCACAAGTGACTGCGGAGTTTTGAAGCACATTTTCAAATAGAAGGTTGATCCACAATAGCTTCAAATGGGGACTGAAAGAGTGCACAAGAATCCTCTCCGAGTCATAACCTTTATACTCTCTGAACAACCTATCAAAGAGGCAGTTCAATCCTTTGTCGAACGTGAATTGCTTTATCCGTCGAAGGCACAAAGGAGAGACATGTTCACAGTACTGAACCACATCGTGTCAAGAAGTCCATTCCGAAAATACTTCTTGAGCCTCCAGCCACAGACCAAGAGATGTACGACTGGGGACTTCTTACCACAGTCAATCCCAGAAGAAACGAATTTGGAAGAACGTTGATCGATGTTGGCACCGCCATCAACAACATTTCACTAAAAACCATAGATCCACATGCATCACTCTACAAGGAGCTACTCATTCTCCCACCTCAATCAGAGACCTTGAAGGAACGCTCGGAAATACTTATGGCTACATCACTCTCAAAGTGAACATAAGTTCAACCTGGACGGAAACCAAGTTTCACATAATCAGGAGATCCAGGATATGACATATCCTTCAGACGAGCGTGGATCCACGCTGAAAGGATGGGTACTTACAAAGCGCCTTTGGTTACACATCTCTCCAGCGAAGAAAGTTCTGATCCAAAAGGTTTGGCGGACGTTCCATCATCAGAGCACTTGGAGGAATTTCGAACTTTGACGAGGTTGAAACAAGAACCTGCAAAAGATACATAGACATTCATCAAAACGTCATGTACTCAGGCAAGTCTCATTCCTCCCATGTCTATGTTATTTATTTCCTCACATGCTATCTTAGCATGGGAACTCAATTCTGCTAGCAACTCTGCAAGACGTTATGAATGGTGGCTTCACCGCATTAGTATTTTACCAAGTGGTCCAATCTGACGTTTCTCCGAATCAAGCACTGAAACATTCATTATTGAGATGATGTCCAAACATGGCAAAGAACACTTTGGGCGTTTCTCCTGCAAGTCCATGTGTTCCACAAAATCAGAAAGCTCTGATGTCTGCACAAGTGTCGAATCCCACTACCGCAACGAAAGGGATGCTGAATCAACAGAAGATACTCCAGGGCCGATATGATCAAACCCCTAAGACATTCGATTCTTAAGGAATATACGCTTCAACGCTCAAGCATCTAAGAAGCCATCAAATTGTACTCCCAATCAAAGAGTACAACACAAATATCTCGATGATGACACATGGATTCAACACCAGCACAATCAAAGTGTAACTAAACTACAATCGATAAGTCTTCATTATCTCATGATAAGACTTCTGAAGCATATGCAACATCATTCATACATGGATGTCACTAATTCCTTCAATATCACTGGGCAACCTGAGGTGATTCCGTGAAACTTCATCAACGGGTTTTCGCTACATCACAAGCCCCTGCATGATTGAGGAACTTTCTCTCTTCACCAATCACATCCACTATGAAAACTCTTGATGCCATCTACCGCAACAATGTCGACTCACTAACAAAGCCAGTTCGTGATAAACTTATGCTTTCAGGAGCATTCAAGTTGAACTCTCAGTACACCTTCATCTTACGGACGCTCAACTCATCAACTAGTTCGTGAATGTAAAAGGCTCACTGGATGAAGTAGCAAATATTATATCTATAATCATGGTTCTATCCTTTTCGGTCTTTGGAGCAACTTCAACCACGATATCAACATCAACAATAATCTCTAGAGGAACACCATCCATGATCTCAGCATCGAGAAGGATCTCGGGAGCGTTATCATTCATGGTCTCAGTACCAACAACGGTCTTAGGAGCAACATCCTCAGGGCTTTATCAACTAATCATTCTCTCAAGTATTGCTCGATGAAGCAGACTTCTCCAAGCACTAATGATTCATATAAAGGCGTGTAGACATGATATATGTTCACATGAAAGTCTTTCTGAAGCTTGCACGACGAACGGGCACAAATCAAAGTCTTCTACAAGATGTTCTTATCACCTCTACAAATGACATACGACATGCTCCAGGACATGGGTTTACAAAAACGTACCAATGGGTGAGGAATGGGACAATACTTCCTCAACAAAATATGTTCCTCTATGTTTCTTCTACAACATACCAAAAGGGCGCATCAATCGGACATAGGAGCTGAAAGATATGGCCTTTACGGTCAGGTCTGCGGAGTCTGAAAATTTTGTACTGGATTACAAATTACAAATGTGCACGCTTCGTTGGATGACCTATACAACTCCAAATTGAGTGATTCTTTTCCCATTAGATAACTCAGCCTCTTAGCTTCAAAAGTTGGGGTCAAGCATCAAATTCAGATCTTGTATGAGGTCCCTACAACTTCCAGAGCGTATAACATGCAAGCGACAATTCTTAGGCGGGATTCATGACTTCCACAGTCGATCGGTGTCCACCAGGTCTTTCCACTAAGTACTTCATCAAGATACCTCCAACTTATACCACCTAGGTCTTTACATCAATTTTTATACCTGGGTCCTCTATCCAAGTCTTGCCAGAAGAAGAGAAAAGGAAAAGGAGAGATTTAACAAAATACTGGGGACTGACGGTCCACTGATCATGACGATCAGTTTCACAGTCCAAGACTCATGGAACCAGACTCTCATGTGCTAATCATTCATCATAAAATTAATGCTACCACTGGGACATGAAACCATGGTCATTACATCATCCCCTCTCGAGAGCAACCTCAGCTATGGTCCCGTGACCAGGGTTTCAGAAGTGATGTTTCTACGACTGACAGAAACAAGATGGCACTACAAGCACCATGCTCATGTATCAATCAAAGGGTCCTGATCTCGAATGAATAAATGACATTAAAATCCTTCACCAACCGTTCAAGATACAAGCGAATGGTCTAAGAACACAACATGGGTGTTTTACAGCAAGCTCGTCTGAGATGATTTTACACTGTCATGTACAAACCGATGAGCTGGGAGAAATTGGTGAAGAATATAGGAGTGGGTCATATACCATTCTATTCGTATAAATGTCCTCTACAACTTATCCAAAATTCAAAGCAATTGAAGAAACGAGCAAGGAGATGTGGCCGAAACATTGGACAACATACAATCTGAAAAAGTGCTGAAAGTCTCCTGGAAGTTTACTGTTTCGCCTTTTTCAGGCCCTAAACATGCTCAAAACTCAAAAACCTTCTTTTTTAAAGCTGGGAAATTTTCTGGGCTTGAAGATACATATGTAGATCGCGAAAATCCGACTTCGAACGAAGATTCTACGGTGTTTTTTCTAAAATGCTGAAGTCTGAAATTTTCTGGTGACGTATTTCAGCAAAATTACTCGTATACTCACATGGATACTCATTCATTCATTCACAAATCAGAAATTTCATACTTCTATGAAGAGATTACAGGATATATACTTACTAGGGGAGTCTCTAAATCATTTGAAGGTTCGACAATCTCCATTGGCAACGCCGCTATCTCCATTCGGTTTGGGATTTCGGGAATTCTCCATATTCCCATATCCCAAAGAAGAGCACGCTTCATCAACATGATTCTTGTCTACAATGATTTCTTCCTGGATTCATCATCAACAACAATTATTATTATTTCATTCAAGGAGATGCCACGACCACCTGCACGAAAAAGGATACTTACGTCGACTTCTTCATCAGTGTTGGATTCATGAATTGTTTGCCCGGGAACAAGTTGAAGACCGTCAATCGATGGAGCAAAAGTCTGAAAGAAATAACAAACCTTGGTCTCATGATCCTAATTACACGGGAAAAGTCATGACACAAGAAGCGCTAACAACTCACCAAAGAAACGGCTGGGGACTACACGTCATTTGGTAACATCCTATAGTCCTTACTTCTGGGTTCTCCGCTCCCGTAGACTTTCTTCCATTTCCGTGGAGTCTACATTGATCCAGGATCTCACTACACGATCATCCTATGGTAAAGCTAATGAAATAACCACGAGTACAACTCAGTATGAAGGATCTCTCACCATCACCCAGAGGTTCTAGAAGTACCATTTCTTAAAGTTTCGTCTGTAGAGATGTTATCTCTGGAAACACCATATTTGGAAGAATCATCATGGGAGTCAGTCATTCTCTCAAAGTGGCTACTTCAGCACATCGTTCATACAAAGCGCAGGCTTCGACAGAACAATGAATCATGGAATAAATGTGCTCACAACAGAGTCTACAAAAATGGTAACCTTCTAACTCTTACCTATTTACAATTTCACTAGCGTAGTGATTACAATCTCGAGAATTCGTTCGCTCTTTCAAACCTGCAAACACGAACAAAATTCATTATTCAAAATCATGACTTGATTTTTATAAAATCGTGAACAACCCACGTAAATTTTTTACTATGTAAACATTCACTGGTTTTTAAAAATTGGACAGACGTCCATTCTACAATTGTGAAAACTCACATACAAACATTATTTCACCATGTATGATTGTATACTTCCAACAGTTGTTCAAAATCAAAACATTGATTTTACAAAATATATATATTTAACCTAAAACTCATGTAAATTTGAAAAATATATCTATATATTTTTTTTGCTCTCTCGCACGAGCATCTGTCTTTGAAGCGAGAATATATTTTCAAATATTTCCGAAAGCTCGAAGATAAATTTTTTTATGAAAGCTCATAAACAAAATTTTATTACTAACATACGCACGTCTGTTCAAAAAAAAATTTCTCTCGTACGAGCATCCACCTTTGAAACAAGAGTTTATTCTACTTTGTGAAATCTCACGTACTTAAAAAATAAAATTTTGTTTTTCGTGAAAGCTCATAGACAAATTTTTTATCATTAGACACAGGTCTATTTCGTTTGTTCCTTGAACTAACGAACGAACGAGCGTTTATTCCTAAATAAGGATTTCTTTTGGGGCGCGGCCCGTGAATCCTAAACCGAGCAAGGTCCCGTCATCAAAATCAGCGGTTCAACACCAATTTATGCTCATTAGACAATGCTCTATCATGCTACTGGGATCTCCATTCAAGTCGTGGTTTGCTCGTACTATAAAAAATCCGGTAACGTCTTAACTTACGACTTAAGTTCAATTGCTTATATTGTTTATGACCGGAAAATCACCATTCAATGCTGGCTGAGGAACACGGCTTTCCTCACTAAGCAAGGGACTTAATGTAGCTGGTGGATTTCCGGCAAAGGCTAAAATCGTAAACCCATAATTATACGAACTCCTGATCAGTAATCAGATGTGAGTATTGAGACACGGGTCTCTCATCGAATCCTCTGACTGAGAATACTGTCTCTCAGAGTACATGCAAATATGTAGTCTCTCGGTTGGACAACGACATATCTCATGAATACTGAACACTTCAGTAATTATTTCTATATAGAATCACGAGATTGACGGCTCCTAGACAGCTTGCTCTGCTAGTATATAGTGATAACGTCTTCAGGATACAAAAAACAAGTTTCCCTGACTATATAAAGGATATGAAGCTCCAGCAAGCTCATGTCAGAATAATTAATGCTCGTAGACAGCTTGCTCTGCTAGTATAGAGCCATAAGTTAATTATTCCTAAATTCTTGGATTCATCCGCTGAATTTCCGAAAATATTCTAATATTTTCGCAATATTTCGTTACTTCAATCTATGGTTCTTCCCAGCAGAATTCCATGGGTTAGTAATAAATATTCAACGCACGGGCGTCTGAGCTACCTCTGAGTAAGCCCCGGCTCAAAAGGTGCAAGTGTACTCAACGATGATGCACTAACAATCACCGCACGAACGAGTATTTCAAAATACGACGAAACGATGAACCTATATAAAATAGGAAGGAAAATAATAAATAATTAAAATATTGACCAAGGCGCCAGGGGATTGGGCTCACCGACCGGCCGGCCGTGCCGTGGCCAATCCCACGCCAGTTTTATATTTTATCATATTTTTTGTTATTTTCCTTGATCTTATGAAAATCCTTTCATTTGAACAAACATCCTTCGTTTGAGGAAACTCCTCAGTTTCATGGTGCTTCCTTCGCACGAAGAAAATAATATAAAATTGTGAAAATTATTATGGAGCCGTGATTGTTGGCCAACCGGCCATGCCTTGATCTCGGCCGGCCGCACACCTCATGGTTCCACATTATTTTATTATTATTTTCCTAATCTCATGAAAACTCCTTAATCTCATGGTATTTTCATAAATCCATGAAAAATAAAATATAAAATTAGGAAAACCCGTGGGATCAGGCCTAAGCCGTCCGGCCATGCCCTAGCCGGTCCCACACGTCCCTTTATTTTATTATTATTATTTTAAGGTTTGCTTGATCCCATGAAATTCCTTGATTTCATGGTATTTCTCTCAAATTATGAAAATTCCTTCAAATCATGGAAAAAATAATAAAAATACATAAAATTAGGGAAAACACACGGGACCGGGCCCGGCCGGCCATGCCTCAGCCGGTCCCACATGCCCTTATTTTATTATTTTTTTAATATTATTTGCTTCCTTGATCCCATGGAAACTTTTTCACTTTAAGGAAACTCCTTAATTTTAACAAAACTCCTTAATTTTAACAAAACTCCTTGATTTCATGATATTTTCGTAAAATCATGAAAAATAATATAAAATTAGAAAAAGGCATCATGGGACCGTGGTCACTAGCCGGCCGGCCATGCCTTGGCTTCAGCGGTGCCACGCCTCATTATTCCTTCATTTTATAATTATTTTCCTTCATCTCGTGAAGTTTCCTCAGTTTCAGCAAAATCCTGATTTTGTCATATTTTCTCAAATAGTTGCTCAAACGCACGACAAAAAATATCAAAATTCTCAGGATTGAGACACGGACACCCTGGCGACGTAAGCATGTTACCTTGACCGACCAAGGTTCGCTCTTTGGCTTGCAAGAAGCCGGTCCCACGTATTTTCACGATTTGACCTAATTTGCGCAATTGCACGTATTAGGTCCAAAACTCTTCCAAATAATTTTGGAATTTCATAGAATGATCTTCAGTCGATCCCGTGACCACCCAGGGCCGGTTTCCTGACCCCTTGGTCGGTCCCTCACCTCTTCATAATTAATTAGGTTTTATCACCTAAGGCTCAGACGAGCATTATATGAAAAATGATTGAACCAGCATTTGATCATCTTTTCACCAACTCTTCAAGGGGTCTTGGTATTTGCTCACGCGAGCATATGGACGCTACATGGTCGACCCACGGTCTCATGTAGCCGGTCCTCCTTCATTCCATGGTTAAATTTTCAATAAACTACCACTCGGTCATCAATTGATCAAATTAGGGTTTCTGAGTCCAAGGATCATAATTCCAGTTTCGAACGCTAATAATTTTACGACGATCTCATGATCACCATTTTATTATACTCGGTTCAACTACCAGTATTCTAATTAATATTTAATTTCAGTCACACTGCCAATAATTCATCAGACGAGCAACACTTGCTCAGATGAGCAATATTTGCTCAAACCAAGGAATATTGGTTCAACTATCAATATTCAACAACTCATCGAATGAGCAATACTTGCTCACCTCAACGTGTGAATTACACCTCTGTCTCAACGGACACGTTCAATTCATGAGTTTCAGAACATTTTGCAGAATCATGTTCAACTCAGCAAATACATGGACTCATCGTCCCATGAAGTCAGCAACTGACTAAATACACGTCTGCCCTGCATACTCCACGTTCACGAGACATCAATCGTGTCACTTGGGGGGATATCAACTAGGGTTTTGGTATGGAGGTCTACGGCACGTGTGTTCATACACACGATGGAATGTGAGCAAGTCGTGCAATCAGTTGAAGGATTTAACAAAGTAGTGGATGGAAAATCGACCAAGTCTCCGCACGATGAGCAACTGGTTTCAAACACGATTTTCACTTCCCCACTCTTTGATTCCATCAACTGTCACACTTCATGGGATCATGGTGTCTACAATTCCTGTAATATTAATAAGTCTCTGAATCATGATTGAAGATAGAACTAGAATCTCACGTCTCACAGACAACACGAGATCAACACCTCATCAATTGAGCAATTACTCTCAACTGAGCAACTTCAATCATTCGGAACTTATATTATTCAGAATACATAATACACCCATAATATTTGATTACCATTGATTCCACACATTTCTCAGCTTCCCACCTATAAATCAACCCATCCTCTCTTGTGACCGAATTTACTCTGGAACGGCCATTGTCTTGGTTTAGGCCGGAGTACTACAGATTGATCTCTCGAATTCTAAGCACTCCCTTCTTGCAGTGCATCTGTATGAGGTTGAACATTTCGCTCGGTTCAAGGAGTCTCCTCCGTACGATCGTCTTCTCAATCCCGTGAAAACCAGCAAATTGTTTTGCCCCATCTACAGGAGGAAGAACTGTTGCGCCGTCAACTGAACGAGGTGGAGAAAGAGAACGCTCTCCTGAGATTAGAACGTGAGAACCAGTCTCGACCGAGGGCTGGTAATCTGAACAACCAGAAGGGTCGGTCTGTATGAGAACGTCTTGGAAGTAGAGTTAGCCTGCGGGATGTAGACCAAAACAGAGAAGTGATCGATCTTGATAGACTAAAGAAAAATTTGTTGGTCAGTGGAGATCTACCTAGACGAAGGCGTGTTCGAGACTGGCGAGCAGGGACCCGAGCACGACCAACTACAACTCAGCAGAGTACGACCAGAACTACCACCCGCTCAAAGCGTCTCAGGAATGACGAAGATGAGGTTCGAGATCGGCACAATGAGAGAGAATTTTCGCACGATAACTATGCTCGTTCGGAGCAAGGCAGAGCTGGAAAAAGAATAAGATCCAAAGTTGATATTCCAGAGGATCGGGACTATGAGCAGGAAGACAGTTCCTCTGATGGCGACGTAAGCGCAATAACGGATGCTCGCCTCTGCAAGATGATCGAGAAAGTAATGTTGAAAAAGCGCTCCAGAGAGGAAAGGATAGACAGGTTGCATCGAGCCGCAGGAGCTCCTTTCAAACTGAATATCAGAGAATTCAGGCCGCCAATGAATTTTCAAGTTCCCAAGCTTCCAGAATTCGATGAGAAAACAGATGATCCAGATCAACATGTTTTACACTATGAAACTGTCATGACTCTGTATCAGTACATCGATGAGTTGATGTGCAAAATGTTTCCACAATCACTGACTGGTGGAGAAATAACGTGGTTCAATCAGCTCCCGGCACAGTCGATCGGGACTTACCATAGGCTGGTTGACGAATTCTGCTCTCACTATAAATAAAACATATGTGATCGGAAGGGATACCACACACTGTTCCTTCTAGGAATTCGGAAGGAGGAAAGCATCAGACAGTTTACTCGACGCTTCAAGCAAGAGTTGGCCGATGTGGATGGTGCCAACGATCAAGTCGTCATCGCAGCTTACAAACATGCATACCAATATGATCAAAGAGGTGTGTACGGTTCCTTGGTCAAGAGACCACCAAAGACTCTGGAAGAACTGTATTAGTGAGCAGAAGAATACGCTCGAGTGGAGGATGATTATAAAGCTCGAGAGACAAGAGAAGTTAACAGATCATCTAATCATCAAAATGATGGGAAGAAATACAAGTCAAAGAACCATTCGAGTGGACAACATAACGATCAAGGTGAACTTAGAGAGAAAAATCAAGGGGAACGGATGAAAACTGGATATCAGAAATATCATGATATGAAGCTGACACCATTGAACATGCGGCTTACCGAGTTGTATGAAAAAATAAGCAAGGATTTGAGCCCCCCACGGCCTTTGCCAGCAGAGACACGTGATAAGATCAAATACTGCAATTATCATAAAGATCATGGTCACAAGACTGAGAATTGTCGCTCTTTACAGATCGAAGTCAAGCGAATGATAGACGCTGGAAAGCTACAAGAGTACGTGAAAAGGGATTCTGGGAAAGGTTCGGGACAATTTGGCGCAACACATGTGATTAATGCACATGTGATTAATGTCAGTCATGTCAGGATCCATTCAATGACCAGACGGGCATCAGAAGATGTGACCAGGAGAAATCTCAGGCAATTAAAGGAATGGTACGTGACAAATCACATCGATTTTGTCACTGGAAATGGAGCAGAAATTCTGGAGCTTGGATGCACAAAGATCGAAGTTTTCTGAAGCATACATGATAGGTGTATATGCTCCCCACAATGATGCTATTGTTATAACAGCTTGGATTGGCATGTTCCAAGTACACCGTATTCTAGTGGATACGGGAAGCTCAGTGAGCGTGCTGTTTTCAGGAGCCTATTCCTTTATGAATCTCTCGCACGACTTTATCGAGGAGGACGAAAATACAATTATCGGATTCAGTAGAGAAGTTACAAAGGCGATTTGGAAAGTAAAGATGCCTATAACAGTGGCTGACAAGTCCGTTCTAGGTAGTTTCTTGTCGCTGGATTGTCGAGCTCCTTATAATGCGATCGTAGGACGAGACTGGCTGCATGCAATCAGTGCAGTCACATCCTCGTATCATCAATGCCTGAAGTTTATTACCCGTAAAGGAGTCATGAAGGTTAGAAGTGACCAGATGGCCGCCCAAAAGTGTCACGAGAATGCTATGGATGAATACAGGAAATCAGAAGTTAGTGGGCACCATATCCTGCGAGTCGAACAAAAATAACAATTACAAAATCCCCCCTCCAGAATCACATGTGGGAGAGGACGCGGCTGAACCCCCAACAGTAAAGAAACTGATCGAGGTTCAGGTTGGGGATGAGAAGCATAAAACCACGTTCGTAGGGGTAGATCTACCCGCGCACAAATGCGATAGTTTGATTACATTGTTAAGAGCAAACGTTGACGTTTTCGCCTGGATTTTTGCTGAAATGCCTGGGATTGATCCGAACGTAGCCTGCCACAGGCTAAATATCGATGAGAAGTTTCATCCAGTTCGTCAGAAAATTAGGAATATGGCGCAAAGCAAAAAATATGGAGTTGCTGCAAAAGTCGAGAAGCTGTTGGAAGCAGGATTTATACGACCGGTACAGTATCCACGATGGTTGTCCAATGTCATCCCGGTTCCAAAGAAGAATGGTAAAATTCGTGTTTGTATCGATTTTGCTGATTTGAATAAATCATGTCCAACTGATCCGTACCCACTTCCGCGGATCAGAGATTTGGTGGATGCAACCTCAGGGTACGGAAGATTGTCATTCATGGACCGATTTTCAGGGTATAACCAAATACCTTTGTTCAATAGAGATCAAGAGCATACTTCCTTTGTGACTGACAGAGGAGTTTACTTCTATACTGTAATGTCTTTCAAGCTAAAGAACGCAGGGGTGACCTACCAACATTTGGTAGATCATATGTTCAAAGATTTGATTGGGAAGACGATGGAAGTATATATCGACGATATGGTAGTGAAATCTGAGAAAAAAGAGTCTTATTTTCCCGATCTAACAGAAGACGTTCGCTATCTTGATGCGATACCGTATGCAGCTCAATCCAGCAAAATCTTCATTCGGGCTATCCTCGGGAAAGTTCCTTGGGTACTTGATGACGCACATAGGTATCGAGGCAAAGCAGGAGCAAATTAGGGCCATCAGAGAGATGCCATCCCCAAGAACAAAGAAGGAGGTCCAGAAACTAGCGGGACGATTAGCAAATTTAAATCGTTTCATTTCACGATCGTCGGATCGATTCAAACCATTCTTTGACGTTTTGAAGAAAGCAGTGAATTTTGGTTGGACGGATGAATGTGAAAGAGATTTCAATGAAATCAAACAATATTTGTCAACTCCCACGGTATTGGTGAGTCCAAAAACTAGGCAACTTGTCAGAGTTTATCTGGCTGCAACGGAGAACGATGTAAGTGCAGTGTTGTTTGTTACGGATCCACATGAAAAGCATGTTTACTTCGTAAGTAAATCTTTGACGGGGGCGGAAACACGATACAAAAAAGTTGAAAAGATATCACTTGTACTGTTGCACGCATCTCGTCGCCTCAAACCATATTTCCAACGGAGACAGATTGTAGTCTACTCTGAATATCCACTAAATAGAATCCTAGAACGCGCTGATGATTCCAACCGACTAGCCATATGGTCGAATTTTCTGGTGGCGTATGAAATCAAGTACGAAACCAGAACTGCAGAAAAGGGACATGCACTGACTGCGCTGTTAGCAGATTTCCATGTGAACGACATAGGAACAGTTACCGAAGAAGAAAAGTTGTTGAACAAACCCATAAATTCAACCACTAATCAGACTGGGCGCGAGTCCGCAATGGAGATTGATACACCTGGGCCACTATGGACTGTGTTTACTGATGGGTCATCAAATGTTGGTGGAGCTGGAGTTGGATGTGTCATCCTTACTCCCGAAGGTTCGAGGATCGAGAAAGCGATTAGATTAGGCTTTCGAGCATCAAAAAATGAAGTTGAATATGAAGCAGCAATTATCGATTTAAAAGCTGCCAAACAGTTAGATGCGAAGAACGTGAAGCTGGTAACTGATTCTACGCTAGTAGTTAACCAGTTTCTGGGGACCTACAGATCCAAGGAAGACATGATGGCCCTATATTTAGATCGTACGAGAGAGCTGGTAAATGAATTCGACCAATTATCTATTGGGCAGCGACCACGGTTGGAAAACAGGCACGCAGACGCTTTAGCATATCTGTCTTTCGTAGTCGAAACTGATACCACTCGTTTCATTGTAGTGGATTTCCAAGAGTTACCTAGCATCTTCGACAGCCACTTTGTTCTGGCTCTCGAACACGCTAGTGGGGGCGAGAGGGTAACTACATCAGCACGGGAACATGTCGAAAACATTGACAACAATATGGATGTTGACAGCCCAGTGTTAGACGATTCAAGCAATCCTGCTGAAAACGCTTCAGACTGGCGTCAACCTTATATTCGGTATTTGACAACCAGTGAACTCCCAGAAGATGAGCAACTCGCTTCAAAAGTGAAAAGAATGCATGGAGATATTCAATGATCGAGGGACAGTTATACCACAAACGTGTAGCTTTGGAGCTATTCTTGCGATGCATATTAGTCGAGGAAGGAAAACAGATATTGGCAGAGGCTTATGAAGGGATATGTGGCAACCATTCTGGAGGGCGCAGTCTCGCGCACAGGATACTTACCCTGGGGTACTTCTGGCCATACATGCAAAAAGATGCTAAAGAATACGCGCAGAAATGTGTGCCATGCCAAGAGCACGCTCCAATTCCTAAAAGGCCCGCCAACGAATTGCATCCAGTTTTTAGTCCATGTCCGTTCGATAAGTGGGAACTAGACATCGTCGGACCACTCCCCCGAGCTCCTGAAAGAGTGAAATATGTACTGGCTGCAACTGATTATTTTACAAAATGGGTTGAGGCAGTGGCATTGGTACATGTTACCAGATACGACGTAAAAAGGTTCATATGGGAGAACGTAGTCTGCAGATTTGGAATCCCACACAAGTTGGTGTCAGACAATGGTAAACAGTTCGATTATGGAGTGATCAAAGAATTTTGTGAGAACCTGAACATTCGCCATAACTTTTCTGCTCCATATTATGCTCAAAAAAATGGGCAGGCAGAAGCAACAAATCGTGTTATTATGGACAATCTCAAGAAAAGGCTAGAAAATGCGAAAGGAAAGTGGACATAGGAGTTCCCTAGAGTCTTATGGTCTTACCGGACAAGCCCAAAAAGATCCACTGGATTCTCCCCATTCAAATTGGCTTATGGAACAGAGGCAATCATACCCACTGAGGTATACCTGAAAACTACCAAGACCCGTGTTGTTGAATCTGGAAACGATGAAGTGGTACTGGATTTAGATAAAGAGCTGCTGGAAGAATAAAGAGAAACAACCTTGCAGCAATTGGTTCGATATCAGCAGGCAATCAAGCTGAGTTACGACCGAAAGGTCAAAGAACGGGCGTTTAAGCCAGGGGAATATGTCTTGAAGAAAACTCGAGCAACCACAATGGAACCAAACTGTGGAAAGCTCGGAGCAAACTGGGAAGGTCCATACATAGTGGACAGGCCAGCATCTCGTGGCTCCTACTACTTAAAGAATTTCAATGGAACTCAAGATTCAAAACCATGGAAAGCATGGAATTCGTTTCACTTGAAATTTTTTATCATTAGCTAAATTTTCATAGGAGTAGTTTCCAGAAAATCCTACTACACTGCACTCTTTTTCCTTTATGTTGGTTTTATCCCATTGGGTTTTCCACGCAAAGGTTTTAACGAGGCAGCTGTTGTTGGGCAGTAGGTACTTATCCTGTTATTTCTATTCAGAAACTTAATTCAACATTATTTTGGTACTCCACACTCTATCAAAATTGTTCGTGTTTAATTATTGCGGATGTTCGAATCCGCAGTCAGTCCTAATCGGCTAAGCAATGCAGTTCGAATTTGCTGTCAACAACATCTCCAACACCTTGAAAATAGGGAAAATGCATAGTTCGAGCATTTTTACCCTATTCCAAACGTACCCCCATCATATGGGACATCAACAAATGTGGCGAACATTTTCTCCTGTCCAGGCATGGGAAAGTGTACACATCTCAATCTGTGTGCATCTTGAATAGTAGGATTGTCCCCATGCGCGAAATCATGATAGCAGAAAAACAAATTTTCATTCCATACGCGAACAAAATGCAGTAAGGAAGTGCACCCTTACGCGATCATTGAGTGGCATGACACTTACATACTGGGGGTAAGTTTTATATCACCTCAATCACTTGGGGGCAAGATATGAAACACCTCAACTCACAAACAAAACAATACCTTGGGGCGAGTCGTCTAACACTCCATAACGCGCTTGGGGGCGAGTTATGCAACACCCCAGAACAATTCGAAGTTTAGTCGTAGACAGAATTTGGAAACCCGGACATCATAACCCATAACAAGTTATGAATTAAGAGGGGGCGATGTTTGTAGCCTAATAATTCATACTAGAAATGGGCTTACTTGGGCCTAATATGATCCTTTTATTAGTCAAAAATAACCAACTAAGCCTCATTAAGACTTGTAGATGGGAAAAACGATTTGTTGGTTTTTAAGGAATTGAGGAGACGACCGTACGGAGGAGACTCCTCGAACCGAGCGAAATGTTAAACCTCACACAGATGCACCGCTGCAAAGGGGGTGCTTTAGATTCGAGAGATAAATCTATAGTACTCCGGCCTAAATCAAGACAATAACTGTTCCATAGTAAATTCGTTCACAAGAGAGGATGGGTTGATCTGTAGGAGGGAAGCTGGGAAATGTGTGGAATCAATGGTAATCAAATATTGTGGGTGTGTGAATTCTGAATATGATAGCTCTGAATGATTGAAATTTCTCAATTGAGAGTAGTTGCTCAATTGATGAGTTGATGATCTCGTGTTGTCGATGAGACGTGAGATTGATGATACTGTTGATGCTGATTCAATCATGATTCAGAGACTTATTTATATTGCTGGAATTGTAGACACCATGATTCCATGAAGTGTGACAGTTGATGGAATCAAGGAGTGGGGAAGTGGAGATCGTGTTTGAAACCAGTTGCTCAACGTGTGGATACTTGGTCGATTTTTCACCCACTACCTCGTGAATTCCTTCAACTGATTGCACGACTTGCTCACATTCCATCGTGTGTTTGAACACACGTGTCGTAGACCGCCAGACCAAAACTCTAAGTGATATCCCCCCAAGTGACACGATTGACGTCTCGTGGTTTGTTAGTCAATTGATGACTTCGTGGTTTGATGGGACGATGAGTCCATGTAGTTTTTGAGTTGAACATGATGTTCTGAAACTCATGAATTGAACATGTCATGAGACAGAGGTATAGTTCTTATGATGAAGTGAGAAAGTATTGCTCATTCGATGGATCGTTGAATATTGATTGTTGAACCAATATTCCTTGGTTTGAGCAAATATTTATCATCTGAGCAAGTGTTGCTCATGTGATGAATTGTTGAATATTTGATCAACTGAGCAAGTGTTGCTCATCTGATGGATTATTGGAAGCGTGACAAAAATATTAATTAAAGTACTGGTTGTTGAACTGAGCATAATTAATAAGATTAATGATCATGAGGTCGTCGTAAAATTATTAAGGTTGGAATCTGGAATGACGATCCTTGGATTCAGAAACCCTAGTTTGATCAATTGATGATCAATTCATGGTTCGTCAGAATTTAAACCATGGGACGAAGGAGGGAGCGACTACATGGGACCGTGGATCAACCATGTAGTGTCCATATGCTCACGTGAGTAAATATAAAGAACTCCTGAAGAGTTGACGATTTGTTGGTGAAAGAATGATCAAATGCTGGTTTAATCATTTATTCGAAAATGCTCGTCTGAGCCTTAGGTGAGAAAACCTAATTAATTATGACGAGGCGAGGGACCGACCATGGAGTCATGAAACCGGACCTGGGTTGTCACGTGACCGCCTGACGATCACTTCATGAAAATCCAAAGTGTGTGGAAGAGTTTTGGACCTAATACGAGGAATTGTGCAAATTAGGTCAAAACTGTGAAAATTGATGAGACCGGCTTCCGTGAGCCAAAGAGCCAATCTTGGTCGGTCAAGATAGCGTTTTCATGTCCCCAAGGTGTTCGCGTCTCAGTCCTGAGAATTTTGACAATTTCTGGCGTGCAATTGAGCATCCATTTGAGAAAATATGCCAAAATTAGGGTTTCGACGAAACTGAGGAAAACACCATGAGATGATGAAAAATAATTATAAAATAAGGAATGAGGAGGCGTGGGGCCGCCGTGGTCAAGGCATGGTCGACTGATCGTGACCACGGTCCCGTGATGCCTTTTCCTTAATTTTATAATATTTTGATGATTTTATGAAAAATTCATGAATTTTGAGAAATTTGATGAATTTAGGGAGTTTCCATGAATTGAAGGAGTTTTCATGAGTTCAAGGGAGCAAAAGATATTAAAATAATAAAACAAGGGCGTGTGCGGCCGTAGAAGGCATGACCGGCCGGCTTGGGCCCGGTCCCACAAGTTTCCCTAATTTTATAATGATTTTATGAAAAATTCATGAATTTTGAGAAATCTGATGAATTTAGGGAGTTTCCATGAACTGAAGGAGTTTTCATGAGTTCAGGGAAGCAAAAAATATTAAAATAATAAAAACAAGGGCGTGCGGGACCGTGGCGGCATGACCGGCCGGCTTGGGCCCGATCCCACGAGTTTTCATAATTTTTAAATATTTTTTAGGTATTTTTGATGATTTGAGGGAATTTTTCCTAATTTGAGAGAAATACCATGAAATCAAGGAATTTGATGAATTCAAGGAAAACTAATAATAAAATAATAAAACAAAGCGGTGTGTGGGACCGTCTAGGACATGGCCGGCCGGCCAAGCCCCGGTCCCACAAGTTTTCATAATTTATTTTATTTTATTATTATTTGATGATTTGTGCAAAATACCATGAAATCAAGGAGTTTTTTCATGAAATTAGAGAAATAATAATAATAATAATAATAATAAAATAATAAGGAACCGTGGGTGTGGGGCCGGTTGGACCAAGGCATGGTCGGTTGGCCAATGGTCACACCCCACACTCCTTTCCTTAATTTTATATTATTTTTTATGGATTTATGAAAGTACCATGAAACCGAGGAGTTTCCTCAAGACGAAGGAGATTTGATAAAATGAGAGAATTTTCATCAAATCATGGAAAATAATAAAAATGCATTAAAAATATAAAACTGACGTGGGATTGACCACGACACGGTCGGTCGGTCGTGTGTCCGTGCTCCCAGCACCCTGTTTAGTATTTTAATTATTTATTATTTTCTTTTCTATTTTGCATAGGTTCATCGTTTCGTTGTATTTTTGAAATACTCGTTCGTGCGGTGACTGTTAGTGTATCATCGTTGAATACACCTTCACCATTTGAATCGGGGCTTACTTAGAGGTAGCTCAGACGCCCGGTTGTTGATTATTTATTACTAATTGTGGAATTCAGTGGAGAATAATTCACAAAACTGAGTAATAATATGTTTATTATTAATTCATATGATCAAATGAGGATTCGACTACGAATTCAGAATAATAAAGTGAGCATTTCTATTCGATGGGATCGTAGATTCGACCATAGAATCTGAGTAATTAAGATTTATCTATTACCATTTATGAGACCAGTTGTGGATTCGATCTTGAAATCGGAGTAATGAGATAATATAGTTATTGCTATTCTATGAGATCAAGTTGTGGATTCAATCATAGAATCAGGACAATTGTTATTGCCATTCCATGGGACCAGTCGTGGATTCGACCATGGAATAGGAGCAATTGTTATTGCCATTGCATGGGACCAGTCGTGGATTCGACCATGAAATAGGAGCAATAATATATTATTCCGGGAATTCAGTAGTGAATGTCACGACATAATTAATCTTAATTAGGAATAATTAACTTTCTGGCTCTATACTAGCAGAGCAAGCTGTCTAGGAGCATTAATTATCCCGATATGAGCTTGTCGGTAAGTCATATCCTTTATATAGTCAGTGTAAACTCGTTGTTTGTTCCTGAAGACGTTATCACTCTATACTAGCAGAGCAAGCTGTCTAGGAGCCGTCCATGTCGTGATACTATATAGAAATAATCACTAAAAGTGTTCAGTGTTCATGAGATATGCCGTTGTCCAGTCGTGAGACTACATATCTACATGTACTCTGAGAGAAAGTACTCTCCGTTCAGAATTCGATGAGAGACCCGTGTCTCAATACTCACGTCTGATTGTTGGATCAGAGCTTCGTATAATTATGAGTTCACGATTTTAGTCCTTGTCGAAAATCCACCATCTACATTAAGTCCCCTGCTTACTGAGGAAAGCTGTGTTCCTCAGTCAGCATTAAATGGTGATTTTCCGGCCATAAATAACAATTCCAGTAATTGAACTTAGTCGTAAGTTGAGACGTTACCGGATTTAGAGAGCATGAGCAAAACACGACTTGATGAAGGCTTCAATCTCATGATTGGAGTGTCGTTTGATGAGCATAAATTGGTGTAGAACCGCTGGTTTGGACGACGAGTCCGTGGTTGGTCAGGATTCGCGGGACGGGCCCATGAAAACAAATCCTTGTTTTATGAATATACGCTCGTTCGTTAGTTTAAGGAACAAACAAAATAGACCTGAGTCTAATGATATAAAATTCGTCTATGAGCTTTCACGAAAACCGGAATTTTATATTTTAAATATGTGAGATTTCACAAAGTGGAATAAACTCTCGTTTCAAAGGTGGATGCTCGTACGAGAGAAATTTTTTTTTTTTGATAGACGTGCGTCTGTTAGTAATAAAATTTTGTTTATGAGCCTTCATGAAAATTTTTATCTTCGAGCTTTCGGAAATCTTTGAAAATATATTCTCGCTTCAAAGACAGATGCTCGTGCGAGGGAGCAAAAATATATAGATATATTTTTCAAATTTACGTGAGTTTCACGTTAAAATATATTTTTTAAAATCAATGTTTTGATTTTGAACAATTGTTGAAAGTAGACAACCATACATGCTGAAAGAATGTCTATATGTGAGTTTTCACAATCGTAGAATGGACGTCTGTCCAGATTTTGAGAAACCAGTGAATGTTCACATTGTAAAATTTACGTGGGTTGTTCACGGGTTTGTGAAAATCATGTCAAAATTTTGCTCGTCTTAGCAGGTTTGAAGGAACGAGCAATATTTGAAGTATTAACTCATGTACTATTAGTGGAATCGTAAACAGGTAAGAGTTGAAAGTTACCATTTTTGCAGACGCTGATGTGAGCATCTTTATTCCATGATTCGTTGTTTTGCGAATATAAATGATGCGCTGAATGTTATGCATCTGTCACAGCCACTTTGCAAGAATGACTGACTCCCATGATGACACTTTCAAAGACGATGTTTCCAGGGATGACATCTCCGCGGGTGTAACTTCAAGAAATGGTACTTCTGGGACCTCTGAGTGATGGTGAGAGATCCTTCATACTGAGTTGTACTCCTGGTTATTTCATCAACTATACCACAGGATGATCATGTAGTGAGGTTTCAGATCAATGTAGACTCCTCGGAAATGGAAGAAAGTCTTCGGGGCGGAGCACCCAGAAGTAAGGACTACAGGATGTTAGCAAATGACGTGCAGTCCCCAGCCGTTTCTTTGGTGAGTTGTTAGCGCTCCTTGTGTCATGACTTTTTCCTGCCCGTGCAATTAGGATCACGAGACCAAGGTTTTGTTATTTCTTTTCAGACCTTTTCTCCATCGATTGACGGTCTTCAACTTGTTCCCAGGCGAACAATTCAGGAATCCAGTACTGATGAAGAAGTCGATGTAAATATCTCTTTCGTGCAGGTGATCGCGGCATCTCCTTGAATGAAATAATAATAATTTTGTTGATGAATCCAGGAAGAAATCATTGTAGATAAGAATCATGTTGATGAAGCGCACTCTTCTTTGGGAGATGGGAATATGGAGAATTCCCGAAATCCCGAACCGAATGGAGATAGCGGTGTTGTCAACGGAGATTCTGGCATCGTCGAGCCTTCAAATGATTTAGAGACTCCCTTAGTAAGTATATCTCCTGTAATTTCTTCAAAGAAGTATGATATCGCTGATTCGAATGAATGAAAATCCATGTGAATTTATGGATAACTTTGCCGAAATACGTCACCGGAAAATTTCAGACTTCAGATTTTACTAGAAACGCTGTAGAATCTTCGTCCGAAGTCGGATTTTCGCGGTTTGCATATATCTTCAAGCCCAGGAAATTTCCAAGCTTTAGAAGAACTTTTGAAGTTTGAGCATGTTTAGGGCCTGAAAAAGGCGAAATAGTGAACTTCCAGGAGACCTTCAGAACTTTTTCAGATGGCATGTTGCTCCATGTTTTAGCCACATCTCTTTGCTCGTTCATCGGATTGTCATGAAATTTTGAGACGTTGTAGAGGACATCCATACGAAGAGAATGGTATATAACCCATCTTCAGATTCCTCGTAGATTGCTCCCAGTTGTCTTTTAGTACAGGAGAGTACAGTTTCTTCAGACGAGGTTACCGTAAAACGTATTTTCATGACTTTCATGCTATTTGCTCGTGCCTTGAGTGTATAATGATTAATCTTGATAATGTTGGATTGCTTGTATGATGTATTTTATGATCTCATTTGGTTTCAAGCTTAAATGACTCTAATCCTCATGTAATCTTCGTATTAGGTGCCAAATACCGAAGTTGAGGATATTGAAACCAATGAGGATAACTCAAACTGCCCTGGAGTTATTGATGAAGAGACAACCATCTCTGCACTTCAAGGCCATGAGAAGGTTGTCATTGAAGTCTTGGAAACTCAGATTGTTGCTGCTTCAGTGATAGAAGAAACCGAAACACCAGTAGAGAATACTGAAGAAACTGTTGCCCTGGAGGCTGCTCCAGTAATTGAGAACCGTATAGTGGTGCATGAATATCCAAGTGCAGGAGTTTCTTTTGATCCTCCGTTCGATGCTTCACTCCCGTATCATGAACTAGTTGGCGGATTCAGCGTTCCCATTGGATATGCAGGCTTGTACGAGAAACCGTGGAAGATGTATGGGCACATCGTCGTTACCAAGGATCCGGAGCATAGTTATTTCTTGACGAGGCAAGTAGAAGCCATATTGCGTGTTATAAATGATATCCGCATCACAACTGGAAATACTGTCACCCGGGATGTACTCTTTGATTGGGAGTACAACTTGAAGAAAGCTGAAGAACTTGGCTTCAATCTGAAGTGGCTTCGTCAAAAGATTGATGCTATAAGGAAAGCGGTGGAAGGTGACACTTCTTTCACCACCAGTGATGCCGTGTTGAAGAAGATGGATGAAGAAAAGCAGAAATCTTATTTTGCTGACTTTCTTTAGTTTTCTTTCCATGATATCTTGAACCTTGGACTTCTGAGAGATGTGAGGTTTTATTCTGGTCTTGATTTCTTGATCGGTTTTGGATTGTGAAATCGATCGTCTTGACAAGTGGACCGTCAGTCCCCAGTATTTTGTTAAGTCTCTCCCTTTCGTTTTCCCTTCTTCTGGTGAGACCTAGATAGAGGACCCAGGTAGAAAAATTGATGTAAAGACCTAGGTGGTCGAAGTTGGAGGTACCTTGATGAAGGATTTAGCGGAAGGACCTGGTGGACACCGATCGACTGTGGAAGTTATGAATCCCGTCTAAAAATTGTTGTTTGCATGTTGTACGCTCAGGAAGCTGTAGGAACCTCATACGACGTCGGAATCTGACGATTGACCCCAACTTTCGAAGCTAAGAGACGGAGGAATCATATGCAACCAGAATGCTTAAGTTTGGAGATGTCTAGGGCAATCAATAAAGTATGCACTTTCATAACTTGTAATCCCGTGCAAATTTTCAGATTTCATAGACCTGACAGTAAATGCGTATCTTTCAGCTCGTATGTCCGATTGATGCGCCCTTTTGGTATGTTGTAGAAGAGACATAGACGAACATCTTTTTGAGGAAGCATTGTCCCATTCCCACCCATTAGTACGTTTTTGCAAACCCATGGCCTGGAGTGTGTTGTATCTCATTTATAGAGGTGATGAGAACATCTTGTAGAAGACTTTGGATTATGCCCACCAGTCGTGCCAGCTTTGGGAAGACTTTCATGTGAGCATGTTATCAGGTCCGCACATCTTGATATGAATCATTGGTCTTAGAGAAGTCCGCTTCATGTGTAACACTTCAGAGAATGATTAGTTGATGAAGCCCTGAGGATGTTGCTCCTGAGACCGTTGTTGGTGCTGAAACCATGAATGATTACGCTCCAGAGATCCTTGTCGATGCTGAGATCATGGATGGTGTTCCTCTAGAGATTATTGTTGATGCTGATACCATGGTTGAAGTTGCTCCAAAGACCGAAAATAGAACCATGATTATAGATATAAACTTTGCTCCTTCATCCAGTGAGCCTTTTACATTCATGAACTAGTTGATGAGTTGAGCGTCCGTAAGATGAAGGTGTACTGAGAGTTCAACCTGAATGCTCCTGAAAGCATAACTTTACCACGATCTGGCTTTGTCAGTGAGTCAACATTGTTGCGGTAGATAGCATCAGCAGTTTTCATACTGGATGTGATTGGTGAAGAGAGAAAGTTCCTCAATCATGCAGGGGCTTGTGATGTAGAGAAAACCCGTTGATGAAGTTTCACGGAATCACCTCAGGTTGCCCAGTATATATTGAAGGAGTTAGTGCCATCCATGTATGAATGATGTTGCATATGCTTCAGAAGTCTTATCATGGGATAATGAAGACTTATTGTTTAGTTACACTTTGATCGTGCTGGTGTTGAATCAATGTGTCATCATCGAGATATTTGTGCTGAAGTGTACTCTTTGATTGGGAGTACAATTTGATAGCTTTTTTAGATGCTTGAGTGTTGAAGCGTATATTCCTTAAGCATCGAATATCTTAGGGGTTTGATCGTCTCGGCCCTGGAGTATCTTCTGTTGATTCAGCATCCCTTTCGTTGCAGTAGTGGGATTCGACACTTGTGCAGACATTAGAGCTTTCTGATTTTGTGGAACACATGGACTAGCAGGAGAAACGCCCAAAGTGTTCTTTGCCATGTTTGGACATCATCTCGGTAATGAATGTTTCAGTGCTTGATTCGGAGGAGCGTCAGATTCAACCACTTGGTAAAATACTAATGTGGTGAAGCTACCATTCATAACGTCTTGCAGAGTTGCTAGCAGAATTGAGTCCCCATGCTAGGATAGCATGTGAGGAAATAAATGACATAGACATGGGATGAGACTTGCCTGAGTGCGGAACCTCTTAATGGATGTATATGCATCTTTTGCAGGTTCTTTCTTCTTCAACCTCGTCAAAGTTTGAAATTCCTCCAAGTACTCTGATGATGGAATGTCCGTCAAATCTTCTGGATCAGAACTTTCTTCGTTGGAGAGACGTGTAACCAAAGGCGCTCTGTAAGTACCCATATTTTCAGCGTGGATCCACGCTCGTCTGAAGGACATGTCATATCCTGGATCTTCCTGATTATGTGAAACTTGGTTTCTGTCCAGTGTTGAACTTATGTTCACTTTGAGAGTGATGTAGCCATAAGTATTCCGACCGCTCCTTCAAGGTCTCTGATTGAGATGGGAGCATGAGTAGCTTCTTGTCGACTGATACCTGCGGATCTGAGGTTTTCAGTGGAATGATGTTGATGGCGGTGCCGGCATCGATCAACGTTCTTCCAAATTCATTTCTTCGACTGTGGTAAGCAGTCCCCAGTCGTACATCTCTTGGTTTGTGGCTGGAGGCTCAAGAAGTATTTCCGGAATGGACTTCTTGACACGATGTGGTTCAGTGCTGTGAACATGTCTCTCTTTTGTGCCTTCGACAGATAGATCAATTCACGTTCGACCAAGGATTGAACTGCCTCTTTGATAGGTTGTTCAGAGAGTGTAAAGGTTATGATTGGGAGGGGATTCTTGTGTACTCCTCTAGTGCCCAGTTGAAGCTATTGTGGATCAACCTTCTCTTTGGTGACGTGCTTCAAAATATTGCAATTACTTGTCTATGAAGGTGACAGTACCTTGGATTCTTCATGTTGGCTCTCTATGATGAGCAACAGTTTGATTGCACCGTCTTGAACCCAGACTTCCAGCAACTCAATCACTCCTTCATGAGAAGTTTAGTCTGTCCGATCATTTTCCCGTTCGTTGATGCCAGGTCGAGGTTTGTGCAAGATTGGTTATCTTTCCGTGATGCTTTTGTAGGAAGAGGTGTTGGATGTCGCATGTTTGAGCAGGGCTTTCCTTTTTCTTCCTTGAGCAACAACGTTCATGGAAGGTTGGACATCAAACTGTTTGTTGATCAGGCGTCGGCTGCTTCGAGGTTCCTCGACCTTGTAGACTTTGCTCAGTAAAGCAGGTGTAGTAGTCGCTGATCGTTTTGGCTGCTTCATGAAGTTCTGAGAAAGTGTGGAACCGGAGGTTTTCTAGCAAGGCTCTGTAGATCGGGATCATTTTGTTGATGCACAAGTCTACAAGTTGTTGCTATGTGACGTTTGGGTCGTGGCAGTCCAAGGCTTGAATTCTGAACCTTTTCACATAATCATCAGGATGTTCGCTGCTCCTTCGAAACATCCTTCCTAGATCAGAAAGAGTGACTTTCTCTGGCACGAAGAAGTATTTTCTGTAGAAAGCATTAATCATCTCTCCCCAATCGGTGATACTTCACGATGCGATGTTGTTGTACCAGGTGTATGCCCTGCCTTTCAAGGATTTTGAAAATTTCTCCAGACGGACGACATGGTTGTGCTCGTGTTCGCCCAATAATTCCAGAAATCGAGAAATATGTTTTTGAGTATTGCATGTTCCATCATAAAGAATGAATGTTGGAGCGGTATAACCTTTTGAAAGAGGAATCCTCTGTATGGCAGTATGGAGGTTGGTGACGATGGACGGATGATGTCTTGTCTTTTCATCGATCCTCAAAAAAGCACTCCATATCTTCACGAGTGATGAAACTTGCAGGTTCCGTTGCTGGAGAGTCATCTGCAACTTTGCGGAATTCTTCATCATGTACAACATGTATTGGAGAGATTTCAGGATCAGCGGTTGAAGATGTTTCTTTAGCTTTTCCTTTCTCGCGCTGAGGCTGAGTTCGTTCAGACGCAAGCTTGTCTGTGATAGTTTTAATATAAACACACAACTGCTTCTGTGTTGCAGCCACGTCAGTCTGAACCTTCCTGAGATCAACTATGGTAGGCTGATTTCCCCTGGTTTCTTCAGGAGACCGACCGAAGAGTGGATTGTTGATGGCGCCAGTGCCGTCACTTGCAGGGGTGATCATTGGAGTACCAGTACTTGGACGAGTAGTAGTAACATGTGGCATGACATTGCTGGCTGGAGGAGTGGTATTAGCGGTACCACTGAAGCCTGCAATGTTGAGAGGAGTAGTACTTGCGATTGCAGTATCACTAGAAATTGCAATGTGAGAGTCGGGTGTTGAACCCTTGGTAACTGAACCGTACCTAAGATCAACCATGTTTGTGAGATTGCAACCGAGAGAATGATCTCCCACTGTGGTCGCCAATCTGTAGATGGGGAAAAACGATTTGCTGGTTTTTAAGGAATTGAGGAGACGATCGTACGGAGGAGACTCCTCGAACCGAGCAAAATGTTAAACCTCACACAGATGCACCGCTGCAAAGGGGGTGCTTTAGATTCGAGAGATCAATCTGTAGTACTCCGGCCTAAATCAAGACAATGACCGTTCCAGAGTAAATTCAGTCACAAGAGAGGATGGGTTGATCTGTAGGAGGGAAGCTGTGAAATGTATGGAATCAATGGTAATCAAAGATTGTGGGTGTGTGAATTCTGAATACGATAAGCTCTGAATGATTGAAATTTCTCAATTGAGAGTAGTTTCTCAATTGATGAGTTGATGATCTCGTGTTGTCGATGAGACATGAGATTGATGATACTGTTGATGTTGATTCAATCATGATTCAGAGACTTATTTATATTGATGGAATTATAGACACCATGATTCCATGAAGTGTGACAGTTGATGGAATCAAGGAGTGGGGAAGTGGAGATCGTTTGAAACCAGTTGCTCAACGTGTGGAGACTTGGTCGATTTTCCACCCACTACCTCGTGAATTGCTTCAACTGATTGCACGACTTGCTCACATTCCATCGTGTGTTTGAATACACGTGCCGTAGACCGCCAGGCCAAAACCCTAAGTGATATCCCCCCAAGCGACACGATAGACGTCTCGTGGTTTGTTAGTCAATTGATGACTTCGTGGTTTGATGGGACGATGAGTCCATGTAGTTGTTGAGTTGAACATGATGTTCTGAAACTCATGAATTGAATATGTCATGAGACAGAGGTATAGTTCTTATGATGAAGTGAGCAAGTATTTCTCATTCGATGGATCGTTGAATATTGATTGTTGAACCAATATTCCTTGGTTTGAGCAAATATTTATCATCTGAGAAAGTGTTGCTCATGTGATGAATTGTTGAATATATTTGATCGTCTGAGCAAGTGTTGCTCATCTGATGGTTTATTGGCAGCGTGACCAAAATATTAATGAAAGTACTGGTTGTTGAACCGAGAATAATTAATAAGATTAATGATCATGAGTCGTCGTAAAATTATTAAGGTTGGAATCTGGAATGATGATCCTTGGATTCAGAAACCCTAGTTTGATCAATTGATGATCAATTCATGGTTCGTCAGAATTTTAACCGTGGAACGAAGGAGGGAGCGACTACATGGGATCGTGGATCAACCATGTAGTGTCCATATGTTCACGTGAGCAAATATAAAGAACTCCTGAAGAGTTGACGATTTGTTGGTGAAAGAATGATCAAATGCTGGTTTAATCATTTATTCGAAAATGCTCGCCTGAGCCTTAGGTGAAAAAACCTAATTAATTATGACGAGGCGAGGGACCGACCATGGAGTCATGAAACCGGCCCTGGGTTGTCACGTGACCGCCTGACGATCACTTCATGAAAATCCAAAGTGTTTGGAAGAGTTTTGGACCTAATACGAGCAATTGTGCAAATTAGGTCAAAACTGTGAAAATTGATGGAACCGGCTTCCGTGAGCCAAAGAGCCAATCTTGGTTGGTCAAGATAGCGTGCTCATGTCCCCAAGGTGTCCGAGTCTCAGTCGTGAGAATTTTGATAATTTCTGGCGTGCAATTGAGCATCCATTCGAGAAAATATGCCAAAATTAGGGTTTCAACGAAACTGAGGAAAACACCATGAGATGATGAAAAATAATTATAAAATAAGGAATAAGGAGGCGTGGGACCGCCGTGGTCAAGGAATGGTCGGCCGGTCATGACCACGGTCCCGTGGTGCCTTTTCCTTAATTTTATAATATTTTGATGATTTTATGAAAAATTCATGAATTTTGAGAAATTTGATGAATTTAGGGAGTTTCCATGAATTGAAGGAGTTTTCATGAGTTCAAGGAAGCAAAAGATATTAAAATAATAAAACAAGGGCGTGTGGGGCCGTAGAAGGCATGACCGACCGGCTTGGGCCCGGTCCCACAAGTTTCCCTAATTTTACAATGATTTTATGAAAAATTCATGAATTTTGAGAAATTTGATGAATTTTGAGAAATTTGATGAATTTAGGGAGTTTCCATGAACTGAAGGAGTTTTCATGAGTTCAGGGAAGCAAAAAATATTAAAATAATAAAAATAAGGGCGTGCGGGACCGTGGCGGCATGACCGGCCGGCTTGGGCCCAGTCCCACGAGTTTTCATAATTTTTAAATATTTTTTAGGTATTTTTGATGATTTGAGGGAATTTTTCCTAATTTGAGAGAAATACCATGAAATCAAGGAATTTGATGAATTCAAGGAAAACTAATAATAAAATAATAAAACAAAGGGGCGTGTGGGACCGGCTAGGGCATGGCCGGCCGGCCAAGGCCCGGTCCCACAAGTTTTCATAATTTATTTTATTTTATTATTATTTGATGATTTGTGCAAAATACCATGAAATCAAGGAGTTTTTTCATGAAATTAGAGAAATAATAATAATAATAAAATAATAAGGAACCGTGGGTGTGGGGCCGGTTGGGACCAAGGCATGGCCGGTTGGCCAATGGTCATGCCCCACACTCCTTTCCTTAATTTTATATTATTTTTTATGGATTTATGGAAGTACCATGAAATCGAGGAGTTTCCTCAAGACGAAGGAGATTTGATAAAATGAGAGAATTTTCATCAAATCATGGAAAATAATAAAAATGCATTAAAAATATAAAACTGGCGTGGGATTGACCACGACACGGTCGGTCGGTCGTGTGTCCGTGCTCTCAGCACCCTGGTCAATATTTTAATTATTTATTATTTTCTTTTCTATTTTGCATAGGTTCATCGTTTCGTTGTATTTTTGAAATACTCGTTCGTGCGGTGACTCTTAGTGTATCATCGTTGAATACACCTTCACCATTTGAATCGGGGCTTACTTAGAGGTAGCTCAGACGCCCGGTTGTTAATTATTTATTACTAATTGTGGAATTCAGTGGAGAATAATTCACAAAACTGAGTAATAAGATGTTTATTATTAATTCATAGGATCAACTGAGGATTCGACTACGAATTCAGAATAATAAAGTGAGCATTACCATTCGATGGGATCGTAGATTCGACCATAGAATCGGAGTAATTAAGATTTATCTATTACCAATTATGAGACCAGTTGTGGATTCGATCATGAAATCGGAGTAATGAGATAATATAGTTATTGCTATTCTATGAGATCAAGCTGTGGATTCGATCATAGAATCAGAACAATTGTTATTGCCATTCCATGGGATCAGTCGTGGATTCGACCATGGAATAGGAGCAATAATATATTATTCTGGGAATTCAGTAGTGAATGTCACGACAGAATTAATCTTAATTAGGAATAATTAACTTTGTGCCTCTATACTAGCAGAGCAAGCTGTCTAGGAGCATTAATCATCCCGATATGAGCTTGTCGGTAAGTCATATCCTTTATATAGTCAGGGTAAACTCGTTGTTTGTTCCTGAAGACGTTATCGCTCTATACTAGCTGAGCAAGCTGTCTAGGAGCCGTCCATCTCGTGATACTATATAGAAATAATCACTGAAAGTGTTCAGTGTTCATGAGATATGTCATTGTCCATTCGTGAGACTACATATCTACATGTACTCTGAGAGAAAGTACTCTCCGTTTAGAATTCGATGAGAGACCCGTGTCTCAATACTCACGTCTGATTGCTGGATCAGAGCTTCGTATAATTATTAGTTCACGATTTTAGCCCTTGTCGAAAATCCACCATATACAAGACTATACATGGAATCCCATGAGGAAGGGTCCAAGTCAAGAGATAGAAGTCACACGTCAGTACTGTCGCGTCAACATGCATCTCCAACCAGCGTCTACCACGTCAGAAGTCAGCTGGACAGTGACGTCATGGTGACGTCAGCTAACTTAACGCCGTCACGGCCGTTATGACGCCGTTAAGACAACATCCAATCGCGTTGTACGTAGGCGACGACGTTATGACGCCGTTAGCAGCAACGTCAAAAGGTCAGTGACGTCATCGATGACGCCAGCATAATGACGCAAGCGTAACGTCATCCGACGGTCGTCTTCTCGGGCGCCATTCTTCTTCTCCGGCGACGATGCAACCAGTCCGACGGCCATAGCCAGCGACCTACCCCGGCGGCCGAACTGAACCCCTACCGGTGGCAGCAGTGGTACTTCTGTACTTCATGTGTTGTTTATTTCCATAGTCTCTGGATTTATCCACCCCACTCGTTTGTTCTGCAGGATGTTTTCACCCAGCCGAGCCAAGCCGAGTCGGCTCAGCCGAGTGAGTTGCTAGTCGAGCCAAGCTAATGGCTCACCGGATTTTTCCTCCCCACGCTGTTAGCCTTGCAGATTTATACCCCCACTGTGGGCTTAGGCAAACTATTCTTCTTGGGCTTGGAATTTGTAATCATTTGTTTGGGCCAACCCTTTGCACCATTTTGCTTAGCTAATTCCATAACCCTAGAGGAAGATTCTGGAAATGTCTAAAAGGTTTGTTGACCAATTCATTTCCAGGAGGCATGCAGGGAATATTAATACAGGGAGGCATGCAGGGCAGATTAATGCCAGGAGGCATGCAGAGCATATTAATGCCAGGAGGCATGCAGGTCAATTGAAGACGATTCATGCCTACCTCGAAATTAGAGGAAGACCCTAATTCGCAACATATAAATACAGGGGTTCACAACCCAAACATGTAAGCAATCTTCTCTAGTAAAAACACCTGTGAAAACTCTAGATAACTTAAGCATCAGAGGTTTTTTTTGCAGGGACCCCCCCTCCCCCCCCCAAAAAAAAAAAATCTGTTCACGCGAAGAGAAAGGCAGCATTTCGATCATCAATTCAATCACCATCAGATTCGTGTTTGAGGTAGAAATATTTTAAATCTAAACAATTATGTAAGGGGAAGTAGTTTTCACTGTAAGATGGAAGTATTGACCAAGGGGTAGTGATACATATCACCGTAGTATTTTTTAAAAGTTATGATACAAATGGACTTTGATTTTATATAATAATACTATGACATTTTATAATAATGATTGAGAACATCTGTTTTCTTATTGTTATGGATACGGATCTCCAACAACAATGACGCTGAGTACACGTTCAGAATCGCTAGGGTACTTGGACTAATGAAGAACTCAAGGAAAGTTGAAGAGCCAAGGAAATCAAGCATGATGTATGAGAATCTACAAAGTTTATTTATTTTGTAATCCACATGTATTGACAGTTTTTTCACTAAAATTTACAAAGGGGGAGATTGTTAGAGCAGTGCTCGGTCGAACTCGCAAGCATTGCTATCTCAAGCTTGTTTGTCAAGTTTAGTTGATCAAAACTATAGACTTGATTTCTAGTTTACTTATAGCCATGTATCGGATTATGATAAAATGTGTAGTTGAGATTTAGACTTCACGGCGTTCACCAATTGAAGAAGAAGATCTATTGAGGAGCTTGGAGGAACTTCATCAACAAAAGGTATGTGAAGCCTAAAACTTATCTATCACTCAGAAGTCTATTCTATTTTATTCTATTCTATCTTATAATGAGACTAAGTCGTATAGCTATATAGACTTTTACATTATACACATTCGATATTTCGAGCCGAGTTTATCTCGGTTATCTATTTCTCGAAATACGTGTTGGAAGCTTTTTGCTTTAGCTATGTTCATCGTATTCTTGACGAGTTTAGTTGGAAACAATTTATTTGTTGGAAACTAAATATTATGTCAAAATATGATCATGTGAAAATTACCTAGAACATCTTATATGATTTGTGTAAGACATTCATTTGATGTTAGCTCGGGAAGTCTTGTATTGATCATTCGATCACTTGAAATTACTTGAAGCTAATGGTATGTGTGAGATTACCATTGTCGTCTTTCAAGGATGTTTCAATGACTGAAATGAGAGTTTAGAACGACTACCCATGTTTGGATACAACACGGTATGCATACCTAGTATGTGAACTGTATTGGGATGATTCAGGTCCAGAACTCTTGTTTGCGTACCTAGTATGCAAACGATTTACCTGAGAAGGTCCAAAACTCTTGTTTGCGTACCTAGTATGCGAATGGGTTTACCTGAGTTGGGTCCGGAATGCTTGTTCTCGAACCGGGTTTGCGAACATCTTGACTAGGCCAAGGTCCGGAGCTGCTGTTCGTGTACCCAGTTTGCGAACGCAATGGTGAAGTTCTAAAATCGGCAGTGTATGATTCTCATACTCATGAACTAAAACATTTATGATTTAAGGAATTAAAACTAACTTTGCAAACCGTGGATTAATGTTCATGAATTGATTCTTGTGTAAGTACTTTGTATAATCACAAATCAAACTTTTTTTGTTTCAATTTGTTCATGAATATTTCTATGAGATAGTGAACAATTGAACAAATCTATTTGAAACACAATTAGATTCATTTGATTATCTATCATGATTGATTGATCATCATATTTTATCTAGAAGTGTTAGATGAATACGACTAAGTCAAAAGTTTTCATATGGCTAACTTCGGTTAACTGTTATTGAGCCAACCCAATATGCGCGTTTAGGTACGGTTACCCATATCTAAATATAAGTAAATTTCATTTGTGTGTAACAAGCTAAGACCATTTAACAGTGGAGATTAATTGCTTAATTTTTAAGCAGACTTAGCTTGAATCTTAAACCAGGAGTTCATCTAACGGTGAATATTGAATGCTTTGTTACTAAGCTATCTTAGCTTTGATTGTAAGCAACCCTGATTTGAAAGACTATATAAGGGAGAACTCTAGCAACTGGAAAACCTAATCCCGGCACTTTCTTGTGTCCTAGTTGCAAACTAGAGTCGATTCTACTTTAACCTAGGTTTTCCAAAACCATGATTAGGTTAACGACTTGAAGACTTCATTTGGGATTCGTGAAGCCATATCCAACTATTTTCTATGTAGTTGCGTATTCTGATCTTACTTGTTCTATCTTGTTGAGTTTTATATTCTCTAAGATTTACTCGAGATTTATCTCCGATAGGTAAAATATAAAAAGTAATCACAACAGTTCTTCATCTCAGACTCATGTAATTCCACAATAAATTCTTTTGTTTATCGGTTAGGTTATTGTGAGGTGATTAATATTTCTAGGCTGCTCTTCGGGAGTATAAGACCGGATTATTAGTTGGTTCCTGTTCACTTTGGTCTTTGTATCAAACGACGGAACAAAATATAATAAAGAATAAACATATTTGTGGGAGACTTGTTTATAAGTCTTCGACTTTGGGTCGTAGCAACTCTTAGTGTGGGTAAGATCATCTAAGGGAATCAAGTGCGCAGAATCCTGCGTGGTTCTAGAGGCGTAAGGAACACGACTGTACCTTAATCGATGTGAGACTTGGTTAGGGCTCAACTACATTCCAGTCTGAAGTTAACTTGTAGTAGGCTAGAGTCTGTAATTGCATAATACAGTGTGGTGTTCAAATCTGGACTAGGTCCCGGGTGTTTTCTGCATTTGCGGTTTCCCCGTTAACAAAATTTCTGGTGTTTGTGTTATTTCTTTTCTGGATTATATTTGTTTATATAATTGAAATATCACAGGTTGTGCGTAGTTCAATCAGTTGAAAAATCCGATCACAGGTTGTGCATAGTTCAATCACTTTCATCGTTCCTTGATGTCCTTGACTTCGAAATCTCTCCATTCTTGAAGTATTTCCTCGTTTCCGGATCCAAATTTTCCACATAAGGATGAGACCACTCTTGATACCATTCCATGCAATTCTCATCCGCATCGGAAGTGCCATGGGAAGCTTCAGGCCCTCTTCTACTCATTTGTTCACTACTTCGGAGCGAGCATTCCAATGATCGATCGATGATGCTGGTTCATAAGTCAATTTGACATATTTGTCCTTAAATTGGGAGTTGGTTACACACATTTTAAAACGAGAGCCTTCGGGTACTCTTTTCTGGACAATACCAATTTGACGGAGCGTTCTACGAGGATCTAAAATGACGAACCCACTTAGATGAAACAAAGGTCCAACATAGGTCACCACATCAGAAAATACTCTATCACCAACTTCATCTTCTCCATCCTCATCAAGTATCAAATATGGATCAAAAACCACATCATCGATTGTCAAAGCATCCAGCGTTTTCTTCATGTCGACCATTTCCGTCTCTTTAGCCTTGTTTTGGGTCCCTCGAAAGGGGTATCTTCCTCCTGTAGGTTTCTCTAGAGCCCACTTTTTTATCCCGAGAAGGCCTCAAGTAGTTAAAATGGTCGTAAGCCCATAACTACGGAAAAAAAAAGAATTATAAATAAGATATTACACACAAACCAATAGAAAAGTAAAAAAAATAAAAAAAATTGTTATACTGAAACTAAAAGATACCTGGATAAGAGCAACACATCCCACAATTTGTGTTTCGTTCCACCTAGAAGCTTTGCAAAGATTTTCCATCATACTAGAAAGGAGGGTGTTTCCCCACGAGCACCTAGGTACCTCATTTGTTTCCGGATCGAGTATGAGAGACTTTAACCACTTAAAATAACAAGCATTCACCTTATTTCCCGAGAAATGGGGAAAAGATACGGTGCCAAGAGAGTGCAACAAGTAAGCTATAGATGTATGTCTATCTCTTGCTCCATCCATCACCACGTGTCCACTAGAAACTTTGGGGCCAGAATCCTCAAACTTCTCCCTTAGACGAACCATGTTAATATTCCTTGCCATCTTAACCGATTCTTGACGTTCACCCACTACTTTGTATTCCCTTTTATCTCTTGGCAAGGCTCTGTCACCTATCTCAAACTCTTCTTCCGCTTCAAGTTTGCCCCACCAAAGACACTCTTTCGCCAAGACATAAAACTCTTCAAAAGGAATAAAATTGTTGAAACCCTCAAACACAGCTTTTTCCTTCCAAAGCAAGACCGATAATTTTCTTTGCATCATCTGGAGTGATAGTCATCTCGCCGAACGGGAGTACAAAAGTCATGGTTTCAGCCCAGATTCTTTCTCTAAACCCACAAACAATACAACATTGTAGGCATTCTGCAAAGCCTCGATTCTATACCATAACCCCAAAGCTTTTACCAAGGATACCATAGCTGGATGCTCTCTATTCAACGACCATAACGTTCATTGTTGGTGCTTTAGTTTAGAGACCGTTTTATCGGAAACTACAACCAATAAAAAAATTGGGTTGCTACAATTAACAATCCATAATAAAAATTAAAATAACAAACATTAAATTTGATTTATTACCTTTACGGGACAAACCCTAGCAGTTCATGATGACTGGTAACCAAACAAGACGAATCGATCTTTTGGCTCACCCCAAGGTTTCCCATTCTTTTTGGGAGGTAAAAGCTGCATAGCATCAATGATTTGTCTTGTTGAGTCTTTTGGTGGATACTTCTTTTTCTCCTTCTTCTCCTCATTTATCACGCTTTTACCTTTATCAATAGCAACAACAACACTTGTTTCGGCCAAGTTTTCTTCTTCAATCTTTAAATTTGGTTGTTCAACAACCACATTTGCACTTACTCCACCTTTACTTCCTTTACGAGTGGCAACTCCACCAATTTACTCCATCCGTGGAAACTCCACCTCCACTTCCTCCATCAGTAGCAACTCCACCTTCATTTCCTCAATCAGTGGCAACTCCACATTCATTTCCTCCACATTTAATTCCTCCACCTTACATTCCTCCACCTTCATTTCCTCCACCAGTGACAGCTCTATGTGCATTCCTTGCATTTGTACCAATGGTTTTGTGTGACGAGGTTGCGGAATTGGGATATTACAAGGTGTTACTTCTTGTGATCTTTTCTTCCTCCTTTCACTTCCTCTGTTCAAAGTTGATTGCATATCAATACAAACAAAGACCTAAGAACCAAAAGCAAGTAAATACGGTTGGGAAATCTAGACATAACCAAGCTGTGACAAAAAAAGGAGGCTAGGAAAAATTGACAATCCTTGACGCAACCCAGTTTACGGATGGGAACTTTAGTAATCGACCAAGACGTAACACCAATAACGTCTAGGAAATAAAATTTGCGGCTTGGTTTCTCAAATTACGGATATGATAGGAAAATCCAAGCCGTAAATGCTACCACTGGATTAATTTTCAACACAACGGAAGATACGTCTAGGAATAACCTAGTCGTGACAACTACGGATGAGACTTTGAGTAATCGACCAAGCAACGACTAGGAAATTACATTTTATGGCTAGGAAATAAAATTAAGGATAGGAATAACCTAGAGGTAAACACTATTGTTGAATTAAATTTCGAACACAAAAGAAGATACATCTAGGAATAACCTAGCCGTAAACAAATTTTTGCAGTTAGGATTTCTCAATTTTCATCTGTATAGCCCACGTTACGGCTGGGAGTTCTTGTTTTCCCAGCCGTAAACAGTTCCAGAAACTGTTTTTTCAAAACCAACTGAATAATCATTCAAACGCTTAAATAAAGAGTGGGTTTCTCAATTCATACTTTATTGAAGCCATATCAGGAATCTCGTCGGCTGGTTCATCTCCTTCATTCACTTCTTCTTGATTTTCAGTTTTATCTTCACTTTCAGATTTTGATTTATCCAGTTCAGGATGAGGTTGTTTCGACGATCCTTCCTTTTCCATTATCTTCGCCATGGTTTTATACAATGAATTGGGATGATTTTTTTTTTGAATCGACAATTAATCGTCTCAAACGAAGAAGAGAAGAAGAAGAAGACAAAAAAAAAGAAGAAAAGAAAAGAAATCGAAGGTTTCTTTTGGTTTAATGATTTTCAGTTTTTTCCTATTAGATTAATTAGTTAATTGAAGATAAAAGGGTAATAAGTTAAGTTTATTGAGGGTATTTTTAAACTTTTACATAGGTTAGGACCCCCTGTATCCACATCTTGGTTATAACTATCATATTAAGTCCCCTAAAACCAATCTTGTTGCAGCCCCAATAACAAGATTCTATTTATGTAATTGGTTTCAGGAAGGAGGAAGTCGGGGGTCTACTGCCACCGTAAGGATTTATATTAAAAATGTGGTTATTCGCATAGTTGGTTAGGTTTGGTAGATTTAACAATGGAGCCAGTATGACTGGCTGGGTTGGGGTAGGGGTTTAGATCCGACTTATATAAAAAAGAACTTTTATTCAAGCCAGCCAGTTGTCGCCTGCCCTATTAATTTCCATCTCATTCCTCACGTAAAAGCCAATTGCGTTTGCGCGTGTTATTTGGAAGGAGCCTTTCGATACTAAACATAACTATTCTCTACCATTGGCTATTGTTATATAAGTGTATAACTTGGATTTAATTGTAAATAAGCATTTTACTTTATTCTAGTAAAATAGTAGAGGGCACTGCGTCGTACGTGATAACACAGATTTGTTCCTCATTACAAAAAATAACTAATGATTTCTGTAGAAATAAACACATATTTGCGAACCAAAATTTCATGAACAGATATTGCAGACCCAAATAATTCGGTTGGACATTTACCCAAAACATGAGTGACCTTACCTAATGCATCATAACAAACAATAAAAACTTAAACAAAATATTACAATGATGTATGCAATGATTTCATATTTTGCCTTAACAAATACACAATAATCTTAAATTAGGCTTTTACATACATACAGTAGGATTCTATGGGTATACTTATTTGGTGTTGTATCCTCTTAGTATATTTCAGATATGCTCAAGGTGGATGCAGCTCAGTTTTGCAACTTTCCTTTCTCAAATGGTGCCTCCCTTTTTCCACTTGATAAGCTACAAAAATGCCATGATATTGCTATGGTTCATCTAGATCATTTACGAATATTTTTGTCCCGTATTTATAGTATGTTGTATGGTTGCTTTGCAACTAAATGGGACAACTGCAGAGAGACATTAAATTAAAACCAAAAGCAAACCTAACCATAAAAGGGGAAAAAAAGCTTTTTATTTAATGGCGAAAACCACAACAATAAATATCATGGAGCATCTAGTGTTTTGAGTTATTTTGCGTTTGGGTCGTAAATTTGGTACGTTTTAGTATTTGGGTCCTAAGTTTGTCCAAATTAGTGTTTGGGTAGTTCGACCATTAGTCAACTAGATGATGCAAGACAAACGTCAGGTAGAATTAACAGATGTTATTGTTTAAATAATCTGAACAAGCTTTACCCATATTCCAACTGAAATAAGATTGATAATCAAAATCAGATTTGTGATCAAATCGACCAAGCCCCATTGTTTTATTCCCAAAATCATTATGAACATATGAAACAAAATTTGATCTTGAACCCGTGTCAGATCTCGATTTTAAATATTTTTCATCGTCATTATCATCATCAGATGATGTTGCTGTTTCGCAATTCGTCCATTTTTTCTTCCTCTTAATATCTTCATCCTTCTTTAGATGATGTCGCTGCTGCTTTAAATAAACAGTACTTAACATTTTTGATTGATTAACATCATCGAGATTAAAAAAAATTATAAAGAAATCAGAACCATGAGGCGAAGGTGAGGGTACAAATCCTCTCAATTCCCAACTGAGGAATATTGTGATAGTGTTTCTGAATAAAAGTACCAAATTGTTAGGGTTTGATTCTTTAGACACGGTTATAGTTGGTGATGAGGACCAATTTACTTCAAAATAAAAGTGTTGATTCAATGGGTGAATCGACAGTGATGATTTTTTTTTTTAATTTTTTGATTGGGTAACAAAATCAGAAATTTGAAAAGAGATTGCAATCTACTTTTTTGTTAAGCTTGATAGATTGTATGCACCCATATCCAAAGTGATTTCCTGCATTGATCTTTACTTTGATACCCCATAAGAATAGTACTACTTCTGTATTAGTAACCAAATAAATCTTTTTATGTTATATGTGAAAACGCGGGGAATACCGAAATACACCACAAACTTTTTCGTTTGGACCTATGAGACAAAACCTAATACAATTGGAAGTAGACCAACTTAATGATCCTTCGACAATATGTATATACAGTGTATTATATTTGTACAATTAAAAAGATACGCGAGCCTGATTGTGCACAAGAACTCTTGGACGATCTCAAAAATCAATATCCAACATAACCTAATACCGTAACAATACGTGAACCGAAATCCAGCAAGAGTGAATCTTGTAATCTATATTTCAAGTTACATTCTTAAGAACAAGTCTTATAGGTTCACTACAGTTTTAATCAAAAAACTATTTAGGTTATTTACCGAATCACTTGCAGTTACTTTAATTATATCAAACAAAATATTAATGCGGAAAATAAAAGTAAAGCAAGTCACAAAGAAATTTTGTTAATGAAGAAAACTGCACTTGCAGAAAACCCCCGGGACCTAATCTAGTTTGAACATCGCTCTGTATTATTTAAACCGCTACAGACACTAGCCTACTACCAATAACTTCGGACTGGAATGTAGTTGAGACCGAGCCCACCCTCACAGCGATCCAGTTACATCCGCGCTCCTTACGTCTCTTGAACCTAGTCGGATTCTACGCACTTGATTCCCTTAGCTAACATCCTTTACAACCTAAGAGTTGTTTCGGCCTAAGTGAAGACTTTTTGACTTTTGAATCCACAAAACACCAGTTTTGATTTCCCTTTAGGTGTGAACCAAGATTTTGAAAGTCTTGTATTTGTTTCGAACAACTACCAAATAAAAGTAGAGATACCAAAACAAACTTGTAGATTAAGGATTATTATACTCCTCAAAAATTGGAAGACAAACCTAATTTATACAACAAAAACAACTAGAATAAATCTAGAGATATCTTGTTAAAACTTCTAAGGAATTATGAGATACTTAATTGAAGTTTTCTTTCTAGTTCCGATTTCGACCAACTAGTGTCGGTATACGATTGTGAACCGAAATCTATCAAAACCTAGGGTTTATGATGAATAATTCTGAATGGTGTTATATTAGAAGAGAAGACCTTAGAGTAGACAAGAGGTTGAAAACATATATCACAAGTTGTGTAACTATCACGAAGATTATTACCAACTCGGCTTTGCGATCCCTAGGGCAAAGACTTTTATCTCACTATTGTTCACGAAGAACATAAGATGTGGAAAACAACCTATGAAGTTTACACCAATTTTCCAAGGGATAAAAAGTGTAGCATTCATGAACCGTTTATTTACAGTAAACAAGCTAGCTTGAAAGCTAAGCAAAGGTAGCTCGAATTCAAAGCAAGTTTGAGCTATTTTCCTTTTTCAAGACTCTCCTAATTTTGGGAGTCTTTCCTAAGTTACAACTCTTGCATAAATAATTAAATAAATAATTACTTTAGCATAAATTGTATTTTTGTGAATATATCACAATTTAACTTAGGAAGGAATTCTAAAACATCACAAACACTTTAATATGGCAATGAATTGTGTTTGGAAGAATAACCATCTTGCCTAGACGAGGAAACATCAAAATCTTGACTAAAATAAACTTCTAGTCACGTATTTGCGCTCAAGTCCGTGAACCGTTACAAACAGTTCATGGATTGTTTCCTACTATAGAACTGCAACAGTTCAAACAACACTTATAACTGTTCCTTCACTAAATCACTCATAATTTCTTCGTTATGACTCGGAATTGAGTGATTCTTGACCCGTTGAATTCGTAAGATCGTTCACTATAACATGAGAACCTTTCTGGGATAAAGGTTGTTGTCACTAAAGTCATGGCTCAAATCGCCTCAAGTATATATACATAAATGTACATTTACCGTCATAGGAATTGTTCCATAGAGTGAGCATTTGTTTAGATATATTAGAAAGGTACAATTGAACAAGAATCCAAATGAAATCAGTAACCACTTACCTTTGTTGATGAAGTTAGGGCTGTCAATGGGTACTCATTACCCGGCCCCGCCGGTTCCAGGTCCTAAAGTTGGACCCATTAACAACTTTGGAACCAACGGGTAATTACCCTATTGAAACCGGATCTTAACAAGTCCAAATGGGTAATACCCGTCGGGTACCCGCGGGTAATGGGTACCCGGTTATTCTAACATTTATTCATCTTTTTAGCAAAATTATAAGTTTTTTTTTATTAGTTTTAACTTAGATTTTTTTTCTTTTTTTTCGTACATATAATCTTTACTTAATACATTAATGAAGAAACAATAATAAATTTTTGTAAAAAAAATTAAGATTCAATCCAAAAAGAGAAATATATCAAGTTTTCCTTATCACTGATATAAAATTGAATTTAAGTAATTACATAGCAGGCAAGCGAGCAACAAGCTGCGCCGCAAGCCCTTTTTGAATTGCAAAACCTATCCTCTTAAAAATAAACTCTCTCGAACCGGGGGTCATGACATTACTGTGCATGACTTTATGAACTCTCTTGAGAAGTCCAACCGCTTCTGGAGCCAAATAACCAAAAGTATGGTTTAAATTTTTGATTTTTTTTATGGTTTTCTTGATACCTAATGGGTACCCAGAACCGACAGGTACCAGGATTTTTAATGGGTCCGGATTTTTGGACCCGGACCCGATACGTTAGGAACCGGAATGGACTTTTATAAGTAGGGTCCGGGCCCGGTCCAGTGATACCCGGGAGGACCCGGACCCATTGATAGCCCTAGATGAAGTCCTCGTTGATATCTTCGTTTGATCTTCAATATTCAAGGGTGTTCGATGGTTTATGATACTCAGCTACACACTTCTAATCCTAAATACGAAACTCGACTTAAGTAGACTAGAAATCAAGATATAATTTTGATCAACTAAATTTGACAGCAAGCTTGAGATAACACACTTTATGAGTTCTACTGAGCAATGCTCTAACAATATGCATCTGTTTTACTCAAATGTTATGATTGATTTCAATTAATTAAGTTCATTTTGACTATCTATCTTATGGTAGGTATGTTTGTTATTTGTCTTCTTATTTAACCTTATTATTATGCAACAATGGATCAGAAGAATACAGGATGGGTTGTTGAATCAGAATGTTGATCTAACCTGAGAAACAAGCTTGATTGCGTAAGTTTATGAGTGCATTTATATATTATTGAGTTTGCAAAATGGGATTATTGGTATTGATTGAATATTATTATCTCAGGAAATTCATGACTTGAGGGTTTAACTGGAAGCAATAAAGTACGGTGTGATTAAGTATTGCATTGGTGCACCATACACTCATCTTTATATCTGATGTGGGTATTGCATTGGTACACTCGTTTTTATATCTACAGTCGGTTGTCAGCAACTTAACTTAGAAACTAGAAAGTGAAGAAGTTATGAGATATTCGTGAGTACTTTCTAGATCTAGAGTATTAATAAATCTTGTTTCTTTGGGATTTTAATATTTTTGGGATTTTTGTTGTAGGACTGATTATTATAATAGATGTGTGAATACTTTCTCAGCTGAAGGGAAATTGTTTCAAGTTTAAGCTATTAAGGTAAACAATAAAGCAGTAAAGACCTATTTTCATTTCCTGTGTGAAATTTTGTAATTGAAACCCCCCAATTCTTGTGTGTTTTCGTAACTTGGATCAACTGCGATAGGATTTAAAAGTAAAGATATAGTGGTTGTTGTTGAGAAGAGTATCACTTCCCACCGCTGCTTAGTTTCCTTCCAAACCACTTTGTCCTTCACAAGCAGGTATGTATATACAAATTTTCTCAAACTCTTACTTGTTTGATTTTGTGTTATCTTGTTAAGTTATGAAGTTTATAGCGTTTTGTTTGGTTTGGAATTCAAAGTAAGAGCTTTAGTTGTTGAAATGATGTTCATGTATGAATTAATGATCTAAGTAATTATGTAAAGTGTAGCACATATAAGTGTAATGCTTATATTACTTTGAGTCAGTCGATCAAGTTTTTCATGGTTAATTTCCTGCACATGATCGATAAAATCAAGTCAGGTGAATCCCTTAATACCATGAAACGTAGTGACTAAATTATGAATTGACTGTTTGTCCATGGTGTTAGAGCAATGCTCGGTTGAACCCACAAGTTTTACTATCTCAAGATTGCTATCATTGTTAGATGATCAAAGCTATTTTTTGATTTCCAGTCTATTAAGTCAAGTCTCAGACTAGATTAAAATTTGGTAGTTGAGTATCATATATCACCCTCGAAGACTGAATATCGACGAAGATATTTGAAGAACTTCTGTGTCGGGTATGTGGAGAGTGAACCATTCTATTTTATTCACTATCTTGCCATTCTATTTATTAAAACTTTGTCGTATGACTTCTTTTTTATAAATAAAAAATTTGGACTCAAGCTTGTCTAGTTAAAAATCTCAAAATATGTTTCTAACATAGATGTTCAAATGTCCTTAACAATTTAGTTCAAGACAATTTATTGTTTGAGAATTAATGGGGATCAATTTAAAATCGCTCATATAAGTAATTTTATCATTTGGGAATGTTTCAAACATTAAAGAGAATAATTTATGAACTTTTAATATTTCTGCTCAGGGTAGGTTGGCAAACTCATTTGCAAACCATAGATATCTGATTTTAAAAATACAGATTCGCCAACCTCAAGTTCGGTTGGGAACAGTTCACGAACCTAGTTGGCAAACTGTGGTAAACTGATTTTTGTAAGGTTGGTAGAAAAAGCTTAAAGTTGGCGAACCGGTGGCAAACTGTGTCCATCTGATTTAATAAACCACGTAGCAGTTTGCGAACCCGGTTGGCAAACTGTGTCCATATGAGTTCACAAACCACAAAATGGTTAGCGAACCCAGTTCACAAACTGTGTCCATCTGAAGTTCTCGAGCCAAGTAGGGTTGGCGAACCCATTTCACAAACCATAGCACCCTAACTCGCGAAATAGCCTTATGGTTGGCCAACCGTTTCACCAACTGTCCTAGTAACTCAGATGCTCATATAATTATTTTAAATATGTTTAACATTCCTATGACTTTCTTAAACACTTATAAGACTTCATTGATCACTTAAATACCCATGTGTGTGAATCATGATCAAATTCTGAAGTGTTTTATGAACATCAAATTGTTTATCATCCATATGGCATATTTGCTAAACCGAACAATCATTATACACAATTTTGTAACCATACCATAGTGTATATTCTTCTATTGTATTTTCAAGACCTAATGTGTTTGCTTGAAACCCAAGTTATCTTAGATTAAATTATAAGCAACCCTCAGCCTTGAAAATCTATAAGTAGAGATGCTCTTTCAACTGAGAAATTAATACCTCACACTTTGTGTCCTAGTTGATCTAGAATCGTCCTCTATGAACATAGGTTCCCTTTGAGAAACATAATTAGGTTTACGACTAAAAGACTTCGCTTTGGGGATTCATGATGGCATGTCCGACTATTTTTACCTTGATAGTTCGTGTATCTTGATCTTGCTTTTTTTGTTATCGAGGTTTTTGTAATCTCTTTCAGACAAGATAGATAAAAATCACAAAGTTTTCTTCGTCTCAGACGTTGTGATTCTTCAAGATAGATATATGAAAATTTATCTTAATCGATCTATTCGAGATTGTTCTTGAGAGGTGGTTAAGCATCTAGACTGCTCTTCGGGAGTCGTAAGTTACAGATTTGTGAGGCTTGCTAGCTTGTCCATTGCAAAGTGATTTCCACACCTTGATATATCGATCTAAAACGGAATTAAAATAGGCTTATCTATTAGAGGAAGAGAGGTATCGAAAGTATTCACCGAGGTTGAATCAACTCTTAGGCTGTAAAGGACGTCATCTAAGGAAATCAACTGCATAAAAGATTGCGAGATTCAAGAGACGTATGGAGCACGGTTGTAACTGAATTGCTTGGAGGGTTAATTCGGCCTCATCTATATTCCAGTCCAAAGTATGATAGTAGGCTAGTTCCTTTAGTTGGTTAATACAACTTGGTGTTCAAATCTCGATGAGGTCTAGGGGTTTTTCTGCAGTTGCGGTTTTCTCGTTAACAAAATTCTTGTGTATTTGTGATTTTTACTTTTCCGCATCTTTGATTGTTAAAAGTACTACACAGGTTCATACTCCTATCAAATAAACAAAATTTGGTGGTGTACTTGGTGCCCCCGTGTTTTCAATTGGTATCAGAGCTTCGCGTACTAACTGTGTCACAACCGACATAACGATCCCTCAATTTGATAAGAGCAGTCAATTAACATATTCCATGTGTGTTCAAGAAACCCTCGATGTTGATCTGAATATTGACTTGGATAAAGTCATGGATAATCTCTGTCATGAAAAACAACATTTGATAAGGAAAATATATGGTCTTCATTGTGAAATATATACCAAGAATTCTGGTTTTCGAGAAGGATCTGAAAGAGAAAAGGTTCTTCAGAATGAACTGGATGATCAAATTCATGTTGATAAGGATATTATTGCCTTTTTAGTTGAATCTAAGGCTACTGTAGCTAAAGTTCTTGAGGATTTCAAATTTGAAAAAAAAACAACATCCAGCTCCTTGAGGAATCTAAGTAGTTCTTCTCTTGATTGTTGTTTAAAGAATTTTCGTCAATCAGGAGACAAGCGAGGTCTTGGCTTGTGAAACCTGGTTTGACTCAGATTTCGTCGGAAGGACCTAATGATGCATCCACCACTTATGTTGGTTCATGTATGTTTTGTGGTTCTTGTGATCATTATAAACATACTTGTAAGCTCTTTAGATAAAAGTTAAAAGTTGTCTACACAAAAAGGCTTAAAATTTTTGTTCAATAGTAAAAGACTTACAACCGTGTTCAATAGCAATGCTGGGTTGAACCCAAAAGTTTTGCTATCTCCAGATTATTGTCAGTGTTAGATAATCAAAATTATTTCTTGATTTCTAGTCTACTAAGTCAAGTCTCGGACTAGGTTAGAATTTGGTAATTGAGTATGATACATCACCCTCGAAGACTGATCGACGAAGACATTTGTAGAACTTATGTATCAGGTATGTGGACACCGAACCTTTCTATTTCACTCACTATCTTTCCATTCTATCTATTGAGACTATGTTGTATGACTTCTAGTAGATTTACAAAGGAAAAATTTCAAGTTAAGCTTGTCTTATTAAAAATCTCGAAATATGATTCCAACATAAATGTTTAAATGTCCTTAACAGTTTAGTTAAAGACAATTTATTGTTTGAGAATTAATTGAATATCGCCCATATAAGTGATTTTATCATTTGAGAATGTTTCAAACATCAAAGAGAGTAATTCATGAACTTATGATATTTTTGCTAAGGGTAGCTTGGCAAACCCATTTGCGAACCATAAATATCAGATTTCATAAATCCAGGAAGGTTGGCGAACATGTTCACAAACATCAAGTTCAGTTAAGAACAGTTCACGAACCCGATTGGCAAACCATGGTGAATTGTTATTTTTTAAAGTTGGTAGAAAAGGCTTAAGGTTGGCGAACCCGATTGGAAAGTTGTGTCCATTTAAGTTCAAAAACCACCAAACGGTTGGCGAACGCAGTTCGCAAACAGTGTCCGTATGAAGTTCTCGAGCCGAGTAGGGTTGGCGAACCCGGTTCAGAAACCGTAGCACCTTAAGTCATGAACTAGACTTGCTGTTGGCAAAAGGTCTTACCAACTATCCCAGTAAACTTAGCAGATGCTCAAAGACTTATTTTTTTAAATATGTTTAGCATCGCTATGACTCTGTTAAACATTTCTAAGACTTCATTGATCACTTAAACACTTATGTGTGAATCATTATTAAATTCTTAAGTGTTTTATGAACATCAAATTGTTTATTGTTCACATGGAATATTTTCCAAATCGAACAGTCATTATACACGGTTCCGTAACCGGAACATAGTGTATATTCTTTTATTGTATTTTCAAGACCTAAAGTATTTGCTTGATACCCAAGTTATCTTAGATTGAATTTTAATCAACCCCCGGTCTTGAAAATATATAAATATAGATGCTCTTTCAACTGAGAAAATTAATCCATGACACTTTGTGTCCTAGTTGATCTAGAGTCGTCCTTTGTGAACGTAGGTTAAATCTTAGAAACATAATTAGGTTTACGACTAAGAGACTTCACTTTGGGTATTCGTGATGGCAAGTCCGACTATTTTTACCTTGGTAGTTCGTGTTTCCTGATCTTGTTTTTATGCTATCGAGGTTTTCGTAATTTATTTCAGGCAAGATAGATAGAAATCACAAAGTTCTTTTCGTTTCCAACTTCGTGATTCCTCAAGATAGATATTTGAAAATTGTTGTTAAGAGGTGGTTAAGAATCTAGGATGCTCTTCGGGAGTCGTAAGTTCCGGATTTATGAGGTTTGCTAGCTTGTCTATTGCAAACAGATTTTCGCACCTTGATCTATCGAACTAAACGAATCAAATATGCTTATCTGTTAGAGGCAGATTGGTATAAAAAGTCTTCTCTAAGTTCAAAGCAACTCTTAGGATGTAAGTGACGCGAGCTAAGCGAATCAGGTACGTAGAACCTTGCGAGGTTCAAGAGACGTAAGGACGGTTGTAACTGAATTTTTTGAAGGGTTGATTGTGTCTTATCTAAATGTCAGTTTGAAGTATGACAGTAGGCTAGTGTCTGTAGTTGGTTAATACAACTCGGTGTTCAAATCTAGACGAGATCCCGAGGTTTTTCTATAGTCGCGGTTTCCTTGTTAACAAAATTCTTGTGTGTTTATGATTTTTTACTTTTACGCATCTTCGATTGTTAAAAGTTGTTGATGGTAGTTTTTCGAATTGGGCTAAAATTGTAAAACCCTGTATTTAATGTGCTGGCGTCGTGCAAGGGTATAAATCCATTTAAGAAGTGATGTGTGAAAAAACCTCTTCACTCATTGAGCAATTTAATATGTATGGAATTCATTCAGAATAGTGCAACAATCCCGAATATTCTATGAATTTTCCTAGTAGCATTATCCATTTAATGCATTATGTGCCTTGTATTTTCCTACGATATGTTCCACAAGAGAACCCTCAATGTTGGCATGACATGACGATTAATGTTCACTCTCAGCAGAGTAGCATGAATCTCCCGAAGTGTTAGTATTGAAGTCTGCATGAAAGTACTCACACAGGCTGCATCGTTCTCTGACAAAGAGATCTTCGTATCAACGCGCTTTTAAGAAGCTAGCTCGATCGAACTCGTTTAAATTCCTCAAATGAAAATCCAGACTGTTTATATCAGTCTCAAAAAACGATCACGGCCACACAATTTGATCGCATGATCCAACAAGTGTAGCCTACTCCTAACAGAACTAGGCAATCACCGTGGTGACCACCAGTGGGCCCACTAATGCCCTAGACGATCGAGTCCCACTAGGTCAATTCCTAAGCACTACGAACGTCAACCCTTATGGGTATTCACGCTGTTAAGAAACTAGCTCAAACGAGCTAACACCGTTAAAAAAGGTCTTTAATGCATCATGACCGTCCAACTTAGCCAGCCTAGTTGGACGGCTAAAATCTTCCCTGGAATGATCAAAGAGGCGCCTACATGCACATTGGAGGCCCAACTTTTCCCCTGCTCAATTGACCTGCCCACGGCAAGTTCATAGAGCAGCAAATCGTTTGTCCAAATTAAGGCAAACGCGCTTGTTTCCAAAATCCTAATTAGGGTGCGGCGGTAAGAAACTGTCGCAAATCGATCGTGTCCGTCCAACTTGGCCAGCCTAATTGGACGACTTAGATCGCGTTTCGGACGATCAAGGAGGTGCACATAAGATCACCGTCGGCCCAACATTGTCTCCGTTCGATTGACTTACCTGTGGGAAGTCAATGAGGTAGCAAATCTCCTGATCGAACTAGGGTGGACGCGGCTTTCCTGAAACCCTAATTCTTATTCGCGGCAGTATGCTACTATCGCAAATCGATCGTGACCGCTCGTTTTCGCCAGCCAAATCGAGTGGCTTAGATCGGATTTTAGATGACCAAGGAGATGTCAACACGCTCATTGGAAGCTCTTCTTCACATGTGTCCAATCGGCCTACTCGAATCAGCATACAGCGCTTGGGTTCGATCAGTTAAAACAGGGTGGCCGCGCGGCCACCAAACCCTAAATCAGCGACAACTGATAGCTATCTCAAAGCCATTTCCCCCGTACGTCTTCGTCGACTTGGACGGACAGCTTAGATTGAGTATTAAGCGATCTATGGGCATGGCAATGATCACCGGCCACCCCCCTTCCGCAAGGAATAATCGGCCAAGCTATACCTTGCCCGTGCGTCTCCGGAAGATCGCCCAAAAACTGCCCCTCGCGCTGCTTCAACAGCAGCCATTAACTGCCGCAAATCATCTCGACCACTCAACTTGGCCGACCGATTTGAGCGATCCAGATCTAATTTAGATCTACCGTTAGGATTTTAGAATGGGTACCATCTTCCACTCGCCTACAGGGAGCAATCGACTAAGCAATAGCTCATCCCTGGAGCTACCAAACGATCGCCCAAACGTGTACGGTCACGCTCTTCTTTTAAGACGATCGACTCGCGACTAACTTAGACGAGCTTTAAAACAACGATGCTTCATCAACTATTTTGAACTGCTTAAAAGCAATGCTTTACGTGCATCGAGTACATACGACATCTTATATCGGCTTCACAAACAACTTAGTTGTTTAACCTAACAACGTCACGTGTTATTCTTTGCGGCAAGCCCCACGACTTGATCCACTTACTCGAGACATCAAACGTGTCACAAACTGGGGGATGCTCACTGGGGTATTGGTCTGGCGGTTTACAGCGCGCAGCGTGCAACGCGCCCATTACGAGAAAGTGTTAGGAAAATACGGACGATCAGCAGTAATGAGAGTAGTGGGTGAAAGAGTGACCGGTTTTCCCTCATAGTGGAAACGTGACGATCACCACCACATACACAACCCCACTACTCCATTACCCAATCTCCTCCACTTCTTACGAGATCAGAGGTTTGCGCTCAATGACTTGTATAAATAGGCTTTCAGCCTATTTCAACAAAGGAAGAACAACGCGAGTGTTAGCACAAGTATTCAGAAACCTTTAAGAGCTGATAGCTTCCATTCTGCAAGCCAGTTCAACACTCTGATACAAATCATAAACAACCACACTAAAAAAGCGGGGGTCTAACAACCACACCCAATATTTCGCTTAGCAATCTGTATGGACAAACTCCAACATACTTTCTAGAGAATCAACTAGACAGTCAGACTCAATCTAGATAAAAAAAGTATATCAAAGAGTTTATATCTCAATCTCTCGATTTGATATATACTCAAGCAAATAGAAATCTGCGAGTCTTTATTAAATACTAGAGAGATAACTTGGATGGTACCAAAGACCAATATCCAAGTGTCAATCAATTTAAATCAACAACCAAAAGGTCGGATATTCTAATTGATTGAACAACGCACAACCTGTATTATTTCAATTATATAAACAAATATTATGCGGAATAAAAATAACACAGACACCAGAATTTTGTTAACGAAGAAACCGCAAATGCAGAAAACCCCGGGACCTAGTGCAGATTGAATACACACTGTATTAAGCCGCTACAAACACTAGCCTACTCCAAACTAACTTCGGTCTGGACTGTAGTTGAACCCCAATCAATCTCACACTGATCCAAGGTACAGTTATGCTCCTACGCCTCTGATCCCAACAGGATACTGCGCACTTGATTCCCTTAGCTGATCTCACCCACAACTAAGAGTTGCTACGACCCAAAGTCGAAAACTTTAATAAACAAATTTGTATCACACAGAAAAGTCTACGATAATAGATAAATCCGTCTCCCACGAATATACCTACGAGTTTTATTCTGTCTTTTGATAAATCAAGGTGAACAGGAACCAATCAATAATACCAGACTTATATTCCCGAAGAACAACTTAGTATTATCAATCACCTCATAATAATCTTAATCGACGCAGCGAAAAAAGATATTGCGGAATCACAAACGATGAGACGAAGTTTGTTTGTGATTACTTTTTATCTTGCCTATCGGAGATAGAAATCTCAAGCCAATTATTACAATTGTACTCGTACGATAGAAGATGCAAGATCAGATCACACACTACAAGAAAAGTAGTATCGGTCTGGCTTCACAATCCCAATGAAGTCTTTAAGTCGTTAACCTGGTTCAGAAGAAGAAACCGAAGGTTAAAGGAGAATCGACTCTAGCTTAGCACAACTAGTATCACACGGAATGTGTGGGGATTAGGTTTCCCAGTTGCTAGAGTTCTCCCTTATATACACTTTCAAATCAGGGTTTGCAATCAATGTTAGCTTAGAAACAAAGCATTCAATATTCACCGTTAGATGAAAACCTGATTAGATTCAAGCTAATATTTCTCAAACGTTAGATCGAAAACTTAGCTTGTCATACACAAATGAAATGTCCAATTTTGGGTTTATGAACCGTACCCAAACATTAACATTTGTTGGTTCAACAAGTCAACCAAAAGGTTAGCCATATGATCACTTTCATATCAACCTTTTTCTTCTTCACCATAACTAGTTCAAATGACTCAAATGAACTAGTTAGAGAGTTGTTCAATTGCAAGGAAATCTTATATAACTACACAAGACACAATTGAAGCAAAATCGGTTTGATTCACTCGAATCGGTTCATGAACTTTATAGCCACGGTTTGCAAAATCATTCCTTAGTTTATTTAAACATTAGTTCAAGAACAACCGACTTTAGATATAACCTGCTCAAGTTCGTGGAATGGGTTCGCGGACTTAAGCTCATGGAAGGAGTACACAACCAGCAGAAAATCTCGGTCCGAGAAGTTCCGCAAGTTCGCGGACTTGGCTCACGCCACTTCCATTTCTCTTGATCAAAAAAGTTCGCAAACTTTAGTTCAAGGAATAAGGACTTATACATATATGTGTTTCCACAACAATGCTTATATCCTACCAATGGTTATGTAATCTAAACTCTCATTTCAATCATTGAAACATTCTCAGAGGACGGATATGGCCACTATTCACAGACCATTTTTTGTCAGAGCAATTTTCAAAGTGATTGAAACATAACATGACTTTCGTCACTAGGTAAAGATGAATTCGGCTAAAGCGAAAGCTTACCAACACATATTTCGATAAATAGATAGGCGAGATAAACTCGGCTCGAAATAACAAATGTGCATAATGAAAGTCTATATATCAAAAAGATTTTTGTCTCAAGAATAGGAGATTAAATAGATAGACTTTTGAGTGACAGATAAGTTCAAGTATCCACATACCTTTTAGTCGATGAAGATCCACCATTTCCTTGAGTAGTCCTTCGTTTTATATGATAACTGCCATGGAGTTCTTGAGCTCAACTACACTTTCTATCCTAGTCCGAGACCTTTAACTATGTAGGCTAAAAATCAAGACTTATAGTTTTGATCACTAATATTGACAAACATGCTTGAGATAGCAACGCATGCGAGTTCGACCGAGCAATGCTCTAACAATCTCCCCCTTTGTCAATTTTAGTGGCAAAACTATTAATACATATGGAATACAACAAATAAATAAATAAACTTTTGTAGCTCCTATTCCACATGCCTAATCTTCAACATTACTCGAAATCTTCGTCACTTCCAAGTGCTCCAATGATCCCAAAGGTTGTAAGTTTAGCATCATCGTTGTTGAAAATCCGTAGCTATAACAACAAGAAAAAAATAGTTCTCTATCATTGTTATACAGTGTCAAAGTATCATTACACAACGTCAAATTTCAATTGTATCACAACTTCAACAACAATACTATGGTGATATGTATCACTCCCCCTTAGTTAATACTCCATCTCACATGGAAACCACTCCCCCTTACATAATGATCCGAAAACCATATGTATTTGTAGTGTGAACTACATATTAATTCTCCCCCTTTTTGTCAATAAAATTGGCAAAGGTACAAGAACGGGATCCTAATGAAATTTCCGAAAGAGACATTTCATGACCAAAAGAAAGAACACGCATCATCTTATTTAGATGCAATCATAAATCCGAAGCTAAATGCATTCATCAAGGAGTTTAAAAATACAAGATAACCCCTATAATATTCCACAGCCGCACTCCCCACAAAGATTTGGCAACTAAGCGCAAGTTCAAAAAGAACTCCCCCCCATAAAATGTCATTCCCAAGGGAACAACAAGAGCGACCTTAATTTCGAAAGAAAAGAAGGATTTCTTTGGACAAAAAAAATCACATACAAGTATAAATTTGAATCCAAAATATTAAATTAACCACAAGAAGTTCATGATTAATTTAACCAAAAATGCTCAGCACAAGTAAACTTATGAAGACTTAAAAAATACAATTAGATTAATCACAAGAGAACCCATAATTAATCTAATTGAAATACACAACCAAATTAATCACAAAAGTAATCAATTTAATTGGTCATGCTCGACATAAGAAAACTTACGGAGCAACAACTAAATAACCAAACAAGATGATTAACTTAGTTGAAAATGCTCGACATAAAGTACCTCACGGAACAACAACATAGCTAATCAAGAATAATCAACTTGGTTGTTTAATGCTCAACATAAGACACATTACAGAGCCTCACAGTAATACATAAAAAATGGATCATAGAAGATCAATTATTGCGGAATACACAAGGATTCATTCTATTTTCCATTACTATATGCACAATGACATACAATAGACATAATCCTTGTAAACAAAAGATTTTAACCTATCTTCCATCAAAGATTGACAATATAGGCACTTTTGTATTTGTCAAAAGTCCATTCATTCTTTCATCAATACATGCATATCAATTCATGAACGACTTTACTTTTGACAAGATATGGGACAATCAAGTTCACGGACGCAAACACACATATCCCATACCAATACTGCAATATATAAAACCATACAGATTAATACTGCAAAAATCATCTTCCAAACAATTTTAGAATTTAACCAATAAATCTAAAAACATGAAGATGAAAATGTTGCACATATCTATGTGTAATCACAATAATGGCTATTCCAACCTCTAGTTATTCTTCTAAACAAAAAAAGAAAAATAGAAGATTTACTAGACAAATAAACTCCTGTAGAGAACATGATCTGAAAAACACTAGATCCAGTAAGCAACCAGAGATTGAACATGGACGAGCTCATCAGATGCTTTCTTCAGTTCGTTTTTCAAAAACTCAAGATTCCTTGTTACAATTCCGAGTTGTTCACGTACGACTTCAAAATCTTGAAGAAGATTTCCTACCAGTTGTGATGATATTTGAACTGGTAGTATATTTTCATGATCAATGGCATGAAGGCATGTTATGAAAACACGATTCTCATGAAACTCAATAGTCTTCCCTTTCTTGACTTCATCATCTTCGTTTCCTCCATTCATTAAGCACACCAAATTGGTAAAACCCTTTGACCTTTCAGAACAGTGTAACACGGGATGACACCCAAGTATATAAATACGTTCCATGGAAAAACCTAGGAAACTTGTACACATTCGTGTGGGCCAGGAGTTCGTGCACTGGTGGTCACGGCCTTAAGATGTGACCAAAATAAGAATGGAGTTCGAAGGTCATGACAAATAGTTGAGAACCAACTATTTAGAGGAAGTACACGCAAACAAAAAAAATCTCAAGGATAAACGATCATGATTATCTACAAGAGAGAAACTGGAGCGAAGCTCAACAGAATTAAAAAAAAAAAGAACTAAAAGAGAAAAAAATACAACCTGGACAACACTTATCAAGACACACTTCTTGAGAACAATGAGCATTCTTCTTAAATTAAAAGAGGGATGCTGTATTGGGCAGTCATGGTGTATTAGGATGAGGATTTTTCTCATCAATTTTGACTTCTTCTTTTTCTCCTTCAGAAGGATTTAGAGACAAATCACATGACATAGTTGAAGGAGTTTTATTAAGAGAGGAACTAGGATTACCTGAGTCAATCGCTTTCCATGATTTTTTGATGCCCCGTTTGAGTTTGTTCATGCTTACCTTTAGTTACGAGACTCGATTATTGATATGTAAGCAATCTGGAGCTGAATTCTTAGAATTACGGCCTTCTCCAGGGAGGGACAAGAAACTTGACTTTTCTTTCTTTCTCCTATGTATTTTCTTCTTTTCAGAGTTATTTAAGAAGTCAGTTACTCTTTGACCATTCTTCCTTCTACCATTTTTCGTTTCAAAAGCACAATTAAGAAAAGACTTATCATAGTAGTTTTCTTGATTGTCGAAAGTGCCTTTTACTCCAATAATGTGAGAGAGCGGTTTGATAACTTCTTTAGACATCCATGCAAGCATGTTGTGAAGTTTTTCATTCCTTAAACGAAACCGACATCTTCGCTCAGAATGTCCTTTCTTTTCGCAGAAATAACAGTTAAAGGATTTATTCTTAACCGTTCTCGTGTGAGTATATTTGGAAGATGTAGACTCCTTGTTTTTAGGTGCATCACCAGCTGCGAAAGTTTTTTCACATGAAGAATTATCAATGACCTTAACAAAGTTGATCTTACTATTTTTTGGAGCGTCTATTCCTTTATAGCCCAGACCATGTATATCACGATGTTCTTTACATGCTCCAATCATAGACGACAATTTTGTAGAGACAGAATTGAATCTTCTCAGACTCTCTTCCAGTGATTTCACTTTATTAAGAGCAACTGCAAGGTCAGTCTCCAAGGAGTTTTTTTTTTTTGCCAAGAAAACTAAGTTCTTTGTCATCAAAACGTTTTTGTTGAGAGTCATATCTTGCTTCAGATTCTGCAAGTTTCTCTTCCAACAAGAAGTATTTTTTATAAAGATTATCACATTCAAGTGACTTCATACGTAGGTTTTCCTCAGAATCCTTGAGGATCGATTCGTTAGAACGATTCGAAAAATAAACACCTGCATAACATCTTCTCAACTTCTTGTTTTCTCGACAAAGAGGAGTCAGAAGAGGTGAGACATGAGAAGTTGTAATCTTTTTCATATTCCACGAATCCATAAACTTAACATACTCTGAGACTTCTTCATCAACATCTCTATCAATATCGGAATCACCTTCATCAGAAAGTTCATCCAACTGTTCTTCTATGAGAGTTTTTCAATCAACAGTTTTTACATCAAGAGAATGTTTAGATATTGACTTAGATGTGACAGTTCTCTCAGGTGAATCCAAGCTTTTAGGAACATCTGGTAATTTCTGAACTGGTACGTTATCAGAGATAGATTCGTCCATAATCAGATCGCTACAAACACAGACTTGTGAGGTCTTGAACGTGTTTGTCTGCTCAGATACCAATTAAAAAAGCGGGGGTCTTGTTCGCTGTCGTATGCGTCAAAAATAAATTACTTTCTTACTACTCAAAATATAAAATATAGCAAGGGCAAGAAAGGATCGTTCCCACATAGAGGACTTAGGTTGTCAATATGTTATGGTTTCCTATATAAAACAATGGGGTTTCTGATTCTTATATAAACTAAAATAAAATAAAAGCAAAACAATGAAAAGTAAACACGCAAATCAAGGATGTGAAAGTATTGGTCAAGGATTCGTTTTCATTCACTAACACGTTCTTGTCTTAATAACTAGAATTGATATTTAATCTCTCATTATCAAAAGCCCTAAGATACCTAGTCGAAAGAATATCCCGCAATTTCCTCTTATCATCACACATACATGTAAAACGATGCAAGTATGAATTCTACCAAAAGAATAACCTAAAGCCTTGCGCTAATCAAGTTCAATTCCCATGGAGCATTAAGATTCATGAAATTAGGCTAATCAATGCAATTGAAATACATTGCGCAAACAATTCGAACAAAGGTCATGGTTCTCATATGATTACAAGGATATATCACTATAACCTACAATCATATTTATGCTACTTGTGTTCAAGGATTATCGCTCGATGATTAATCCTAAACTAGCTATAGATATGAATATGAGTTCTACCAATTTGCAACTTGACAAAACAAATACTCAATCATGTTGTAATACGTCAATCATTTCAGAGAATCATGAACGATAAATATGAGACAAAACTAATTCATTAAACCCAAAATCATTTTATGTGAAATCAACTTAATCCATAAACCAATAATAAAATTAACTACTCATGTTCAAGGAGTTCATCACAAGAATGTAGAGAAAAGTTTTCATGTTGTAAACCCTAGAAACGAAAGTAGAGATAAAAAATCCCCAGTGGTGTTCTCAAACCCTTCTTTATATAGCTTTTCAATTCTGCCGGATTCCAAATTAAAGCTCTCACGGCGTATCAGCAAAGCCCAGTAAGATAAGCCCAAGTCCTTCTCTGGGTTAAATCGGAACAGGTGAGTCAACTCACCAGAAAGGAAATCGGGCCGAGCTTTTGCTGTTTCTGGTTGTTTCCCCCGCCAGGTTCAGGCCACTTCATACTCATCTTCCCTGTGAACATCCTAACATTCATCTATTGAAAGCATTCAGCTCATGCCTTGCATAACCCATCAACTCCGACCACTTCTTCTTTTCATTCATTCATTCACCAGCACCTGCGTTCTCAGTACCAACAAAGCCATTCTTCCTTGTAACTTGAATTTCAACTCTTTCCACCAACAACAGCAGTACCACTCATCTCATTTATCTCTTACAGCATCAGAACTTCTGCAGTTCAACTCCTCCACCTGCTTACAGCTGCAACTACACTCAACTCCATCCACAGCACTGCAATCTCAATACCATCATCTGTAGCTTCTTGTACCACCTAATCCATGGCAGCAGCATCACAGCATCACATGCAATACTGAGTTCCAGTCACAGCTCACTTGCCCGTAGCACCATGTCCTTCAGCTCTGTAACTGCAGATCGAATTCGCAGCAACAGTTTCTCATAATCCACCTCCTAGTTCACCATCTGTAGCTCCCTTCCAAACTCCAGCAAACCTGCACAAATCCACTGCATTACATTGCTTCAGCTGTAATCCCATTTCCACCAAGTCAAGCACCACTGCCATCTCCTGCGAATATGAACCAACAACAACTCCATCTCAGGCTTAGCTTCAGCTGCATCACAACTACAGGCTTACAAACGCCACCAACACCATTTCCATATCAGGTTCACTACCATACGGTTAACACAGTTTCTGCTTCACTCTTTTGCAGCAGTTGCAAACTCAGCTAACAAATCATGCTGCAACTTCATGCACAGCACCAATAATTCAACCACCCTGTAGCTTCAAACTCCACTGCATTTCCGGCAGCAGCTGCTTGCAATACCCTTCAGCAGCACCAAGCTCAATACCGCCACCAACTGCTCACACATTCAACACACATTCCATTTCCAGCTCATCTTACTAATTCAGACTTGCAATCTTCCATGGCCTCACTGCAACTTCACTTCCATACCCGCTTCAGTTCGTCGCCATACTGCAGCTCCATTATCTCAGGTCATCACCAGCTGCTGCTTGTCACTCAGCTCTGCAATTCATCTCTTTATGGCAGCAATTACAGCCTCAAGCCAAAATCAATACCACCTGAAGCTCAATTCTATTTCCTTTTCAACTTCAATCCCATCATAACAGCAGCTGCAACTGCCACTGCATTTTCTTGGCCTTCATCATTCACCAGCTGAACCAACGGCAACTCAATCTCCACCTTCAGTTCTTCAATCAATCTCAACCTCTCTCGCACTCAAAACAGCAACCAATACCTTCTCCATCTCAAATTGTTAACCCTATGAACACAACCCACACACAGCTCTAGTTCAAATAATCTTTCTGCCAAAAACAAATTCAGCTCAAACCCATCTTTCCTTATCGAATCTAAACCCTTCAATTGATCTTCCTTCCCTGATTTCATCATAACCAGTTTACTCATCTCTCGCTTCTGAAATTCCCTGGCCGCCATGCCTTCTTAGTTTCATGCACAGAAGCAACAACGATTTTCTTACCATCTCCGTATTCTTCTCTTCAATTTCGATCTCAAAAACCCTTGAATCTCCTCAATCGAACAATCACAGAGACCCATCACTTTCATCAGTTTTAATTCTTCATCTCTGCCTCAATTTCGGTTCAGAACCAGCTTCACCTTCTTCATTAACTGAGAACATTAGTAATTTCAGTACCCTAGCCAATTCCTGTCATTAATACACAATTTCAGCTGTTTGAGTTTGAGTATCACCAGCAACAACTTCGATCTGAATTTCCTCCATGGCTGCTGCGCCTCTTTCTTCTCTATGTTTCAGAAACGATTTTCTCTAATTTTTAGGTCTTGTGTAAGAAAATGCAAGTTGATACAACTACCCAGATGAAATAGATAAGGGCCAACCAATGATGTCTTCCCTAGTTCCCTTTGCTTCTCTAGACTAAGCCGCAGTGGTTGTCCCTTATCGTTGGCTTAACTCGGTTGCGCTCCAAATCCCAGCCGCACATGAAATGATGCTTTTGCCTTTACGCTCCAAATAAATGATTTCGCCTTCTTTTGCTCCCAATGACTCCAAAGTGCCTAAATAACTCAAAATAAAACATAAGATGCATAATTCACAAGAAAACTCGCAAAGAAAGCATAAATACTGGATATAAAATTAGGTGATTTAGACAACCACACCCAATATTTCGCTTAGAAATCTGTATGGAAAAAATCCAATATACTTTTTAGAGAATCAACTAGACATTCATACTCAATCTAGATAAAAAAAAGTATATCAAAGAGTTTATATCTCAATCTCTCGATTTGATATATACTCAAGCAAATAGAAATCTGCGAGTCTTTATCAAATACTAGAGAGATAACTTGGATAGTACCAAAGACCAATATCCGAGTGTCAATCAATTTAAATCAACAACCAAAAGGTCGGATATTCTAATTGATTGAACAACGCACAACCTATATTATTTCAATTATATAAACAAATATAATGCGGAATAAAAATAACACAGACACCAGAATTTTGTTAACGAGGAAACCGCAAATGCAGAAAAACCCCGGGACCTAGTCCAGATTGAACACACACTGTATTAAGCCGCTACAGACACTAGCCTACTTCAAACGAACTTCGGTCTGGACTGTAGTTGAACCCCAATCAATCTCACACTGATCCAAGGTACAATTATGCTCCTATGCCTCTGATCCCAACAGGATACTGCGCACTTGATTCCCTTATCTGATCCCACCCACAACTAAGAGTTGCTACGACCCAAAGTCGAAGACTTTAATAAACAAATCTGTATCACACAGAAAAGTCTACGATAATAGATAAATCCGTCTCCCACAAATATACCTACGAGTTTTGTTCCGTATTTTGACAAATCAAGGTGAACAGGAACCAATAAATAATACCAGACTTATATTCCCGAAGAACAACTTAGTATTATCAATCACCTCACAATAATTTTAATTGGCGCAGCGAAAAAAGATATTGCGGAATCACAAACGATGAGACGAAGTTTGTTTGTGATTACTTTTTATCTTGCCTATCGGAGATAGAAATCTCAAGCCAATTATTACAATTGTACTCGTACGATAGAAGATGCAAGATCAAATCACACAACTACAAGAAAAGTAGTATCGGTCTGGCTTCACAATCCCAATGAAGTCTTTAAGTCATTAACCTGGTTTAGAAGAAGAAACCGAAGGTTAAAGGAGAATCGACTCTAGCTTAGCACAACTAGTATCACACAGAATGTGTGTGGATTAGGTTTCCCAGTTGTTAGATTTCTCCCTTATATACACTTTCAAATCAGGGTTTGCAATCAATATTAGCTTAGTAACAAAGCATTCAATATTCACCGTTAGATGAAAACCTGATTAGATTCAAGCTAATATTTCTCAACCGTTAGATCGAAAACTTAGCTTGTCACACACAAATAAATTGTCCAATTTTGGGTTTATGAACCGTACCCAAACATTAACATTTGTTGGTTCAACAAGTCAACCAAAAGGTTAGCCGTATGATCACTTTCATATCAACCTTATTCTTCTTCACCATAACTAGTTCAAATGACTCAAATGAACAAGTTAGAGAGTTGTTCAATTGCAAGGAAATATTATGTAACTACACAAGACACAATTGAAGCAAAATCGGTTTGATTCACTCGAATCGGTTCATGAACTTTATAGCCACGGTTTGCAAAAGCATTCCTTAGTTTATTTAAACATTAGTTCAAGAACAACCAACTTTAGATATAACCTACTCAAGTTCGCGGACTAGGTTCGCGGACTTAAGATCATGGAAGGAGTACACAAACTCCAGCAGAAAATCTCGGGCCGAGAAGTTCCGCAAGTTCGCGGACTTGGCTCACGCCACTTCCATTTCTCTTGATCAACAAAGTTCGCAAACTTTGGTTCAAGGAATAAGGACTTATACATATATGTGTTTCCACAACAATGCTTATATCCTACCAATGGTTATGTAATTTAAACTCTCATTTAAATCATTGAAACATTCTCAGAGGACGTATATGGCCGTTATTCACAGACCATTTTTCGTCAGAGCAATTTTTAAAGTGATTGAAACATAACATGACTTTCGTCACTAGGTAAAGATGAATTCGGCTAAAGCAAAAGCTTACCGACACATATTTCGAGAAATAGATAGGCGAGATAAACTCGGCTCGAAATAGCAAATGTGCATAATGAAAGTCTATATATCAAAACGACTTTTGTCTCAAGAGTAGGAGATTGAATAGATAGACTTTTGGGTGACAGATAAGTTCAAGTATCCACATACCTTTTAGTCGATGAAGATCCACCAGTTCCTAGAGTAGTCCTTCGTCTTGTATGATGATTGACATGGAGTTCTTGAGCTCAACTACACTTTCTATCCTAGTCCGAGACCTTTAGCTATGTAGGCTAGAAATCAAGACTTATAGTTTTGTTCACTAATATTGACAAACATGCTTGAGATAGCAACGCATGCGAGTTCGACCGAGCAATGCTCTAACACACACCTTCATAATTCAACATTCTGATCCCAACCACCTTATTCGCTTCCCTCCCTAAGGTCAACCCTTCTCCTTCACTTTGTGACCGAATTGAATCTGGAACGACCATTTTTTGGTTTAGGCCAGAGTCTTACAGATTGATCTCTCGAATCTAAAGTAATCCTGTGTCATGCATTGTTTAGGGTTTTAATTCGTTTCTCATCAACACATCCAAAATTATCAAAAACAGCAGAACCAGTTTTTATCCTCAAGCAATTGGCGAACATAGTGGGAGGTTGATCTCTCGGTTGCAAAAAATCGATTTCAATCTTCATTTCAATCTTCCTAAACTGAGAACGGGTAGATTTTAGTTCTAAAAATCAGTCATTAACCTGATTTCACTCCAATCACCAATCTCATTTTAAAACTCAGTCCTTAACCTGATTTTATTCCAATCACCAATCTCGATTTCCGCTCCGTGATGTATCCCTACCAGTTGAATTCTTCGAAAATCACAAGTGATCTGAATCCAATCACTATGGAAGACATGGACAGGATGTTAGAAGATGTTATCGCGAATCAAGTTAACATCACCGAGCAGCAAGACGAGATGCTTCATATTCTAAGGAATGTAAACCGATTGTGGGAGGAATCGGCAAGCGTCCACCCAGCGAATGCTATCAACGATGCATACATCAGACATGAGCAGAAAGGAAACAATCCACAAGATTCAACCAACAACAAGGATCCGAAACAGTTTCACGGGGAAACGACTCGCCAATAGAGTCATGGTATCAGCGAGATAAAAGATAAGCACCCAGCTTATGAAGATTTGTTAAAAAATCTGTATCAAGAGACCCTCGCATAAGTCCGGAGGGTTACTCAACAATGCGCAGCCCCAACTGCTCATACTCTGCCAGAAGCACCTGAAGAAGGAGAAATTAACCAAGGTCTTCAAGAAAACAAAGATTGCACTAATAAACGATGCTTAGTTCCACCACCTCATAATTCCACTGTTACTGATGCAGAGTCCTTGAGAAAAGTTATGCGTCTACAAGATCGCAGAGCTAAACAGTATGCGTTTGCGTCAACATACGCTCGCGTCTCCACTCCGCCCTTGAAACGAGCTTCGTACCAAAGTCCGCGGGAGTTCTCACAACGGCAGCCGTTAACGTAAGAGAAACCAGATATGGAATACCCGCACTTCCCATTTCCAACAAGGAATATTCAAGAATTACTAGAAGTTTGGGTGCGAGACGGGGAAGTTCAATTACCTCCCGTATGGCGTCCTTCAAATGATCAAGAGATGACGGGCCCGAGGTACTGCTAATGCCACATATTCATTCATCGCTTTACCAGTGAATGCAACGGCCTGAAGCATATTCTCCAAAGGAAGATTAACTCAGGAGAGTTACCCCCTTTCTCCGAAGATTAACGTGCGCAGTTTCATCGAAGTGATCGAACCAACTACGGGTTTCTCGAGGCGCGCCATAACAACTTGGATTCGAAGCGATCACCCTCAAAGAATTCAAGTCTCGTTCAACCGAGATCTTGTGAACAAGTAAGTTTCGTTAAACAATTTTACATTTTTAAAGCCTGCTGGGGACTTGACGCATGCGTCCCACATCGAGGAAGGAAGTCAATGATGCGGTAGTTCTTAGACACCACATTATCTTCCTTTTACATGTTTCCCTTTTTATGCAACATTTGCAATTTTTACGAGATACTTAGAATGATCGAATTCAAAACCAGAATACCGGCTTTCAGCCGATTCAAACATAATTCCTTTCAGAAAGTCATTCATAAAAGCATCTCAAAAATAAACCAATTCAAAAATTCAATCACCTATTAGTTCAAAAACCAGAAAAATCAAACTGTGAAAGGAATTCCTTACATCACTCAAAACACCTAAAAGGGAAATATAAAAGAAAATGCGCAAGTATTCAAGGGAAGTCTTTCAGCAACAACTCGTTCTTTTTTGGAAAGAGCGCCTTTCATTTTGCGGAGAACAACTTGCTTCAGCTACAATTCCAAGGATAGCCTCTCGATCTCCTCCTCTTGCCGAGCAATGATGTTTATAGAGGGAACTTAGTTTGTTTCATCTTGCAGCTTTTGGATTTTAGAAAACCCTTCATAGAACCAAGAAGCATTGAATTCAAACTTCGTAAACACATCTCAGTGGAACTCCCAGTTTGAAACCACCTCCTCAAAAACAATGCACCCAGTCACGCTGCTCATGACATGAATGGAGGATAAAGCTTCTTCGACACGTTGGACCAACAGGAAATACAACCTTCAACCTTCTGTAAGCGGTTTCACTGAAGCAGCAAGAGAAAAACCACCGAGATACAACATCCTGCGCGTCCAAAATCGCCCACTTCAACTCCAGTACCACATGCACGACTGCCACAATGATAAAACAACATCCAAGATATTCCATATATGGCTCGACGGGAACAACATCTATGAGGGATGCTTTCGAAATTTCGTCTCCCGTAGAAGAAGTAGTTGCGTCACCAAAAGAGGTTGCGCCTGGGACTTAAGAAGTACACACAGACTCTCCATGTCAAGAGCTTCATCATATTTGCAGAACCTATTAGTTAAGTCATTCGCATGAGGGAACTTCCCTACTCCTCAAAGACACGATCCAAAGATGATAAAGGCAAAGGAGCTTCGCTGGAGACTGCTTAGCACTACCCATCTCAAAGATGTTGAATTTTGAGAGACGCAAACCCGCTGTCATTATGATTCCAAGATGCCCAAAGACGTAGACGTATTCGAGGGAACATATGTATTTTTTAAAGACAAGTGATATTCCTGGATGTCTATGAAACACAACGTAGACACAAAGACGGCCTCATGATCAGCAACTCGTACGATCCTCATCAACATTGGGTTCAACTCCAACTCTCATCCAAATTATTTCTTCAGAAACCCAGCGGGACAGCATCTATCAAGACAAGATGAAAGCTCAGTAGATACTCGTGAGCAGGGGATTGTCTCCCGCTTCCATTCCATGAGGAATCATCAAGGAAGCTATCGGTTCCATCATCAGCTTCTCCCTCCAATAACGAGACGATCTCTACCATTATATGAAGACTACCAAGTTCGTGCAAGTAGCTACCGCGCCTCTCCTTGCCGGTCTCTTCTGATCACAACTGTTGCCAAGAATCGTTGTTGCTCGTTGATTGATACCAGCCAGATATTCACCATAGCAACAACCACTATGGACAGAGTCAAGGATCTCTTCAACACAAGAGAGACGGTCAATCAAGAAGCATGTAATTTGAAAGGGAAAATCAAACTGAAGGGTTAATGGCGCCCTCACTGGAGTTCTCCCTAGAAGCCGTTTCAATGCTCCCTCCCAGAGCCGCTTCAACATCCGCTCCAGCAGTCGTTGCTTCAACGTTCTCTCCAAGAGATGCTTCAACGTTCCATTCAGGAGCTGCTTCAATGTTCGCTACAACGCCTCAGCAAGCCACACAGATCAACCATATCATGTCGGTCACAATGACCAACAAAGTCAGATTTGGTGTTTCCAATTTCATGTGGAAAGGGTGCATGGACGGCCAGATGTTTGGATACAATACAGGTTTATCAAGTGCGACTCCCGCTCATTAATCAACAAATGACGAATCCAAAAGATTTCCGCCTTCATCAATTCGTCAACCACCTTAAATTTTCAGTAGAAAATAGGCTCAGGATAATTACACTTGGGGACTTCCAGCATGGGATGCCTTCACGTCCCTCAACCAGGTTGTTTCTGATATCAACATCATCACTGTCAAAGCTTTACGAGCTGCAGAAATTTGTCAACATGACGTTGTACATGTGCATCAAAGTCTCCAAAAGTACGCCAGAGATATTTTCACATATCCGGCCACGCCATCGGATCTAAAGTATAACTTGGGACTGCTCAATCGCATCCCGTTCTATACAATAATCCAAGATTCAGAGGATGGTTCAAAGGATGTCTCTTAGAACGAAGTCCTTGAAGACTTGATAGCAGCACGTCAGCAACAGAACGCCTCTCAGCTCATTTACTTCACTCAAATACTCCGGAAGATTTTTCCGATACAAGCATTCCAAGCATTTCACTATCAGAAGGGCAAGAATGAGCCTATGAGATAAAGGGTCAGAATAAACGCAATTCCATTCCAGTCAATGTTCAGGAGTTTAAAGAAGGTTTTCGTTGCGACTTAGCAATCCGGAATCCAAGCAACTTAAGTCAAGGCCTCTCGCAATCGAGCGCAATGGAGTTTAGCAAATTTCGAAATCTACCTGGAGGCAATTGACGTATGATAGTAGGACGATCACTGCAAGCCTTGATACTTCGTTAAGCGTATCTTGCTCAAAGACCTAGCTGATAGACGCATTTATGTGTCTATTTTGTTCTCAATATTCTGTATTGTTAGACTCGATTAAGTACTTATTGTGTTATTTTGTGTTCTTGTAGGAAATTTTAGAGAAATAAGCCCTTGCGGCGAAATGGGCTCAAAAAGTGGTGTTTTACACCCCCAAGATAAAGTATTAAAGGAACCCCAGAAATGCACTGGAAACGTCACACAAATGTCCCGGAGGAACCAAGAAAAATTACTATTTCCACCCAAAAATTACTATTTCAGCCCCAATTGCTAAAGGGACACCAGAACTGGATTAGGGGGAGGCAAGTTTTCTTCCCAAATTCAAATTCCAAAATTGGCGGGAAAATTTGGTTATTTACTGGCATATTTGCCAATCGATTTTTGAAGGAGTTTCAGGCCGATTCAATGGCTGAAACTCATTGGGTATCTTCTGCTGGGCTAGACAGGAAGGATATGGGTGTTGGATGCGATCAAATTTGGCTGGAAAATCCATCAGATGAAATCAGAGCAGACGCGTGCATGGAAAATATTTCACGGGGTTTTGATGAGTTGGAAGTGTGCTGCTCGTGCTTGGATGGGGCTTGGCTATATTCTGAAGTGTGTTTGAGATAAACAAAGAAAATCTACTCACCATTTACAGCTCCAGACGGGTATAGAGATAATTCAGGGAAGAAAATATTCCGAAATATTTTTCTTCAATGGCCGAGTAAATGAAGATTATTTGGAGTTAATGGAGGAGATTCAATGGTTCAATTACGTATAAATATGTTCCTAATGTGCTACAGAGAGGGTGTCGAGAGTTTGGGGAAGCTTTGGAGGCTACAGAGTGAAGAAAAATCGAGTTGCAGAGCCACCATTTCTGCTGCTGCAACTCAAGAACACGAAGAACATTGGACAACCAGAGATAGTCGTTCATACTACAGTAACAACGACTGTCAGCTGAGGGTCGTAGTATTCTGTATACTACAACACTTTTCATTTATCGTTCTTTGTAACGGTGTTTGCAACAATTATAAACGTTGCAAACACCCGATTTTCATTATTATCTCCATTTCATCATTTGTACACCTCTTTTGAGCAATGAAAAATTCCTTTGAGCGTGTTTCCAATATGCGGAGTTAGATCCCATCACTGGGACGACGGAGGAGGCCGAGCTTCATACATGGGTAATTTTGTTAATTCTTTTTAAGACTTTTGCATTAAAAATTAATTGAAATATGATTTAATTAAATTGGTTGTTATTTGATTAGATGGGTCATGCTTAGCTTAGGTGATTTGATGTTCCATGCTTAACATTTACAATCAATGTTTTGAGAATCTACTTTGGCAAAATAAGAGTCCATATAATTTATGTTTTGAACGATTATTGTTGAGAATAAATCATTGAGCCCTATGTTATGAAGATTGGCCGAATCATTAGTCCCGGTACCTCTCTACCAATTTGTCAATATTTTTGTATATAATTTTTATAAATTTAAAAATCCTTCACATTCACAAGTCTGAGAGTTTGAACCTCATTACTACAACCCCACGAAAAATCTTTAATCACTAGCCGACCTCTATCCTGGTAACATCTGTCTACCTTGCCTCATAAGTTTTATATCACCATCCATTGCTTACCCCGCAACAATGTCACTGTTACGTGCTAAGCAGGGGACTTAATGTTGATGGTGGTTTTTCGAATAGGCTAAAATTGTAAAACCCTGTATTTAATGCGCTGACACCCTACAAGGGTATAAAGCCATTTAAGAAATGATGAGTGCAAAAACCTATTCACTCATTGAGCAATTCAATATGTATGGAATTCATTCAGAATGGTGCAACAATCCCGAATATTCGATGAATTTTCCTAGTAGCATTATCCATTTAATGCATTGTGTGCCTTGTATTTTCTTACGCTATGTTCCACAAGAGAACCCTCAATGTTGGCATGACATGACGATTAATGTTCACTCTCGGCAGAGTAGCATGAATCTCCCGAGGTGTCAGTATTGAAGTCTGCATGAAAGTACTCACACATGCTGCATCGTTCTCTGACAAAGAGATCTTCGTATCGACGCGCTTTTAAGAATCTAGCTCGATCGAACTCGTTTAAATTCCTCAAAGGAAAATCCAGACTGTCTATATCAGTCTCAAAAATGATCATGGCCACACAATTTTGCCGCATGATCCAACAAGTGTAGCCTACTCCTAACAGAACTAGGCAATCACCGTGGTGACCACCAGCGGGCCCACTAATACCCTATTCGATCGAGTCCCACTAGGTGAATTCCTAAGCACTACGAACATCAACCCTTATGGGTATTCGCGCTGTTAAGAAACTAGCTCAAACGAGCTAAGACTGTTAAAAAAGGTCTTTAATGCATCATGACCGTCCAACTTAGCCAGCCTAGTTGGACGGCTAAGATATTCCCTGGAATGATCAAAGAGGCGCCTACATGCACATTGGCGGCCCGACTTTTCCCCTGCTCAATCGACCTGCCCACGGCAAGTTCATAGAGCAGCAAATCGTTTGCCCAAATTAAGGCAAACGCGTTTGTTTCCAAAACCCTAATTAGGGTGCGACGGTAAGAAACTGTCGCAAATCGATCATGTCCGTCCAACTTGGCCAGCCTAATTGGACGGCTTAGATCGCGTTTCGGACGATCAAGGAGGTGCAAATAAGATCACCGTCAGCCCAACATTGTCTCCGTTCGATCGACTTACATGTGGGAAGTCAATGAGGCAGCAAATCGCCTGATCGAACTAGGGTGGACGGGGCTTTCCTGAAACCCTAATTCTTATTCGCGACAGTATGCTACTGTCGCAAATCTATCGTGACCACTCGTTTTCGCCAGCCAAATCGAGTGACTTAGATCTGATTTTAGATGACCCAGGAGATGTCAACACGCTCACTGGAAGCTCTTCTTCACATATGGCCAATCGGCCTACTCGAATCAGCACACGACGCTTATGTTCGATCAGTTAAAACAGGGTGGTCGCGCGGCCACCAAACCCTAAATCAGCGACAGCTGATATCTATCTCAAAGCCATCTCGTCCTTACGTCTTCGCCGACTTGGAAGAATGGCTTAGATTGAGTATTAAGCGATCTATGGGGCGTGTCAATGATCACCGGCCACCCCCCTTCCGCAAGGAATAATCGTTCAAGCTATGCCTTGCCCGTGCGGCTCCGGACGATCGCCTAAAAACGGCCCCTCACGCTGCTTCAACAGCAGCCATTAACTGCCGCAAATCGTCTCGAACACTCAACTTGGCCGGCCGATTTGAGCGATCCAGATCTAATTTAGATCGACCGGTAGGATTTTAGAATGGCTATCATATGCCACTCGCCTACAAGGAGTGATCGACTAAGCAATAGCTCATCCCCGGAGCTACCAAACGATCACCCAAACGTGTCCGGTCACGCTCTTCTTTTAAGACGATCGACTCCCGACTAACTTAGACGAGCTTTAAAACAACGATACTTCATCGACTATTTTGAGCTTCTTAAAAGCGATGTTTTACATGCATCGAGTACATACGATATCTTATATCGGCTTCACAAACAATTTAATTGTTTAACCTAATAACGTTACGTGCTATTCTTTGCGGCAAGTTCCACGACTTGACCCACTTACTCGAGACATCAAACGTGTCACAAACTGGGGGATGCTCACTGGGGTATTGGTCTGGTGGTTTACAACGTGCGGCGTGCAACACGCCAATTACGAGAAAGTGTTAGGAAAATACGGACGGTCAGCAGTAATGAGAGTAGTGGGTGAAAGAGTGACCGATTTTCCCTCATAGTGGAAACGTGATGATCACCACCACCTACACAACCCCACTACTCCATTACTCAATCTCCTCCACTTCCTACGAGATCAGAGGTTTGCTCTCAATGACTTGTATAAATAGGCTTTCAGCCCATTTTAACAAAGGACGAACAACGCAAGTGTTAACACAAGTATTCAAAAACCTTCAAGTGTTGATAGCTTCCATTCTGCAAGCCAGTTCAACATTCTGATACAAGTCATAAACAACCACACCTTCATAATTCAACATTCTGATCTCCAACACCTTCTTCGCTTCCCTCCCTAAGATCAACCCTTCTCCTTCACTCTGTGATCGAATTGAATCTGGAACGACCATTTCTTGGTTTAGGCCAGAGGCTTACATCTCGAATCTAAAGTACTCCCGCGCAGTGCATTATTTAGGGTTTTAATTCGATTCTCATCAACACACCCAAAATTACCAAAAACAGCAGAACCAATTTTTACCCTCAAACAAAAGTAATACACAGGTTCATACTCCTATCAAACAAACGAAATTTGATGGTGTACTTGGTATCCCCGCGTTTTCACATGGTGTGACTGAGAAACGCCAATGAGAACTGAGATTTTTATCCTAAAGTTACTTGTGTCTGTAAGTTAGATCAGGTAGTTTATTAGAATGCGTTCTTTTCACAGTTCGACTCTATTTACCCTTTCCCTCATAAATCAATGTTGGTAGTGCATTGGGAAAGGCATGTGTATGGAAATATTCAAAAGTTCATTCAATTCTAGCCCACAATTAACATTGCTACTCTTCCCAATGTCTTTATGGATGTCGTTACTCTCTTTCCGATGGTCTCGTGAAGGCTAGCGATGTCATGATTATTGGTAAAATCGTTGTTGTTGTTCGATATGTTATACAGGGTTATGCTTCTGCACTTCCGCTGTCAAGAAAGTTGGTGCCCATGTCATAATCATTAAAATTCATGTTGAAACTTTTTTGTATAACTTCTTTAAGAAAGCTTGAACTTATAGATTAAAAGTTGAATTCTTTTTTTTGTATGATTTTGAACTAAATTCTATGAGTACAATCTAATGTAATGGAATTATCATTTTGTATGGATGAATCAGGTTTTGTATGAAATTGTCATTTTGATTTTAGTGTTTGAATTCGAATTGTCGTTTGAGTTTTCATCTGAATTTGATTTTCAGTGTAATCTGAGTTCCAATTTAGTGTAATTTGAGTTTGAATCAGAATTATTTTAGCCCAGTCAGAATGGTTGCAGTCAGTCAGCAAGCTAGATCAGACTTTTTAATTATAATATTAATATAAATTAAATCTACGACATAATTTGGCGATCGTGGCTAACAACAACTTAAAAGTATCGGGAATCAAATTTATTTGGCAGAAACTCGAAAGTGTCGTTCCATATAGAGACATTAAGTCTATGACACTATCAGCGACATCTATCATAAATTGGCTTTTCCCCATTAGTGTGAATTATGCAGTTGTAACGCACCATTTGATCCAATTAATCCACTTTGCTCAAATTAATCAAAAGTGAATTCCAGTTAACATTTTCGAAAGATTTCTCCATGTCAACCTTGCACAGAATACTAGGAATACCTTGTATCAATTTATTAACAATACACTCATTGGGTACTATAATGCCACCGAGAATATGCTTTTCTTAAATGAATGCACCTTGAGAATTCTGAAATAACACAAGGCATCACTATCTTGAGTTCGTTTGCAAGGAGCTTTGAGAAAATTTTGTAGGCGCTACCAATGAAACTCAATGGTCTGAAATCCTTATAAGTATGATCTTGAGAAATAACACATTAAATATCCAATCTATTTTCTCCTTGAAGTGAAACTCCTGCAAGACAAGCATTAGACCATTTTTTATGATTGGCCAACATACTTTGAAGAACTCCATAGTTAGTCTGTCAGGTCCCCGTGCTATGTTGGAGCCAAAGTTCTTAATAACATGATGCACTTCATCTTTACCAGACTCTCTCTCTCAAGCCAAACCTTTTGTTGACTTCCAATTTTAGAGAAACTCATAGAAGCAAGGAATGGATAAGGACATGTCTTAGCTTTGAACAACGAAGAATAATAACTTTTTTAGCTTTTTTTTGATATTCTCTTGGTTAAAGACATCAATACCGTCAACTTCCAATTTAGTGATTGCTTTCTTCTTATTATTGACATTGAAAATCTTATGGAAGTAATATCTATTTTTATTTTCTTAAGCTTCAATTCATCACGAAGTCTTTCTTTTATTTTAAGTAGCGTCCAACTTAGATATTCTAAGAACTCTTGAATGAAAAAAGCATTTTTCCATTTTTCGAGGTCTCAACGGGGTGTGGAAACACATAATAACTCTAACTCTTGAATGAATATTAAAAAGAGATGTAGGTCTAGTTCCTTCGGAAACAATAATATCTTTGGCGCAAGAACGCAAGAAAAAGGGGTTGATTCAGATAAATTCAAACTTCCAATGTTCGCCTGCAGAAGAAAGTTTCTCTCTTCTATCTCCACCAAGAGTAGCCGCGCTCCAATTTTTCAAAAATTATTTTAAAGTTTGCAATTTATTAAAGAATACAAAGGTGGGAACACCAGTGAAAGCCATCGAGTTCCACTATATATCCATATTTTTATAAAATTATTTATGAATCAACCAATGATTCTCAATCTTGAAACAAGGTTTAGCAGTTACCTCGGAACAAATGTCTAACAAGAGCGGATTATGATCCAAGATGGTTTTGATTAGAGCAGTTTTGTCGCTCTGCTAAATTTAGAGTCGAAACAAGTGAAAAATGAAAAAATATGTCGAGTATATAAAGGAGAGGTGCTTCGTGTTTTTCACTCCAAATAAAATAGACACCATTCAAGGGCAAGTCCGTAAGATCCAAATTATCAGTAAGGTCCACATATTGCTGGCATCACCCCCTTATTTCATTTGTTTATTATCAGACCTTACTGCATTCACATCTCTTGATAAACACCAAGCCTCGTACTCCAGCCTTTGATGGTTTCCAAGTCTTGCCAAAAATATTCTCGCAAGTTGTAATCACAAGGCGAATAAAATTTTGAAGAGATAGACTTATGAAGCTGATTCTCATCTTCTCGTCAATCATTTCCCACGTATTATTGTTTCAAATAATGAGAAGACCACCATTGTTGGCACTCAAACCTTGAGAAGGGATAAACCTCAAACCGAAGCCGTGATCCCTCCAGCAACCGACTTAGCAATCATAAAAGGTCTTTCCCAGTTCGAATTCTTTGATGAATGCAAATTGCGCCTGGTTGCCTTAAGAACTAAATCTCCTTCGTGAAATTTGTAAGCTTTCCTAATAAACCATGAGGAAATTCTCATAATGTTAGTTTCTTAAATAGTACATAAAGAGCATTTGTGCAAAGAATTAAATCCTTAATATCATAAGCATTGAGGCCTCGAATGTTCCAGTTGAGGAACTTAGACACTAGTTACCAGCAGCTCCCTTGATGTAGCATCACCTTGAGTAAGAAGTACGTCTGGGTTAACTTCTACTAAAAATTCAATCTCACCAGAGTCTTCCACCTTCTTACTAGTAACAACCGCATCGTATCTGATCTTGTATTTGCTAAGGATTCATCAATTATCTCCTTCAATTCTTGTTTGTCATTGCTTATGATGCCACCAATACTACAACAAAGCTCGAACACCATCTATGAAGTAGAAAGAATTACCTCATTAGGGTCAATCATAGTTGTTAGAGCAATGCTCGGTTGAACCCACAAGTTTTGCTATCTCAACCTTGTTGTTAATGTCAGATGATCAAATCTTTTGAAGCACTGACACGGACACGACACAGACACAGGGACCGACAAAATTCAAAATCATCAGGATACGAACACGTTTAATTAATATATATATATATATATATATATATTAGTTAAATAATTTTTATATACTAAAATAATATTGTTATAGTATATCAAATACATTAATCACGCAAATACGTGAAAAAAACTCAATTTTATGCCGTTAAGTTAGTCCACATGTAGAAAAATTAACTTTAATACTAATTTTCGTGACACAGTAGATTACCCAAGTAGTTAAATAGAGTATAGATTTTTACACGTGCGTCGTGTCAGTGTCCCACGCGCGTCCTGTGTCCAACACACGTCTGACGCAGACACGACACAAATACTGGAGTGTCTGTGCTTCACAGAATTTCTAGTAGATTTACAAAGAATAAATTTCGAGTCAAGATTGTCTTATTAAATACCTCGAAATATGATTCAAGCATAGATGTTCAAAGGCACTTAACAATATTAGTTTAAAACAATTTATTATTAGAGAATTGAATTGTGGATCAACTAAAAATTACCCAAGCAAATAAATTTATCATTTGGGAATGTTTCAAACATCATAAGAGTTCAGAAATACTAATATTTCTGTTCAGGGTAGGTTGGCGAACCAGTTTGGAAGTTCAGTTAGGGACAGTTCACGAACCATGGTGAACTGAATTTTGATGCTGGTATAAAAGGCTTAAGGTTGGCGAACCCAGTTCACGAACTGTATCCATCTGAGTGCATAAGCCGAGTACGGTAGGAAAACCAGTTTGCGAAAAGTATTCATATGAGTTCTCGAGTCAGGTAGGGTTGGCAAATGACCGGTTGTCAGCCGTACAAATATAATTCACTTTCTCGCTCAACTAGATATGAATATAGTATGTGATAAGAAAGAGTTTGTTCCCACAAAGAGGTCTTGGGTTGTCAATATGTTCTGGTTTCCTATATAAAATAATGGGGGGATTTTCTGATTTTTATAATATAAAAGTAAAATAAAAGCAAACAAAACAAATAAAGCGAAGCAAACACGCAAATCAAGATGAAAGAAATTGATTAAGGATCCGTTTTCATCCACAAACATGTTTTTCAACAATAACTAGAATTGATATTTAATCTCAATTTTTATCAAAGGCCATAGGATACCTTGATCGCAAGAATATCCCGCTAATTTCCTCTTATCATCAACAGACACATTAAAAGATGTGAATATGAATTCTACCTAAGAGAACAACCTAACGTGTAAAAGCACTATCAAGTTTAATTCCCTAGATGCACTAAGTTTTATGAAATCAGGCCAATCAAAGCAATCGAACGTGTAAAAGCACTAATCCGATTTAACAAAGGTTATGACTCAATGTGACTACTAGGATGTATCACTACAAGCAATAATCACAATTATGCTACTTGTATTCAAGGTGTATCACGTTTACGTATAATAAATCCTAAACTAGCAATATATATGATTACAAGTTCTACCAATTTGCAACTTGATGAAACTAACAATCAATCATACATGTGATATTTCTAGTGAATCATAATCGATAATTATGAGACAAAACTAATTTATTGAACAAAAGTCATGTTTGGAAATTCAACTTATTCCTTAACCAATAATAAAAACTAGCTCATGTTAATGGAGTTCATAACAAGGATAAAGAGAAGAGTTTCCATGTCTAAACCCTAGAACAAAAGTAGAGAAGAAGATAATAAGATATCCTCACCAAAATTTCTAGGCTTCCCTATATATAGAGTTTTGTAACCTCTTCTTTAAGAAACTAGAAAACATAGCAAAAATAGGAAAGTGCACCTCCTAAAAATTGTGTCCCGTACATCAAACCCCGTGCAAAGTAGGTCGCCAAAGTCGCCAAACAAGTCACGTCCAAGGCTGGTCACGTCCAAAGATGTCCAAGCAAAACAACTGGGCTCACGTCACCCAAGTCCAGCCCATTTTCTCATTATTGGCTTGTCAGTTCTGTGGAACTGACAGCCTATTTTCAACGACTGTCACCCATCGAGTTATTCTAATCACTGTCTTGACTCGAGCTGTTCTTCTTTCATCATCCAAATATGGTAGCACAGCAAACTCGGATTCCCAAGTCCTCTGTATATATCTCTCTCGTGCTCCACTGAGACAGTCAGCAGCTCCAACTCTTTCTTCTCCATGGCAGCAAAACATTTATCACTCTTCTTATCAACCACCAGCATCGACCATTACAACTCTTTTCTCGATTACCATCATTACTGCCATTAATCTCCATTGTTACTGCCAGGATCATTTACATCACTGACGGGCGACGACCATCTCTGCTTATCAAGAACAACTTCCTTCATCGTCGAGAATCGACCTCCATCCAGCTCAGCTCATTAGTCACCGAGTAATCATCACTCCCATGATAATCACCATCACGAGCTCTCCATATGCATGAGCTCCTGTCCTTCATCACTGTCGTTCAGTCTCATCACCTCAGTCATTCATAGCCATCATATACTGCAGCAAACTCTCATCCCTTTCGACTTCGAACTCAAAACTTCCTGAACCTGCCATCATTTCCTATATAGCTCGTTACTCCATCTCGTCAGCCAACCATCACTGCCATGCAATCCCGTAAACTCAATTTGAACTCATTATACTCTCAACCGTTCGACTTATCTTGAGATCCATATGGCTGCAGTCAACCTCCAACCATCGTCGATGACAGAAACACCAACGTAATACCCTCCACAGCTTCCTCCATTCTCTGAGATTGACAGCAACCTACTCGACTTCTTCTTTCTCAGCTTTAATGAACCATTCCGTTACTGCCATCGACTACCAGCAGCACCTCCATCTCTGCCAAGATCCGTTCTCGATCTCTATCACTTCCAATCACCAGCTCGAGCTTGTCTTGATTCTCTCCATCACATGCTCCTCAATAGCATCACTTCCCTGTCCTTTGAGCTCAAGACTCGACAAGCCTTATTTTGGCAGGCCTTTGAGCAAACACATTGTGTACATTTTTCTGTTGCTTCATAGATGAACTTGTTGTTGATTCCGATATCAAATTCTTTCTCCTTCCCTGCGGATAATTAAAATTTCATACACACCCAATCAATCCAAACCATTCAGAACTCTAAATCACACATTATCTCTTTCATTCATTGTCTGTTTCAATGGCAACAAGCTCTTATTCTTCCCTGTCTTTTCTCAGCTGCAATGAACCCAAATCCTCTTGGCTCGAGTTTGAGAATAACCCAATTCCGGATTCTTGTCAATCCTTCAAAACCCATCTTAATCTTCTTTTCAAAACCCATCTTAGTCCTCTTATCTCGACAAACAACTCGAGCTCCTTACAGCCAAACCCGTTATCACTGCCGAACTCCAAACTCGAGCTAAACTGCCTCGGTAATGGTAGCAGCAAACTCTCACAGTCGTGTTCACACAGAAATACCTTGGACCCATCGTTTCCGGCAGTAAAGCTTTTGTTTCTTCCATGTATAAACTCATTCGACCTAGTTTTGTTATAAAGTAGGAGGTGCCCCCTTAACGAGCTGTCTGTCTGCCTTTAGCAAACCTTAGTGACTCCCCATAGCAATGCTTGCTAGAACAGTAGGCTTCCCCCTAGTAATCTCTCAATTCCTTTGTAAACGTGGCTGCCTCCTAGTAGAAGTGGCGTCCGCCTTTAACAATTCTGTGCTGTCTCAATTTTGCGGCAACTTTTACTTGCTTCAACCGCTTCCAGATTCTTCATACGACGTCGGTATGACTCCATTCTTTCGCCATTGCCTTCGTCTTTTCGTCCTCTTCAAGTTGATGTGAATAAACTTTGGATTTGAGCTAGTTCCACTTACTTTTGGTTAAGATAGCCTCAAACACCTAAGAAACTCAAAAGCAAACAAAATCAAAGCATAATGATACAAAAACTACCAAGAAAGCAAAGCATTTAAGTACCTAACTAGTGCAAATATTGCACCTATCAGCAAACCCGGTTCATGAACCGTAGCACCTTGACTCGTGAACTTTAGCCTTACGGTTCACGAACCATTTCACCAACGATCCTAGTAGAATTTAGCAGATGCTTAAAGACTTATTTTTTAAATATGTTTAACATTGTTATGTCTCTCTTAAACACTTATAAAACTTCATTGATCACTAAAACACTTGTTTGTGGGTATCATGATTAAACTCTTAGGTGTTTGAATGGTCATCGATTTGCTCATAGTTCAAAAGGCATATTTTCTAATACATAACGGTCATTATACACGGTTCTGTAACCGGACCAATGTCTTCTATTGTATTTTCAATACTAATTTTCACATGCTTGTTTGAAACCCTAACAAGAATTTCATCTAACAGAGAAAATGTTTGCTCGATTCTCAAGTTATCTTAGCTTGAATTCTAAGCAACCCTCAATCTTGAAAAACTATAAATAGATATGCTCATTCGATATGGAAATTCAATCCTTGACACTTTGTTTTCTAGTTAATTGCTAGAGTCGTTCTCTATTGACGTGAGTTTCCTTTGAGAAACATAATCAGGTTTATGACTGAAAGACTCCGCTTTGGGGATTCGTGAAGTCAGGTCCGACTATCTTTACCTTGATAGTTTGGGTATCATGTTCTTGTTTTTCTGTTATCGAGGTTCTCACAATCCCTTCCAAGAAAGATAAATATAAATCACAAAGTTCTCTTCGTCTCAGACTTTGCGATTCCTCAAGATAGATATCCGGAAACTATTCTTAATTGATAGGCTGAAGATTGTTCTTGAAAGGTAGTAAAAGGTACAAACTTCTCATCTAAGTGAGTGTAAGTGTTCCGAATTGCGAGGTTTGCTAGCTATGTCTGTTGCAAACAGATTTCTAAGCCTTGATCTTTGAACTAAAGGGAAACAAAATAGGCTTATCTGTTAGAGGCAGGTTGATATCAAATATCTTTACTTAGGTTGAAGCAAATCATAGGCTTTAAATGACGTTATCTAAGGGAATCAATTGCGTAGAGCCTTGCGAGGTTCAAGAGACGTAAGAAGCGCGACTGCAACTGAATCGCTTGGAGGGTGGGTTCGGACTCAACTATATTCTAGTCCGAATTCTAATAGCAGTCTAGTGTTTTTAGCGCCTTAATACGATTTGGTATTCAAATTTGGACGAGGTCCCCGGGGTTTTTCTGCAGTTGCGGTTTCCTCGTTAACAAAACTTTTGGTGTCTTGTTTTTTTCCTTTCCGCAATATATTGTTTATCTTTATAGTAGAATTTACGTAACTAGTACGTATTCAATCTTAATAGACACGTTCATCTAATTGTGATCGATTATGAAACTTGTTTCTTGTAGAATTTGTATATTGAATGATAGATAACAAGTTTATTACTTGGCAGAATTTCGATTAGATTATTTGGACAATACTAAATTGATCTTGGAAATTTATTTTTGAGATCGTCCAAGTGCTCTTCTTAACAATCATGTTAACAGACTCCCTAGTTTATACATATTAATTGAGAAGAGATAGAGATATAAACTCCTTATACATACAATTAAAGATCATTAAGTTGGTCTGCTTGAAATTGTATTGGGTTTTTGAAAAAGCGGGGGTCTAACAACCACACCCAATATTTCGCTTAGCAATCTGTATGGACAAACTCCAATACACTTTCTAGAGAATCAACTAGACAGTCAGACTCAATCTAGATAAAAAAGTATATCAAAGAGTTTATATCTCAATCTGTCGATTGGATATATACTCAAGAAATAGAAATCTGCGAGTCTTTATCAAATACTAGAGAGATAACTTGGATGGTACCAAAGACCAATATACAAGTGTCAATCAATTTAAATCAACAACCAAAAGGTCGGATATTCTAATTGATTGAACAACACACAACCTGTGATATTTCAATTATGTAACAAAATATAATGCGGAAAAGAAATAACACATACACCAAAAATTTGTTAACGAGGAAACCGCAAATGCAAAAAAAACCACAGGACCTAGTTCAGATTGAACACACACTGTATTAAGCCGCTACAGACACTAGCCTACTCCAAACTAACTTCAGTTTGGACTGTAGTTGAAACCCAATCAATCTCACACTGATCCAAGGTACAGTTATGCTCCTACGTCTCTGATACCAGCAGGATACTACATACTTGATCCCCTTAGATGATCTCACCCACAACTAAGAGTTGCTACGACCCAAAGTCGAAGACTTTAATAAACAAATCTGTATCACACAGAAAAGTCTACGGTAATAGATAAATCCGTCTCCCACGAATATACCTACAAGTTTTGTTCCGTCTTTTGATAAATCAAGGTGAACATGAACCAATTGATAACCCGGACTTATATTCCCGAAGAACAACCTAGTATTATCAATCACCTCACAATAGTCTTAATCGATGCAGCGAAAAAAGATATTGTGGAATCACAAACGATGAGACGAAGATGTTTGTGACTACTTTTCTATCTTGCCTACCGGAGATATAAATATCAAGCCAATCGTTACGGTTGTACTCAAAACGATAGAATCAGCAAGATCAGATCACACAACTACGAGAAAGTAGTATCGGTCTGGCTTCATAATCCCAATGAAGTCTTTAAGTCGTTAACCTGGTTTTAGAGAAGAAACCAAAGGTTAAAGGAGAATCGACTCTAGCTTATGCAACTAGTATCACACGTAAGGTGTGGGGATTAGGTTTCCCAGTTGCTAGAGTTCTCCCTTATATAGTCTTTCAAATCAGGGTTTGCAATCAATGTTAGCTCAGTAACAAAGCATTCAACATTGACCGTTAGATGAAAACCTGATTAGATTCAAGCTAATATTTCTCAACCGTTAGATCGAAAACTTAGCTTATTGTACACAAATGAAATGCACGTTTTTAGGCTTATGTAATCGTACCCAAACATGTACATTTGGTGGTTCAACAATAGTTAACCAAAAAGGTTAGCCATATGAGCAATTTAATATCAACCATATTCTTCTTCACCATAACTAGTTCAAATGACTCAAATGAACTAGTTAGAGAGTTGTTCAATTGCTTAGATCTTATGTAACTACACAAGATACAATCGAAGCAAAAACGGTTTGATTCACTCGAATTAGTTCATGAACTTTAAAGCCACGGTTTGGAAAAGCATTCCTTAGTTTATATAAACATTAGTTCAAGAACAACCGTCTTTAGATATAACCAACTCAAGTTCGCGGACTGGGTTCACGGACTTAAGTTCCCAGAAGGATTTCACAAACTCCAGCAGATTTTCTCGGGTCGAGAACTTCCGCCAGTTCGTGGACTGGGTTCGCGGACTGAGTTCACGCCACTATTCCGGTTCTCTTGATCAACAAAGTTCGCAAACTTCGGTTCAAGGAATAAGGACTTATACATATATGTGTTTCCACAACAATGCTTATATCCACCAATGGTTATATAATCTAAACTCTCATTTCAATCATTGAAACATTCTCAGAGGACGTTACATAGTTGTTATTCACAAAGCATTTTTCGTCAGAGCAATTTTCAAAGTGATTGAAACATAACATGACTTTCTTCACTAGGTAAAGATGAACTTGGCCAAAGCAAAAGCTTACCAACGCATATTTCGAGAAATAGATAGGCGAGATAAACTCGGCTCGAAATACCAAATGTGTATAATCAAAGTCTATATAGCAAAACGAATTTTGTCTCAAGATAGGAGATAAATAGACTTTTGAGTGATAGATAAGTTCAAGTCTCCACATACCTTTTAGTCGATGAAGATCCACCAGTTCCTTGAGTAGTCCTTCGTCTTGTATGATGATTGCCATGGAGTTCTTGAGCTCAACTACACTTTCTATCCTAGTCCGAGACCTTAGCTATAGTAGACTATAAATCAAGACTTATAGTTTCAATCACTAACATTGACAAACATGCTTGAGATAACAACGCATGAGAGTTCGACCGAGCAATGCTCTAACAGTTTTGTCCATACAAGTTTCCGAATGAAAAAGTTGGTGGTCTACTCGGTACCGTCTCCTTTTCAATAACGTTATGCAAATCACCAATGCGAACTACTATTTGGTCCTTCATCACGGTGAACGAGTTACAAACCTCAGATTTTTGCTTCCTAGAAGAGGTGGGATCCTCATCTCCTCTTTCACCATCCTCTATGGAAGCATCAACTGGATTTTCCTTGTTCATTACCTTCCCAACAACATCGATTTATAGAACAGCTAGTGGTTAGTTAAGAGTGATGAGGTCAGCATCTTCTCATTCACCAACTCTTTTTTCATACAAAGCCTTATCAGTTGTGTGATCCATACACACAAAGCTATGAGAATGAATCCTCGAGGATAATATCCAACTCATGTCTCAGCGTGTGGCTTGTTAGGAAAGGCGAGATAATCTTAGTTTTGATAATATTTATCTCCAGTAGTTAAAGATAATATCAGTTTTGATTGCCAAATAAGATTTAATATCCACTCATTCTTACAATTCCATCTCGGATCCAAAACCCTAAAATTAGGAATGATGATATGAACTAGAAAAGGTATAAGAGAAGTCTTCACTGGAATTTCGGTTAAACCTCCAACAAATTCTACATCATCCTTTTAGTTTACTTCAATCTGATTTTTAACTTGAAAAAATATTTTAAATATCTTCTGCGTTGATGTTACTTATGATTTTCAACTTTAAATGTTAAATTATTGGTACATAAGAAAATCCTTACAAACTAAAATCGTGTGAAGACCTTCATATATGATTTTCTTGACCTAGTATCAGAGATGATCTTAAGTATCGCTCTTTGACATGACACTTATGCTGCCATATCAAACGAAATCACAACTAATACTCAAAATCACCATTGAACTGAAAAACTTGGGTCAGTGTCAATGGATACAAATACAAAGTACTACCTAATACGCTAAGGCCAAGCACTACGATTGAGACAAAAAAGAAAAGGAAAAACAAAAACTAATTTACACGGAAACTGAGTTTCCGTCTTTATTAGCTAAGCGAGGCCCCTTCTCGTAGTGAGGAGCACCTTCATTATCATTTCGTGTAGCTCAGGGACGGACCAGTAGCTGGGCTAAAGGGGGCTATAGTCCGGGTAGTTTTTCCAGTCCACAAACCAAAAAAAAAAGATTACTACTCGACCAAGATTTCTATCCCGAATCTTAAAAGGAAAATTATCCTTTCTGAGTCCGTCACTGGTGTAGCTACAATTAAGCCATAACGAAGCGAAATGCTGTACATACGGTGCTTGGGGTGAACCATGCCTAGGTAGGGGCAAACCTTGATAATTGATACCCTTAAAACTTGCATAGACAGGTTACCAATGAATAGGACGCGTTGATGCGCGTGAGAGTTTAGCTAACTTTGTTGGGTCCGTACTAAATTAAATGCGCTGTGGTGCGAAGTTTAATAACCCTTTTTGAACTCAAACTAGTAAACTCTCTCTCTCTCTCTCTCTCTCTCACACACACACTCTCTCTCTAAAACAACGGAGAGAAAGAAAAAAACTTCAAACTCAAAACAACTTGGTACACAAAAATGGCGAATTATTTTGTCTAAAATTAGGGTTACGAAAAAGGGAGATGGTAATTAAAGAGATCTTATATAATTTCCACTTATAAATGGGTAAATTGGAAGAAGAACAATCTCTTTCTTCTTCGGAAATAGCTGCAATTATCTCAATAATCCCAAATGAAAATGTGGATAATAATACTTGTCAAAATATATCTAAATTTGTACGTTTTAGATGTGTAATTGCACTTTTATTTAGTGCTGCTCTCTTTCTCTCTGCTATATTTTGGTTACCTCCTTTATATCGCTACGGAAATCAAGCGGATCTGGATCGGAATGCCTTATTTAGAGGTGAGATTTTATTCTCCTTTATTATTATTGTTTGGGTTATATTTTTTTTCATGAATTTGATAAATTAGAGCATTGTTTGTTGTCTCTACTGGATCTGGATTATTTAGTATATCGAATTTTATTTGGATTCTAGGGTTTGTGGATGTTTTAGTCGTGAGTTTCTGTGAAGTAGTGAACCTTTTATATAAGGGTTTTGCTTTTTTTTTTTTTTTTTTTTGGTTCTCCAGTTATGGGCATTTTCCAATTTTAGGCATTTCTCACTGATTTTTAGGATCTATCGACCCACATTTCTGCAATTCAAGTAAACCCCTATGTTTGGATATAAGATATTTATCTAAGAAGGTTAGACATTCTTGGACTTCTGTGTCTTTGATATTACTTTCTAAAGGGATTTATGGTCCAGAGTCCTTGGATTAGATGGGTCTGCCGATCTGATGAATGTGTGAAGACCCAATTTAATGTTAAACTAGGGATCTTTTTGGAATCAGTTTTGCCAAATTGATCCGTGCTGCTTCAAGTACTTGGTACTCTGGTGACTCTGGTCTGTGATAATTTGGTTAACAGAGAATATTAGTCTGGAGGAATGATTTGCTTGTGGTTCACCCTTGGTTCTATGTGCTATCTAGATTTTTAATCCGATGGTGCTACATTGAATTGGATGGTGAGGCTGAATTTGTTTGGTGCCGTTCAAGGTCCAAAACAGTTCAGCAATAAAAAGGACGGCTAAGGAGCTTTCTGGTCAGGACGGTATTATGTTAGCAGTTGTTCCAATTAATCGATCACTGGGTAAATTTTGCTTGGCCGAGAAGTAACATTCTTGGCATTTGAATGAATTGTAAAGGATACACTTTTCTGGTTCGAGTTGCAAAGGTACATATCCGTCTAAGATTGTTGAGTTTGACTGAGCTATGGCGTGCACTGACCATAGGGAATGGTTCAAGATAAGGTTCGTTTTACACAATGTTTCAAAAAGCAAAAGGCGGTTGGATTAGCATTTGTTTCCCTTAAAAATAGTTCAGGTGATAACGGTGGTGAATTCCTCAGGACAAAATTGCTTCGAAGGAATCGATGATCAGGTGTTTCGTGGTTAGGTTTTTATTAGGAACTAGGAAATTGGGAACATAATATTTAGTTCAGTAAGATAAGTTAGTATGCACATAAATACTTGAAAAGAATGATGGAAATAATATATGGCGTGCACTTGGGTGTCTAATTCCATTTAGCGGAATACATGGTGTTTGATTTGATTTACGAACCCGTTCTAGATTGCAATAGGATATATCTTGTGAAGTTACCTTAAATCATGCTCAAGAAGACCAAAGCACTCTTTACAGATTCCAAATAAATCCCATCAAGGGTGTGATCATTTTAGGGAAATACGTCTGAAGGGTTGCCAAAAATGTGTAGGGCATACTTGCCATGATTCGATTCACACTTGTTTGTTAGTGCTTTTTGCTTGCATCTGATTAGCTTTATCTCCATTTTACCTTGAGTTAGTTTGATTATTATATACAAAAAATAAAAAAAGAGAGTTTTTCTGACATTAGTACCATGTGGTATAGACGTATTTGATACTTACCATGTGGTATAGACATATTTGACACTTAGTAAGGCTGACAATGATGCTTTTCTTCAGGCCATGATGTAGTGGCGATGGTCAAACTGCAAAAACCCCTTTCTTTGCTGAGTGGAAATATTTCACAGCTTGAGTTTGATATATTTGAAGAAATAGGTGTTGTGAATTCCACGGTATGGTGTCATCTCTCTTTCTCTCCATCTTTATTGTTCCTCTATTTTCCTCTGTTGGCTAAACCTTTTGACTTAACCAGGTAAATGTTATACTTCTTGATGCTTCGCCCAGAACCAATGCTACAAATGTGTTGTTTGCAGTGGATCCAGTCTCGAAGGACACAAAATTATCTTCAGCTAGCTTAAGTCTATTAAGAGCCTCTTTTGTATCACTAGTTATACAACAATCATCCCTTCATTTGACCCCATCATTGTTTGGAAACAACACCAGCTCCTTTGGAGTTCTAAAATTCAAAGGAGGAGTTACAGTGATCCCTCCACAGAACGCATTTCTTCTTCAGAAAGTGCAGGTCCTTTTTAACTTCACCTTAAATTTCTCTATCCATCAAATCCAAGAAAATTTTGATGAGTTGAAGGATCAATTAAAGTCGGGGTTGCATCTTAATCCATATGAGGTTTGATCATTTTACCCTTTTACTTGTCAATTATTTCATCTTACATGCATATCTTTTGCCATCCGTGCTGCAATTTATTAGATAAATGACTGTAAAGTTTATTATTAGATCTAGTTCTTTTTAATTTGGGAGCTTTTGTGATACTATTTGAGAAGGCAGAAAACAGTTCTTTAATAATTGACTTTCCATATTTATTTTGCTCCTCTCTTTTCTAAAGTATTCAACGTCGCAGTAGTTCAGTACTACCAGAACAACACCTATAAAAAGATTATATTTCTGTGGCTTTCAGATGCAAGCTCCATCAAGTTTATTCATCCTCAAGTTTTCTTTCAGTGAAAATCAGTAACACGCACATAGGTGGTTGGAAATCCATTCTATTTATTTAAGTAACAAAAGAAATCTGCACCTAAAAACAGCTGTTATTTGATATTTAAAAGTTCTCGTAAAATAAACAAAGCTGAAACCTAACTGGTTGCCATTGCCACTGATAAAACCATGCCGTCCAAAAGATGAGACAATGCCATAAATAGTCCCCGATGTTTCTATTTATCCTAGAAGCTAACATTTATAGTGTTGTGTTTATACATTAGACATTCTAGATTTTGTGCGTTTGAAATCTCTAGAGTAACCTCTTATTTACTCCAGCATTTGCTGAAAGGTTATGGCTGTGATACGGCATGATGCTAAATGTCTATTTTGGATGATGTTATTCTTCGTCTTCAATTTTGGATGAAAAATGTTAATTGATGGAGAATTTCCTGACTTAGAAGTCTCTTCGCATACTTGAGTCTGGTTTAGATGTGCTAGTGTTGTCCTATTCACTCCTTGACCAAGCATGTGGAGTTACTTTTGAAAAGTTCAGTTACAAAATATCGATGATCTCGTTTAGGCCAACAACAAAAACCCATATTAATGTCTCGTAATGTAGCTTGTCGAGGATTTTTATTCAAGTAACTGTTTTTTGGGGCTCAGGATGAGACTTCACTGGTGTAAGAATCTTATTGGTTGCATTCCTTTGTATGCAGAATGTATATGTGAGCTTGACGAATTTGTATGGGTCAACTTTATATCCTCCTACGACAGTTCAAGCATCAGTCCTGCTGACAGTAGGGAATCTCCCCCCACCTCTGCCAAGATTGAAACAGTTAGCTCAAACAATTACAGGTTCTCATGCAAGGAACCTGGGTCTCAATAATACTGTATTTGGTAAAGTTAAACAGGTAAGCCTCTCATCTGTTCTACAGCACTCTCTTGATAGTAGTGGTGGATCTGGGTCCCCTTCACCTAGTCCAGCTCCTCTTCCTCGTACAACTGGACATCACCACCACCACCATCACCATCACCACCACCATCAGCATGCTCAACCCCCTGAACAGCGTCACCACCCTCATCCCCACCACGGTTTTCCAGTGGCTCCTGTACCTGCACCTGAAAGTAACCAGGCAAAGCCGCCATCTGGTTGCCAAAATGGGCCTATTCGGAAAAACAAGCAGGTTCATTTAACTCCTACTATTTCACCAAGTTATCATGCTTCGGCACCAAGTCCACATGTACACCCACCTGCTCCAGCCTCGCATTCTCGTCCTACATTTTCTCCTTTACCTGCTGTGGTTCGGGCTCCTGCCTACCCTCCAAGTGATAATAAACCATATGTAGAACCTCATCCTCCTGATGTAATGCCAGATTTCACGCCATCCCCATCTCCATGTAAGTTCTGTTATTACCTTGCTACAGTCATCTTTCAAATTTGAGGTGATCGATTCTTAAGCTTCTTTTGCTTTTATTTTCTGGCGACTTCTAAACTACAGTATCATGGAATCCTCCTGATAATGAACTAGAGATGATCTAAAAGAAACAGCCATCCACAATCTAGTGACTGAAATACCCATATTATCTTTTTTTTTTAATGTTGAACCTAAAAATATGTGCTTTATTTTATGTACCAAGTTAGTAATAAGTTTAGCACCAAATGTAGAGTGGACAAAAATGTTGATTTTTGAATTATAATTGCTTCTTTTCTGTCTGTCTGTTTTCGTATGCGATTTTTCTCAAGTTCACTCCCACTCGACATCTAATGCAGTGGTTTGCTGTTCTTGCAGTTTCAGCAGGTTTCTTCCCATCTGTACGATGGTCCATTGTATTACTTCTACCTCTGGTAGCACATCTGTTATGAGGGTAAAAAAAGAGCGTCCGTTTACAAAGTCAGAATTGTCACTTCTCTGGTTGCTGATTAAAGGGGGACTGGGTTGGTTTTGGATGACGTTTTAAGTATAAAAAACAAAGAGGACACTCGAGGAGCACGTAGTGGGAGTTAAACGCAAAGGGCGTATATCTCACATTCTCCTCCAAGCGGGTATATTTTGGGGTTTTTGTTGCCATGTAAATATTTGATTATAATTTCAGTCAGCAGACGTGTTTCCAGGTCAAAGTCACAGAGGTGGCAGGCCCTTGTTAACATGTAATCGTCGCTACTGTTGTATGACTACTCTGTTGTTGCAGAAATGTTAAAAATGAGGAAAAATGAGCTTATTTTGCTACAGAAAAGCAAACAATCAAATCTCACATATTGTCAGTTTCTTTTTCTCCCAACACTGCACAATTCCAATTCTGAATGCTTTCCATCCAGGAGTTCTCAACAAGACAACTTTCGCATCCAGCTGTAGAAACTTGGAAGGAAGAGACCCTCCAAGACAGGTTTGGTAATGATACTAGGAATGGTATCGGATCCACACTGATTCTAACAGAAGACCAGGTGGAATTTCTTTCGCAAAGTTAATCTAGGGTGTCACTTTTAAATTTCCTGGAATAGCCGAATAGGAGAGTTAACATGAAACAAAAGCATTTTTACGTGTTCTATTTTTGTTCGATGGGTAAGGGTCGGATGGGCTACCTTCAACAACCTGAATCAAATGACGCTGTACCTAGCAATTTGGTTAATAACAACAAGACAACTCTTGTACCAGAAATCAGACGATAACACTTTCCTACCATGTTGTCTGGGCTCCCAGTTTCGATTCCCATTTTGATGACCTGCATTAAACATGTGCGATTAAGACCAACCATCTCACCAGTGGTACCTGCATTAAACATGTGCGATTAAGACCAACCATCTCACCAGTGGTTGATTGGTACCCACACAAAACTTCGGCCGGTCACCCTCTAGATCAGTGACAAGTTCACATACCAACGACCGTTCAACTTCTATTTTCTTGTTCTTAATGACGTTCTGTATAAGAGACTGATTACCTATCTGTACAGTATTGCGAACAAAAAATCTGATTGCACCTTCCGTAAATTCTAATTCGGATACGTAATTGTTAGAATTTTTTTTTTGTTTGAGAAATGGGAATTATAACTGACATAAGTTGGGACAGTGGTGGACCCAGGTTTTGAAGAAAGAGTGGGCTGCATTTAGGGGTGAAATGACTCAAATAGTCGAAAGTGGCTAAAAAGTTAAAAATGGGCTTGAGAGCCAGTTGAGCTTGGTGTGTAATTGCATACCTATTCTCTAAGCTGGTTCCCTCTCTGAGTTGGGAGCCAGTGTTAGGATTTCGGGCACTTTCCTTATTTTTCTCGGTCATTTTTTTTATTTTTCATTTTGAGAATCTAACTCCTTTAAAATCCTAAGCTCCTTAGGCTCCACGTTGAACGGTGACTATCACCCTCTCACAGAATTGTTCCGTTTCACTTTTTCTCGAAGGAGAGAAAAACAAGATTTTTTTTGCACAAAATAAAGAAATATTTTTATTTTTGTCAACGTTGAACCCATTCACATGGATGGAAGTATTGCGCCCGTTTTCTTTGTTTGCTGGGCTTGCCCCACTGCTAAAGAAGTCTAGAACAATTATTTTCATTATTTTTACGCGAATGACAATGAGGTAATGCATCTGCTAATCTTCTATGATGTGCTAATATACACAAAGTTGTCATGCCAAAGAGTTTTGTTAGTAGAATAAAACACAAAAAATTGTGCCAAAAGCTGATTGTTTGCTCTTTTTGCTGTAAGTACATTGAACATAACTAAGGCTCAAAAGAACCATATTTTTGATCGCACTGATGATTATATACACGGCTTAGGTTTTTTCTTTTTAGTATAGCATTGGCAGAGAATAAAAATGACCCTATAAGTCGTAATGTTCGTTTTTAAGCCAATGGTTGATATTTATCAAAGTGCTTGGCACCAAAAATGTCTTGCTTATGCATGTAAGATGCAAACCAGTATTATAGGTACAAGCTCATGGGTCTGATGCCAATGGTTAACGACGATCATTGTTTTCTTCCTGCCTCATTGTCATAAATTCGCGGTCCTCCATTTTGTTTCTCTTAGGGAAAGGAATAGGCATATGTAAATGTTTGTACCGAATACATTTTTTCCCCATTTGTGTAGATAATGTAGTGCTATAACTTGCTATGCATATTAATCAGAACTTCTAAAGCTAAATATTGTTCCAGATGCAAACCAATGTTATAGGTATACACTCATTGGTCCGATGCATTATTAAAGAGGATGATTTTATTCTTCCGACGTCATTGCCGTAGGAGCTAAATTCCCGGTCGACCATTTTTTCTCTCTTAGTGAAGGTAACATGTATATGGATATTTATGCTGAATATTTTTTTTCCCATTTGTATAGTCATTATAGTGCTATAACTTGCTATGCCTATTTATCAAAACCGGGAAAGTTTTACTTCCTTGAGGCAACTCATCAAATAACGTATTGTGTTCTTATCATTGGTGTATTGTTTATTTTGTTATTGTCACTAAAGCGCTCCATTATGCGAGGTGGATCGTAATTCTTATTGTTTGGTACGCAAGTTCATCTTTTGTTGCTGGCAGAACAGTCTATACATACAAGACAAAAGTACGTAAAGGAGACAGATGAATTAGAGAAATGTCATAAAAATGGGTTATAGGATGGGTAAGTGGATAGGTGCCAAATTTAAATTTTATAACCATATTGTAAAGAGAGATTTCCTGTTTAGTCCGCTAAACCCGATCCGGATTAGTGGCTAGTCCAGCGGGAAACAACATTTACTCCCTAGTCCAAAAAAGATTTGAAAAGAGTAAAATTACTCTACTAACCCTAACATATAATATACTATGTATGTTAGTAACATATGTAATATGTAGTAACATATATACTAGTATTAATACTAGTTTACTAGTATACTAGTATACATATGTAATATGTAGTAACATATGTAACTAGTATACATATGTAATATGTAGTAACATATGTAACTAGTAATATGTAGTAACTAGTAACATATGTAATATGTAGTAACTAATAACTAGTAGCATACTAGTATACTAGTAACTACTAGTATACTAGTATTAATATGTAGTATGTAGTAAAATATGTAGTAACATATATAGAACAAATGTAGTATGTAGTAACATATGTTACTATTATCAATATGTTATATACTGATACTACATATTAATATGTAGTATGTTATACATTGGCACTACATATTAATATGTAGTAACATTATTAATATGTGGTATGTTATATTTGATATTACATATTAATATTGATACTACATATTAATATGTAGTATGTTATATATTGACACTACATATTAATATGTAGTGTCATATTAGTATGTAGTATGTTATATATTGATATTACATATTAATATGTTACTAGTATACTAGTATACTAGTTACTATTAGTATTACTAGTATACTAGTATAGTACTAGTTACTACTAGTAAACTAGTCTACTAGTACACATGTTACTACTAGTATAGTAGAGTAGTTACTTAATACTAGTTTACTAGTATACTAGTATACATATGTAATATGTAGTAACATATGTAACTAGTTACATATGTAATATGTAGTAACATATGTAACTAGTAATATGTAGTAACTAGTAACATATGTAATATGTAGTGTCATATTAATATGTAGTGTCATATTAGTATGTAGTATGTTATATATTGATATTACATATTAATATGTTACTAGTATACTAGTTTACTAGTATAATACTAGTTACTATTAGTATACTAGTATAGTACTAGTTACTACTAGTAAACTAGTCTACTAGTACACATGTTACTACTAGTATAGTAGAGTAGTTACTTAATTTACGAATAACATATTCTTTTTACTATTAATATAGTACATATTGATATGTAGTATGACCATATTGATACTATTAGTATGTAGTAACATATTAGTAGTAATATTAAATGTGTTGATACTAATTAATCTGTAAGGGTGTTTTAGGTATTTAGAAAATACACTTTATAATCTCCACAAAGTTTTTGGACTAGCGAGTAAATAATCTAGTCCAAAAACATGCTTTTGGACTAACGAGTAAATGTTTTTCGTGGATGGACTAGCCATTAACTGGGTCATGAAAAATTGGACTAAATAGTAATTCATACTATTGTAAAAACAACATGAGTTTGAGTTTGATTCCTTCTGGAATTTGTTTGTCCCCTGTTTTAAAATATGGGTCGTTGGTGTCTTGCAAACTCTAGAAGAACCACTATAAATACTTTGTCCTATCACAAGAGGAAGAAAATTTTGATGCTCCTCATATAGTAGCTGAGGAGACATTCTTCCATGGTATGAACATTTCGGCATAAATCGTTGGACATTGAGTAGCCTCTAAAGTGCTCACTTGGATGATTTTGCGTAAGGAAGAATAAATGGTTACCGATGACCACCATCAGTAAAGCTTAGGTACTCACTTGGATGATTTTGCGTAAGGAAGAATAAATGGTTACCGATGACCACCATCAGTAAAGCTTAGGTGGCCGCAAGGGGACTCATTGGGACGGGGCGAAGCTTGGCCATACCAAATCAAAAATACATTTTGACGGGACGAGGTGAAGCCGAGACACACCTAATCAAAAAGGCATCGCGACGGGTGGGGCGAATCCGTGCAACACCAAATCGAAAATGCATCGGGTGAGGCGAAGCCGAAGCCGAGCCACACCTGATAAAAAATGTACCACAACGGGTAGGGCGAAGCCGTGCAACACCAAATCGAAAATGCATCACGACGGGGCGAGGCGAAGCCGAAGCCGAGCCACACCTAATCAAAAATGTATCGTGATATGGTGGGGCGAAATCCCACGACACCTAATAAAAAATGCATGACGGGACGAGGCGAAACCACATCACACCAAATCAAAAATATGGCTAAAAGAAAAAAAGCAAGCTACTTTAGAAACTGCTCATGTTCACCCTTTAAGAATTAATATTATGAAATGTACCAGTAAATTGAGGTAGATAACTAATAACTATTACTCTTTAAGAGGTTGGGGTTCCATATTGGATCCACTTCAGTTGTTCTGATGAGGCAAGGTTATTACTCTACTGTTACTACTTACTATAGTTTATTTCTGTTGATAAGTTGTTGCTTTTTTTTGAACGCCTACTCTACTCTTTACCAACATCTTCACGTAATTCTTATTGTTAGACAGATACAAGGACTTCCATCTGTTCTGAATATATAAGATTTTTCATTGTTTTTATATGTAAAAGTAAAACGGTTAAATTTTATCTTTTCATTGTTCGTTTGCAACAACTTCCAATCAATTTAAAGGACTTGGGCGAGGCGAAGCCGAGCTTTACCAAATCAAAGAAAGAGGCAGTGATGCATTGTATTTGTAGTTTGTAGTTGTAGATTGAATTGGTGAACCAAGTTTGCGAAGCTTCCCGGGCGTAGCACGGACACAAAATCTAGTATAATTTATTTCTACAATTTTCTTTCCAAAAACATGAGGGTTATATAAAATCTCCCAAATTAGGGTGGAGACACGATCAGCTGACCTAGAAAATGAGAGTAAGAATCCTTGCCAACTGGACATGGTAATAGTGTAATTCCCCTTGTTACCATATTATCACGATGGCATTAGGGACATGATCAGTGGGAATTTAAGGGATGGTAGCAACTCCCCTTGTTACACTGTGGGGGTGGCTGGGCCTTATTGAGTCGTTTGTTTTTAAAAAAATTCTTAGATTAAATTTAATTCACAATTAATACAGAGACATGTGACCTCTGGAGCCTAATTAGCAACTCGGCGAGCGGTAATAATTTGGATCGGTAAAAATGCGTGTATTAAAGGACAAAATTAGATGAAGAAATTTACATGGACCAACCTGAGGACTTTGTAGTGAAAGGTTGTAAAATGAAAAAATCTTTGTATGATTTAAAACAAGCACCTAAACAATTGCATGAAAAATTTAATCATGTAATGATTTCTGGTGGCTTTAAAATTAGGTTTTTGTTATTGGGAAAGCTAAAACATTTAGGGGGAAAGATGACTATGGTCAAGTAGTTTTGATTTTATGGTCAATATGGGTGGAAACATGAATCTCATAACCTAGTAACAATATCATCATCAATTCTTCTAAAAATCGCAGGTAAAGTTGTAAGCGGAGATTCGTTTAATTCAAGATTTAAATCGCAGATAAAGTTGTCGCAACTCTGTGTATATATTAGCGATACAAAATTAGAATCACGGTGTAACATAGGCTAAATATCCAATCAGAAACGATGATCTTTGAAGGTTAAACTTGAACTTCACACAACTATTGATTGGTTTTAGTCTCCCAAGGAAGTGTCTAGATATGCTCGTAAAAAGGCTTTGTGAAAAACATGAATAGGTGGATTGTTTAAATCATATATGAAGTTGATTAAATCAATGTACAGTTGAAAATGAAATTTTTTAATAAAAGTTGCTCGATCAGTTTGTTTGAATATGAATAAACATTCAGAGGCTAAGCATATCTTTTTACTCGTCGAATCGACACAGCTAATCTTAAATCTTTAGAGATGTCATTGATGATTGTCTCGTTCCACTTTAAGGAGGAGGAGGAGAAGAATGAACTCTTCACAAATTGTTTTTCTATTTGCCCCCTAATTGACATTAAGTCATTTCTCATTGACTAAAAGTTAGCTTTCCCCCTAAATGTTTTAGCTTTCCCAATAACAAAAATCTAAAATTAATGAATCTGACCAGTGTAGTGTTTACACTAAACTTACGAATGATTTTTGTGTGATTATATGCTTGTATGTCGATGATATGCTTATAATTGGTACAAACATGGATGTAATTAATGCCATTAATAACATGCTAAATGAGACATATAACATGCTAAATGATACATGAAAGACTCACGCCCCGCTGATGTGATCTTAGTGATGAATATTAAAGTTCTAATGGTAACGGTCTTAGTCATTCTTGTTATGTTAAATCTAAGCTTATAAAATATAATTATCTTATACTTCGTATGATCCTTGTTGTATACTTAAAAACAATAAGGGGAATGGAGTTTCACAACTTGAATATTCATATGTTATAGGGAGTTTGATATATTTGATAAATTATATGAGACCGGACATTGAAGATTGATGTATTTGATAAATTATATGAGACCAGACATTGCTTATATTGTGAGTAGGATGCACCTTTTAGAGTGCTGAGGTACTTGAAGTACACTTTGACCTTGAATTATAAGAGGTACCCTGATGTCCTTAAGGGAATTTTTGATGCAAACTGGATATCGACCCAGAGGAGTCTAAGTCTATGAGTGAATATGTTTTCACTTTAGGAGGTAGATCTTATTTTTGGAAGAGTTCCAATCAGACATGCATATCTTGATTCACTATGAAATTGGAGTTTATAGCGTTAGATGAAAAATGAAAGGAACCTGGATGACTAAGATGCTTTTTCGAAGATATTCCTCTCTGGCATAGGCTTAAAACCAACGTTTATAATTTGAAATATATACATATTTGTAGAAGACATAACTTGAAATAACTAACGTCGTGATGCAGATCAGAAGTGTTAAACAAAAGTGAAATTATGCAGGGGAATATAAATTAATAAGTAACCGATAAAATATGTAACAATTAAGTTTTCTTCAAAGAGATATCCTAAAATCTACAGGTTTATCTAGAACCTCGTTATTTCACTAGAGTAACGACTATACATAGATATGATTTATTTAGACCTCGTTAAATCACTAGAATAAAATGACTATAGATATGAGATTAACATTCAGACCTCGGGAAAAACCTAACTATGAAAATAAAATAAAAATCAATAAACTCAACAAGTTTAATGAAAATATAATAATTTTAATTAATCAAAAAAGTCTCCAAATTTTCGGTTTTGGAGCTCCTTATATAGATAACTGCCCCTAAACAAACCCTAAACTTAACAAAAATATCAAAAACTTGTTTCCCAAGGTATCTACTACCTTTGACAACTTTCCTAACTTATTAAAACTCTTAAAATAAACTTCTAGAATATTCTAAAATTAACCTAATTAATAAATCCGAACTTTAATTATTTTTATACTAAAAATATCATAATTAATTTTATTATACCTAGTCATTAAAAAATTAAAAAAATATCATTAATAAAATACAATTAAAATAGAAAAATAATAGATTCAGTTTCCATAAATCTTCCATCATCATTCTACTGGTGTTGGAGAAGATTCGTCCTCGAATCTTGCCGGTACCATGTTCTGCATGTGTAACTTGTTGATGAAAATTTTCGAACACATGAATTGATGCCGTGAAAAAAACTCTATGCACCGTGTAGAATAATGAGGTATGGTGGAAACCCAAAACGGATCTTCATAAGTTGATTTAACAAAATCTCCATTGTTATAGTAGATATGAGAAACCATTTGTGCATCACAATGATCAAAAACCAGCTTACTCTCGACCATAGGAAAAGAAAATATGCTACTATCTTCTTGATCTCCAAAAATAACTGTTTCAGTAGGTTCATCATCTTCAGGAGCATCATCAAAAATATCATCAATGTTATGTCGAACCAACATACCTTCGATATCTGCCATTATTTGTTCTCTTAATGCAGTCAAATCTTCTTGAGCACTGTTGATGGTGGATTTTCGACAAAGGTCAAAATCGTAAAATCGTGATACTGCATATTTCTGGCCCGGCTTCAGGAATGTATCTGCCCATTCATATTTTATGATCCGTGAACCATTTCACGATCTCTGACTGAGCGAACGTTCCTCTCAGAGTTATGATGAATATGTTTCTCGAAAGGCCTCTCAGCTGAGATTTCGATGCTTCATACATCTCATCAACACCTCTACATATAATCAAAATGATTGGGCGGCTCCTAGACATATTGTATGCTAGTATAGAGCCTAACGCCTTCAGGACGTCACGCTGCTCGTTGTTCCCTGACTACGTAGAGAGACCGTGTATAAAATCTCTTAATGATTGGGCGGCTCCTACACATATTGTATGCTAGTATAGAGCCCAACGCCTTCAAGACGTCACGCTATTCGTTGTTCCTTGACTATACACCCCCTCAGAACGAGTATGATGCTTCAATTATCTCATATCTCAATTCTGCAAATAGGTTAACTCTAGCGTGTCATTCATCAACTGAATTCCTAAAAAATAATTTATTCTATCTCATTACTCTGTTTCATGGCTGATCCTCAGCTGGATTCCGTGGATTAGTAATAGATACTCAACTCATTTTATTAATCCGTTTCATGAATCATTCTCAGCTGAATTTCATGAATTAGTAATAAATACTCAAATGATTTTTATTACTCCGTTTCATGAATTATTCTCAGCAGAATTTCATGAATTAGTAACAAATATTCACCGATCAGACATCTGGACCACCACCGAGTAAGCCCCGAGAAAATGGTGTGAGTGTACTTAGCAAATAATGCACAAAAGATCACCCGAATGCACGAACGAGCATTCGAAATATGGACAAACGAGGAAACCTGTGCAAAACAGGGAGGAAATAATATCAATAAAATAACAAAGAGGCGCCTAAGGGGACCGGGACCACCGGCCGACCGGTCATGCCGCCGTGGCCAGTCCCACACCTCATTCCATTATTTTATATTATTTTGTTATTTTTCCTCATCTCATGAAGACTCCTTCATTTGAGCAAACTCCCTCGTTCGAGCAAAGCTCTTAGTTTCTCCATATTTCCCCTCAGACGATGAAAAATAATAAAAAAATAGGGAAAGGTGTCACGGGACCGGGCCACCTAGCCGGCCGGCCATTCCCTAGCCGTAGACAGTCACACACATTATAATTCCTTATTTTCTCATATTATTATTTCCTTCATCTCATGAAACTCCATCGTTTGAGCGAAAACCCTAGTTTTTCAATATTTTTTCAAATATTGCTCAAACCATGAAAAAGCCAAAAAGTCAGATGGTCACATGACTAACTAGGCTTCTCATGTCAAAAGTTAAAATATTATTATTTTAATATTCCCAAAATATCGATTGCACGAGCAAAGTTCTACTTTCCCATTTGAGCAAAATCGAGAGTTTCAGTCAAGATCAAACTCTTCTGAAAATCCAAAATATTGCTCAAACGCGCACCAGAAAATACCAAAACTCTCGGGACTGAGACACGAACAGTATGGTGACACGGGCATGCCACCTTGACCGACCAAGGTCGGCCCTTAGGCTTCCAAGGAGCCGGTCCCACACTCTTTCATAATTTTGACCTAATTAACTCCCAACAGTTCATATTGGGTCCAAACTCTCTCCAACCAACTTGGAATTTGCTCAATCGACCACCAACTGGTCTACGACCACCAAGATCCGGTCTCATGACCCCTTGGTCGGTCCTCATCTCTCCATAATTAGGTTTTATTACCTAATGCTCACACGAGCACTATTTCACTAAATGATTAAACCAGCATTTGATCATCCTTTCACCAACTAGTCAACAAAAAACTTTGGCGCTACATGGTCGGCCATCATCCCATGTAGACGACCCCTTCTTCACTCAGTGACTTGTTTTCAGTAAATCATAAAATGATCAATATTAAGATTTCGAACGAATGCTATGCAAATCATAATTCTGAGCAATTTCAAACACTAATAATTTTATGTTGATCTAGCAATCAACATCTGGATTAATTACATAATATTCGGTCCAACTACCAATATTTTAATTAATATTTTATTTGGTCATGCTACCAATAATTCATCAAATGAGCAATATTTACTCAGATGCTCGAATATTGATTCAACTATCAATATTTAGTAATTCATCGAATGTGCAATATTTGCTCAGATGCTAGAATATTGATTCAACGATCAATATTCAGTAATTCATCGAACGAGCAATATCCGCTCAGATGCTCGAATATTGATTCAACTATCAATATTCAGTAATTCATTGAATGAGTAATATTCGCTTAGATGCTCGAATATTGATTCAACTATCAATATATAGTAATTCAAATGAGCAATATTTGCTCAGATGCTCGAATATTGATTCAACTATCAATATTCAGTAATTCATCGAATGAACAATATTTTCTCAGATGCTCGAATATTGATTCAACTATCAATATTCAGTAATTCATCGAATGAGCAATATTTGCTCAGATGCTCGAATATTGATTCAACTATCAATATTCAGTAATTTATCGACTGAGAAATATCCGCTCAGATGCTCGAATATTTATTCAAGTATCAATATACAGTAATTCATCGAATGAGCAATATTCTCTCAGATGCTCGAATATTGATTCAACTATCAATATACAGTAATTCATCGAATGAGAAATATTTGCTCAGATGCTCGAATATTTATTCAACTATCAATATTCAGTAATTCATCAAATGAGCAACATTTGCTCAGATGCTCAAATATTGATTCAACTATCAATATTCAACAATTCATCATACGAGCAATATTTGCTCAGACTATCAATATTCATTATGTTGATTCAATTATTAACATCATTCATTCGAGAACTATACGTCCCAGCAGACATGTTCAATCCATGTATCCTAGAGCATTCAGCAATCATGCTCGACTGAACAATACTAAAACTCATCATCTAATCAAGTCAACGACTGACTAATCAAATACACGTCTGCCTTACAGATTCCACGCGAGACATCAATCACGTCACATGGGGGATATTAATTAGGGTTTTGGTCTGGAGGCCTATGGCACGTGTGTTCATCCACAATGAGAAATGTGAGTGAGTCGTGCAAACATTTGAGGGAGTTAGCAAAGTAGTGGGTGGACAATCAACCAAGTCTCCAAACGACCTGGAACTGGTTGAACCACGATTTCCCACTCTTTCACTCGAGCAACCATCACACTTACTGGAGATCAATGTGTCTACTATCCTAGCAATATAAATAATTCTCTGAATCCACGATTGAACAACAGAAGAATTCTGATCCGAGCAATCACTCTCGAGAATTCAATCAACGGGCCAGAACTTATTCGAACTCAACAGTTCACAAAAAACTTGCAGAAACCTTAAACACATTCACGATTCTTGATCACGATTGATCTCGCACACTTTTCAGCTTCCCTCCTACAGATCAACCCTCTTCCCTCTTTGTGACCGAATTGACTATGGAACGACCATTTCTTGGTTTAGGCCGGAGTCCTACAGATTGAACTCTCGAAATCAAAGCACTCCCGTGCAATGCATATGTATGAGGTTAGGAAATTTGCTCGGTTGAGGAGTCTCCGTCCGCACGGTCGTCTCTCCACTTCCCGAAAATCCAGCAAATCGTTTTTCCCTATCGACAGATTGGAGACCACAGTGGGAGATTAATCTCTGGGTTGCAATCTCAAAATTTCACAAAATGGTTGATCTTAGGTCAGGTTTAGTTACAAATCCTAACCCAAACAATGCTAGCACTAGAAATAGTGGTGGTACTCCAGAAACTACTCCCGCTTCCAACAACGGTGCTGGTGATAACATACCTCCTCAAACCAACATCGGACGCAATCCTCTCTTCGGCCGGTCTCCCAAAGAAATCATAGAAAATTCGCCTACCATAGATGATCTCAGCAAGAGACTCTCGCCAAAAATCAGATTGACATGGCTACCACTCAGAAGAAGTTATGCACTTATCTCAAAACTCTCACAGACAAGATGTCGGAGAAAACTCAGTAGAAAGGAAAAGCCAAAGAAACATCTCCGGCGGCTGATCCCGAAATCTTTCCAATCCACGTGGTAGATGATGATGAAGTCCGAAAAGTTGCAGATGACCCATCAGCAAAGGAATCTACAGGTTTCATTACTCGTGAAGACCTGAAACGCTTTCTGGAGGCTTGAGGAAAAGACAAGACATCATTTGTCCACCGTCCCCAACCTCCATATCCTGCTGCTACACAGAGGATTCATCTTCCGAAAGGCTATACTTCTCCAACATTCACACTTTACAATGAAACAGGGAATGCTCGAGAACATGTTTCTCGATTCTTGGAAGCATTAGGTGAACATGAACACAACCATGTTGTCCGTCTGAAGAAATTCTCAAAGTCTCTGACAGGCAGAGCATACACCTGGTACAATAACATCGCACCAGGAAGCATCACCAGTTGGAGAGAAATGGTTAATGCTTTCTACCGGAAATACTTATTCGTCTAGGAACAAGTTACTCTTTAGGAAGAATATTTCGGAAGAACAATAGGCATCCAGACGACTATGTGAAAAGGTTCTGAGTCCAAGCTCTGGATTGTCATGACCCGAATGTCACTGAACAACAGCTGGTAGACTTGTGCAATAACGGAATGATACCGGTCTATAGAGACTTGCTGGAGAATATGCAATTCCAGACTTTCTCAGAGCTTCATGAAGCAGCTAAACGGTCAGCAACTACTACACCTGCTTTACTGGAAAGAGCAAACTCTGCAAAGAGGAACCTCGTAGCAGCCAACGCCTGGTCAACAATCACTACAATCTCCAACCTTCAACAAACGTTGTTACTGAAAGGAATAAAAGGAAAGCTGAGACACAACATCAAAACGCTTCTCCAACATCCCAGGCTCCTATGAAGGCGCAAAGAAAGGATAACCAATCCTGAAATGCACAAACCTCTGTTAGAGCACTGCTCGGTCGAACTCGCATGCGTTGCTATCTCATGCATGTTTGTCAATATTAGTGATCAAAACTATATGTCTTGATTTCTAGTTTACTTATGACTAAGTCTCGGTCTAGGATAGTTAAGTGCAGTTGAGCTCCAGACTCCATGGCGATCATCTTACGAAGACGAAGAACTACTCGAGGAATAAGTGGAACTTCATCCGACAAAAAGGTATGTGGAGACTTGAACTTATCTGTCACTCAAAAGTCTATTCTATCTCCTACTCTTGAGACAAAGTCGTATAAGTATGATAGTTTTCATACATACACATTTGCTATTTCGAGCTGAGTTTACTCGCGTATCTTTTTCTCGAAATATGTGTTGGTGAGATTTTGCTTTAACCATTTTCATCTTTACTCGTGACAAAAGTCATGATGACGTTTCAATCTTGAAAATAGCTTTGATGACGATAGTCATGAATAATATTTGTTATAACATTATAGAAGAATGTTTCAATGATTGAAATGTAAAGTTGAGATTACCAACAATGGATATAAGCATATATGGTGTGTTCACACATTAATGTATAAATCCATGTTCCGGAAACCAAGTGCATGCATATGTGTGCATGCGGTATTGGTGAAGGAGACAGGTTGAGTACGCGTACCTGCAGAAGTTTTCGAACCGAAAATTTCTGCTGAGTTTGTAAGTTTGCAAACTAGTAAACCAGTCACCTTAGGTACGCATACCCGTACGCGTACCGACAGATGTTTTCGAACCAAAAATTTCTGTTGAGTTTGTAAACTCAAATCCGGTAGCTAAGGTACGCATACCCGTACACGTACCCAAGCTGGTTATTTCTCAAATAGGTCGTTCATGAGCTTAAAACAATAAATTATAAGGAATGCAATCTTTGCAAACCGTGGCTATATTGTTCATGAATTGATTCAAGTGAATCAAACTGATTTTGTTTCAATTGTGTCTATGAATAAAGACCTAAGCAATTGAACAACTCTTGAACTAGTTCTTATGAGTCATTTGAACTAGTTATGAGAAAGATGAATACGGTTAATATGAAAGTGCTCATATGGCTAACATTGGTTAACTATTTGTGAACCAACTAAGTGTACACGTTTAGGTACGGTTACTCAAACCTAAATGAATACATTTCATTTGTGTGTGACAAGCTAAGTTTCGATCCAACGGTTGAAAGATATTAGCTTGGATTGAATCAGGTTTTTCATCTAACGGTGATTATTGAATGCTTTGTTACCAAGGTAACTTAGATTGCAAACCCTTATTTGAAAACTATATAAAGGAGACATCTAGCAACTGGAAAAACTAATCCCCACACCTCCTGTGTGATACTAGTTGGGTTTGCTAGAGTCGATTCTCCTTTAACCTTAGGTTTCTTCTCGAGACCCTGTAGGTTAACGATTGAAAGACTTCATTGGGATTGTGAAGCCAGACGAAACTACTTTCTTGTAGTTGAGCGATCTGATCTTGCCATTTTCTATCGTACGAGTTCAATTGAGTAATTGACTTGATATTATATCTCCGATAGGGCAAGATAAAAAGAAATCACAAACATCTTCGTCTCATTGTATGTGATTCCACAATATCTAGTTTCACTACCATACGATTTAGATTATTGTGAGGTGATTGATAATACTAGGCTGTTCTTCGGGAATATAAGTTCGGGTTATCAATTAGTTCATGTTCTCCTTGATTTATCAAAAGACGGAACAAAACTCATATGTTTATCTTTGGGAGACAGATTTATCTATTATCATAGACTTTTCTGTGTGATACAGATTTGTTTATTGAAGTCTTCGACTTTGGGTCGTAGCAACTCTTAGTTGTGGGTGAGATCAGCTAAGGGAATCAAGTGCGTAGTATCTTGTTGGGATCAGAGACGTAAGGAGCGCAACTGTACCTTTAATCAGTGTGAGATTAATTAGGGTTCAACTACAGTCCAGTCGGAAGTTAGTTTGTAGTAGGCTAGTGTCTGTAGCGACTTAATACAGTATGGTGTTCAATCTGGACTAGGTCCCGGGGTTTTTCTGCATTTGCGGTTTCCTCGTTAACAAAATTTCTGGTGTCTGTGTTATTTCGATTCCGCATTATATTTTGTTATATAATTGAAATATCACATGTTGTGCGTTAAAATCAATCAATTAGAATATCCAACCTTTGGTTGTTGATTTTACATTGATTGGCACTTGAACATTGGTCTTTGGTACCGTTCAATTTATTTCACAAAATAATCAGGCTCATGGATTTCTATCTGTTCGATTTGCTGATTACATTCTGAAATAGAGATATTAGAACTCTTTGATATACTTTATTAACATTGAGTCTAGTTGATTCTCTTGAAAGTATATTGGAGTTAGTCCATACAGATTTCTAATCGAAATATTGGGTGAGGTTGTTGTACCCTCGCTTTTTCAATTGGTATCAGAGAAGGAAAACACGTTCAAGACCTTACAAGTCTGTGTTTGTAGCGATCTGACTCTATGGAAAAAAGTATTATCTCTGATAAACGCATCATCAGAAACAAAAGTTCTGTCTCGATTAATTCTATTAATGAGAAAGAGTCTTCAATCTCAAATATAAACGAACCTAGTGTTCTAACTAGGAAGACAGACACTGACATGTGTCCTTCCGATTACCCTTCAAAGGAGTCTATCTCTATTATTGGAAGGGAAATAGCTGAAGAGAGTGAATGATAAGTGCATAATTCATATGATCTTAGTGTCCATCCCATACTTGTTTTAGCTATTATTCTTGCATGTATTCGTATTATTACTCTCGTTTTCTCTTATTTGTCTCTATTAGGTGAATCATCCAAAAAGGAGATATAAAGTGCTGAAAAGATCTAAGAAGAGAAGTATCCCAAGTATCCAAGCACCCAAGTCCAAGAGAAGTGGAAGAAGTGCGACGAAAAGGAGCAAAACGCTCAAAATCAAGAGAAGGGCCGAAGATTGATCTTAACTCATTCAAATTAAGGATTTCTCATCATCATCTTGAATAGAATTGAAATATAAAAAGAATTCAAAAAGAATGAGGTCATTCCGAGTTCGGATGAAGAAGTTGTGGCCAAAACAAGCTTTAATTGAATACCGAAGACAGTAAAGTTCGCGGACGGGTTTCATACTTTAATTCCGAAAATTTCTGCTGGAATTTGAAGTTCGCGGACTGGGTTTGCGAACTTAGCAAGTGGAAAACGTGAATTAACACCTTGGAAGGCCTAAGGGCACGTTTGGGGTCGTTTTTTCATTATTTCGGGTCGGGTTCTTGAACCGAACTAAATACTTGGAGACCAAGTAATGTAAACCTATAAAAAGGTATTAGGCTATGTAAAAGGATCATCATCGAATCTCATATTATACTTTTGTTCTTCGTTAATATTCTAGGGTTTACCCCTTTAGGGGGAAACCGGGTAATTGTGTAATCATGAGAAACTAATCCTTTGTTGATTAAGGATGAATTCAATGTTCTAAGCGTGAAGCTTTATTTATAATACAAATCTATTGAGAGTTTTTATCATCATCGTTTGTCTTTACTATATCTAGGGTTTATGAGTGATTATTAGATTGATTTGGAGTGCATGGTAGATTGATCTATTGATTGTTCTATCGCTAGTAGAAGTTATGAGATAAGTAATCGTCAATTAACTCTCTACACAAGTAGCAGAGGGATTCTGTGGAGGAATCGTGTGTGAAGACAACACCAACAAGTAAACCTTGATCTAAGAGTTTAACTACTGGGATCAACCTAAATTCACACAGCTTAAGGCGTTCGATTGGATTACACCTTGAGTGATCTACTACTTGGTGGTTCGTTGGATAGAATCTGGTAGTCGAGAACTTACGTATCCAGTGATTGAAGAAGTTTTGGGGATAACACTGATCTAGCTGTTATTCTACGGTTGGTGATGAATGGTTCTTACGAAAGATTAATAAGTATATTAATCCAGTTATCGCTTGGTAACAGCGAAGGATTCCTTAATCATCTCTCTTCTTATTGTCTTTCTATTATCTTACAACCAAAACCCCCTTTCTTATTTACTCTGTTTTGCTAATACAAATAACCTATCAATTACACAGCTCTCTGTGGGAACGATCTCTTACTATCGCTATATTACCAGTTAATTAGTGGAACATATCTTGATTAATTTGTTGTGCCTGCGACATCCCATACAGTGAACTAATTCTAAATCTTGTTAGAATCCAATCTAATAAATTTAATCGGTTTAAAAAACATGTCAATGCTCTTCTTGGTATAGTAAGAGACGCCAATTCTAAAAACACAGAAGCCCTGTATTCATAAGTTCTTCTTGAGACTCTCCTTGAAAAGGGTGTTTTGGAAATTGAACATCATTTGAATAAACTCTCGATTCAAGGATGCTTCAAAAAATCCACTATACCATCTACTTCTCTTAAAACCAAAAGTGGTCCTGGTTCAGAAGTAAAACCGGAATCCCTTCCAATTAAAAATGATGTGCCTGCAATCTTCTTTGTTCAAGAATGTTGCACATCAGATGGGAGGAAGAAATCTTTAGATAAAGATGTCAGGACGAAACATTCTAATCACACGCTTGATCAGAAAGTTTGTCTCTTTTGCAGGTCAAAAGAGCATGTTGTGCAAAAAGGGAACCCTATGTTGAATAACAAGTACCTTGTTCAATTTCAACACACCTTGGACTTAATTCTCAAAGGTATAACTGATATTAGTATGTGTAAACCAAATGGTTTCAGTACTCATCCTGTGTATCCTACCAGGAAAATCAGTTCAATGGGTCTCTCAAAGATGCATAACAAATGTCTGAAAAACCGTCTAAGAAAAGATCAGAAATCCTTCTTGTGCTACAGAGGAGATAATAGTTCTGTTGATGTGAACAAAGTATCAAGGAAAAAGAGCAAAGATGATGATATAAGAAATAACCTAAAGAGGGTAATTAAGGGTTATAAAGAAATAGTCAGCAGGCTGTCAACCATCTCTTCCGGTAAGAACCGATACTATGAGTCATATTTTGATAATAGTAATGTTTATGACAACTGTTCACATCATAATGTTTTTTCTACAAAGTCTCGAAGAAAGAAGGATAACCAAAGACAATATTCATTTGATGAGCTAAAATCTCATACTTGTGCCAATTAATCACAAGGTTGAAATCTCTCACACAAAAACCTTGGTTGAGAGACATGCTCAAGTTATTTTCTTATCGTCTTTAGCATGAGTATTTTTGGAAAATACTTGTACAAGTATTTGTATTTGTTGTGTCAATAGTATTCTTGGATTCTCAAGCTATTTTCTTACCGTCTTTAGCATGAGTATTTTTGGAAAATACTTGTACAAGTATTTGTATTTGCTGTGTCAAAATTTTATTTTTATTGTTTGGTTAAACAAGGTGCTACTCACATACTCTAAAACTGCTTCTCGATGAGACATAGAGTTTTTGAGTCATTTTGATTTCTTCAAAATTTCAAGAGTTTTTCAACATGGTTGTGAGTGCACGACCTTTGTCTTGATTTTGGGTCGAGATTGATCTCGTACAGGTTACCCATGTGACTGGCACGATCCAATTAAGGAAACCCTAAAATTCCTTCCATAAGAAACCTTTTAAGTACCCGACCTATTGAGTTTCGTAAGTCACGTACGCATACTCTAGGTTTATTCCGGGTTATCAAGATGTCATCTTCTTCATCTCGCTATGGTGGTTTAGCAAAGGGATTTCTTGAGAAAGGTTTTGGTTTCGAATCAAAAGGGAGGAAGAAAAGAACTCTTGTAGAAGATGGTGCACCTAATTCCTCATGCTACTATGCCTACTCACACCAAGATGTTGAGAATGAGGATATGGTTTCTGTTGGTGTGGTTCATGACTTTCTTAAATACTTTGAGGAAGCAAAACTGCAACTTGTTGATACAATGAAGGATCTTGATGTAGTTAGAATTGAGTTGAAAAAGGTTACTACTGACCTTGGTCTCATAAAATCACATGCTAAAGAACTTCTAAATGAGGATATCTTCTCCGAAGACGCAGGTCATATTATGAATCACAAGCTCAAAGGTATCGAGACCCGTGAAGCTGGCGAACGTGAACCTTGATTTAGCTTGTGATCGGTTTCTAGTAGATGTTTTTCTTTTTATTTATCTAGGGAACTTCTTAAAAGATTTTTATTCTTGTTTTTGTTTAAGAAGGATAACTACGGTTTGTAATAGCCATTATTGTGAGTACACATAGCTATGTCCAATGTTTTCATCTTCATGTTTTTAGATTTATTTGTTTAAAGTCTAAAGTTTTGTTTGGAAGATGATTTTTGCAGTATTAATCTTTATGTTTTTATATATTGCAATGTGTTATGGGATAGATATGTTTGCGTCCATGAACTATTATTGTCCCATATATTGTCAAAAGTTATCTCGTTTATATGTCGATATGCATGTATTGATACAAGTTCGATGAACTTTTGACAAACAAAAGTTAAGCCTATTATGTCATTTATTGATGGAAGATAGGTTAAAATCTTTTGTTTACAAGGATTATGTCTATTATATGTCATTGTGCAAATAGTGATGGAAAATAAAATGAATCCTTGTATATTCCGCAGTATTGATCTTCCCTGATCCATATTTTATGTATATATTGTACGTCTCCATAAGTCTTCTTGTGTGAGCATTTCCAACTAGACTAATCATAGATTCGTTTGTGGTTATTTTGGTTGTGTATTCCGATTAAATTAATGATGGGTTCTCTTGTGGTTAGTTTAATTGAGAATTTTGGATACAAAATCATTTTGTGTTTTTTGGTGTCCAAATAAATCCTTCTTTTCTCGTAAAAGTAAGGTCTCTCTTGTTGTTCTTTCGGGAATGACATCAAATGGGGTAGAGTTCTTTTGAACTTGTGCTTAATTGCCATATCTTTGTGGGGAGTGCGGCTGTGGAATATTTGAGGAGTTATCTTGTATCTTTATAAACTCCGTGATGAATGCTTTAGCTTCGGCTTTATGATTGCATCTAAACAAAGTTGATATGTACTTTTCTTTGGTCTTGAAGTGTCTCCATGAAAATTTTCATTAGGATCCCGTTTTCGTACCTTTGCCAATTTTATTGACAAAAAGGGGGAGAATTAATATGTAGTTCACACTACAAATACATATGGTTTTCAGATCATTATGTAAGGGGAAGTGGTTTTCGTGTTGAGACGAAGTATTGACTAAGGGGGAGTGATACATATCACCATAGTATTGTTGTCGAAGTTGTGATATGAGAACTTTGATGCTGTGTAATAATACTATGACACTGTATAATTGACCGCTGTCGTATGCGTCAGAAATAATTTCACTTTCCTAAAGTATATGATAAGAAAGAGTTCGTTTCCACAGAGAGGCAATTGTAGTTATTATGTATTCAATTTTCTTAAAGTAACCAATTGGGGGGATTTCTGATTTTGTAAAAACAATATGAATTGAATCAAAAGCAAAGTAAATAATAGAATGTAATGAATGAGATATGGTCAAGGAGTTCATCTTCTATCTTAAACAAGTGCTTGCATACATGATTAGAATTACAATTTAATCTCTTTTATTATCAAAAGCCTAGAGAATCTAGAGAGCAAGATAATCTATTAGTTTCCTAAGTTCATCAACATACACATTAGAGCTGCGTATGTGAATTCTACCTAAAGAATAACCTAACGCCTTGCGCTAATTAAGTTCAATTCCCAGGAGCATTAAGTTTTGGAAATAGGCTAATCAATGCAATTGTCATACATTGCGCATGACAATTCAGACAAAGGTCAAACTCTACATATGATTACAAGAGTGTATCACTACAAACCGTAATCATATCATGCTCTTGTATTCGGGGTTATCGCTTGATGAAAAACCCTAAAATAGCAATGGACAAGGATGCAAGTTCAATTAATTGGCCACTTAACTAACCAAACATCTAAGTCCTATCACAATACATCAATCATGTGACTATTAAAACAATAGAGATTTGAATGATAATCAAGAGAGAAAACTAATGCATTAATCAAGCACAAGTTGTAGATATATGACTACATCCTTAACCAATAATATAAGATTTAGTTACTCATAGCTATGGAGTTCATCATAATCAATAATCAAATAAAGAATATGAAAGCAAAGCAAACCCCTAATAGCGTAAACAAAAGCGGCTATCCCTTTAGCTCCAAGTAGAATACTTCCCCTTAAAAGTTGTAGAAGTATTCTCTTTTATAGCTCCTCTTGTTCCAAAATTAGGTCCAAGTCTTCAAAGTCCATTAGATAAAAATCCACGTGGCCCAAAAGTGAGAAAACCCATGTAGAAATTATATCAAAAATATGTCGCCGGAAAACTGGGTTCACCGCCGCCGGCAAAGTGGTCGGAATAGTAGTTCAGGTGACCGGCGAAGTCCGCCCGGTCACCAGTCAACTGAGTTAACTCAGGTCAAGCACCGAGTCAGTGAACTTGACTCAGTCAGATCACGAGTCAGAGCCAAGTCAGCTATCCAAGTGAGCTAACTGGGCTGACTTGGTTTAATTTCCATGGCATAAGTCATTTGCACTGGCCATAGCTTGTGCTGCACCATCATTTTGCATCCATCCATGATGGTTGTTCCCTTGAGTTGCAACCCTGCATCCACAGTTCCCATTACAACATCACTCCAACTGCACTTCAGTCAAGCCATCAGTCCACCTGCAAATGCAGCTGCAACTACTCCTTGTAATCTCTACCCATAGCGCCACACAGATTCCCCCATAGCAGCAACAACTTACTTCTGCAAACTTAAATTCAATCAACACAACCCCTGAACTTGATCTATTCTTCTCAGCTTCAAACTCCATCGACTGTATCACTTTGTCTTCTCTGTATCACAATTGCACCCATTCATTCATTTTCCAGCTTCAGTTCTCTGGTATTTCATCTGCACTCTGAGTGGCAGCATAATTCCCTGTACTTTGTCACCAGTACCATCTGAGCTGCAACCACTAGCTCCAACTGCAACTCAAACATCATCTTCTGCAGCTTCACCTGCATCTATATATTCACAACTGCAACTTTGCCATCTCAGTGCAGTATCATCAGCTGCATTCTCTATAGCTCCTTGTCACTTCAATATGCTCCCGATAACGCTTGCCTGTGCAACGATGATTCCGCCCGCTTTCTCCAAATGAACGCTCCTTTCCTTCTTTCGAGTTCCTCCACCAACAACAGTCGTCTCTTACTTCTCATATCCACTTCTTCTCTACAATTTATCTTCATCACTAAAGCAGTCGTACTTTTCAGACATAAATTTGCATCACTAAAGACGACATGCTTTTCAGACAAAAATTAAGAAATAGAAGCAAATAATGAGAAATAATCCGCCACCAACAGCAGTTGCACATGAGATGACACTTTTGCGCTGTTTCTTCTTCTTTTGTTCCAAATGACTCCAAAGTACCTAAATACTCAAAAACAGACATAAGATACATAATTTACAAGAAAACTTAGCAAAGAAAGCATAAATAATAGATAAATATTAAGGTGTTTTAGACACCTATCAAATTCCCCCACACTTAAACTTTTCTAGTCCTCGAGCAAACAAAACAAATTCTAAAACATAAATACAACTCCGTGTCGCTGAGGATACGACTACTCTTAGCATTAATAACATGCCTTTGAACCCCTAGGTGTCCCTAGTGGACGAGTTATAGTCTCGTGAAGGTTTACAAGAGGTCTACCTACAAAACCTTTTACTTCCAAAATCCAGCTACCTGTGAAGAACCTGTGAATGACACTAACCATTTTGTACTTGGCATACAATCAATGATTACAGAAGGAAATACCCACTTTCAAATCCAATTCATTCATAAATTAGTAATAAAGCTTCATTCGGAAAGTTGAACACAACCACAATACTCGGAATCTAATCACCCACAATCACATGAAAAGATTAAGAAGATGGATATAGAAAGTAGATGATGGCGAACTGTTGACGAAGGTGAACGGTGTTTCCCATATCTGTCTGAAGGTCACTGCCAAAACAAACCTAAAAATCCTATTGGATTGAGATACTGGTCTGAATTCTAATATCAACACAGCTGGCATATACAAGGGAACCAACGGTCGATAAACTTAATTCTTGATCAATTCACTGGCATATACAAGGGAACCATCGATCGATTTTATTCAACACAATAATAATATTTTTTTCTTTTCCTTTTTTCAATTTTTTTTCATTGACATCATGATTGGATCTTGTGGATCCAAGCGCATGTTTCTTGTCAGCAGATTACATGATAGTTCCCTTGGATCATGCACTCCACGCTTGCTTAGGCGACGGAGACAGGGAGAACACACACATATTGCTTTATCCAAGTGTCATATTTATTCCTTTTGGTCAATTGGTTGGTCTCTTTTTTCTTTTTTTCTTTTTTTTTTGTAGTAACTCAATCACTCTATTTCATCCTAGCAGTGACAACAATTCGATATTCGTGCCCCACCAATTCACTTATAGAAACAATAGATGAATATGGAAAAATAAAAATAGAACGTGATATGGTGACGACTCCGAGATATGGTGACAACTAACATGTTATTTATTCTTATATTTTGTTCGTTTTCATATGAATAGACTTTACTAATGGGTTCCAAAACTCCTACAACCACGATGTTTCCGTTAGTGTAAGGCACAAGTTGCTAGACTTTGGAGTTTATCATCTATTTTTTTTTTTAATTTCTTCACTAAAGGCATCAAATCAACTAACTATACAAACATATAAATGCTCCCCCACACTTAAGCTTTACATTGTCCTCAATGTAGAATTCAAAGTAAAGTTCAAGGTGGGAAATTCCGCAAGTAATATGCAAAAACAAAGATAAAATGCTTAAAAATAAAAAGATAAAGATAAAGATACAAAACCTGTGGGTTGCCTCCCACTTAGCGCTTGGTTTAAAGTCGTCAGGCCGACTATCTCCTTGCTTGCTAAGTCTCCTCCAGAGGGAGTAATTCCACAAGGTTAACTCATTCCACGACTTCCGAAGAGAAGTTCTCATAGTATGGTTTCAACCGGTACCCATTTACTTTAAGTTCATTTCCTATAGATAAACTACGAATTTCCACTACACTATGAGAAAACACATTAGTCACAATAAAATGTCCAATCCAACGTGACCTTAATTTACCCGGAAATAATTGCAAGCGATAATTAAACAAAAGCACTTTCTGCCCAATGCAGAATTGTTTCTTTGTAATCATACTATCATGAAATGCCTTCGTCTTTTCCTTGTAAATTCGTGAGCTTTCAAATGCATCATTGTGAATCTCCTCTAACTCTTGGAGTTGCAACTTCCTTTGCTTTCCAGCACCATCCAACTCCATATTGCATTGCTTAATCGCCCAAAACGCCTTATGCTCAATTTCCACGGGTAAGTGACAAGGTTTACCATACACAATCCTAAAGGGGGACATCCCAATAGGTGTCTTGTATGCGGTTCTATACGCCCACAAAGCATCATTAAGTCGCATACTCCAATCTTTCCTTGTTGGATTCACCGTCTTCTCTAGAATGGATTTCACCTCCCGGTCAGAAACCTCGGCTTGTCCATTTGTTTGTGGATGGTAGGGTGTTGCAATCCTATGCGACACATTGTACTTGCTTAACAAGTTTTGCAAGAACCTATTTTTGAAGTGTGAGCCTCCATCGCTAATTATAGCTTTTGGAATTCCAAACCTTGCAAATATATTCGCTTGCACAAAATCTGAAACAACTTTAGAATCATTAGTTGGGGTGGCCTTAGCTTCCACCCATTTCGAGACATAATCCACAACAAGCATGATATAATAATTCCCATTAGAATTGACAAAAGGGCCCATAAAATCAATTCCCCATACATCAAAAACCTCAACAAATTGAATAATAATTTGTGGCATTTGATTTCGAGCACATAGATTGCCTGTTCTTTGGAACCTATCACATGTGATACAAAATGCATGCGCATCCTTAAACAAAGTTGGCTAATAGAAACCACATTCTAGTACCTTGAGAGCGGTTCTCTTGCTCCCAAAGTTTCCTCCACAAGCACATGAGTGGAAAAAAGACAAGATGGAATTAAATTCTGATTCGGGAACGCACCTTCTTATTACTTGGTCACTACAATGTTTCCATAAGTATGGATCATCCCATATGTATTGGTGTCCTAACTTCTTAAGTTTGACCCTCTCAGCACGAGACAAGTTCTTTGGGATTTGTTTAGACACTAAGTAATTAACAATATCAGCGTACCATGGTTCTCCAAGGCAATTGAGAATAGTTACTCATCCGGGAAACTTTCACGCAATGGGATAGCTTCCTTGTCCACAGCAAGACGGCTCAAGTGATCTGCAACGGTGTTCTCAATTCCTTTCTTGTCTTTAATCTCTATATCAAATTCTTGCAAGAGCAAAATCCATCGTATGACCCTCAGTTTCGCCTCTTTCTTTGTAAGCAAGTACCTAAGTGCTGCATGATCAGAAAAGACAACAACTTTTGTACCGATTAGATAAGAGCGAAACTTTTCTAAAGCAAAAACAATAGCTAATAACTCATTTTCAGTGGTTGTGTAGTTTTGTTGGGCTTTATTGAGTGTCCTAGAAGCATAATAAATGGCATGAGGTATCTTCCACACACGCTGCCCAAGCACCGCACCAACCGCATAATCACTTGCATCACACATGAGATCAAAAGGTTTGCTCCATTCCGGTGGTTTAATGATAGGGGCTGAAATCAAAAGTTCTTTCAAACGATTGAATGCCGCCACACACTTATCATCAAAGTTAAAAACCACATCTTTTTGCAATAAATTGCAAAGTGGTGATGCTATCTTAGAAAAGTCTTTGATGAATCTACGATAAAAACCTGCATGACCAAGAAAAGAGCGTATCTCCCTCACCGTAGTGGAAGGGTTTAGAGCACGAATAAGGTCTATCTTAGATTTATCGACTTCCAAGCCTTTAGAAGATATTATATGGCCTAAAACTATGCCATGAGTTACCATGAAATGGCACTTCTCCCAATTCAACACAAGATTTGTTTCAACACATCGTTCAAGGATTAATGATAAATTGTGCAAGCAAAGGTCAAATGAATCACCAAAGACACTAAAGTCATCCATGAAGACTTCGATTATGTTTTCAACATATTCTGAGAAAATACTTACCATACACCTTTGAAAGGTATCTGGATCATTGCACAAGCCAAAAGGCATCCTTCTATAAGCAAAAGTACCGAAAGGAAAAATGAAAGTGGTTTTCTATTGATCCTCCGGTGCTATCACAATCTGATTGTAACCTGAATAACCATCAAGGAAGCAATAGTAAGAGTATCCAGCTAAACGTTCAATCATTTGATCAATAAAAGGTAATGGAAAGTGATCCTTCCTAGTGGTGGCATTAAATTTTCTATGATCAATACAAACCCTCCAACCGGTTTGCACACGAGTTGGGACAAGTTCATTCTTATCATTCTCCGCCACCGTCACACCTGATTTCTTTAGTACTACTTGTACCGGTCTTACCAACTTGCTATCGGATATGGGGTAGATAACACCCACATCCAAAAGCTTGAGTATCTCCTTTTTCACAACTTCCATCATGTGAGGGTTCAAACGACGTTGCACTTCCCTTGTAGGCTTTGCATCGTCTTCCAATCGGATCTTGTGCATACAAACGGCAGGGCTTATACCCTTGATATCGGCAATTGTCCATCCTATGGCCGTCTTGTACATCCTTAGCACCCTTAGAAGTTTTTGCTCCTGTAATTCATTAAGCTCATTAGAAACAATCACAGGTAATTCTTCGTTATCACCCAGGTACAAGTACTTTAAGTGACTTCGAAGAGGTTTCAATTCTAAATTTGGAGATTTAACAATAGAAGGCACAAGCTTTTCATCATTGCAAGGTAAAGAAGCATATGCAATATTCTTAATTGCTGATTTTTCCGGTAATGAGTCAAGAGAACCAATGGTTTCTTTAATCTCATCACCATACTCCAAACCATCATCAATGGGTGTAGTGAGCACGGTTTCTAAAGTATCAACACCATTCAACTCAAACATTTGTTGCACCAATGTATCCATCACATCAATGGAGAAACAAGAGTGTACATCACTAGGATATCTCATCGTCTCGAAAATGTTGATGCATATTATTTCTCCATCAAACTCCATAGTTAGCGTTCCCTTGTCCACATCAATAATGGCTTTCTCCGTTTTCATGAAGGGACGCCGAAGTAGCAATGGAAGAGATGAGTCTGGTGAACCTTCATCCATCTCTAGCACGCAAAAGTCAGCTGGAAATACTAGTTGATTAACCTGCATAAGAACATCCTCAACAATACCCATTGGGTAAACATTAGAGCGATCGGCTAATTGCAATATAATTCCAGCCTTTTTAAGAGGACCAATATCGAGTGAGTTATACATAGATGCATGCATAACATTAACGGATGCAACTAAGTCCAACATAGCTTTGTTAAATGTGGTGTTACCAATTGTGACGGGAATGTCAAAGCTACCGGGATCCTTGTACTTAAGTGGGAGTTTGTGTTGTAAGATTTCCGAAGCATTCTCCCCCACACTTAGGACTTCATTACCTTTGAGCCTTTGCTTATTGGTACACAAGTCCTTCAACACCTTTGCATACTTTGGAACTTGCTTGATTGCATCTATGAGTGGTATGTTCACATGGATCTTCTTGAGAACGTCTAAAATCTCCTTTTCTAGTTCCGCCTTCTTGGAATTTGCAAATCTATGAGGAAAAGGTATAGGAGGAACATAAGTAGAAACCGGAGTTTTAGAGTTAGAAATAGGTACCTCAGAAGTTTGGGGAGAATCCTCATTTTTCTCCTCCAAAACAGGTTCTTTTGGTGTTTCCACCTTGCCCCAATCAGTAACTTCGGGTTGCACAAGTTGTGTACCGCTTCTCAACGTAATTGCATTGACACCCTATTTTGGGTTGATAGGTTCAGAAGGGAGTTTCCCACCATTTTGTGCCTTCAAATGGTTCAACTCAATAGCCATAGAACCAACTTGAGTTTGCAGATCCTTAACCGTGCTCTCCGTTCTTTGCATAAAAAATTTCAGCAACTCTTCCATATTTGACCCCTGATTTTGAGGTTGTTGTTGTTGTTGCTAAAATTGTTGTTGTTGTGGTTGAAATCCACTCGGACGGTTGAAAGTAGGTTGCTGAACCGCTCCTTGCTTGTTGGCATATCTAAAATTGGGGTGATCTCTCCATCCCGGATTGTAAGTGTTGGAGTAGGGATCATACCGTCTTTGTTGATTTGGAAAGACAACATTGGCTTGTTCATTAGGGTCTTCATACCCTTGAAGAGACTTTGGTATCACCGCGGCTGCAACTTGTTGCATCATTGTTGTCATGTCACCCATTTTTTGACGAAGTTCTTCGACCTCACTCACTTAATTTACTCTCCTAAGAACCACATCTGAACCACGACTCAAGAATTGTTGTGAGTTCGCTTCCATGTTCTCAATCAACTCTCTAGCTTGTGCCACCGTTTTGTTCACTAGTGCACTACCACCCGCAGCGTCAAGAAGATTCCTATCACTTATTTGGAGTCCTTCATAGAAGTATTGGATTATCATAGCATCACTGAATTGGTGGTGAGGACAGCTTGCCACCAATCTCTTGTATTGTTCCCAACATTCATATAAAGATTCTCCCACATTTTGCTTCATCCCGCAAATCTCCTTGCGAATTTGAGTAGCCTTTAATGCTGGAAAATATCTCTCTAAAAAGAGTTTCTTCAACCCATTCTATGTTGTGACACTTCCGGAAGGAAAATAATATAACTAATCCTTAGCACTATCCGCCAAAGAGAATCGAAAAACTTTCAACATTGCACCTTCCGCATCAGTATCCGCTGGAAGCATGGCCGTGACAATGGTGTGGAATTCCATAAGATGCTTGTTTGGGTCTTCATTCACCATGCCATGGAACTTTGGTAATTCTCTAAGCAACCCCGGATTGTCTCAAAAGTAGAGTTTGTTTGAATACACGATTATTGTGTATCCAACTTGTGAGAAGCCAAGTCCTTGAGTGTACGATTTGCATCACGCATTGCTTCTTCTTCTTCAACTAGTGGTTCTTCTACGAATGGAACCTCTTGTTCTTCTTCTAGTTTTAACTCTTCTTCCACTTCTAACTCTTGTTCTTCCGTTGTGTCCTGACTTGGTTGGAGTATTGTGCCTCTTCGAGTAGCTATCCCGCACCTTGGATAGTTCTAATCTTTAGAAGCCAGGGATTAAGTACCTGAAAAAAAAATTCTCACAAACAAGTAAGAAAAACGAAACAGGAAATGAAAAGCAAATATGAAAGAAGAAATGATGGTAAGAAACTAAAAACTTAATAACTAGCTGTATGCCTCCCCGGCAGCGGCGCCAAAATTTGATCGCTGTCGTATGCGTCAAAAATAATTTCACTTTCCTAAAGTATATGATAAGAAAGAGTTCGTTTCCACAGAGAGGCAATTGTAGTTATTATGTATTCAATTTTCTTAAAGTAACCAGTTGGGGGGATTTCTGATTTTGTAAAAACAATTTGAATTAAATCAAAACCAAAGTAAATAATAGAATGTAATCGATGAGAGAAAGTTATGGTCAAGGAGTTCATCTTCTATCTTAAACAAGTGTTTGCATACATGATTAGAATTACAATTTAATCTCTTTTATTATCAAAAGCCTAGAGAATCTAGAGAGCAAGATAATCTATTAATTTCCTAAGTTCATCAACATACACATTAGAGCTGCGTATGTGAATTCTACCTAAAGAATAACCTAACGCCTTGCGCTAATTAAGTTCAATTCCCAGGAGCATTAAGTTTTGGAACTAGGCTAATCAATGCAATTGTCATACATTGCGCATGACAATTCGGACAAAGGTCAAACTCTACATATAATTACAAGAGTGTATCACTACAAACCGTAATCATATCATGCTCTTGTATTCGGGGTTATCGCTTGATGAAAACCCCTAAAATATCTATGGACAAGGATGCAAGTTCAATTAATTGGCCACTAAACTAACCAAACATCTAAGTCCTATCACAATACATCAATCATGTGATTATTAAAACAATAGATATTTGAACGATAATCAAGAGAGAAAACTAATGCATTAATCAAGCACAAGTTGTAGATATAGGACTATATCCTTAACCAATAATATAAGATTTAGTTACTCATAGCTATGAAGTTCATCATAATCAATAATCAAATAAAAAAGATGAAAGCAAAGCAAACCCTAGTAGCGTAAACAAAAGCGGCTCTCCCTTTAGCTCCAAGTAGAATACTTCCCCTTAAAAGTTGTAGAAGTCTTCTCTTTTATAGCTCCTCTTGTTCCAAAATTAGGTCCAAGTCTTCAAAGTCCATTAGATAAAAATCCACGTGGACCAAAAGTGAGAAAAACCCATGTAGAAATTATACCAAAAATATGTCGCCGGAAAACTGGGTTCACCGCCACCGGCAAAGTGGTCGGAACAGTAGTTCAGGTGGCCGGAGAAGTCCGCCCGGTCACCGGTCAACTGAGTTAACTCAGGTCAAGCACCGAGTCAGTGAACTTGACTCAGTCAGATCATGAGTCAGACCCAAGTCAGCTATTCAAGTGAGCTAACTGGGCTGACTTGGTTTAATTTCCATGGCATAAGTCATTTGCACTGGCCATAGCTTGTGCTGCACCATCATTGTGCATCCAGCCATGATGGTTGTTCCCTTGAGTTGCAACCCTGCATCCACAGTTCCCATTACAGCATCACTCCAACTGCACTTCAGTCAAACCATCAGTCCACCAGCAAATGCAGCTGCAACTACTCCTTGTAATCTCTACCCATAGCTCCACACAGATTCCCCCATAGCATCAACAACTTACTTCTGCAAACTTAAATTCAATCAACACAACCCATGAACTTGAGATATTCTTCTCAGCTTCAAACTCCATCGACTGCATCACTTTGTCTTATCTGTATCACAATTGCACCCATCATTCATTTCCCAGCTTCAGTTCTCTGCTATTTTATCTGCACTCTGAGTGGCAGCACAATTCCCTGCACTTTGTCACCAGTACCATCTGAGCTGCAACCACTAGCTCCAACTGCAACTCAAACATCATCTTCTGCAGCTTCATCTGCATCTACATATTCACAATTGCTACTCTGCCATCTCAGTGCAGCATCATCAGCTGCATTCTCCATAGCTCCTTGTCACTTCAATATGCTCCCGATAACGCTTGCATGTGCAACGACGATTCCGCCCGCTTGCTCCAAATGAACGCTCCTTTCCTTCTTTCGAGTTCCTCCACCAACATCAGTCGTCTCTTACTTCTCATATCCACTTCTTCTCTACAATTTCTCTTCATCACTAAATCAGTCGTACTTTTCAGACATAAATTTGCATCGCTAAAGACGACATGCTTTTCAGACAAAAATTAAGAAATAGAAGCAAATAATGATAAATAATCCGCCACCAACAGCAGTTGCACATGAGATGGCACTTTTGCGTTGTTTCTTCTTCTTTTGTTCCAAATGACTCCAAAGTACCTAAATACTCAAAAACAAACATAAGATACATAATTTACAAGAAAACTTAACAAAGAAAGCATAAATAATAGATAAATATTAAGGTGTTTTAGACACCTATCAATAATAATGATCGAGAGATTTTGTTTTCTCATTGTTATGGCTACGGAACTTCAACAACCATGATGCTGAACTTACAACCTTTGGAATCATGGGAGTACTTGGAAAAGACGAAGTTTTCGAGTAATGTTGAAGCGCCAAGGAGATCAGACACAACCTTTTCCAACTCAGTTTTCACCTTATCAAGACCTTTAAGAGTAACAACAAGCTGTAGTTTTGCTTCCCCAAAGTACTTAAGAAAGTCATGAACAACTTCAGCAGAGATCATATCATCCTTTTCAGCATCTTCATGAGAATATGCAAAGAAGCATGAGGCATTGGGATGATCTTCATCTACAAGAGTTCTCTTCTTCTTGGAATCAACCTCAACACCTTTTTTAAGAAATCCTTTTCCAAAGCCACCATAGCAAGATGAAGAGGACGACATTCTCCAAAACCCAAAACTACCCGGAGTACACGTACGTGACTTGTAACCCTAAGAGGTTGAATATTTATCCTTGGGGACATCAATTTAGGGTTTCTAATAAACTGTTGACTCGGGCCAGAACGAAATCCGTTCGAGTACAACGAATACCCAAGAGATAAAGTCCTTCAAACAATTTGAAAACATGACCTAAAAACGAGTTTTAAGACAATATATAACATCTTCTTTTGACTTAACCAATACTTGATCTTAGCGGATCTGTCAACACAATTTTAACTATGGACGATAAGAAAACAACTTAACTTAACAGATGCAAGTAACAAGTATACCTGTTTTTTAACACAACTTACTCAGCGGGATTTTATATGAGTAAGCTCTCGAACCTTGTGATTAGTTAGCAGAAGTACGAGCCACAGGCTCATTACGAGGTTTATGTCTTTGGTTAAGTTTGTTTTTCTTCTTAGTCTTAGAGAGGGATCCTGTTTGACATGAGAAATTATCATAAAATTTACTGTCATCAAAATAAGAGACATAGTTGGAGTTCTTACCAGAAGTGTCTTGACATGATAAATAAGATAATCTGTTAACAAGCTCTTTGTACCTTACAATTATCTCTTTAATATCTTTTCTTATCTTAACAATCTTCCTATCTTCTGGAATGGCTTTCTCAACAAGAATAATGTTGCTTTTAGAGACAAGGCATTGAACTTCCTTTGGACGATTTTTATTAAGACGTCTATTCTTCCCTTGAACATTGGAGGAACTCACTGGTTGCATACACATGATAGGTACAAAAACCAATTGGTTCAATCATACGAATGTTAGTCACACCTTTGGGAATCAAATCTAGGGTGTGTTGAAGTTGAACTAAGGAATCTTTATTCAACTTGGAGTTTCTCTTTTGTCTAACAGAACACTTGGTCTCACAAACAAGACATACCTTTTGATCATAAGAATGATTGGAGGACGCAGTCTTAATGTCATCGTCATAGGAGTTGTCTCTTTTACGGAATGTCCCAAATTCATGATTGGAGGAAACATTAGGAACATCTGTATTGACTTCTGAGTATAAAGCATCAGAAGTTCTTGGTACATTAGACTTCTTTGAATGTCCTTGAATGGAGAGTTTATTCAAGCGGCGTTCAATCTCCAAGGCATCCTTTTTGAGGCTGGACTCAAGAGTCAAGCATGAAGACTGATCTTCAGCGTTTCCATGGATTTTGCAATCTTTAACAATACCAAGAAGAACATTGACATGGTGTTTCATTCTAACAGCTTGAATTCTAACAAAATTTAGAATCAGTTTACTCTCTTCAGCTGTATCCCATTCATTAGAGGAGAAGGTCTCTTTCGAAGAGTAATCATGACCACTCATGCCATAGTTTGTCTGTCTCGTCGAACCACAAGGTTTTTCTATATTCGAGAACGAACTATTCTCTTTAATAGATTTAGATGAGAGAGAATCTTTATTACTGGTGACGCGTTTATCAGAGATAATATTCTTGTCCATAGAGTCAGATCGCTACAAACACAGACTTATTAGGTCTTGAACGTGTTTGCCTGCTCTGATACCAATTGAAAAGCGGGGGTCTAACATCACCATCCAATATTTCGCTTAGCAATATGTATGGACTAACTCTGAAATACTTTGCTAGAGAATCAACTAGACAGTCAGACTCAATCTAGATAAAAGTATCTCAAGGAGTTAACATCTCTCTCTTGATTTGATTTTTACTCAAGCTAAAAACAATAGAGAGTCTTTATCAAATACAAGGAATACTTGGATGGTACCAAAGACTAATGTCCAAGGATCAATCAATATCAATCAACAACTAAAGGTTGGATTTCCAATTGATGATCACGAACGCACAACCTGTATTATTTCAATTATATAAAATATAATGCCGAAAAGAAATAACACAGACACCAGAAATTTTGTCAACGAGGAAACCGCAAATGAAGAAAAACCCCGGGACTTGGTCCAGATTGAATACATATTGTATTAAGCCGCTACAGACACTAGCCTACTGCAAACTAACTTCAGACTGGACTATAGTTGAACCCCAATCAGTCTCTCACCGATCCAAGGTACAGTTGTACTCCTACGCCTCTGATCCCAGCAGGATACCGCGCACTTGATTCCCTTAGCTGATCGCACCCACAATCAAGAGTTGCTGCAACCCAAAATCATAGACTTGATAATAAACAGATCTGTCTCACACAGAAAAGTCTATCAAAGGATAAATCTGTCTCTCATAGATAAACCCTAGGTTTTGTTCCGTCTTAAGATATAAAATCAAGGTGAACAGGAACCAATTGATAATCCGGTCTTATATTCCCGAAGAACAACCTAGATTAATCAATCACCTCTCTGCAATCCTTCCTGACTACACAGGAGGTTTGTCGAGGAATCACAAACAGTGAGACGAAGATGTTTGTGACTTCTTTATCTTGCCTATCGAAGAATTCTCACGATCTCAAGTCAATCAATCGATTGTACTCGTACGATAGAAGATGCAAGATCATATCACACAACTACGATAAAGTAGTATCGGTCTGGCTTCACAATCCCAATGAAGTATTTAAGTCGTTAACCTGATTTTAGAGAAGAAAATCAAAGGTTAATGGAGATCGACTCTAGCGGGCGCACTAGTAGCATACAGACGTGTGGGGATTAGTTTTGCACAATGCTAGATATCTCCTTTATATAGCCTTCAAATCAAGGTTTTGCCTTAGGTACAAAGAAATCCTTATTCACCATTAGATGAAAACCTGATTTAGATTCAAGCTAATATTTCTCAACCGTTAGATCGAAAACTTAGCTTGTCACACACACTTGGGTAGACGTTTACTCGGTTTGTGAAAACCATGCCCAAACGTGTACGTGTATGTTGGTTCAACATAGTAACCCAAAAAGGTTAACCATATGAGCATTTCATATCAACCTTGTTCTTCTTCACCATAGCTAGTTCAATTGACTCAAATGAACTAGTTAAAGAGTTGTTCAATTGCTATGAGATATTATGTAACTACAAAAGACACAATTGAAACAAAGATGATTCGATTCGATTAAATCGGCTCATGAACATTATAGCCACGATTTTCATAAAGAATTCCTTAGTAATTTAATGTTTCATGTTCAGAGCACATCTTTAGATCATAACCTCTTAAGTTCACAAACAAGTTCGCGGACTTAAGTTAATCGGTTGAGTTTTCCAAACTCAGCAGAAATTCTCGGAAAGAGAACTTCCGCCAGTTCGCGGACTTAGCACACAAACGAGTTTTGGAAAATCGAGCAAAACTTCTCGGTCGAAAACTTCCGACAGTTCGCGGACTGAGTCTGCGGACTGGGTTCGCGGACTTCGCAAGCCAATTCCACAATCCTCCCGATTTCTCATGATCAACAAAGTTCGAAAACTTCGGTTCAAGGAATACATGGTTATGTAATCTAAACTCTCATTTCAATCATTGAGACATTCTTAGAGGATGCTATGTAGTCGTTATTCACAGACCGATTCACGTCAGAGAAATTCTCTAAGTGATTGAAACTTTTCATGACTTTCGTCACTAGGTGAAGATAAACTTGATCAAAGCGAAACGATTTACCAACACACGATTTCGAGATAGAAGATAAGCAATGCATGCTCAGCTCGAAATGTCAAATGTGTATAATCTAGTCTATATGGCATACGACTTTTGTCTCATAAGAAGTAGGATATAGAATATATATACTTTTGAGTGATAGATAAGTTCAAGTCTCCACATACCTTTTTGTTGATAAAGTTCCACGGTTCCTTGTATAGATCTTCGTCGTTGTATGATGAATCAAGACTTATAGTTTTGATCACTAACATTGACAAACATGCTTGAGATACCAACGCATGCGAGGTCTACCGAGTTAAGTTGGGTCAACTGAGTTAAACTAATTCAACTCAGTCAGATGGTCTGAGTCAGGTAAGAACATAATCAGTAAGATAATCTGACTAGGATGACTAACAAGCATAATACTCAAGAACAAAAGTTATACAACTACTAAACATTTCATTTATTCAAATAGAATTCAACAATTCAATACTACAACATTAATTAAGCTTACCTAGATCTGCAGTTGCAGGCTTTCACTAAGGCCGCTGCTATAACAACATTACAACCAACTTCAGCTCAAACATCTCACAAGCATACTGAAGTTCTAACAACAATAACACTACCACTAATCTGCAATTCAATCAACAACACCAACAGAACTCCAACTTCATCTCAATACCTATTGAACCTCAATCTTAATACCATCACATCCTTGCCATCAGGTTCGCCCTCAACTGCAATTCAAGCACTAACAGTTCCATATATCATCATCAACACAACCTGTACAACATTGTCACACCACCACATCACATGGAATTCTAGTTCCAGGAAATCACCACCACCAAGTCCAATTCTAACACCCAACTATCACACAACATCTTTAACTGAGACACAACATCTTTATTTGAGACACAACATCAGAATTCTAACATCACCGCTATTTCAGCTCTATTTTATTGCCATTATCTTCTGAGACCTACACTGCAACATCAGCTATCCATGCATCAGTGAATACAACACAAACAGTTCCATCAATTCACAACAATCTTCATATGTATCACCATTTACTCCCTCTTTTACATCTGTGATTGCTCAATTCATCTACATCCTCTGCTTAACTTAAACTACCAACAAACTTTAACTCTTCTTCATGTATCTCAATTTAACAACAAACCCCAATTGTAACTCTTAATTTCATAATTAAACCAAAATTAAACTCCATATAATCAATTCAACTCCAATTTAACAAATCCATATAAAATTCATCACTGCATGCCCAATTCTACTTAAACGGATTCAAAGTAGAAGAACCCTAAATTTAATTTACCTTTTATTCTGAATTTGAATCAAAACCTGAATCATCACCACCATCATCAACTGTTCTTGATTCTATTCTTCTTCTCTTAATCTCAGACTCTTAATCTTCATCATCATCACTCCTCAAAGAAACCCAAACTTATCGATTCTTCACTGCATCTTGAGAATCACTTGATAAATCATCTTCTTCAGAGCATCTGCTTAAAACCCATCTTTTAATTTCATCTTAATCATCACCAGACCGAAACCTTATTCACAGAAACCCTAACTTCCTGATTCTTCAACAGAGTCGCTTCACCTCATCAATTAAACAATAATCCCTTTTCCTTCATCAATAAACAACTCAATTAACTTATCAATTCCATCTAAACTTAAAGATAAATCTACAAACCTTAGTTCTGATTCTCTGAAACCCCCCTTTCTGCTGAACTTAAAACACTCCCACCAATCAATATCACCACTACAAGATAATCTTTGATCTTTCCTTAGTATCTTCGATCTCAGAAACACTAATGTGAAGTATCCTATTAATATACGAATTTATTTTCTTTAATTCTAATATTACACTAAACATCCAAATACTATTATTACTACTTCATGTATATTTGTTTTATTTTAGAGATTTACTGGGTCATTTATTAGTTTAAAAATAATTTCGGTACAAAATTACTAATAAGTTGAGTTTTTGTATTTTATACATTATATCTTCACTTCCTAAGGTCTAACACCTAATAAATATTATATTATTTATTTAGTTTAAAAGCAAAATATTTATTTCTAATTTTTTATTAATATAATTTACGAAACTTAATCGTAAATAAGAGTTATTAATTTTTCCATAACTAGTTAATCATAATTATTTTTATCTCTCTATATCTTTAATGAGATTTTTGTTAAGTTAAATTCAATAATTTTAACACTACTTTATTAAAATTATTATTACCTATTGTCATTTATAATTACTATTATAATATTTTTATTATTAATATTGATGGTTGAACTATTATTTTAACTACTCTTATAAATATCATAGAGTCCAAAAATATTATTAACATTTATGTAATTATAAATTGTTGAATCTTCGTATAAGCCAAGGTGCTCAATAAGTTTATATATAGCTTTCAAGATTTATCAATAATACTAATCTCACTATTTTTCTAATATCGAATTATGTTCGTGTTCATACTTTTTAAATTAATTATTCTAAATCTTTATTAGCTAAAGTTATTGGTGTACCCTACAACTTTTTACTTGATTACACACAAAACAACCAAACAAACAAATCAATCAATCAAATAATTCTTTTAATTATTGATAGCTTTTAGTGATTAAGATTTATCTCACAAGCCAGCCCAATTCTGAACTAATCAATTTCATTAATTGGCACTGGCTAATTCTATTGCTTCCCATATAAGATCTAATAGTGAGCTTTGATACCAACATTGTAGCGCCCCTAAAGCTAGCAGCTGACTAATCCAAGAGATTAACTAAATAAAGAGGCACTAAGAATCTAAATCATTTACTTAAACATTCATTTAAGAAATCTGCTACAAAACTAGCCCCGCTCAGAAATATATAAATAAGAACTCCTTTCAAATGATACATATACAATAGTCATTTGGTTTGCAAAAAGAATATACAACATAATAAACATAGCAAAAGACTCAACGCCACAAAGCTTCCGTTGCGCAACTCTAATCTGTCTCTGAAACTGAAAGTGGGAAAGGGTGAGCACATCATTCCTAGAAGGGGTGCCCAGCAGGAATAATATTTAACTTTAAAAAAATCATGAACAAGATTTGGAAAACAATACATGTTTTCCCAAACATCAAAGTGACTAAGTCACTGGAAATGCACAAACATGTATATAGACAAACTCCTTCGTCAAACAATGTATAATAATGATGCCGGCTTGTTCCACACCTAATAATATATTGATGACGGGTTGTTCCACACCTAATAATATATTGATGTCGGGTTGTTCCACACCTAATACGCATAAAAGATGAATTCATGTAGATACAAATGTGAAGGAGCGTATCCTATATACCACACGTGGAAATTCTCATTTCCCATAACAATTCATAATGACAACAAACACTACAAGTCCTTTCCAAATCGTGGAAAGATTCAAAGAATCAGCAGAACAATCGTAATGCAAACTAAACATGCATGGAATGCACAAACGGACAATGCATGGGTTTGTTAAATATAAACTTTTATAAAAGGAAGTAAGGAACAACAATGGTTTCAAAAGAGTTAAAAGTGTTCCCACCTCTTTTGATGACAAGCCACGCCTACCTCGAATCCACGATCCGTTGTTTCATCCTTTGAGTCGATCGTTGTTAATAAAGACTAACTGTTAATCACACAAGAATTCTAAGAATCTAGCCAAAAGGCTCACACAAGGCTCATAACATAATTCATAAAAGTTATGGTTATAAGCTAAGTGAAGTATTTAATGGTTCTAAGCCCATTATGGTATCTCATTCTCTACCTTTAACATAGCTAAGAGTTTACTAATCCAATTAGGTTGGTTCCATAGTCCATTAGCTAAGTCATAAGAATGTCTACAACTATGGAAGGAACTAAAAGCTAACTCGGACTATAAGGGGTCCAAATCATCAACATATGACAACTAGTCTTAAGCCCAAGTCCACTAGACCAGCCCATTAATCTAAGGTCCAATCCATATGAATCAATTAACAGTCTCTAACGGTCGACGTCTGGTCAGGGGGAGTCAACTAACAATCAACTTCTAAGTCAACAGAGTCAAGGTCAGGTCAAAATGGTCAACTGAGTTAAGTCGGGTCAACTGAGTTAAATCAATTCAACTCAGTCAGATGGTCTGAGTCAAGTAAGAACATAATCCGTAAGATAATCTGACTAGGATGACTAACATGCCTAATACTCAAGAACAGAAGTTATACAACTACTAAACATTTCATTTATTCAAATAGAATTCAACAATTCAATACTACAACAGTAATTAAGCTTACCTAGATCTGCAGTTGCAGGCTTTCACTAAGGCCACTGCTATAACAACATTACAACCAACTTCATCTCAAACATCGCACAAGCATACTGAAGTTCCAACAACAATAACACTACCACTAATCTGCAATTCAATCAACAACACCAACAGAACTCCAACTTCATCTCAATACCTATTGAACCTCAATATTAATACCATCACATCCTTGCCATCAGGTTCGCCCTCAACTGCAATTCAAGCACTAACAGTTCCATATATCATCATCAGCACAACCTGTACAACATTGTCACACCACCACATCACATGGAATTCTAGTTCCAGGAAATCTCCACCACCAAGTCCAATTCTAACACCCAACTATCACACAACATCTTTAACTGAGACACAACATCTTTATTTGAGACACAACCTCAGAATTCTAACACCACCGCTATTTCAACTCTATTTTATTGCCATTATCTTCTAAGACCTACACTGCAACATCATGTAGCTCTGCACCAGTGAATACAACACAAACAGTTCCATCAATTCACAACAATCTTCATATGTATCACCATTTACTCCCTCTTTTACATTTGTGATTGCTCAATTCATCTACATCCTCTTTTTAACTTAAACTACCAACAAACTTTAACTCTTCTTCATGTATCTCAATTTAACAGCAAACCCCAATTGTAACTCTTAATTTCACAATTAAACCAAAATTAAACTCCACTAGATTTTGTGCATGTGCTTCGCACCGGGCATCGCGCATTACCTTTTTTATTTTTATTCTTTGCGTCGGTATTACGCCTCTATAATAATTTTGTAGATTTTATTTTATCAGCATTTTTTAATCTCCTTCTATATTTATTCTCCGTTTATTAAAATGACTCGCCCTTTTTTCCTTTTCATCCTCGAAGTTATTTTTTCACAAAATTGGTTAAAAAGACCAAAACCAACAATTCCTGGGTGAAAAGGACATTTAGATTTTGATACTGTTTAAATGGACAAAAATGTAAAAATAGCAAGGATGTAAATGGTTTCATCCTACCCATTTTCAAATATTTTTTTTATTTTTAATTTACATCAGGATGCATCCAGTTTCATCCTTGCTATTTTTTAAGTTTAAGTCAGGATGAATCCAGTTTCATCATTGCTATTTTTTTGGTGTCCATTTCACTCATACTCATTTCTACTCGTCCATTTGAACCATGTTTCAAAAATATTTGGACAAATGACCCATTTTCCGTTCTTTTTTCTTCTTTTGGTACAATCCTAGGAGCTACCAAGATTAACCACACTTGTAAATTCTACAAAATTTATTGCACATGTGAACCGCATGCGTCCATTAATTATCATCCATCGGATCCCCGACACATTATTTTTCTTAGTGTCTAAACGGCTGTATGTAAACCACTCCTCCCGTTATTTTCCTATTCTCAGATCTCAAATCGTCTTGCAGAAAATCCACTCATAATAATAATCTACATTTGTTCCCTAGTTATATATCGGGTATTTTTTTATTTTCACTTGGTGTACGCGGGGCTTAGCCCCGCCTCGGCTATGCATTTATTATTTGGGTGTATCCGTGCTATGCACCAGACATTGGCTTGTGACACCAGCTTCGTGTAATTCCCAACCCCATTTCGAAGTGAACACCACCAAGCACGTTAATATCTTTTTGTTTGGTGCTCACCCCATATGGATCCTTGCAATCCTTAGTTCTCCAAACAGTGTGATTATCCCCATATTTCTCTCTAACAATTTTGGTCTAAAGAGCATTCTTCTCTTTATCCAATCGCCACCACCACTTCATAAGCAAAGCCTTATTAAACGGTTTTAATCTTCTAATGCCTAACCCACCACTGGAGATAGGTTTAGAAATAGATTTATAGCCCACCCAGTGATGTTTTTTCCTCCCAGAAGCATCGTCCCAAAGAAAGTTACGAATAGTTTTCTCAATTTCCTTAATAACACTTTGAGGAGCAAGAAATAATGAGAATTGATAGACTGGTAAACTAAGAAGAACACTTTTGATTAGAGTAAGTTTACCTCCCTTATACAAGGGACCACGTTTCCAAGTGGGAAGTCTTGCTTTGCAAGCTTCGATAACCTTATCCCATATGCCCCTGCCCCTAGACTTAGCCCCCAGGGGAAGACCTAAATAAGAGGAAGGAAAGGAACCACTCGTACATCCCATGATATCAGTTAGATCCTCCATATTGGGAACCTCTCCCACTGGAAAGATATTAGTCTTCGCGAAGTTCGTGCGAAGACCCGTAGCCATTTCGTATGTCAATAACAAATATTTAAGATATCTAATTTGGGTTATCTCTGCATGTAAGAACACCAAAGTGTCATCTGCAAATTGCAAATGACTAACTTTGATGCCATTAGAAGTAACTTGAAACCCCCCCAACCAACCTTTCAAGGTAGCCTTCTCAAACATAAATGAAAGAATTTCAGAAACCAATGGAACAAGAATACAATAAACAGAACATATACAAACTTATTATGTCTTTTGATTTTTTCTTTTGCTTACACATTGATTTTCCCTTTTCCTGTCTATTTCTATGAATCACCAATTTTTTCCGATGGATTGTAGAATTTTTTTCTTTCTTTGAAAATATTGTTGTGATTAAACCTAATAGGTAGTGCCACATAGAAAGGTTTTGATAGCAAAAGATTCAGCCTTAAACTCCTAGCAATCCTAGTGGTTTCTTTTTTGAGTTGATTGAGATGATGATGATCAATGGCTTCCATGATTCAGGTTTAAGTTAATGATCAAAGGCTTTGTTTGCATGGTTTGTGTTACTTCTTGCATACATATATATATGTAAACGATTTCAACCAATTTCCTTATTCTGGACGAACTCCATATTTCAACAAATTTCCTTATTTTGATCTGCCAAAGATTTCTTTCTTGATTGGAATTCCGTTTTAAGAATGGACGAACTCCATATTTCAACCAATTTCCTTGTTTTGATATGTCAAGGATTTCCTTTTTAATTGGAATTCCGTTTTAAGAGTTGGACGTTTTAATAGATTCACGTTTTTGTTCCTTTTATTTATTTATTTATTTAGCGGTTGGATGTGTGTTTTGTCCACCCTAACTAAAGTACGGTTAAGTATAGGTGTAAACACGGTGTAACTAAATAATTCAAGTTTAAATTCTAAGATAAGGATTGTCTACCTACTTTTTTTCAACACCGTTACTAACGGACAATTAAATATTTGATGTATCCAAATTGTAACCAAATTTTAATTATTACAACATATAGAGTTATGCCAAGTGTCCTCACCATAACGTCTGCATTAGAAAAGGTCTTTCTAGGCCAATAGGAAGCGAGGGTTTCATCACCGTTTAATGTGAGATCTTTATTTGTCAAGGCCTTTAAGGGGGAAGATATAATCAATTCAACTCCAATTTAACAAATCCATATAAAATTCATCACTTCATGCCCAATTCTACTTAAACAGATTCAAAGTAGAAAAACCCTGAATTTAATTTACCTTTTATTCTGAATTTGAATCAAAACCTGAATCATCACCACCACCATCAACTGTTTTTGATTCTATTCTTATTCTCTTAATCTAAGACTCTTAATCTTCATCATCATCACTCCTCAGAGAAACCCAAACTTATCGATTCTTCACTGCATCTTGAGAATCACTTGATAAATCATCTTCTTCAGAGCATCTGCTTAAAACCCATCTTTTAGTTTCATCTTAATCATCACCAGACCGAAACCTTATTCACAGAAACCCTAACTTCCTGGTTCTTCAACAGAATCGCTTCATCTCATCAATTAAAAAATAACCCCTTTTCCTTCATCAATAAACAACTCAATTAACTTATCAATTCCATCTAAACTTAAAGATAAATCTACAAACCCTAGTTCTGATTCTCTGAAACCCACCTTTCTGCTGAACTTAAAACACTCCCACCAATCAATATCACCACTACAAGATAATCTTTGATCTTTCCTTAGTTTCTTCGATCTCAGAAACACCGATTTGTCTTCTCAAAATCGTTGCAGGAGAAGAGCAGAAGAAGAACAAAAGAAAGAAAAGAAGAATAAGAGAATGATTATTCTCTTCGATCCATTTGAGGATAAGGCCGACCATAAATGATAAAGGCACCCAAGAAACTGATAAGGGCAGCCAGGCAGTTTATGCAAAAGACTATTTTGCCCTTCAAACTCATATGTTGATATCTTCTTCGTCCGATGTCCAATTGACGCGTTCGAGTAGTCCATTGTACGTAAATTTTCGAGATCTATCCAGAGATAATATTTTCGTTTCTAAATAGTTGTTAGATTAATTTCTATTAATTAACGTTTGAGTTACACTAATCGAGTTATTATCGGCTAAAACGTCTCTTGACTGGTCCAATAGCGTTGACGAGCTCGAGGGTCTTTACACGTATATAGCGTGTTCGCACATTAGTGTATAAATCCATGTGTCGGAAACCAAGTGCGTGCATATGTGTGCATGCGATATTGGTGAAGGAGACAGGTTGAGTACGCGTACCTGCGGAAGTTTTCAAACTGAAAATTTCTGCTGATTTTGTAAGTTTGCAAACTAGTAAACCAGTCACCTTAGGTATGCATACCCGTAGGCGTACCCACAGAAGTTTTCGAACCGAGAATTTCTGCTGAGTTTGTAAACTTAAATCCGGTAGCTAAGGTACGCATACTCGTACGCGTACCCAAGCTGGTTATTTCACAAATCGGTAGTTCATGAGCTTAAAACAATAAATTATAAGGAATGCAATCTTTGCAAACCGTGGCTATATTGTTCATGAATTTATTCAAGTGAATCAAACCGATTTTGTTTCAGTTGTGTCTATGAATAAAGACCTAAGCAATTGAACAACTCTTGAACTAGTTCTTATGAGTCATTTGAACTAGTTATGAGAAAGATGAATACGGTTAATATGAAAGTGATCATATGGCTAACCATTGGTTAACTATTTGTGAACTAACTAAGTGTATACGTTTAGGTACGGTTACTCAAACCTAAATGAATACATTTCATTTGTGTGTGACAAGCTAAGTTTCGATCCAACGGTTGAAAGATATTATCTTGGATTGAATCAGGTTTTTCATCTAACGGTGATTATTGAATACTTTGTTACCAAGGTAACTTAGATTGAAAACCATGATTTGAAAACTATATAAATGAGACATCTAGCAACTGGAAAAACTAATCCCCATACCTCATGCGTGATACTAGTTGGTTTTGCTAGAGTCGATTCTCCTTTAACCTTAGGTTTCTTTTCGAGACCCTGTAGGTTAACGACTGAAAGACTTCATTGGGATTGTGAAGCCAGACGAAACTACTTTCTTGTAGTTGAGCGATCTGATCTTGCCATTTTCTATCGTACGCGTTCAATTGAATAATTGACTCGAGATTATATCTCCGATGGGGCAAGATAAAAAGAAATCACAAACATCTTCATCTCAACGTTTGTGATTCCACAATATCTAGTTTCGCTACCATACGATTTAGATTATTGTGAGGTGATTGATAATACTAGGTTGTTCTTCGGGAATATAAGTCCGGGTTATCAATTAGTTCTTGTTCACCTTGATTTATCAAAAGACGGAACAAAACTCATAGGTTTATCTGTGGGAGACAGATTTATCTATTATCATAGACTTTTCTGTGTGATATAGATTTGTTTATTGAAGTCTTTAACTTTGGGTCATAGCAACTCTTAGTTGTGGGTGAGATCAGCGAAGGGAATCAAGTGCGTAGTATCCTGCTGGGATCAGAGACGTAAGGAGCGCAACTGTACCTTGAATCAGTGTGAGATTGATTAGGGTTCAACTACAGTCCAAACGGAAGTTAGTTTGTAGTAGGCTAGTGTCTGTAGCGGCTTAATACAGTATGGTGTTCAATCTGGACTAGGTCCCGTGGTTTTTCTGCATTTGCGGTTTCCTCGTTAACAAAATTTCTGGTGTCTGTGTTATTTCTATTCCGCATTATATTTTGTTATATAATTGAAATATCACAAGTTGTGCGTTAAGATCAATCAATTAGAATATCCAACATTTGGTTGTTGATTTACATTGATTGACACTTGAACATTGGTCTTTGGTACAGTTCAAGTTATTTCACAAAATAATCAGGCTCACGGATTTCTATCTGTTCGATTTGCTGATTACATTGTGAAATAGAGATATTAGAACTCTTTGATATATTTTATTAAGATTGCATCTAGTTGATTCTCTTGCAAGTATATTGGAGTTAGTCCATAGAGATTGCTAATCGAAATATTGGGTGAGGTTGTTGTACCCCCTCTTTTTCAACCTCGACCCGGCATCAACGAACGGGAAAATGATCAGTCAGGCTCAAACTTCCCTCTTCTCATTGAAGAAGTGATCGATTTAGTGGAAGTCTGGTTCAAGATGGTGCAATCAAATCATCGTTAATCAGGAGAGAGCCAACTGAAGAAGAAATTGAGAACCCCAGGTATTGTCGCCTTCATAGATTCATCAATCATCCAACAAGTGACTGCAATATTTTGAAGCACATATTCAAAGAGAAGGTTGAGCCGTAATAGATTCGACTGGGGACTGAAGGAGTACACAGAACCCTCTCACAATCAAGACCTTCACTCTGAACAACCTATCAAAAAGGCAGTTCAACCTTGGTAGAACATATATGTGAATTACTGGTAGACGCATTTATGTGTCTAATTTATCCTCAATTTTTCGTATTGTTAGTACTTGTTTTCGTCCTTATTATGGTGTTTTGTGTGTTTGTAGGTATTTTTGGAAAATAATTATTGTTGGAAATTCGGCTCGAAAAGTTGCACGGAGCACCCCCGGAGGACATTTGTTATTCGGACTCTCATCATTGGTTAAGGGCACTCAATTACTAAGGGGCAACCCAGGTCACCCCAAAAAGGCATATGCTATTCGCACCCCAGGATCAGATAGGGGGACACCATCTTCAAAAATTTGAATTTTCATTTTGGCGGGAAATTTTCTTCTTCAACTGGAAGATGTTTCGATCGATTTTTGGACGTGATTTTGTGCGATTCAATCGTTGAAACTTTGTGGAAAGATGTGATATAACCATATTAAGTTATTTCAGGTGTTATCTCGGGCCAGAATTGGCTGAATCAAATTGTGGAGCAAAACATGGAGCACGTCATTATATGGAGACTGTCACAGAATTTGCATGAGTTGGAATGAGTTTGCGTATGTTAGGATGACTCTAACAACCATCTGGAGTGTGAAGGATATAAATATAGTAATTTGGCAGCTTCAGAACTCGTGGAGATATCAAATATCTAAATTATTTCCTAAACAGACAGTGAAGAATAATGGAAGATTATATGAAGTTATGGCGAGATATTTTGGCCCTGTAGAGACTTAGGGAGGTTTAGGGAAGCTCAGAAACAAAGAAAAAAATTTACATAGAAACTGTCGAGTTGCAGTCGGGGAAGAAGGTGAATAGTGAACTCGATAGTTGAAAACAGTCGCAGAAACCGTGGCCTAAACTTTCAAATCCAAACTCTTTGTAACAGTTTTGTAACAATTATTCCAACAATTAATAAAGTTTGCAACAGTTCACTTTCGTTCTCCCGTTACAGCGAGTTTTGTAACAATTATAACTGTTACAAACTCACAGTTTCATACCTTTCACTCTTTTGATCATCTTTTGAGCCATAGACCAATCTTTTGAGACCATGATTGATATGAGGAGCTAAACCCATCCTCTGGGGCGACGGAGGAAGCTATTCTGACAATGAAAAAGTGGTAATTTCTATTTTAAATAATTTATGCAATTTAAATTATGATTTTTTTTTGCCTAGAACAAAAGAGTTTTTCCAATGATTTTTATAAGCAATTGTTATTTTAATTGATGGTATATGCTTAACTTTGAGTTCTTGATATTCCATGCTTTCAACTTACAATTGCTCTTTTATAAAATCTATTTTTGCAATAATTAGAATCACTTAAATGGGAAATTGCATAATAATAATAATAATAATAATAATAATAATAATAATAATAACGGGCCCTAGCTCAGCTGGTCAACCCCGTTCTTCAAAGGTGATGCGTTTCAGGAGGTCCCAGGTTCGAGTCTTCGGTGGCGTAACATTGCAGGAATTAACATGGAAGGTGTTGTTAGCTTGCCCCCTTGTGTCACAATCTCGCCCCCCAGTCCGCCGTTTCGGCTCCCCTTGGCAAGGTTACCCATGAGGCCCGCTGGTAGGCTAGCACAACAACCTGTTCAATTAATGTAGTAGTATGTCGTTGGAGCCTAGCATGTTAGGCTTCCAACTAGTTTCATGTAATCATCGTTCTCCCATTAATGGAAAAAAATTTAAATAATAATAATAATAATAATAATATCACTTTGGAATTGATAGAATAGTGGAACCCTTAGCCCCAATTTCTCCAAAATCTTGACATCACTTTTTGAATCAAATTTGCAATATTTATTTAAATCTAAAAATTCTTTCCTTCACAAGTCTGAAAAGAACCTATTATTTACCACTATTACAACAACTTTTGGAAAACTATCATTTTTGAAGATTTGATAAAATTATAGAATAATTGTTACAAAACTGTTACAAAGAGTTTGGATTTGAAAGTTTAGGCCACGGTTTCTGCGACTGTTTTCAACTATCGAGTTCACTATTCACCTTCTTCCCCGACTGCAACTTGGCAGTTTCTCTGTAAATTTTTTTCTTTGTTTCTGAGCTTCCCTAAACCTCCCTAAGTCTCTACAGGGCCAAAATATCTCGCCATAACTTCATATAATCTTACATTATTCTTCACTATCTGTTTAGGAAATAATTTAGATATTTGATTTCTCCACGAGTTCTGAAGCTGCCAAATTACTATATTTATATCCTTCACACTCCAGATGGTTGTTAGAGTCATCCTAACATACGCAAACTCATTCCAACTCATGCAAATCCCGTGACAGTCTCCATACAATGACGTGCTCCCTGTTTTGCTCCACAATTTGCTTCAGCCAATTCTGGCCCGAGATAACACCTGAAATAACTTAATATGGTTATATCACATATTTCCACAAAGTTTCAGCGATTGAATCGCACAAAATCACGTCCAAAAATCGATCGAAACATCTTCCAGTTGAAGAAGAAAATTTCCCGCCAAAATGAAAATTCAAATTTTTGAAGATGGTGTCCCCCTATCCGATCCTGGGGTGCGAATAGCATCTGCCTTTTTGGGGTGATCTGGGTTGCTCCTTAGTAATTGAGTGCCCTTAAACAATGATGAGAGTCCGCATAACAAATGTCCTCCGGGGGTGCTCCGTGCAACTTTTCGAGCCGAATTTTCCAACAATAATTATTTTCCAAAAATACCTACAAACACACAAAACACCATAATAAGGACGAAAACAAGTACTAACAATACGAAACATTGAGGAAAAATTAGACACATAAATGCGTCTATCAATTACTCTATCCGGTGAAGGCACAAAGGAGACAAATGTTCACAGCAGTGAATCACATCGTGTCAGCAAGTCCATTCCGGAAATACTTCCTGAGCCTCCAACCACGAACAAAGAGATGTACAACTGGGGACTACACACCATAGTCAATCTCTAAGGAAATGGATTTCGGAGAACGTTGATCGATGTTGATATCGCTATCAAAATTATTCCACTAAAAACCCTCAGAGCCGCAAGCATCACTCGAGAGACCATGAAGGAACGCTCAGAGATGTTTATGGCTACATCACTCTCAAGGTGAAAATAGGTTCAACCTAGACATAGACCAAGTTTCACATAATCAAGAAGATCCAAGATATGACACGATCCTCGAACGAGCGTGGATCCACGCTGAAAAGATGGTTACTGATAAAACGTTTTTGGTTGCACATCTCTCCAACGGAGAAATTTCTGATCTAGAAGATTTGGTGGACATTCCATCATCAGAGCACTTGGAAGAATTTCGAACTTCGACGAGGTTGAAACAAGAACCTGCATGCATAGACATTCATCAAGAGGTTCCTCACTCAGGCAAGTCTCATTCTTCTCATGTCTATGTCATTGATTTCCTCACATGCTATCCTAGCATGAGGAATCAATTCTTCTAGTAATTCTGTTATTGCAAGATGTTATGAATGGGTAGCTTCACCACATTAATATTTTACCAAGTGGTTGAATCTAACATCTCTCTGAATCGAGCATATCACTGAGATATTCATTACTGAGATGATGTCCGAGCAAAGAACACTTTGGGCGTTTCTTCATGGCCTTACATGAGTGTCCATGTGTGCCACAAAATCAGAAAGCTCTGATGTCTGCACAAGTATTGAATCCCACTACCGCAATGAAAGGAATGCTGAATCAACAGAAGATACTCGGGATCGAGACGGTCAAGCCTAAGACATTCGATGCTTAAGGGGTATGAGGCTTCAACGCTCAAACAACTAAGAATCCTTCAAACTGTACTCCCAATCAAAGAGTACACCTTCGATAAAGGCGTATATGGCTTCAACATAAATATGTCGATGATTCAACACCAGCACGATCAAAGTGTAACTGAACTACAATCGATAGGTCTTCACTATCCCATGATAAGACTTCTGAAGCATATGCAACATCATTCATCAATGAATGGCAACCCGATGTGATTCCATTAAACGTCATCAACGGAACCTCTCTACATCACAAACCTTGCACAACCAATGAACTTTTTCTCCTCAGTGATCATATCCAGAATGAGACTGTCGCTGTTATCTGCCACAACAACGTCGACTTACTGACTGAGCCATTTCACAGTAAAGTCATACTGTTCAGGAGAATTTGGGTTAAACTCACAGTACACCTTCATTTTAGGGATGCTCAACCCACCAACTAGTTCGTGAATGTAAAGGCTCACTGGATGGAGGAGCAAAGACTATGCCGATAATCATGGTTCTAGCCTTTTCGGTCTCTGGAGCAACTCCGACCATAGTATCGTAATCAAAAAGGATATCTGGAGGAATTCCGTCCATGGTCTCAACATCAACAAGAATGTCTGGAGAAAATTCAATCGTGAACATCCTCATGACATGGCTTCATCTACTAACCATTCTCTGAAGTGTTACTCGATGAAGCAGAATTTTACAAGCACTAATGATTCATATCAAGTTGTGTATATATGAAAACATGTTTACATGAAAGTCTTCCCAAAGCTTGCACGACGGGGCGGGCACAAGCCAAAGTCTTCTACAAGATGTTATCATCACCTATACAAATGAGGTACAACTTCAGGCCATGGGTTTACAAAAATGTACCAATGGGTGAGGAATGAGACAATTCTTCCTCAACTAAAGATGTTCGTCGATGTCTCTTCTACAACATACCAAAAGGGCGCATCAATCGGACATACGAGCTGAAAGATATGGCCTTTCAGGTCTATGAAATCTGAAAATTTTGTACAGGATTACAAATTACAAATGTGCACGCTTAGTTGGGTGACATACACAAATCCAAATTGAGTGATTCTTTCTCATATGATTTTCATTGAGGTCAAGCACCGAATTCCGACATCGTATGAGGTTCCTACAGCTTCCAGAGCATACAACATGTAAGCAGCAATTCTTACACGAGATTCACAACCTCTACAGTCGATCGGTGTCCACTAGGTCTTTCCACTAAGTCCTTCATCAAGGTACCTCCAACTTCGACCACCTAGGTCTTTACATCAATTTTTCTACCTGGGTCCTCTATCTAGATCTTTCCAGAAGAAGGGAAAACGAAATGGAGAGACTTAACAAAATACTAGGGACTGACGGTCCACTGATCATGACGATCAATTGCACAGTCCAAGACTCGTGGCACCGGACTCGCCTGTGCTAATCATTCATCATAAAAGGAATGCTACCACCGGGACATGTAACCATGGTCATTACATCATCCTCTCTTGAGAGCAACTGATGAGGGCCAAATATTGCATATTTCTACACCTTTTTATTGGCAATTAACTCATCTTTCGCGCTTTAAAGTCATATATTATCTCAAATTCTGTATTTTCATTGTTTTCAAGAATAAATTCTTGTACTAATTAATTTTGTTTTTTTAGGTAGTAAAATAAAGCTTGGATAAATTAAGGGGCCAAAAGAGCAGAGAAGTAGCGACAACGGAAGAGAGACAACAAAGCTTCCGCTAGAAAGCAGTGAAGAATATTGTTTGCACCTCTTCCGCAAGTGAAGAATGTTGTTTGCAAGACTCAAAACTAGGTGTGGGCTTGAGATATTAGCTTTGAAAAAAGTTTGGGCCCAAAAGAAGATCATCCAAGAGATAAAACCCAAGATCTAATATCCAAACCCGGTTTCATCCTGAGCAGTCGGTTTCAATCTAGCTGTTGAACATCCAACGTCATATCCATGCGGTACATCGACATTTGCTGCTCTCGCCCAACACTCGAGTACCTTCTATTCCTTTCCTAATCGAACAGAAGCCAAACATCTCCTTCACTTCGTTCTCATCTTCTCCAACCTCTGCAGAACTATCACTTCATTTCATCTCCATCAATCAACTCCATCCCCGGCCACCTCTGAGCTCAGCCACTCTATCAGCCACCCTATGCAATTAGACTCTTATTCTCTATCTCTCTCAACCTTATCTTTTCTCTTTTCAAGAACAATAACCCTAGAAGCTAGGATTGAGGGAGATAAGGCTAGGGTTATCTTCAAACAGCCGTAGAACATCAAATCAAGGAGCTGTAAAGTTGAATTACAAAAGGGGTTCATCAGAAAACGCGTTTTGGGTGAGTGACTATTCTCCAATTATCAAGTTACAGAGGAATTGAGTGAAATTGTATATAAATATGGAGGAGAGTGTGATGTAAAACTCATGCCCGGATTAGCCGGTGCACCAAGCAGTAGTATAGATTTGTTTCCAGTATTATCATTATGTTCTAATTCAATAACTAGGGTTTATATGAAACCCTTAATATATTTCTAGTTTGATTCATGTTTCTGATATTGCTCCTGTTGTGCTTAAACTGTTTAGGATAGATTCAATCATAGTATTTCAACATTTTGCTCTCACATTGTATGCCATGTATCCATTGTAGTTTGAACCACTATGTTGATTGAGCTGCAACTCATGCTTAATTGTTTGTTATTGATCCTTAGATTAGTTGTGCTTTAACTAGACAGTTAATGCTTTGGATAAATACCTTAGTTGCGATTAGAATATCCACCTTAGGAAAGGTTTAATTATCTAAGTGATCAAATGGGTCTGTGATTAGTTGTACTGTAAGAAGACATCTAATACTAAGGATTAGTTAGTGACCTTAGTTGACATTAAACCATCCAATTGACATTACCCTGGAGTATCTTGACCGATGTCCATTACAAGGGACAAGAACATTATCGAGACTGAATTAACTTAGTGTGGGTTAATAGGTGGATTCGACTGCCCTAATACCTTTTATTTGTATTTTTTTTGTCTTCTAGTTTGTGTTACATAAACATCACTTTGTCGTATCGATGCAAACCCCCTATTCGTGTTATTCTTGTTTCGAATTAGTATTAGTAAGAACGTAGCTTCAACTTACACCCACCTTGTCCCTGAGGATTGACCTTTGCTTGCCCTGTGTTACATTAGGACACTGTGCACTTGCAGTTTATTTTAGGCTTGTTTATAGCCTACCAAGTTTTTGGCGCCGCTGCCGGGGACTCGGTAGCGGTGTAGTGGAAGTTTCTATATTTATTTCACTGATTTTAGCTCAATTCTGTACATATGTGTTAGATTTTCTTTTGTTTTTCTGCTATTGTAGCTGTCACTTGTTAATACCGCATTAGTTGTAGTTGTGTTGTTTCATTGTAGTTTAGAAGTACATTTGTTCATATATTTTGCATCACTTAGAACTATCTGTCTTTGCATCCTTAAAAAAATAATAAAAAAAGAGATTTCAGTTGTTTTCTGTTAATTTCTTAGTTTACAGTAGTCATATAGTATCATATTCGTATCCTGTTAATATTTGTGTTAGTTAACTTTTGTTTTCTTTTTACTTTTGAAAGTCTCATCTTAGTAGTGTAAATCCCCATCTGTGTTGTTGTTAACCAAACTGTTGTCGTCTGGTTGAAATAGGTAAAACCTATTTATACAAGTCATAATTGAATGCACCCTGATCTCGTAGAAAGTTGGAGTAATTGAGTGATGGAGAAGTGGGGTAATGTGTAAATGCCAGAGACCACGTTCCCACTATGAAGGAAACGGATTAGTTTACACCCACTACTTCTTGCCGCCACTAACTGCCCCGCTTTCTGACACTTTCTTATAATGGACGTGTTGCACGCCGCACGCTGTAAACCGCCAGACCAATACCCTGATGAACATCCCCCCGGTTTGTGACATGTTTGATGTCTCGAGTATTTTCGTGGAAAATATGCAGCAGATTGCTGAATGGGTCTTGTATGCAAGACCTGGCTATTCTGATTAATTGTGTGCCAACTAAGTAGCAGATAGCCATGCGTGGCAAGTCAAAATCAGGAGACTTGCCGCAGGAGAATAGCGTTTGATGCTATTAGGCTTGTCTTGGCATATTGCCATAGGCCTGTTAATTTTGTAGCGAATTTGGACGGCTGAGGTTGTAATTCATGAAAGAGGGTGGCCATTGATTATGGCCACATTCCGTTGGCATCTTTTAATAGCATAGTGGAGCCATTGGCACATGTCGGTGGCATGGCCAAAGCTAGGATTTGGCGTCGTGGCCAAAGTTATGGGCTTGGCGGCATGGCCAAGGCTAGGATTTTGGCATATTGGTGTTAGACCCAAATATGGCTTCGGCAACATTGGCTTCAGTTGCCATATCAAACTTAATTCCCTAGGAAGCATTACTTGGCTTGGTTGGCGTGGAAACCTTAGCTAAATTAGGGTTTGGCATATCGAAACCCTAATTTGCGAGTGTGGCATGTGGCCGCGACACGGTGACGTTTTTTGTGCAAACGACGCCATGGCCACGCCAAAGGAATTATGGTAGATCCATAACATGGGGATAGCCACAAGAGCAAAGGCGGCTATGAGTGGCCATAGCATGGAGCCATTCTTAGAGTTTCCTGGGTCCCGCATGGCTCGTGGCCTGTTGTGGGGCCCAAAGTGGCGTAATTTGGGCCACGACTGGAAATTAGGGTTTCGGCTAATGCCACTAAAGCAAAGTCGTGTTTTTGATTAGAATACCCTAATTGGAATTTGTCATGGCGTTGGCCACGAACAGGAGGTGGGTTAGCACGTAGGCGCGCTATTTATGGCACGTTGACACGTTCAGCATGCTACTGCGGCAAAGTGGCACGTTTGGCAAGTTACTGCGGCAAGTGGCACGTTTGGCATGTTTGGCATTCTGATTAGCGCATTGGCGCGGCATGGCTTGTTTTCCATGCCATTAGCACGCTGGAGCGGAATGGCACGTTTGGCATGCCATTAGCATGTTGGCGCGGTTTCAGAAAGCCAATTTGGCATTGTGACCATCTGGCACAATTTTGCCTCTTTTTATACTGTGGCAGGTTTAGAGCGGCATGATTGGTCGATAAAAAGAGGGGCCGGCCAAGCATGGGCGTGACCACACTTTCAGTGCGCGTAGCGGATTTAAAGCGACCTGATTAGTCGATGGGAAATAGGAGCCGACAAGTATGGGCCCAGCCACAACTCATGTGCACATGGCGGGTTTAAGGCGACCTGATTGGTCGAAGGGAAACAGGGGCCGGTCAGGCAACATGGGGTGTGGCCACTTGCAAGTGGCGCCGGCTGGCCTATGGCATGGCCACACCTCCCTTTGTCGCTGCTCCTATCCCGCGGCTCCTTTTATTCCTCGTTTTATGATTTTGGGTAGGATCTTGCACCTACTAATCCATGGCAGATTAATTGCCTAGTTCGCTTAAGCTTAATTTCGACCGGCGGGGTCTAATATACTGTGCAGGGCGCAAAACCCTAATTTTTTCAAATTAGTCAGAGTAATATCTGAATCTTGTGAACTATCACAAAATTGATTGAATTCTATGTGTTGACACAGAGTTCTTTAAGTTTATTTTCAGAGAGCAGTATGCTTTCCGATTGAGTACTTTTATGCAAGGACCTTAACCTTGATACTTCGAAATTCGTGCTACTCTGCTGTGAGTGAACACAAATTGTCATGCCATATCAATATTAAGGGTTCAGCCGGGGAACATTGCATAGGAAAAATACTCGGCAGGCTCCGACATTAGTGAGTAATGCAGCTAGGAGCTTATACACTCATTAGGCTCTATACTAGTGAACAATTCAACTAGGAGCTCGAGTTTCAATATAATATGAAGAGAGACATATGCACTCATCATATTTTGATATATTCTCCAAATTCCCTGCGGAATATAGACATATCAATGTCTACTACATCTGATGCCGGGTTAGGTAGATAGACTTTTACAAATTTAGCCCTGAACTAAAAACCACCATCAACATTAAGTCCCATGCTTAGCACGTAACAGTGACATTGTTACGGGGTGAGCATGAGATGGTGACAAACGGGAGTAAAATCTAAAAGACAAGACATGTAGAGGTTACCAGGAAAAGTTTGATTAACCTTCAGTAATAGGCATGAGTGGCCGGTGATCTTTATACTGGCGTGCTTCTAGCTTGGCCATGGAGCGTTGCAGGTTGAGCGGATGGCTTGGCCGCGGAGTGTTGCAGGTTGAGCGGCTGGCTTGGTCATGGAGCGTTGGCGCTGCAGGCCCAGCTGCCTTCTTCCATGCATGGTCCAAAACAAAAACCCTCCTCTACTCGAATTCCAAAAGCAGTCTGCATATAAAAGGGTGTGCTAACTTCCTCCCCTTTTATTATTCGCTCGTCTGCTTCTTGTGTTCGTTTGCAGCAGCTCGATCATAGGCGCGCCAATCGTTAGCGGCAAGGTAAGTTCATCCTGTCTTCGTATTTTAGCTGCGAGTGTAATATCCATGAGTAGTTGATCAATTTTGGACATTTAAATTGATAAGAATGACTTTCTTTGTTAGGACGTCAACGACAACAAAGCAATCTCCAATAGTTATAATCAGCAGCAAGGCGAGCCAAGAGAACTCAAGGTAGGTGGTCTTTTCTATTTTGCGCATGTAGCCACCCAAAAATACCATCGATCTTCTCCAGAATGTGTAATAAGGTTCTGACTCCAGAAGAATGAGCATCTAACCTCTCCAGTGGATTTCAAAATTTACCAAACTCCATTGCACTCCTGGGATGGATGGATGAAATATATGCTCGGCAATGATCATGTCAGGGCTAATCTTGGAGAGTGTAGTTGCGTTGTTGATCCGTCCTTGACTTTAAGTTATTTGGTGTCTAGACTGCTGAGCCGGTGTCTGGAAGGCTTATTATCGCCTTTCTGATTGTGGTGATGATATGTTGTGGATGCTTGTATGGTCGAAATCTTCCGAAATCGCCGGGTGAAGTAGACGAGATGAGAGGCGTTCCGTTGCCGACGTGTTGCTATCAAGTATCCAAGGACTTCATTCCAGGCGACATCCTTTAAAACATCTTCTGAATCTTGGACCATTATATCGAATGAGATGCGATGAGCAGTCCCCAGTTACACTTCTGTCTGGTAATAGATCCGATGGCGTGGCCGGATATGTGAATATATTTGTGACGTGCTTTCGGAGTCTTTGATGCACGTGTACGGCTTCATGTTGAGAAATTCCTGCGGCTCGTAAATCTTTGACAATGACGATGATGCTGATATCAGAAATAACTTGGTTGAGGGACGTGAGGATATCCTATGTTGGCAGTCCCCTGTTGTAATTATCCTGAGCCTATTTTCTCTTGAAAGACGTACTTCTATTGCATTTGTTGGTAAGGTGGCTGACGAATTGATGAAGGCGGCAATCTTTTGGATTCGTCATTTGTTGATCAGTGGGCGGGAATCGCACTTGATAGCTCTTCATTGTATCCAACTTCCGGCAGCCCATGCACCCCTTCCATAGGAAATTGGAAATTTAGAAACACCGAATTTGGCTTTGTCGGCGATGTGCGGCTTCATGCAGGCCTTGGGTAGGCGGTGTTGAGTTCTGAGTAGGTGATGTGGAAAACATGGTGTAGTTGGTATGTGTGGCTTGCTGAGGCGCGACTTTCTTCTTTGTGTCTTTACTAACAGCAACACTTATGAATGGATGAGCCAAATACTGCTTGTTGGTCAGGCGCCTTCCAGACAAGGAGGTGGTGATATCCTTGCTCTATATCTTTGAAGAGTGGTGACCTTGTCACGATTATGACTTCTTAGTTGGTTGTCCTTTCTGAGTTGAAAAGTTCTCGACAGTGAAGGGATTCCGTGTTGAGCCTCAGTCCCCAAGCGTGGTTCCATCTTGTATGGTCGGTGAGTTAACCATGATAAAGATGTCACCATCTTGCCTATGTATTGGTGGCTCCATTACTTCCTCTATGGGAAACTAAAATATGCACAAGTTCGGATTACCTTTGTATATAGTGGTTGTTGATATGATGAAAATAGTTATAGGGATTGTTATGGACATTTTCATAGTCATGAGCCTCAATAATTGGACCCTAATGATTATTCGCACATGTATCATTTGCCACAGGGAGAAAATGAACATTTTTATAATGCCCATCTCACACACTCATCACTTTTGGATCAGTTAGAAGCTCGAATCACAACTTTATAAATGCAAATATATGATAAATCTATCACGTCTCGTGCATCTAGGCAAGTTGAAGTTTCTGTTTGTGCCTTTTGTGATAACAAACAACATGTAATCGAGCACTTCCCTGAAATAGATGCTTGTACCTTGTGTGATAGCTTAAGCCATCCTGTTAAAAACTGCTATATTTTGCATGACTTTAGGAAGTCCAGAGTGCATCATTTTGATGCTCTTTGCCACAAGAATCATCCCTACCCACTGACCAGTAATCCGGTACAGTCAACTGACATGATTCCTCCTTGGACCAATGACCTTGGTTTACAAGTTACAATGAACCAAGTTGTCACTACCCTTAATGATAAGGAAAAGACTGATGAGCATGTTAATTACAAGCATGAAATGTTTGTTTCTCCAAGGGAACTCAATTCTAAAAATAGTGTTTGTTACCCTACTATTGAAAATTTTAATGCATATTCACCTACTTTGGAGGTAGATGTACAGGTAGAAAATACTAATGGTTTGGACGGGGTAAGATTTTCATGTATTTTTGATGATGATGATGATGATGATGATGATATGGTATTGGATGAGGTTGTCAATTGTAAAGATAGAATCGCAGAGTTTCGTAACTCTGAAACATTAGAACACATCGTAGAAACCCCCACTGTTGGTAATTCCTTTGATCCTCATACATCTCAGTCTTTATATGTGGATGATATTATTGATGACTTGGGGGTTGTACAACTGTTCTGTGAAGATGAGCATGACCTAGGGAAGATTGAATTATCTGTTAACACTAATAATCTTATACATGAAAATAACTGTAATGTGTCTGATTCCCTTCCTAGGTCGCAATATGATTCTTCTTGTGATACTGATTTGGGTACTTTGGAAAGTCATGATTCTGAATTGAGGTTTGTTAATTTGTTTAATGACTGTGAGCATGATACTGCATTAATTGTTCCTGACCGGGAAAATACTAGGCTGTATAATGAAACTTTTGAGCTTAAAAATGAATGTAACTTAGACGTGTCTAGATCCCTGCCCATGTCACAAACAGATAATCTTGCACCGAACCTAGATTTGTCTTGTAAAACCAATTATTCTGAGGGTACCTAGTCTAGGATTGGAACTGTGTGCTTCCCAAGTCCTCTTGGACTATTTTTTCGGCTAAATATGATACCTTTGAGGATCCATAGTTGGAATGAGCTCTTGCTTCTCTGCCCGTTCCTAACACAGTTCATTTTGAACTAGACCTTGTGCATGATGAACCTCCAAAACTGCGAGATTTTGTGTCCAAAAGTATTTCCGCTGAAAAATACAGGTTTGGGGTAGCTTAGTTATATCCACGGTCTTGCTTACCCTCTCATGTTATCTATTTTTGAGAGTGTTGATATTTCTGCATTCCGTCTTTTGGGTTGATCCTCAACTCTTTAGGGTGTTGGTTTATGGTGAAATTTTCGTGTACATAATCCAGTAGGTAATGTTATATTTCTATCTTGAGTCAGTTGAGCTTCTTTCTATTTTGTATATATTGTCCTAAATCCAATATGATCGTAGCTAAATTTTTTGGATTCTATCCTTGAATAATGAAGCTCTAATATCGCTTTCGCCGACGTACCGGTAATCTCTTCCCCTTTCTTTAATCAACATGGTTCTCATGGTATGTTGCTATATAATTTCTTATCATCTTTCGAAACATTGATGACAATGTTAGATTTAGGTTCGGGGGAGTATTTTGCATATAGAGTTTTTAGTCTTTTGCATTTAAAAATAAAATAAAAAATTATTTAGTTAAAATCCTTGTAAATATTTGCATAAAACCTCCAATTTTTAGAGATTTTAGAGTCACTAGCATGCTTCTAGCTATGTTTACATAGAGAGTCTGACCGAAATAACTGAACTTGGAAGAACTAGAGAACATAATGGGGTTTCTTAGTTGTTAGAGCGTTAAATTTGGATTTAACCATGCCGGTGGGAGAATTAGGTGCTGCAAAGATATTTGGTATTAGAGTTGTGATCACCCTTAGTGGAGACTACCTATTCTTACATCAAGCGAGGCACCGACCTTCAATTTTTGTGACTATATAAAAAGTCCTTTTAGAGTGTGTGTCACCATATGTAAATTCCGGTAGGAATGGTGAGATACCCAACTTCGCACCACTTTCAGAACTATTTTTGATCTCTTGAGTGCTAATTTTTTCAATCATGAGGGTGACGTCTAAAGATGAAAACTCATTCTTGTAGTTTGATTTACACTTAACACCATTCTCTCTCTCGACAACATCAACAGATTTGTAGAAACACATCATCATCAACAAGCAGCGCGACATCAGAATACATGAAGAAAGTTGAATATAGTCCGAGGTTTACATGCAACAATTCCAGGAAAAGTATAAGAAAGTCATATTCAAAGTGAAGATACCATACAAAAAGCAGAATTCTATACACAAGTGAAGACTTATTCTACTAGAGCAAAGAAAACAGAAAAAGATGAGAAATAGTGAAGTTCGTAAAATCAAGACAATACAGGTTGTGAAGAATTAAGTGATGAAGTCCTTCATCCATGGATTTAGTAGTTTCATTATTTATTTTGTTGTATCGTTTTAATTAAAAAAAATTATTGCAGTTTATTTTCTTAGTTTTGTTTAAATAACACCATGGTAAAGAAGAAGAGTTTTAGAAGAAATTCCAAGCAACAAGGAAATTGAAGAAAAGAATTAGAAATTGTCAAGGTTCTAAGAAGTTCATCATCAACAGTTGAAAACCAAATACCAAATATTGAAGACATATCTATGGATTCTATGAGGGTGGTGTTGATTGTCGATCGGATGTGAAGGTAAGTGAGTACTCCCATCCTCGCTAATGATTGATTTCCTTTCTTAGAGATCATCAGAAAAAGATTCTATTTCCTACAATTTTGTGGAGTCTTTAGAAATTATCTCGGAAGGTTCTCCTTCCCATCATTCAACGTGTGCAGAATTTCTCTCTTTGTTCCTGTCTGCACAGATGAGAGACTAAAAAAGCGGTCTTTTTGAGTGCAGTTATCATAAAAACCTATTGGGGAGGCAGAGTTCGAGGCTTGTGATCACTCTCGAACCGAATTCTTTCATATGGTATGGTTATTTCTCGCTCAACTCTTAAGGATGAGAATGTGTTCTTTGGTAGTTCTAACTTCTTATTACTAGCATGCAGAAACTTTATGTCCTCATAGCTCCTTGGATGCTTAGGACCCTAATGCGCTCTGAAGTGGAGAAGGTTTTGTGGGTACACCTCTGGTAAACCCTCACGAGACTACAACTCGTCCACTAGGGGCACCTAGGGGTTTAAAGGCTTAGTGCATGCGCTAAATGCATACGAGAGACCACCGACTGTGATATAGTTAGGATTTCTTAATTTTGTTTCACTTGAGGACAAGTAAAATTCAAGTTTGGGGGTATTTGATGAGTGCCAAATATTGCATATTTCTACACCTTTTTATTGGTAATTAACTCATCTTTCGCACTTTAAAGTCATGTATTATCTCAAATTTTTTATTTTTATTGTTTTCAAGAATAAATTCTTGTACTAATTAATTTTGTGTTTTTAGGTAGTAAAATAAAGCTTGGATAAATTAAGGGGCCAAAAGAGCAGAGAAGTAGAGACAACAGAAGAGAGACAACAAAGCTTCTGCTAGAAAGCAGTGAAGAATATTGTTTGCACCTTGAAAAGGCGAGGGTACCCAGATATACCTCAAGCTAAAACTTTCCCTACCTATAAGTCCTTTGTCCGAAAGTGATTGTCTATGGACTAAGTCGAGACAATGCAACTAATCGGTTCACACTTCGTGTGATCGTCTATGGATACGAGATCGAGACAATACAACAATGAAGTATGTTTACTGGATAAAAAGGTTCGGACTTAACCAAACACAATAGAATTTCTTATCAAGTAAATAGGAAATAACGTTTGTGTGATTTACTTTAATTATAATAAAACAATTATAATGTGGAAATATAAAGTAAATGACACAACAAGATTTTGTTAACGAGGAAACCGCAAATGCAGAAAAAAATCGGGACCTTGTCCAGAATTGAATACTCTCAGGATTAAGCCTCTACACAAAATTAAACCAACTTCGTATAGTTGATACCAAACAAATAAACCTATAGTTCACCTAGTTCCGTCTGTATTCCCACACCTCCAACTTATGAATAAGTCACGTACTTGGAACAATTCCTTTGGTTCGTATTCCAAACAGTAAAGGAACAACAAATCTGTTTGGTAGCAACTCTCTTCAACCAAGTGATGTGAGTTCGACAAAAGCTCTCCTGTTTATCTCAATAAACTCCTTCGTTAGGTTCTTAGATCTATCTTATTCTCAACTACCAAAGGTAATTGTTAAGATTTTGCAATCAATACTTTTAATCACAAAGAATTGTATTGATGTCGATCTACACAACTAATCAATCCAATCTACCACAAGGATGAACCGATTATAGTTGGATCCTCTTATACCGAAACAAGTATTGTGCACACCAAAGATTATGAACCCCAAATCAGAAATCTTCAGTATATTCTTTGTCTTCAAATCTTCTCAGATCTTCAATAAACACCTGCACACAACAACTTGAATCTCTTGTGATCAATCACACACATAACGGAATCTTTTAACAATGGATTATCACAAGATCGTCTTTAGCACTAACAATAGTCTAAAGATCCATGTCGAAAATTTGATCTAATTTGAGTGAATCTTATATCAGAAGAGAAGATTCTCAAGCATAAACAAACTAGGCGCAATCAAAGTTCAACAATCGTTAGTCAATCAAATCAATCGAAAACACAAGATAAACTGCAATTATCTAGTTTCCCACCAACAATACTAATAGAGCTTCTCAATCCCAAACTTTAAACTGAGCGGTCGTAAGAGATTTCTCCTAATTAGGTTACTCTCCTCTCCGAATAGGCGGTTTCACCAGTAACAACACAACCGAGGAAGTATGCTGTCACGAAGGATTAGTTTGCTAGAAATGCAAACTTCAAGTATTTATAGACAAGGAAGTTTGGACACTAAGGAATTTCCAAAACCGAAAATATTCTCAAGATATGCAATATAATTCCAAATTCGGTTTCCATAATTCCTGGAAATGTTGTGTCCAAAATAATGACCGAAAATCTCTTTGGAAAATCTTTAACTAGTAAATGCACATTATTAATTCTCATTTTCCTAAAATAAAATTAAGACCTTAATTAAAAGATTCTTAACTTATTTATGTTTCGATCCTGGGATTTTCTTCCTTTAGCTATTAAGGAATAACTTTGAACAATTAAAGATAAACATTACTGCCTGTGTTCAAAGTGTGTCGACATCCTTACTTTGTAAGTCTTCTTTCGTACTTACAACCTTGAAACCGATTTGCCACACTTCCAAACAAGTTAAGAATTGGTTCATCTGACTTTTAAGAACTATGAGATTGATCAAGAACACTCAATCACAAATCATGGGTTTAACGGTTCTACCAAAACAAGTTTCGGTTATACCTCCATGTGAGTACTGCGCACAGTCACACTAGCTTTCCAAAATTCGGTTGACTAGTACTAGGATCGGTTCCCACATATATGATATCTAACTTATATGTGTTGCACATGTCTATAGGATCGGTTCCCCTTTCTGCTACAAACTTGGTGCACCTCATACACGGACCGATTCCCCTTTGTGATGTGTTGCACCTCTTACTAGGATCGATTCCCCTTTACCTAGATTCGGTCATACACAAATCACAAACTCGATCATACCATCTCAGGTGATTACTTAAGAACGGTTTCACTAATAAAAGTCATACCAATACATAAGTCAGGCCTTTGTGAATAGTTTTACCAAGAACACAAACAAGTCATGAGCGGTTATACTAAATCACACATATTGGTTGTTCACAAGATATGCAATGAATAACAATACCAATAACGCCTGTCGATTTCCTTTTCGATTCATAAACAAGTTTATGAACTTACTTCCTTTAAACACATGTAAAACATTGTTTCCTAGGATGAAATCCTCACCTCATACCCATACATAATCATAATAGCATTAAAACGATTATGTCGATGTCTTATCTACAAAGTTTAATGGTTAAGAAATAAACCTCATATTGTATTCTTTAATACTATGTCTATCTAGAGTGTTCATGCTTCGCAGTTTTGTTTTCAATATGCACGACTTGAAAGATACGTTAGAGAATGAAACAGTTCAAGTCAAATATCACTAACCTCAAGTGGAAGGATGATGTTGTCGTTGTAGCTTCTTACTTATTCACTTCTTCAAATCTTCGCAATACTTTTAATGTCTCATATTATAATACTTTCAAGCTAACCTATACTTAGTTGACTCTAGTACATAATCAAGCGACTCTTAAATGAGTTTTGATTCACTAAAATATGACAACCAAACTTGACATACCAACGCTTGGTGGGTTCAACCGAGCTATACTCTAACAATCTCCCCCTTTGTCAATTTTAGTGACAAAACTCTTACAATCATATGGATAAACAAATTACAAAAATTCATTACACATACGCTTGATTCCCGAATTCAACAACACAAAAACCTGTATACATTAAATCCTTAAATGTCGTTGTTGACATTATAATAACAAAGCTAATACTCCCCCTAAAGGTGAGATAGGTAGATTTTATCAATCCGCACGTCTTTGTTATACCAATTAATATGATATATTACTCCCCCTTAGTCTATGCTTTCACTCTTTCGTTAGATAAATGTTTAAGCACAATTGTCCTTTTCCTTAGTGATACCAATCAATATAAATCAATGCCAGTATCACTTGTTTACTCCATATATTTCTCCCCATTTTTATCACAAAATGACAAAAAAAAACGAAAAAAAAAGGACAAACCGAAAAGAATCTTACAAATCTCAAAATAGACTTGCAAACCTATAGAGTTAAGCACGAGGGTTCCACACACCATTTTTGATAACCAATATCAAAACCGAAACTACAAAGTAATTTGTTTTGATATGTTATCAAGGAAATAATTGCCCGAAGCAATTTTCCCAATTTAGTTTATCAAACCAAAAATCAACTAAGCACCTTAGTCCCTTTGCTAAACCGATTGTACAAATACAATTGCTTCATTTGATAAGACCAAAATAAAGATAACTCTATTTTTCTCATCAGGTTCTAATTATCCATATAACTTAGACCTTTAAATTTTAAACAAGACAAGTACTAGGTTAGTTAACTAGCATTTCTTGTTAAGGCATTCGATTAGACTTGAATAACCGAAACCTCCACTTTGATAAGTCTAACTAAGATAAACTTAGCTTCTCTTATCCGAAATCGAATTAGACTAAACAATCCATCCAGTAGACTTTTTCTTTCGTTAAGCCATAAAAAATTCATACAAACCAAAATAAATCAACTTGCATAATTATTTACCTCAACCGGAAGCAATTGAAACAATATAGACATTATAGCACCGCAATTGCACCAAAATTTTGTAAGTCTAAACAATTGATACCACACAATAAAGCAAGATAATAATAGTTTTTCTTAACCGGAAACAATTGAGTCGCACACACATCCATACACACATAATGGAATAAAACATCAATTGTACCGAAATTTTGTTAAGCAAAAGCAAAATATATATGAAATAAAATCAGGCTTTTCTTAAACAGGAAAACAATTAACTAACAATATTGTTACCTCAAATTTCGCATCCGCTTCTCCAATATGTTTGCATCTTCTTCTAGGGAGAACTGATATTGAAATATCCTTATGTTGTCATCCTTATGCAAAACAAAAGAATAACAACAACCAACCTTTACCAGAGAAAGGTTGAAAACCGGTTTTTAACTATTGCAAGCAAAAGTTGAAAAACCGGACGCACAAGGTACTAATGTACCTTGACAATCCCTATGGGTTTCCTTAGATTCTCGAAAGTTGTTCTATCTAAGAGTTTGGTCAGAATATCAGCCAGCCGACGCTCGGATGGAACATACTCTAATTTGATAACACCATTCTCATATAACTCTCTAATAAAGTGATATATGATATCTATGTGTTTAGTACGAGAAATGGGTGGGCCTTTGGATCCTAGCATTTCTACAATATATAGATTGGTTATATAGTTTGGATGTGTTCCTTGTAATCCAAACTAGGCCATTTAAACTTGTCTTGTTACTTAGAAATTCGCAGGAAATGGTTAGGGTTTTTCTTAAAATTATGTCTTGTTACTATGTAGTTGGGTAGCTTGAAATTTTCTTATTACTTTTGTAAAATCTTTATGATCGGTATGATTGTTATAAAATCCATGTTTAATTCTGTAGTAGATCCCGACATTGAATGCGAGTATTTTTATCAATACATACGAGGCTTGCATCTTTTCTGAAAAATAATAATAATACGTACAATGTTATAATATATTTTTTACGATTAAAATTGAAGAAGGGGAGTATAAGATTATAAAGAATAAATTTATCAATTATTAATAAATAAAGAGTAAATTTATCAACTATCAATAACTAACCTTACTTAAAAAAAGTAAGTATCCAACATTTGAGTTGGTCAGACACCTGGTATTTATTCCAAAATGTGTAGGTCGAATCCCATTTCCATCGGGATATGATTTTTTTCCCCATTGGGTAACTACATGGGCTTGTAATAGGGCTATCATCCTATTTCCCAAAATCGGGTGAATAGGGTCTTGTTCCAGTCTAAAAATTGGACCCATTAGCAAGATTGGTACCTGACGGGTAGAACCGTTTGGAACCAACAAACTTTCTGTGTCATAACGGGTCTTTTACCTGCAATATTCATCACTTGTTTGTTAATTTTATTAGCCAATCCTTCCTAGATCTCCGGATTTTTTGGAGCTTTTTAGGTTTTGTGTTTTCTCGAGTTCCTTATTATATGTGCTTTAACTTTGTACGAGATTTGTAATGGTCGATCATGAGAAAGATCACCCAGAAAATTCTTGTTACCGTGATGGTTGTAGAAGTATGGTTTCTATGAGCATTAATATTGAGTTATTGCCTGAACCTTTCGTGAAAGCTAAAGGAGATTATCCATTGATGGAATTAACGGAAGGACTCGAATTTGAGTATGAGGGGGAGATGAAATATAGTTTGATAGAAAGATTAGACCGTAGGAAGATAAAATTTAAAGTTCAAAGAGAATTTTATTGTCTATGTGGAGTTTAAAAGAGAGCTGCAAGTTCACCCCTTTATCTCGTGGGTTTTTACAATGATTTTTACTAATGAAGCTGACAAGATACATGTAAGAGACGAAGGAAGACTAATGTTAGAGTATGTGGATTATAAGGGTATTAAATACCATCAAGTTGTTTATCCCTAGGAATGGGTTCCTAACTTCGACCCTAAAAACATCGATCAACATATGCTATGGTGTGGATTCAATTAAAGGGCTTGAAGTTAGATATTGGACTGAGAAGATTTTACTGTCGCCATGTGAAGCTCTTGGAAAACCTATTAAAGTTGATGATGTTACTTTGAGGATGGAGTATAGTTTCGTTTGTGATCATTGTAAGATTTTTGGTCATGAGGTGACTGAATACTGCGAGGTGATAAAAAGGGCAATGACACGTACTGAAAGTAAATGAGAGGAGCAAATAATATGTATAAGGGAAGCTAAGGAACATCTTGGAGATGATGATATTAGGTGTTTTCAGCAGGAGGATGAGGGGTTAAAATGTCGAAGTTCGCTTAAGAAATTATAAATACTGCATCAAGTAATCTCATTGATGAATTGGCTGAGACGGTGGATACTGAGGCCTCCAGCTAGTTCAGGTGAATGTGCAGAGGTTTATGATGAGGGGTGGAGGATGACACTGCTCTGCCATATGTTGTATATCCTATTCCAACTATAACTCCGCAACAAATAGTACCAATAAGTATAGTGTTTGACCCTATTGGGGAGGAGGATGCTCAGAGAGTCTTGAACCGGGCAGATGTGATCATGGAAAATGACGAAGAGAAAGTCAGGAAAAAAGTAAGGAGAAATCTACAACAACAATTGATGGTAATACTTCGAAAAGGGGTAAGTCTTGTTGTCCGCTACAGCCACAGAAGCTCAATTTTAAATGAAGCTTTTTTTCTCAAATGTCAGGGATCTAGCTGTTAGAGCTAGAGCTAAAATTGTGACGTTTTATGAAGAGTGCATTTATGTCTCGTGTTTCCCTTAGCCTGTAGTGAAGTGTATGATACAGTCTGTTCGAAGTTTAATACTGATAGAGGGTATTTTAAGAGGTGAGGACATAACGCGTTTCGGATGGATTGTTTTTGCAGTTGGGTCGGATTCAATTCGGCATGAATAAAAATATTCAACGAAGCTACGTTGTTATTTCAGTTAGCGAGGTTTATGGGGAACTTATAATTTTGCAGTTATTGTTTTCCATGGTTGGCCGACTTTCCTATATCTTGGAAGGGCTGACTGTATAACTTGTTTGAGGGACATATAAGACTCTTTCTTCTCTTGTAATTTTCGAAGTTATTAATACAGTCTTATCACTTATCTAAAAAATTATTTGTTAATTTTTTCCGAAAATCCAAAAGTCTCACCTAGTTTCGTTTGATCTTTTTGGATATTTATTTATCTTTTTTGATGTTATTCTTCAATTAGAATATTCGTATAATAATAATTTTATATGAAAATACATTAGATTCAAATTCATGCGCAGGAGATAAAAGGAAAAAAATATTCTAAAAACCTAATGGGTATATAGTTTTTTTAGAAGGTTATTATTGGAGCGTCACACTTCAATAGAGGGGCTTCACTTGGATTCTTAATGTCCAAAAAAATGGTTATGAGATATCCTAACACATATACAAAATGTCTAGATTACCCTTTAACTAGAAGTGATTTTACGTCCAGGTTTGGATTAATTCCAACCGTAGAATTTTATTTGCATGTAATTTTACGTCCAGGTTTGGATTAGTTCCAACCGTAGAAGCTCATTTTACGTCCAGGTTCCTTTTAATTCCAACCGTAGAATCTTATTTTACGTCTAGGTTTGGATAATTTCCAACCGTAGAAGTGATTTTACGTCCAGGTTTGGATTATTTCCAACCGTAGAAGTTTATTTTAGGGTCAGTTTTTCTTCACACAAAAACTTTGTCATAGAGTTCACCAAGTATACAACAAAATTCGTTAATTTAATTTTTATCTAATTAAATTAAAATTAACTAAATAAGGATTGTTTAGTCATTACAAAATTATTTGAGATAAGGGATTTTTGATATTACTTATGAGTGATCCGTTTTTGTCCTAATAGATGACGTCCATCTAATGGAATGTGACTCCCCAATAATAGTCTTTTTTTCTTTATGAAGTCGGATCCAACGGTAACTGGAACGACCCAGACCCATTGGCAACCCAAATTCGTGTGTCTTAGCTAACAAATCAAAACATCAAGTTCATCTTCTTGGCTCCACTGCTTCCATTTGGAACCAACAATTATGATGTCCAATTTATACGAACGAACCCAATCATATCACGAACGAACCCTATCATATCACGTGAATGAAATCCTTTAACGAGTCCATGTGTTTTTTGTTTTCTTTTCTGAAAATAGATTGGACGGACAAAATGAAACGATGGTAAGTATTATTATTCTTCACGGCGTTTGAATGAAGCATTGACAAAACTACGTCTACATCCAAGACTGAGACCGTTAATATGAATAAAAAATTAGTCTTGCTTAGGGCTGCACAACGGGTAGGGTGGGTAGGATATGGCCTATTTCGTCACCCTACCCGCTGACTGGCGGGTAAGAATTTTTTTACCCGTCACCTTACCCACCACTAAACGGATAAGATTTTACCCGACCCATTAATTGGCGGGTCGGGCAGGATAGGGTGGCGGGTATAACTGTTTTTTTTTTTTTAGTTTTCTATATTCTGGATTTTCTGGTTAGTAGTTACTACCTTGATTGTGTATACAAAAAATGCTTCACAAAAAACAAAAATGAAATCTTGCAACAACACAGCAAATAAGAGCCATCCTATCTAAATATGTACCCAATGGTACTGCCAATCTAACTAGGGAAAAATGAACAAACAAAAGCATCATACCTTCACAATGGTTACACTTCCCCCATTTAATACCATCTTCATCAAAACTCGTCGTAAAATGCCCCCATACCCAAGATGTCCTCTTCCGCTTCTTACTTTCTCTGACCTCAAGTTGAGAAGACGGTGGAGGTGGAGGTGGCGGAGATGCAACATTACTGGCCCTTCGTTAGAGAGGAGAAGTATGTAGAGATGAAACGAAAATGAATTTAGTTTTTAGATTGAGTTGATTAATAAAAAACTAACGGCAAAGATGATCAATAGTAGAAAGATCATCGGCTACTAACGGCTGTTAGATAAATAGGCGGGTAGGCGGGTAAGGTAGGATAATTTCGAGCTTTACCCGTCACCCTATCCATCTAACGGCGGTTAAGAAAATCTTTACCCGTCACCCTACCCGCCAAATAGTGGATAGGATAGTATACGGTTAAAACACTGGCGGGTAGGATAGGATTGACGGATATGGGTAGGGAATGTGCACACCCAGTCTTGCTTTTATTTGAAAAAGATTCATGCAATGGAATACCTGATTCATTCTTTCTTTTCAGCAAATCTGTTTGTATCCTTGAAATTTATGTGAACGAAGAGCAACCCTCATTTCTCCTTCTCACACAAAAGATATAAAGTTGGGTGAACTTATGTATGGGGCGTGTGAGTTACTGAATCAATTGATTCAGATTTGGCTGAATTTTGCTAATCATTCTATTTAACGGGAAAAGGTTATATATATATTTTATAAAAAAGAAAGAAAAAAGGGAAAAGTGTGTCACTCCACTTACTCCAGCCAAAAGTTTTGCTAGATTGCCACGTCTTACAATCATGATTCCTGATCATCTTAAAATTACCGATATAATAATGGATCTCGTGATGAATCTGAATCAGTAGTAGAGTCCAGTTCAGTTATGAGTGTAAACTTGTTTTCAGGAGTGTCATTCCAGCAAATAGCCTTCTTTCACTCTCCACTAACAAACTAACACCTGCTGAATTCCAAACCCGACTGTCACACTCTCTCCTAACAATACACGGAGCAGAGAGAGATACAGTTCCCATACAAATTTCTGTGATTCAAATGCACTGAAAAAACCAAAAGATCTAACAATTTTTCATTTTTTTTTTTCTGTATTTTTGTTTGAATTTGTTTTTCTATAGTCCATCCAAAATCTAAATGTGATCTTTCACTACTTTGTCTCCCCACATTTCTCTTTTTTACCAAACAAAAACCCTCATCACTCATTCTCTGTTTCATTCCCAAACCCCTGCTATATTTTTTTCTTTTCTTTTCTTCATTGTTTTTATCAACTCATTTGAGATTTGGGTAAGCAAAAATGGTGAATCTGTTAGGAAAAGAAACCCTAAAAACAGTGAATTTGAGTTTTAGAATACCTTATTTTACTCAATGGGGACAAAATCTTGTTATAAGTGGTTCTGAACCTCTACTTGGTTCATGGAATGTGAAACAAGGTTTATTGTTGATTCCATCTCATCAAGGTGATCAACTTATTTGGAAAGGAAGTATTAAAGTTCCTAGTGGATTTGAATGTGACTATAGTTATTATTTGGTTGATGATAATAGACATGTTTTGAGATGGGAAGCTGGGAAAAAGAGAAAGATATTTTTGCCTGAAGGTGTTCAAGATGGTGAAATTGTTGAGCTGCATGACCTTTGGCAGGTGATTCATCTTAATTTCTCAATTGCTTACATTTTTGGCAATTGGATTATTTGATTAGTTACGATGATTTTACCCTTGTTTTGTTTGATTCATTATATGCCTAACACATGTTGAGTTATAGATTCTGCTACTTCTTATTATTGCTGATTAAATCAAGTAATCATTAGTTGCCTACTGTGGCTGTCAAATTTTAGTAGATTATGAGTGTTAACTGACTTCTTTTTTATATCACAAATTAATAATGATTTACACTTGCTTAATAGTTAGTAATGGTTGATTTTATTTCCCCTTGTTCAGAAGATTTTTATGATTAGTTTTTACCTCTAAATGTATGGATGCTTGTTCGTGCATATTCTTACATTCTGATTGTTGTATAAAAGTGACTTTACCTATCGAAAAGAAAATAGTAGAAGAAGATTGAGCGTTAACTTTTATCCCAAAGATACCTTCGTTTACCCGCAACACTGTATTTTTTTTTTTTGGGTGTGAAACAGTAGGTTTTCACCTCTTTTAGCAATGTACATACTGTAGGTCTTGGACTTATTCACAATGTATGTGCAATGCATGCTCAAACTTCAAGTTTGGATCCTTTTTATATCTTTTAGCTTGTTCAAAATTTTAATTTGCCGAATTCACCTGAAAATTGCCTTTACTTTCTGAATCCAGTCTGCTTCAGAGACTCTCTTTTACAGAAGCGCATTCAAAAATGTAATATTTCACAAAGGTTGGAGTTTAGATTTGGAAACACCAGTAGGAGCCTTTCCGACCAAACATGAACAAGAGGGTAAATTAATACTCGGATTAACTATCACGGTCATTCGGAGCTGCTCTTATTTGATTTTATTTTTGCTGATCTCCACCTGCCGAGTAACACATTACATATTTATATAAAAATCTTGATCCTATGAACAGATACAGTCATCGTTCATTTCAGTGTTAGCTGCCCAAGGATTGAAGACAACACATCAGTAGGTTTCTCTTCACCAACTATTGCTTTAGTTATTTTGTTATTCAACAAGCAATCGTTCCAGGTTGATAACATTTTTGCAGGTATATGTGACTGGTAGCTCAGCCCAGTTGGGGCAGTGGAACCTCCAGGGTGGGCTTAAACTAAGCCATGCAGGTTTTGCTTCTTGGGAAGCAAATTGTGTGATGCGAAAAAGCGAACTCCCAATTAAATATCCTTTTTGGAGTTGCTATCTTATGCAAACGATTGTCTTCTATACATTTTTCACTTAGTATCATTCTCTCTTATATTTCCCTTAACAGTGGCTCCACATACAAGTACTGCCAGCATGGCAAGGCAGGAAATATTTCACTAGAAGTTGGGCCACAAAGGGAGCTCTATGTTGACTCAACATCAAATAGTACACCGAAATACATTTCCCTATCTGATGGCATCTTTCGGGTAAATTTTAAAATGTGGACTAGGTTATTTTTCTTATAGTTATGTTTACTTGGGTATGAACTAGAAGTAAGGCGTAACACATACCTTTTTTATTTTTCAGGAATTGCCATGGAGGGGTGCTGGTGTTGCTATCCCCATGTTCTCAGTTAGGTCTGAAGAAGATCTTGGTGTTGGGGAGTTTCTTGACCTGAAGTTACTTGTCGACTGGGCAGTTGATTCAGGATTCCATTTGGTTCAGCTTTTGCCAATTAATGACACATCAGTAAATGGGATGTGGTGGGATTCATATCCTTACAGGTAATTTTTTTTCTTTTTCCCACCTTTGGGTTTAGGAATTGCTTTATTTAGGTACTTCTTTTGTATCGCAAGTTTCTGATGTATTTTGGCTTGCTTTGAATGAATTCATGTACTTTCTGCCTTGTATAGGCATAGATGTCCAGTTTTGGGTATTTATGAAGCACCATGACTTTTATACTCACCTTTCATAAGTTTATTGTGAGTCTGTGACTGTTTGTGGCCCAACTAATTCTAAAATTGAGGAAAAAAACGAGTTAGTTTCAAAACGATGAGTATTAATATCACTAAAGCCCAACATTTTGGTCCTGCAGTTCTCTGTCTGTGGTTGCGCTGCATCCATTATATCTAAGAGTTCAGGCGCTTTCAAAAGATATATCAAAAGAGATTAAGGTTCTTCCATCTCTTTTCTATTTAATTTGTCCAGCATCTTGGGCGGTGTTTGTTTATGTTGATGCCTGATTTATTATTCTTTGTTGTGAGTGCAGCAAGAAATCATGGATGCAAAGGAAAGGCTGGATGGAAAAGTAAATATTTCCTGCTAAGATCTTAGAAAGCTACTTTGATATTGTATCTGAATTGTGAAATTTCATAGCTTATATTTTGCAGGCTGTTGATTACGAGGCTACGTTGGCCACCAAACTTTCAATTGCCAAGAAAATATTCTCTGTAGAGAAGGACTCTGTGCTTACTTCCAGTGCATTTAAGAAATTTTTCTCTGAGAATGAGGTACTTCAGATATTGCTTTTTCTATCAGACATGCATTTTCCTATTCCGGTGTTTCTTGCTAAAATTCCCTCGATCTTTGAGTGTGTGTACATTTTCCTTTGCTTTTCTTTTTCTGGCTGAAATTTGTCTTATATGACTCAGCTATTGATATTTAAATTTAATAATTTATATTGGACTTATTGCTTTGTGTTTTATTGACAAAAGGAATGGTTAAAACCATATGCTGCATTCTGTTTCTTGAGGGACTTCTTTGAAACATCGGATCACAGCCAGTGGGGTCGTTTTTCTCAATTCTCAAAAGAAAAGGTAACCAGTGAAACCCTTTTGGGATACCTTTGTTTCTGAAGCAATCTTTATTTATTATCTTACTACAGAAAAGGGTATCTTTTTGCCACGCAAACCCCTGATTTGGTATTTTCATGAGTTGCAGCTTGAGAAACTTGTTTCAAAGGATACAGTTCACTATGACATTATTTGCTTCCACTACTATATCCAGTATCATTTATACCTACAGGTAAGTAATGATGGTTGTGAACTTCATGTGAATTGTATATGCTAAAGTTATCAATGGTGATGCTCTAAATTGGATGTGTTTGCAGCTGTCGGAAGCATCTGCATATGCAAGAAAGAATAGAGTGATCCTGAAGGGGGATCTACCAATTGGGGTGGACAGAAACAGTGTTGATACTTGGGTTAGTCCGAATTTGTTCCGAATGACCACATCTACTGGAGCACCTCCCGATTACTTTGATAAAAATGGACAAAATTGGGGGTTCCCCACTTACAATTGGGAGGAAATGTCAAAAGACAACTATGCTTGGTGGCGTGCTCGTTTGACTCAGGTTTCTTTCTTACCACATCTTCGGATCTGATGGTGATAAATTTAATTTGTTTATGGGCCTCATAATTATTACAAATATATTTTTTTTAATCTGTAAAACCTTTCATTCCTTTACCTGAAGTCACCAGTGATAAACATTTTTCTTTTGTTTCTCTTCAAAGATGTCGAAATACTTCACGGCTTACAGAATAGATCATATCCTGGGTTTCTTTAGGATATGGGAGCTTCCTGAACATGCTGTCACGGGTCTCGTTGGAAAATTTAGGCCATCAATCGCTCTAAGTCAAGTATGAACATGCTTTCTGTTTCAATACATCGTTTGTGAAGATACTAATGCAAATCCATGTACAGAATTGAAATTCATTATTGTTATTCATATATATCGTTCTTGGCCCAAAAATTTGATTGTAGGAAGAGCTTGAAAAGGAGGGAATATGGGACTTCGGTCGTCTATGCCGTCCATATATTCGACAAGAAATGTTACAGGTATAATTACTTCTTTATATGGTAACTGGTGATCCTTGATTTCCCTTGAGGGTGTATCACACAAATCAAAAATCTAATTGTTGCCTTCTCCAATTCTAATTTTCACTTTGTACGCTTGTCAATGCATCCTTTGGTGATTCAGGAGAAATTTGGAGATTCTTGGTCCGTTATTGCTTCAAATTTCTTGAATGAGTATCAGAAGTCCTGCTTCGAGGTAACTAAACTAGCTCCTATAATGCGTCTTCTACTTAATTAATATAGCAAATCATACAGTTTCACTGCTACAATCTTGAGTCATATCCATGATTAGTGAATTTCTCTAGCCTTTAATATTTGCCTGCTCTGTGAAATAGTTCAATCTCTTCACATGAGTTTCTGTTTTGGAACTTTGTGATGTAGTTCAAGGAGGATTGCAACACGGAGAAAAAGATTGTTTCCAAACTTAAAGAATGTGATGGAAAGTCATGGTTGGAGAGTGAAGTCAACGTACAAAGTGAACTGTTTAATCTCATCAAGGTAATGATCACAGATTGAGTTATATTACAAGTCCTCATTTATTCTCTATTTTTCCGTCTCTTTATATGATGCCCATCTTTTATCATCTAATATGATGCTACCGGTTTGTTTGGCTTTGCAGAATGTCGTTCTTATTAGAGACCCTGAGGATGCAAGGAAATTTTATCCTCGGTTTATTCTCGAAGATACATCAAACTTTCAAGCCCTGGATGATCACAGGTATATAGATGTATTAAGATTTCGTAGAACACACTTAGTCCAGAAACATTATACACCAGTTTCCAACATTACTTATGTATTATGTACAAGGGTTATCAACTAGCTCATGCAAATCCCTCGCTCCTTTAATTTCTTTTCAGTTTGTTTTATGTTAACATGTGTTACAAATCCATTGTTTATAGTTTCTGATTGAACTTTTCCTTGGTACAGTAAAAATGTACTAAAAAGGTTATACCATGATTACTATTTCCAACGGCAAGAAACTCTTTGGAGTGAAAATGCAATGAAGACTCTGCCTGCCCTCTTGAACTCATCAGATATGTTAGCCTGTGGAGAGGATCTTGGCCTCATTCCTAACTGTGTTCACCCTGTATGCTTCCTCTCTCTCACTATCATATTTATGTAATTGTAAGCTACCGTGATGTTAAGATCTCATGTATTCGTGTTTGCAAATTGTAATCCAGGTTTTGCAAGAGCTAGGTTTATTAGGTTTACGTATTCAACGTATGCCAAGTGAATCCGGTGTGGAGTTTGGTATTCCTTCTCAATATAGTCATATGACGGTAAACTCTTACCACCCTTTTGCCATTTTACTTTGCAGTCTACTTGTCCTTTACGCTGTAATATCTTATGCCATCTTGAAACCTATATGGTTGTACTGATGTCAAAACTTCAAAGTTATGGTGTCACTATTTTCACTTATTTTTGACCTCTTATATTTATACTTCAGCTTACTCACTTCACTTGAGATATTAATGTTGCTTGTTATAATTCTTATGGTGAGGCATTGTTGCTAAACAGCATGAATTCTCTAGTTCACATTTTGTCCCCCACAGACACATCAATGTCAGAGGATCCTATATTTTAGATTAATTATCAAATTAACTACTGCTAGGTTTTGATCTAAAGGAAATATGGGAATTTCGCTGTAGGTTTGTGCACCATCATGCCATGACTGCTCAACCATGCGTGCTTGGTGGGAAGAAGATGAGGAAAGAAGCTCTCGCTTTTATAAAACCGTGGTAGGGTCAAGTGAAGAACCACCTTCTACATGTGTTCCTGAGGTTGCACACTTCATCTTACGACAGCATGCTGAAGCACCGTCAATGTGGGCAATTTTCCCCCTCCAGGTAAAAGTGATTTTTAATGGGCATTACCTCCACATATGCCTTGGCAACCTTGATCACTTCTAAATTATCCATAGATGTAGGATGTTACCAAAAATACTTTTCATTTATCCGGAATGTAAAATGTATTTAGTTATTTATCCGGAATGTAAAATGTATTTAGTTATTTATCCGGAATGTAAAATGTGTTCTGTTAACAGGATTTGTTAGCGCTGAAAGAAGAATATACAAAATCACGACCTGCGGCAGAGGAAACTATCAATGATCCAACGAATCCAAAGCACTACTGGAGATACCGTACGTACCTTTTTTTTTTTTCTCTTTCACAGCATTGGTTTGCCTCCTTCCAGTTTGCATTTTATACATATCTTCTTCTCTTATTTTCAGGTGTACATGTATCATTAGAAACTTTGATGAATGATAAGGAGATCAAAACAAAGATAAGAAGTATTGTTCAAAGCAGTGGGAGATCACTACCTTCTCTAGAGCAAGCCGATGATACACCCATGCCTGTAACTTTGCCAGACAAGCAGCAATTAGTTAATGGGCAAAGAAAGGTCACAAATGGTGCTGCACAAAAGTAGGGTTCTGTTTCTGTAGTTCAATCTACCTTGGGACATCAACTGTCTAATGGTTGGGTTTCTCTCTCCCACTCTCTAATAATTTCATGGAGGAACTTCCCATGCATGTATGAAGTAATGAACGAGTCTAATAAGGTCACTTATATATATTCTGGTATATAACTTTTTGAACAATGCAGTTCTTGATGCAGCAGCGTATGCATTTTCATGGCATAATCTGGTGTTTTCAAAATTTAACTTGGATTTTAGAACGGCTGAAGGTGCAACATTTAAGTGATAACTGAGCAACGCATTTTGACGCCATACCCATGTAACAGTATTGGAGTCACACAGCTCATGCCTATTAAAATTGTCTCACATTGTGCCCATCAGCTCCTTAAAAAAGTATAAACATTGGAAGCCGTACCCTTGCGCTCAGCATCTTGTGGAACAAAGTTGCATTTTGACAAGAGCTCCACCCATCAAATCTTAGCTGCTGTCGTTTGTCGATAAGTAATCCTAATACTCAGGAACTCGCTTTTGTCTGAGAGAGGATCTTGCTTTCTGATTATCATTGCTTGGTCAGTTTTCAAACTCAGATTTGAGCAAGAAGTTGGGTACTCGTGCGGTTATACAAAGAACACGTATACCTCCCGTTGTTGGCATCTGTCGGAGATGGGGGAGACAAAAATACGTTCAGATGTGGAACAACCTACTTATGATGGTGGAACATAAACACGTAGATGTCCGCATTGGGAAAGTACCCATGCAATGGCTTTGAAGTTATCAGCTGGCAATGTCGTCGAACCACCATCTTTCACGCTGATTATTTTTTTAATTGAATTTTTCTTCTGAAATGCATGTTAACAGTCTCGTGGAAGACACCTTGGATTCCAACGAACGGTATCAGTTACTTGATGCAGAGACAAAATGGAGGAGCAACAACTGATCTGACGCTTTAGAAGACCTGACCATAACACTTGCTCCTCCGTGCTCTACTCGAACCACTCTGGTATCGTGCTTATCGAGCATCGACCATAGGTGTAGTGTAGGGAGGTGGTGGCCCTGGCCCATTGTATTTTCCGTAGAGTCGGTAACATATTACGCCCTAGGAAATATTGTCGGAGTATATTTTCCGTATCCATGTAAGGATCGAAATTCTCCATAAACTATATAAACTATATATAACGATATTCGATAAATCAAGTATACCATACTTATCGAAGAAAATCCCGTTAAAAGATGGAATTATGTCGATCTCAGCAGCTTATTTCCTCCCAACAGCTGCAGCCGTCATCACCACTGATAAGGTAAGAAAATATTTAGTATCCGATTTAATATATAAAACCCTAGTTGATGAATATTTTCTTTGTTATAATTAGTAATTACAAGACTTGCTCAACTAGTTAAATCTGGTACAATTAGTATCAGATTTAAAACCCTAGGTTTTTGTTTGTTTGTGACACTTGGTAATAAAAACTAATAAATTCTAATTCTAATTCTAAATATTCAATATTTATTTTATTATGACAGAGTTTGTGTTGGTGGTGGCGGTGGTGGTGATAAAGATGTTTTTTCTGAACCTCCTCCTCCTATAGGTTTTAGATTTATACCAGAAGAACATCACTTAATTGATTACTTGAAGAAGAAGTTTCATAACCGTAATGAGCACTTTCCATTAATTCTTGAAAAGAACATCTATGACGATGATGACTGCCATCCTCGGAAACTTTTAGGTGTTTTTTCTATCTTCTGTTTTTAACAACTATCGTAATAATATCTTTCTTTTTAAAAAACTTTCTGAATTAGGGTTTCTTTTTCTTGGATGAAGCTAAAGTTTCTTATAATTGCGTTATTATCCAGAATCACATGGAACGGAAGGAGTTGTATACCTCTTTTCACCAAGATTTCGTAAATACCCTAATGGGACACGACCAAGACGTACTACGAAACACGGAAAATGGAAGAATAGTACAAAGGAGCTACCCGTCATGGATCATAAGGGGGTTAGAATAGGCAAGAAGAGTGGTCTTGTATTTCTCCCAGGTCCTGAAGATAAAGCGAAAAATTGGTGTCTGTGCGAATATTGGATCCCTGAGTTTCAAATTCCAAAAAAAAAAAAGGCCGAACGTAAAGCTGAACCAATCCCGAATATGGTAAATTTATTTTATTATTCATGGGTGAATAGTGTTAATCTTGATACTAAGTATTACATATATATGCATGTGTGCAGTTAAGTAACTGGTTTCCTTTGTTTGCATGCAGATGGATGAATTTGCTATATATAAATTATTCTTGAGCAACGATCCCCAAAGACAAGGTAAAAAAACAGGTAGAAAACGAGTTAAAGAACTAAGTGGCAGTACTGTAAAATTACCAGCTAAAAAACTTGCTCAACGAGTTCAAGAACCAAGTAGCAGTACTGTAAAATTACCAGCTAAAAAACTTGCTCACGGAGGTTCGGGTGGACTTCAAAAGGTAGAAGCAGTCTGCAATATTCAAAATCGTCAACTGCAGCATGGAATGGCTGGACTTCAAAATGCAGAAGCAGTCTACAATATTCAAAATCGTCAACTGCAACATGGAATGGCTCAAGTAGGTAATGGCCAAGCTCATTACACCCATAATGAGTTAAGTTATATTCGTAATCATAATGAAGTTAATAATAATGACAAGGAAGATGCAGATGAACAGTTCTTCCAGAATTGCGTTTTTATAATGGATAGTGATCATTATAGTGATCACAACTTCGACACATTTCCTTACCCTGCCATCACACATTTGAATCGCGGGTCTCATATCAACAATAAAAGCACTCATTCATTCTACAAAGACTCGGCAAACGACAATATAATCAGTAACTACAATGGATTACAAGGTGGTGGCGGTTCTGGAGGAGGCTTAGGTAGGACCGAGTCTGGCTGGGAAAACAACAATATAATCAGCAACTACAATGGATTACAAGGTGGTGGAGGTTCTGGAGGAGGCTTTGGTAGGACCGAGTCGGGCTGGGCAAACAGCAGTATAGTCGGCAACTACAATGGATTACAAGGTGGTGATTCTGGAGGAGGCTTTGGTAGGTCAGAGTATGGTTATGAACTTCCACCATTTCCTGATGAACTTGTTCCTAATTATAACCTTTACAGCAATAGTGTTAGTCAGGTGTACGGCGGCATAGCTTCTGTACAAAGCCATGCTCCATGGCAACAAGAATATCCACAAGAGTTGCCTCCTTACTGATGATCCTGACAATTTTCCTGCTGCTGCTGAGGATCTCTATGAATGTGCATGATATAGTAACAAGGAAGAGATCAGAGTATGTTAATAATTTTCTTTGCCTAGCTTTTTTTTTTTTTTTTGAAGCATTTGCCTAGCTAGTTTTGTAGGTCGTAACTACCTTCTTTTTTTTTTGATCGGTTAGGTCGTAACTATCTTCGTACAGAGGTTTAAAAACTAGTGTAGATTTGTTTTTGATTTTTATATAGTTGGTTCATCTTAATTCTGAGCATCCTGTTTATTTTATTCTTCATCATTCTGAGCATGCCATATGGTGTATCTGCAATGGGCTGAGCATTTTAACAATATAAATCATGGATGATGAGTGCCTCACGGGCATGGTTACGATTTCTCAAATACATACCATAGATCAATTCTTTTCGAGTTAATTCAGGTTTGCAAGCATTTGTAATTATGAGAAAGTTATACATATCTTACACAAAAAGAAACATCCTTTCAACCCTAGATAGAGCCAATCCCTCTCATGTATCCTCTGTTGGTATACCAAAAAAAGAAAATGGTCAGTTTTCCATGTAATTAGTATCCTACAAGTATCTGTCCTTTCTTCAGGATTTTCGGAATCTTGTTTTGACTTTTGACCTCAAATAAATTAATTACCTAATAGGTTTGTGCAGTGGGAAAAACAAAACGAACTTAACTGTAAATTGCTATAACAGAAGTAATGACTATTATATCTGAGAGGGCTAACTAAAATTACCTGTCTGTTAATCTCTCACAACCCAATAAGCTGTAATATGGGAATCTCACTTTAGGTCGAGAGAAACTCGTTTGCTTCGTAGGCAAGAACTTGTTTCCTGCTTCATCTGTACTGATTTCAAGTCCGCATGAGTAGCAGAAGGACTCCACATCAGACTCCTGAAAACGTTCAGATTTCACGTGCACAGGCAAATGTGGATCAAATTTTAGTTGAGCAAAAATTAGCAGGAAACCTGATAAATACATTTGATGATAGACTTACCTGCATTAGTAAGAGCTTTGATAGGTCTTGTAGTGGGTATGGAAAGAGCTTGTAACCCCCGTTATTGATACAAGACACCGCTAGTATGCGAACCTTTTAGAGAAAGTACTGGTTAAGAACCACTTACTGGTTAAACAAATACTTCATGGTTCTAAAGAATGAAATATGATGAACATCAGAAACTAGTCATCGATGATACAAGTGTTTGCAACAGAGATTGAGAAAATAACCTCGTAAATAGAAGGTTCCAGTAAGCAGTATTGTAGAAATGATGCTTCTGCTGCTGTAAAACTTAGAAATTGTTTGTAATTGCCTATTCTGAAGAACCTGCCCTATAAGATTAACAAACTTTTAGAGACTACATGAAAGAAAGTTTTATGTTACCGAACAATACTACTGGTAATATAAACACTTTCGCAAGTGTCTACAGTTGAGTTAAGCAACATACCTCTACTAAGAAGAGAGGTTCAAAGAAAGGAAAAAAAAGATTATTTTACTAGACTAAGAAGTAACCTTAAAATTCGCCGAGCAAAGCTCATTTCTTTTGACTTAATTATAGGAGTAGGCAGTCGTCGAAGCCACAAGGATAGTGACTCACCCTGTCGACAGAGATAACAGATGGAGTGTTGAAAACGGACTAGCATGGCAAATTTACAATGAGAAAGAAAAACGTAATGTCGTAAGGAGCCAGACCGTTGAGTGGCTATTAGAACCAAGTTGAAGGAGTAAATAAAATGAACGGAAATAAGCTTCGTTCACATTACAAGCGCCTGACTCCCGATTAGCATTGTATAACTCATAAATAGACAAAAGGCATTTAGAGAGTTGCTCCATATTTAGGTGATGCAAAGGAGATATGTCGGAATTGCTACTACACTGGGAAAGCTTGTGATGGGATGTAATGTGGAATTTAACCTGTAGACCAAATATGTGAGTATTTATGCCATAAAATGGAGCTTAAAAAAGTTTACAGACATAAAATGAACAGTTGAAGAATTTCCTGAAGAAAATGTTAAAAGCTAACTAACATAGCATCGAAAATGTATACAATATTAAGAGCAGCCGCAGGACAACACTAAACTATAAAAGTAATAAATTAATACTAGTCACTCATTTGATAATTGAAAGGATAATCTTATTAGAAATAAATGTTTTGTCTAGATAAGTCATACCATTTCCTCGTACATGTAGATTACTCGATCATTAACAATGTTTTGCATGCCAAGATCTTGTCGAATGGACCTAGTCCTATCAAAGATGAAATCGTGAAGTACTTCGAACGGATGCTCTGAAGAATCTAACAAGTTCAAAAGGTAGGATAATGTATCTTCCAACACCTGAAGAGGGCGCACATCTGATGGGTGTGAATCCACGGTAGAGATAGTCCTGCAAAACTAGTAACACAGATTCATCCACTATTAAGTATTATCATATAACTCCTTTTGGGCATCGAAACTACCAAATTATAAGTCGAAATACAAACGACATAAAGAAACCAGTCACTTAAGTCGCAATAGCAGAAAAGAAGACTAGGGCCTACATATATGAACTAAAAAGAGAACAAGAACACGAAACTATAGGAGATTGCAAAAATGAAAAGCAAATTGTTTCTATTACTTAAGTACAGAAACAACTAAGACAGCAGCTAACAAAATGATTAGTAATGATTAAAGCTAATTTGAGAAAGGAAAGCGCATTTTAAACATATATATTGGAAGGATGATAAAGAGATCCACTTTCACGATGAACTTGTTCAGAACGGCATCTGAAGCTACTATTATGGTTATTCATAAAACGTGGTTTTTGGTTAAACTAAAATGATAGAAACATAGTTACAGCAAAATAACTCAGCAAGTAATAACCAAATAAAAAAAAAATTCAGTCGAACAATTATACGCTTCTAACTTAATTGTACATCTACGAAATTTCCACGATTCTGACCCAAAGTCAAGGGATGTTAGCAGATTTTCAGAAAGACCGAACCTTATTGAGGACCAGCAGATCAAAATATGAAGATGAAAAGCTAGAGAAAGTTAATAAGAACATTAAATAAAGGCCCAAGAAAATATTAGAAGCCAAAAAGAGAAGGCCAACATATAGAGAAAACTAAAAGGTTGAAGTAAGAGAAGTTAACACACTATGTCCTTTCATGTTTACCTTTTTGACAGCAAGGCTTGGAGATGTTTTTCCAGGGTTGCCATTTAACCTCTCGATTACAGCCAAATCTCTTAATCGTTCACGCTGAGCTCTTTCCTTGGCTATTTATTAAAATTTTAAGAACGAGAGAAGCAACAATTATTCACTGCAAACGGATTTGCAAATTACAGAAACTGTTTCACAAACATGCATTTGATAACATCTCGACATGCTAGTGACTAAAAATTGAGGCAGGTGGTGATTCATAACTTTGCTTTCATGAATGCGGAAAAGTTTCCTTGCCCTTAAAAGGAACCATAAGAATAATAAAAATTACACTTTCCAACTACTTAATGCTATGGAAAACTCCTAAATACCAACGAAAGGTGTAATATAAAGCAGCAATGCCCTATAAGAGTTTGCAACCACATTCGGAGGATTCAATTCTTTCCTTCTCCAGTATACAAGATTTAGATACTAAAGTGTACCAATGAAGGACAACTACACCAGATGACAGGGATCTTGAACTGGCACGTTTGGAACTGGACCTCAACATGTTGGTTGAGATACTTTCACAAAGTGCAGATACTTATTTTTTAGGCGACAGATTACTCAAATGACTTCAGCTATCAGACTAATCTTTATGGAATTACAATGACAAACCTACTAATTAATATATGTATATTGCATACCTAAGATGGGACTCCTATGTATGTTTGATATATTTGTGCTGCAACCAATACAAAGATTAGTAAGGAACTCACTGAGCTAAAAATTGGTTATCCCCTTGCACTGTGCTAGCAAGACTCAGGCAGAGATCTCCAAGGCACAACTGGCGGAACAGATCAAGGTAGCACTCCAATGATTGATTCCAGACTTCCAGTTAACTGTCAGCATGAACTTCTCAAATACTCGGTTACAGATCATCTACTCAAAACCTAAAATCCAATCTTTAGCTCAGTGAGTTCTGTGTGCCTCTTGCTTATCCCTCTATTGATTGTACCACAAATCACTTGAAACATAGAAGTCTCCTTAAGGTATGAAGTATGTTTATAAGTTAATACATTTCTCATTGAGTAAGTTCACAAATATTAGTCTGATAGCTGACATATGTTTCTAACAATAAAACAAATAAGACGTCCATAAATTAATAACCTCGTTTATGTAACAATTTCTTCGGGACCAATTAGCTAAAATAGTCTGAAGTAAAGATCGATAAAGTAATAATCTAGCTAAAGTTTAAAAGAAAATCGATACTGAGGGTACTACTTTATCTGCACTTAGTTTCACTCAATTCAGGAATGTCAAAATTGCTCCAACACTGGTGGAGTTTTTTCCTAAGATAAAAGACAATTTCTATTCACACAATATTTGATACGAATTCAACAAGCAAAATATAATGAACAGAAAAATGCATATATATATATATATATATTAGTATCAATCGTTGATATAGAAGTCCAATTCGTTTTCGATTTATATTTAGAGTGAAAGAACTCAAAGATATATTTACCTGGACACATATCTAAACAAGTTCCAACTATAGACGAATCTTCTTCCTCTTCTTTGGCGGTGCTTCTAGTTGTCCTTTCTTCATCTCTATTTGAAGAAGAAAATTCATAACTAGATCGAACAGGCCTGGAAGTATAAGATGAATAGGGTCTTCTGGATCTACCTCGATACCCTAATCTTCCTCCTCTTCCACCTCTGGCTTCTCCCTTATCCATCTCTGTTGCAGGTTTCGGAGCTCCAAGAAGATCCTGTCTTGCGAGTAGCGAGACTATGCTGCCGCAGAACTAGACAATTTTCAGTTGCTGTTGTTTTTACCTCGAGGGGAGACCCAGTTCTAGTTGGGCGGAGGGAGGGACAACTCGATCAAAAACTGGTGTAAATGAGTAGGACTGTAGGAGCAAGGATGAGACTTGGGTCGGGTTAACCCACCAACCCATGCCCAACCCGAACAGACGGATATGAGCAACGTATTTCAAAATTTTGGGCAAGTTTGGTCATAAATTTTATAAATCCGAGTTAAATTTGGACAAATATGGGTACAAATATTTCTAACCCAAGCGACCCGCCCAACCCGAAAAACTATGATATAGTTATATATATAGTTGTTTTTATAATTGGTATTATTATTCATTTAGAGTTATTTTAGATATTATCCTCAAATCTAATAATGAAAATATAAATTATATTTATCTCATTAATTATTCAATTTGAAAAACGTTTATATTATTGTAAATAATCTTCAGGTATTTGGAAATTTGAGATAAATAGAGCAATTAAATCTTATTATTATTAAATTTGTTAATATCATATTAACAAACTCGTATTTCCAGCGAAACTTGGCAAACCTGACGAATCCGGGGAACCCGAGGCACACAACTTGGGTGGGGTTGGGCAGTACCTCCATGAGTTCCCCGGATTCGATGGGCAATCTGGGAATTCATAGCTCGGATATGCCTCGGCCAAGCCTTCAAACCCGCCCAAATCTCATCCGCTCGGATATACAATCCAACAAGTATCAGTGAATCAGTGGTTCTTGATGCTGGATAAAAGAAATTTGGAGTGACCCTAATTCTACAGTATTGTATATCTAAAACAAAGAAAGAGTGTTCACATCCGATTCTTCTTTGGAAATCAAAACAGTTTTAAATTACTGAGACACCAAAAATATTAAAACCTTGCATTTATATGAAGATTTTAGAGCCTGTTTGGTAGCATTTTCAAAAACAGTTTTCAAAAATAGTTTTCTACTGTTTTTAAAACAGACCCTTTTTCATTGTTTTCATTTTCTAAAAGCTGTTTGGTATGGCTGTTTTCAAAAACATATTTTTTAAAATTAGTTATATATTAAAACTAACAATTCAAAAAGTAGTTATGAGCTTGCACAAATGTTTTACACATAACAACAATTTTACATATTTGTATAAGCTAAAGGCGTTGGTGGTGATGTCGGCGTTGATGATAAATCCACATTGTCCCTGCTATGTCATCTCTAACATTATTCATCAGCTCAATATTCGTTGCGCTTACATCAATGTCAATTGCTGTGCTTTCTTGACCAGTACTTGAACTTTCTTCATCTGCCACTAGAAGATCTTCTACCATGAATTGACGAAACAGTTCGTCATTCCTTGAATTTAAGCGAATGAAGTTGTGTAAAGTACAACATGCAACGGGAATGAGTCTTTGTCTGCGAAGTGGATAATTTGGCATGCATTTCAATATTGGAAACCTACTTTTCCATACTCCAAAACAACGTTCAATAACATTACGTAAAGAGGAGTGCCTATGATTGAATAATTCCATAGGACCATTTGCTTGTCGACTTCTTCCCCTAAAATCACGCAAGTGATACCGTTCTCCACGATAAGGTGTCAGAAACCCAGGCATGTTTGTGTAAGCGGAGTCAACAACATAATACTTTCCTACATTCAAATTACCAGTTGCTAACTTCATCAATTCAACAGACAGTTGGAAAATTTATCATCTTAAACACTATCTCAAGGTACAACAATTCAGATATTGCATGGACAGATTGATCTACTGAAGTATTAAATGTAAGCTAACAAGAATTAAAGTAATATGTATTCAATACCTTCTCTGGGCATTGGGAATTTGTTTTCTTCGTTCGATATGGCATCCATGAGTACTCTTGCATCATTGGCAGTTCCTTCCCATCCTGTATATACAAATGTGAACAACATATCGAACGAGCAAGCACACATAACCAGACACGAGGTCACATACTGCAAAATTCCATGATTACAGAGTAATTAAGCAAAATTAAAGAGGAACTTGTACCTTACGACATTTGAATTTGTTTTTTTGGATATAGTTTGTTTCAGTCCTAAGATGGTATATATTATTTCCTACCTTTCAGTTGTTTAAGAAAGAAGACATGCCCAAATTAGTTATCCCCATTGCTACACCGGGGTAAATTTGTACTTCCCCTGGTAGAAACAAAAGCAGCTAAACCCATAGGAACAGTGTACATCAAGCTAGTGGTATGATGAGAATAGCAGTGGCAGCAACAACAATAGTAGGATTAGGAAAATACCCGGCCAAGACAATCATAATCTCATACCACCACCATTCAAGACAAATCCCTAAACAACTTGGTATAGCCAATTTCAACAATGGACCTAACCCACTAATCACATTCTTAAACCCAAATGTCCATTTTAATTTACATCTTCCCGATATGTAAATATAACCAGACATCAAAATCACCATATTCAAATTTGTTAACACTGATGCCATTGCTACACCGGGTACTCCTAATTTCATTACCATCACTAATAACATGTTTAATGGTACATGAAACAAAACAGCTAGAACTGAAAGTCGAACCCTGAACATGTAACATAGACTTTTATTTATGGAATATGACTAACAATATGTATTACAGAATCATTAAATTCTAGATTAGGAGCAATTTAACTGCCCAGATATGAGCAATAGATTACCTCGTATTCAACCTTGTGCTTCTGAGATTCTTCAAGAGGAACGTAGTACTTTGCAAGACGATTTTTCCCTTGTCTTTTTTGCAACAATATGAATCGAATCTGCAGTAACATACAAACAATTAAAAGATGCAGGAATGGTGGTTTCTAATAACCGTATACCAAATCAATCAATACATTTGTTTCAAATCATATACCCATTATTCCAAAAGGGGATTAGCTAATAACTGTAGAGAAATCGAAAAGAAATCATACATGCAACCCAGAAATTGAAATAGATATTCATACCTAAAAATTGTTGTAAACCCTAGAACTTGATACCAAATCAATCAACCCATCTGCTTCAAATCATACACCCGATTAGGCCAAAGGGAGATTCACTAATAGCCTAAAAGAAATCGAAACAAAATCATGAAAATGATCATAAAAACAAAATCAACCCACCTCCTCTGGGAAATTCTCTGCTCGTTTCTGAAGGAGAAGAAGGAAGAAATGAAAACGATGAAAACGATGAAATGTTGTTTTCATTTTAGGTGTTTTCGAAAACAAAAAACGAGTAAAAAACATTTTTAGAAAAACTGCTACCAAACACGTTTTGTCATTGTTTTTTGTTTTCCCTGTTTTTGAAAAGTGAAAACTGTTTTGGAAAACACTACCAAACAGGCCCTTAGCTTTCTCACAGCTAACAAATCACATGACATACACCATTTTTTCAAACATTAAGCTGTTTTTATCAGTTCTAGCAAGATATTGCAAGTTTCAGAAAGAAAATTATTGAATTCAGAAAGATGGTCAAACTTTAGCTGATTACAAAAATTGTTAGCTTGAATCCACCTTGCACTTGGTTCTTCATCTGGCAGAGGTATGCAGATTCTGGTCAAAACCTTAAAAGATACCTATAAGCCATCTGACTCTTAACCTTGTTATGTTAGCACTTAACACCCATCGGAAGTTGGATACTTGTTCCCAGTCTATTTTCATTGTATAGCAGAATTGTTAATCTTTTTTGCTTGATGTCTTGGATAGATTTCAAAAAATCATCCAACTCCTATAAAATACGGCTCAAAAAATCATCAACTTCCGGGGATATTTGATTACGGCTGAATATATTTAGCTCCTAAAAAATCGGTAAGTTATACCTGAAGTTTAAACCTTGTATTATATGACGTTACAAAATGCTACATGCTCGGATATGGTGCTACTAGATCAAATATGATCTAGCAGCGCGAGATAAAAAAAATCCCCTTTAGATTTTCATTTTTTATCAGCCGTTAGATTTTTAGGGCGTGGTATAAAGAATATTCTCAAAGAATAAAGTGTAAATATAGATTAAAAATCGGTATCAATGTAGTCAATCTAGGCCAAGATCGCCGGATTCCCGTTTTCGGCTTTGGGGGCAGCGAAATATATGATATCGACGAAATGAAATTGGGGCGGAAATCTCGGCTGACTCGGCCGATATCACACCGAAACTAGTTAGCCGAGATGAAGATAGTTTAATAAATTTTGTGCAAGTAAATCCCTAAAAGTGTAGAACTCGCTTTTCTTAAGTCTGCACTTCTTCTTCTTCTTCTGGATACCCAAAATCACTTCTCTTTCAGATTCTTTGCCACCATCTTGTGTATTTGATAATCTCAATAGATTTCCAGTCCATATGTTACGGTAATTGAGGTACTAATTAGTCTGTAACTCCATCATCTTTCTTAAATTTACACATGCATCTTCTGCAGTTCATATTTAAAATTCTTGTTGTTGATTTTCAATTCAATACTTAGGTACTTTTTTTGATATTATTTCAATTTCTCTAAGGTTAGGTTTCTTGTTAATGACTTGGTTTGTTTGTCACGGTTTTTTTTTATCATGCAAGATATTGATTCAATGTTATTAGGTTAAGGTTAGGGACAATAAGAAAATCATTGGGATTTTGGTAAGAGTCCTGTGAAAAATTGACTTGAAACAACAAAATAGATGTTAGGTGGCAGTTTGTTGATTGTTGTTATTCGATTTTCTTTAGGTTTTAAATATTTCCTATCTCTGGATTAATAGCTTACGACTACTTGTGTTCATATCAATTTAGTCAGTGTTCATGTATTTTTTTAGATGTTAATGATTTTGACTTGAGATAGCAATGATTTTTGTTAGAACGACTACAATTTTGGGGAAATTGGCTGAAGAAATAACAACAAAATTAAGCTTTGTAGTTGGTTATGTTTATTTTGTAGTGTAAAGTAGTAGTTCATATGACCTAAGTTAGAAGTCGTCCGATCAAAGTTGATCGATACGAACTAACAAGAACCATACTGCTTAGAAAATATATTACATGCACAAAAATAAAATAACCTAACCTTAACCTAGTAAGAGAATATCAACTCACCAGGAAGGTCTGAAATTCTAAAACGTATCAGTTTTGTTCTCCTATAAAATTTCCTACAAGAGTCTTTGTGGAAATTGCAGACATTTTGTTCTCCTCAATGAACATTTTTTTCTCCCTCTACTATTATAATCATCTAAGTGATTTTGCATGTGCAAACTATCATAGTTTTAACTCGCTGAGAAAAAAAAAATCATAAACAGTATTTTGATTAATGTGTTACATTATGATTGAAGATTAATTACTAAAATGTCCATGGAAATGTAAGAAAATCATGTTGATAAAACAGGTACTATAGAAGTATGGATGATATTCAACTTGTTTAACTTCTTAGAATGATTCCCTGACTAATGTGATTTAAATTGTTTCATTTCAGGTTGTGATTATGGTTTTAAATGTTTGCTAAAATAATTATAGGTATAAACTTTGGAGCCGAAATTTCAACGAGAATCTCCCCGAGACAAACCGTATCCGAGATTGACTACATTGACCGGTATTTATGAAAATGCCATTTTTATAAGAATAAAGATAAATATTTATAACCTTCGTATCTTTCAAACTATACGTCGGATTTTTTGTGAATTTTATATATTTAAAAAGGCCTTTGAATTATCTGCGCAACGAGCATAAATAATAATATCAAATTTTTATTTACAAATGTTAATAAGAATAAATTTTAAATGAATAAATTTGTATTTGAAATGTAGAAGAAAAGTTGATAGATTCACAAGTATACAATAATAAACAACGATTAATTTCCGCGTGAAAAGTACTATATTTGTTTCAGGAAAACTGATATTTTCACTTTTTAGGAAAAAAACAAAAATAAATAAATGAAAGTACCACTTATTTGTGAAACGGGAGTCTAATGTATGGCGTCAAAGCATCACCAAATTATATGCAAAGTATGTAAAAATAGCGTTCCCAACGTGCAACGTACCTGCTCACTACTTATCGAATTTAACTACAGGGATTCAACTAGGATAAACGTGGATTAGCAAAAATCCATGAGATCCCATTGCAGGAGATTTATTGATTGTTAAGGGTCCAGGAATCATATGGATTTTTCAAGACTATAAATAAACTTGTACACCCGTAACAAAAGAAATTTCACAAATTTACACTCATTTTTGAAGGCTAATTTACACTTATATTTCATTGCATTGAAATCAAGGAACTTTTGCATTATTTCCTAGATAATTTTGATATTTGATGGGTTTGGTTGAGAATATCAAGACAAATATCTGGAAGTGGTCAGATAAAAAAATTTATAACATGATCAAAAATATTTGGAATTTACTCTCTTTCGCGATGTGGAGGTGTTGATAGTGGTTTTTTAACAAGGGCAAAACTTGTAAATTTTACCTCTGAACTTGTATCGGAGGAGACATGTCTATAAGTACATATGTGTTAGGCCTTCACCCAACTGGACTCTCGACATCCTATATATGTTTATGGAATATTTCAGTACTTATACTATACTCATTTTTATCATATGGATTGGACAGTTCCTAGATGGATTGGCCGCTAGCATAGAACAATATTTTCCTCAAGATTCCACTGATATTGGTTGCGACTGCCCTCCAGATGGGCTCTGCCTATACAAAATATAGGTTAAGGACATACTCTTATTCCTCAAGTTCTTAACAGAGCAAAACCACATTGATTCTGTAGTACCGCATCAATATGCCATCCTGGACAATACCCATGATGTCATAGCCTTAACCACCTTGATCTTGGCCATGACATTACGGCCATCCCTTGTTTCTTGGCGTTGTCCAAGCTTGTCCAATCTAGCGAGCTTCTCGGCTTTGTCCAAGCTTGGCAAGCTAGCAAGCCTGGTCATCCTTATTTCTCGGCCTTTGCCAAGCTTGGCCAAGCCCGAAAGTTTGGTCATTCTTATTTCTTTTCCTTGGCCAAGATTATCCAAGCCAGCAAGTCTGGGCATTCTTATTTCTTGTCCTTGGCCAAACTAGCAAGTCTGACCATCCTTTTTTCTCGGCCTTAGCGAAGCTTGGCCAAGTTAGTAAGTCTGGACATCTTTATTGTTTGGCCATGGAAAACTTGGCGAAGCTAGCAAGTCTGTCCATCCTTATTTCTCGACTTTTGCCAAGCTATAAAGTTTGGTCATCCATATTTCTTGGCAAGTCATGGCATCCTCACTTCTCGGCCTTGGCCGAGTCAACAAGCCTGGCCATCCTTACTTCTCGGCCTTGGCAAAGACAGCAAGCCCGTCCACCCTTACTTTTCGGCCTTGTACAAGCTTGGCCAAGCTAGCAATCCCAACCATGCTTTTTTAGCGGCCTTGGCCAAGCTCGAAAGTTATATCCACGCTACCCGCCAGCTTCAGCATCATTACCTACCTCGCCAACACCATCACCATCGCTGCCAGCGCCATCGTGGACCTTGATGCTAGCGTCATCATGGTCGTTGCTGCCAACGTTAAGACTTGGCTTTGGCTGTTTCCAGCGCCATGTTTGTCCATGGACGTTTTTGCCAACACCAACACTTGGCCATGGCTCTGGAACCTCGTCGTCACGCTTGGAAATCTACAACACCTTCCAGTGCTAGCATACATGCATGCAATTACCATGCCAAGACATGTCATATCCATGCTAGTGCATGTTGCATCCATACTTGTGCTTACTGAGTCGCACAGAGACTCGACATCTCTACAAGAAGGCTTAATTAGTTTGCTGAGAGATGAATACCCAGTCAAAGCATATTATTATTATAGCTTAGTCAATACAAGAGGTGGTCCATGGGGATATTGGTATGGTGATTTAAAACAACATGCGGCATGGAAAAACCCGAGTCCAACTTTGTGCACCCCTCTAAAACCGGGGTGCACATTCCGGCCCTAGTTATTGGTCCAAATCGCCGTACTTTAATCTCCGGAAACCACCTCGTTTCTAGTTTCTTCATTTACTTTTTTTTTAATTACATATAAATCAAAGAAAACGAATAAATCTCTTCCATTAATACTTATTTTTATCTCATCATCTCTTCTCATATCCTCCACCCACCACCGCAACTGCTCATGTCACAAATGTAGAAGAAACGGGGTTTTATTGTTGGTCAAAAACAAGATTTGGGTTTCGGTCATTGAAATAAACAAATAAGAAATGGGTTTCAACATAAATCCTTTGTTTTGAACTTGTCAAAGCAATCACAAACATGATGGATCAACAACTTCAACATGTAAATTCTTAATTTTGAATCCAATCATCACAAATCATTATATGTGTATACACCTTCTAAGACAATCTTCGTCGGGCACATGGTAAAGCAGGTGAAGATAAAGTTTATGTTCTTATCAGAATGACATGGTTGGCTTTATGTTGGGATTTATGATGGTTTTAAATTTATGATCCTGATGCACTTGAATTTTTAATGGGTAATCATTATAGGGACGTTTTTGATGAACTTGAAGATTTGTTTTGAATGTTGAATCACATTATGAGCAAAACTTGGAGGTTTGTTTTAATGGGTATACTGAAACTAAGACCAAAGCTATTTATATGCCTAAATCCCTAGCCTTATATCTAAAATAGAGATTCTAATGTAAACCAGATTACAATTATCCCTAGGTACCCTACAATATGAGAGATCTGATTTGTTCTACTATAGATTTTTGTTATGATTTGGTTTTGGCTTCTGATTCTTCATCATCTTCAAATTCCTTCTACAAATTAATCGTTGATAATGGACTGATAAAACTGTGATCTTTGGGGAGAAAAAAACCGATCAACATTTGAGTATTATTTCTTCTGATTTACGCTGCTGGTACTAACGGGAGATCATCCTATCTTACAGAGAAGATGGGAAGGTTAATGTTTTTTCTCTCTTTAACGTAATTTCCAAAAATAAAAATAAGGAAAATATAAAAGTAAAGAAAAACTGAGAGTGGTTTTGTTGATTTCGTTGACCAATAAGATGAGCCAGAATGTGCACCCCGGTTTATAGGGGGTGCACAAAGTTGGACTCGAAAATCCCCGTGATGAGGAAATAACTATTAGTTGTGACGATTATGGTCTAGAAGCATCCCTAATGTAGTGATGGTTATGGTCTAGAAACCTCCCTGGTGGTTAAAGGAGTGATGAAGTGATGGTCTAGAAGCTTCCCAAGTGTAGGGGACACGACTCTACCATTATATCCACGATCTTCATCTCTCAATTCCTTATCGACCTCCACTACTTACGAGGAAACAGTGTACATCCCTTACAACTATAAATAGACTCCTTTGTATATTTAGAAGAACTGAACATTCTTACCATTCAAAGCTCTACTTCTTCACAATTATCTACAAACTTACACACACAATTCATCACCGCTGTGATTCCTCAACTTTCTACGTTCCCTCCCCTAAGATAAACTCATCTTCTCTCCTTGCAACTGAAACATGACGTGAATGGCCATTGTCTTTGTTTAGGCTCGTCCTGCATGATTTTGATCCCCGAACCTAAATAAAGTACTTCGACGGTATATTGTTTTACCTATGATGAAATTTTAGGTATAAATAGGAGGGTTATTATGTGGAAAGATCGCAAATAAAAACTGTGTATGCGTATAAGTATAAATTTTGATCGACTGACTATTTCTGTCAGGTGTACATTATTCAATTGTTCTTTACATATTTCTATTATTAATAGTTTTTCTTTAACTACTTTTGAAAAAGCGGGGGGTATAACAACCACACCCAATAATTCGTTCGGCAATTTGTATGGACAAACTCCAATATAATTCCGAGAGCACTAACTTAAAAGCGAGCTCAATCAAGAGATATATCAAAGAGCTTTATTTCTATTTCTCAATCCAATCAGCAAATCAAACAGATAGAAATCCGTGAGTCTGACTGATAAGAGAAATAACTTAGACGGTACCAAAGATCAATGCCCAAGTGTCAATCAAGTTATATCCAACAAACAATGTCGGATTTACCAACTGATTGAACTACACACAATCTGTGATATTTCAATTATATAAAAAATATAATGCGGAAAAGAAATAACACAGACACCAGAAGTTTTGTTAACGAGGAAACCGCAAATGCAGAAAAACCCCGGGACCTAGTCCAGATTGAACACCACATTGTATTAATCCGCTACAGACACTAGCCTACTACAAGTTAACTTCAGAATGGAATGTAGTTGATCCCTAACCAAGTCTCACACCGATTAAGGTACATTCGCGTTCCTTACGCCTTTAGAACCATGCCGGATTCTGCGCACTTGATTCCCTTTGTTGATCTCACCCACAACTAAGAGTTGCTACGACCCAAAGTCGAAGACTTATAAACAGACCTGTCTCACACAGATAAGTCTATTCTGATAGATAAATTTGTCTCTCACTGAAGTACCTATGAAGTTTTGTTCCATATTATGATAAATCAAGGTGAACAATTTACCAAATGATAATCTGGTCTTATACTTCCGAAGAGCAGCCTAGAAATATCCATCACCTCACAATACTTAACTATATGGTAGTAGAAGAAGTTACTGTGGAATCACAAAGTCTGAGACGAAGAAGTTTGTGACTAATTTTTATATCTTACCTATAGGAGATAAATCTCGAGTAAATCTTAAATAAGATAGTACTCAACACGATAGAACAAGTAAGATCATAATACGCAACTACAGAGAAAATAGTTGGATCTGGCTTCATGAATCCCAAATGAAGTCTTCAAGTTGTTAACCTAATAGGGTCCTGGAAAAACCTAGGTTAAAGGAGAATCGACTGTAGTTTGCAACTAGGACACGGGAAAGTGTTGGGATTAGATTTTCCAGTTGCTAGAGTTCTCCCTTATATAGCCTTTCAAATCAGGGTTTGCTTACAATCAAAGCTAAGATATCTTAGTAACAAAGCATTCAATATTCACCGTTAGATGAACTCCTGATTTAAGATTCAAGCTAAGTCTGCTTTAAAATAAAGCAATAAATCTCCACTGTTAGATGGTCTTATCTTGTTACACACAAATGAAATATGCCTTCATTTAAATCTGGGTAACCGTACCTAAACGTGTATATTGAGTTGGCCCAATAACAGTTAACCGAAGTTAGTCATATGAACACTTTTGTCTTAACCACATTCATCTAACACTTCTAGATCAGATATGATGATCAATCAATCATGAAAGATAATCAAATGAATCTAATTGTGTTTCAAATAGAGTTGTTCAATTGTTTAGTATCTCATAGAAATATATATGAACCAACTGAAACAAAATCGGATAGATTCGTAATTGTACAAAGTACTTATACAAGAATCAATTCATGAACATTAAGCCACGGTTTGCAAAGATTGCATTCCTTAATTGATAAATTTTTAGTTCATGAGTATGAGAATCATACTTAACCGATTTAAGAACTTAAACCATTGTGTTCGCACACCAGGTATGCAAACAACATCTCCGGACCTTGGCCTTATCCAGCCGTTCGCAAACCAGGTATGCAAACAGCTGTCCCAGACCCAACTCAGGTAGAACCTGTTAGAGCATAGATCAGTTGAACCCACCAAGCGTTAGTATGTCAAGTTTGGTTGTCATATTTTAGTGAATAAAAACTCATTTAAAGATTCGCTTGATATGTACTAGAGTCAACTTCGTATAGGTTGGCTTGAAAGTATTAGGATATGAGACATTACAAGTATTGCGAAGACTTGAAGAAGTAAAGAAGTAAGAAGCTACAACGGCAACATCATCCTTCCACTTAAGGTTAGTGATATTTGACTTGAACTGTTTCATTCCCTAACGTATCTTTCAAGTCGTGCATATTGAAAACAAAACTGCGAAGCATGAACACTCTAGATAGACATAGTATTAAGGAATACAATACAAGGTTTATTGCTTAACCATTAAACTTTGTAGATAAGACATCGACATAATCGTTTAAATGCTATTTTGATTATGTATGGGTATGAGGTGAGGATTTCATCCTAGGAAACAATGTTTTACATGTGTTTTAAGGAAGTAAATTCATGAACTTGTTTTGTGAATCGAAAAGGAAATCGCCAGGCGTTATCGGTATTGTTATTCATTGCATATCTTGTGAACAACCAATATGTGTGATTAGTATAACCTATCATGAATTGTTTGTGTTCTTGGTAAAACTATTCACAAAGGCATAACTTTTGTATTGGTATCACTTTTATTAGTGAAACCGATCTTAAGTAATCACCTGAGATGGTATGATCGAGTTTGTGATTTTGTGTATTACAGACTCTGGGTAAAGGGGAACCGATCCTAGTAATAGGTGCAACACATCACAAAGGGGAATTGATCCTTCTATGAGGTGCAACAAGTTTTTAGCAGAAAGGGGAACCGATCCTATGGACATGTGCAACACGTTTTTAGGAAAATGGGAACCTATCCTATGGACATGTGCAACACATTCAAGTTAGATACCATATATATGTGGGAAACGGATCCTAGTACCTAGTCAATCGAATTTTGGAAATCTAGTGTGACTATGCACAATACTCACGTGGAGGTAGAACCGAAACTTGTTTTGGTAGAACCCTTAAACCCATGATTTGTGATTGAGTGTTCTTGATCAACTTGATCAATCACATAGTTCTTGAAAGTCAGATGAACCAATTCTAAACTTGTTTGGAAGTGTGGCAAATCGGTTTCAAGGTTGTAAGTATGAAAGAGGACTTACAAAGTAAGGATGTCGACATACTTTGAACACGTACAATAATGTTTATTCCTTAATAGCTAAAGGAAGAAAATCTCAGGATCGAAAAATAAATAAGTTAAGAATCTTTTATTTAAGGTTTTTAATTTTATTTTAGGAAAATGAGAATTAGTAATGTGTATTTACTAGTTGAAGATTTTCCAAAGAGATTTTCGGTCATTATTTTGGACAGAGCATTTCCAGAAATTATGGAAACTGAATTTGGAATATATTGCATATCTTGAGAATATTTTCGGTTTTGGAAATTCCTTGTTGTCCAAACTTCCCTGTCTATAAATACTTGAAGTTTGCATTTCTAGCAAACTAATCCTTCGTGACAGCAAACTTCCTCAGTTGTGTTGTTACTGGTGTAGCCGCCTATTCGGAGAGGAGAGTAACCTAATTAGGCGAAATATCTTACGGCCACTCAGTTTAAAGTATTCTTTGGGATTAAGAAGCTCTATTAGTATCGTTGGTGGGAAACTAGATAATTGCGGTTTATCTTTTGTTTTCGATTGATTTGATTGACTAACGGTGTTGAACTTTGATTGCACCTAGTTTGTTTATGCTTGAGAATCTTCTCTTCTGATATAAGATTCACTCAAACTAGATTGAAGTTTCGACAGGGATCTTTAGACTGTTTGTAGATCTAAAGACGTCTTGTGATAATCCATTGTTAACAGACTCCGTTCTGTGCGTGATTGATCACAAGAGATTCAAGTTTATTGTGTGCAGGTGTTTATTGAAGATCTAAGAAGATTTGAAGACAAAGAAGATATTGAAGATTTCTGATTTGGGGTTCATAATCTTTGGTGTGCACAATACTTGTTTCAATATAAAGGATCCAATTATAATCGGTTTATCCTTGTGGTAGATTTGATTAGTTGTGTAGATAAGCATCAATACAATTCTTTGTGATTAAAAGTATTGATTGCAAAATCTTAACAATTACCTTTGGTAGTTGATCATAAGATAGATCTAAGAACCTGACGAATGAGTTTATTGAGATAAACATAAGAGCCTTTGTCGAACTCACATCACTTGGTTGAAGAGAGTTGCTACCAAACAGATTTGTTGTTCCTTTACTGTTTGGAATACGAACCAAAGGAATTGTTCCAAGTACGTGACTTATTCATAAGTTGGAGGCGTTGTAATACAGACAGAACTAGGTGAACTATAGGTTTAGTTGCTTGGTCTCAACTATACGAAGTTGGTTTGATTTTGTATAGCGACTTAATCCTGAGAGTATTCAATTCTGGACAAGGTCTCGGGGTTTTTCTGCATTTGCGGTTTCCTCGTTAACAAAATCTTGTTGTGTCATTTACTTTTATTTTCCGCAATTATAATTGTTTGTTATTATAATTTAAAGTAAATTACACAAATGTTGATTCCTATTTTACTTGATAGTAATCCTATTATGTTTGGTTAAGTTCGAACCTTTTATCAAGTAAACATATTTTGTTGTTGTATTGTCTCGATCTCGTATCCATAGACGATCACACAAAGTGTGAACCGATTAGTTGTATTGTCTCGACTCAGTCCATAGACAATCACTTTTGGAGAAAGGACTTATAGGTAGGAAAAGTTATAGCTTGAGGTATATTTGGGTACCCTCGCCTTTTCAATTGGTATCAGAGCAGGCAAACACGAAAAGATCTAAAAATATGTGTTTGGTGCGATCCAACCTATAAGAAATTGAATCTAATGGTCGATTCAGTTAACGTTATGCAAGAGTTTGACTACTCAAAAGTTGAAGATGTTACTACTTCGTTGACTCATGATCCAGGAGTTGCGAAAATATCTGTGTCCATCTCTGATGGAAAAGAAGATGTTGATAAAGAGTTGGTAAAACTCCTAAAGCCTATAAAATCTTTGTCTTCTAAAGTTGTGTTATTAAAGACAGAGACAAATATTCTTAAACAGGAGATCAGAGATAAAGACATTCAACTGAATTGTCTGGCCAAAGAGAATATGGATCTCACTGTCAAACTAGAAGCTCTTGGTAAATCTCTTACTTTTGATAAAGAGACACGCCCTACGACTCTGACTAATGATGTTGTTGTGATTTCTTCTGATGCTGAGGAAACTAAAATTCCTTGCTCGACTTTTACAGACTGTGATAAAACCGGTTTAGTCACATCTGAAACAGATCAAGATGATGGTAGTTTACCTAACTATCAAGTCAGAAGAGGATGAAAAACCAGCTTCTAGATCTACTGATGATCAAACGAAATATTGTACAAAGGAAACTTTGAACCGATTCCGTGATCTTAAGGAATACAAATTTCAGTCACTTGACAGAAACCTTATACTTCTTCAACATACTGTGGTAAAAATATTGAAAGAAGTTTCTTGTCTTAAAAAACTGAAAGACCATTCCTCAGTAGAAAGACAGATTATACCACTACCCGATAGGATCAACTCAAGTGAATCAGAGGAAAGAGTTGATAATCGCTTCTGGAAAAAGGTTCCTCCTCACCCATATCGAAACAATCATTGTTTTGATGAAGAACGACTCCAGAAGAAAGGGAAAGAGAGAATCTCTGCCAGAAGAAACAATCAGGAGTTTCCGATAATTGTTTCAGATAATCACACTAATGTGAATCATAAGGAAGTCCTTAGAATGAGAAAATCTTATGAAAATCTCATTGAAAGAATTAAGAGAGATTTATCTACCTCCAAAAATTCTCACGTCAGTACAGTTTCTCCACATGATCATATCTCTAGAGTTAGAAAAGATCATCGTTTTGAGAGAAAATATTTTGGGCAGAAATTCCCTAAGAGAAACATGAACTATGTTTCTGGTATTCAATGTAAGCCAGAAAAGTCTTACTCCTTTTCAACCTAATTGAAAGGAGAGTGTGCTAACTCATTCTTTCTGTGCTCGTAACCCTGGATGAGAAAAGCACATAAAAATCAAGAGCACAAGTGGGTATTGATTTGTTTGACTGGTAATAAGGGATATTGTCCTTTAATAAAAAGAGAAGTTCGGTAAAATAACCTATTGTCGGAAACCCTGTTTTCGTAAGCCGAATATATTCTTATCTTATAAGAAAAATCTTCTCTTAAGTTACATCTTCCCTGAAAAGTCTTGAACTAAAACATGTCTCTTATAACTCGAAGTGTTAGAAGGAGTAATAAAAGGGAAGCTCAAAAATTTAGAAACTGTCAAGGTTTTCTCTAAAAACGAAGAATCAGGAAGATTTCCTCAAGAATCGTTTATGATCACAACTCTGATAGATCTCAAGATGAAATAAGTCTCTTTGCGATCGATGATTCAGATTCTACTAAGTGGTTTCCCACAGGTGGTATGCACGAAGCTTCAAATTGAAAATCTTGGAAAACAAAAAGTGGTTGCCAACAAAATCCTTGAGACATACTTTAATAGTATGAATACTGATGAAACCTCAGTAAACAACAAGAGCACCACTAGAGATTAAGTTATATGTTGTAATATTTAATCCAGAAAAATAGACATCAATTTTTGATTTATTTCAATGATTGTATTGTGTATATTATGAATAAAACTATTACGAATAAAATCATTTGAGTTATAATTTTTCTTGTGATAGTTTTTGATTTACATAGCCTGTGCTTGAATGCTTTATTATTGCTATGTATGTTTATGGGATGTTTGATTTAGGTTTTATTACCTTGATATTCGATCTCATAATGTTGTGAACCCTTATGGTTTGGGTGACTTTTTGATTTAGCAGGATTAAGTACTAGCCCATGTTGGTAGGTTTTATCAACGGATCATGAGGGGTTCTGATAGAAACAATATGTAAAAAAGTCACAATATGTTGAATCGGTTTTGGTTTAGCATAAAAGCATATGTGTTTCGGGGTTTTCAACTTTTGCTTGCAATAGTTAAAAACCAGTATTCAACCTTTCTCTGGTAAAGGTTGGTTGTTGTTATTCTTTTGTTTTGCATAAGGGTGACAACATAATGATATTCGATATCAATTCTCTCTGGAAGAAGATGCAAACATATTGGAGAAGTGGATGCGAAATTTGAGGTAACAATCTTGTTAGTTAATTGTTTTCCTGTTTAAGAAAAGCCTGATTTTATTTCATATATTTATTGCTTTTGCTTAACAAAATTTCGGTACAATTGATGTTTTATTCCATTATGTGTGTATGGATGTGTGTGTGATTCAATTGGTTCCGGTTAAGAAAAACTATTGTTATCTTGCTTTATTGTGTGGTATCAATTGTTTACGCTTACAAAATTTATGTGCAATTGCGGTGCTTTAATGTTTATGTTGTTTCAATTGCTTCCAGTTGAGGTGAATAATTATGCAAGTTGATTTATTTTGGTTTGTATGGATTGTTTATGGATTAACGAAAGAAAAGGTTTACAGGATGAATTGTTTAGTCCAATTCGATTCCGGATAAGAGAAACCAAGTTAATTCTGATCTTAGTTAGACTTATCAAAGTGGAGGTTTCGGTTATTCAAGTCTAATCGAATGCTTACAAAGGAATACTAGTTAACTAACCTAGTAATTGTCTTTAAACGTTTAAGTTATGTAGATAATTACAACCTGATGAGAAAAATAGAGTTATCTTTATTTTGGTCTTATCGAACAAAGCGGTTGTATTTGTACAATCGGTTTAGCAAAATAACTAAGGTGCTTAGTTGATTTTTGGTTTGCTAAACTATTAGGAAAAATTGCTTCGGGCAATTGTTTCCTTGATAACATATCAAAACAAATTACTTTGTAGTTTCGGTTTTGATATTGGTTATCAGAAATGGTGTGTGGAACCCTCGTGCTTAACTCTATAGGTTTGCAAGTCTATTTTGAGATTTGTAAGATTCTTTCGGTTTGTCCTTTATTTTTTCGTTTCTTTGTCATTTTGTGACAAAAAGGGTGAGAAATATATGGAGTAAACAAGTGATATTGGTATTGATTTTATATTGATTGGTATCACTAAGGGAAAGGATAATTGTGCTTAAACGTTTATCTAACGAAAGAGTGAAAGCATAGACTAAGGGGGAGTAACATATCATTACAAAGGAATAACAAAGACGTGCGGATTGATAAAATCTACCTATCTACCTTTAGGGGGAGTAATATTCTTTGTTATTATAATGTCAATAACCGCATTTAAGGATTGAATGTATACAGGTTATTGTGATGTTGAATTCGGGAATCAAGCGTATGTGTAATTAATTCTTGTAATTTGTTTATCCATATGATATAAGAGTTTTGTCACTAAAATTGACAAAGGGGGAGATTGTTAGAGCATAGCTCGGTTGAACCCACCAAGCGTTGGTATGTCAAGTTTGGTTGTCATATTTAGTGAATCAATACTCATTTAAAGAGTCGCTTGATTATGTACTAGAGTCAACTTCGTATAGGTTGGCTTGAAAGTATTAGGATATGAGACATTACAAGTATTGCGAAGACTTGAAGAAGTGAAGAAGTAAGAAGCTACAACGACAACATCATCCTTCACTTGAGGTTAGTGATATTTGACTTGAACTGTTTCATTCCATAACGTATCTTTTAAGTCGTGCATATTGAAAACAAAACTGCGAAGCATGAACACTCTAGATAGACATAGTATTAAGGAATACAATACGAGGTTTATTGCTTAACCATTAAACTTTGTAGATAAGACATCGACATAATCGTTTAAATGCTATTGTGATAATGTATGGGTATGATGTGAGGATTTCATCCTAGGAAACAATGTTTTACATGTGTTTTAAGGAAGTAAATTCATGAACTTGTTTTGTGAATCGAAAAGGAAATCGCCAGGCGTTATTGGTATTGTTATTCATTGCATATCTTGTGAACAACCAATATGTGTTATTAATATAACCTCTCATGACTTGTTTGTGTTCTTGGTAAAACTATTCACAAAGGCCTGACTTTTGTATTGGTATGACTTTTATTAGTGAAACCGATCTTAAGTAATCACCTGAGATGGTATGATCGAATTTGTGATTTTGTGTATGACCGACTCTGGGTAAAGGGGAACCTATCCTAGTAAGAGGTGCAACACATCACAAAGGGGAATCAATCCTTGTATGAGGTGCGGCAAGTTTTTAGCAGAAAGGGGAACCGATCCTATGGACATGTGCAACACGTTTTTAGGCAAAGGGGAACTGATCCTATGGACATGTACAACACATTCAAGTTAGATACCATATATATATGTGGGGAACCGATCCTAGTACCTAGTCAACCGAATTTTGGAAAGCTAGTGTGACTATGCACAATACTCACATGGAGGTAGAACCGAAACTTTTTTTGGTAGAACCGTTAAACCCATGATTTGTGATTGAGTGTTCTTGATCAATCACATAGTTCTTGAAAGTCAGATGAACCAATTCTAAACTTGTTTGGAAGTGTGGCAAATCGGTTTCAAGGTTGTAAGTATGAAAGAGGACGTACAAAGTAAGGATGTCGACATACTTTGAGCACGTACAGTAATGTTTATCTTTTATTGTTCAAAGTTATTCCTCAATAGCTAAAGGAAGAAAATCCCAGGATCGAAAAATAAATATGTTAAGAATCTTTTATTTAAGGTTTTTAATTTTATTTTAGGAAAATGAGAATTAGTAATGTGCATTTACTAGTTGAAGATTTTCCAAAGAGATTTTCGGTCATTATTTTGGACAGAGCATTTCCAGAAATTATGGAAACCGAATTTGGAATATATTGCATATCTTGAGAATATTTTCGGTTTTGGAAATTCCTTGGTGTCCAAACTTCCCTGTCTATAAATACTTGAAGTTTGCATTTCTAGCAAACTAATCCTTCGTGGCAGCAAACTTTCTCAATTGTGTTGTTACTGGTGTAGCCGCCTATTCGGAGAGGAGAGTAACCTAATTAGGCGAAATCTCTTACATTCGCTTAGTTTAAAGTCTTCTTTGGGATTGAGAAGCTCTATTAGTACCGTTGGTGGGAAACTAGATAATTGCGGTTTATCTTTTGTTTGTGATTGATTTGATTGACTAACGGTGGTTGAACTTTGATTGCACCTAGTTTGTTTATGCTTGAGAATCTTCTCTTATGATATAAGATTCACTCAAACTAGATCGAAGTTTCGACAGGGTTCTTTAGACTGTTTGTAGATCTAAAGACGTCTTATGATAATCCATCGTTAACAGACTCCATGTTCTGCGTGATTGATTACAAAAGATTCAAGTTGATTGTGTGCAGGTGTTTATTGAAGATATAAGAAGATTTGAAGACAAAGAATATATTGAAGATTTCTGATTTGGGGTTCATAATCTTTGGTGTGCACAGTATTTGTTTCGGTATAGAGGATCCAACTATAGTCGGTTTATCCTTGTGGTAGATTATATTGATTAGTTGTGTAGATCGGTATCAATACAATTCTTTGTGATTAAAAGTATTGATTGCAAAATCTTAACAATTACCTTTGGTAGTTGATATAAGATAGATCTAAGAACCCGACGAAGGAGTTTATCGAGATAAGCAGAAGAGCCTTTGTCGAACTCACATCACTTGGTTGAAGAGAGTTGCTACCAAACAAATTTGTTGTTCCTTTACTGTTTGGAATACGAACCAAAGGAATTGCTCCAAGTACGTGACTTATTCATAAGTTGGAGGCGTAGGAATACAGACAGAACTAGGTGAACTATAGGTTTAGTTGCTTGGTCTAAACTATACGAAGTTGGTTTGATTTTGTATAGCGGCTTAATCCTGAGAGTATTCAATTCTGGACAAGGTCCCGGGTTTTTTTCTGCATTTGCGGTTTCCTCGTTAATAAAATCTTGTTGTGTCATTTACTTTTATTTTCCGCAACTATAATTGTTTGTTATTTTAATTTAAAGTAATTACACAAACGTTAATTCTTATTTTACTTGATAGTAATCCTATTGTGTTTGGTTAAGTCCAAACCTCTTATCAAGTAAACATACTTCGTTGTTGTACTGTCTCGATCTCGTATACATAGACGATCACACGAAGTGTGAACCGATTAGTTGTATTGTCTCGACTCAGTCCATAGACAATCACTTTCGGAGAAAGGACTTATAGGTAGGAAATGTTTTAGCTTGAGGTATATTTGGGTACCCTCACCTTTTCAGAACCCTCGCATACTAGGTACGCAAAAAAGGTTCCCGGACCTTTACAGTTAAAACTGTTCGCAAACAAGGTTCCCGGACCTGAATCATAACAATACAGTTCACATACTAGGTATGCATACCGTGTTGTATCCAGACATGGTTAATTGTTCTAAACTCCCATTTCAATCATTGAAACATCCTTAAAAGACGACAACAGCTATATCACACAAACTATTAGCTTCAAGTAATTTTCAAGTGATCGAATAATCAATACGAAACTTTCCAAGTCAACATCAAATGATTGTCTCATACAAATCATATAAGATGTTTCAAGGCAATTTTCAAATGATCATCTTTTAACTTAATATTTAGTTTCCAACAAATAAATTGTTTCCAACTAAACTCGTCAAGAATAATGATGAACATAGTTAAAGCAAAAAGCTTCCAACACATAAATAGATAACCGAGATAAACTCAGATCGAGATATCAAATGTGTATAACGTAAAAATCTATATAACTATACGACGTGGTCTCATTTATAAGATATAATAGAATGGACTTCTGAGTGATAGATAAGTTTTAGTCTCCACATACCTTTTGTTGATGAAGTTCCTCCAAGCTATCCTCAGTAGATCTTCGTCTTCAATCGATGAACGCCATGAATTCTAAAGCTCAACTACACATTCTATACTAATCTGAGACATAGTTATAAGTAGACTAGAAATCAAGACTATAGTTTTGATCAACTAAACTTGACAAACAAGATTGAGATAGCAACGCTTGCGAGTTCGATCGAGCAGTGCTCTAACAACTTTAATATGGAGCTGGATGATATTATCAACAACGACTAACTTAGCCAAGCCAGCAAGTTTTCCTATTATATTGATCGACTGATCATTTTATCATGTTTTGTTTATGGATTGTACTTATGAGACGAATAGGTACAACATGCCTTTGTTGAATATTGTATGACAAACCTTGGACAAGATATTATTCACGGTGGCATAGTATTTTACGGATCATGAAAATGATGACAGTTATATTTGGGAATTGAAAACTTTGAAGCTTCTCTACCACGAATATGAAACTCCCGGGGTTGTAATGACCGACAATGAGTAAGCACTAATAAATGCCTTGAGGCTGATTTTTTCCAAGGCACAAAATTTTCTTTGCACATGGCACATACAATACAATCTTAGGAAAAATTGTTGGCATCATATCCAAAAGAAGAATAAAAAGAAAGGTAGTCAGCATGCAAAAGAGGAAGATGAACGTCTTGGTAAACTAAATTAAGAAGAGAAAGATGAAGAGAAAAAGAAAGACGACGGAGAATTAAAAGAAGGTGAGACTAAATTTGTGTTATTAATAAAAGCGTGGGATAAATTGGCTTGGTCGATGACGGTGGCAATATATGAGAGAAACTTGAAGTAGTTTGAGGATGATTTGGGCACTAATTGCCCAAAAGTAGTGGCATATTGCAAGAGACAACGGTTGAGACCACACAAAGAGAAGTTTGTGCGTGCCCTTACTTTTGATTATAAACATTTCAAAGTTGAGTTCACAAGCATGGTATATCAATCTCATAGAAAACTAAAAGGTCTACTGAACACGAATCAGAATCGGATTGTGACGGTACAACATGTTATCACTAAGATAAATAAGCAATTCGAAAAAAGTAGGCACAAAAGGTTGATGAGTTATCCTCGGGATAATTGGTTGCTTGTGGGTATATATTGTTAGAGCACTTCTCGGTCAAACTCGCATGCGTTGCTATCTCAAGAATGTTTGTCAATGTTAGTGATCAAAACTATAAGTCTTGATTTCTAGCATATTTATAGATGTCTCAGACTAGGACATAGTTTGTGTAGTTGAGCTTAGACTTCACGGCGCTTATAATTTGAAGACGAAGAACTAATAAGGAGAGCTTGTGGAACTTCATCGACAAAAGGTATGTGGAGACGTAAACTCATCTATCACTTGGAAAGTCTATTTCTACTCTATCTCCTATATTGAGACATAAGTCGTGTTACGATGTAGTTTTCTCTATACACATTTGAGATTTCGAGATGAGTATATCTCGCTTACATATTTCTCGAAATATGTGTTAGTAAGCTTTCGCTTCGACCAAGTTCATCTTATATCATGATAAAATTTCTGATTAACATCTTACATGGTTTGTGTGATACAATCATTTGGTGTAAGACTTGGAATGTTTCGATAATGATTATTTCAATATCTTGAAAATTGCTTTCATGCTAATAGTGTGTGAAAACGGGTATTGTCATTATAGAAGAATGTTTCAATGATTGAAATAAAGAGTTTAGAATCTTGTAACCATCTTTGGGTATAAGCATAGTGTGTTCGCATATTAGTGTATAAGTCCAAAACCGGGAGCCTAAAGTATGCATACTTGTGAGTATACAAAAAGGTTGTAGGAGACTGGGTAAGTATGCGTACCTGTACGCATATTGGTGGAAGTTCACATCCGTGAATTTCTGCTGAGTTTGAAAAACCAAAACCAAACTCATCCGGTTACCTAAAGTACACGTACCCGTACGCATACTGGAGGAAAGTTCACGTCCGTGAATTTCTGCTGAGTTTGAAAACTAAAACAAACTCAAATCCGGTTACTTAAGTACGCATACCCGTACGCATACTTAAGTGGTTACTTTCTAAGATCAGTTGTACATGAACCTAAAATATTTATCAATAAGGAATGCAATCTTTGCAAACCGTGTCTATACCGTTCATGTATCAACTCGAGTGAATCAAACCGATTTTTCTTCAATTGTGTTCTTGTATAAATCCATGAGAATATAACAATTTAACAACTCTTTAACTAGTTTCATTTGAGTCATTTGAACTAGTTATGGTTAAGATGACTAAGATTGATATGAGAGTAATCATATAGCTAACCTCGGTTAACTATTTGTGAACCAACATGGTGTACACGTTTAGGTACGGTTACATAAACCTAAATAAGGGTACATTTCATTTGTGTGTAACAAGCTAAGTTCGATCTAACGGTTGAAATATATTAGCTTGGTTAAATCGGGTTTTTCATCTGACGGTGAATATTGAATGCTTTGTTACCAAGGTAACTTGGATTGCAGAACCTGATTTGAAAACTATATAAAGGAGAACTCTAGCAACTGGGAAACCTAATCCCCGCACCTCCTGTGTGTTACTAGTTGCATAACTAGAGTCGATTCTCCTTTAACCTTAGGTTTATTCTCGAGACCCTGTAGGTTAACGACTTGAAGACTTTATTGGGATTGTGAAACCAAACCCAACTATTCTCTTTGTAGTTGCGTGATCTGATCTTGTTGTTTCTATCGTAATTGAGTGCAATTGTAAAATTGGCTTGAGATTTATATCTCCGATAGGCAAGATAGAAAAGTAATCACAAACACCTTCGTCTCATCGTTTGTGTTTCTACAATAACTTGTTTCATTAGTCGATTAAGTTTATTGTGAGGTGATTGATAATACTAGGCTGTTCTTCGGGAATATAAGTCCGGTTTATCAATTGGTTCCTGTTCACCTTGATTTATCAAAAGACGGAACAAAAAATGTTGGGTATTTCTGTGGGAGACAGATTTATTCAATCATATAAACTTTTCTATGTACGAAAGATTTGTTTATCAAGCCTTCGACTTTGGGTCGTAGCAACTCTTAGTTGTGGGTGAGATCAGCTAAGGGAATCAAGTGTGTAGTATCTTGCTGGGATTAGAGACGTAAGGAGCGCAACTGCACCTTGAATCAGTGTGAGATTGATTAGGGTTCAACTACAGTCCAGTCCTAAGTTAATTGGTAGTAGGCTAGCGTCTGTAGCGACTTAATACAGTGTGGTGTTCAAACTGGACTAGGTCCCGTGGTTTTACTGCATTTGCGGTTTCCTCGTTAACAAAATTCTGGTGTCAGTGTTATTTCTTTTCCGGATTATATTTTGTTATATAATTGAAATATCACAGGTTGTGCGTTAAGATCAATCAATTAGAATATCCAACCTTTGGTTGTTGATTTACATTGATTGGCACTTGAACATTGGTCTTTGGTACCGTTCAAGTAATTCCTCTTATATTCAATCGGGCTCACATATTTCTATTTGCTTATTGCGTATTGAATTAATACTTAGAGATATTAAACTCTTTGATATACTTTATTCTACATTGAGTCTGACTGTCTAGTTGATTCTCTATAAAGTGTATTGGAGTAAGTCCTCTCAGATTGCCAAACTAATTGTTGGGTGTGGTTGTTAGACCCCCGCATTTTCATATATTACAATGCCTCGTATTGGAAAATACATTCTATGATGAAACATCTCAAGTTGTATCAAGACTACGATGACCCGAGCATTCCTTGTAATTGTAGGACGATGGAGGCTCTCAGACTTCCTTCTCGCATATGCTTGGTAGGTATAAAACTCTGATTCCGGTTGAGGATATTGATCCTTATTGGAGGAAACTATCATTTATCCCAACGCCAATAAAAGCTCCCATTGAAGACTTTTGGGACGTGGAACTTGGGCGAATAATCCTTGAAAAGTACCCAAAAATGAATGGGGTGGAAAAACAAACATCCAAGCACAAGTTGATGCCAATTGTTTACCCTTTTATGGAAGAATTTAAATAACCCATGAAGCAAGATCCAACAGGTAGACAGCCTACCACAAAGTCAAGGGCACAAGAAAGAAAAGAATTGAAGTACTTGTTGAGTACGAATAGAGATCCATATGGACATGAGCATACCGAGGAGCAATACAAAGAGTAACCGGCTAAAATGAAAGAGGCCTCCCAAGAAAGGAAACAACTACACCAAAGTTTTCACAAATGAATCCAAATAGTACTCCTTCTATTGAGAGTCAAGCAAATATGGAAGAAGTTGTACGGAAAAGAGGTCGCCCAAGAAGGAAACAACTACACCAACGGTTCGACAAGTGAAGACAATGATTACTCTTGCGCTTAAGAGTCAAGCAAATGTAGGAGACGTTGTAATACAAAGAGGTTGTTCGAGGAAGGTAGTAAAACCATTATTGGATGAGTAACTTATACAAATCCCTCCAATTATTCATGAGTTCATTATTAGTACAGACGACATCCCAAAGGATGGAAATTATGGGTTTCACGTTCCCTCTCAAAAATTAGGACACTTAAGTAAAGAGGTTGAGGAGAATCTCACCCAATGTCAATATATAATAAAGAAGATGGATGTCCGACTAGAAAAAGACAAGAAATTTTATATTTCAATGATGTTAGAAGGTTCTATGGAAGACAAAGAAGTGACTTTCAAAGATTTGCTTGCTCGTGTTCAAGGCCCGGACGGAAATACATCAATTAAATGGGAGCACTGGATGCGAATGCCACAGTGTGGCCATTTATTGGCTGATTTGTGGTCATGCGCAATTCACTTTTTTAGTCTTAGGTGTTGTAACATTTGCACCAAAAAAGTTGTTTGTGTGGAGCATCTCAAGTATAGAAGAATTTTTATAACTTTGGTAGATAATAATCATTTTATCGGTCTACAACTATACAAAAACTGTTCATTACCTCCTTTTTTTAGGTTCAGTAATTGGAAAAAGTTCATAAACAACAAAAATGCGGAACAAGTGAAACTTTAGAAGGACAACATGAACCTCTGGAACGCTTTGGATGAATCTATCAAATATATAATATATTTGATTGAAGGATGTTTAATATATTTAAATGAAGTCCCTCTAATAGATTTGAATGAAGGGTGACTGTGTTTTGGAAATAATGAATTTTTTTTTGATCGCATTGTTATTTCGAGTAATGTACTTTGGACTACTACTAATGAATGAAATGGATGTGTTTTTTTGTGTTTACATACTCCAAATTTTTATCAAGTCGTCATTGTTTTCAATTACTTAGCATGCCTGAAAAGACGAGGGTACCCAAATATACCTCAATCTAAAACTTTTCCACCTATAAGTCCTTTCTCCGAAAGTGATTGTCTATGGATTGAGTCGAGATAATACAACTAATCGGTTCACACTTCGTGTGATCGTCTATGGATACGAGATCGAGACAATACGACAACAAGATAACTTGTGTGATTGACTATGGATACAAGATCGAGACAATACAACAACGAAGTATGTTTACTTGATAAAGGTTCGGACTTAACTAAACACAATAGGATTGCTATCAAGTAAATAGGAATTAATGTTTGTGTATTTTACTTCTACTTATAATAAAACAATTATAATTGCGGAAATAGAAAAGTAAAAGACACAGCAAGACTTTGTTAACGAGGAAACCGCAAATGCAGAAAAACCCCGGGACCTTGTCCAGAATTGAATACTCTCAGGATTAACCCGCTATACAAAATCTAAACCAACTTCGTATAGTTGAGACCAATCAACTAAACCTATAGTTCACCTAGTTCCGTCTGTATCCTTGGGCCTCCAACTTACAATAAGTCACGCATTTAGAACAATTCCTTTGGTTCGTATTCCAAATAGTAAAGGAACAATAAGTCTGGTCGGTAACAACTCTTTTCAATCAACGTGATATGAGTTCGACAAAAGGCTCTTCCGTTTATCCCAATAAACTCCTTTGTCAGGTCCTTAGATCTATCCAATAACAATTACCAAAGTAATTGTCAAGATTTTGCAATCAATACTTTGAATCAAAAAGAATTGTATTGATGCCGATCTACTCAAGTAATCAATCAAATCTATCACAACGATAAACCGATTATAGTTGGATCCTTTTCCAACCGAAGCAAGTATTGTGCACGCCAAAGATTATGAACCCAAATATCTTCATTGTCTTCAAATCTTCTTTGATCTTCAATAAACAGATGCACACAATCAACTTGAATCTCTTGTGATCAATCACACACAGAACAAAGTCTGTTAACAACGGATTATCACAAGACGTCTTTAGAACTACAAACAGTCTAAAGATCCCCGTCGAAACTTCGATCTAGTCTGAGTGAATCTTATATCAGAAGAGAAGATTCTCAAGCATAAACAAACTAGGTGCAATCAAAGTTCAACAACCGTTAGTCAATCAAATCAATCGAAAACTAATAATAAACTGCAATTATCTAGTTTCCGACTAACGGTACTAATAGAGCTTATCAATCCCAAAGAAGTTTTTAAACAGAGCGGTCGTAAGAGATTTCGCCTAATTAGGTTACTTCCTCTCCGAATAGGCGGCTCCACCAGTAACAATAAAACTAGGTAGTTTTGCTGGCTCTGAAGATTAGTTTGCTTGAAATGCAAACTTCAATATTTATAGACCAAGGAAGTTTGGACACCAAGGAATTTCCAAACCGAATATTCTCAAAGATATGCAATAAAGCCAAAAACGGTTTTCATAATTCCTAGAAAGGCTCTGTCCAATTAATGACCGAAATCTCAGTAGAAAATCTCCAATTAGTAAATGCACATTAATAATTTTTATTTTCTAAAGATATGCATTTTAATTGCTGGAAATTAAAAGCATATAAAAACTAAAAACCTTAATTAAAAGATTCTCAATTTATTTCGATCCGAGATTCTCCTTTAGCTATTAAGGAATATCTTTGAACAATAAAATATAAGAGTTAATGCACATGTTCAAAGTATGTCGACATCTTTACTTTGTAAATCCTTTTTCATATTTACAATCCTGAAACCGATTTGCCACACTTCCAAAAAAGTTTAGAATTGGTTCATCTGACTTCCAAGAACTATGTGATTGATTATCCTATCAAATCACCATTAATGGATTTCACGGTTCTACCTCAACATAAAATTTCGGTTCTACCTCCAAGTGGGTACTAGGATCAGTTATACTAGTTACCATAAAATGGCTAACTAAGTACTAGGATCGGTTACCAATTCTTATGGTAAAACTTATGATCGGTTGACCAAGTTATAGGATCGGTTACACCAACTTACTAAAACTTGTTAAACCTCTTACAAGGATCGATTACACTCTCTCTTGTGATCGGTCATACCTCTTACTAGGATCGGTTACCCAATGGCTAGTATTTAGTCACACCAAATTCAAGATATCGATCTTACCATCTCAGGTGATTACTTAAGATCGGTTTCACTAATAAAAGTCATACCAATACAAAAGTCAGGCCTTGTGAATAGTTTTACCAAGATACATAAACAAGTTATGAGCGGTTATACTAAACACACATATTGGTAATTCAAAAGATTTGCAATGAATAACAATACCAATAAGCCTAGCGATTTCCCTTTCGATTCACCCAACAAGTTTATGAATTTATTTCCTTTAAACGAATGTAAAACATTGTTTCCTAGGACGAAATCTTCACCCATACCCATACATAATCACAATAGCATTCATACGATTATGTCAATGTCTTATATATGAAGTTCAAAAGATAAGCGTCATACTTGATATTGTATTCCTTAATACTATGTCTAACTAGAGTATAATCATTCACAGCTTCGCAGTTATGTTTTCAATATGCACGACTTGAAAGATACGTTAGCGAATGAAACAGTTCAAGTCAAATATCACTAACCTCAAGTGAAGGATGATGTTGTCGTTGTAGCTTCTTACTTCTTCACTTCTTCAAGTCTTCGCAATACTTGTAATGTCTCATATCCTAATACTTTCAAGCCAACCTATACGAAGTTGACTCTAGTAAATAATCAAGCGACTCTTTAAATGAGTTTTGGTTCACTAAAATATGACAACCAAACTTGACATACCAACGCTTGGTGGGTTCAACCGAGCTATGCTCTAACAATCTCCCCCTTTTTCAATTTTAGTGACAAAACTCTTACATCATATGGATAAAAAAATTACAAGAATTCATTACACATACACTTGATTCCAAAATTCAACAACACAATAACCTGTATACATTCAATTCATAAATGTCGTTGTTGACTTTATAATAACAAATCTAATACTCCCCCTAAAGGTAAGATAGGTAGATTTTCAATCCGCACGTTTTTGTTATTTCCATCATCATATGATATGTTACTCCCCCTTAGTCTATGCTTTACTCTTTTCGTTAGACATAACGTTTAAGCACCATTGTCCTTTCCTTAGTGATACTAAATCAATACAAATCAATATCAATATCACTTGTTTACTTCATATATTGCTCCCCCTTTTTGTCACAAAATGACCAAGGTACGAGCAAATAAAGGACAAACCAAAAGGATCTTACAAATCTTACAAAGAGACTTGCAAAGCCTATAAGAGTTTAAGCACGAGGGTTCCACGCACCATTTTTGATAACCAATATCAAAACCGAAACTACAAAGTAATTTCGTTTGATATGTTACCAAGGAAACAATTGCCTGAAGCAATTTTCCCTAATAGTTTATCAAACCAAAAATCAACTAAGCACCTTAGTTCCTTTACTAAACCGATTGTATAAATACAATCGCTTGTTCGATAAGACCAAAATAAAGATCAGAATTAACTATATTTTTCTCATCAGGCTCTAGTTATTCTCATCAATAACTTAGACCTTTCACTTTTAAACAAGAAATGTACTAGGTTAATTAACTAGCATTTCTTGTTAAGGCATTCGATTAGACTTGAATAACCGAAACCTCCACTTTGATAAGTCTAACTAAGATCAGAATTAACTTAGTTTCTCTTATCCGGAATCGAATTGGACTAAACAATTCATCCCGAACACCTTTTCTTTTGTTAAGCCATAAAAGATTCATACAAACCAAATAAATCAACTTGCATAATTATTTACCTCAACCGGAAGCAATTGAAACAACATAGACATTAAAGTACTGCAATTGCACCTTAATTTCGTAAGCCTAAACAATTGATACCAAACCATAAAGCAAGATAACAATAGTTTTTCTTAACTGGAAATAATTGAATTACACACATTAATACACAAGCAATGGAATAAAACATCAATTGTACCGAAATTTTGTTAAGCAAAAACAATAAATATATGCAATAAAATCAGGCTTTTCTTAAACAGGAAAATGATTAACTAACAAATTCGTTACCTCAAGCTCCGCATCCACTTCACCCCCAAAATATATGTCATTAAGCGCAAGTTCACATAGAAATCTCCCCCGTTATGTTGTCATCCTCTCGCAAAACAAAAAAACAACAACAAAGAGCAACCTTTACCAGAGAAAGGTTGAAAACCGGTTTTAACTATTGCAATGCAAAAGTTGAAACCCCGAAACACATATGCTTTTATGATAAACCAAATGATTCAACATATTGTGACTTTTTCACATATTGTTTCAATCAGAAATCCTTATGATTCTTTGATAAAGCCTACCAACATGGGCTAGAACTTAATCTTTCTAAACCAAAAAGTCACCCAAACCATAAGGGTTCACGCATATGAGATCGAATATTAAGTTCATGAAAACCGAAATCAAACATCCCATAAACATACATAGCAATAAGATAAAGCATTCAAGCACAGGCTATGTAATAAAAAACTATCACAAGAAAAATTAAAAAATAATAATTTTATTCATAAATAAGATAGTTTTATTCATAATAGACCTTATACAATTTATTGAAAGAAATAAAAAACTGATGTTTATTTTCCATTTTTGAAACTCTAATTTTATCCTTTTAGAGTTTCCTTCAAGGTTGAAGTCGGATCAGAAGATTTCACAGGATTTCAATCATCTTCTACGATTACTAGTCTTGATTCATGACTAATAACATTGTCATTGACTTCCTTTACTTCCTTTCGCAAATCCTTTTCCATGTTCCTTACTTCACATAAGTTTAGATCTAATTTTAGTGAAAGATTCTTGATAAGATTATCATTGAGACAAGAGATTTCTTCATTAGGAACATATTGGTGAAGCTCTGAAGATGAATCCGAATCACCATCAGAAGATTCGAGACGAAGTTTCTTGTTAGGAAACAGTATGGTCCAGACTTTTTCGGTTTTGCGAGAGTTGCAGATAGAGGTAGACATTTTGTCAAAACTCTATAAAATGAAGTAAGAGGTCTCTTCTCTTATAGCTTCAAGAAATTTCTCTCATAATCTTTGAGAATATAATTTCAATTAAATTCTTAACCGAAAAATTATTTTAGAAATATTTTATTCAAATATTTACATTCATATCCGTACTATATACTTTTTGAAGGTAACAAGTAAGGATTCATGATTTAGGTTGTCATTTTTCGGTTGTTGGATCTTCTTCCCTTAAAGATTTCAACATCCTTACGGATTTGAGAAGCTATTGTGTTTGAACTCTTAGGTTCTACCCTTAGTCTTGATGTAAGAACTTGATGTTCGAAAATCTTATTCTCCCTTTTATAAGAGTTTTCAGATCTAGAATTAGATCTGAACTTTTGGGTTTATAGAGTCTCCCTCTCTGTTTAGTATCAAGACATTGCCTTTGATAATGCCCTCTTTGTTTGCATTTGAAACAAACACCAGAATTATTTCGGTTTCTGTATTTAGATTCCACAGTTTTATTTAACTTTGCCTTCTTTCCTTTTGATTCATTCATACATGTGATGGTTTTCCAAATTAATTGAGTCTATCTCTCAGTTTCTGATTTTCTGCTTTTAACTTCCTTATCTCATCTTGACAACATTTAATGTCGAGAATGAGTTTAGATACTTGTACCTTTTCGGAATATTGAGAGACCTAGATTTTCTCTAGTCGCTTGTTAAATTGTTCTTTATCATTCAGAAAACTTCGTTTGAGTTGATCAAGCGATGATTTTATTCCAATGATGTCAGATTCAATAAGGTGAATTCTTTTATCTTTACATGGAAAGATTTCTTTGAAGATCGAAGGGATAAACTCTTCTTGAGTATCTAAAGTTGAAAGGATTTCAGAATCATAGACTTCTGCAATGGTTGCAACATGATCTATCTCATTAACTTGATCATCCTCATTAGAACAATAATCAAGTGTGGCAGTATAAGCATTTCTCTTCCACTGGGTATCCTTAGTTGGACAATCTGGAGAAATATGACCAAACCCTCTGCACTTGTAGCATTGAGGAATAATATCATCATCATACCAAGTGTCTTCATGTTTATATGAAGGAACATGTTTCCCTTTTGACACATGTGGTTCTTTTTTTCGGTGTCTCAACAGTTTCTTGAATCGTTGAGTAATAAGAGACAAATGATGATTTAGTTCAGCTTCATCTTCAGCAGTTTGATCTTCCTGATCTTGGGAGTTTTCCGAATATTGGGTCGGAACCCTTTTTATGGCTTTGTAGGCCAGATTGTCTTTTTGTTTAGACAGATACTCCTAATCGAATATCTTCAGTTTTCCAACTAGGGAACTTCTATATAGAGAAGAAAGATCATTAGCTTCAATGATTGCATGCTTTTTATAATCGTATCTAGATGGTAACGATCTGAGAATTTTGCATACTATATCCTTTTCAAAAATAGTCTTCCCAAGAGAGAAAGAAGCATTGATTATCTCAGAGAGTTTAATATGAAACTCTTCAAAAGTGTCGTTGTCATCCATTCGAAGATTTTCCTAATCGAACATAAGAGTTTGAAGTCTAGCTTCTTTCTCTGATGTGTTTCCTTCGAATACGATCTGAAGATTATCCCAAGCTTCTTTCGAAGTTTGACATGTTGATACATGATGTTGTATATCATGACTTACATCATGTATAATAGCATTCAAACCATCTGAATTCTGCTTAGCAAAATCCTTTTCTTCGTTTGAAAAATCCACTAAGCGTTTAAACTCAATTTTCAAATTTTCTACCTTTGGGTAATTATAACCATCGATGACTAATAGCCATGTATTAAAGTCTCGTGATTGAAGAAAATATCTCATAGCATATTTCCATCATAGATAGTTTGTTTTGTCAAATCTTGGCGCTACGTTAATTGAAGTTGATTCATGAGAACTCGAGTTCATTCTTACAGGTTGGATCGCACCAAACACAGATTGTTAGATCTTTTCATGTTTGTCTGCTATGATACCAATTGAAAAGACGAGGGTACCCAAATATACCTCAATATAAAACTTTTCCACCTTGTAGATGGGGAAAAACGAGTTGCTGGTTTTTAAGGAATTGAAAGACGACCGTGCGGAGGAAACTCCTTGAACCGAGCGAACTGTCTAACCTCACACAGATGCACTGAAATAGGGAGTGCTTTGAATTCCAGAGATCAATCTGTAGGACTCCGGCCTAAACCAAGACAATGGGCGTTCCAGAGTCAATTCGGTCACAAAAGAGGATGGGTCGATTTGTAGGAGGGAAGCTGAGAAATGTGTGAGATCAATAGTGATCGAAATTGTAGGTGTGTTGTGTATTCTACATGAAGAAATAAGATAAGTTCTGATTGATTGAATTTGCTCTGTTGAGAGTAATTGTTTCAGACGATGAGTTCGTGTGCTCTTGTCTTTTCGAAAATTTTCTGTTGTTTCAATCATGATTCAGAGACTTATTTATATTGCTAGAATCGTAAACACCTTGATCCCATGAAGTGTGACAGTTGCTGGAGTCAAAGAGTGGGGAAGTGGAAATCGTGTTAAAACCAGTTGCTCATCGTGCAGAGACTTGGTTGATTTTCAATCCACTACTTTTATAACTCCTCCAACTGATTGCACGACTTGCTCACATTCTCATCGTGTGTATGAACACACGTGCCATAGACCGCCAGACTAAAACCCTAGTTAGTATCCCCCCATGTAACACGATTGACATCTCGTGATTGTGGGTCTGCAAGGCAGACATGTATTTAGTTAGTAAGTTGTTGACTTCGTGGGACGATGAGTCCTTGTATTGCTGAGTCGAACGTGATTTGCAAATATTCTAAGAATCATGAATCGAACGTGTCTGTTGAGACAAAGGTATAATTCTCGAGTAAATGTTGATAGTTAAAGTGAGCAAATATTGCTCATTTTATGGATTATTGAATATCGATAGTTGAACCAATATTCCTTAGTCTGAGCAAATATTTCTCATCTGAACAAATGTTGCTTGTTTGATGGATTATTGGTAACAGAACCAAATAAAATATTAATTTATAATACTGGCAACTGAACCGAGTATAATTAATTAAAATATTGATCCCAGGATCAACGTAAAATATTAGCGTTTGGATCTGGAATTATGAACCTTGGATTTGAAAACCCTAATTTCGATCAATTGCTGATTTATTAAAAATCAACCACAGAGTGAAGGAGGGGCCGGCTACATGGGATAATGATTCGACCATGTAATGCCCAGATGCTCGAGTGAGCTAATACCAAAGTCTCTTGACGACCGGTTGGTGAAAAAATGATCAAATGCTGGTTTAATCATTTATTGAAATAATGTTCGTCTGAACCCTTGTGATAAAACCTAATAAATTATGAAGAGATGAAGGACCGACCAAAGGGTCATGAAACCGATCCTGGTTGGTCATGGGACCGACTGATGATCGTTTTATGAAAATTCCAAATTGTTTAGAAGAGTTTGAACCTAATGTGAACAAATTAGGTCAAATGATGAAAAATTATGGGACCGGCCTCTTGCAAGCCAAAGAGCCAACCTTGGTCGGTCAAGGTAATATGCTCATGTCACCAAAGTGTTCGTGTCTCAGTCATGAGAATTTTGATATTTTCTGGCGTGCATTTGAGCATTCATTTGAGAAAATATGAAGAATTCAGGGTTTTTGCTGAAACTGGGGAATTTCCATGAGATGATGGAAATAATAATAAAATAAGGGATTACAAGGTGTGGGACCGGCCACGGCTAGGGCATGGCCGGCCGGCTAGCAAGCCCGGTCCCAGTGACACCTTTCCCAATTTTATGTAATTTCCTTGATGTGAAGGAAATACCATGAAATTGAGGAGTTTCATAAGGTTAAGGAATTTCCATGAGATGATGGAAATAATAATAATAAAATAAGAAATCATGAAGTGTGGGACCGGCTATGGCCAAGGCATGGCCGGCCGGCCAATAAGCCCGACCCCGTAGCACTTTTCCTAATTTTATACTATTTTTCATGATTTTAGGAAAATACCATGAAATCAAGGAGTTTGGTGAAATAAAGGAGTTTTCCTTAAAGTGAAGGAGTTTCCATGAGATGAAGGAAACAATGATAATTAATAATAATAAAATAAGAGGCGTGAGGGACCGGCCACGACTATGGCATGGTTGGCCGGCTATGGCCCGGTCCCGCGAGTCTTCCCTAATTTTATATTTTTTCCTTGATGTAACCAAAGAATTTCATGGGATGAAGGAAATAATAATAATAAAATAATAAGGAATGCAAGGTATGGGACCGGCCATAACTAGGGAATGACCGGCCGGCTAGTGAGCTTGGTCCCGCGACACCTTTCCTAATTTTTTATTATTTCCTTGATACGGAGGAAACACCATGAAACTGAGGAGTTTCCTTAAAATGAATGATATTTGTTCAAATGAAGGGATTTTCATGAGATCAAGGAAAAATAATAAAAAATAATAAAATAGAGAATTAGGCGTGGAACTGGCCACGACGTGACTAGCTAGCCGGTGGGCCCAGTCCCCTAGCGCCTTAGCTAATATTTTATAATTATTATTTTTCTTCCTATTTTGCATAGGTTCATCGTTCCTTCGTATTTTGGAATGCTCGTTCGTGCATTCAGGTGCTCGTTAGTGCATTATTGTTGAGTACACTTGCACCATTTTGGTCGGGGCTTACTCAATAGCGGCTCAGATGCCCGTACGTTGAATATTTATTACTAACCCATGGAATTTTGCTGGGAAGAACCACAAATTTAAGTAATGAAATATTATGAAGAACGTAGAATATTTTCGAATATTCAGTTAATGAATTTAAGGATTAGAGATAATTAATTGATGGCTCTATACTAGCAGGCGTGCTGTCTAGGAGTATTAATTATCTGAGAGTCGAGTAATATTAGCTTTGTTGAAGCGTCATATTTCTTTTATATAGTCAGGGAAAACATTGTTACATCCCGAAGACGTTATTGCTCTATACTAGCAGGCAATCTGTCTAGGAGCCGTCCAATCGTTCGATTCTATATAGGAGTAATTACTGAAATTGCTCAGTATTCATGAGATATGACGTTGCCTCAGCTGAGAGGCTACACATTTATATATACTCTGAGAGACATTATTCTCAGTCAGAGATTCTTGTGGCGTGAGCTTTCATGCTTCGATGAGAGACATGAGCCTCAATACTCATCTGATTGCTGGATCAGGAGCATGTATAATTATGGTTTTATGATTTTAGCCCTTGTCGAAAATCCACCATCTACATTAAGTCCCATGCTTAGTGAGGGACGTTCATGTTCCTCAGTCAGCACTGGATGGTGATTTTCCAGTTATAGACGAAATAAGTAATTGAACTTAGTCGTAAGATAAGATGTTACCGGATTTTCGATTGTACGAGCGAACCATGGCTTGAACAAAGATCCCAGTGGCATGATAAAGCATTGTATAAATAGCGTAAAGTGGTATAGCACCGCTGATTTGGTGATGGAATCTTGGTCGGTTTAGGATTCACGGGTCCGGGCCCAAAAGGAAATCTTTGTGGAATTAGGTTTTGGAAATAAAATTTGGTATAAAAGGGAATAAATACCTTTTTTTTTTTTTTTTTAATTTCTCCTTCACACACAACCGGCCACCATCTTCATCCCCTCACCTCCTTCACGCCAGCAGCAGAGGACATCAGGATAAAACTTTGCCGGAGCTCCGTCGCCACCACCGTCCGGCCATATTCCGACCGGCGACCAGGTAAGCGAAAACTTTTTTTGTTTGTTTGTTGATTCATGAGTTGTTCATGTTTTGTTCATGCTAAAGTTATATACATGTTCATATATGAGTGTGAGTTTTGTAGAAAACCCTTGTTTGAAAAGCGTATGTTCGTTCGATCGTTAGTTTAAGAAACTAGCAATAATCCCTGATTTAGAAGAGAGATTTTTTTTATATATAGACCTGTGTCTAGTGATAAAAATTTGTCTATGAGCTTTCATGAAAACCAAAACTTTATCTTGATGTATGAATTTTCATGAAATTGGAATAAACCTTCGTTTCAAAGACGGACGATCATACGAAGGAAAAAGAGATTTTTTTTTATAAAACCGTGGAATATCCACGATTTTTTTTTTGTACATAAAACCGTGACATGTTCACGGATTTTTTTTAACGTGCGTTTTTGCTCACACCAAAATAATGAAATTTATTTTTCATGAATAATTCACGTTTTATATATATATATATATATATATATATATATTTTTGAAAGTCAAAGTCTGACCTCAAGTAATATTTAAAAGTGAACAATTATTTATGATGAAATATTGTTTAGTTTTCATAATTCTATGGTGAATTCTCACACAGTGAAAATTATGTTCATGATTTTATGAAAATCAGGTTTCGATTTTTGAAAATAAATGTTTTGCTTATTCTTTGCAGGTTCGAATAAGCGAGCAAGTTTTGAAGTGTTAACTCCTTTATCACAATCACTACTGTTAGTGGAATCGTAAACAGGTCAGAGTTAAGAGTTACCATTTTTTAGATGCTTGCATGAGAATTTTTATCATATAATTGCTTCATTCCATCGTTTCGTTGATGTTTGCATCTTGCATGGATGAGATACCGAAGTAGAGTTTTGTGTGCATATTACAGCTCGCAAGGATGTCTGACTCCCAAGAAAATGATGTTTCCAAAGACGATACATGCATGGATGAGACTTCTGTTGGTGAAGAAGAAGAAGAGACACCTGGAATCAAGAATGTTCCGAATATAGATGATGCATTTTTTGAGGTTCAGCAGGAAACCGAAAAACGTCTCAAAACCCCAGCGTATCGTCTTCTGATAAATCCCAAAAGTGTTACTCAAAATAAGTTGGTGACTCCTAAGACAGTGATCCGATTTTGTCTTGAACGAGGACTTTTCCTTGCATTAATCATAGACTTTAAGCTTTCTCGACGACCTTTGGAAAAATTCTCTGGATGGGCGAGACATATGTTGGGTTTCCCTCGCGTTAGAGCTATGCAGAATTAGGCACAAGTAACAAGTGTTATTCAAGCATCTGGAAACTTGTTCATTTTTCATGATGTGCGAGGTATAGTGGCTCTACTTGCTCGTTGGTGCATTCCGACCCATACCTTCATATGCAGATGGGGAGAATTTACCATCACTTTAGAGGATGTAGTTGCTTTGTTGCATCTCCCAATCACGGGTAATCTCCCTGAGGGTCTCTCATCTAAGGAAACGGCAGTTTCTAACATCTTGGCAGCAGAAATGGAGAGGATTAACAAGGTGTCCAACAAGTGTTGTTATGCTCACTGGTTGACACGCTGGTGGCAAAGAGATGAGGCTCCCGATAATCCCATTGACGATATGTTATCCATTGATGCTTTCTTATGTTTATGGTTGTCCAGAGACGTATTTGAAGATAATGGAAATTTGTTGAAGCCGTTCGTGATTCCCTTTGCTATCAAGATGGCTCAAGGTGAGCAACTTCCAATAGGTATCCTATTCTTGGGTTCTTTGTACTCTAATTTAGACTCCCTGATTATAGACTCCAGTGTATCGAATGTCTTTATGAAGATCGAATGTTATTCCAATACGATGTTTCTTCAAGCTTTGATGTAGGAATATTTCAAGAATTACGCACCTATCCCACGTACTATCTTGCAAGGACCGAATGCTGATGCTCGTCATGTTTTCTCTGAGAAAGATAATGCCAGGATTATGTGTTGGTCTACAAATCAGCCTCGGTTCAAGACACGTCTCCTTGATGTGTTAGATAATGAATCTGAGTTCGATTTTTTCCCATGGGTGTCAATTCCTTCTTATATTTCCCAACTGACAACTTTCAATACTGGAGAGAGTATGGATTTGGCGTCTGGTGCAGGTCTGAGTGATGGCGAGAGATCTTTTATGTTGAGTTGCACTCATGGTCACTTGATATCAGCGATATACGGTGAACTTTCAGTGGATAAATACAACATTGATATAACAGCTCGAAAAATGGGTATGGATCAGTGTGTTCCGACTTTTCTAAGAAGGAAACCATCGGTCGAGCAACTTAGGACCCATTTAGACCGTACACATGTGGAAGGAAGCGATTACTGGTTCCCTTTCTCTGAGATAATTACGTATGTAACTCCGAGTTATGTAGACTTTTGGAATCAACAACTTGAGCGGTTACATGATTTTGTGATGGTTGTCCAATCTCCGGTGAAAGATCCTCCCTCCGATGATTTCTGCTCGACCAAGATTGAAGCATCTCTCTGGTGGTGATAAACGAAAGACGTCTCCAGGATGTTCACAGGTATGTACCTTTTGTATAATCTTCATAAAATTATGATAATTGTATTTTAATCATTGCATAAAATTTTACCACAAGAAGGTCATAACATAAGACCTCGAATCCATGTAGACTTCTCAGAAAATGAGGCGATTATTCATGACGGAGAAGGCAGGAGCAAAAATTATAAGTTGTTACCTAATACCATAAAGTCCCCAGTTGTTTCCTTGGTGAGTTGTCAATATTTCTTTTATCGTGACTTCTTCTTATCCGCATAATTAGGATTATAAAACTCATATTTTTTATTCTGTTGCAGAACTTTACTCCATCAAGTATTGACGGCCTTCAATTCTCTGTTGCCGGGCAAACGGTTTCTGACTCGAGTGTTGAAGAAGAGGCTGACATAAGTATTTCTTCGTATAACCAATTATGATGCTTTGTAGATAAAATGCTAATTGTTGAGAATATATCCAGGAGGATGTTGCCATGTAAGTGGAGAATACTGGTGATGCTCGTTCATCTTCGGAAGTTGGTGACGAAGAGGATTCTCAGAACTCAAGACCGAATGAGAGTAATGATGCTCTTAATACTGATACAGGCAATCACGACTCTTTGAATGCTTCAGAGACCACCCAAGTAAGTATTTATCTTGAATTTTATCCATAGAAGTATAAACTTGTCGATTTATGAATGAATGAATGAGAACTCATGTGAATATACGAAAAGTTTTGCCGAATACGTCACCAGAAATTCCAGAATCAGCCCTTTAGCAAAAACACTGTAGAATCTTCATACGACATCAGATTTTCGTGATCTACCCATGTATCCTTATGCCCAGGAAATTTAAAAGCTTTATTAATGAATATTTTAGAGTTTTGAGCATGTTTAGGGGCTGAAATCAGCGAAACAGTAAACTTCCAGGAGACCTTCAGGAATGTTTCAGCTGACATGTAGTTAGATGTTTTGACCACATATTTTAACTCGTTCATCCAATAATTATGAAATTTTGATATGTTATAGAGAACATACATACGTAGCGAATGGTATATAACATAACCTTAGATTCATTACCAATTGCTCCAATTTCGTCGTCTTATACAGGGCAGTGTAAAATCTCTTCAGATGAGCTTGTCGTAAAATGTGTTTTTATGACTTTCACACTATTTTCTCGTATCTTGAATGCATAATGATGAAATTTGATGATGTTATATCACTTATATACTGGAGTTTATGATTTCCTTTTGTTTCCATGTTTAGATTGCTCTAATCTCATGTAATCTTCGTATTAGGTGCCAAATACCGAAGTTGAGAATAATGAAACCAATAATGATAACTCAAGCGACCCTGGGGTTATTGATGAAGAGAAAACCATCTCTGCACTTCAAGGCCATGAGAGGGTTGTTACTGATGCTGTTAAGGAGACCGAGACTTCAATTGTTGTTGCTTCAGTGGCAGAAGAAACCGAACCACGAGTAGAGGAAACTGAAGAAACTGTTGCCATGACCGTGGAAGGTGCTCCAGTAATACAGAATCGTATAGTGGTGCATGAATATCCGAGTGCATGAGTTGCTTTCGATCCTCCATTTTATGCATCACTCCCATACCACAAACTAGTTGGTGGATTCAGCGACCCTATTGGATATGCCGGCTTGTACGAGAACATATGGAGGAGATTTGGTCACATCATCATTACCAGAGATCCCAAGCGTGTTTATTCTTTAACAATGCAAGTAAGTGTTATCTTGCGTGTTGTAAGTGATATATGCGCTAGGGCCAGAAATATTGTTACTCCAGATGTACTCTTTGATTGGGAGTTCAACTTGGAGAATTCTGAGAGACTTGGATTCAACGTGAAGTGGCTTCGTAAGAAGATAAATTCTATCAAGGACTCATGCGAGAATATCATACCCTTTCCCAATGATGCTGTGATGGAGAAGGAAGACAAGAATGCTAGGCTGACTGAAGAGCTGAACATGGAGAAGGCAGCTTTACAAATCTTGAAGGATGCAGAGGAGCGAAAATCTTTCTTTGATGATTTTCTTTGATTTCTTTCTCTAATATCTTGAACTTCTGAACTTCTGAGATATGTGAGGTCTATTTTCTGGTTTTGATTGGCTTTGGATAAGTAGATGATTGAGGATTTTTTTTGGATTTGGTAGAGATTTTCTTTAAGTAAACTGAATTTTGATAAATTGCTGAATTCAAATTACTGAATGCAAGTATTGCAAACATTTTGGAGGAATTAAAATACAATGAAAGAAAATCCTAAATGCCAAATATTTTGGGCATTCGTGTCTTGAACACCCAATACCTCGAACATCCAACACCTTAAGCGTCAAAGTCCTTGAGCCAATTCTCGTGTATTACGGCCACACTCTCCTTGTTGTCCATGTTGATTAATCTGTAGTATCTACCAGCAACAGATTTAGAGATCATAAAAGGTCCTTCCCAGTTGGAGTTTTTTGCAGAATGATAGTTATGCTTAGTTGTTTTGAGAACTAAATCTCCTTCCTGGGACTTGTTAGGCTTGATTGTCTGCGCCCTGAATATCTTCTGTTGTTTTGGAATTCTTCGTGCAATGGAGTTCCATGTTGTTGAAGCCCTCCAATCTTGCGACATGTATGGACATTCGTGCAAAGGAGAATATTTGGGATACTGCTTGTTGAATTCAGCCATTATTTCAGCAACGATAGTATTGGTGAAATCTTCAAATCAGAGAGGCTTTGCATCCAACCACTTGGTGAAATATTGTTGAGGTGAGGTTATCCATTCATAGCATTTTGCAATGGCTAAGTTGTTGGTGGAGTAAAGTCCTCGAACCGAAGCAACATATGTTTGAAAACTGATAATATGGACACATGAGGAGGAATAAGGCTTTCCTGAGTGCGGAACATTTTAATGAAAGCATTTGCGTTTTCTTCAGGCTTTTGTGTCAGCTCCGTCAAGGTTCTATCTTCCTTCAGATATTCAAGCAGTGGAATATCTTCTATTTCTTCTTCCGAATCAGATCTTTCCTCAACGGAGAAATGTGCAATTGGGTTGAAGGTGTTGGGGTTACCTTTCCAGTACGAATCCACGCACGTCCAAGGATCATGTCATATCCTGTATCTTCTCGGATTATGTAAAATTTGGTTTCTGTCCAGGTTGAATTTGCATTCACCTTGAGAGTAATGTGTCGGTAAGCATCTCTGGGCGTCCCTTCGTGATCCATGATTGATACTGGAGCATGAATGGATTCTTGTCATGTGATACCAGCGGCTCTAAGATTTTTCAGAGAGATAACATTAACAGCAGTGCCAACATCAATCAACGCTCGTTTGAACTCATTTATTTTGAGATGGACTGTGGTGAGAAGTCCCCAGTCGTACATTTCTTTGTCTGTTGCTGAAGTCTCAGGAAATGTCTCCTAGATCAATAAGCGTTTTCCTGACACGATGTGGTTCAATGCAACAAACATGTATTTCCTTTGAGCCTTTGATAAGTACAGCAATTCGCAGACATGCTCGATTAAGGATTGAACTGCTTCCTTGACGGGTGGTTCAGAGAGAGTGAAGGTTCTGACCGGGAGAGGGTCTCTGTGCACTCCTTCAGTCCCCAAGTTAAGTTCTCCTGATTTGACCTTCTCTTGGAATATGCGCTTCAAGATTTTGCAGTCCCTTGTGGGATGATTGACGAATCTATGAAAGCGACAGTAACGAGGATTTTCCATGTCTTCTTCAGTTGGTTCTTTCTTGACATATGGTAACTTGATTGCACCGTCTTGAACCCAGACATCTAATAATTCAATCACCTCTTCGATGGGAAAAGGGAAATCAGGTGCCTCTTGATCAGCCCATGTGCGTTGTGTGGGAGCTTGTGCATCTCGAGTTTGATTATCTTTCCTTTGTGATTTCAAAGGGGTCGGAGAAGTATGCTTGCACTGCGGATCGGATTTTCGTTTGCTCCTTTCTGCAACAACATTTGTGGAAGGTTGGAGGTTGTACTGTTTGTTGATTAAACGTCTGCTACCTCGAGTTTCTCGTGGTTCTTCAGCTTTTGTGGTTTTAGATCTCTCCAATAAAGAAGGTGCAGTAGTTGCAGATCTCTTAGCCACTTCATGAAGTTCTGAGAAAGTCTGGAACCTGAGATTTTCCAACAAAGCCCTGTAGAATAGAATAATTTCATTGATGCATAAGTCCACGAGTTGTTGTTCTGTGACATTTGGATCATGACAGTCTAGATCTTGAACTCTGAACCTTTTTCACATAATCATTAGGATGTTTATTGCTCCTTTGAAACATCCTTCCAAGATCAGAGAGGGTGATTTGCTCTGAAACAAAAAAATATTTCTTGTAGAAAGCGTTAATCATTTCTCCCTAGCTTGTGATATTCCCTAGTGCGATGTTGTTATGCCAGTTATATGCTCTTCCTTTCAGAGATTTTGAAAATTCCTTCAGACGGACGACATGGTTGTGTTCATGTTCGCCCAATGCTTCCAAAAACCGGGAAACATGTTCTCGAGCATTGCATGTTCCATCATAAAGTGTGAATGTTGGAGAGGTATAACCTTTTGGTAGAGGAATCCTTTGTGTAGCAGCAGGGTATGGAGGTTGGTGACGATGGACAGATGAAGTTTTATCTTTTCCACGGTCCTCCAAGAGGCGCTCCAAGTTTTCACGGGTGATGAAACTGGATTGTTCCTTCGCTGGCGGATTGTCTGCAGCTTTAGCTTTAACAACTTCTTCATCATCTACTACATGGATTGGAGTGACCTCAGGATCAGCGTCTGAAGATGTTTCCTTAGCTTTTCCTTTCTCCTGAGTTTTCTCTGACATCTTCCCTGTAAGAGTTTTGAGATAACTGCATAATTCTTTCTGAGTGGCAGCCATATCAGTCTGATTCTTAGCAAGAGTATCCTGCACCTTCATGAGATCACCTATGGTAGGCAGATTTTCTCTGACTTCCTCAGGAGACCGGCCGAAGAGAGGATTATCCCCGATGTTGGTTTGAGGAGGAGTGGTACCGCTAGTGCCGTTATTAGGAGCCGGAGCAGTTTCTGGAGTAACACCAATATTGCTAGTGCTAGCATTGTTTGGGTTATGGTTTGTAACTGAACCTGACCTAAGATCAACCATCTTGTGAAAATGTGAGATTGCAACCGAGAGAATGATCTCCCACTGTGGTCGCCAATCTGTAGATGGGGAAAAACGAGTTGCTGGTTTTTAAGGAATTGAGAGACGATCGTGCGGAGGAAACTCCTTGAACCGAGCAAACTGTCTAACCTCACACAGATGCCTGCAAGAGGGACTACTTTGAATTCGAGAGACAAATCTTTAGGACTCCAGCCTAAACCAAGACAATGGTCGTTCCAGAGTCAATTCGGTCACAAGAGATGATGGGTCGATCTATAGGAGGGAAGCTGAGAAAAGAGTGAGATCAATGGTGATCGAACTTATAGGTGTGTTGTGTATTCTGCGTGAATAAATAATATAAGTTCTGATTGATTGAATTTGCTCTGTTGAGAGTAATTGTTTCAGACAATGAGTTCGTGTGCTATTGTCTTTTCAAAAATTGTCTGTTGTTTCAATCATGATTCATAGACTTATTTATATTGCTAGAGTCGTAAACACCTTGATCCCATGAAGTGTGACAGTTGCTGGAGTCAAAGAGTGGGGAAGTGGAAATCGTGTTAAAACCAGTTGCTCATCGTGCGGAGACTTGGTTGATTTTCCATCCACTACTTTGCTAACTCCTCCAACTGATTGCACGACTTGCTCACATTCTCATCGTATGTATGAACACACGTGCCGTAGACCGCCAGACCAAAACCCTAGTTAATATCCCCCCATGTAACACGATTGACATCTCGTGATTGTGGGTCTACAAGGCAGACGTGTATTTAGTTAGTCAGTTGTTGACTTCGTGGAACGATGAGTCCTTGTATTGCTGAGTCGAACGTGATTTGGAAATGTTCTAAGACTCATGAATCGAACGTGTCTGTTGAGACAGAGGTATAATTCTCGAGTAAATGTTGATAGTTAAAGTGAGCAAATATTACACATTCGATGGATTGTTGAATATCGATAGTTGAACCAATATTCCTTAGTCTGAGCAAATATTGCTCATCTGAACAAATGTTGCTCGTTTGATGAATTATTGGTAACATAACCAAATAAAATATTAATTTAGAATACTGGCAACTAAACCGAGTATAATTAATTAAAATTTTGATCACGGGATCAACGTAAAATTATTAGCGTTTGAATCTGGAATTATGAACCTTGGATACGAAAACCCTAATTTCGATGAATTGCTGATCAATTGATGATTTATTGAAAATCAACCACGGAGTGAAGGAGGGACCGGCTACATGGGATGATGAGTCGACCATGTAACGCCCAGATGCTCGAGTGATCTAATATCAAAGTCTCTTGAAGACCAGTTGGTGAAAAGATGATCAAATGTTGGTTTAGTCATTTATTGAAATAATATTCGTCTGAACCCTAGGTGATAAAACCTAATAAATTATGAAGAGATGAAGGACCGACCAACGGGTCATGAAAGCGTCCCTGGTTGGTCATGGGACCGACTGACGACCGCTTTATGAAAATTCCAAATTGTTTGGAAGAGTTTGAACCTAATGTGAACAAATCAGGTCAAATGATGAAAAAGTATGTGACCGGACTCTTGCAAGCCAAAGATCCAACCTTGGTCGGTCAAGGTAAAATGTTCATGTCACCAAAGTGTTCGTGTCTCAGTCCTGAGAATTTTGATATTTACTGGCGTGCATTTGAGCATTCATTTGAGAAAATATGAAGAATTCAGGGTTTTTGCTGAAACTGAGGAATTTCCATGAGATGATGGAAATAATAATAAAATAAGGGATTACAAGGTATAGGACCGGCCACGGCTAGGGCATGACCGGACAGTTAGTAAGCCCGGTCCCGTGACACCTTTCCCAATTTTATGTAATTTCCTTGATGTGAAGGAAATACCATGAAATTGAGGAGTTTCATAAGGTTAAGGAATTTCCATGAGATGATGGAAATAATAATAATAAAATAAGGAATCATGAAGTGTGGGACCGGTTATAGCCAAGGCATGGTCGGCCGGCCAATAAGTCCGGTCCCATAACACTTTTCCTAATTTTATATTATTTTTCATGGTTTTAGGGAAATACCATGAAATCAAGGAGTTTGTTGAAATAAATGAGTTTTCCTTAAAGTTAAGGAGTTTCCATGAGATGAAGGAAACAATGGTAATTAATAATAATAAAATAAAGGGCGTGTGGGACCGGGCACGACTAGGTCATGGTCAGCCGGCTAGGGCCCGGTACCCGTGAGTCTTCCCTAATTTTATATATTTTCCTTGATGTGAAGGAAATATCATGATACCAAGGAATTTCATGGGATAAAGGAAATAATAATAATAAAATAACAAGGAATGCAAGGTGTGGGACCGGCCACAACTAGGGCATGACCGGCCGGCTAGTGAGCTTGGCCCCGCGACACCTTTTCTAATATTTTATTATTTCCTTGATATGGAGGAAACACCATGAAACTGAGGAGTTTCCTTAAAATGAAGGATATTTGTTCAAATGAAGGGATTTTCATGAGATCAAGGAAAAATAATAAAATATAATAAAATAGAGAATTAGGCGTGGGACTGGCCACGACGTGACCGGCCGGCCGGTGCGCCCAGTCCCCTAGCGCCTTAGCTAATATTTTATTATTATTATTTTTCTTCCTATTTTGCATAGGTTCATCGTTCCTTCGTATTTTGGAATGCTCGTTCGTGCATTCAGGTGCTCATTAGTGCATTATTGCTGAGTACACTTGCACCATTTTGGTCGGGGCTTACTCGATAGCGGGTCAGATGCCCGTATGTTGAATATTTATTACTAAACCATGGAATTCTGCTGGGAAGAACCACAAATTGAAGTAATGAAATATTATGAAGAACGTAGAATATTTCCGAGTATTCAGTTAATGAATTTAAGGATTAGAGATAATTAATTGATGGCTCTATACTAGCCGGCATGCTGTCTAGGAGTATTAATTATCTGAGAGTCGACTAATATGAGCTTGTTGAAGCGTCATATTTCTTTTATATAGTCAGGGAAAACATTGTTACATCCTGAAGACGTTATTGCTCTATACTAGCAGGCAAGCTGTCTAGGAGTCGTCCAATCGTTCGATTCTATATAGGAGTAATTACTGAAATTGCTCAGTATTCATGAGATATGTCGTTGCCTCAGCTGAGAGGATACACATCTATATATACTCTGAAAGACAGTATTCTCAGTCAGAGATTCTTGTGGCATGAGCTTTCATGCTTCGATGAGAGACACGAGCCTCAATACTCATATGATTGTTGGATCATGAGCATGTATAATTATGGTTTTACGATTTTAGCCCTTGTTGAAAATCCACCATCTATACACCTATAAGTCCTTTCCCCGAAAGTGATTGTCTATAGACTGAGTCGAGACAATACAATTAATCGGTTCACACTTCGTGTGATCGTCTATGGATACGAGATCGAGACAATACGACAACAAGATAACTTGTGTGATTGGCTATGGATACAAGATCGAGGCAATACAACAACGAAGTATGTTTACTTGATAAAAGGTTCGGACTTAACCAAACATAATAAGATTGCTATCAAGTAAATAGGAATTAAGGTTTGTGTATTTTACTTCTAATTATAATAAAACAATTATAATTGCGGAAATAGAAAAGTAAAGACACATCAAGATTTTGTTAACGAGGAAACCGCAAATGCAGAAAAACCCCGGGACCTTGTCCAGAATTGAATACTCTCAAGATTAATCCGATGTACAAATCTAAACCAACTTCGTATAGTTGAGACCAAGCAACTAAACCTATAGTTCACCTAGTTCCATTTGTATCCCTGCGCCTCCAACTTGCAATAACTCACGCACTTGGAACAATTCCTTTGGTTCGTATTCCAAACAGTAAAGGAACAACAAATCTGTTCGGTAACAGCTCTTTTCAATAAACGTGATATGAGTTCGACAAAAGGATCTTCCGTTTATCCCAATAAACTCCTTTGTCGGGTCCTTAGATCTATCCAATAACAATTACCAAAGTAATTGTCAATATTTTGCAATCAATACTTTGAATCACAAAAAATTGTATTGATGCTGATCTACTCAACAAATCAATCAGATCTATCACAAAGATAAACCGATTATAGTTGGATCCTTTTCCATCCGAAACAAGTATTGTGCACACCAAAGATTATGAACCCAAATATATTCATTATCTTCAAATATTCTTTGATCTTCAATAACACCTGCACACAATCAACTTGAATCTCTTGTGATCAATCACACACAGAACGGAGTCTATTAACAATGGATTATCACAAGACGTCTTTAGAACTACAAACAGTCTAAAGATCCCCGTCAAAACTTCGATCTAGTTTGAGTGAATATTATATCAGAAGAGAAAATTCTCAAGCATAAACAAACTAGGTGCAATCAAAGTTCAACAACCGTTAGTCAACCAAATCAATCGAAAACTAATAATAAACTGTATTATCTAGTTTCCCACCAACGGTACTAATAGAGCTTCTGAATCCCAAAGAAGTCTTTAAACCGGGCGGTCGTAAGAGATTTCGCGTAATTAGGTTACTTTCCTCTCCAAATAGGCGGCTCCACCAGTAACAACACAACTAGGTAGTTTTGCTGGCTCTAAGGATTAGTTTGCTTGAAATGCAAACTTCAATATTTATAGACCAAGGAAGTTTGGACACCAAGGAATTTCCAAAACTGAATATTCTCAAAGATGTGCAATAAAGCCAAAAACGGTTTTCATAATTCCTGGAAATGCTCTGTCCAATTAATGACCGAAATCTCAGTAGAAAATCTTCAATTAGTAAATGCACATTACTATTTTTTTATTTTCTAAAGATATGCATTTTAATTGATGGAAATTAAAAGCATATAAAAACTAAAAACCTTAATTAAAATATTCTCAATTTATTTCGATCTGGGATTCTCCTTTAGCTATTAAGGAATATCTTTGAACAATAAAAGATAAGAGTTACTGCACATGTTCAAAGTATGTCGACATCTTTACTTTATAAATCCTTTTTCTTATTTACAATCTTGGAAACTATTTGCCACACTTCCAAACAAGTTTAGAATTGGTTCATCTGACTTCCAAGAACTATGTGATTGACTATCCTATCAAATCACCATTAATGGGTTTCACGGTTCTACCTCAACATAAAGTTTCGGTTCTACCTCCAAGTGGGTACTAGGATCGGTTACACTAGTTACCATAAAATGGCTAACTAAGTATTAGGATCGGTTACCACTTCTTATGGTAAAACTTGTGATCGGTTGACCAAGTTATAGGATCGGTTACACCAACTTACTAAAACTTGTTAAACCTCTTACAAGGATCGATTACACTCTCTCTTGTGATCGGTCACACCTCTTACTAGGATCGCTTACCCAATGGCTAGTATATAGTCACACCAAATTCAAGATATCGATCTTACCATCTCAGGTGATTAGTTAAGATCGGTTTCACTAATAAAAGTCATACCAGTACAAAAGTCAGGCCTTGTGAATAGTTTTACCAAGATACATAAACAAGTTATGAGCTGTTATACTAAACACACATATTGGTAATTCAAAAGATTTGTGATGAATAACAATACCAATAAGTCTAGCGATTTCGCTTTCGATTCACAAATTGTTTTTTAGAATTTACTTCTTTTAAACGAATGTAAAATATTGTTTCCTAGGATGAAACTTAACCCATACCCATACATAATCACAATAGCATTCATACGATTATGTCGATGTCTTATATACGAAGTTCAAAAGATAAGCGTTATACTTCGTATTGTATTCCTTAATACTATGTCTAACTAGAGTATAATCATTCACAACTTCACAGTTATGTTTTCAATATGCACGACTTGAAAGATACGTTAGGGAATGAAACAGTTCAAGTCAAATATTACTAACCTCAAGTGGAAGGATGATGTCGTCGTTGTAGCTCCTTACTTATTCACATTCTTCAAATCTTCATGTAATACTTGCAATGTCTCATATACTAATACTTTCAAGCTAACCTATACGAAGTTAACTCTAGTAAATAATCAAGCGACTCTTTAAATGAGTTTTGGTTCACTAAAATATGACAACCAAACTTGACATACCAACGCTTGGTGGGTTCAACCGAGCTGTGCTCTAACAATGCCGAATTAATATTTTACTCACTAGTCGGCATCATAATTATCATATGAACATCCCGACCTTTATAGTTTAATTTAACTTATTTGAATTTTTCCCAAGGTCGATTATGGTCTATATTTGTCAGATTGACGACCAATATAGTCTGACAACCCTGTGACAAAAACCCTGGAATGATCGACATGATAGTACATCCAAAAGGTGACGACTAAACGTCTGTCGGCACGTCAGAAAATCTTAAACCTGACGACTAAAAGGGCCAGAAATCTCATTTTCCTGGATCTTTTTTCTCATCATATTCGTCATGGTAATACAATTAAAAGGTTGACGACAAAATGGTGGTCGACACGTCAAAAAGTATTTAACTTGACGACTATTCCATGCAAAAATTGAAATTATCCTAGACAGAATTGTCACATTCATCGTCATTTTAAAAACTTTTAACATGACGAAAGAAAATATATCGTCATTTTCCATTAATAATAACTGTGACGACCTTAAAGGAGTCGTTATTTTACAAAAATTTAAGCTTGTCGATTAAGTGATTGTCATCAAAGTAGGAACACTGAAACCTTGCACACAATAACCCAAGTACCGGGGTACATTAGTTTACATGTAAAAACATAACCTTAGTCAGTAATTGAAAAACATCAACACTTAATTAGAGCATACAAACCTTAAAAACTTAATCTTCACGCATTTTGGACATATATAGTATCTTTTGCCAATACACGCTTGTTTTGGTGAGGTAAGTAGCTTTATCTTACCATCACGTCGTGGATATGTGCATGGTAGAAGATTGATTTTAGCAACTTCATTTTCATACAGAGCTACGTACTCATCTATCCAATAGAAAAATCCACAGTAGGTGTATTTTGAAGCACACGGTTGATGTACATCTCCTTTTACAGCTTTCATGAGAAATATGAACTCCTTGGAATTAGTAATAGTGCAAGTACAATCACTTGCAAAATGACCAGATAGTTTACAAAGACTACAAATAATTGGTAATGGTGCACTTGAACTTTCCATTCTTTAAGCTTGGTTGAAGTTGAAACTACTTTTATACTAACAACACACTTAATAGATTTATTTGAAAATACTATCCCTTGAGCATTCAATTAAGTGTACTTTGTACTTAAAATATATTTTTTATACTAATAATAGGTTATAGGTTACATAGCTCTTCATGGTATATAATTTAATACCATGACGACCAGTAAGCAACCAACGGGGACGATAATTTGGTAACCTGACGACCAGTGAACAATCGTCGTCTAGAAACTTTTGTATCATGACGACTTCCTATTAGTCTATCACTGTTTAAACCTACAAAAACGACTAGAATTCAAGAATAACTAAAACTAAAATTAACATAAGCTAAAATGTCTCAAACCACAACCACCATCTGAAAGTACACAACATCCTATAACATGTCTTAAAAAACCAAATAACAACTAGGAAAGCAAACACACCAAAGACGTTAAAATGAGTCAATATTGATTTCTTCTTCTTCCTCAACTGCATCAGGGTTTTCATCACCATCAGCTTGTTCTTCTAACTCCTCAGGTGGACCTATGTAATCGCCATTGTCATTGGTAGAGGTTCACTCATATTCCCTGAAAAATAGTCTTGGATCATAATCATCTCCCCCTTATTTCTCTTCTTCCTCCTCTGATTAAATATGCTTGAGGGGATTGCTAAAACTATTCATATCCCTTAGGAATTCTTCTGGATTACTCACCAACCAACTTACAAATTATATTAAAAGGTCCACTTCAATTATATCACAAGGAGGTGTAACGTTTTCTTTTCCTTTGTTATTTTGTTGGAACCTAAATAATAAAACAATACAGAAGTACAAGCTATGAACACATATATCAAGAGTTGAACCTGTAATAGTTTTCATGTTATATTTTAACCGACTATGCTGACCATAAGTGAAACTACATAGTCGTCGACTTTATTTTTCAAAACAATGACGACCTACACCCTAAAATTTACACAGGAAAAACAAAACTCATGTGACACTAAGTCGTTATGTTATAAGTAATAAAAGATGACGACCGAAATAACTATCACATGTCATCATCTTTGAGAGACAATTACCATGATGACCATGATTATTGGATCTTCAATCGCCATTAACATTATCAAAATTCGTCATGAGCTTCATCCTGCGACTACTACTAAACATCAAAGGTCGTCATTATGCTAACACATATACCATGACGACATAAGCCCTGAAAATCACCTTTTTGGATAATCTAACCTAATATAACAATCATACTACACAACAAAGTAATATGTTTGAGTTTAGACATCACTTACAGTCTTCTTCTCGCCGATGATGGATTCTTTCAACATCTTCAGGGATTTCATGCTTGGGTTCACTGATTTCACTAGATCCAACTTTTTTCTTACCTTTTTCTGTTAATTTGGAGATTTTAATAACAGTTTTTGCTTATGGATTGTTACTTGTGCTTCCAATTACCCATTTTTGAGGAAAATCAAAGATAACGATTTTTAGAGGATTGATGGAAGATGAAGGAGTGAAGAAGATGAAATGGATTTTAGTTTTTAGGGTTAAACTGATTTTTAGAAATGTGGTATAATTTTAAGTGATTTTAGGTCAAGGGAGATAGGGAAAGTTCACCATATTTTATCACTCCTTAGCCAAGGCTCTAGGTCCATTTGAATTTTGGTATACCCCAATCCGGCGAGAAATTCAAGTCATGAAATTCCATAATTTCGTGAAATTATATGTACACTTCAACCACCACATATTTATGGATATCAATTCTCTGCCGCCGTCTATATCTACCCCCATTTTCATCGTTGATAAGTGCATAATTCATATGATTTTAGTGTCCATTCCATACTTGTTTTAGCTATTATTCTTGCATGTATTCGTATTATTACTATTGTTTTCTCTTATTTGCCTCTAATAGGTGAATCATCCAAAAAGGAGCTACAAAGTGCTGAAAATAGCTAGGAAGATAAGTATTCCAAGTATCCAAGTGCCAAAGTCCAAGAGAACTTGAAGAAAAGCGACGAAAAGGAGCAAAACGCTCAAAATCAAGAGAAGGGCCAAAGACCGATATTAACTCATTCAAATTAAGGATTTCTCATCATCATCTTGAATATAATTGGAATATAAAAAGAATGCAAAAAGAATGAGGTCATTCCGAGTTCGGATGAAAAAGTTGTGGCCAAAACAGTTTTTTTCAAATACTGAAGACAGTGAAGTCCGCGAACTAGGTTCGAAGACTTAATTCCGAAAATTTCTGCTGGAATTTGAAGTTTGCGGACTTAGTTCGCAAACTTAGGTAGTAGGAAACGTGTATTTACACTTTGGAAGGCCTAAGGGCACGTTTGGAGTCGTTAGGTCATATTTTTGGGTCGGGTTCCTAAACCAAACTAAATACGTGAAGGCCAAGCAATGTAAACCTATAAAAAGGTGTTAGGTTATGTAAAATGATATCACATCATTAGGTCACAAAATTGCTAGGGTTTCGGAGCGATTCTCAATCGTAACGTTATCTCTTTACTTTTCTCATATGTATATCATGGATGTTTCTACATCCATGAGTAGCTAAACACCTATTGATTGAGGATGAGTTCTAAGTTGTAAACAAGATTTGAGTTATTATATTAATCTACTTTGAAGTTATTCATATGATTATCGTTTGTCTATACTATTTGAATATTTATGATTGATTGATAGATTGTTTAAGTGACCAACTAAATTGATTTGTTGATTCAATCTATTGCTAGTATTGAGTTAGGAGATAAGTAATCGTCGAATAACTTGTACACAAGTAGAGAACACAGAACCTTGCAGAGGGATTCTGTGGAGCGATTGTGCGTATAAACAACACTAAAAAGTGGACCTTGATCTAAGAGTCTAACTAGTAGGATCAACCTATAAATTCACAAAAGATAAAGCATTCGATTGGATTACACCTTGAGTGATCTACTAGTTGAATAGAATCTGGTAGGCGAGAACTTCTGTATCCAGTGATATAAGGAGTTTAGGGGATAGCACTGATCTAGCTGTTATTCTACGGTTGGTGATAATCTGTGATTAACGACGAGTAGGCAATTATAATAACTCATTTACGGTTTATATACGAAGAAGGATTCCTCGATCATATCTCTCTATTGATTACAATTCAACTTTAATTGCTTTGATTATTTATTTCATTTACAATCTAAAACAAAACCCCCCTTTGTGACACTTTGGCAACTAAAACTCACTGCTCTTCGTGGAAACGATCCTTACTTCCATTATATTACCAGCTAATTGTGTGGAAATAAGATTATTAATTTGATTGCACTTATGACAACCATCAAATTTTGGCGGCGCTGCCGGGCAGCAGTCGGTAGCTTTAGTTGTTATTTCTTTTAGTTTTATTATCGTTTTTATAATTTCTTGTTAGTTTTTAATTTCGTTTTCTAGATTTTTGGTTTCAAGTACTTAATCTCTGGCACCGAAGGATTGGGATTATTTGAGGTGCGGTATTCAAACCCATAAAGGAACGGTACTACAAGCACGTCAGCAAACACAACAAGAACCTTTAGAAGAAATGGTAGACGGAGATAATCCACCACCACCTCCACCTCCACCCCCGACGGGGCCTCCTCCAAGGAGGACGCTCAAAGATCTAAGATCTCCATCGTTTGATCAACAAAAGCTTTGCATCAACTTAGATGATTCTATTGAACTCAAATATCAGTTGATACATTGGTTGACGAAGTTTAAAGGGCTACCTGGAGATGATCCTAATAAACACTTGCAACTATTTCAACATAGGTTGACAAGTTTGAAGCCATCTGGAACTGAAAAAGGCAGAGCTTTGCTTACAACTTTTCCATTTTCTTTGACAGATTCCGCGGAAGAATGGTTTTACAACCTTCCACAAGGAAGTATTACATCATGGAATGATATGCAGAAAGTGTTTTTAGAAAAGTACTTTCCCGCTTCCAAAGCAGCAACTCGTAAAGCAATAAGTGGAATTGAGAAAATTGTTGGTGAAACTCTTTACGATTACTGGGAATGGTACAAGTATTTATTGTCTAGCTGTCCACACCACCAAATCAGTGAGAAACTCATAGTGCAGTATTTTTATGATGGGATGCTTCAATCAGAGAGAAATATCATAGATGCGTCTAGTGGTGGTGCATTAACCAACAAAACCATTGATGAAGCCACGGAACTGATCGAGAACATGGCTGCAAACACGCAGAAATTTAATACAAGAGGCACGTCGATGGCTAGGAGGGTCAACGAAGTTAGTTCTTCTTCACACTTAGAGGAAAGAATAGGTAATATGGAGAAGATGATGCAACAAATGACGGCTGTGATTATTCTTGCTTATGAACAAGAGGCCGAACAGGTGAACGTTGTGTTTCCAAATCAGAGGCAAAGGTATGATCCGTACTCTAATACTTATAACCCTGGATGAAAAGATCATCTGAATTTCAGTTATGCAAACAAGCAAGATGTAGTTTCCAACCCCGTTTTCGGAAGACAAGGTGGTTTTCAACAATCACAATTCCAACCACAACATCAACAGCAAAATCAAAGCTCCAGTTTAGAAGAGATGATGAAAGCCATGATGTAGAAACAAGATGCAATATTACAGCAGAACACACAGTATCAACAAAAGAACGATGCTACTGTCAAAGATCTATAATTACAAATGGGGAAAATAGCAACTGATGTGAATTTACTGAAGGCACAAGCTTCAACAAAGTTGCCATTACAACCTTTCGGAAACCCAAGAGAGCACGTCAATGCAGTAACATTAAGAAGTGGAAGACAAGTTGAGGAGCCGCAAAAACAAGGTTCTAATCTGGATACAGGAGCAGTATGTGTACCAAATGACGATATTGAAAAGGAAGTAGAGGCGGAAACCGTACCAAAGGAGAGACCAACCTCAACCGGCCATCCTAAGGATACGGTTCCCACTTTTACCATACCACCTTCTTTTTCTAGTCGTTTTGCTAAATCCGGGAAAGAAGCTCAAGACAAGGAGATCATGGATATTTTCAGCAAGATACACATCAACATTCCATTTATTGAGGCCATCAGAACGGTACCCAAGTATGCCAAGGTTTTGAAAGATTTGTGTACAAGGAAGGATAGGTTGATTGCTAATGAGATTACTCAGGTGGGCGAAAGTGCTACATCTATGTTACTTAAGAAGATGCCTACAAAGTGTGAAGATCATGACGATTTGACGGTTCCCGTTACCATTGGTAACCGATGATTTGAGCGTGCTTTGCTTGATTTGGGAGCTTCCGTAAGTGTTATGTCAGCTGATATTTATGATTCTTTGAATATTGGACCTTTAAAAGAGGCGAAGATCACTATTCAATTAGCTAACAAGTCCAATATATATCCTAAGGGAGTCGTTGAGGTCGTGTTAGTTCAAGTGAATCAGTTAATCTTTCCGGTTGATTTCTACATTGTGGATATGCACAATGGAGATAATTGTTCATCTACTTCGTTACTTCTTGGGAGGCTGTCTATGAAAACTGCGAAGACGAAGATTGATGTTGATAGTGGTGCACTCACTATGTAATTTTATAAAGAGATCATACGGTTCAATATTTTTGAAACCATGTGCTATCCTAGTGATGTTCACTCTGCTTTCTCCATTGATATTATTGGTTCGTTAGCACAACAAATGTTTGATTTGAATGCTGAAGATGAACTTGGAGTTGTGTTACGCAATAATATTGATTTGGACGTTCACAGGAAACCGAACCTGTACGTTGACTCAGCCAAAGATCTAGTGGAGATGTGTGGTGCTTTAACAACATTACAAGAATCTAAACCGGGTAATATTTCTTATATTTTTTTACCCATAACTAATGAGGTTCTTTTACCTTCTATTGTGCAGGCACCGAAACTTGAATTGAAGACGCTTCCGGATCACTTAAAGTACGCGTACTTGGGTGATGAAGAAGAACTTCCGGTGATTATTGCAAAGAACCTCACCCCAATACAAGAAGAACGTCTACTTAGGGTTCTGAAAGAGCACAAAACGGCTATTGGTTGGACAATTGCTGATATCAAATGCATTAGTCCATCTATGTGCATGCATATAATCCTAATGGAAGATGATTTCAAGCCAGTACATGATTCTCAGCGTAGGCTTAACCCACCAATGATGGAGATAGTGAAGAAAGATATCCTCAAATTGCTAAGTGTGGGGGTGATTTACCCAATTTCTGACAGCAAATGGGTTTGCCCAGTTCAAGTGGTTCCTAAGAAATCAGGTATGAATGTTTTTAGAAATCAAGATGATGAACTCGTTCCTACAAGAGTTCAAACTGGATGGAGAGTGTGCGACTACATAGAGCTTAATGTCGCAACCTGAAAGGATCACTTTCCTTTGCCTTTCATTGATCAGATGTTGGAGAGGTTAGCGGGACATTCACATTATTGCTTTTTGGACGGTTACTCGGGATACAATCAAATTGTTATTGCACCGGAGGATCAAGAGAAGACTACTTTCACTTGTCCTTTTGGTACGTTTGCCTATAGACGGATGTCGTTTGGTCTTTGCAATGCGCCTGCCATTTTTCAGAGGTGTATGGTTAGTATATTTTCTGACTACGTGGAGCGTATTATTGAGGTATTTATGGATGATTTTAGTGTTTATGGAAATTCATTTGATATTTGTTTACAATATCTTGAACTTGTGCTTAAAATATGTATAGACACTAATCTTGTTTTAAATTGGGAGAAATGCCACTTTATGGTAAACCATGGCATAGTGCTCGGTCACATTGTGTCCTCTCGAGGGCTCGAAGTTGACAAAGCAAATATAGACTTAATAAGAAACTTATAATATCCCACTTCGCTGAGGGGGATTCGTTCTTTTCTTGGTCATGCAGGTTTTTACAGGCGGTTTATCAAGGATTTCTCCAAAATCTCAATGTCGATGTGCAAATTATTGCAAAAAGAGGTTATTTTTGACTTCAACAAGGAGTGCAAGGATGCCTTTGATAAGTTGAAAGAGTTGTTGACAACTACACCAATTATCAAGTCATCGGATTGGAGTTTACCATTTGAATTAATGTGTGATGCAAGTGACTATGCAGTTGGAGCCGTTTTGGGTCAAAGAGTAGACAAGCTGTCTCATGTGATTTATTATGCATCTAGGACCCTAGATGATGCACAAATTAACTATTCTACCACCGAGAAAGAATTTCTGGCTATAGTGTTTGCACTAGAAAAATTTAGATCCTATTTGGTGGGTTCCAAAGTGGTTGTGTATTCTGATCACGCAACACTTAGGTACCTACTAAATAAGAAAGAAGCTAAGTCAAGACTTATACGGTGGATTCTACTAATGCAAGAATTTGATTATGAAATAAAGGATAAAAGAGGTGTTGAAAATACTGTTGTTGATCACCTTAGTAGACTTGTTGTTTCCGAAGAAGAACTTCCTTTACAAGATCGTTTTCCAGACGAACAACTTTTCTCAATTGAAGATTCAACACCTTAGTACGCGGATATAGTGAACTACTTGGTTACAAGACAAGTACCTAGTACAATGTCTAATTTTCAAAAGCTTAAGCTTAAGAAAATATCCAAGCAGTATGTGTGGGATGAGCCCTACTTGTGGAAATACGGTTCTGATCAAATCATTCGCAGGTGCGTACCTAATTCTGAATTTCAATCTATTCTTACTTTTTGTCATACTTATGCATGTGATGTTCACTTTGGTTCTAAACGTACCGCTTTCAAAGTACTTGAAAGTGGCTTTTATTGGCCTACCCTATTTGAAGATGCATATATTTTTTCCAAATCTTGTGATAGATGTCAATGAACGGGCAATCTAGGTGCTCGAAATCAAATGCCACTCACACCAATTCTTGCTGTTGAAGTATTTGATGTGTGGGGAACTGATTTTATGGGTCCTTTTGTCAATTCTATTGGAAAATTTTATATACTTCTTGTTGTGGATTATGTTTCAAAATGGGTGAAAGCTAAAGCCACCCCTACTAATGATTCTCAAGTTGTTTGTGAGTTTGTGAAGGAATATATTTTCTCTAGACATGGTACACCAAGAGTGGTTATCAGTGAAGGAGGTTCGCATTTTCAAAAATCCTTCCATGCTTTACTCAAGAAGTATAACATAACACACAAGGTTGGTACGCCATATCACCCACAAACTAGTGGGCAAGCCGAAATCTCAAACCGTGAGATTAAATCCATTTTTGAGAAAACCGTAAACACTACACGGAAATATTGGAGTTATAGGCTTAACGATGCACTTTGGGCGTATAGAACGGCGTACAAAACACCGATTGGTATGTCTCCATATCGGTTGGTCTATGGAAAAGCTTGTCATCTTCCGGTTGAACTTGAACACAAGGCATATTTGGCGATAAAGATGTGCAACATGGATTATGACAATGCGTGGAAACAAAGGAAGTTACAACTTAATGAGATAGAGGAGATATGTAATGATGATTACGAGAGTTCTCGTATTTACAAGTAGAAGACGAAACTTTTTCATGACAAGATGATTTCATGGAAGAGTTTTGTTGTGGGTCAAAAAGTTCTTTTATTTTACTCTCGTCATGGAAGAGTTTTGTTGTGGGTCAAAAAGTTCTTTTATTTTACTCTCGTCTTAAACTATTTCCTGTTAAGCTAAGGTCCAGATGGATTGGACTGTATGTTGTTACTAATGTTTATTCTCATGGCGCAGTTGAAATTTCTAGTCTTAGAGATGGAACAAATTTAAAGGTGAAGCCATATTATGAAAGCATTGCTTATGTGGATATTGGATGTGCAAGGATTTCATGATTATCTCCCTCTGTAGGAGTAATTGACGGAATGCCAAGTCGGGCTGAGGACATTAAACTAAGCGCTAAATGGGAGAAAACCCATCAGTTTTGTCTCTCTATCCATTTTGTTTTTTTAATTTTCTTAGTTTTGCATATCATATCTTGCATTCCCATCTTATATTTTACAAGTCCTATATCTATAATGGAAGTTTTGACGAATTCTCGTCAGAAAATTCTGACTGCGCACTTGTTACGGAAACGGAAATGAGTCATTTGTCCAAATATTTTTGAAACATGGTTCAAATGGACGAGTAAAAATTAGTATGGGTGAAATGGACGCCAAAAAAATAGCAAGGATGAAACTGGATTCATCCTGACTTAAACTTAAAAAATAGCAAGGATGAAACTGGATGCATCCTGATGTAAATTAAAAATAAAAAAATATTTGAAAATGGGTAGGATGAAACCGTTTACATCCTTGCTATTTTTACATTTTTGTCCATTTAAACAGTATCAAAATCTAAATGTCCTTTTCACCCAGGAATTGTTGATTTTGGTCTTTTAAACCAATTTTGTGTTACGGAAATAGCTCTCGAGACTTCATACGGAGTCCGATTTGAGTGGTTGACCCCAACTTTTAAAGAGGACAGACTCACCTTTCTTTTCCAAAAAGAAAATCTGAATTCGGAGTCTGTTAAGTTGGACCGATTGCCTGGACATTTGAGTTTCAGAATTTTTCCAGAACTTTTTCAGATTGCATGACAGTCCGTCCGGAGGCCATAAAAGTCAGCCCATTTATCGAAACATTGTTCCCTTTTGACACGTTATAGAAAAGATGTATGTGAACAACTTTTATTTAGGATGTTTTTCCTAGTTCCCTACCCATTGGTACAGTTTTTGAGTTTTTCAGATCTGTTATGTCAGAAATCGGAACTTTCGGTTTTGAACATTGAGGACAATTTTGAGTTTAAGTGTGGGGGAGCATTTAGTATCTACTATTTTCATATACACATAATAATAATACTCTTTGATTTCTTGCATTCTTGAGACTTCATATTTTGGAGTTAATTATGAGCTACTTAGGATGACACTCTAAACCTTTTAAGGTTGAAACAGTTCTTACGGCTATAGATTGAGTTCCACTTTATCATTATAAAATCCTTAATTATATATACTTTCATAGTTGATTGTGAAACTAAGCTATGGTAGTCGTTTGAAAGATTTATCCTCGCAATTAATCATTACTGAATCACTTCCTTTTTATTTTTGCAGTTATATGTTTCTCTAAAGTGATTTGGTGGGATCCTGATACTGCCGTGGATGTTTTATCAAGGTAATCATTTGTTGAGTTTATGAAAGCCCCATAAGACAATTGTCTTACACTCATAAAGAGTGAGCCGAAAAAAAACAAAAGAAAAAAAAAAATATATATATATATATAAGCTCCTCTTCATTTATCGACACTTGGATAGCAATACGTGTGAAACGTTTTCCCTGTCTTCGTCGCCTAAGCAAGCATGGAACGCAGGATCCAAGGCAACTATCACGTATTTGCTGAAAAGGAACATGCTCTTAGAGTATCTAATCATGTAGTTGATAAAAATAAAAACCATATCATCATTATATAGCAAGTCAAAAAGACTATTGATGAGGTTATTGACACTTGGGTGGCAGTATGCGTGAAACGTTGTCCCTGTCTCCGTCGCCTAAGCAAGTGTGGAACGCAGGAACCAAGGCAACTATCGCATACTTGTTGAAAAGGAAACATGTGCTTAGAGTATCTAATCATGCGGTCAAGTTAAATGGGTGCTACTCTCAACTATTGCGCTATAAATATATATCCTTTGACGACATTCATACAAGTATTGTGGGTAACATCTTTCACTTAAGTCAACATTTGCACACTTCACTTTTTTATTTCCATTTTCTTATCTATCCATGTGATTTCAGTATGCGAGTGTTGTGACAAACTTTGCAACAAGTACGATGGTTATCTTAGTAGAGTTTTGCAGTCAGGTTGAATGACATATGTAAGTAATTGCTTATGTATGATAATTGGAGTGTATGTGGGACGTTTGCAGCTAAAGAACTTATGCAAGCTAATTATTTGGCTTTCTACTTTGTCTCTATCCTTAGAGATTCTTCCAAGGCGAGAGATTGGAGTAGGTTTTGTGGGTATACCTCTTGTAAACCCTCACGAGACTATAACTCGTCCACTAGGGACACCTAGGGGTTTAAAGGCCTGTTATTCATGCTAAGAGTAACCGTAACCTCACAACATGGAGTTGTTGTATTTAGGATTAGTTTTATTTAGTTTTCTCAAGGACTAGCAAAAGCTAAGTGTGGGGGAATTTGATAAGCGCATAATTCATATGATTTCAGTGTCCATTTCATATTTGTTTTAGCTATTATTCTTGCATGTATTCGTATTATTACTATTGTTTTCTCTAATTTTCTTCTAATAGGTGAATCATCCAAAAAGGAGATACAAAGTGCTGAAAAGAGCTAGGAAGATAAGTATTCCAAGTATCCAGGTGCCAAAGTCCAAGAGAAGTTGAAGAAAAGCGACGAAAAGGAGCAAAACGCTCAAAATCAAGGGAAGGGCCAAATACAGATCTTAATTCATTCAAATTAAGGATTTCTCATCATCATCTTGAAGAGAATTTAAAGATAAAAATAATGCAAAAAGAACGAGATCATTCCGAGTTCGGATGAAGAAGTTGTGGCCAAAACAGTTTTTATCAAATACCGAAGACAGTGAAGTCCGCCAACTAGGTTCGCATACCAGGTTCGCAGACTTAATTCCGAAAATTTCTGCTGTAATTTGAAGTTTGCGGACTTAGTTCGCAAACTTAGGTAGTAGGAAACGTGTATTTACACTTTGGAAGGCCTAAGGGCACGTTTGGAGTCGTTAGGTCATATTTTTGGGTCGGGTTCCTAAACCAAACTAAATACGTGAAGGCCAAGCAATGTAAACCTATAAAAAGGTGTTAGGTTATGTAAAATGATATCACATCATTAGGTCACAAAATTGCTTGGGTTTCAGAGCGATTTTCAATCATAACGTTATCTCTTTACTTTTCTCATATGTATATCATGGATGTTTCTACATCCATGAGTAGTTAAACACCTATTGATTGAGGATGAGTTCTAAGTTGTAAACAAGATTTGAGTTATTATATTAATCTACTTTGAAGTTCTTCATATGATTATCGTTTGTCTATACTATTTTAATATTTATGATTGATTGATATATTGTTTAGGTGGCCAACTAAATTGATTTGTTGATTCAATCTATTGCTAGTATTGAGTTAGGAGATAAGTAATCGTCGAATAACTTGTACACAAGTAGAGAACACAAAACCTTGCTGAGGGATTCTGTGGAGCGATTGTGTGTATAAACAACACTAAAAAGTGGACCTTGATCTAAGAGTCTAACTAGTAGGATCAACCTATAAATTCACAAAAGATAAAGCATTCGATTGGATTACACCTTGAGTAATCTACTACTTGGTGGTTCGTTGAATAGAATCTAGTAGGCGAGAACTTCCGTATCCAGTAATATAAGGAGTTTAGGGGATTGCACTGATCTAGCTGTTATTCCACGGTTGGTGATAATCTGTGATTAACGACGAGTAGGCAATATAATAACTCATTGACGGTTTATATACGAAGAAGGATTCCTCGATCATATCTTTCTATTGATTACAATTCAACTTTAATTGCTTTGATTATTATTTCGTTTACAATCTAAAACAAAACCCCCCGTTGTGACACTTTGAAAACTAAAACTCATTGGGAACGATCCTTACTTCCATTATATTACCAGTTAATTGTGTGGAAATAAGATTATTAATTTGATTGCACTTACGACAGCCATCAATTGCTAGCTTCATCCAGCAAGTGTTTCACCATACAACACCACCAACTTTATCTAAAGATTATCATCATCATCATCACCACTACTACCACCACCACCACCACCTTTATGAAAGGTTATGCGACCACTACACCAACGTAATATCTAATCACATCAATTATAGTTACAACTTATAAATAGTCACTAATTAATTAATAAGTTTTTTAATTGTTTATAAATCCATGCAATCCTTATATGCCAAAATGCAATATACAAAAATCCTTATACATATCTATACCGCAAATCCTTATATATATATATCATAATGCAAACCCATATTTGAAGTCATAAGTTTGATGTTGTTATGGGTCTTATAAAAGTGCTTATTCTTTTTCATTTTCTTTTTTTTGAAGCAAATTTTATTATATTATGTTTGTTTATTTTTTTCAAGCATTATTGTATTCGTTGTAGAAATAAAGTAGTTAGACGTCAGGTGAACTATTATAATATATGTAAAGTGTTATGGAACTAACAAATTATAAATTTAGTATGGTAAATCACCATGTTAAATTGTTTATCATATGGCCAACGGTGAAGTTAGATATGTTTTAAAAATTATTTTTGAATAACATCTATTGATAATAAAAAGAAAAATTAATATAAATAAATAAATAGTAATAATCTATTACTCTAATTTTTATTATTTAATATTATTATTATTGTTATTGTAAAAAAAATTAAATTGGATAAAAAGTATTTTCACAAGAAACTATTTGGAAGTGTAGCAACAAGTTGAGCTCTAACACTGTACTACATTAGTTTTAACAGGTTGTTGTGCTAGCATACCAGCGAGCCTCATGAGGAAGGAGCCGAAGCGGATAGGAGAGCTGATTATATCGCAAAGAAGAAAAACTAACTCTATCTTCCATGTCAAACTCCGCGGTATTACTTCATCGGGGACTCGAACCTAGGACCTCCTAGAGCGCATCAAACCCTTTGAGGAACGAGGATGACCAGCTGAGCTAGCTACTTGATTATTACGAATATTTTATTAGAAATATCAAAAATAATAATACACGGACAAATATTCAAGGGTGAAATTTTGTCCTTTAAAATATAATAGTAAGGTTAAAATAGAGAATCGATTAAATAAAATTGAATATGTCTGTAACTTCTCCCCTCTGCTTTTAAAAAATTATCTGGAAACAGAAATCCTTTCAGAGAAAAAAAAGTTGATATTTCTCTACCGAACATATATTTTTTCCAAAGTTGTGTATGATGCTAGAAAAAGGAGAAGACTGGTGCGATTGTGATGGTTATGCCTAGGGCTCTTGTTTACTGGCGGAGCCACATGAGGACTATGGAGGACAGTTGTCCTCCCTAGATTTTGTAAAGTGTTATTTTGAACATGAGCGCCACTGCTCCTGTTCCAAATGAAAATTTATTAACATCTTCTTGTTATATCCGCAATCAAATTGTTAATGCCGTATAGATTTTTAAAAGAAAGATAATATAATTATGATTCTTATTTTTTGGATTACGTAGAGGATCATTTTTACAGGCTCAGGGAGAAGTTTCATATTTAAAAGGGTATATCAGTAAAAATACGTCATTTCTATTATTTCATAGAAAATAGAGCTAAGACAAATTTTCGAGGAATCCTTCATCCGCGGTTGTGAATGACTGAATTTTTCAATCTTTTCGACCTTGGTTCCATAGGAGCAAGTCAGAAAGATTGAAAAATAAATCCATCTAATTTGATTCGTTCTCAATAGCCATGAGATGATCATCTTAAGGTGATCCTCTTGTCGACGGATGCTCCTATTACACTCGTAGTCTCTGAAGGATGAGAACCAACTATGTAGCATCTATATCGAGAATTCAAGTATTGTATTCGTCATTAGTCCGATCCTTTGTAAGTACTACCCGTAATAACGAACATGCAAAATGGATCTATTTATCATAAAGAGATTCATTGTTCCTGACCCTGCTTCATCTTAATTGTTATTTGAACAAAAAGATCACAATAAACTTTTGGTAAATGTTATGTCTTGGTCCGAGTGGGGATAGTATTTCTCTTCTGCATGTCCATGGAGTTTTGAAAAATCCAAACATCTCAGAGATAGATATAGATGTAGGAATTTATCGAACGAACTGCACTCCTTCGTATACGCCAGGAGTCCATTGATGAAAAGGGGATAGGGAAAGCTTGAACCCAATTCCTATAGTGATGAATATAAACGCAATTGTAGTTTTTGGGTAGTTATACATTTGTGTATTGATAAGACCTTTCACTATTTCTTGAAGCTCGATCTCTCCCCTGGATGAACCATATAGCCAAGAAAACCCATGAACCAGAATAGAAGAGCTTGCCCCACCCATGGGTAAATATTTCGTAGTAGCCTCATTAGACCGTACATATCTCTTAGTATATCCAGCTAATAGGTAGGAGCATAAACTGAAATATTCTGGAGCCACGAAGACCGTACATCTCTTTGGCAACATTGGCCTTGTTGCTAAGTTAAACTTAAGGCCTTAGGAGAATCACTTAATCTAGTTGGCATGGCGACTTTAGCTAAACTAGGGTTTTGCGTATCGAAACCTTAATTACCACGTGCGCTGCGGCACGGTGGCGTGGCTGAGATAGCTGGCGCATCCCAGTGGCACGATGATGCAAGCAGCGCCTGGCGTAGCCATGGCCGCTAGATTTTGGCACATTGGTGTTAGACCCGAAATGTGGCGTGGAAACATTGGCCATGTTGCCACATCAATCCCAATGCTCTTGGGAACGTTACTTGGCTTGGTTGGCGTAGCAACTTTGACTAAATTAGGGTTTGGCATGCCGAAACCCTAATTAGTTTGTGTGGCACGCGGACGCGACATGGCAACACTTTTTTGTGCAATCGGTGCCATAGCTTTGCCAAGGGAACTATAGAAAGGCCATGGTGTGGAAACGGCCACAGGAGTAAGGATTGTCGTGGGTGGCTATGATATGACGCCATTCCTAGGGCTTCATGGGTCCCACACGGCTCGTGGCATGTTTTGGCATGCTGCCGCAAAGTGGCATGTTGGCATGTCGCTTATCTCATTGCCGCAACATGGCATGTTTGGCATGTTGGCGCGGTTTTTGGAAAGCCAATTGGATTCGTGACTATCTGGCGCAATTTCCCCTTTTTAATACTGTGGAAAGTTTAGAGCAACATAACTGGTCAAAAAAGAGGGTCGGCCAAGCATGGGCGTGGCTACACTTCTGGTGTGAGTGTGGCGGCTTTAGAGCGACCTGATTGGTCGATAGAAAATGGGGTCGGCTAGTATGGGCCCATCCACAAATTATGCGCGTGTAGCGAGTTTAAGGCGACCTAATTGGTCGAGGGAAATAAGGTCGGTTTAGGATGGGGAGTGGCCAATGGAAAATGGCGCGTGCTTGTCTTAAGGCATGGCCACGCCTCCCTTTGTTGCTGCTCCTATCCTGCGACTCCTTGTTTTCTGATTCTGGGTAAGATTTTGCATCTACTAATCCGTGGCGGATTAATCACCTGTTTCCCTAGGCTTAATTTCGACAAGCAAGGTCTGATATACTGCGTAAGGCGCAAAACCCTAACTTTTGCAAATTAGTCAGGATAATCGATTGAATTCTATGTGTTGACACAGAGTTCTTTTAAGTTCATTGCCAGAGAGCAACATGCTTTCTAATTGAATACCTTATGCAAAGACCTCATCCATGATACTTGGAAATTCGTGATACTCTGCTGCGAGTGAATACAAATCGTCATGCCATATCAACATTAAGGGTTCATCCGGGGTACATAGCACAGAAAGAATTCAAAGAAACTTATATTAATTGAATGTAGGCAATGTGCCAAAATTTACAGAATACCTAGGATTGTTGCTACATGCACCATTCTGGGTAAATTTCATGAGAGAATATTGAGTTGCTCAATAAGTGTGCCAGTGAAGAGGTTTAAACACTCATCACTTTTACACGGCTCTGTCTCTTTAAAGAGTGACGGCCTATTAAATGCAGGGTTTTACAATTTTAACCCTGAACTAAAAGCCACCATCAACATTAAGTCCCCAGTTTAGCACATAACATTGGCATTGTTGCGGGGTAAGCATGCATGAGATGGTGACAGACAGGGATGAAACATAAGGCAAAACACGTGGAAACTGCCATGGAAAGTTCAACTGACCTTGGTAAGAAGCACGAGTGGTCTATGGTCCTTGCTTTGGCGGATTGGAGCATTAGCGCGCTCCCGGTTTGGCTATGAAGCACAGTGTTGGCTCGACAGTGAGGATTGGCGTGGAGCGCTTGGCGTGGCAACTTGGGCCGCAGAAAGTTGCGTCATGGAGCATTGGCGCTGGTTCGGCCGTGGAGCTTTGGCGCTTGGAACATTGGCGCCACGGGCCAAGCTTCCTTTTTCCAAAACTATGAAAAAGGAAAATGCTATGCATATAAAATAAAGCGCTGCCTACTTCCCTTACTTCTTGTATCGTTGGATTTGGTTTCGTTTCCGCATCTTCGAGCAGCAAAAGCGTGTCGATTACGAGCCTACCAGCGGGAGCAATAGCAACAGTGCGGAGGCTCAGGTGTGACTCAGGTACGTAGTTTCAACATCTTCTTCTTCTGCTTTGGAACTTGTTTGTTGTTCTTTGCCGGCATGAAACCCTAGCCATCGGTTATTTTTCACTTGCAAAACTTGCCACAATACGTTAGCAACATCATAGTAGCATCAATAATGACATTAAAAACAATGAATCTAGCGCCATTAGTAGGGCGGGCGAAATCTATGCGTGAATGGCCACTGTTTGCTCTCTCTTCCGTAAAAATTAGCCCTAGGTTTTGGCCATGAACATAATTCTCGCGGCGTCACATGTGTTTGTTAGAGCGGGCGCCAGTGCCATTCCTCTTGACCGTGAGCGCCATAATCATGTGGCCACAGAAAGTTTCCCGTAGAAAATTTTTTGTCGGCTCTTAATTATTGTACCCAATTTTTTTGACAAAAACTTCCATGTATGGTTTCTTTCAAGGTAGTAACTTTTCCGTTTTTGCTTCGTTGTAGTTGAAAAAGTGGGGGTACAACAACCACACCCAATATTTCGCTTAGCAATCTGTATGGACAAACTCCAATATACTTTCTAGAGAATCAACTAGACAGTCAGACTCAATCTAGATAAAAAGTATATCAAAGAGTTTATATCTCAATCTCTCGATTTGATATATACTCAAGCAAATAGAAATCTACGAGTCTTTATCAAATACTAGAGAGATAACTTGGATGGTACCAAAGACCAATATCCAAGTTTCAATCAATTTAAATCAACAGCCAAAAGGTCGGATATTCTAATTGATTGAACAACGCACAACCTGTGATATTTCAATTATATAACAAAATATAATGCGGAAAAAAAATAACACAGACACCAGAATTTTGTTTACGAGGAATCCGCAAATGCAGAAAACCCCCGGGACCTAGTCCAGATTGAACACACACTGTATTAAGCCGCTACAGACACTAGCCTACTCCAAATTAACTTAGGTCTGGACTGTAGTGGAACCCCAATCAATCTCACACTGATCTAAGGTACAGTTACGCTCCTACGTCTCTGATCCCAGCAGGATGCTACGTACTTGATTCCCTTAGCTGATCTCACCCACAACTAAGAGTTGCTACGACCCAAAGTCGAAGACTTTAATAAACAAATCTGTATCACACAAAAAAGTCTACGGTAATAGATAAATCCGTCTCCCACGAATATACCTATGAGTTTTGTTCCGTCTTTTGATAAATCAAGGTGAACATGAACCAATTGATAAACCATACTTATATTCCCGAAGAACATCCTAGTATTATCAATCACCTCACAATAATCTTAATCGACGCAGCGAAAAAAGATATTGCGGAATCACAAACGATGAGACGAAGTGTTTGTGATTTCTTTTATATCTTGCCTATCGGAGATATCAATCTCAAGCCAATTATTACAATTGTACTCGTACGATAGAAACAACAAGATCAGATCACACAATTACAAGAAAGTAGTATCGGTCTGGCTTCACAATCTCAATGAAGTCTTTAAGTCGTTAACCTGGTTTAGAAGAAGAAACTAAAGGTTAAAGGAGAATCGACTCTAGCTTAGCACAACTAGTATCACACAGAAGGTGTGGCGAGTAGGTTTCCCAGTTGCTAGAGTTCTCCCTTATATAGTCTTTCAAATCAGGGTTTGCAATCAATGTTAGCTTGGTAACAAAGCATTCAATATTCACCGTTAAATGAAAACCTGATTAGATTCAAGCTAATATCTTTCAACCGTTAGATCGAAAACTAGCTTGTTACACACAAATGAAATGCACGTTTCTAGGCTTGTGTAACCGTACCCAAACTTGTACATTTGTTGGTTCAACAATAGTCAACCAAATGGTTAGCCATATGATCACTTTCATATGAACCATATTCTTCTTCACCATAACTAGTTCAAGTGACTCAAATGAACTAGTTAGAGATTTGTTCAACTGCAAGGAAATCTTATGTAACTACACAAGACACAATTTGAAGCAAAAACAATTTGATTCACTCGAATCGGTTCATGAACTATATAGCCACGGTTTGCAATTTGCATTCCTTAGTTTATATAAGAATAAGTTCACAAACATCGTTTTAAGATATAACCTGCTCAAGTTCGCGGACTGGGTTCGCGGACTTAAGTTCCCGGACGGAGTTCACAAACTCCAGCAGAATTTCTCGGGACGAGAACTTCCGCCAGTTCGCGAACTTGGCTCACGCCACCACTCTGGTTCTCTTGATCAACAAAGTTCGCAAACTTCGGTTCAAGGAATAAGGAGTTATACATATGTGTGTTTGCACAACAATGCTTATATCCTCCAATGGTTATATAATCTAAACTCTCATTTCAATTATTGAAACATTCTTAGAGGATGTTGATATTCTATAGTTGTTATTCACAAACTATTTTTCGTCAAAGTAAGTAATTTTCAAAGTGATTGAAACTTGTCATGACTTTCGTCACTAGGTAAAGATGAACTTGGCTTAAGCGAAAGCTTACCAACACATATTTCGAGAAATAGATAGACGAGATAAACTCGGCTCGAAATAGCAAATGTGTATAATCTAAGTTTATATAGCAAAACGACTTTTGTCTCAAGATAGGAGATAAGTATACTTTTGAGTGATAGATAAGTTCAAGTCTCCACATACCTTTTAGTCGATGAAGATCCAGCGGTTCCTTGAGTAGTCCTTCGTCTTGTATGATGATTTCCATGGAGTTCTTGAGCTCAACTACACTCTTTATCCTAGTCCGAGACCTTAGCTATAATAGACTAGAAATCAAGACTTATAGTTTTGATCACTAACATTGACAAACATGCTTGAGATAGAAACGCATGCGAGTTCGACCGAGCAATGCTCTAACAATCTCCCCCTTTGTCAATTTTTAGTGACAAAACTATTAATACATATGGAATACAAAAAATAAATAAATTAACTTTTGTAGCTCCTATTCCACATGTCTAATCTTCAACATTACTCGAAATCTTCGTCACTTCCAAGTACTCCAATGATCCCAAAGGTTGTAAGTTCAGCATCGTCGTTGTTAAAAATCCGTAGTTATAACAACAAGAAAACAAGAGTTCTCAATCATTGTTACACAGTGTCAAAGTTCAATTGTATCACAACTTCAATAATAATACTATGGTGATATGTATCACTCCCCATTAGTCAATACTCCATCTCACATGGAAACCACTCCCCCTTACATAATGATCCGAAAACCATATGTATTTGTAGTGTGAACTACATATTAATTCTCCCCCCTTTTTGTCAATAAAATTGGCAAAGGTACAAGAACGGGATCCTAATGAAATTTCCGAAAGAGACATTTCATGACCAAAAGAAAGAAACACATATCATCTTATTTAGATGCAATCATAAAGCCGAAGCTAAATGCATTCATCAAGGAGTTTATAAAGATACAAGATAACCCCTATAATATTCCACAGCCGCACTCCCCACAAAGATTTGGCATTTAAGCACAAACTCAATTAAGAACTCTCCCCCATAAAATGTCATTCCCGAAAGAACAACAAGAGCGACCTTAATTTCGAAAGAAAAGAAGGATTTCTTTGGACATAACAAATCACATACAAGTATGAGTTTGAATCCAAGAAACTCAATTAAATTAACCACAAGAGAACCCATGATTAATTTAATCGAAAGATGCTCAACATAAGTGAACTTATGGAGAATCAAAAAATACAATTAGATTAATCACAAGAGAACCCGTAATTAATTTAATCGAAATACACAATCAAACTAATCACAAAAGTAATCAATTTAATTGGTCATGCTCATCATAAGAAAACTTACGGAGCAACAACTAAATAACCAAACAAGATGATTAATTTAGTTGAAAATGCTCGACATAAAGTATCTCGCGGAACAACAACTAAGCTAGTCATAAAAATAATCAACTTGGTCATTTTAGTGCTAAACATAAGACACTTTACGGAGCCTCACAATAATACATAAAATATGGATCAGGGAAGATCAATACTGCGGAATACACAAGGATTCATTCTATTTTTCATCAATATATGCATAACGACATTCAATAGACATAATCTTTGCAAACAAAAGATTTTAACCTATCTTCCATCAATAATTGACATAATAGGCTTAACTTTTGTGTTTGTCAAAAGTTTATTCATGCTTTTATCAATATAGGAATATCGACATACGAAAGACTTTACTTTTGACAAGGTATGTGACAATCATAGTTCACGGACGTAAACACACATATCCCATAATATTGCAATATATAAAACCATAAAGATTAATACTGCAAAAATCATCTTCCAAACAAATTTAGAATTTAAACCAATAAATCTAAAAACATGAAGATGAAAACGTTGGACATAGCTATGTGTAATCACAATAATAGCTATACCAAACTCTAGTTATCCTTCTAACAAAAAACAAGAAAGATAGAAGATTTACTAGGCAAACTAAAGGAAAAATCAGAGCTCATTGAGAACTTCATATCCTTCAATGAATCCATCAAAGAAAGTGTCACTGATTTCCTTTACTCTCTTGATCGTAGATACACCATGTTCATGAGTTAGAACACCAACTTTACGATCAACAACCCTAGCAAGCTGTCTAGCTTTGACACAATCCATGATGAGCTTCTTTGATTCCGTATAAGAATATTCTGATAAGCAAGGATTATGGCCTGACCATCTAGGAGTTAGTTTATTTGCAATTGAAGATTAGCAAACTCGACCTTTGAATCGTTCTGAAAACACGATAAGTCCTTGACGGAATCATCAATCCAGGAGTTGTGATTTCTTTCAAGCATCTTCTTAAGAACCACCTCTTGAATTGATTCACGTCCTTGAGCGTCTTCCTCCTTATCAAGATGCACAATCTCTTGAGATGCAGAGTTCTCCATAATTTTTGTTAGGTATGGAAAGACACAATATAGAGAAATATATATGTGCACGTAAACAAGAGAAGGAAACTCTTGCTTTTTGGAAACCCTATGAACTCACAAGAAGACGCGAACATTCGTGGACAGGTGGTACAGAAACAAAAAGAAAACAAATAATGTACAACATACTTACTTGAGCATTTCCCAACAATTATCCTTGCATCTCTCAATCTAGACACAAGGAAAAGGAGTACCTGAAATCATGTGATAGAGTGAGAAATATTCCCACTATGATTATTGAGAAAGGAGTTGTACATACCATCTGACAGCTTGATCTTTTTGTTCTTTGCCTTTCTTCGGTTGACACTCATCCCAGAAGGGTAATACACAGCTCGTTTAACATATCCGTCAGAAGGCTTTATCTGAGGACTAAATCTAGGACATCTTGCAACTGGTTCAAGAGGATCAGGATAGAGAGGAATCCATTTTCTAGACTTAGATTTTCCAGAAATAGTCTTATAAACACAGGGAATGCTTTTATCAGCAGCACAAGAATTTATACCACGAGAATGCATTTGAACCCTGTGATGACTTCTAGAAATAAAATCATATTTATAAGGTTTTTGGTTTTCTGTGGGTATGCGATTCACTGCAGTATTCGACCGACTATTTGTTCCATTGACAGTGGAGAGAAGCAAATTATGAAGTTTAGTTTCCTTCTGGCAAAACAATGGATAACATAGTGATTCTTTTTCCCACAGAATGTACAGGTTCGTGGAGGAGAAGCAATAAACGGCACCTGTTTTAACTTCATAGACATATGAGGAGATTGCAATTTATGTAAATTTTTCTTGACACAACCTTCTTCTGGAGGATCCTTCATGTACTGCAATCCATGAGAATTAGTTTGTACAGAGAAATTTCTCCTTAAGACAGAGTTTTCCTTTTCCAAGGATTTGCACTGTTCATCGGCTAGCGTAAGGGATGCTTCTAGTTTCTCTTTTTCGACACGAAGCCTGTTAATCTCTGATGAATGTGTCTCGATCAAACTTTTCTCTCTAATTGAGTCTTCCTTAACTATATCCTCAAGAACACTAATCTTTTCACACTGTAGAATACTTTCTTGGAGTAGTTTTTCAATATTCTTAGAAAAAGACTCGATAATGCTATAGAGTTCATGTTCTCGATCAAGAGACTTTTCAAATTCATCAATAAGATGATCATGATCCTGAAAATCAATGATCTCAGTAGAATTTTTTGAAATTCTGGTGAGCTTCATTTCAGCTTTTGCCATAGTGCCCAATGTCTCATTAGAGAGAGATATGTCATCACAAGATGAAACAATCTTTTTACCTCGGGATTCGGAAGAATCATCTAAGGAGTAATCCTTTGAGGTATTCCCAAGACATTTGGCATAGTCAAAATCTTTAGAAGACATCTTGGTATGCGTATTTGTCAAAGATTATGTCCTCAGACTCAGATTGCCACAAACACAGACTTGTAAGGTCTTTTAAACGTGTTTGCCTGCTCTGATACCAATTGAAAAAGTGGGGGTACAACAACCACACCCAATATTTCGCTTACAATCTTTATGGACAAACTCCAATATACTTTCTAGAGAATCAACTAGACAGTCAGACTCAATCTAGATAAAAGGTATATCAAAGAGTTTATGTCTCAATCTCTAGATTTGATATATACTCAAGCAAATAGAAATCTGCAAGTCTTTATCAAATACTAGAGAGATAACTTGGATGGTACCAAAGACCAATATCCAAGTGTCAATCAATTTAAATCAACCAAAAGGTCGGATATTCTAATTGATTGAACAACGCACAACCTGTGATATTTCAATTATATAACAAAATATAATGCAGAAAAAATAACACAGACACCAGAATTTTGTTAACGAGGAAACCGCAAATGCAGAAAAACCCCGGGACCTAGTCCATATTGAACACACATTGTATTAAGCCGCTACAGACACTAGCCTAATCCAAATTAACTTCAGTTTGGACTGTAATTGAACCCCGATCAATCACACACTTATCCAAGGTACAGTTATGCTCCTATGTCTCTGATCCCAGTAGGATGCTACGTACTTGATTCCCTTAGCTGATTTCACCCACAACTAAGAATTGCTACGACCCAAAGTCGAAGACTTTAATAAACAAATCTGTATCACACAGAAAAGTCTACGGTAATAGATAAATCTGTATCCCACGAATATACCTACGAGTTTTGTTCCGTATTTTGATAAATCAAGGTGAACAGGAACCAATTGATAAACCAGACTTATATTCCCGAAGAACAACCTAGTATTATCAATCACCTCATAATAATCTTAATCGACGCGGCGAAAAAAGATATTGCGGAATCACAAACGATGAGACGAAGTGTTTGTGATTTCTTTTATATCTTGCCTATCGGAGATATCAATCTCAAGCCAATTATTACAATTGTACTCTTACGATAGAAACAGTAAGATCAGATCACACAACTACAAGAAAGTAGTATCGGTCTAGCTTCACAATCCCAATGAAGTCTTTAAGTCGTTAACCTGGTTTAGAAGAAGAAACCAAAGGTTAAAGGAGAATTGACTCTAGCTTAGCACAACTAGTATCACACAGAAGGTGTGGCAAGTAGGTTTCCCAGTTGCTAGATTTATCCCTTAAATAGTCTTTCAAATCAGGATTTTCAATTAATGTTAGCTTGGTAACAAAGCATTCAATATTCACCGTTAGATGAAAACCTAATTTGATTCAAGCTAATATCTTTCAACCGTTAGATCGAAAACTAGCTTGTTACACACAAATGAAATGCACGTTTCTAGGCTTGTGTAATCGTACCCAAACTTGTACATTTGTTGGTTCAACAATAGTCAACCAAATGGTTAGCCATTTGATCACTTTCATATCATCCATATTCTTCTTCACCATAACTAGTTCAAGTGACTCAACTGAACTAGTTAGAGAGTTGTTCAATTGCAAGGAAATCTTATGTAACTACACAAGACACAATTTGAAGCAAAAACGATTTGATTCACTCGAATCGGTTCGTGAACTATATAGCCATGGTTTGCAATTTGCATTCTTAGTTTATATAAGAATAAGTTCACAAACATCGTTTTTAGATATAACCTACTCAAGTTCGCGGACTTAAGTTCCCGGACGGAGTTCACAAACTCCAACAGAATTTCTCGGGACGAGAACATCCGCCAGTTCGCGGACTTGGCTCACGCCACCATTGCGGTTCTCTTGATCAACAAAGTTCACAAACTTCGGTTTAAGGAATAAGGACTTATACATATGTGTGTTTCCACAACAATGCTTATATCCTACAATGGTTATATAATCTAAACTCTTATTTCAATCATTGAAACATTCTTAGAGGACGTTGATATTCTATAGTTGTTATTCACAAACTACTTTTCGTCAAAGTAAGAAATTTTCAAAGTGATTGAAACTTGTCATGACTTTCGTCACTAGGTAAAGATGAATTTGGCTAAAGCGAAAGCTTACCAGCACATATTTCGAGAAATAGATAGATGAGATAAACTCGGCTCGAAATAACAAATGTGTATAATCTAAGTTTATATAGCAAAACGACTTTTGTCTCAAGATAGGAGATAAATATACTTTTGAGTGATAGATAAGTTCAAGTCTCCACATACCTTTTAGTCGATGAAGATCCATCGGTTCCTTGAGTAGTCCTTCGTCTTATATGATGATTGTCATGGAGTTCTTGAGCTCAACTACACTTTCTATCCTAGTCCGAGACCTTAGCTATAGTAGACTAAAAATCAAGACTTATAGTTTTGATCACTAACATTGACAAACATGCTTGAGATAGCAACGCATGCGAGTTCGACCGAGAAATGATCTAACAGTAGTTACTTCGAAAGTAAGAGTAGCATAAGGAATATTGTTAAGATGTCACCTTAAAGCAGTTCTGCCACCACATCGAGAAGTGCTAACAACTCCAATCCGAACACCGATGATGAGTTCCTTACGAAGTATGTTACGGTTACAAGGACCCATCCCAAATTCGTGGTAACTCTTCTGACTGGTTGAGAAAATGATGGAGAAGTCCAGTCAGTCTATCCCGGGCGTATAATGAGGTTTTGCCTTCAGAAGAAAGAGTATCTGGCTTCTCCCATAGACTTCAAAATCTGTCATAGTCCATTGCGCTCTTATGACAAATGGATGAAGTTCATGATGAGCCGAGATCATGTAAGAGCTAATCTGACTGGGGCGAAAATCGTGAATGCTGTCATGGCTTCTGCAACAATTCAAATCAGAAAAGATGCCGCAGGCTTGATTACTTTCATCTCCAGATGTTGTCGGGAAACTCACACGGCTATATGTAGATGGGGTGAGATGATTATTTCTTTGGAAAGCGTAGCCGTTCTGTCGAGTCTTCCAATAACTGGGAAACTTGACGTTGTCTTGTCTGAGGAAGAAGAAGTAATACATGCCACTCTGGTCAGGAAAGCAACAGGATATGTTCGAAAGAATTATGAGGAAAAGTGCTTCTGGGTGTCTGAGTGGTTCCCTGACGAGCTGGAGTTGGATCAAGTGCTGGATGATACACTCCATGTTGCTGCATTTTTAGTTTTGTGGTTATTCAGAGACATTTTTGATGATGGCTCTGACAAGAAGGAGATAGGCATAAGCTCATAAAATTTTCTATCAAACTAGCAAAAGGCGTTGCTCTTCCCATCGGCAGTTTGTTTCTTGGCTCTTTGTACACCCATCTGGATCACTTAATAGCAGACACGTACGTCTCTAATGGGTACACGAAAGTAGACTCTTATATCCATGTCACCTTTCTACAAGCATGGTTGTGGGAGCATTTCAAAAATTACGCTCCTAACCCGAAAACCTCATTTCCTGATACATATGGCGGTTCTAGGATACGTTGGTTAGAGAGGCGTCCAAGACCTGGCTCAAAGCTCATTGATTTTCTTGACAACGCGCATGCAGTTAACTTTCGTCCTTGGGCTCCGGTCCACGCCTCCATAGTTCAACCAGACACTTTTGCTTCCGCATCGAACGTGATATTGCATTCCGCTGACGGGAACATGCGCATTGGAGAAACTGTGTTCTTGCGAAGCTGCATACCTGCGTATGTGCCATCTTTATTTAGAGGATCTTGTGAAGTAGTATCTTACAACATTGACAGGGATACTATACATATGGGCTTTGATCAGGGAGTCCCATTCCGCCGCCCACTGACAGCTCCAGATGAATTTCTACCCTCCATTCTTGATTACAACGTTTTTGCACCGGATAAAAGTCTCCCCTTCTTGCTCTCAAAACGAAAACTTGTGACGACTCCCAAATATAATGTCTTCTGGCAAGATGAGTTTCTCGCCATTCATCAGTTCGTGCAGGATGTTGTGACAAATCCACATGGAAAACCTTCTTATGCGGTTCTAGCAAAGCATAAATTGTTGAAACAGCTTCCTTCGGGCAAGTGAAAATCCTCTAGCTCGGATGCAGATAGTCCCCAGAAAAATGAGCAAAGGTCGAAAAATTGTGTAGGTGGCTCCCAATCGGATTCAACGGCTCTTGTGACTTTCAGTTCTTTTAATATGCAAGTACGCATGATTTTCTTTCTGGCTTGATCGAATCCCATAGATTCTCCATTTCGCTGCTGACTCTTTTTTCTTTTTGACTCACGGTCTCGGCAACTCGAATGTCTTTGCCAGACTTGACCACGGCCAAAAGACGGCGCCTCTTGAGAAAGGAGGCGACGAGACTGAATCTCTTGAAGAAGAATCCGAAGAGGAAGAAAGCTCGAGGTCCGGTGACGAGAGGAGCACTTCTGAATATAACAGCGAGTCTTCTTCCAGTGGGCCCGCAAATGAGTCGACGAGTTTTCCACACTTTTTTTAGGCCATTTATTTATTTGGAATAAATACTCAATCGGTGTTATCACAGGAAGAGGCCATCGAAGATAACCCTAAAATGGAGATTCGTCATGATGAAGATGTGGTTTTGTCTCCAATCATGGAAGTCGTAACTGCTACCAACCCGGAGATGGAGATTGATCGTCGTGAAGATGCTGCCACGTTTCAGATGACGGAAAACGCTCACATAGCTGCAGGTGCGATTGTTGCCAAGGAATCCCTGTTGGTCGCGGAATCAGTTGCAGGTGCCACTTTCGACCCTCCATTCTTGACTCCTCATGAAGATCATGTGTTGATCGGAGGCTTCAGTGTACCATCTAAGTATGCAGAGTTGTATACCAGAATATGGGAAATGTATGGTCATATCGCAACAACCAAAAAGATCACCAGCCGGTTTGCGTTGGTCAAGCGGGTGGAAAAAACATTATCTTCAATTCATGATATGTGCAACGTGACTGGTCACACTGTTTCTGGAGATGTAATCTCAAGCTGGAAGTTTCATCGGGATATTGTGTAAACTTTGAGTTTAACGCCTCCTGGTTCTGTGAGGGACTTTCCGAGATCCAAAGGCTTCAGGATAGAGCGGTTGATGGTCCTTCCGCGGATTTGATTAATCAACAGGAGGCAGAAGTCGAGAAGTTGTCCCATGAGTTGAAGCTGAAACAGGCGGCTCTTCAAAGCATGAAGGACATTTTCTCCAAGAAGAACGAGTCGTTGTTAGGCAATTTTTCCTTGAATGTTTTATTTTCTGAACTTCCTTTTCTTAGTTTTTTTTTTTTTTTTGAAAGGCGTAAGAAACTCCTAGTTTGTGGTTTGATTTTCTGGTTTTTGGATTGATAGATGATTGTTTCTTATAAGAGTTTTTGGATTATTTTGGAATAATGTCCCTTTGATCAATCGATATGTCAAAATCTGAATTGTGAATATAAGTAGCAAAACCATTCGTGAAAATTGTGAAACCGTGAATGTTGCATGAGAAAAGGAAAGATATGAAATCTTGGGATGATTGGGTTATCGGCTTCCATTGTAAATGTGAAAACCCAAACAATAGGTCGTGTAAACATTGTCTGACAAAACTTACCCACTTTAGGGTCTTTCACCAAAACTGAATCTTCAGGGAGTAAATCCGAGTCTTTATGTGACGCCCTCCTTGCCGCGAGAAGTCCACAGTCGTTCTTTATTGTCTGTGGAACATCTTTATGTCGATACGCGGTAAGGCGGAGAATCTCTAGTCCCCAGACACAATTCTCCTGAATCCATCTTTTCTTGGACGATGCGCTTCAAAGTATTGCATTCACTGGTATGATGATGGAATTGAGAGTCGAATTTGCAACCGAGAGATTAACCTCCCACTGTGGTCGCCAATTGTTTGTGGGTGAAAACTGTTTCTGTTGGTTTTGGTAAATTTGGGTGTGTGGATGAGAAACAAATCTAAACCCTAAACAATGCACTGCACGGGAGTACTTTTGATTCGAGAGATCAATCTGTACAATCCTGGCCTAAACCAAGAAATGGTCATTCCAGGCTTGCTTCGATCACAAAGTGAAGGAGAAGGGTTGGTCTTAGGGAGGGAAGCGAAGAGAGTGTTGAGACCAGAATGGTTAATTGTAAAGATGTTGCTTGTTTTATGACTTGTATCAGAAAGTGGAACTGGCTTGCAGAGTGAAAAGCTATTAGTTCTTGGTGATTTCTGGATACTATGTTGTTGCCGACCAAAAACTTATTCTTTGGTGGAAATAGGAGAAGCCTATTTATACAAGTCATATTGAAACGTACCACGTTCTCGTAGGAAGTGGGAACGATTGGGTGATGGAAGAGTGGAGTAACGTATAACTGTCAGAAACCCATGCTTCCATGACGAAGGAAGTGGATCTGTTTACACCCGTTACTTCTTGTCGCCACTAATTGTCCCACTTCATGACACTTTCTTATAACGGGCGTATTGCATGCCGCACGTTGTAAACCGCCAAACCAATACCTTGATGAGTATCCCCCAGTTTGTGACATGTTTGATGTCTCGAGTGTTTTTGTGGAAAACATGTAACATTTTGCTACGTGTGGCAAGTCAAAATCAAGAGTCTTGCCGCAGGAAAATAGCATGTGATGCTATTAGGCACGTCTTGGTTGGTCGCCTAAAACTTGCCACAAGTCCGTCAGTTCGGTGGCGAACTTGGATGGCTGAGATTGCATTTCATGAGGAAGGGTAGCCGTTGATTATGGCTACCTTCTGTTGGCGCCTGGTAATGAAACAGTGGCATTTTGGTGTGTGCCAGCAGCACTGCGGCATGACTGGTATAGATCGTGCATGCCAGTGGCACGGTGGTATAAGTGGTGCCTGGCGTATCCATGGCCACGAGATTTAAGCGGCTGGTCGCCTAAAACTTGCCACAAGTCTGTCAGTTCGGTGGCGAATTCGGATGGCTGAGATTGCATCTCATGAGGAAGGATGGCCATTGATTATGTCCATATCTTGTTGTATAATAAAGTGGCGTCATTGGCATAGTGGGGTCTGGCATAGCCATGGCATAGCGGCATGCCAGTGGCGTAGCCGTGGCAGCTGTTTTGGCATATTGGTGTTAGACCCAAATATGGCTCTGGCAACATTGGCCCTGTTGCTAAGTTAAACTTAAGGCCTTAGGAGAATCACTTAATCTAGTTGGCATGGCGACTTTAGCTAACTAGAGTTTGGCGTATCGAAACCTTAATTAGCACGTGCGTTGCAGCAAGGTGGCGTGGCTGAGATAGCTGGCGCATGCCAGTGGCACGATGATGCAAGTAGCTCCTGGCGTAGCCATGGCCGCTAGATTTTGGCACATTAGTGTTAGACCCTAAATGTGGCGTGGCAACATTGGCCTTGTTGCCACATCAATCCCAATGCTCTGGGGAACGTTACTTGGCTTGGTTGGCGTAGCAACTTTGCCTAAATTAGGGTTTGGCATGCCGAAACCCTATTTAGTTTGTGTGGCATGCGGACGAGGCATGACAACAAATTTTTGTGCAAACGGTGCCATAGTTGTTCCAAGGGAACTATATCAAGGCCATGGTGTGGAAACGGCCACAGGAGTAAGGATTGTCGTGGGTGGCTATGATATGTCGCCATTCCTAGGGCTTCCTGGGTCCCACACGGCTCGTGGCATGTTTTGGCATGCTGCCGCAAAGTGGCATGTTGGCATGCCGCAAAGTGGCATGTTGGCATGCCGCTTATCTCATTGGCGCAACATGGCATGTTTGGCATGTTGGCGCAGTTTTTGGAAAGCCAATTGGCTTCGTGACTACCTGGCGCAGTTTCCCCTTTTTTAATAATGTGGCAAGTTTAGAGCAACTTGATTTGTCAGAAAAGAGGGCCGACCAAGCATTGGCGTGGCTACACTTCTGGTGTGAGTGTGGCAGCTTTAGAGCGACCTGATTGGTCGATGGGAAATGGGGCCGGCTAGTATGGGCCCATCCACAACTTATGCGCGTGTAGCGAGTTTAAGGTGACCTGATTGGTCGAGGGAAATAGGGCCGGTTTAGGATGGGGATGGGGCGCGGCCAATGGCAAATGGCGCCGGCTTGGCTTAGGCATGGCCACGCCTCCCTTTGCTGCTGCTCCTATCCTGCGGCTCCTTGTTTTCTGATTCTGGGTAAGATTTTGCATCTACTAATCCATGGCGGATTAATTACCTAGTATCCCTAGGCTTAATTTCGACAAGCAAGCTCTGATATACTGCGCAAGGCGCAAAATCCTAACTTTTGCAAATTAGTCAGGATAATCGATTGAATTCTATGTGTTGACACATAGTTCTTTTAAGTTCATTGCCAGAGAGCAGCATGCTTTCTGATTGAATACCTTATGCAAAGACCTCATCCTTGATACTTGGAAATTCGTGCTACTCTGCTGCGAGTGAACACAAATCGTCATGACATGTCAACATTAAGGGTTCAGCCGGGGAACATAGCACATAAAGCATTCAAAGAAACTTATATTAATTGAATGTAGGCAAGGTGCCAAAATTTACAGAATACCTGGGATTGTTGCTACATGCACCATTCTGGGTAAATTTCATGAGAGAATATTGAGTTGCTCAATAAGTGTGCCAGTGAAGAGGTTTAAACACTCATCACTTTTACATGGTTTTGTCTCTTTACAGAGTGACGGCCTATCAAATGCAGGGTTTTACAATTTTAGCCTTGAACTAAAAGCCACCATCAACACCTACATAGTTTAATATTTTGGTTTCGCTCTTTCACTAAACTAATAGATATGCCAGAGGGAAATACCATTTCAAATGATCTATAAGATATCTTTGTAAACTAAAAAATCTCAAATAATTGTTTTTTTATTGAGGATACAACTTGGAAAAAGAGAAGCATAGTTTGGGAGAACGTCAAGGCCGAAAATGCTAGAAAGGAATCATATATGAGTACATCAGAAAAGATTTGTGGACTGAAAATAGAAATATCTGTCAGTTTTTTCTTTACTTTTAGAATGATGAGAAGGGTAAACTTGATAACCAATAAATATTATATTTAATATCCATAGGTCGAAAAATGCATAGCCAAATAAAAATTATGCACGTGCAGTTATGGCACGGGTTAATCCCTAGTATATTTTATATACTATTTTTCCATCCCTAACAAAAATAATATGGAGAACTCTTCAAGACCTCAGGAAGTGGTGAATCTTGAGATGGAAGAAGACGTTAAAGGATGTAATTCAGTTCAAGAACTTGTCTTGAAAAAGATGATTTCAAGGAAAGAGTACAACTCCTGGATTGGTGAATCTGTCAAGGATTTAATTCTTTTTCAGAATGACTCAAAGGTCGAATTTGCAAATCTCCAATTGTAAATAAATCAGCTTATTGATGGTCAGACCAAAATCCTTGATAATCAAAAGATCTTGATCAGGAATCAGAAGAAACTCATCATGGACTGTGTCAAATCCAGGCATCTTGCCCGCATTGTTGATAGGAAGATTAATGTTCTAACTCATGAACATGGAGTCTCTACGGTTAAAAGAATCAAGGATATCAATGATACCTTTTAAGATGGACCCTTTCAAAGGTATGATTTTATCAAAGAAACTTGATATTTATTTTTGTCTAGGAAACTTCTTATGAGAATTTATTCTTGTGTTTTAAGAAGGATAGCTAGGGTTAGGAATTGCAATTATTGTGAGTACTCATAGCTATCGCCAATAATTTTCATCTTGCAATGTTTTTAGATTTATTTATTTAAATTCTAAAGTTTATTTGGAAGATGATTTTGAAATATTAATATTTATGGTTTTGAGTATTGCAACTTGTTATGGGATATGTGTGTTTGCGTCCGTGAACTGTGATTGTCCCATGTTTGCTCAAAAGTTAAGTCTATCATATGTCTTTATTGATAAAAGATAGAATGACCTATTGACAGGTCCGGACAGTGTTTATGAAATTGATGCGATGAAAAACGCGGGCCTACAGTAATACCGCAAGTGCACGGTCGTCAGTTGTAGCTCGTGCAAGTACGGGTCGATCCACAGAGATCGGGTGTGTTTCGGAAATGTGTCTTAGCTAATTGGGTTCCTAGTTTTGCTTTGGGCTTAGAAGCCTTTTGGAAGTGATGGGCTTAATGTGCTATTGGGTTTGATAACAATAAAAGGAACTGAGCTTGGGCTCAGTTAGTCTTTGAAAGTGCAAATTGGGCTTGGCTATTTGAACTAGGCCTTTGGTCTTAACTATGGAATGGGCCTTAGTGAATTTGGGCTTTGGTCTTAAACAAATGGACCTTGGTTAAGCCCACAGATGACTGAATTGGGCTTCAGTTTGAACTGAGCCTTGGGCTTGGTAATGAACTAGGTCTTGGGCTTAACTGGGCTTTGTTTTAGTGAACTGATTTGAACTTAGGCTCAGTTGGACTTTGGACTTGGGCTGAACTGTGGACTTGGCTTGGCAGGCAGCAGCAAGGGAAAGCAGAGCAATGGTATGCAACAGCAATACAGCACAAGTGCTGCAGGGGCAAGCAATAGGATATGCACAAGCAATGGAAAACACAGCAAGAGAGTTGCAGGGCAAATGGAATAAGAGAAGCTACAGAACAAAAGCAATGAAAAAAAAACTAAACAGCAATAAGACAGAACACAAAGGCAGAACAAAAGTGAACCAACAGTAAGCAAAACAAAATAAGATGAACCAAGGCTTAAGCCAAGGGCAAGGATGTGGTGAAGAAACTGAAAGGAAGCAATACTAGGCAGAACACAGGCATTCCTATAGAATGGGTTGAAAACTAGCTTGCTATAAGCACTAGCTTCTCCCAATACTCAATCAAAGTGCAACCTAAGCATACAACAAGAATGGCAAGAACATCAGCTTGCTATGAGCACTGATTTCTTGCCATTGCACAATTAGTTCAAAGCTTTTAAGATATCTAGCCTAGTATTCCATCATGTAACTGACAGTGACAGGAGCAACAACAATGAACATGTAACAAACATCAACAGGAATGAATAGCATTAACAGGACACAAGTATTAACAATGAACATTTAACTAACAGCAAGTTTAACAGCAGAACATGAACATTAACTATAAATAACTAACATAACAACCATGACAAGAGTACAGCAATTAACAGAAAACACTATTAAGCACAACATGAACTGAAATGAGCATAACAGGAAGCAAATAACATGAGCAAGAAACTGAAAATTGAAATTTAACAGTTAACAGAACTTGGAAGTTCTGGATGTGGGCTAGTCCCAACATGTCTTCTAACACAACCCATAGTCCCAATTTATAGTCAATTACATCATTAGGGCTTTCCCCCAATTTTTACCCAAAACAGTAGAACTAGGGTTTGGTGAAACTCACCTAATTCGTTGGAATTGATCGCCTGCATGCTAACCCAATCTTCTTCTGACTCTACTGCTGCTTTCTCACGCTCCAATTACTCTACTAACTCAACCTAATTCATCAATTTTTCTTCTAGGTTCTCAGAGAAAGATGAGAAGAGAAATTAGTGAATTAGATAGGTAGAGGGGTAGGGGATTGATGGGAGAAGGATGGGTGTAGTTGGTTTGGGCAGGTGAGGTGGTTGTTGCGAAGGTAGAGCAGGTGGAGAAGGTGGTGGTGGTGATGGTGGTTCGGCAGGGTATGGTGGTTGCAGAGAGGGGGGTGATGGTGGTAGATGGGTTCGATAGAATGGGAGAAGGGGGTTGTTTGGTTGGGGTTAAATGGTTCGGTTGCTAGGGTGTTAGTCGGGTCCATCGAGTTCGATGTTTCGTGAGATGGGCCGCGAGATGCGAAGCTGGTAGGTGGATCGGATGGTGATGCGGAGTGAAGCTTGTAGAGACCGTCAGATTTTTTTGATACAACGAAGTTAACGGCTCTAGATGGGGTTAGGTGTTGTAGTGTAAAGCGGATATATCAAACTTTGATGCACAGCAAGGGATCGACCGTTGGATTCAACTACCATCTAATCTGAAGGCTTGGAATTTCAGCGCTGTGGTGCTCGGCAGAGACATCAGATTTTGATGCTCAGCAAGGAGCGACCGTCGGATGCTTCTGAGAAATGATCTGATGGCTGAGAACGGAGGCGCTTTTGTGTGTAGAAAATGAGGTTGTGCGCACCATTCTTCGCGGCTTCCTTGCGTAATTTCTCCCGGCTTTTCACTACTTTTCTGCTCTTTTCGCTCCGCGACTCATCCGAACTTTATTTATTACCTAAAAATGCAAAATTAATTAATAAAAATATTTATTCGTGAAAACAATGAAAATACAGAATATGGGATAAAATGTAGAATTAATGCACAAAAGATGAGTTAAAATGCCAACAAAAAGGGATAAATATATACAATATTTGGCACTCATCACCTATTGACAACAAAAGTTAAGCCTAGTATGTGTTTATGCAAATATTGATGAAAAATAGAATGAATCTTTGAATATTCTGCAGTATTGGTCTTTCCCTGATCCACATCTTTGTGTAAATACCGTGCGGCTCCGTAAGTTCTCTTATGTGAGCATTTCCGATTAAATTAATCATGGGTTCTCTTGTGGTTAATTTAATTGAGTTTTCTGGATACAAATTCATGTTTTACGAGATTTGTTAATGTCCAAAGAAATCCTTCTTTTCTTGCAAAAGTAAGGTCGCTCTTGTTGTTCTTTCGGGAATGACATTTTATGGGGAAGAGTTCTTAATTGATCTTGTGCTTAATTGTCAAATCTTTGTGGGGAGTACGGTTGTGGAATATTATAGGAGTTTTCTTGTATCTCTATTAACTCCTTGATGAATGCATTTAGTTTTGACTAGATGATTGCATCTTATCAAAGTTGATAAGTTTTCTAATGGTCATAAAGTATCTCCGTGAGAATTTCGTTAGGATCCCACTAGTTTTCGTACATTTGCCAATTTATATTGACAAAAAGGGGGAGAATTAATGTGTAGTTCACACTACAAATACATATAGTTTACGGATCATTATGTAAGGAGGAGTGGTTTTCATGTGAGATGAAGTATTGACTAAGGAGGAGTGATACATATCACCATAGTATTGTTGTCAAAGTTGTGATACAATTGGACTTTGATGTTGTGTAATAATACTATGACATTGTACAACAATGATTGAGAGCTATTGTTTTCTCATTGTTATAGCTATGGATCTTCAACAACTATGATGCTAAGTTGAACACGTTCAGAATCACTGGAGTACTTGTAAGTGACGAAGATTTCGAGTAATGTTGAAGAACCAAGGAAATCAAGCATTTTGATAAGAAGCTACAAAGTTTATTTATTTTGTAATTCATATGTATTGATAGTTTTGTCACTGAAATTGACAAATGGGGAGATTGTTAGACCACTGTTCGGTCGAACTCGCAAGCGTTTCTATATCAAGCTTGTTTGTCAAGTTTAGTCGTCAAAACTATATGTCTTGATTTCTAGTCTACGTATAGCTAAGTCTCGGATTAAGATAGAAAGTGTAGTTGAGCATTAGACTTCATGACGTTCATAGATTGAAGACGAAGAACTACTAAGGGGAGCTTGTGGAACTTCATCAACAAAAGGTATGTGGAGACTTGAACTCATATATCACTTAAAGGTCTATCTACTTTTTCTCTTATTTGAGACAAAATTCGTATAGTTATATAGACTTCAATTATACATATTTGATATTTTGAGCTGAGTTTAACTCGCTTACATATTTCTCGATATATGTATTGGTAAGCTTTCGCTTTAACCAAGTTCATCTTATATTCTTGACGAAAGTCAAAATATGATCATGTGAAAATCGCCTGGTAACATATTACAAGATTTGTGTGAGACAGTCATTTGATGTAGACTCAGAATGTTTCGTATTGATCATTCGATCACTTGAAGCTAATGGTTTGTGTGAAGACAACGATTGTCGTCTTCTAAGAATGTTTCAATGATTGAAATGGGAGTTTAGAACGATTAACCATGATTAGATATGAACACAGTATGCGTACTTGCATATGTGTAGTCCAAGACCGGCAATCTAGTATGCATACTCGTATGCGTACTGGTTGGTCAGGTGAAGTCCGGGAGCTCTAGTATGCATACACATATACGACTGGCGAAGTCAGTTGAAGTCCGGGAACTTTAGTATGCGTACCCGTACTCGCACTATATTCAACTGAGTTCGCATGTGAACGACACTATGCATACCCGTTTGCATATTGGCGAACACAGTCCAAGTCCGGCTACTTAGGTATGCGTACCCGTTTGCATACTTGAGTAGGTTATGTTATAAAATCGGTTTGTTCATGAACTAATACATTTATATAATAAGGAATGCAATCTTTCGCAAATCATGGATATAATGTTCATGAATTGATTCAAGTGAATCAAAATCGACATTTTGCCTCAATTGTGTCTTGTATACTTCTATGAGAATATAAACAATTGAACAACTCTAGAACTAGTTTCATTTGAGTCATTTGAATTAGTTATTGTTAAGATGAATATGGTTGATATGAAAGTGTTCATTTGGCTAACTTTGGTTAACTATTGTTGAGCCAACAAGGTGTACATGTTTAGGTACGGTTATTCATATCTAAATGATGTCACTTTTCATTTGTATGTAACAAGCTAAGTTCGATCTAACGGTTGAAAGATATTAGCTTGAGTCTAATCAGGTTTCATCTAACCGTAAATATTGAATGCTTTGTTACCAAGGTAACATTGATTGCAAATCCTGATTTGAAGACTACATAATGGAGAACTCTAGCAACTGGGAAACCTAATCCCCACACCTATTGTGTGATACTAGTTGCGGCTAGAGTCGATTCTCCTTTAACCTTAGTTTTTTTCTAAAACCCAGTAGGTTAACGACTTGAAGACTTCATTGGAATTGTGAAGCCATACCAAACTATTTTCTCTGTATTTGCATGTTCTGATCTTGCTGTTTTCAATCGTGATTAAGTACTATCTTCTTTAAGATTGGCTCGAGATTTAATCTCTGATAGGCAAGATAAAAAGTAGTCACAAACATCTTCGTCTCATCGTTTGTGATTCCACAATATCTTGTTTCGCTACCATACGATTAAGATTATTGTGAGGTGATTGATATTTCTAGGTTGTTATTCGGGAATATAAGTCTGGTATATCAATTGGTTCATGTTCACCTTGATTTATCAAAAGACGGAACAAAACTCATAGGTATATATGTTGGAGACAGATTTATCTATTCAATAGACTTTTCTGTGTGAGACAGATTGGTTTATCAAGTCTTCAACTTTGGGTCGTAGCAACTCTTAGTTGTGGGTGAGATCAGCTAAGGGAATCAAGTGCGCAGAATCCGGCGTGGTTCTAGAGGCGTAAGGAATGCGACTGTACCTTGATCAGTGTGAGATTGGTTAGGGCTCAACTACATTCCAGTCCGAAGTTAACTTGGAGTAGGATAGTGTCTGTAGCGGCTTAATACAGTGTGGTGTTCAAATCTGGACTAGGTCCCGGGGTTTTTATGCATTTGCAGTTTCCTCGTTCACAAAACTTCTGGTGTCTGTGTTATTTATTTTTCGCATTATATTTTCTATATAATTGAAATATCACATGTTGTGGGTAAGTTCAATCAATTGTGAATCCAACCTTTGGTTGTTGAATAAATTGATTGACACTAGGATATTGGTTTTTGATACCGTCCAAGTTATTTCTTATATTCAATCGGGCTAGGAAATTCATATTTTTTTGATTGCAGATTGAATTGAGAAATTGAGATACAACTCTTTGATATACTTTTCTTAAGATTGAGTCTGGCTGTCTAGTTGATTCTCTTGAAACTATATTTGAGTTAGTCTATACAGATTGCTAAGCGAAATATTGGGTGTGGTTGTTAGACCCCCACTTTCACAAAGAATGGCAAGTTCTTTTCGTTGTGTAGATCATATTTCAATGGGAACTTGATGAGTCGATCCGCCTACGCGTTTTGCTTTTACTGTTATATCGGGAGTTACTCCACGTATTGATTGACGTAAAATGGATAGTGGATTTGTTTTTTTTTTCCTTTTGTTAAATCTTTTTCGGGGCTCGATAGATTATTTGATAAGCCAATGATTTTTTTTCCGTGTTTCAGAATACGGTTAACTAACATGTTAACTAATCGATTACGATAAATTGAATTGGATTTTGCAGTTTTTTCTTCTACAGTACCTCGACGTGACATGAGCGTGAAAAAAGTTCAAGAATAAGTTTTCTTTTAATAATGGCTAAAATGATTTATTTTGGCTTTTTGACCCCATATTATAGGGTGGATCTCGAAAGATATGAAAGATCTCCTTCCAAGTCGTACATAACGCTTTCATCGGATACGGCTTTCCACGGAATTCTATATGTATCTATGAGATCGAGTATGAAATTATGCTTACTCACTTTAAATTGAGTGTCCATTTCCATCATTTTCCTGTTAGGATTGGAAATCCTATATTTTACATATCCATACGATTGAGTCCTTGGGTTTCCGAAATAGTGTAAAAAGAAGTGCTTCGAATCATTGCTATTTGACTCGGACATGTTCTAAAAAAGTCGAGGCTTTCGAATTGTTTGTTGACGCGAAAAAAGTCAGGGAAAACCTCTGAAATGATTTCAATATTGAACCTTGGATATATAATAGTTCTGAATCAAATCCCTTTAGAAAGAAGGTCTTTTGTCTCATGGTAGCTTGCTCCAGTCCTCTTACGAAACTTTCGTTATTGGGTTAGCCATACACTTCACATGTTTCTAGCGATTCACATGACATCATCAAATGATACAAGTCTTGGATAAGAATCTACAACGCACTCAAACGCCCTTGTTGACGATCTTTTACTCCGACAACATCTAGGGTTCCTCGAATAATGTGATATCTCACACCGGGTAAATCTTTAACCCTTCTTCCTCTTACTAAGACTACAAAATGTTCTTGTGAATTATGGCCAATACCAGGTATATAAACAGTGATTTCAAATCCAAAGGTTAATCGTACTCTGGCAACTTTACGTAAAGCAGAGTTTAGTTTTTGGGGGTGATAGTGGAAAAAGTTGACAGATAAGTCACCCATATTGTCATTCTACATAACCGTACATGAGATTTTCACCTCATACGGCTCCTCGTTCAACTCTTTCGAAATCATTGGATCCCCACTCCGTCCCGAAGAGTTACTAGGACCAATTCAGTCACGTTTTCATGTTCCAATTGAACACTTTCCTTGATTATTATCAAAGGAAATGAGAAGATTCTTCTTTTCACCAAACATATGTGGATCCAATCACGATTTATAATATGAACAAGAGATATTTCTCAATCAATCCCTTTGCCCCTCATTCCTGGAGAATCAGAAAGATCATTTTCGAGTTTGAATTTGTTCGTTTGGAATCTGGGTTTTCCTACTTATTTATTTTCTTCTTTATTTCTATTTTCTTTTTATTCCATTCCATCATTCCTTTAGAGCATCTCCAATAGAGGGTGAATCTTTTTGTTTTTCATGACACGTAGGATTTTAGACTCCCAATTAACATAAATCCATCTCCAATGGTTGGATCCTACAAACTAGGAGGGATGGGAAAATAAATATGAAGGTATTAAAGAAAGTCTTATTTACACCTTCACTTGCACCTCCACGCCATATTTTCAATTATTTTTTTCCTAGAAATTAGTTAAAGTTAAGCTAAACAGTTAAGATTTATCATATAAAATATTCTAAGGATTTAACCCTTCACTATTGGAGATAGTTTTTTAACCGAGGGGTCCTATATTTACTATATGTGTAAAATCTCCTAGATAAAGGTCTTAATTAGACTTCCACGTAGGATTTTTTACACCCATTGTTGGAGATGCTCTTAGTCACATAGGTTTTAGTCACATAGGTTCGATCCTGTATAATCTGACCCATTTTCTCGTCGAGCAAAGGGTACGAAATAAATCAGATTTCTTTTTCGATCAAAAGTACTATGTGAAATCTTCTTTCCTCAATAAATCAGATTTCTTTTTCGATCAAAAGTCCTATGTGAAATCTTCTTTCCTCTTCCTCTACCCCTATCCCATAGGTACGGGTACAGCCGTTGAATCAATGGAGAACCTTTTCTTCTGTATGAATCGATATTTACATTCTAATTCCGATATTTACATTCTAATTCCTTCCCGGTATCTCTAACCATGAAGTAGTTTCTAACGTGTACAGGAAAAAGGCCATTCCATTCTACAGAAGCCTCCTGACAAGTCACAAAGGGAACGAAACAAAATTTGACCAGGATCAAAGTTTCAGATAAAAACTGGAGTATTTAGAATCCAGTAAGGACTCCTGGCTGAGGCTCAAAAGAAGATACTGAAAAGAAGCTCTTTTTTACTAAAGATACAACACAAACCAAAGGGAAAGGACGGAGAAGGATATTCTGGCTGATGATACTCATGAAAAAAGAAACAAAATGTCAAACACTTCATACCATCTATTACTTAAAAACTGAAACATGACAACTCTTGTTTATAGGTAGTGTTTTTTTAACTGACTAGGTGGTCAATTCCATGATGGCGGAAACAATGTCACCATCACAGGCCTTGAGAGCCTTCACAGCCTTTGACCTGGATACTCCAGCCTGAGTCATAACCAATTCGATGTCCTTAGGTTCCACTCCTGTCTCATCCACTTCTTCATCATCCTGAGCAGCAGCAGATGTCTCGGGCATGGAGATCACTTGACTGAGATCAGGAGCCTTAAACTGTTCTGCAGCTTGAGTCTGCAATTGTGAGCTCAAGTCTTCAATCTTTGCCTCTCCAAAGATTACATATGTGTCTGATGTTGGGCTCTTGAAAACATCTGGTTTAGAGATGACGAACAAAATCTGAAAGAACACAAAATATGTTTTATATATCTTATCTTCTCAGAATGACTTATCATACAAAAATGCAGAAAAACGATGAAAACAAAAGGGGGGCTTACATTCTTGCTCTTCTTGACGGTAACACGGCTGACACCGGGGATGGGTTTCATTCCAAGCTTCAACATTGCCTTCCGACTCTTCTTCTCACTTCTACTCTGCTTTGACCTACCACTTCCATCAGGGTGTCCTGTTAAAGTGTGGTAAGTTAATAATAAGATGAAATAAAATTTTCAAGGGCAACATGCTGAACAAGAATAGAAGCATGATTCTTTTATCATGCTGAAGGTTCTACTGAAGCAATGTCACATTGACTACTCTAAACAGGCAAAGTTGCACATATCAAAACATAAACACCATGATGCTCCATCTACTTGTCTCAGCTCATAAACATGTGTCGTATTCTTTTAACATCAATAGGAAGCTTAAGTGATCCAACAACAAACACATAAGCAGTAGAAACTTCGTAAAGGAACCAAATAGTATATTTTGGGATAACCATAGTTTTCTTAACAAATTCTTGTAATGTGATACTACCAGTGGATCAAGTTAGAATGACACTTAAGGGAATGACTCAAATCATATTAAGAGCAACATCCACGAATATCAGATTCATAAGATAAAACCATACTAGTGATGTCACAAAAAAAAAAAAAACAGACATCATATTTCGATGATAATTTTTCAATAAACAGTTTTTACAATTCAGTTACCTTCAACATCATCATGCTCATCATCCTCATCGTCGTCCTCCTCATCATCCTCTTCGTCTTCAACCGTGGGCTCATCAAGCTGAAATGAGGGAACTCGGGATTAAACAACTTGATGAAACTTGAAAAGTAACAGCAAAAATCAGAAAATTTAGTCCTATCACACAAATTCATTAAATCATACACCTAAAAGCAAACGTGGCAGAAGCGAATAATAGTAGTATAGTGTTCTGGCCACAACATGGCTGAAAACATTCCAAGTTAAGGCAAAATCAGTGATATGTATGCATCTGCACAAGTTAATCGTATGCCATAAAAGGCAAAAGGTGCAGAATTCGCAAAGCTTTAAACATAACATCTTGTAATGTCTTTTACACACAATCCAAAGCATATATCCAATATAAACATATTGAAGATCAATGTATTCAATTGACACTCTAAACCATCAGTAGAGAGTTAAATACAATATTATCTAAAAACAAGAAGCAGTAAGTCGTGGAGTTTCTGGTTTATTAAAGTGACATTAGCAATCACGGTGCATTTTCTATCCAAATTAACACAGATTTGGTCACCAATGGGAATACAAATCATGCCGATTGCCAAATCACAAAATCTACTAAGTGGCAACTTCACAAGTCTGTCTGATGACAATAAAATCTGTCTCAGGCTGTTGATTGATTTCACTATGAGAACACCAAACCCTATTCACTGAGTAACTTGTAAGATGTTTATATTCAACAAATCGACATCAAAAAAACAAAAAAAGAAGACTACATATGTAAACTAAGTAATAATCGTTCCAGAAACAAACCCTAGAAAGTTAAACCTAGAAATAAAACTAAAACTGTTGAGATCTGATTAGTCTATGAAATTAAAAAGTAGGGAAAAAGAGAAGTAAGGTTACATCGATCTTCTGTTGTTCGAGGTGGGCGGCGAGAAGCTCTTCTTGAGTTTGAGCAGTCATGATTATTAAGTGAGAGAATAAGAGCGACTGGGGAAGAGAAAAATGAGAGACTGAGAAGAAATAAAACGATACAATAGAAGAACCCTTAAACCCTAGGAGAGAGAATTTTATATGGAGGACGGATTTATATGGAAACCCCTAAAATGCCCCTAGTTTACTTTTTTGCCTTCCTCAAAATGACCAGCTGTTGTGAATTAAGCCGTGAGAATGGTTGGGCCGGGATGGGATTCATCGGATTTGGCTTCATCCGCATACAATTCAATACAAGTTGGATTTTAAGTTTGCCATCCGAGTCTAACCCAACGGGGAGGGACGCGTTAGTTTCATGGTAACTCGTAAGCAAGCAAGGGACGGGCAGCTGTGCGGGACTGCTCATGTGGAGAAGATATGCTGATGTGAGAATTTTCAGAGATAGATAAATCTCTTTTAATTCTATCAATGAGATTTTCATAAGATTTTCCCATTCTAAGGATTTCCTTATGATTCACATCAACATGATTATCTGAAACAATTATGGGAAATTCATGATTGTTTCCTTTGGCAGAGATTCTCTCTTTCCCTTTCTTCTGGAATCGTTCTTGTTTTGATATGAGTGAGGAGGAACCTTTTTCCAGAAGCGATTATCAACTCTTTCCTCTGATTCTTTTGAGTTGATCTTATCGAGTAGTGGTGTATTCTGTCTTTCTACTGAGGAATGATCTTTCAGTTTGTTAAGACAAAAAACTTCCTTCAATATTTTTACCACCGTATTTTAAAGAAGTATAAGTTTCCTGTCAAGTGACTGAAAATTGTATTCCTTAAGATCACGTTCACGGAATCGGTTCAAAGTTTCCTTTGGACAAGATTTCGTCTGATCATCAGTAAACTTAGAAGATGGTTTCTCATCCTCTTCTGACTTGATGTAGTTGGAAAAACTACCATCATCTTGATCTGTTTCAGATGTGACTAAGTCGGTTTTATCACAGTCTGTAAAAGTCGAGCAAGGACTTTTAGTTTCCTCAGAATCAGAAGAAATCACAACAACATCATTAGTCAGAGTCATAGGATGTGTCTCTTTATCTTGAGTAAGAGATTTACCAAGAGCTTCTAATTTGACAGTGAGATCCATATTCTCTTTGGCTAGAATATTCAGTTGAATGTCTTTATCTCTGATCTCATTCTTAAGAAGATTTGACTTTGTCTTTAATATCAACGCTTTTGTAGACGGAGATTTTATAGGCTTTAGGAGTTTTACCAACTCTTTATCAGCATCTTCTTTTCCATCGGAGAACGACACAAATGTTTTCGCAACTCCTTGATCATGAGTTAACGAAGTGGTAACATCTTCAACTTTTGAGTATTCATACTCTTGCATAGCGTTAACTGAATCAGACATAGATTCAATTTCTTATAGGATGGATCGCACCAAACATAGATTGTTAGATATTTTCGTGTTTTCCTGCTCTGATATCAATTGAAAAGACGAGGGTACCCAAATATACCTAAAAAAATTCCACCTATAAGTCTTTTTCTCTGAAAGTGATTGTCTATGGACAGAGTCGAGACAATACAACTAATCGGTTCACACTTCGGGTGATCGTCTATGGATACGAGATCGAGACAATATGACAACAAGATAACTTGTGTGATTGACTATGGATTCAAGATCGAGACAATATAACAACGAAGTATGTTTACTTGATAAAAGGTTCAGACTTAACCAAACACAATAAGATTGCTATCAAGTAAATAGGAATTAACGTTTGTGTATTTTACTTCTAATTATAATAAAACAATTATAATTGCGAAAATAGAAAAGTAAAAGACACAACAAGATTTTGTTAACGAGGAAACCACAAATGAAGAAAAACCATGGGACCTTGTCCAGAATTGAATACTCTCAGGATTAAGCCGCTATACAAAATCTAAACCAACTTCGTATAGTTGAGACCAAGCAACTAAACCTATAGTTCACCTAGTTCTGTCTGTATCCCTGCGCCTCCAACTTGCAGTAAGTCACGCACTTGGAACAATTCCTTTGGTTTGTATTCCAAACAGTAAAGGAACAACAAATCTGTTCGGTAACAACTCTTTTCAAACAACGTGATATGAGTTCGACAAAAGGCTCTTCCGTTTATCCCAATAAACTCCTTTTTCAGGTCCTTAGATCTATCTTATCAACAAATACCAAAGTAATTGTTAAGAGTTTGCAATCAATACTTTGAATCACAAAGAATTATATTGATGCCGATCTACTCAACTAATCAATCAAATCTATCACAAAGATAAACCGATTATAGTTGGACCCTTTTCCAGCCGAAACAAGTATTGTGCACACCAAAGATTATGTACCCAAATCAGAAATCTTCTTCGTCTTCAAATCTTCTTATATCTTCAATAAACACCTGCACACAATCAACTTGAATCTCTTGTAATCAATCACACACAGAACGGAGTCTGTTAACAATGGATTATCACAAGATGTCTTTAGATCTACAAACAGTTTAAAGATCCCCGTCGAAACTTCAATCTAGTTTGAGTGAATCTTATCAGAAGAGAAGATTCTCAAGCATAAACAAACTAGGTGCAATCAAAGTTCAACAACCGTTGGTCAATCAAATCAATCGAAAACTAATAATAAACTGCAATTATCTAGTTTCCCACCAATGGTACTAATAGAGCTTCTCAATCCCAAAGAAGTCTTTAAACCGAGCGACCATAAGAGATTTTGCCTAATTAGGTTGCTTTCCTCTTCGAATAGGCGGCTCCACCAGTAACAACACAACTAGGTAGTTTTGCTGGTTTTGAGGATTAGTTTGCTCGAAATGCAAACTTCAATATTTATAGACCAAGGAAGTTTGGATACCAAGGAATTTCCAAAACCGAAAATATTCTCTAGATATGCAATATATTTTCGAATTCGGTTTCCATGATTCCTGGAAATGCTTTGTACACATGTTGACCGAATTCTCAGTAGAAAATCTCCAATTAGTAAATGCACATTACCAATTTTTATTTTCTAATATAAAACTAAAAACCTTAATTAAAAGATTCTCAATTTATTTCGATCCGGGATTCTCCTTTAGTTATTAAGGAATATCTTTGAACAATAAAAGATAAGCGTTACTGCACATGTTCAAAGTATGTCGACATCTTTACTTTGTAAGTCCTTTTTCATACTTACAATCTTGGAACCGATTTGCCACACTTCCAAACAAGTTTAGAATTGGTTCATCTGACTTCCAAGAACTATGTGATTGATTATCCTATCAAATCACCAAACATGGGTTTCACGGTTCTACCAAAACAAGTTTCGGTTCTACCTCCATGTGGGTACTAGAATTAGTCACGCTAGTTACCAAAAGTTGGTTGAGTAGGTACTAGGATCGGTTCCCACATATATATGGTATCTAACTTGTATTTCGTGCACATGTCCATAGGATCGTTCCCAATAACTAAAAACGTGTTGCACATGTCCATAGGATCGGTTCCTAATAACTAGAAACTTGTTGCACCCCGTACAAGGATCGATTCCCCTTTTGTGATCGGTTCCACCTCTTCCTAGGATCGGTTCCCCAATGACTAGAGTTGCCCATACCAATTACAACAAATCGATCATACCATCTCAGGTGATTACTTAAGATCGGTTTCACTAATAAAAGTCATACCAATACAAAAGTCAGGCCTTGTGAATAGTTTTACCAAGAACATAAACAAGTTATGAGCGGTTATACTAAACACACATATTGGTAGTTCAAAAGATATGTAATGAATAACAATACCAATAAGCCTAGCGATTTCCCTTTCGATTCACAAAACAAGTCTATGAATGTACTTCCTTTAAACGAATGTAAAACATTGTTTCCTAGGATGAAATCTTCACCTCATACCCATACATAATCACAATAGCATTCAAACGATTATGTCGATGTCTTATATACAAAGTTCAAAAGATAAGCGTTATACTTCGTATTGTATTCCTTAACACTACGTCTGACTAGAGTATAATCATTCATAGCTTCGTAGTTATGTTTTCAATATGCACGACTTTAAAGATACGTTAGGGAATGAAACAGTTCAAGTTAAATATTACTAACCTCAAGTGGAAGGATGATGTCGTCGTTGTAGCTCCTTACTTCTTCACATTCTTCAAGTCTTCACGTAATACTTGTAATGTCTCATATCCTAATACTTTCAAGATAACCTATACGAAGTTGACTCTAGTACATAATCAAGCAACTCTTTAAATGAGTTTTGGTTCACTAAAATATGACAACCAAACTTGACATGCCAACGCTTGGTGGGTTCAACCGAGCTATGCTCTAATATTAGGTGTGGTTGTTAGACCCCCGCTTTTTCATAAATGACAGTTTATTGGTGCAAATATTGATTCTACAACTATTGTAAAGAATTGTTGATTCAAATTGAAAACGCGGGGGGTACAACAACCATACCGAATTATTTCGTTCGGCAATTTGTATGCAGTAAACTCCAATATAATTCCGAGAGTATCGACTTAATGAAACTCAATCAAGAAATATATCAAATAGCTTTGTCTCTTTCTCAACACAATCAGTAAATCAAACAGATAGAAATCCGTGAACCTGATTGTTATGAGAATCACTCGGATGGTACCAAAGACCAATACCCGAGTTTCAGTCAAGTTTTATCCAACAAATAAGGTCGTATTTATCAAATATGATTGAACAACGCACAACCTGTGATATTTCAATTATATAAAGAAAATATAATATGGAAAAAAGATAACACAAACACCAGAAATATTGTTAAAGAGGAAACAACAATTGCAGAAAACCCCCGGGACCTAGTCCATACTTAAACACCATACTGTATTAAGCCGCTACAGACTCTATCCTACTACAAGTTAACTTCGGACTGGAATGTAGATGAACCCTAACTAAGTCGCATACCGATTATGGTACAGTCGCGTTCCTTTCGCATCTTGAATCTCATAAGACTCTGTGCACTTGATTTCCCTAGCTGACGTCTTTTACAGCCTAGAAATTGCTATGACCCAAAGTCGAACACTTATAAACAAATTTATCTCCCTCGTATAAGTCTATTCTATTTGTTGTTTCCGTATTAAGATAAATATCAAGGTGAACATGAAACTCAACTAATAATCGGGTCTTATGTCTCCCAAAGAGCAGCCTAGAATATTAGTCACCTCACAATAACCTAACTGATTAACAGAAGAAGTTATTGCGGAATCACAAGAGTCTGAGACGAAGAAACTGTTGTGATTACTTTTTATGTCTTACCTATTGGGGATAAATCTCGTGAAAACCTTAGAGAATATTAAAATCAATACGATAGAAAAAGTAAGATCAGGATACGCAACTACAAAGAAAATAGTTGGACCTGGCTTCACGAATCCCAAGCGAAGTCTTTAAGTCGTTAAACCTAGTAATGGTTTTCAGAAGAACTGGAAACCTAGGTTAAGAGAGAATCGACTCTAGTTTCCAACTAGGACACACGAAAGTGTCGGGATTAGGTTTCCCAGATATTAGAGCTTCTTCTTATATAGTCTTTGAAATCAGGGTTTCTTACAATCAAAGCTAAGATAGCTTATTAACAAAAAAATTATTATTCACCGTTAGATGAAAACCTGATTTAAGATTCAAGCTAAGTTTGCTTAGAAAATAAGCAATCAATCTCCATCGTCAGATGGTTTAGCTTGATACACACAGAAGAAATATATATACTTATATTCAGATATAGATGAACCGTACCTAAACGTGTATAACAAGTTGGATCAATAACACTTAACCGAAGTTAGCCATATATGAACACTTTTTCTTGGTTATATTCATCTAATACTTCCAGACTCAATCTGATAATCAATCATGATAGATAATCAAATGTATATGAATGTGTTTTAAGAGAGTTGTTCAAATGTTCACTATCTCATATAAATATTCATGAAGCATTTGAAAAATATTTTGCTTGGTTTGTAAGTTTACAAAGTACGTATACAAGAACCAATTACATGAACATAATGCCACAGTTTGAAAACCGAATTCGCATACCTTAATGCATTAAGAATAAGAGACTTAAGTTCGCAAACAAACCCGAGTTTGCTTACAAAGTATGTGAACAAGTTGTCATACTTACTGATTTTAGAACCTGGATATCTCTGGACATCTCAAGCGACTTTATGGAAGCCTTTTAATGACTTATACATACAAATTCGGATAATTTTTAGAGAGTCTTTACATTTTGTAAAGACAAAAATATGTAATCCCATATGAGACTCAAAACATCTACCGACTTTATAAATAACACAAATAATTCTTCTCTTCAATATATAATAGTACCTTATGTGCGCTGCAATCTTTTTAATTTTACAAATTTTGTATGAAAAATGTAAGAAACTTAGACATGGCTAATAAAAATTATAAGTTTGTAACAATTTTCAGGGAGGTAGTCAAAAAGAATTTGAATGACTTCCAAAGAGTTTCCTTATCTATTTTTAGTCAGTTGAGATTCTGAGAGAATCTCTTTGTTAGTGGATACAGACTTTTTTCAAGTCTTTCCAATTCTCTAAAACTCTATGTTATTGGATTGAGAATTTTTAAGAGTCTCTCAAACACCCTTGTTATTATATTTACATTTCAAAGTCATTGATTTTTTGCTTATAGAGACTTTGAATGACTTTTTTTTAAAGAAAATAAGCATGACAGAAATCTCTCAAGATAGGCAATATTTTGGGAGACTTGAAATTTGGGGGTTAGGTAAACCTGGTTTTGGAATATATTTTTTTATGAAAATAAAACCAGATATGCATGTACTTGGAGTTCTAAAAGCACTGATGATAAAAGATCATTTTCAATCTCAGGAACCTATAATATGTGGAACAATGGTCTTCATGTTTAGCCTTACTAGCAAAGTGCTTAGTTAACCAAGTGCAAACTATAATGTTACATTCACTATAGAGTATTTGGAATATACCGCCTGATTAGTATATAGTACTTTTTCGTTGACATTGTCATGATCAAAAGAAGAAAATTTTGATATAAAAAAGTGAAGAAAAATAAAGGAAATGTTATTGGTTGTACTTTGTCGTTGACATTATCTTTGACTACAACCTTCTCGGTAAATTGATGTATCTAGATTCGAAATTTTATTGGTCGTAAGACTTTTGACATTTAAATTTTAAACTCGTAAAGCAGCAACATCGTTAAATAAGTAGCAGATCAAATATCAATACCAAAAAAATAGAAAAAGTTAAAGAATGTGTTAGTTATTTGGGCGGGCCATGCGGTGAAAAAGAAAACAACATATGCATAAAATAGTGGTAAAGACGAAACTTTCATTCTAAATGAGGAGAAAAGTCTTATTTATATGTAGAACCGAAAGGAAGTCGGTTTAGGATAATAGACCTTTGTTAGCTAGTGCCACATTGGAAGATTGTTAATACTTGTAATAAAATTATGATTGTAGTTTTTGGAGTTCACATCTCCTATTAAGACTTATTATCTAATTTTTTTCATTAGAAATATCTCAACTTTTCGCACTAGAGAAAAAGAAAGAAAAAATGATCAAAAACCAAACGTAAAATTTTCATTGATTTTTTTAGTTTTTGGTTTGTACCTAGGGGAGAAGATGATTGATTTTATTAATACAAAAAGTATGAGTGCATCATACTCAAATACGTCATGGGTATTGTCTTAGACATTGTGAAAGAGTTAAGGAGTTGGGGTTCTTCTGGGTCTCCAAATGAGATTTCACACGAATACCGTGAAGGTTTATCTCTAGTTGATTATTGCACGAGGCAATTCTCGTACAAAGATGGGTTATATTTAGTGGATTTTGATTCATCTTTTCTGTATATTCATGGAAGAGATATAAGCTAAATCGAGCCTTATCTGAGGCTCCCCGAAAAGATGCTATCTGATATCTTGCGTAAAGGGAATGTATAGGGATAAAAAAGGTATTTGAATGAGAAACTCTTTGGACGAAGCCGTAATCCCCATCTAACTAAGCTTTTAATATTCTGAAGTGCTTCATGTCCTATTAGATTAATGATAAATCCTTTTCACACTTCCTGGATAGATGATGATAACACGCTAATTCTGTGGATTCAATCCGCAATATATAATACAGTATTATCATATGTGGTTGGTGTTGATTCCTCAAGAGAACTCTGGCAAAACATAGATTCTAGGTTTGCTTTTCATTAGTGAAGTATCAAAGCTTAGACATGTTTTTTTTCCTGAGGAGCTACTAGGTTTAGATACTTTTTTTTTTCATTTTTAATACGGAAGACGAATTCCCTAAGTAGAGATTAACGTTCTACATTGTAATGTTCGTAGTTCAAATCTTGTTTGTTGGATGATCTTATCCCTGGCACTTGTTTTGCAAATGTAATTGATTAAGCTATTAAAATTGATTACGTTATTTTAGGTAATATTCTACAAATTTTTGTAATATTACAGAGCTTTATAAAGGAAACGACCACCAATTTTCTGTCTCTATCTAGTGCTCAACTTAATCAAAAAACGCCCTGCGAATCGGGCGACTAAATGAGTCAACTTAGTTTTAATTTTTTCTCTTTGTTCTAATCTTTTCGTATGATTTCTCTCAACTTTGAAGTTCTAGCAATCAAATCCTTATCTTACATCTTTACCCTGCACATGTCTCTTTAACTTTTCGTTTCATTTTCATATTTTAATCTCATTTCAAAAAAAATAATTAGTTGATTTTAAGATTATTAGTTACCAACTTTGTTTTATCCAATATGTGTATGTAGCTTGAGTTATCTCCTATGGGTTTTGCCTTTTTGTTTGCTGTGATCCAAGCGTTTGCAGAGTATGTCATAAAGTGTTTTGATACAAAGTTTTGTCCGTATGGGTGTTACCTCAATTCCAACTCGGTGAGTCCGATCCATAACGTATCCCGCTATTCCATTCATTCAAAAAGTTTCAAATTTCAAAAATTGAGCTATAGGGGGAAGTTTGTTACTCAGTTTTTCTCGGCTTGACTGTTACAAGCTGGTATACTTACCTATCTGGAAAAGATTTTCTTAGTCTTTGTTACCATTATAAGGGCCTGAAAATACTCGCTAATTCATATCAAATATACCCACTCAACCCTAATCCAAAAGTTCCTTCAAATAACCATTTTCTCTTATTGCATTCTTGTTCTAGAAAACCTAAAACTATTCTCAACATGGAGGAAGGAAGCTCTAATCAAGTTAGCGACTTAGTTAATAAGTTCAAGCAAGAAACTTTGAAACTTGGATATTCCAATGAGGTAGTTGTTTTTCAAAATGAATCTAACAATGAGGAACAAGAAAGTTCCAAATGGGAAGCTAATGCCATAAGCAAAGTAATTATTGAAGGTCGTATGAGCTATGACACAGTGGAGAAGTTTATTAAGTTTACTTGGCCTTTCATGAAGCCTGAAGATCTAAAATTTTTTGAAGTAGAGCCAAACATCATGATCTTTAAGTTCACCACCTGGATCATTCTAAATCAAGTTATTGAACAGAGGCCATGGAGCATAAATAAGCACCTGTTAGTAGTTGATGATTATATTCCAGATATGGTGTACACAGAGAAGCAATGGGGCTTTCAGCAGTTTTGGATTCAACCAAAGTATCTCCTTCCGAAGCACATGAATATCACAGCTGTCACAAAAATAGGAGAGGTAATGGGAGAAGTAACAAAAATTTAACCCGAAGATGCAATTCCGGTTGGAAGTATTCCAGTGAAAGTGTGTGTCAATATTGATCTATCTTTTCCTTTGAGAAGAGGTGTTAAAGCTATTACCAATGCTGGAGTCACAAGATGGCATAAGTTCTTTTATGAAAGACAACCTAGCAGTATTTGCACAGAATGTTACGTTATTAACCATTCTAAGGGAGCCTGCAAGGACGCTGCAGAATTTTTAGCAAAAGCCCATGAGAAACCTTACTTTTTTGGTATAACTAATCATATCCAGAAAAATATCTCAACATTCTCTTCTAGTTCTGCTCCTGCTCCCAAAAGAATATGAAGAACTTTATTAAGAAAACAATATTTGTGCCTCCAAAAGATGGTATCGCAGTCAACATGGATTTTATTCTCAAAAGCAACTTTGCAGAAGCCAATGATGATACTAGACTAGGTAAAATAATTAGGATTATGGATGATCCAAACCCATCTTTTTCTATTTCTGAGAATTCCACCTCCACTGGCACGTCTAACAACACCACAAACAAATAGACAACTCACATGATCATAGCTAGAGATAACCGTAAACACAAAAAATGAGAATTAGGTTTATCACTCTTTCCCGACTTTTATTTTTTCAGTCTTTTTCTTATTTAGTATCATAACTAATACCAACAAATTAGTCAAATCTCTAGGACTGTTTAATTTTCACATGCACTCAATTTCATATAGGCCTTCTCTTTATTACAAATTTTTGCACTACTTATTTATTTCGTGGTCGGTAGTCTGTTTTTTATTGACTTTTGCACATTCTAGCTCTTTAAATAATCATCTTATCCTAATGAAGATTCGTTCCTGGAATATCCAAGGATTCAAATCCCCTTCTACAAGAAACCACCTAAGTGATCTTATTAGGTCTCAAAACCCAGATATAGTATTTCTATGTGAAACTAAAATCACTCAGGTCAAGAGCAAAACTCTTCTAAATCACTACCATTACCCTAATTGTGCTTTCATTGATCCAATTGGGCTCTCACGGGTAGTTCAGTTGTGGAAAAATGGTTTCACCTGTGATATCATAGGTGATGAGCAAAATATGTTTAATGTAGTTGTCCAAGATGATCTTGGCAAGCATGAGTTCTTACTCACTTGTATGTAGTGGTTTTTCTAGTTATACCAAGAAAAAATAACAATGGACCTACATTAAGCAAACTAGTGAGTTTGGACATTATTCCTGGATTCTGTTAGAAGATTTAAACTTTTATCTGTTGGATGATAATAATAAATCTTTTACATCAGTTGATGGGTGGGTTAACAATATCGTTTCTGATAGTGTCCTTGAGGACATTGGGTATGTAGGGAAAAACACTTGGACTAGTAACAACCTAGGCATTGGCTCTAGAAGAACTAGGATTGATACAACTCTAGATAATGGTGAATGGAGTAGGAACTTCCCTAAAGCCAAACTTTTGCATCTAAATCAAGTTGGTAGGGATCATACACTACCAATAGTGAAACATGTTGAAAGCCTTTTTAAAATTTTCTTAACCTGGTTAAATGATGATACTTGGGTTACTACTATTGTTAATGCTTGGAACATCAATATTAATGGCTCTCTTGGATTCCAACTAGTAAAGAAACTTGAATTTGCAAGGAAAAAGTTATCACTCTGGAACAAGTTCATTTTGGCAACAACAACCAAAAAATTTATCATCTTCAACATGAGCTCAGTATTGTTCAAACACAGATGCCAAGTTGTAACACTCACGAAAAGGTAATCAGCATCAACAAAGAGCAAAATAAGTGTCACAAGATACAAAATGAATTCTTACAACAAAAGTTTAGAGACAATTTCATCAAAGACATGGATAAAAACACAAAGTACTTTTATACAAAAGTCAACAAGAAAATATCAAGGAACAATATTGATTCTATTCAGGACCATAATGCTAACTGGCTGCATTTTAGAGAAGATATTGCCTCTCATCTGACTCAGCACTTTAAAGAAATCAGTACTTCTTGTAATCCTCAGGTTGAAGAAGGTTTATTCATTATTCTACCAACTATTATATCTACTGAAGACAATATTAATCTTACTAGAATTCCAGGGAATGAACAAATCTTCAACACCCCCTCAAGAGCATGGAGAATTGGAGTGCTCCAGGTCCTGAAGGTTTCCAAACTGGCTTTTATAAGAGCCAATAGAGTGTTGTTGGTGAAGATGTTTGTCTTATGATCTCAAGATTCTTCCAGTCCACGCATATTTTCAAGCAAATTAATAAAACTTATATTTCTTTAATCCTCAAGAAAAAGAAACCTCTTTATGCTACTGATTATGGACTCATTGGTCTATGTAACACTTCTTACAAGATTATCTTTAAAATTCTTCTAAACGGGATGAAGCTTATAATGGAAAAAATTATATCCCCATATCAAGATGCATATATTTCAAGAAGGCTAATTAGTGACAACACAGTGATTTCTCAAGAGATAATTCACTCAATGAAGAAGAAAAGAGGTCAAATTGGTTGGTTGGCTCTTAAACTTGACATGTCCAAAGCATTTGACAGATTAGAATGAAATTTTCTTATCAAGGTCTTAAGGTATTTTGGGTTCAGTGATGACTTCTGTGAACTCATTTATCAATGTATCAGCACAACCTCATTATCAGTTATTCTCAATGGTTCTCCATGTATTTCATCCTTCAGGTGACATTAGATAAGGTGATCCTCTGTCACCTTACTTGTTCAATCTAGCTACGTAGTTTCTCTGAAGACACCTTATAGCTGCTCAACAAAACAACAGTATCAAAGGTATTAAAGTGGATGCTAATTCACCAGCCATTAATCATCTGTTATTTGCAGATCACTGTTTGATCTTCACTCAAGAAAATCTTACTTCAGTCAACAACCTTCTTGAACTACTTCATAATTTCAGCAATCGGTCTGGGCAAGTGATAAACTTTGAGAAATCTGCAGTGCATTTCAGTAAGTACATAAAACCAGAGGTTGCCGCATGTCTCATCCAAATCTTTGGTGTGAAGACTATGAATTCCAAAAAAAAAACTTAGGTTCTCCACTGATTATTGGTCACTCTAAGTAAGAAGCTTTCAATTCCATAGAGGAAAACTTCAATAAAGGTTATGTACATGGTCATCCACTTCTCTAACTCAATCCAGTAGATCTACAGTGATAAAACCTGTCATCAATTCTCTTTATGTCTATCAAATGGCTTCTTTTAAATTGCCAGATCAACTCACGAAGAAGTTAACAACTATTCAAAGGATTATTTTTTTTTGGGTCACTCCTCAAATAAGGGTTTTAATCCAGTTACCTACAATAAACTATGTAAGGAAAAATAATTTGGTGGTCTTGATTTTAGGGACTTAGAAAAACTCAACGTACTAAGATGGCTTAGATAGTATGCACTGAAGATGAGCAGCTTTGGGTCCAAATACTGGGAAGCAAATATTTTAAATATGGTAACCTTCTTCATCATAATATAGAAGATAAGAATTGTTCTTACATGTGGAATGGTATTACCAAAGGATTACAGATTATTCATAAGAACTACTTCATGGAGGTTAATAATGGAAAAAGAACTGAGATCTGGAAGGATAAATGGGTCACAGGCTTGAGTCATCCTCCAATTCCAGTGAATGATATGCTCAGATTTTATGAATAAATAATCATTACAGATTCAGGTACTTGGAATGTATCTCCCTTAGAGCTCTTATTTGATACTCATACTTCTAAGCAGATTCAGGACATTTTCCTTGATACATCCAAAGAAGATATAATGATTTGGACTCCTGCAAAAGATGCCAAATTCCCAGTCAATAGTGCATACAATCATCTTATTAAGTGCTCCAGCGAAATTCAAGTTAATGGTAGAAATATACAGTTAAGAGTATGGAATTCACCAAGCGTTCATAGCGACGTTGCTTTTTGATCCTTCAATGTCGGCTCTTCCTATCATTGTGAAGCAGAATTCACCAAGTGTTGGATTATTCACCCACCAATAGGGAACGTGAGCTGGTATTATACCGTCGTGAGATAGGTTAGTTTTACCCTACTGATGACAGTGGCGCGATAGTAATTCAAACTAGTATAAGGAAATCCTGGATTTATATTTCTCAGCAAGTTAAAAAATTTGAAAAAAATCCTAAAAGATTGGAATTGGACTGTGTTTGGTGATGTTACAAAGAAACTTAAACAAGCAGAAGAATAAGTACTGAAGGCTTCCATTAGTTCAAATCAAAATCCTAGTGATAACTTCTTGTTAAATAAACTTGTAACAGCTAGAGGTGTTCAAGAGATTCTTACTCAGCAAAATCAATAAATTGAAAAACAAAAAGCAAGAGTGAAATGGTTAAAGGATGGAGCTGCAAATACAATTTTTTTTCATGTGAATATGAAAATAAGACAGTTACATAATGCAATAACTGAACTGGAAAATGGAGAGGGTGAAATAATTACTTCTCAACAAGTAATATATGATATTTTGGTTCAATACTTTGAAGATAAATTCAAAGCTCAAGAAGTACAGATAGCTGAAGGAATTTTTGAAGTTGTACCTCAGGTGATAATTATAGAAGATAATAAGATTCTGGAAGCTATCCCTAGTAAAGAAGAAATGAAGAAAGCAATTTATGAGTTGGATCCAGACAGTTCACCTGGACCAGATGGCTTTGGTGGCTGGTTTTACAGACTAGCATGGGATATAATTGAAGAAGATTTAGTGAAAGCCATCCAGTACTGTTGGAAAAAAAAGGTTTCATTCTTGCTGGTATGAACTCAAATTTTATCAAGCTTCTTCCAAAAGTTAAAAATGACAAGAAAGCAAATCAATATAAACTAATTTTATTAATGAATTTTATCTTCAAGATAATCGCAAAGATCATTACTTCTAGATTGAGCTTAATGGTGAACAAATTGGTTTCGCCTCAGCAAGGTACTTTCATAAAAGGGAGAAATATCCAAGAACAAATAGTTCTGGCCTCAGAGATGATTAATGAATTGGAAACAAAAAGAAGAGGAGGAAATGTGGGTTTAAAGTTGGATATCTCTCGAGCATATGATTCTCTCAGCTGGGAATTTTTATTTCAAGCTTTACAAAGTTTTGGTTTTTCAATAAAATTTATAAATTGGATTCATATTCTCTTAAAGTCAGCTATGGTGTCAGTTCTGGTGAATGGTGGACCAGTTGGATATTTTAAAGTAAGCAGAGGGTTAAGACAGGGAGATCCACTCTATCCTTTACTCTTTGTTATTGCAGAAGATGTACTGAGAAGAAAGTTGATTTCAATGGTATCTCAAGGGCAGCTTAAACCAATGGTCAATATAAATGGTGTGCAACCAACCCATATTTTCTTTGCAGATGACATTTTTTTGTTCTTCAATGGAGATAAAAGGAATGTAAGGAATCTTTTGAGAACTCTTGCAGATTATCAATCTTCTTCAGACAAATAGTTAGCTTAACAAAAAGCAAGTGCTTTGTTGGAGGCACAAGCAATACAAGAAAGCAACAAATTCCAGAAGATTGTAATATGAGCTTATCAAACTTTACAGACAAATATCTAGGTGTTATTCTAAATCCAGGCAGCATCAAATCTCAGCATGTATGGGGGTGTGTGGAAATGCTACAAGACAATTTAGCTAGCTGGAAAGGAAAGCTTTTATCATTCTAGGAAATGTTAGTTTTGGTAAAGTTTGTGTTATGCAACATTGTAATTTTCAACATGTCAGTCTATAAGTGGACAAAAAAGGTTCTCAGGGAGAGTGAAAAAATTATTAGAAACTTTTTATAGTCAGGTGATCCCTCTGCTAGAAAAAACAGTTACTCTTAAATGGGAAAAAACTTGTTCTCCTTTATCTGAAGGTGGTTTGGGTATAAGACAACTTGAAGATATCAATAAATCAATGTTAATGAAATTGTGTTGGAAAATTCAAAATGGTACATATGAATGGTCTAAGTTCTTTCAAGCAAAATTTCAAGACAAAAAAGGTAATTTGATAGAATATTATAAGAAGTCTTCAATTTGGCCTGGTATTAAGTGGGTTGCTCCTGAGGTTTTTGAACATTCCAGATGGTTGGTTGGAGATGGTGAAAGCATATCTATATGGTCAGACATTTGGATTAAGGAAGCTCCCCTGAAGATTCTTTATCCAGATAATGCTATAATGCTTCAAAATTCAGGTATGAAAATAGCTGATCTAATCAGCAATGGTGTTTGGTCAATTCCTGATTGCTTTCTTGTATTCTTTGAAACTGTTGAATTACTTGTTTTGGATGATAAAGGAGATAGAATAATCTGGACTGGCACAAGTACAGGTGAGTTTTCAGTAACTTCAGCCTATGAATGCATTAGAAAGAAATTTAAAAAACTTCAATGGACAAAATCTGTATGGCATAAATCAATTCATCCTAATTTAGCTGGTAATGTTTGGAAAATAGTAAGAGGGATAGTTCCAGCAGATGATAAGATGAAGAAAAGAAATTTCCAATTAGCTTCCAGATGTCCATTTTGCAAGAATTCAGAGGAGAATTTAGAACATATTCCGTGGTTTTGTGACTTTAGCGAAATTATTTGGAGTTGGCTTGGTGGTATTTTCAGTTTCCTTAACCCAAAATCTTTTGAAGATATTCTATCCTTTGCAAAACATAAAAGTCCTGCAGTGAAAGAAATTTGGAAAGTTGCAGCACAAGTGATCTTGAAGGAAATTTGGTTTCTCAGAAACATAATGGTTTATGATGGAATACATTATGACTGAGAGTCATTAAAGAGGATCATTATAACATTTACAAGGGATAGTGATGTGAGAATGTCAGGTAAATGTGGAATACTACATATGATCTGCAAATTCTTAAGTTTTTTGATTTAAAGTGCAGAAGAGTAAAGACAACCAAAATAACTGAGGTTTTCTTTTGTCTCCCTGACCCTACATATTTCCTCATTTGTTGTGATGGTGCCTCAAGGGGCAACCCAGGAGCAACTGGTTATGGGTTCATCTGTAGGAAGTGGAATGGTGTTTTTCAATTTGCTATATCAGGAGGTTTGTGAATTGTTACAAATTTTCTGGCAGAAATTTTTGCAGTCATCTGTGCAGGAGAATGGGCAGTGAATCGCCACATTTTTAAAGTATGTTTCAGGTCAGACTCTCAAGCAGTAATTTTTTCATTTCAATCTGGGAAAATTTTCTGGTGGGTTACTACTAGATGGAATAAGATAATATCAACACTGCAGGCGTGGTATTTTGTACACAGCTTCAGAGAGATTAATACTTCAGCTGACTTATTGGCAAAAAAAAGGTTCAAGCTTTACAAAGTTTACAAAGTTTATTTCAAGCTTTACAAAGTTTTGGTTTTTCAATAAAATTTATAAATTGGATTCATATTCTCTTAAAGTCAGCTATGGTGTTAGTTCTGGTGAATGGTGGACCAGTTGGATATTTTAAAGTAAGCAAAGGGTTAAGACAGAGAGATCCACTCTCCCCTTTACTCTTTGTTATTGCAGAAGATGTACTGAGCAGAAAGTTGACTTCAATGGTATCTCAAGGGCAGCTTAAACCAATGGTCAATATACATGGTGTGCAACCAACCCATATTTTCTTTGCAGATGACATTTTTTTGTTCTTCAATGGAGATAGAAGGAATGTAAGGAATCTTTTGAGAACTCTTGCAGATTATCAATCTTCTTCAGACAAATAGTTAGCTTAACAAAAAGCAAGTGCTTTTTTGGAGGCACAAGCAATACAAGAAAGCAACAAATTACAGAAGATTGTAATATGAGCTTATCAAATTTCCAGATAAATATCTGGGTGTTATTCTAAATCCAGGCATCATCAAATCTCAGCATGTATGGGGGTGTGTGGAAATGCTACAAGACAATTTAGCTAACTGGAAAGGAAAGATTTTATCATTCTAGGAAAGGTTAGTTTTGGTAAAGTTTGTGTTATGCAACATTGTAATTTTCAACATGTCAGTCTATAAGTGGCCAAAAAAGGTTCTCAGGAAGAGTGAAAAAATTATTAGAAACTTTTTATGGTCAGGTGATCCCTCTGCTAGAAAAAACAGTTACTCTTAAATGGGAAAAAATTTGTTCTCCTTTATCTGAAGGTGGTTTGGGTATAAGACAACTTGAAGATATCAATAAATCAATGTTAATGAAATTGTGTTGGAAAATTCAAAATGGTACAGATGAATGGTCTAAGTTCTTTCAAGCAAAATTTCAAGACAAAAAAGGTAATTTGATAGAATATTATAAGAAGTCTTCAATTTTGCCTGGTATTAAGTGGGTTGCTCCTGAGGTTTTTGAACATTCCAGATGGTTGGTTGGAGATGGTGAAAGCATATCTATATGGTCAGACATTTGTATTAAGGAAGCTCCCCTGAAGATTCTTTATCCAGATAATGCTATAATGCTTCAAAATCCAGGTATGAAAATAGTTGATCTAATCAGCAATGGTGTTTGGTCAATTCCTGATTGCTTTCTTGTATTCTTTGAAACTGTTGAATTACCTGTTTTGGATGATAAAGGAGATAGAAGAATCTGGACTGGCACAAGTACAGGTGAGTTTTCAGTAACTTCAACCTATGAATGCATTAGAAAGAAATTTCAAAAACTTCAATGGATAAAATCTGTATGGCATAAATCAATTCATCTTAATTTAGCTGGTAATGTTTGGAAAATAGTAAGAGGGATAGTTCCAGCAAATGATAAGATGAAGAAAAGAAATTTCCAATTAGCTTCCAGATGTCCATTTTGCAAGAATTCAGAGGAGAATTTAGAACATATTCCGTGGTTTTGTGACTTTAGTGAAATTATTTGGAGTTGGCTTGGTGGTATTTTCAGTTTCCTTAACCCAAAATCTTTTGAAGATATTCTATCCTTTGTAAAACATAAAAGTCCTGCAGTGAAAGAAATTTGGAAAGTTGCAGCACAAGTGATCTTGAAGGAAATTTGGTTTCTCATAAACATAATGGTTTATGATGGAATAGATTATGACTGAGAGTCATTAAAGAGGAGCATTATAACATTTAAAAGGGACAGTGATGTGAGAATGTCAGGTAAATGTGGAATACTACATATGATATGCAAATTCTTAAGTTTTTTGATTTAAAGTGTAGAAGAGTGAAGACAGCCAAAATAACTGAGGTTTTCTTTTATCTCCCTGACCCTACATATTTCCTCATTTGTTGTGATGGTGCCTCAAGGGGCAACCCAGGAGCAGCTGGTTATGGGTTCATCTGTAGGAAGTGGAATGGTGTTTTTCAATTTGCTATATCAGGAGGTTTGGGAATTGTTACAAATTTTCTGGCAGAAATTTTTGCAGTCATTTGTGCAGGAGAATGGGCAGTGAATCGCCACATTTTTAAAGTATGTTTCAGGTCAGACTCTCAAGCAGTAATTTTTTCATTTCAATCTGGGAAAATTCTCTGGTGGGTTACTACTAGATGGAATAAGATAATATCAACACTGCAGGCATGGTATTTTGTACACAGCTTCATAGAGATTAATACTTCAGCTGACTTGATGGCAAAAAAAAGGTTCAGCTCTGGCCAAAGGAGAAAGTAGAAGTTATAATCAATGTCCAAGCTTTATAAAAATGGAATCAACTGAAGTTCCATACTACAGATTTAGCTAGTTTCCATTTTCTGTTTTGGTTATAATTTTTCCCTTATGGAATTTTAAGTTGTAACTTTTGTAACAATTTTGAGTTTTAATAAAATTTTGAGTATTATCAAGAAAAAAATAAAAATAAAAATGGAAGGACTTATGGAGTTGTGGTGCTGCTCACATGATTAATCTTTTTGCTTGGAAATGCATTCATGAATGTCATCCAACAAGAAATAAACTAGATATACCCATAATCCTGGCATTGAAACTCATTGTGGATCTTGTGGGAGTGTTATGGAGACAATTGAACATCTCTTTTTTGATTGTAGACATGCCAGGGTTGTTTGGAGAGGAATTCATATTGATACTGATGCAATTATAGGCTAATATAGTAGTGCTTCTGAATGGGTCACCGATTGGTTCAATGGAACTGTTATTGCTTCAGATGAAAGATGGGGTTTTTCTTGCATGATTGGTGCCTGGATCATCTGGAAAGACATATGTGAGGCAGAGTTTCAGGAAGTTTCTCTCAACCCAGTTAACACTATAAATAAAATCCAGTATCATTTAAGTTCTCATCTGCATGAAAATATGAATAGTAGTCCGTACAACATTAATGTTAAACCGTTTAATTAGCTATCCCTTGCGCAAGGCATTGCAAATTTAATGTTGATACTTCTTTTGATCACAATACTAACCAAAATGGCACTGAGATTATACGGCGTGACTACACAGGTACTTGTGATGGGATACGAGGAAGCTATGGTGATGAAGTCTTAAATCCAGAGAAAGGGGAGTGTCTAGCTATTCATGAAGCGTTGTTATGGATGTTAGAGCACTGCTCGGTCAAACTCGCAAGCGTTGATATCTCAATATTGTTTGTCAAGTTTAGTTGATCAAAAATATAAGTCTTGATTTCTAGTCTACTTATAGATATTTCTCATATTAGGATAGGATGTGTAGTTGGGCTTTAGACTTCACGACGTTCATCGATTGAATACGAAGATCTAATGAGTAGATCTTGCAGGAACTTCATCAACAAAAGGTATGTGGAGACTAAAACTTATCTATCACTCAGAAGTCTATCATATTGTATCTCTTATTGAGACTAAGTCGTATAGCTATATAGACTATTATATTATACACATTTGATATTTCGAGCTGAGTATAACTCGCTTATATATTTCTCGAAATATGTGTTCGAGGCTGTAGTTGCAGGAAATCCTACACTACACCCCTCACAAGATTTCATTAACATTCGACTCATTTTTGGATTAACAATCTTAATTTTATTGATGAATCTTTGAACAATCTTACAAGAAAAGATAAAGGGATTAAGAACAACAACCACTCTTGATTTTATCTCTCTTCTAATTGTTTTTTATTCCTCTCTCTAAAAAGATCTCTCTCCTTTTCCTTTACAACTGAATGGCTATTTATAGGGAATTACATAGTGGATGACAGCTAGTTTGTCCTTTATTTTCGGATATGACTTGCGACATTCTCGCAACCTTACAAATATTAATCTCGCACACTTCTTAATTTTCGCAAGTCCATCATATTTTTCTCATGATTTAGCTGATGTCGTTTATTATGTCGTTTCTGAAATTGCTTTGCGATATTGTTGTGTTATGTTGTTAATAATTTCGCTGAAGTACTGCAGCTGCGAGATTCTGATCCTACATCTTGCCTCTTCTCATGTCGTCTCTGCGAAGAAGATAATGATATGAGAAATGCCGCAGTTATCCATCTCTTCGTATCCTACATTTATTACACGTATCTTTCCTTCCATTTGTTTCTTGACACGTCTTCTGTAACCGCTGCTTCTCAACCGTTCACGTCTTTTCGCCTTAATTGTGTTTATCTTCTCGAAAAAATTTCCTCTATATATACTATTTCTTACTCTCCTTTTCTCTCTTTCTACTCTATTTTTATCTTCTCTACAACTTCATCATTTTCTCCGTAACTTCCTCTACTGTAATTTTTCTTCTATCTTCTTTCTTCAATCTTCTTAATTCTTAATTCATTCCCATACTCTATATTCAAATATGCCTCCAAGCGGTCAAAAGCATGAGAAAACCTTGAAGGAAGTTCAAAAAGATCTTGCCGAGAGAGGTTTCACACTTTCTACCATTCCTGGTGAAAGTGCCAAATCAATTCTTTCCATTAAACTTTTCTCTGATCATCACTTTGATGATCAGACAATCATAGTTTCGTTGGGTCAAATTCTCGCAGGTCTCCCTATTCCTCTTTATAACCCTGACATTCCTCTATTTTATGAAATTCTTGCTCATTCGAATTTTTCGCGAGCTATCTTCCAATTAAGTGGGGATTGCATCTGTATGATATTGGATTTTCCTAATCGCGGTGATGGTAAGGATCTCTTATCCTAAAGAGCTTAGGGATCCTAAATTCGCAGACTTGGAGATAGTCGCTGAGAAGTACACAGTAGCGAATTTCTTCGAAAATTATGAACTAATATCTATGAAGAAGGAGAATACTCGCTGGGGTGTTCGCTTGAAAAGGAAGGATGTTATTGCTGAAGATAAAATGCTCATGCACGACATTGATTGGCATTCTGGAATAAATAAAACCCCTCGCCAATCCAAAGATGATAAATGGTGTGTCTTCCCTTTGATGCTGAAAGGACCCTATATTGCCGGTTCTAATGTCATTCCTGCGAATCTCACCGGTTATCGACCCTGGGTATTCTCTTGGCCTGATAAAGTGAAAGAGGTATATTTCTTCCAATTTCGCCCACTTTATGTTTTTTATTTATCTTTACTCTTTTGTTCGCCGATTCTTGCGACATTCTACAGATCCAGAAACTGAAAGAAAGCTATCGCAGGACTGAGAAAGCCAATACCTTGATAGCTCTTCGCTCATACACAGATGAGGTAAGAAATATTCTTTTATGATTTTAAACAATATATTGTTGCCTCTATTTCTTATCTTCATTCATGTGTGAAGGTTATTGCTGAAGTAGAAGAACCCACCAAAGCTGCGACGGCTGGTGATAAGGGTAAAGATATTCTTTGCAAAGGAAAATCATCTGCATCCTCTTCAAAGAAAAGAAAGAGAGGGAATTCTCCTCCTTCTTCAAATGTTCATTTCCCTGATGGTTCTGAAGATGATGAAGACAACAAAGATGATGATGACGACTCTGCTGCGAATAAATATTCTCCACCTGAATCCTCTATGGCACAGTTATCTGGTATCTTCTCTGATTCTTGGCAAGGGATGGAAGATAATTGCCTCGCCAGTACATGCAAAGCTCTCGCAACTATTTGCGATACTCCTTTGTTGGATGGTGATAGTTCTCTTCGTGGGGTCTCCATATCAGTGACTCCTAGCTTCCTAAATTCTCTCAATAGTTTGGTATGCCTTCGTCTTTTTACTTCTTCATTATTGTGACTCAAAATTTCTTTTTATTTTAATTACTTTTTGTATTTTCTTCGCAGGCTGGAAAAGCTTCTTTCGTTGTTGCCTCAGATTTGGAGAGGAGACGCGAAATTCTTGAAAAGAAGAATCTTCAATTTCATACGAAGAATGAAGAACTGGAAACTGAAGCTAAGGGTCTTCGTGAGAAGAACGAACAATTAGAATCTGAAGTTAAAGGTCTTCGTGAGAAGAACAAACAACTGGAAACCGACACTTCTTCGCAAAGGAACAAAATTTCTACTCTTCAAAAAGCTAATGATCAGCTCTATGGTATGCAATTTTTCTCCTTTCCTTTCATTCATTCATCATATGGTCTTATCTTATTTGATTAATCCTTTTTGCAGACATTTATGGTCTTTCTGATGAAGCCACTCTTCTTCGTTCATTTCCCGATGCCCTAGATAATGACACTCTTCTTGAAAATCTTAATAAATCTTTGAATAGTTTCTCTAATGATAAAATTTATCTCTGTCTTTGAATGAATTTAAATCCAAATTTCGCCTCTTAGAGATTGATCATAAATATGGTTTAGGTTTAGCCAACCAATTTAAACATTTTTATCTCAATTCTAAAGAGAAGATCAATAAATTAAGAACCAAGATTAGCAAACTTATAGATGATAAAGATCGTATCTCTGATCAAGGTGTTAAGGCTTTGGCGAAATTCCAAGAGACCCTTCTTGAGGTTCAACTTGAACGAGATGAAGCCAATCGTCAAAATGATGTGCTTAGCGAGAGAGAAAACCAAGTTCGTTCTCGTTTTCTCGTAAATAATGATGATGAGTTCGCTTGGGCTGCGAAAATCTTAGATGATGCCAGAAAAGATTTAGGCATAAATATTAGTCTCCAAACTGAGCATACAGCCTTGATTAGAGATATGATTTCTGACAGAGAAGGTCACCAACTGTTCTTTTTTACTAGTCTTTTATCTCTTTTGAGTTCTCACTAAATTATTAATTGATTGTCTTTTGTTCGCAGGTTCTGAGAGTAGATATCGCCACAGAATTGAAGAACTTGAAGCTGAGAAAGGGGAACTCGCAAAGAGTCTTTCTTCTCGCAACGATAAATATTCTAGATTGAAGAATCAATTCAAGATCACTGTTGCGAACTTTAAGAATGACGCTCTGCATTTTTGCAATCAAACTATTCAAATGGTTTGCAATGACCATAGTATTCCTCACTCTGATTATCCTTGTCTCTCAGAGGAGATCCCAAAGAACACCCCTAGTCTGATCATCTCTGATAGTGAAGCTGATGATGAAGAATCTGATGGTGATGAAGATTCTGATGGAGGTAAAGGTTCTGATGAGGATGAAAAAGAGAGCAAATCTGATGAAGATGATAAAGAATCAACTAAGAAGTAGTATTTGTTTCTTTCCTTCATCTTCTGTAACACTTGTACATTTATTCCTTCTTTTCGTATATTTGCGAATTCTCTTGGTTCCCCATATTCCTTAATATATAAGTTTCTTTTATTTTGACATGCATTCATTAAAACAATTCATCCTTGCAATATAGTTAATCAATATAATCATCAATTTTTAATTTTATGCGTAAATTTATCATGTGGAGACAAATAACATTTTTTGATTTTATTCATCCCCATACTTGCCTCTGTTATTTGTATTCAAATGAGAGATTTTGCAGATTTCTCTTATTTTGTGCCTCAGTTTCGCAGTTGTTTTATATAATTTAGCAATCATATGCGAAGTGAATTTTGATTCTTTTCAAAATTTCATTCTTGTGTGGTCTTATGTTGCCTTCCTAGTTAAAGGTCTTATTATGCCACCTCTTGTCATTGCGACAAAATCGCAGGACGTCCTTGCATTTTCATGCAAAAACCCATTGATCTTTTCTTAACTTTTTTCTTTTGTATTATTGCCTCTTCAGGATTGTTGCGACAATATGACAGGCCTAAATATTCTTGCGAAAATAAAGTCCCATGACATTGTCGTCTTGCGACGAAATCGCATGACGTCTTCGCACTTTCATGCGAAAACCCATTGATCTCGTCTTATCTTTCTCTTTAGTATTATTGCCTCTTCAGGATTGTCGCACAAATATGACAAGCCTTAATACCCTTGCGAGTAAAAAGCCTCATGACATTTGCGTCTTAAGACACTTATCAACTCCCTAATGGAGGGTTCCGCCCTTATCTCCCCCCTGGTTGCCCCTTCAAGGAGGCGTACCTCTACCATAAAAGGTTGGCTCCTCCCATCCGGTCTTAACAACAACCAGTTGTTTTCGCATCCTCTTATCCCTTTTACCTATAGGTTTTGTGGTTACGAGACTGCACCCTAAGTGGGGTTTTCTTCGGGGCGAGTGCAGTATAAGCCAAGACTTGTCAAAAATGGCAAGGTACGCTCCAGACGCCCCTGGCACTCTTGACTCAACCGTGTACCTCGGCGCCTTGGTCAGATTATGCACTCCTTGGGAGAGTCCTTATTACCTTAGTCGCCCAACCTAAGTCATATGCTTAAGCTGAGAATACAAGGTGCCTCTCCCGGATGGGCTTTATTGACCCCAAATCTCCATGACTCAGGTTCCGGTGGCGGTATAGCCTTTCCCTGAGCCATGCAACAAGTACCCCCTTATATGACGTACTTTAGGTCTTACATTTGCCTCTTGTGAAATTTTATTCACGAACTAGGGTGTACGTCATAAAGGTTCGCCCCTTTCTCTTTTGTCATTGTTCTATGATTGTCTTTTGTAAAATTTATTATCTCTGCGAAGTTCTCGTATATCATCATATTGTATTTGCATTTCGCAATCTCAATTTTGTCATTCAATAAAATGTATTTTTGAGAATTTTATTTGTTGCGAGAGTGTCGCAACAAATCAATCATTCATACACTTCTTATTTTTATTACTTTCGCCATTCTTTGCCTCTTTGTTATTCTCTGCTATTGCTTCATTGAGAGTAAATTGTTCACAATTTCTTACTATGAACTAGCATCATCCTCACAACATTTCTTCTTCTTTTTGTTCGATGGCATCCACCATCAACCTCTTACTTCTTTGTGTCTCTCTGATTTTGTGTCGCCAACTTTCCTTCTTGGTTGCTCTTCCTTCGCAGGATTCTACCTCAGTTTCGTAACATTTATTTCCTTCAACCCAATCTCCCTTTATGATTCTTACACCGTTGGGGTGAGGGAACTTGATGCACTGGTGGAAAGTTGAAGCTACACCTAGAATCCCATGTAGCCAAGGCCGTCCAATCAATGCATTGTAGGGTGATTCTATGTCAACGACACAGAATAGGATTTCAGAAGATATCCCCTTCAATGGGATTCGCATAGTAACTTCCCCTTTAGGCTTGTTGGAAGTACCATTAAAACCATATATCTTATATGTTGATGGTATAAGATCATCATCTCTCCCTCCCATGGTTTTATAAGTATGATAGAATAAGATATTCACAGAGCTTCCAATATCGATCGGAATTCTATTAATTGCCCATGAATCTTCAGCTTCATCATCTTCATCTTCTTTAGGTTTTGGATTAATTTCTAATTTTACCACTAATGGATTGTCATGTACTTCTCCACCTTCAGGGACTTCTTCTGCGGTAAAAGAAATAGTATGTTTCTGCCATTCCTCTAGCGGCGAGATTTTCGCAATATTCATAATTTATCTTCCATCATTGTCTCTTTCGAACGCTCTACTCAAAACATTGTGATGAAAATCTTCAGTTGTCTTGTATGAATGTACGATAGAGTGACAGAATAGATTCTTTGCTTTTGCACCAACTTCTACGAAGAATGTTTCCTTTTCTTTTACCGTGTTTACTCTGTGATGCTCTAGTGGTGGTGGCGGATATGGTTGAGATTGTGGATGCCCTACCAGAAAGTGGTTTAGCTTTCCTTGATATATCATTCTCAGAATAATTCTCTTTATATTTCTGCAATCATTTGTAGTATGTCCATGGAAATGATGATAAGAACATAACTCATGACTTCTGTTGCTTGGAGGTGGTTCAGTTCCCATGTTCCATGGTGTTGGTATATTCTCCATCAAAATGATAGCTTCCCATATTTTCTCCATGCTTGCATTTAGAGGTGGCATCTTGATCTCCTCCCACACTATCTTGTGGCTTCCATGTCCTCTATGATAGTTTTGCCTCTGACCTCCATAAGTTTCTTGCGGTTGATCAAGTCTTTGAATCTTGTTATTTCCACCACGATTGTAGAAATTTATTTCTCTTTCATACTCCTCTTGATCTCGGCTTCCCATAGCCACCAGTTTCTGTTGATTGTTGCCCGTCACCTTTTCTTGTTGTCCTTGCGAAGTGCTCGCCATTGTGTTTATTAGTTTGGGTAATAAGCTTGCATTCGCTGCTTGTGAACTGGTATTCGCAACTGGGTATGATTCCATCTCATTTTGCCTTTCCTCTAGAGCAATATACTCTTCCTGTAGTTCTCGCAGTTCGGTCATTGTGATTGTGTTCTTGACTCTGAAAATTTGGACATACAATAGATTGGTTGCGAACATAGGATTGATAAATGACATGATAAGATATCTCTCATCCACACGGCCAGCCATCTCACTACACATAGTCCTCCACCTTTTGGTTAGATGCTTCAAACTTTCGTCAATCCTTTGTTTTAATCCAAACACATCTTCAATACCAGGTCGCGAAGAATTGTTACTTATATATGCCCCCAAGAATGTGGTCTGCAAATGATTGAAAGATGTTATTGTATTTTTTGGTAGACCTTCGAACCATTTTAACGCCTCTCCTGTTAGACTGGATGCAAAATACTTGCACAATACGACATCATGATTTTCCCACTGTAACATGCATCTCACATAGGCTTTGATGTGTTGAATTGCACAAGTTGTTCCATCAAAGATGTTGGTTAACGCAGGCAAATTGCATTTCGGGGGTATTCCTCCTAGTTGTACTTCTCTTGTAAATGGAGTTTTCGCAGCTTCTTCTATTGCTTCGTCTAATTGTCTTCTGCCTATTTCCCCTCTATTATTTAGCATTCCTCTCATTTCTTCCAAATTTTTTTAAGATTTGTTGATTTATGCCTAAATTTTGATCCATTTGTCTTTTTAATTTCGCCTTCTTTCTTCTGCATTCATGTCTTTCTTCTCTCGCGAAATTTTGCATTTCTTCTTCATCATCCTCATCTCGTCTTCTCCTGCGATTCTCTTCCTCATCTCTATCTTGAATTCGCATATGATGATGTCTCTCATTTTCCCCTCCATGATTTTCTTAATTTCTTATCAATTCCATTCGTTGTCTTTCAGCCCTTCTTTGTAATCTATCATACTCTTCATTGAGATTACCATGATTCCGGTTTTGTGTACGCATTCTTTCTCGATTATCGTGATTATTCCGGCGAATCGCCTCCTGCAGCTCTTGTTCTTTCATTTCCGCTCTCAATCTTTCACCTTCGCGAGTTAAACGTGCTTGTTCAGCATAGTGTCTTTCAATTTCTTCTTCAATTGTTTGTTGATTTCTTTGAGCTTCTCTCTCATGTAAAATTCTCCTTCCTTCCTCTCGATTCCCTTCACCCTCTTGATTATTTCTTCCCTGACGTTGGCCATTCTCTTGATTTCTATCATTTCGCCTATCATCAAAAGTTTCCTTTTGTGGAACGTAACGATCATCAGTCCTTTCTCTATTTTCGCGATGTTCTTCATTAGGATTTGGTATTTCTTCTCGAATATTATTTCCATCATTAATTGTGGGTGAGTTTCGCCTCATCTCTCTTCTAGTCGATCTTGAATATGATCTTGTAGTACTTCTCGATCTTCTACTCTGTAGTCTCATATTTTCCATCCTCAATTCGTGATTTTGCCTTGTTAGATTTGCACGTTCTTCTGCCTCAGCTCTTCTTTCTTCATGTATTCTTCGTCTCAACGTTTCTAACGCTCCAATTTCCTCATCTCCATGAATTATTCCTTCATCTGCTTCTTGATTTCTCTCTACCTGTCTATGGTTCCTGGTTTGCTGCTCTTCTTCTACTTATTCTGCTGAATTTGATCGCCAAGTGTGTACACTCACTCTATCATAATCTATTGTTCCATTTTGTACCTGTGTTTGCTGAACTGGCGGTTAAACTTGATTTTCTCCATTATTTCTCCTTCTAGTAGATTCTCCCATTTCACTTCTCTCCCTTCCAGCAAGTCTTTTACTTCTTCTTCTAGCAGTTGTCGGTTGTTCCGATACATTTCTCCTTCTAGCCATTCTTTCAATACTAATGAATTGTAAGATATTATGTAAGTTTTTTCACCAATTACTTTCAATTCTAATAAATCACAATATTAATCTTCAACTTTTTCTAGAACAATCTTCAATCTTCAATCCATGTTTCTAGCGCCATTATGTAGTTGCAGGAAATCCTACACTACACCCCTCATAAGATTTCATTAACATTCAACTCATTTATGGATTAATAATCTTAATTTTAGTGATGAATCTTTGAAAAATCTTACAAGAAAAGATAAAGGGATTAAGAACAACAACCACTCTTGATTTTCTCTCTCCTATTTTTTTTTATTCCTCTCTCTAAAAAGATCTCTCTCCTTTTCCTTTACAACTGAATGGCTATTTATAGGGAATTAGATAGTGGATGACAACTAATCTGTCCTTTATTTTTGGATATGACTTGCGACATTCTCGCAACCTTACAAATATTAATCTCGCACACTTCTTAATTTTTGCAAGTCCATCATATTTTTCTCATGATTTAGCTGATGTCGTTTATTATGTCGTTTCTGAAATTGCTTTGCGACATTGTTGTGTTATGTTGTTAATAATTTCGCTGAAGTGTTGCAGCTGCAAGATTCTGATCCTACATAGGCTTTTTGATTTAGCTACGTGCATCGTTATTCTTGAAAATAAGCCAAAGAATGATCATGTGGAAATTACCTTGAAACATCATCTTACATGATTTGTGTGAGACAACCATTTGATGTCGACTTGGAATGTTTCGTATTGATCATTCGATCACTTGAAAATTAATTCGAAGCTAATAGTTTGTGTGAGACAGTTATTGTCGTCTACTAAGGATGTTTCAATGATTGAAATGGGAGATTAGAATAATTGTCATTTGTCTGGATACATCACAGTATGCATCCCAGTATGCAAACTGTTTTGGTAAGATTCAGGTCACGAAACCTTGTTTACATACCACTATGCGAACGGTTTTTAACTGACAAGTTCAGGAACCTTGTTTGCATACCAGTATGCGAACGGTTCTATCTGAGTTAGGTATGGGACTGTTGTTTGCATACCCTACAGTTGGAAAAGACCAAAGTACGGAACCTATAGTTTGCGTACCCGTTTTGCAAACTTAGTTGGTAAAGTTATAAAGTATGATTCTCATACTCATGAAAAAATACATTTATGAATTAAGGAATGCAATGTTTGCAAACTGTGGATAAAATGTTCATGATTTGATTCTTATATAAGTACTTTGTACAATTACGAATCAAACCGATTTAATTTCAATTGGTTCATATACATTTATATTCAACGATGAACAATTGAACAACTTTATTGAAAAAAAAATTAGATTCATTTGATTATCTTCATGTTTGATTGATCATCATATTTTATCTAGAAGTGTTAGATGAATGTTCGGTTAAATATTGTTGAGTCAACTCAATATACACGTTTAGGTACGGTCATCCATATCTAAATGAAGGTATATTTCATTTGTGTGTGACAAGCTAAGACCATCTAACAATGGAGAGATATTGCTTTGGTTTTAAGCAAACTTAGCTTGAATCTTAAATCAGGTTTTTCATCTGACGGTGAATATCAATTGCTTTGTTACGAAGCTAACCCTAGCTTTGATTGTAAGCGAATCTTGATTTGAAAGACTATATAAGGGAGAACTCTAGCAACTGGAAAACCTAATCCCCACACTTATATGTGATACTAGTTGCGACTAGAGTCGATTCTCCTTTAACCTAGGTTTTTCTAAAACCATTATAGGTTAACGACTTAAAGACTTCATTGGGATTCTGAAGCCAGATCCAACTATTTTCTTTGTAGTTGCGTATTCTGATCTTACTTGTTCTATTTTATTGAGTACTATCTTCTCTAATATTTGCTCGAGATTTATCTCCGATAATTAAGATATAAAAAGTAATCACAAAGCTCTTTGTCTCATTCTTTGTGATTCCACAATAACTTCTTCTGCTACCATATAGTTAAGTTATTATGAGGTGATTGATATTACTAGGTTGTTCTTCCGGAATATAAGAATGGTTTATCAATTGGTTCCTGTTCACCTTGATTTATCATAAGACGGAACAAACATCATAGGTACTTATGTGGAAGACAAATTTATCTATCAGAATAGGCTTTTCTGTGTGACACAAATTTGTCTATAAGTCTTCGACCTTGGGTCGTAGCAACTCTTAGTTGTGGGTGAAATCAGCTAAGGGAATCAAGTGCGTAAAATCCGGCGTGGTTTTAGAGGTGTAAGGAACGTGACTGTACCTTAATCGCTGTGAGATTTGGTTAGGGCTCAACTACATTCCCCTCCGAAGTTAACTTGTAGTAGGTTAGTATCTGTAACGGCTTAATACAGTGTGGTGTTCAAATCTGGACTCCGTCCCGTGGTTTTTCTGCATTTGTGGTTTCCACGTTAACAAAACTTCTGGTGTCTGTGTTATTTTTTTTCCGCATTATATTTTTACATAATTGAAATATCATGGGTTGTGTATAGTTCAATCAATTGGTAAATATGACCTTTGGTTGTTGGATAGAAATTGATTGACACTTGGACATTGGTCTTTGGTACAGTCCAAGTTGTTTCTCATAATAATCAGTCTCACGGATTCTCATCTGTTTGATTTGCTGATTACATTGAGAAACTGAGATATAACTCTTTGATATCTTTCTTGATAGAACTCGCTTTATTAGCTAGTGATCTCAGAATTATATTGGACTTAGTCCATACAGATTTCCGAACGAAATATTGGTTGTGGCTGTTATACCCCCGCTTTTTCAAGATAAAAGGGAAAAGCCACTTTTACTAGAGGGAAAGCTGACTTAGTCTACGATATTTGATTCTCGCACAATATTTGGTGGATTTGATAATAATTTTTTCCCTATCGATTTTTCTTTACTTTTTGAGCTTAACTTCCTATACCATCGTTTCTCCGTTGCTGTGTTAGTAAGACCGACATTCAAACTCTACAAAACTTAAATATTAGCGTTTTTGAACTATGCTAATATATATATGGTGCTTTCACGTCAAAACTGCTCGAGTGATTGGATAAACTAACAGAGTCTAGTGTTGCAATCTCTCAATATATAAGAATGCAGGGTACACACACCTACTTGATCCTATCTACTTGTTAATGAATTGCAAAACAATAGTCGTTATGTGCAATTGGTCGACTATAAGCAAACTCCTAAAAAACTTCCAATGGTAGCCAATGTATAGATGTAATGCTTAGTTAATCAACACAGTGGTCATATTTGGTTCTCTCTAAAACTATATAAAGTATTTGATCCTAGAGAACTCGTCGTTAAAGAAGTTTACAATCATTTGGAAGACTTTTTTTTCGGAATTCCAATATTTTTGAATTAATCTAAGTATTTGGATTACCTTGCGTTTGTTAATCCTTAACTAATGGTAAAAAAATATATTTTTTACTATGGGGAAAGCTTATTTTTAATCCACCCAACATTGTCCCAAGGTCAAATAACCTAGATCGAAGTCATCTTTCCCTCTAGTAAAAATGGCTATTTAAATTGGTATCAGAGCGGACACACACGCTAAGACTTCATAAGTCTGTGTTTGTAGTAATCTGACTCTATGGACATAAGTGTTATCTCTATAAACGTACCGCCAGTCTTCGATGACTCGAATGACTTATTGTGGAAAATTGTTATGCGTGCCTTTCTTCAAGCGCGTGATTTTCAATCATGGGTTCATGTTGTTAATGGCTATGATCCTCTAATGGTTATAGTAAACGGTGTAACAGTTGCAAAGGATATTGGTGAGTATGATCCTGTTGAGATTCTCGCTGCAAAGAAAAATTTTGACAGATTAAATGCTATCATCCATGCCATTACCCCAGATCTTCAGCACCATGTGACTACGTGCACTAAGTCAAAATATGCTTGGGATATCTTAGAAATCGTATTTGAAGGGAATACCTGTGAAAAAGAAGCTAGGCTTCAAAACCTAAATTCTGTTTGGGAAAACCTTCGTATGGCTGATGAAGATTCATTTGATGAGTTTAATCACAAAGTGTCTGAAATTTTTAATGCATCTTTTGCATTGGGTAAGACTATTCCTGAAAAGGACATTGTGATGAAAATTCTCAAATCGTTGCCAACTAGATACGATTCTAAGAAACATGTCATCGTTGAAGGAAATAACCTTGAAACACTTTCCATGAATACTCTTGTTGGAAAGTCAAAGATATTTGATCATGAGCATATATCCAAATCCGGAACGAATATTGCTTTCAAAGCAAAAAAGAACACTAAATTACTTGACAAAATTAAAAGTGTTGGCAACTCGATGGATGATCCTATTGAGACTGATTCATCAGGTGAAGATCTTGACAATTCAGTCTCCCTGATCACAAGACAGTTTAGAGACCTTCTTTTGAAGAGAAGTAAACGACTCACCAGAGATAAACCTAGATCATCAGTTAAACCTCATGATCGTGTTCCTCCTAAAAACAGAGACACTGTCGATATTGATGATGACGACATGCCACAATGCTTTAAGTGTAAAGGTTTTGGTCATTTTGCAAATGAATGTCCAAAGCATAGAAAATACACTGGAAACAAAGGTCTTGCTGCAACTCTTGATGAAATGTCTAATCACTATGATTCAAATGAAGATGAAAAATCAAGTGTAGCACTCCTTGGCAAAAATATTAATTATGATAATTTGTAGCAATACATGCATCGATCTTGATATTCTTCATGGAGAAACTTTTTCAACCACTGTGGAGGATGAAATGGATTTTTCCTTTTCTACTGAAAATTCTATCTCACATGTTTCAGGTACTTAAATTTGTTTAGCAGCATGTTCGGCTGTGTGATAGACACATTTTGTGTCTAATTTGTTCTCAACACTATATATTGTTGGCACTCGATTTTGTACTAATTTTGGTGTTTTATGTGTTTGTAGGAATTTTTGGGAAATAAACATTTTTGGAAAATTCGGCTCAAAAGGTGGTTAAGGCGCCCGCAAGACACATGTTATTCGGACTCTCACTGTTGGGTAAGGGGCACCTAGTTGATAAGGGACACCCTCTTGTACTATGTACAGACACCTGCTATTCGCACGCCAGTGTCTGATAGGGGGCAATCATCTTCTTCAATTTTAAGAATCAGTTTTGGCGGGAAAATGATTTTCCTTCCTGCGTAATTTTCTGGAGGATACTTCCACGAGATTTAGTCGGAGCTGTTGGGATATTTGGATATATATCAACCTGTTTTCATAAAACAGGGATGGTAAGCAATTTAATACCGAATGAAAAGGTGATTTCCATCGATTCTCGGTAAATCAGGGAGGAATTATTATTGGGTTTGATTCAGATTTATTTTGGGAGATACGTGAGATTATGGGAGGAGATGTTGGTGCAGTTATTACGAAGATCTTTTGTGATTATCGTAAAACAGGAGAAGGAATTAAGCAGTCTGAGTAGTTTTGATAAAACATGGAAGATTATGTTCTCGGGTTAGGAAATGGAAAGTTCATCGACAAAACAGGGAAGATATCTTTTCTGTTGAAGTATGACCAGTCTGGGAAGAGTATTAAGTGTGTTGGAGTGCCTCAACACCATGCAGACGCGTGAAGGAGCTATACATGGGAATTATTTCCCGTGACTAGCAGAGGAGAATAATGAATTTATTAGAGGATCATTCGCAGTTATGGGGGAGTATTCTCGGTGCTGTGAGGCTATATAAGTTGAGAAGGTTAACAGAGAAGGTTATGGAGTGTTAGGGGGAATAATAGAGCAGAGAATAGGGAGTTGCAGAGCTTGTCTCTGCTGCTGCCTTTGAAGGAAGAACGAAGAACATAAGACCGCAGACAACAGTCGTTCATCAACAGTGACAACGACAATTAGCTGAGGGTCGCAAAAGCTACAGCATCAGCAACAGTTATCTTTTATCGTTTTGTAACAGTATCACTTGTAACAATTATAAGTGTTACGAATTTCTGTTTTCATATATTTTCATCCTTGTAAGCACCTTTTAAGCAATGAAAAATTCCTTTGAGTGTGTTTTCGACGTGATAAGCTAGAACAGATCACTAGGGACGACGGAGGAAGCTGGATTTCATCCTTGGGGTAATTTAATTAATTCCTTATTTACTTGTAACAATTATCTTGTTAGATAGTGTATGCTTAGTCTTAGGTGCTTTAGATACATTATGCTTGTAATTTACAATTGATGTTTTACGAAATATACTTTGGAAAAGAATAGAGTCATTGTTTCTTTTGTTTTGAGCTATAAATGTCTAGGATTAATTTCTGAACCCCATGAACATGAAAAACAGTGAAATCCTGAGTCCTAATAAATTCTTCATCCCGTGACATTTTTTTGTATATATTTTTCTTTTATTTTAATTCATTAATTCTTAAAATCAATCTCATCAAGTCCGAGAGAACGACAACTCTATTTACCACTATAAAGTTTCGATCAATTTTTGGCGCCGCCGACGCGGACTTGTTTATAGATTTGTTTTTAGTTTTTTTTTTAATTTATTATTTTTGTTCTTTTTTATGCGTTTTGGTATTTCTTGTTTGCTTTCAGATTTGGAGCCGAGCTAAAGAAAAAGAGAGAAATTGCTGAAAAGAAAAGCGAAGCTAAAGAAGGAAACAAAGAAGGAAACAAAGAAGGAATCCAAAAGAAGTGAAGAAGAAGATTTTGTATATTATTTTATTTTATTTTTTTTAGAAACTGTAATTAAGGTTTTTATTTTTGTAATATTTTATTTTTGGACATTTTTTTTTCTTTTGTTTCGGACATAGAACATTAGACTTTATTTTTAACCCTAAGGAAGGGTTGGTTTAAATATAAACTGCACAGGGAAGGACGACAATTACGACACTGTCTCGGCCCCTCGGGTTCGTACACTGACTTTGGAGTCGGTGGCCCGAGTCGACCTCAACGGTTTATCCCCCGTCTGGAATGGGAGGTAAGAATTCTAAACACCCGTGAATCCCCTGTCAGCGGGTTTACTGGATGATTTTGTATGCATATATGTTGAGGACCTGAAATCGGATTTAATTTTCTAGTAAAGGGAAAGGCCTGGCCAAATCAAGATAAGGACTCGGATTTCATTACCGTTTCCTTCTTTCCCGCCTTAGGAACACGTAACCTACGCGAACCTAAGCTTAAAATACTGACTAGAACGAGACCGATAGGGTAACGAGCTTAGTAGGAAAGTCATTCGAAAAATATTGGTTACTCTTTTAATCATACCTCGAAGTTCATGATGGTTTCTGTGAGTTGAATGTGTGACTGCGCCGCCTTGTAATTCCGGTGGGGCCTTGGGCATCAAAGCTCCACTGAGCTTCCCTCGCCTCAATTCAACTTACTTTAACTCAGATTGATTCCAGAGGGGTTTGCTCAAATTGTAATGAATTCCCTTTCGAAGGATTAGAAGTTGGTCTAGAAACAATCTAAGGGAGCCATCATGCTTTTTGTTTGCTATATAAAATAGGTTTGTTGTGGTCGAGTCAGCCTTGTTTTTGCTTGTGTAAAATTCCCTTGCAGTTAGGATGTCAAACTGGTATTATAATAGCCATCACAATGAATATGATTATCCAACTGAACAATATGGACATTACTCTTATCATAGTGTGAATAATGGTTGGGAACGCCAACCTTTGGAAGGATATGGGTCATACCCTGGTGAGCCCAATTACTATCCACACGTGCATCAGTCTTACGAGCAAGAAGATTATAGTACTAGTTCTTCGTCTCTAGAGGATACAATCAAACTATTGAAAAGTAGTCCTTTTTATGATCCCTCTGTTCCTATTCCTCCTTTAGAAGAGTCCCTCAGGAAGTTAGCTGAGTCGACGCGTAAGTTAGCTGAGATGAATAGTATAATTATAGAAGAAAGAACTACAATCATGAGTGAACCTTCTTTAGAAGACCACCTCAAGCGGATAGCTAAGACGAACGAAAGAATTAATCGAAATTATATGAATTTACAACACAGTGTTCCCAGTTTTAACCTTAAAAATGAGGATAGTTACTATTCACTTAATCAAGATGACGAGGATAGAATTGGAGACACTATTTTAGATGAGGTTCAATCTCTTTTATGTTATTATGATGAGGATAGTGTTGATGGAGAATCATACTTATGTAGGAATAGTGATCAGGAAATGGTTACTCCAATTGAGCTTTACAATGATAATATTATTTCTAGTTCAAATCCAAATAAATTTAATAATTATTCACCTATTTAAAAGGACGAGGATTTGACTAGAGATACCCTCGTTTTAGACGATGTAGTATTTCCTGTTTACAAAGCTGATAATGATTTAGAGGAACGAGTTTATTCTGAGAATAATGTTTTAGAGTCTAGCGATTTAGAAACATTAGAATTAGAAAAAGAAAATGAACTCGTAGAGATGAGTGAGGATGAACCTGACTTAGAAGAATCAATTGACCATTTCCAGGAATCTGATGACCTAGAAATTAGGGAAGTTGTGACTAGTCTTTCTAGAGACACTGAAAACTCTAAGTTTGGGGGTGATTATCATTCTCCATGTGCTTTAACTCTTAGAAAGGTCCCTCACTTGGGACTTGATATATGTGCCTCAACCACTGTGCCATATTACCTTCATACTAGATCTCCCGAACCTAATAATGTCCAGGAAGAAGTTCAGTTGTTAGAAACCCATCCTCTGGTTGATGTGGTTTACCGAGGCGATGGTACCCAAATTGACTTTGTTTTCCCACCATATATTTTTCAACCAATTTCGGGAACGTATAAGTTTCAGATGTGTCAATTATTAAGTTTTGAGACTAAACCTAATTACTGGAAATTAGGGTCGACACATTTGTTTAAGGAAGACCACTAATTTCATCGTGGTTAACTGATTGACTTAAAGGATCCGCAATTATTTAGGTTATTATTATGTGCTTCCAAGTTTTTACTTGAGTTTTTACAGACTCTAATACCTGAATCGGACCTTAGCTACGAGGAAATGCAGTCCATGAAAATATTTTATCTAGACCCAGTTATATAACCTGAACCTGAACCACAGCTAGATGTAGTTGTCTTAAATAGGAAACTAGAAAAGGGCATGCTTTATCCTTTAATTTTCTTGGCCTGTTGCAGATTCGTTTTACTTGTGATAGCCCTATTTTGTTTTGGTGATCCGCAGTTATTCTGGCTATTACTTTATGATTCTATAAGGTGACTAATCCTTTCTTAGTCTGGCTGAAGACTTTTAACTTAGCACTTCTTGGGAGGTAACCCAATATTCATGCGACACAGTAATATCTTTCCTTATCTCTTTTGCTTCAATTGGTAACAGTTTCTCCTTGTTCATGCTTTTAATTTCATCTTTAGAACATTGAGGACAATGTTAGATTTAAGTTTGGGGGTATGGGAGAAACTTTTTAGTCGCATTTTTGAAACTTCTAGCGTCATATAGTACCCGTTTAGCTAAGTTTACATATTGTTTCTCACCGAAAAGAAAGAAACTGGAATTCTAAGGATAACAACCTATTGAGACATTAGAGAAAAAGACATTGAGATCCTTGAAATTCAGGAGAGAACTTACTCCTTTTAGAGGGTAACCGTGATGGACCTAACCATCCATGATGGAAAGGCAAGTAGGTCAGGAAATGCCAGAAAGACAAAACAACCTCACAATGTAGTCTTAGTTACTGGATTACGACTCTCTTTCAGTAGAAACTTATCATCATCAACAAGCGGAGCGACATCAAAATCTATGAAGAAATTTGAAGACGTTTAAGGTTTAGAAGCAACAATAGAAAAAAATAATTCAAAAATCAAAGTTGAAGACTTAATTATAAGAAGTTATAAGTGCAAATGATATAAGTTGTTAGAATTCATGATACCAAGACATCACAAGTTGCGAAGATCCAAGTTTTTAAAGTCCTTCTCTCATGGCCATGTAAATTTTTGTCTTGTAATTTTTGTGTCAAAAAAATAAATAAAAATAAAATCATCATTATGTTCTTTTTGTTCTTTGTTCAATAAGGCCATAGGGAAGTAGAAATTTTTAAGTCGAGCAAGAAATTGAAGAGAAGAGTTAATTGTCAAGGTTCTATGAGGTTCGATAGTTTATCATCAACAGTTGAATACCGAAGAAGACGTTGTTTCTACTGAGCACTATGAGAGAGTTGAAGAAAGATACATTTGGTTGCTTTGTTAGTCCGCTTTCAATCTGGCACAAGATCTTTCTAGCACTGGTTCAACTCATCACACGTAATTAGTCCATATGTGTAGCATATGTCCCTCTCATCTTTATCTCTCTCCTAATCTTATCCAGCTGTAAAGCGGATGCATCTTACAATGTTTATCTAGCTGTGTAGCGGATATCTCTTTATCTAGCAGTGTTGCGGATGTGTCTCCCCTTTTATTTAGTCAGCTTTAGAGCTGGCACCTTTAATTTCTCTGGCATTCTAGTTACTTAGAGATAGGTTGAGAATTTGTATGTCCTTATAGCTCTTTGGATACTTGTGACCAATTAGAAGTCATAGTTTTGTGGGTACACCTCTGGTAAACCCTCTCGAGATTAACTCGATTTATTTTTTATTAGTTTTGCTCGAGGACTAGCAAATAATAAGTTTGGGGGTATTTGATAGAAACATTTTGTGTCTAATTTGTTCTCAATACTTTATATTGTTGGCACTCGATTTTGTACTAATTTTGGTGTTTTATGTGTTTGTAGGCATTTTTGGGAAATAAACATTTTTGGAAAATTCGGCTCGAAAAGGTGGTTAAGGCGCCCGAAAGACACATGTTATTCGGACTCTCACTGTTGGATAAGGGGCACCTAGTTGATAACGGACACCCTCTTATACTATGTACAGACACCTGCTATTCGCACCCTAATGTCTGATAGGGGGCATTCATCTTCTTCCATTTTAAGAATCAGTTTTGGCGGGAAAATGATTTTCCTTCCTGCGTAATTTTCTGGAGGATACTTCCACGAGATTTAGTCGGAGCTGTTGGGATATTTGGATATATATCGACCTGTTTTCATAAAACAGGGATGGTAAGCAATTTAATACCGAATGAAAAGGTGATTTCCATCGATTCTCGGTAAATCAGGGAGGAATTATTATTGGGTTTGATTCGGATTTATTTTGGGGGATACGTGAGATTATGGGAGGAGATGTTTGTGCAGTTATTATGAAGATCTTTTGTGATTATCGTAAAACAGGAAAAGGAATTAAGCAGTCTGAGTAGTTTTGATAAAACATGGAAGATTATGTTCTCGGGTTTGGAAATGGAAATTTCATCGATAAAACAGGGAAGATATCTTTTCTGTTGAAGTATGACCAGTCTCGGAAGAGTATTAAGTGTGTTGGAGTGCCTCAACACCATGCAGACGCGTGAAGGAGCTATACATGGGAATTATTTCCCGTGACTGGAAGAGGAGAATAATGAATTTATTGGAGGATCATTCGCAGTTATGGGGGAGTATTCTCGGTGTTGTGAGACTATATAAGTTGAGAAGGTTAACAGAGAAGGTTATGGAGTGTTAGGGGGAACAATAGAGCAGAGAATAGGGAGTTGCAGAGCTTGTCTCTGCTGCTGCCATTGAAGGAAAAACGAAGAACAAAGACCGTAGACAACAGTCGTTCATCAACAGTGACAACGACAATTAGCTGAGGGTCGCAAAGCTACAGTATCAGCAACAGTTATCTTTTATCGTTCTGTAACAGTATCACTTGTAACAATTATAAGTGTTACGAATTTCTGTTTTCATATATTTTCATCCTTGTAAGCACCTTTTAAGCAATGAAAAATTCCTTTGAGTGTGTTTTCGACGTGATGAGCTAGAACAGATCACTAGGGACGATGGAGGAAGCTGGATTTCATCCATGGGGTAATTTAATTAATTCCTTATTTACTTTTTGCACCGATTTTAAATGATTTATGATTTCTATTAATCAATTGTTATCTTGTTAGATAGTGTATGCTTAGTCTTAGGTGCTTTAGATACATTATGCTTGTAATTTACAATTGATGTTTTACGAAATCTACTTTGGCAAAGAATAGAGTCATTGTTTCTTTTGTTTTGAGCTATAAATGTCTAGGATTAATTTCTGAACCCCATGAACATGAAAAACAGTGAAATCCTGAGTCCCAATAAATTCTTCATCCCGTGACATTTTTTTTGTATATATTTTTCTTTTATTTTAATTCATTAATTTATAAAATCAATCTCATCAAGTGCGAGTGAACGACAACTCTATTTACCACTATAAAATTTCGATCAGTGCCTGAACCATCCTCTATATTGACATGAACTCTCTAATTGTTTCAAGTACAAACATAAAGTAAGATATGTCAACAAACTTAAACGGAGAGCAAATCGATTAGCAAACAAGCTCAAACTTGTTCAAAATTCAAATCCATCCGAGGAATTTAAATTTAACTTATCTCCGAAGAAGTTAATTTCTGAAGAAAACGTTAGATCTCTACAGAAACAAACTAGGTCTAAACGACCTATGAAACAAAGTACTAAGAATTCCATAAGGGAATTTCATGGTGGTCAAATTGTTTTTCACCCAACACATCCTAACTGGGTTGAAGATGCATCTTGTCTCATGTGCCCAAATTCAAAGAGACAAGAATTTTTCACAATCGGGTTTTTAGGATTTTATTTTTGAGTTTGATTTCTTTTTTTCTGCTGCTCTTTTCATATCCTATTGCGGTATTGAAAAGATATTTCCTGTTTTGATCATTAAAAGAGGGTTAAATTTTACAATTATACCTTTTTTAGGGGTTAGAGTTGTTCTGTACGCATATCCTATTTACTCTGTATTTAGGTTCCGTAACTCTACATTCCTTTTTCCTTCCTTGAAAACTCTTTTTATCAAAAGATTGCTTGTGGAGCTAGTTTTATGTACTTTACTCACAATCCCATACTTGAATGGAGGCTTCAAGCGTCATATCTTCTGATAGAAAAGATGTCAATATGATTGTTGAGCCATCAATCACGAAGGAAAAAGGTAAATCTCATTCCTCTACAACTTTGAAAAGAAAAATGAAGAATATGAAGAAACCAAGGGATAAACCCTCAAATCTTCAAAAGCTTTATGGTGTTCTTGAAGAGTTGAAAGTAACAAAGATGGAGATGCAACAAATAAAGGCTATTGTTTTAAGATCTCTTGAAATTCATAAGGCCTTGGTTCGGCATCAGTCAAGAAGATTCGTTGAAATTGAATCCTTTCTTCATGAACCTTATTTTTCAAGGTCTACTGACGACAAGGAGTTCGGGGACGATAAAGAATTTTTCAAGAATCTTAATGCATAGGAAACTTTTTATGAGAATTTATTCTTGTTTTTGAAGGATAACTAGGGTTTGGAATAACAAATATTGTGATTACACATAACTATTGCCAACGGTTTTCATCTTGCAATGTTTTATATTTATTTATTTAAATTCTAAGTTATTTGGAAGATGATTTTGCAGTATTAATCTTTATTGGTTTTATATATTGCAAAAAATCTGGTATGAGATATGGTTGTGTTTACGTCCGTGGACTATGAGTATCTCATATATGCTCAAAAGTTAAGTCTATTATGTCTTTATGCAAATATTGATAAAAGATAGAATGAACTTTTGAATATTTCGCAGTATCGATTTTTCCCTGATCCACTTATATGTGAAAGTACTGTAGGGCTCCGTAATTTTTCTTATGTTGAGCGTTTCCGAATAAATTAATCTAAAGTTTTTCTTGTCATTAATTTATTTGAGTTTGCTGGATACTGATTAATGATTTTTAATGGGTTGTAGTAATGAGGTTCAAACTCTCGGACTTGTGAAGGATAATTTTTTAGACTTAATAAAAAAGATAAATATATACAATAAAATATTAACAATGGTGAGAGGTACTGGGACTAATGATTCGGCCAATCTTCATAAAATAGGGCTCAATGAATTATTCTCGACAATAATCGCTCAAAACATAAGTTATATGGACTCTTATTTTGCCAAACTAGATTCTCAAAAAATTGATTGTAAATGTTAAGCATGGAACATCAAATCACCTAAGCTAAGCATGACCCATCTAATCAAATAACACCCAATTTAATCAAATCATATTTCAATTAATTTTTAATGCAAAAGTCTTAAAAAGAATTAATTAAATTACCCATGTATGAAGTTCGGCCTCCTCCGTCGTCCCAGTGTTGGGGTTTAAGTCATCATAGTAAAAATGCTCTCAAAATAATTATTTATGGCTCAAAAATGGTTCACAGTGATGAAATAAAGAGAAAATGATGAAAATCGGGTGTTTGCAACGTTTATAATTGTTGCAAACACCGTTACCAAGAACGATAAAAGAATACTGATGTTGTTTGCGTAGCTGACTACGACCCACAGGGAGTGGTCGTTGTCACTGTTGAAGAACGACGGTTTTCGGCTGTCTGTTCTTCGTGTTCTTCATCTTCATCAATGGCAGCAGCAGCAACAGAGAAAAATGGTGGATTCTTCCTCTACAACGCTCTCCTCTCTACTCCCAACTCTCGACACCCTTTCTCTGACCTCCAAGGACTCTATTTAAACCCGAAGCATGCATCGAATCTCCTCCATAACTCCACAAATCCTCGGCAGTGAAAGAAAATATTTTCGGATATTTTCTTTCCTGTTTTAGCTTTTCACGCGTTTTCTCTGGTCCAGCACGCTCCAATTCGATTACGCATGCTCCAACAGGTTGCTCGATGCATGAAACACGAGCAGAACACACACAAAATCTTCCAGAAGTCGTAGAGAAACTCTTCTGCATGTGTTTTACCTGTTTTGAGCCCGTGAATTGGCTAGCCAATTATAGCCAAATTTGAGCTAAGAGAACACTTACAACAGCTTTTCCATGTTAAATCACAACTTCTCACCAATTTTCAGCGATTGAATCGCACTAGAACACCTTCATTTTGCTGATTGAAAATCTGTCAGGAGTGAAAATGGTTTTCCCGCCAAAACACGAATTTGAATGTTGAAGATGATATGCCCCCTATCCTGAACTGGGGTGCGAATAGAAGATTCCTTGGGGGTGATCTAGGGGTGCCCCTTAGTAATTAGGTTACCCCTTATCCAAAAGCGAGAGTCCGAATAACACTTGTCCTCCGGGTGCCAAAATCAACTTTTCGAGCCGAATTTTCCAAAAATGTTTATTTCCTAAAAATACATAAAAACACAATATTAGTACAAAAATAGAGTTCCAACAATACAGACATTGAGGACAAATTAGAAACAAAAATGTGTCTATCAAATACCCCCAAACTTATTATTTGCTAGTCCTCGAGCAAAACTAATAAAAAATAAATAAAACCGAGTTAATCTCGGGAGGGTTTACCAGAGGTGTGCCCACAAAACCATTACTCCAGACCCTAGCTTATCTATGCAGAACCTTGGAAGGCACTAAAGAATCTCATTGGTTGGCATACTTATTGACTATAGGAGGAACTACCCTGATGCGAAATTCCAATTGCTGTACACGAGTTTGCACTCAAGCATACTAAAATTCATATAAAGTGACAAAGCTCTACTCAGATAGTTGCACTATGGACATCATATTCGGAGTCAAACTAATCATATGGATAGAAAAAGGAGATGGAAATAGAAAAATGTAGACGGTTTTGATGTTAACCAAATGATCGATGTTTCACATATCTGTCTGAAGGCCACTGCCAGAATGAACCTATCCTAATGGACTGAGATACCGGTCTTACTAATATCAACATAACTGGCATATACAAGGGAACCAGTGGTCAATAACTTTAATCTAGATCAACAAACTGGTAAATACAAGGGAACCAGCAGTTGACTACACAGAACAATAACAATTTTTTTTTTTTTTTTTTTAACTTAACGGCATGAATAGATCTTTTTGATCCAAGCGCATGCTTCTTGTCAGCAGATTATACGATAGTTCCCACGGGTCTTGCATTCCACGCTTTCTTAGGCGACGGAAACAGGGAGAACACACACATATTGCTATCCAAGTGTTAATACTTATTCCGATTGGTCTAACTGGTCCGGTCTTTTTTTTTTTTTTTTAGTAACTCAGACACTCTAATTCATCCTAGCAGTAGTAACAACTTGAATCGTGTGCCAAACCTAATCACTTAGAGAAACATAGTTTAAAATGAAAAAATAAAATAAAATAAAAAAAATAAAAGAAATGAAAAGGACTCAACGAGATATGGTGCAACTATCATGTTATTTCTAACACCTGAGCTCTGTGCTTTTATGAATAGACTCTTTCGATGTTTCCATCTAATCAGATTGGTTCCTCAACTCCTATAACCAAGATGTTCCCATCCACTTAGATTGGTTAGTGCAAACCTTAATAGGCATAAATTTCTAGGCTCTGGAGTTTACTAATTGCAACTAAAAAGTTTCTCCCATACCCCCAAACTTAAATCTAACATTGTCCTCAATGTTCTAAAGATGAAACTAAAAGCATGAACAAGGAGAAACTGTTACCATTTGAAGCGAAAGAGTTAAGGAAAGATATTACCGTGTTGCATGAGCATGGGATACCTCCCAAGAAGTGCTAAGTTTAAAGTCTTCAGCCAGACTTAGGAAAGGATTAGTCAACTCGAACCATAAAGTAACAGTCGAAATAACTGTGGGTCTTCAAAACTAAATAGAGCTGACCAAAGGAAACTGCAATGAACCAAGAAAGTGAACAAGACTAGCATGCCCTTACTTAGTTTCCTGATTAAAAAATTTATATCTAATTGTGGTTCAGGTTCAGGTTCTACGAAAGGGTCTAAATAGAAAATTTCCATTGGCTACGTTTCTTCATAGGTGGGATCCGAATCATTAGGTCCTAGAGTCTGGAAAAACTCAAATATGATCTTAGAAGCGCACAATAATAACCTAAATAACTGAGGATCCTCTAATTCAATAAGATTTAACTTACATAATTGACCACAATGAGAGTAGTGGTCATTCTTAAGCAAATGTGTCGATTCTAATTTCCTAAAGCATTTAGGTTTAGTCTCACAACTTAATATTCGACACATTTGGAATATAAACGTTCCCACAGTTGGAAGAAAACTATTTGGTGGGAAAACAAAGTCAATCTGGGGATCATAGCCTGGGCAAACCACATCAACCAGAGGATGGGTTTCTAACGACTGAACTTCTTCCTGGACATCATTAGGTTCTGGAAAACGAGTATGAAAGTAATCTTGTAAAATTGTCGAGGCAGAGATATCAAGTCCTAAGTGAAGGGAGTTTCTGAGAGTTAAAGGTAAGGCACTAGGAAGGTGATAATCACCCCCAAACTTAGAGTTTTGGGTATCTCTAGATAGACTAGCTACAATTTCCCTAATTTCTAGGTCATCGAATTCCTGGAAATGGTCAATTGATTCTTCTAAGTCAGGTTCATCCTCACTCATCTCTACGAGTTCATCTTCTTCATCTAAGACTATTGTTTCTAAATCGCTAGACTTTAAAACATTATTCTCAGAATAAACCCGTTCCTCTAAATCATTATCGGCTTTGTAAACAGGAAATACTACATCGTCTAAAACGAGGGTATCTCTAGAAAAATCCTCGTCCTTTTGAATAGGTGAATAATTATTAAAATTATTTGGATTTGAAATAGAAATAATATTATCATTGTAAAGATCAATTGGAGTAACCATTTCCTGATCACTATTCCTACATAAGTATGATTCTCCATCAACACTATCCTCATCATAATAACATGAAAAAGATCGAACCTCATTAAAACAAGTAGTGCTACCAATTCTAACCTTGTCATCTTGATTATGAAAATAATTATCCTCATTTTTAAGGGTATTATTGGAAACACTATATTGGAAAGTAAGATTATTTCGAGCAAGTCTTTCGTTCGTCTCAGCCATCAGCTTGAGGGATTCCTCTATAGAAAGTTCACTCATTATTGTAGTTCTTTCGTCTAGAATTACACTATTCATCTCAGCTAACTTACGCGTCGACTCATCTAACTCCCTGAGGGACTCTTCTAAAGGAGGAATAGGAACAGAGGGATCATAAAAAGGACTACTTTTCAATAGTTTGATTGTATCCTCTAGAGACGAAGAACTAGTACTATAATCTTCTTGCTCGTAAGACTGATGCATGTGTGGATAGTAATTGGGCTCACCAGGGTATGACCCATATCCTTCCAAAGGATGGCGTTCCCAACCACTATTCCCAACATGGTCATAAAAAGGATGATGTCCATATTCAAATTCAGGTTGATAATCATTGTATTGGCTTCTATCATACCAGTTCGACATTCTTAATTGCAGGGGAATTCTTCACAATCACAAACAAGGCTGACTCGACCAAATCAAACCTATAAAATCTATCAAACAACAAGCATGATGGCTCCACTTAGATTGTTTCTAGACCAGCTTCTAATCTTTCGAAAAGGAATTCGTTACAATCCGAGCAAACCTCTCTGAAATCAATCCGAGTCAAAGTAAGTTGAATTGAGGCGAGGGAAGCTGCGTGAAGCTGCGTGGAGCTTTCATCAATGGCAGCAGCAACAACAGAGAAAAATTGTGGATTCTTCCTCTTCAGCGCTCTCCTCTCTACTCCCAACTCTCGACACCCTTTCTCTGACCTCCAAGGACTCTATTTAAACCCGAAGCATGCATCGAATCTCCTCCATAACTCCACAAATCCTCGGCAGAGAAAGAAAATATTTTCGGATATTTTCTTTCCTGTTTTAGCTTTTCACGCGTTTTTTCTGGTCCAGCACGCTCCAATTCGATTACACATGCTCCAACAGGTTGCTCGATGCATGAAACACGAGCAGAACACACACAAAATCTTCCAGAAGTCGTAGAGAAACTCTTATGCATGTGTTTTACCTGTTTTGAGCCCGTGAATTGGCTAGCCAATTATAGCCAAATTTGAGCTAAGAGAACACTCACAACAGCTTTTCCATGTTAAATCACAACTTCTCACCAATTTTCAGCGATTAAATCGCACTAGAACACCTTCATTTTGCTGATTGAAAATCTGTCAGGAGTGAAAATGGTTTTCCCGCCAAAACACGAATTTGAATGTTGAAGATGATATGCCCCCTATCCTGAACTGGGGTGCGAATAGCAGATGCCTTGGGGGTGATCTAGGGGTGCCCCTTAGTAATTAGGTTACCCCTTATCCAAAAGCGAGAGTCCGAATAACACTTGTCCTCCGGGTGCCAAAATCAACTTTTCGAGCCGAATTTTCCAAAAATGTTTATTTCCTAAAAATACATAAAAACACAATATTAGTACAAAAATAGAGTTCCAACTACAGACATTGAGGACAACTTAGACACAAAAATGTGTCTATCAGATACAAATTCATGTTTCATGTAATTTGCTAATGTCCAAAGAAATCCTTCATTTCTTGTAAAAGTAAGGTCGCTCTTGTTGTTCTTTCGGGAATGACATATTATGGGGGGGAGTTCTTAATTGAATTTTTGCTTAATTGTCAAATCTTTGTGGGGAGTGCGGTTGTGGAATATTGTAGGAGTTATCTTATATCTTTATAAACTCCTTGATGAATACACTAAGTTTCGACTATGCGAAATCATCGAAACAAAGTTGATATGTTCTCTTTTAGTCATGAAGTATCTCTTTGAGAATTTATGATCCCGTAATTTTCGTACCTTTGCCAATTTATACTGACAAAAAGGGGGAGAATTATTTGGTAGTTCACACTACATACATATGGTTTACGGATCATTATGTAAGGGGGAGTGATTTTCATTATGTGATGAAGTATTGACTAAGGGGGAGTGATACATATCACCATAGTATTATTGTCAAAGTTGTGATGCAATTGGATTTTGATGTTGTGTGATAATACTATGACACTGTATAACAGTAAGAAAACATCTTGTTTATTATCGTTATGGCTACGAATCTTCAACAACAATGATGCTGAGTTGAACACGTTCAGAATCGCTGGAAGTACTTGGAAGTGACGAAGATTTCAAGGAATGTTGAAGAACCAAGGTAATCAAGCATGCCGGATGAGAAGCTACAAAGTTTATTTATTTTGTAATCCATATGTATTGATAGTTTTGTTACTAAAATTGACAAAGGGGGAGATTGTTAGAGCACTGCTCGGTGAAACTCGCAAGCGTTGCTATCTCAAGCTTGTTTGTCAAGTTTAGTTGATCAAAATTATAAGTCTTGATTTCTGGTCTACTTATAGCTATGTCTCGGATTAGGATAAAATGTGTATTTGAGATTTAGACTTCACGATGTTCATCGATTGAATACGAATATCTACTGAGGAGAGCTTGGAGGAACTTCATCAACAAAAGGTATGTGGAGACTAAAACTTATTTATCACTCAGAAGTCTATTTTATTCTATATCCTATTGAGACTAAGTCGTATAGCTATATAGACTTTTATATTATACACATTTGATATTTCGAGCTGAGTATAACTCGCTTATATATTTCTCGAAATACGTGTTGGAAGCTTTTTTCTTTAGCTACGTTCATCGTTATTCTTGACATTAAGTCAAAAGATGATCATGTGGAAATTGACTTGAAACATCTTACATGATTTGTGTGAGACAATCATTTGATGTCGACTTGGAATGTTTCGTATTGATCATTCAATACTTGAAAATTACCTCAAAGATAATAGTTTGTGTGAGACAGCTATTGTCGTCTTCTAAGAATGTTTCAACGATTGAAATGGGAGTCTAGAACAATTACCATTTGTTTGGATACATCATAGTATGCATACCAGTATGCAAACTACTTTGGTATGATTCAGGTCTGGAAACCTTGTTTGCATACCAGTATGTGAACGGTTCTACCTAAGTTAGGTCCGGAACTTCTGTTTGCATACCCTACGGTTGGACAAGACCAAATTCCGGAACCTATAGTTTGCGTACCTGTTTTGCAAACTTAGTTGGTAAATTTCTAAAATCGGTTTAGTATGATTCTCATACTCATGAACAAATACATTTATGAATTAAGGAATGCAATGTTTGAAAATCGTGGATAAAATGTTCATGATTCGATTCTTACATAAGTACTTTGTACAATTACGAATCAAACCGATTTAGTTTCAATTGGTTCATATACATTTATATTCAATGATGAACAATTGAACAACTCTATTGAAAACACAATTAGATTCATTTGATTATCATTCATGTTTGATTGATCATCATATTTGATCTAGAAGTGTTAGATGAATGTGGTTAAGACAAAAGTTCATAAAGCTAACTTCGGTTAACAATTGTTGAGCCAACTCAATATACACGTTTAAGTACGGTTACCCATATCTAACTGAAGGTATATTTCATTTGAATATGACAAGATAAGACCATCTAAGGTGGAAATCAGGTTTTACATCTAACAATGAACATCAATTGCTTTGTTACTAAGCTAACCCTAGCTTTGATTGTAAGCAAACCCTGATTTGAAAGATTATATAAGGGAGAACTCTAGCAACTGGAAAACCTAATCCCCACACTTCTGTGTGATACTAGTTGCGACTAGAGTCTATTCTCCTTTAACCTAGATTTTTCTAAAACCATTATAGGTTAACGACTTAAAGACTTCATTGGGATTCTGAAGCCAGATCCAACTATTTTCTTTGTAGTTGCGTTCTCTGATCTTAGTTTTTCTATCGTATTGAGCGCTATCTTCTCTAATATTTGCTCGAGATTTATCTCCGATAGGTAAGATATAAAAAGTAATCACAAAGCTCTTCGTCTCATTTTTTGTGATCCCACAATAACTTCTTCTACTACCATATAGTTAAGTTATTGTGAGGCGATTGATATTACTAGGCTGTTCTTCGGGAATATAAGACCGGTTTATCAATTGTTTCATGTTCACCTTGATTTATCATAAGACGGAACAAACATCATAGATACTTCTGTGGGAGACAAATTTATCTATCAGATAGATTTTTCTGTGGGAGACAGATTTGTCTGTAAGTCCTCGACTTTGGGTCGTAAAAAATCTTAGTTGTGGGTGAGATCAGCCAAGGGAATCAAGTGCGCAGATTCCGGCGTAGTTTCTAGAGGCGTAAGGAACGCGACTGTACCTTAATCGGTGAGAGACTTGGTTAGAGATCAACTACATTCCAGTCCGAAGTTAACCTGTAGTAGGTTAGTGTCTGTAGCGGCTTAATACAGTATGGTGTTCAAATTTGGACTAGGTCCTGGGGTTTTTCTGCATTTGCAGTTTCCCCGTTAACAAAACTTCTGGTGTCTGTGTTATTTATTTTCCGCATTATATTTTTATATAATTGAAATATCACATGTTGTGTGTAGTTCAATCAATTGGTAAATCTGACATTTGGTTGTTGGATAGAAATTGATTGACACTTGGACATTGGTCTTTGGTACCGTCCAAGTTGTTTCTCATAAGAATCAGGTTCGCGGATTCTCATCTGTTTGATTTGCTGATTACATTGAGAAACTGAGATACAACTCTTTGATATCTATCTTGATAAAGCTCGCTTTATTAGCTGGTGCTCTCGAAATTATATTTGAGTTAGTTCATACAGATTAACGAACGAAATATTGGTGTGGTTGTTATACCCCCACTTTCTCAGTGGGCTAAGGAGATGCATCTGCCAGAAATTCATGTTGAAGCCGATGCTCAGTTGGTGATCAAAGCTATTACTGAGGACCCATGGATTATTCAACGGGAGAACAGAAATTTAATCAAAGAATTCAAACATTTGAGTACTTTTTACAATTCATGTCAGTTTTCGTCTGTTAGTAGAGATGGTAATCAGGTTGCTGACTCAGTGGCTAAAAGTGTTAGGGCATCAACATCTGATATTCATCAATTTCAAAACTTTAGTCAAGCTATCTGTGATCTTTTAGCACAATATCAGAACAACTCTCTTATTTAAGCAATAAATTTTATTTTTCTATCAAATAAATAAATAGAGGAAACAACCACTTGATTGATATGTGCATATCTAAAGAATTGAAATATTTCAACAAGCAATTTAATGTGGTGCTGGTTTTAAGATTGAATTTGGATGCCTTAAATTTTTTAAACTCCTTCCAATGGCCGAATATCACCTTGGATTGGACTGTATTTGGCCTCGAACTTTGGTCGCTATAATTATTTTCGATTTCTCCAAAATAATAGTCCACTGGGTTCTTATTTGTTAACAAATAGCCTCGGCCCCTTCAAAATAGTCCAAACACCCTGTATTTCCCCAGACAGTGACTTATTTCGAAGGCAGTGACTAAATACAACTTCCATTTAGTTTAAATACAACCCTATATTAAAATCTCAAGATATTGTAAACCTAACTCATGTGAGTATTGAAAACCACATACGTCTTCCCTATAACCCAACTTTTTATCTTCTCATTTTGTTCGTGAAAGACCAATCACATGGTTATATTGGCACTTTGCAATTACATTTAAGATTACTTTAAATACAGTCATATCTATTATTTGCCGAGATTCTTCACTGACTTTGGTATTAGTTCACCTTTGATTGAAACTTTCGAAACGTGAATCAAACTGGTGGATAGTTTATTAATTGCATTATCCATTAATCCAATAATAGAATAATCATTCAATATTACATTCATAATTTTTCTTTTCCACTAAAAAGAACTAGGAGACCAGACAAATAAAATGTCGTGAAAAATCCAAAATGGGAACCACAAAAGTGTTCTTTTATTAATAATAAGTATTACACAAATTAGCTTATGTGTTGCACAAATTGGTAAAATGAAAGGTTGCAATATCGCAACGGTTATATACGTTGCTCCATATGCGGTGCACACAAATGCGCAACTCCGTTTTGCCAACACCTATTACCGTCGCACAAATTCAGCGCAATGTTTATAAACTCCATAAAAAAGTTGTTTTGGTGTAATGGCAGACGTAAATAAACCTGAACAATATGAGAGATGCAAGTGATTCATAAACCTCATAATTTGTGGATATATTTTTCTAATAGTGAAATGAATGATTTAGATTCCCCAAGGTTCTGACTTCTATCAGGCCATGCAAATGCTGGTACGTGCACCAGACTGATACTTTCACTATGTGTCAGGAAAAATGGTACTTTCGCGCCGTGGCAGGAAAAATGATACTTTCGTGTCGTGTCGGGAAAAATGGTACTTTCCCTCCTTGTCAGGAAAAGTGATACTTTCACCCTGTGTCAGAAAAAGTGATACTCTCACCTTTTCAATTTTGCATATTTTAAGTAAAAATGAAACTGTGTAAGTATCTCCTTTTCTGAAACGGAGGTAGTATATGCCTAAAAATATCATTCCAACAACAAAAAATACATAATGAATTATAGAGCCACCACAAAAGATGCACAATAGTTTATACAGTCGTATTTTGGTTCATGCATCCAATAATTTGGTTATGCAACCACTAAAACGACATATATGCCTCAAAAATAACATTCCAACCAAAAAAGATGAATAAAGCGCTATGCAATCAGCGATGTTTCGTTTGTTTTCGATGGGCCCTCCCCATCGTGGGGGAGGTGTTTTAGTTATCTTAAACTTCCGCTCACTTGTGGACTTGCCCATGTGAAGCAACACTTCAGAATGGTTATTTATTAGACTTCTATTGGTAGAATTTTTTTGAAAGCTGTAAGAGCAAGTGTGTAATTTGTGATGCAAATATACTGCACTCCAAAAACTAGAGTTTTGCTATAGGGATGAAGAAAATAGTTTATGGCAAGAAAAAACAGTTTATCTAATGATCCAGATCAGCTAATCCAATGGATTAGGAATCATTTTTCGGATACTTCACTCGTTTAGCTGTACCAAATCATAGACGGAAGGGTTACCCTTTTAGGAGCATCTCCAATAGATGGTGAAATTTATTTTTTAGTGACACATAGAATTTTAGATCATTGTTTGGCATAAATCCATCTTCAATAATAGGGTCCTACAAATTAGGAGGGACTAATTACTACTAAATATGAAGGTGTTCAAGAAAGTGTTATCTACACCTCCGGCTCCACCTCCACGTCATATTTTTCACTATTTTTTCAAAAAAATTCCCAACTGTTGGAGATGATTTTTTAGATATAAGGTCATATATTTACTTTATGTGTAGATCCCATAAATTAAAGGACTAAATAAAAAATACACATAGAATTTTTTGCACCTTGTTGGAGATGATCTAACTATTGTACACACGCAACAATCCGGTTAAATCGGGGTTCACAGAGTCGTAATGGTGTCCCGTTTCAACTTTAGGTACACTAGTCGGTTGTAGCAACTCGCTAGTGCGCGACACAGATAAATATGCCTTTGTTATGCACCCAGTACGAGATAGAAAGAAGATTACTGCTGGTTTCCAGCATATGCCCGTCTAGCTCAGTTGGTAGAGCACAAGGCTCTTAACCTTGTGGGCGTGGGTTCGAGCCCCACGGTGGGCCCATTTGCTCACATTTTTTAATTATTAATTTCTCAGCCTGCTGACACTTGTGCTTGTTCTTCAGCTTTTAAAACTTGTTTCCTATCAATCTTTTCTTTTTGAAGCATTTCCTGCTGAGATGAAATTCGATAGACTGCTTAAAATTACTGGTAAAAGTGATCATACACCATTTTATGGCAACTATAATACCACCAGTTGATTTCTTGTTGTTTATTTTAGTGATGTTGAATATGCATATTGAATCAACGGATATTTCCTCATCATACTGTAACACCTATTTCTCCAAGTCTCTGTATCATCTCTAACATCTGTCGTCCACTTGGATTCCTTGATGGAATTAGCCATGACCCATTACAGGGACGGAGTCAGAAATCTTTCACAGGGAAGGCTAATATATAAAACATATATTTTTGGGAGGACTTATTGAAAGATTTTTTCTCCAACTAACAAAAACATCAAGGAATGTCTACTGAATTAACAAAAAACAGGGAGGCGGGGGCCACCCTTAGGATGCACATAGCTCCCTCCCTGACCCATTGTAAAGCTATGGGTGTAGATCCGATGATCCAAGATTCAATCATGAATCAACTCACATAAAATGATTTCTTGTGATTTAAGTCTTCTCCAGTCGCCATTTGTCCTTGTAGATCTAATTAAATGAACTATTACCTTTTCTTGAAAACTATTTTAGGGAAAAAATTTAGAATTAAGTTTCTACTAAATCCCAATTCTAAACTTCCCTGAACATTAATCTAAAATGAGTAAATAAGAAAAACCGAAATCCAATAATTCTGCCATGAATTTCACTAGACCAAGGGAGGAAAATGATAAGACTCATCACAAATTATTTTTCTGAAACTCGCTTATCAAAGGGACCAGCGTGAAGACTTTAAATTCCCCACTCTCCAATAAATTAAGACTTGCAACGAAGATGGGTTTTGTTTAAATATTAATAATAGACTAAGGACGTACTCCTAATAATCAAACCTTGCCAACTCTAATCTTTTAGAAAACCTAAATTAAATATTGTTAAACGGTTGATGATATAATCCTAGGGCTAAAATGATGTTTGCTTGTGATGCGTGGGATAGCACTGCTCATTCCAGAATATTGGGACAACTTTATTTCGGGGAGGTTTTCGGTGAAATCTCGGAATCTTCATTTTTCGAATTTTATACGCATAGTATGTATATCAAGTATTTTTCAAACATTTTCACACATAATTATGTGTAAATATCACCAATTTTTAAAAATGGGAACAAGTTTTCGTTTAAAATTACAGAGAAAACTCTAGATCCATACAAATTTCAAAAACTTCAACCAAAATTTCCGGCCGAGTCAACCAAGATTCAACCGGCCAATTCCAGCCAAATTTCGTCTCGGCTTGAGATCAGAAACCGGAATTTCCGGCGAGATCTCGGCCATCTCGGCTGAAATTGGCTACATTGCTGGTAAGTCGTTTAAAAGTATAAAAATGATTGGTGATCAAAAAAAAAAGAATGAGTAAAACCACCAGACACAAGAAAAACAGGCCCCTACCAATTTTGGGAGGGTGAGTCCTAAAAGGAACCCTATTCCATGTGCATATTGGTTTTTAATTGTCAATTTTCTTCTGTGTCTAGCAAGAATTGTTGTCAAAATAAAATGTCATGAGTTGCAATAAAGAAAATTATTTCGTAAAAAACAGTGTATGTTATGGTTTATGATGAAGGATCTTTGCAGACCATATCTATAAACTTAATATGTTGGTTAGCAATAAGTTTTATATTGGAATGATGATTGAGGACAACTTGGATACCTCTAATATTCACTTCGACTCTGGTAAGTGAATATCGAAAAGGATGGTCTCATGATTACCAAAACCTAATCCCCTTATATCAGGCATTTATTTTTTGTTTTTAACTATCACATGTGTATAATCAATCCAAGTAATTAAAACTTCTCTGTTATAAAAAATGTTGTTTACGCAAGTTGGTTCAAACTAATTTGTTTCAAAAACCGGTTTAACTAACAATGCTTTAACTTATAATATTATGTTGATAATGGGCCACCGGTGTTACCGTAGTACGGTGGTAAAGTTGCTAGGGGATAGTACCAATGACCTTAGATCGAAACCCGCCAACACCAAATTACTTTACCGATCAGGAAAAAAAGTTCGTGATGGGTCTAGCTAGGCCTGTCAACGGCACTTAACGTAACAAATAATGGCTCTGCCGCTACCTTTGCCGTTTAAATTAGAGGTTAACCGTTATCCGTTAAATGCCGACAGAATTGTAAAATCCAAAACCATTGCCGTTACGTCGGACTTATCGGCTAACGGTTAATTTTCCGGTATTAACCGGTATGTCACAGGACTGCCATCTCTTCTTTCACGTCACGAGAACTGTATAGAGCCACCATCATCAGAACAAAACCATTTCCCTGTATTTCAGTTCACATCCATCACCAGTTTGATTCATCTTTCTCTTGTGTCTTCGTAAGGCCAACAATAGCATCACTAGCTCCTTTTTGTGAGTAAACTCCATCTGTTGATGTTGTCGATGATTTACAACAATCAAAACCATTAACCGAAATCCCACATACGAATTCAGTCCAGGCCATTAACTCATGGCCATCATCAACCATTCATTAAACACTAATACAACAGAAGCTTCTTCTTTTTCTCCATCGACACACAGAGAACAAACCCCACTTTAGAAAATGAATAACCCAGCTCCACCAATCGATGTCTCAGCAAACTTCTCTATCCATGTATATCCAATCAGTCACCAACAGACTCATAACCAGAACCACCTTCTTGAATCCAATGTTATAGCCATAATCATCTACCACCATCGAATGCACAGCTCACCCAATTGATCCTTGAACAATTCAGTCCATGTCGCAACTTATCATCCAACGCCATTGCCAACCAACATGCATCTATACTCTTCGCAGTTTCATTTCTCTGTTAACGCATTTATTCAACACCACTGCTCAGTCTCAACTATCTAAGAAATCACTTCTCATCTTGTTATCGGCAGACGAAGACATCAACAACAACATGAGAATATAAAGCCATCACTGCCTCATTTACTTCAGCCAATTTGCAGATGATGATTTTGCTCGAATTGAAAGGAAGGAGATGACCCTAGTTTTCTAATCGACTGAGGGGTGAGTTTTTCTTCTCTCGTTTGTGAGTTGAAGACTCTACTTATAATGAAAATGATGTTCATTCGAGTATAGTAACCTAGGTATAGATGAATGTTACACGTGCTAGGCACACGTTAGCGGTTAACGGAACTAATGCTAACGGAAATAGGTCTTTCGTTGCCGTCACCGTCGGATAAAATTAACCGCTACATTATCGGTAACGGATAACGGATAACGGATATAATGGAACTAAACGTAACGGCAACCGGGTAATCGGATTCGTCTAACGGTTAACGGATTTCCATTGACAGGCCTAGGTCTAGCCTTGTTGTTCAAAACCCTCATATGTTTTTTTCCCCATGACAATCACATTATAACGTAAGGTATCAAATTCCAAAATCTAAAAGCTTGTTGATGAATACCCTCATATATCTCTCTTTCCATGATAATTACATCATAACATAAGGTATCAAATCCTAAAATTAAAATATTTATTTCGCATATACCTTGTCGTCTTCGGGTTTGAAAATTTTGTTGAAATATGTGAGTAAATCATTGTTATAAAAAGGTATGGTGTTTGTCTCCATGATGAAAAAAGCTATCAGACGGACGACGTTTAATATAGACCCGATCTGAAGGTCGGGAAGCTCCGGATGGATTAGTCATTAGGCGGTTGGGGAAGACTCATGGTCCCAATTTGTTTCCGTATAAAATACTTTCACGGGTTCACCTGCTTAAAAGTTTACCCTATATACAACCGTGTTTCCATGAATATTACATTCAAAGATTCAAGCAAAATCTACCGTTTTCAAGGAATCAAAATTGTTTCGTGTGGGTGCTATGCTTTTCAGTGGACCAAACTGGCACTCTTCCTTTTTTTCGGCTGTGTTTTATTGTTTTGGGGTGATAATGCTGGTGTTTTTGATCTCCGTTAACCCTATTAATTCTTTCTGCATCAATCTATACAGAAGCTGTAAAAGTTCTACCAGAAATTCGATCTCCGTTAACCTTGAAATTATTTCTTTTGCATTAGCAGAATATTTCTATACTGCATAACACTAAATTATTCATGTATTATATCTAGGTAATTCCAATTTGTTTTTTTGTTTTATCTTCTAGGGGTTAGTTTATTTATTTATTTATTTACGTTTGATTTTGATGATAAATTTATAATTTACTCTATCTTTCTTTGGGTTTTCCCTTCAATTCCAGGGTATGAGGATGGAATACAACAATAGTATGAAACAGAAGGAGTGGAACCGGATGAAGAACCGGTAAACTATAATAAGAGGAGGGATGCACTAGGGAATCGTGAACAAGGTGCTTAATCCAATTCATGGCTCTTGAACTTTATCACATCCTTGATAATGGTAATATATAGTCAGTCAGATAGTTGTTGTTTAAATGTTATGCTTTTTCCCTATTGGTCTTTCAAGCTTATGGGGTGTATTTTGATTCACATGTTGTACTCTATTTTAGTTTAGGTTGGTTCTTCAAGTAGGGTTAAAGCAGAAATTGAGTCCATAACTCCATGTTGATGACTAGGGGAAACATGTATAGATCAATGTTTTGGATCATTCAGCTCATAGCCAAAAACATTATAGTAGAACATATCTCCTTGGTGCTCCTTACTCACCTGATATTACAAGGTTTTGTCGTTTCAGTTAATCTTAACTTAACTTTAATTGATACGAAGAAAAATTATTGTTTCCTAATTTTTATACTTTCATCTTTGGCAGGTTCATTTGCTTCGATAACTAATAGGTCTCGCAACGACTATGGGTCTCGATGAAAAGTACGAAGTTGTAGCATTGTAAAAAAGAGAAATGAAGAAGCATAAGAGACGCTAAGATAAAGAGACGATAATTTCCTATGCTATTGAAGTACTTACAGAAAAAGAAGTGGGAGGGTGCAACATAAGGATTTCATTGTTGTGAGACGGAAGGTGTGCCTGATGGTAAGGAACGACATTAAGACTGTAAATTCAAGGAAAAGAAGGAGACAGGGTTATATACAAAGTTATCAAAATGTTGTTAAAACGAAGACTCAAGATTCCTAATGTGTAACAGAATTTTATTATGCTTAAGTTTCTAGCTACGTGTTTACCAGTTGTTCTCTTCGTTCTTAATTTGGGCGAAGCACGGACAACGGCAATCACGGTAAGCTTTATTGAAATCTTTCAAATTTAATTTATCCAGTGATATGTATTTTTCCTTAAATAATTTCTTGAACCAGTTATGGTGGCTATTTTAAATGGGGAGAGAAGTGGTGGGATGATAAGTGCGTAATTCATATGATTTTAGTGTCCATTCCATACTTGTTTTAACTATTATTCTTTCATATTTTCATATTATTACTCTTATTTTCTCTTATTTGCCTATATTAGGTGAATCATCCAAAAAGGAGCTACAAAGTGCTGAAAATATCTAGGAAGAGAAGTATTCCAAGAATCCAAGCGCCCAAGTCCAAGCGAAGTGGAAGAAGTGCGACGAAAAGGAGCAAAACGCTCAAAATCAAGAGAAGGGCCAAAAACCGATCTTAACTCATTCAAATTAAGGATTTTTCATCACCATCTTGAAGAGAATTGAAAGATAAAAATAATGCAAAAAGAATGAGGTCATTCCGAGTAAGGATGAAGAAGTTGTGGCCAAAATAATCTTTTATTGAATACTGAAGACAGTAGGGTACACATACAAGTACGCATAACCTAGTTCCGAAAATTTCTGCTGGAATTTGAGGTATGCATACGGGTACGCATACCTAGCAAGTAGGAAAACGTGTATAAACTCCTTGGAAGGCCTAAGGGCACGTTTGAGAACGTTATTTCGTTATTTTGGGTCGGGTTCTTGAACCAAACTAAATACGTGAAGACCAAGCAATGTAAACCTATAAAAAGGTGTTAGGTTATGTAAAAGAAGACATATCATTAGGTCACGAAATTATAAGTCTTGGGGAGGAAAAATATCAAAGCTAGGGTTTCGGAGCGATTCTCAATCGTAACGATATCTCTAATCTTTTCTTATATGTATATCATGGATGCTTCTACATCCATGAGTAACTAAACACCTATTGATTGAGGATGAATTCTAAGTTGTAAACAAGATTTGAGTTATTATATTGATCTACTTTGAAGTTCTTCATATGATTATCGTTTATTTATACTAATTAATATTTATGATTGATTGATAGATTGTTTAGGTGGCCAACTAAATTGATTTGTTGATTCAATCTATTGCTAGTATTTAGTTAGGAGATAAGTAATCGTCGAATAAATTGTACACAAGTAGAGAACACAAAACCTTGCAGAGGGATTCTGTGGAGCGATTGTGTGTATAAACAACACTAAAAAGTGGACCTTGATCTAAGAGTCTAACTAGTAGGATCAACCTATAAATTCACAAAAGATAAAGCATTCGATTGGATTACACCTTGAGTGATCTATTACTTGCAGTTTCGTTGAATAGAATCTGGTAGGCGAGAACTTCCGTATCCAGTGATATAAGGAGTTTAGGGGATAGATGTTATTCTACGATTGGTGATAATCTATTATTAACGACGAGTAGGCAATTATAATAACCCATTGCCGGTTTATATACGAAGAAGGATTCCTCGATCATACCTCTCTAGTGATTACAATTCAACTTTAATTGCTTTAATTATTTATTTTGTTTACAATCTAAAACAAAACCCCCCTTTATGACACTTTGACAACTAAAACTCACTGCTCTTCGTGGGAACGATCCTTACTTCCATTATATTACCACTTAATTGTGTGGAAATAAGATTATTAATTTGATTGCACTTACGACAACCATCAAATTTTGGCGCCGCTGCCGGAGAGCAGTCGGTAGCTTTAGTTGTTATTTCTTTCAGCTTTATTTTTGTTTTTAGAATTTATTGTTAGTTTTTAATTTCGTTTTCTAGACTTTTGTTTTCAGGTACTTAATCTCTGGCACCGAAAGACTGGGAATACCAGAGGTGCGGAATCCAAACTCGTAAGGGAACGGTGTTACAAGAACGTCCACGGTTGCAAGAAGAACCTTCTACATCAACAATGGTGAACGACGGTACAAATCCTCCACCTCCTCCACCTCAGGAGAGGAAGCTGCGAGAGTTGTCATCTCCATGTTTAGATTCACAACCACTGTGTATTATAATCGCTAATCCAGTGGAGCTGAAGTTGAGTCTACTTCATCATCTACCAAAGTTCAAGGGACTTCCAGGCGAGGATCCGAATCGTCATCTTCGACAATTTTAACAAAAGATGACAAGTCTTAGGAAAAGTACCGAAGACAGTGATACGACAATGTTGCAAGCCTTCCAATTCTCTTTAATAGATTTAGCGGGAGAATGGTTGTATTACCTTCCTCCAGGGAGTATTACAACATAGGCGGAGATGAAAAAGCTATTTTCAGAGAAGTATTTTCATGCTTCTAAGGCAGCCTCTGTTTGTAAAGAGAATAGTGGTATTCTTCAGATTACTGGGGAATCTCTTTATGAATACTGGGATAGGTACAAAAAGTTGGTGGCGAGTTTCCCTCACCACAACATATCTCCAACACTCATCATTCAATATTTCTACGTAGGATTACTTCCAAAGCAACGGAATTTGATTGATGCAGCTGCTGGTGGTTCACTTACTGAGAAGACAATCTCGCAGGCAACTAGTTTGATTGAGAGTATGGATTTGAATGCTCAACAATTCTACACCAGAAATAACTCAAATGTCAGAAGAGTTAGCAATATGGAAGAAACTTCACAATCAGAGCAACGAATGAACAACATGAAGAAGGTAATACAAAGGATGGTAGCAGTGATCATTCCTTCATATGAAGATGAAGCTGAGGTAAATGCTATATTTCCTAATCAGAGGCCCAGGTATGATCCATATTCTAATACTTATAATCCTGGTTGGAAAGATCATCCTAATTTCAGTTATGCTAACAAGCAAGGTGCAACTCCTAATCCATATGCAAGACAGATGGTTTTCAACAACAGTTTCAACAACCAAAACAACATCAAGCACAAAATACAGATTCATATGTAGACGACAAGCTCAATAACATCTTGCGAACTATGCAGAGTTTTGCTTCTTCTAATGAGGGTCTTAAGGAAACAGTAATGAAAAATCAACAAAAGAACAATGTTGCCATTAAAGATTTACATACTCAGATTGGGAAATTGGAAACAAATATGAATCTTATGAAGGCTCATGCGTCTACAAAATCTTTTGTGAATCCAAGAGAGCACGTTAATGCAGTCACTCTAAGAAGTGGGAGACAAACTGAAGAGCCACATAAACAAAAAGAGGTTAGTAACGACATCGAAAAGGAAGTAGAAGAGGAAACCGTCCCAAAAGAAAAGCCAACCTCAAACGGCCAACCTAAGGACACGGTTCCGTACCACCTCATTTTCCTAGTCGTTTTGCCAAGTCGAAAAAGCAAGCTCAATACAAGGAGATCATGGATATTTTCAGTAAGATACACATCAACATTCCATTTATTGAGGCCATCAGAACCGTACCCAGGTATGCTAAAGTTTTGAAGGATTTGTGTACAAGGAAAGATAGGTTGATTGTTAATGAGATCACTCAAGTAGGCGAAAGTGCTACAGCTATGTTACTTAAGAAGATGCCTACAAAGTGTGAAGATCCTGGCGGTTTCACAATTCCCGTTACCATTGGTAACCGGCGATTCGAGCGTGCTTTGCTTGATTTGGGAGCTTCCATAAGTGTTATGTCAGCCGATGTTTACGATTCTTTGAATCTTGGACCTTTGAAAGAGGCAAAGATCACTATTCAATTGGCTAACAAGTCCAATATATATCCTAAGGGAGTCATAGAGGACGTATTAGTTCAAGTGAATCATTTAATCTTTCTGGTTGATTTCTACATTGTGGATATGCATAATGGAGATAATTGTTCATCTACTTCGTTACTTCTTGGGAGACCGTTCATGAAGACTGCAAAAACGAAGATTGATGTCGATAGTGGTGCACTCACTATGGAATTTGATAAGGAGATCATACGGTTCAATATCTTTGAAACCATGCGTTATCCTTGTGATGTTCACTCCCTTTCTCTATTGATGTTATTGGTTCATTGGCGCAACAAATGTTTGATTTGAATAGTGAAGATGAACTTGGAGTTGTACTACGAAATAACATTGATTTGGATGTTCATGGACGACCGAACCTGGACGTTGAAATAGCCAAAGAACTGGTGGAGATGTGTGGTGCCTTAACATCACTACAAGAAGCAAAAACGGGTAATATTTCTTATATTTCTTTACCCGTAACTAATGAGGTTTCATTACCTTCTATTGTGCAGGCACTGAAAGTTGAATTGAAGCCACTTCCGGACCACCTAAAGTACGCATACTTGGGTGATAAAGAAGAACTTCCGGTGATTATTGCAAAGAACCTCACCCAAATACAAGAAGAACTTCTACTTAGGGTTATGAAAGAGCACAAAACGGCTATTGGTTGGACAATTGCTGATATTAAAGGCATTATACCATCCATGTGGATGCATAGAATCCTAATGGAAGATGATTTTAAGCCTGTACGTGATGCTCAGCGTAGGCTTAACCCCCCAATGATGGAGGTCGTGAAGAAAGAGATCCTCAAATTACTAAGTGTGGGGGTGATTTACCCAATTTCTGACAACAAATGGGTTAGTCCGGTTCAAGTGGTGCCTAAGAAATCAGGTGTCACTGTTGTTAGAAATCAAGATGATGAACTCGTTCCTACAAGAGTTCAAACTAGATGGAGAGTGTGCATAGACTATAAAAAGCTTAATGCCGCAACCCGAAAGGATCACTTTCCCTTGCCTTTCATTGATCATATGTTGGAGAGGTTAGCGGGACATTCACATTATTGCTTTATGGACGGTTATTTGGGCTACAATCAGATTGTTATTGCACCGGAGGATCAATAGAAGACTACTTTCACTTGTCCTTTTGGTACGTTTGCCTATAGACGAATGTTGTTTGGTCTTTGCAATGCGCCTGCCACTTTTCAGAGGCGTGGTTAGTATATTTTCTGACTACGTGGAGCGTATTATTGAGGTATTTATGGATGATTTTAGTGTTTACAAAATCTTGAACTTGTGCTTAAAAGATGCATAGTGATACGTATTGATCTCTGTACCTTGGTAGCTATTACTATAAAGGCGGAATTCAGAATAATAATAGACGAGAAACTTAGAAAACAGAACACAAGTAATGATTCGAAGAAATGTATCTTCTCTAGATTATGAACAAGAAAACGATTACAATTCTCTCTTTGTTACACTCACAATCTTCCCTAACAGTGGATTAACCTTAAACTGTTTGCTAAGCTTGCACAAGAATTGTCGCAAGCTTTCTCTAGGTTTTCTGTACCTAATATCTGTGTGTGTACGTCTATATCAAAAACACACTAACTAGCTATGTTTAGTTATGAGCTAAACATCCCTATTTATAGGCTTGGTTTGGTTTCCCAAACGTCTTAGGAATCTATTTCCTTTTGTTGGACTAATTCCCTTTCTAGGTATATTACCTAAACTAAGAATACTGCTCAAAACAATACTCCTTCCTAAACTAGGAATTTATCCTAAACAAGGAATCATTCCTAATATAGGATTCTATCCTCAATTCGTCTTGAGGATCGCTAGTTCCCAGGGAAAGGAAGATACACATGTATCATACGCCCCCCCTCAAGAACTTGAACTCCTGTGAAAGTTATATTCATAGGTTAGGGAACTCGTGAGTTCCTTTCACCCTGTTGAACCATCTCTGCTTGTCGGGAACTTGAGCTTGACATATACTTAGGAAAGTCTCAATCTCTTCTTGGTGTGTCTTTTTTGCTCTTCGCTCCATAATGAAATCTTCTTCGAGTGATTCTTATCTATTAAACCACAAGTATTCCACATGTGGCAAGATCATATTGTCATCTCCATCATCATCTAGTAATGGTGGCTCAAACATACTTAACCTTCTTAGGTATTCTTCTTGTTGTTTGGTAATATATTCCAAACTAACTCTACTCGGCTTCTCGTCAAGAGAATGGATCACAAGGAGAATGAACTTTGGACTAGCGTTCACCAACCGCTTAGCCTGAGTGGATGTAATCAAGCTTGCTCCCTCTAGAGGAGAGTCAATAGCTCGTATTACAAAAGTTTTCCCATCTTTGGTAAATGTATACTTCTGCTCCCTTCTATGTAGAACCGCATCTCGATACCACAAGTAAGGACTACCAAGTACAACTTGACAAACATCCAATGGAACCACGTTGCATGTAACCTCGTCAATGTATGACTCGTCAAAAGCAAACTTGAACGTGCACAGTTCTGCAACCTGTAGCCCACCTTCCTTTTGAAGCCACCCTAAAGGATAGGGTTTCGGATGTTTGAAAGTTTTCAAACCCAACTTCTGTACCAAAGAATATGAAAGTAAATTCTTTTGACTTCCCGAGTCAATAACAACATCTATTAGTGTTGTCTTAACCTGCATCTTAACCGTGAAGAGTCGTTCCCTGGTATCGTCTTTCGTAAGTTCTTCTATGCCTCCTGCCATTAGAGAGAGCTTTCGATTAGGTTCTGTTAGTCCTTGGACTTCTTTTGGAACCTGTGTGACTAGTGTTTCCATCATGGCTTCTTTCTTCTGCAACCCTTTTTGTTTTAGATTAGGATACTTCATCCAACACTTGTCAACAACATGCCCTGTTTGTTTGCAATGAGTGCAAACTAAACCTTCTTGGTCAATAGACTTCCTTTTCTCTTTGCTCCTTTCATCTCCTTTAGCGACGAAACTTCCAGACTTTACCTTGTTGTTTCCCTCATCATCAGTTTTCTTGAGCCTGCCTTCGATGGCATTAGCTTTTATACTTGCTTCGGAGATAGTATCTACCGAAAACATCTTCAACTCCTTCCGTATATACTCATGGAACCCGGAAATATATTTCATATAGATAACATAATCTCCCAAGTCTAAATCCAAAATCATAGCTTGATTCCGAAATTCCTAAGAATATTCTTGCACGGTTTGGTTGTAAGTCTGCTTCAAGTTGTACCACTTGAACCATCTCTCCTCAAGGTAGCCAACCGGATAAAACTGTTTCCTTACAACTTCCTTGAATCTTTTCCACGACAATGCTCCCTTACCTAGGTTTTGTCTTTGATAAGCTTTCCACCAGGTTAGAGCATGCTTTTGTAGCTTCAATGCCGCGAAAGCAATCTTTTCCTTTGAACCAAATTCAAAGAAAGAAAAATACGTCTCTAGACGTTCAATCCAGTCATCCAATTTTTCTACATCGACACTTCCATCGTAAAGTGGAATATCAACACGAAAATCAATTTTCAGACTCTTACCATGAGGTTTAGTTGATGTAGGACTTTTAAGAAAATCATTTTTCTTCTTCTCATCCTCATCTTCTTCCTCCTCTTCTTCTTCTTATTCTTCTTATTCCGAAGCTACAGGTGAAGGTATAATCTTTTTCTTCGCCTTCGTCTTGGGTGTATGAGAACGAATACATTCAGTCAATTCTGCAAGGGTGGTTTGAATCGACTTCATGTATGTTTGCAGCGTAGCCACCTTTTCTTCCATAGTTTGTGGTTCGATTTGCTTAGGATCATCATCTGACTTTGTCATCCTTGATCCCCTTGTTTTCTTAACGTTTTCTAGCTTCTCGAGTACCTCACCAAGCTTTATGTGGAGAGATCTAGTGAAAACCATAAACCACAGGTATTTACCCTAGAAACTACCTTGCTCGTGATGCAAACTTGATACATATTGATCTTTGTACCTTGGTAGCTATTACTATAAAGGCGGAATTCAGAATAATAATAGACGAGAAACTTAGAAAACAGAACACAAGTAATGATTCGAAGAAATATATCTTCTCTAGATTATGAACAAGAAAACGATTATAATTCTCTCTTTGTTACGCTCACAATCTTCTCTAACAGTGGATTAACCTTAAACTGTTTGCTAAGCTTGCACAAGAAGTGTCACAAGCTTTCTCTAGGTTTTCTGTACCTAATATCTGTGTGTGTACGCCTATATCAAAAACACACTAACTATTTGTGTTTAGTTATGAGCTAAACATCCCTATTTATAAGTTTGGTTTGGTTTCCTAAATGTCTTAGGAATCTATTTCATTTTGTAAGACTAATTCCCTTTCTAGGTATATTACCTAAACTAAGAATACTGCTCAAAACAATACTCCTTCCTAAACTAGGAATTTATCCTAAACAAGGAATCCTTCCTAATATAGGATTATATCCTCAATTCGTCTTGAGGATCGCTAGTTCCCAGGGAAAGGAAGATACACATGTATCACATAGACACTAATATTGTTCTAAATTGGGAGAAATGTCACTTTGTGGTAAACCATGGCATAGTGCTCGGTCACATTGTGTCCTCTCAAGGGCTAGAAGTTAACAAAGCAAAGATAGATTTGATAAGAAACTTACAATATCCCACTTCGGTGAGGGAAATTCGTTCTTTTCTTGGTCATGCAGGTTTTTACAGATGATTTATTAAGGATTTCTCCAAAATCTCAATGCTGATATGCAAATTATTGCAAAAAGAGGTTATTTTTGACTTCACCAAGGAGTGCAAGGATGCCTTTGATAAATTGAAAGAGTTGTTGACGACTGCACCAATTATCAAGTCACCAGATTGGAGTTTACCATTTGAATTAATGTGTGATGCAAGTGACTATGCAGTTGGAGCGGTTTTGGGTCAAAGAGTAGACAACTGTCTCATGTGATTTATTATGCATCTAGGACCCTGAACGATGCACAAATCAACTATTCCACCACCGAGAAAGAATTTTTGGCTATAGTGTTTGCACTAGAAAAATTTAGATCCTATTTTGTGGGTTCCAAAGTGGTTGTGTATTCTGATCACGCAACACTTAGGTACCTACTAAAGAAGAAAGAAGTTAAGCCAAGACTTATACGATGGATTCTACTATTGCAAGAATTTGATTACGAAATCAAGGATAAAAGAGGTGTTGAAAATACTGTTGCTGATCACCTTAGTAGACTTGTTGTTTCCGAAGAAGAACTTCCTTTACAAGATCGTTTTCCAGACGAACAACTTTTCTCAATTGAAGATTCAACACCTTGGTATGCGGATATAGTGAACTACTTGGTTACAAGATAAGTACCTAGTACAATGTCTAATTTTTAAAAGCTTAAGCTTAAGAAAATATCCAAGCAGTATGTGTGGGATGAGCCCTACTTGTGGAAATATGGTTCTGATCAAATCATCCGTAGGTGCGTACCTAATTCTGAATTTCAATCTATTCTTACTTTTTGTCATACTTATGCATGTGGTGGTCACTTTGGTTCTAAACGTACCGCTTTCAAAGTACTTGAAAGTGGTTTTTATTGGCCTACCCTATTTGAAGATGCATATATTTTTTGCAAATCTTGTGATAGATGTCAAAGAACGGGCAATCTAGGTGCTCGAAATCAAATACCACTCACACCAATTCTTGCTGTAGAAGTATTTGATGTGTGGGGAATTGATTTTATGGGTCCTTTTGTCAATTCTTATGGAAATTTTATATACTTCTTGCTGTGGATTATGTTTCTAAATGGATGGAATCTAAAGCCACCCATACTAATGATTCTCAAGTTGTTTGTGAGGAAGGAATATATCTTTTCTAGACATGGTACACAAAGAGTGGTTATCAGTGACGGAGGCTCGCATTTTCAGAAATCCTTCCATGCTCTACTCAAGAAGTACAACATAACACACAAGGTTGGCATGCCGTATCACCCACAAACTAGTGGGCAAGCCGAAATCTCGAACCGTGAGATTAAATCCATTCTTGAGAAAACCGTTAACACTTCACGGAAAGATTGGAGTTATAGGCTTAATGATGCACTATGCGCATATAGAACGGCGTACAAAAACACCGATTGGAATGTCTCCATATCGTTTGGTCAATGGAAAAGCTTGTCATCTTCCGGTTGAACTTGAACACAAGGCATATTGGGCGATAAAGATGTGCAACATGGATTATGACAATGCGGGGAAACAAAGGAAAATACAACTTAATGAGCTAGAGGAGATACGTAATGATGCTTACGAGAGTTCTCGTATTTACAAGGAGAAAACAAAACTTTTCATGACAATATGATTTCTCGGAAGAATTTTGTTGTGGGGCAAAAAGTTCTTTTATTTTATTCTCGTCTTAAATTATTTCCTGGTAAGCTAAGGTCCAGATGGATTGGACCGTATGTTGTTACTAATGTTTATTCTCATGGCGCAGTTGAAATTTCTAGTCTTAGAGATGGAACAAATTTAAAGGTGAACGACCATAGATTGAAGTCATATTATGAAAGCATTGCTTATGTGGATATGGATGTGCAAGAATTTCATGATTATCTCCCTCTGGATGAGTAATTGACGGAATGGTAAGTCGGGCTGAGGACATTAAACTAAGCGCTAAATGGGAGGCAACCCATCGGTTTTGTATCTCTATCCCTTTTGTTTTTAATTTTCTTAGTTTTTCATATCATATCTTGCATTCCCATCTTAGATTTTACAAGTCCTATATCTATAATGAAAGTTTTGACGAATTCTGGTCAGAAAATTCTGACTGCACACTTGTTAAGGAAATAACTCTCGGGACTTCATACGAAGTCCGATTTGAGTGGTTGACCCCAAATTTTAAAGAGAAAAGACTCACCTTTTTTTTCAAAAAAGAAAATCTGAATTCGGAGTCTGTTAAGTTGGACCGATTGGCCTGGACATTTCAGTTTCGGAATTTTTTCCAGAACTTTTTCAGATTGCATGTCAGTCAGTCCGGAGGCCATAAAAGTCAGACAGTTTATCGAAACATTGTGACCTTTTGAAACCTTATATAAAAGACGTAGGCGAACAACTTTCGTTTAGGATGTTTTTCCTAATTCCCTACCCATGGGTACAGTTTTTGAGGTTTTTTAGGGATGTTTTGTCAGAAATCAGAATTTTCTGTTTTGAACATTGAGGACAATGTTGAGTTTAAGTGTGGCGGAGCATTTATTATCTACTATTTGCATATACACATAATAATAATACTCTTTGATTTCTTGCATTCTTGAGACTTCATCTTTTGGAGTTAATTATGGGCTATTTAGGATAACACTCTAAACCTTTTCAGGTTGAAACAGTTCTTACGGCTATAGATTGAGTTTCACTTTATCATTCCACAATCCTTTATACGTTCATAGTTGAATCCGAAACTAAGCTATGGTAGTTGTTTGAAAGAGTCATCTCGCAATTAATCATTACTGAATCACTTTATTTTTATCTTTGCAGTTTTATGTTTCTCTAAAGTGATTTGGGGGGATCCTGATACTACCATGGACGTTGTAGCAAGGTAATCATTGGTTGAGTTATGAAATCCCCATAGACAATTGTCTCATAAAGAGTGAGCCATAAAAAAAAATAAAAAAATAAATATATATATGTATAAGGATCCTCTTCATTTCTCGACACTTGGATAGCAATACATGTGAAACGTTGTCCCTGTCTCCGTCTCCTAAGCAAGCGTGGATCGCAGGATCCAAGACAACTATCACGTATTTGCTGAAAAGGAACATGCTCTTAGAATATATAATCATGTAGTTGATGAAACAAAAACAAAAACCATATCATCATTATATAGCAAGTCAAAAAGACTATTGATGAGGTTCTTGACACTTGGGTGGCAGTATGCGTGAAACGTTGTACCTGTCTCCGTCGCCTAAGCAAGTGTAGAACGCATGATCCAAGGCAACTATCGCATACTTGTTGAAAAGGAAACATGCGCTTAGAGTATTTAATCATGTGGTCAAGTTAAATGGGTGCTTCTCTCAACTATTGCGCTATAAATATTATCCTTTGACGACATTCATACAAGTATTGTGGGTAACATCTTTCACTTAAGTCAACATTTGCACACTTCACTTTTTTATTCCCATTTTCTTATCTATCCATGTGATTTTAGTATGCGAGTGTTGTAGCAAACGTTGCAACAAGTACGATGATTATCTTAGTAGAGTTTTGCAATCATGTTCAATGTCACACGCAAGTAATTGCTTATGTGTGTTGATTGGAATGTATGTGGGATGTTTGAAACTAAAGAACTTATGCAAGCTAATTATTTGGCTTTCTACTTTGTGTCTATCCTTAGTGGTTCTTCCAAGGCGAGAAATTGGAGTAGGTTTTGTGGGTATACCTCTTGTAAGCCCTCACGAGACTATAACTCGTCCACTAGGGACACCTAGGGGTTTAAAGGCCTGTTATTCATGCTAAGAGCAACCGTATCCTCACGACATGGAGTTGTAGTATTTAATATTAGTTTGATGTAGTTTGCTCGAAGACTAGAAAAATCTAAGTGCGGGGGAATTTGATAAGTGCGTAATTCATATGATTTTAGTGTCTATTCCATACTTGTTTTAGGTATTATTCTTACATATTTTCGTATTATTACTCTTGTTTTCTCTTATTTGCCTCTATTAGGTGAATCATCCAAAAAGGAGCTACAAAGTTCTTAAAATAGCTAGGAAGATAAGTATTCCAAGAATCCAAGAGCCCAAGTCCAAGAGAAGTGGAAGAAGTGCGACGAAAAGGAGCAAAACACTCAAAATCAAGAGAAGGGTCAAAAAACGATGTTAACTCATTAAAATTAAGGATTTCTTATCACCATCTTGAAGATAATTAAAAGATAAAAATAATGAAAAAAATGAGGTCATTACGAGTTCAGATGAAGAAGTTGTGGCAAAAACAAGCTTTTATTGAATACCGAAGACAGTAGGGTACACATACGGGTACGCATACCCTAGTTCCGAAATTTCGGCTGGAATTTGAGGTATGCGTACGGGTATGTATACCTAGCAAGTAGGAAAACGTGTATAAACTCCTTGGAAGGCCTAAGGGCACGTTTGGGAACGTTATTTCGTTATTTTGGGTCGGGTTCTTGAACCGAACTAAATACGTGAAGACCAAGCAATGTAAACCTATAAAAAGGTGTTAGGTTATGTAAAAGAAGGTATATCACTAGGTCACGAAATTGTAAGTCTTGGAGAGGAAAAATATCAAAGCTAGGGTTTCAGAGCGATTCTCAATCGTAACGATATCTCTAATCTTTTCTTATATGTATATCATGGATGCTTCTACATCCATGAGTAGCTAAACACCTATTGATTGAGGATGAATTCTAAGTTGTAAACAAGATTTAAATTATTATATTAATCTACTTTGAAGTTCTTCATATGATTATCGTTTTTTTATACTAATTAATATTTATGATTGATTGATAGATTGTTTAGGTGGCCAACTAAATTGATTTTTTGATTCAATATATTGCTAGTATTGAGTTAGGAGATAAGTAATCGTCGAATTACTTGTACACAAGTAGAGAACACAAAACCTTGCAGAGGGATTCTGTGGAGCGATTGTGTGTATAAACAACACTAAATAGTGGACCTTGATCTAAGAGTCTAACTAGTAGGATCAACTTATAAATTCACAAAAGATAAAGCATTCGAGTGGGTTTCACCTTGAATGATCTACTACTTGGTGGTTCGTTGAATATAATCTGGTAGGCGAGAACTTCCGTATCCAATGATATAAGGAGTTTAGGGGATAACACTGATCTAGCTGTTATTCTACGATTGGTGATAATCTATGATTAACGACGAGTAGGCAATTATAATAACTCATTAACGGTTTATATACGAAGAAGGATTTCTCGATCATATCTCTCTATTGATTACAATTCAACTTTAATTGCTTTGATTATTTATTTTGTTTACAATCTAAAACAAAACCCCCCTTTGTGACACTTTGACAACTAAAACTCACTGCTCTTCGTGGGAACGATCCTTACTTCCATTATATTACCATTTAATTGTGTGGAAATAAGATTATTAATTTGATTGCACTTACGACGGCCATCATGGGCAATGCAAAGACATGTCAATCATGGTAAGCTTTTCCGACTCTATGTTTAGTAACTTCATTAGCAGGGCAGACTTCCCATTCGAAGGATATCTCTACATACATCGTTCAGAATATTAATAAATACTACAATGTCTATGGTCATCTACAACTAAATATATTAGATTTACGTTCAAAAACTTTCTTTGCAGCCAAATTTTTCGTTAACAAAGATGCCAGCTGCTTTGGGGTTGGTTACAAATAAAAAAGCTCTTCCGAAGGGATAACCAGTAAAGGTCTTTCATTATTATCAAGGGACCTGCGTCCTGTAACGCTCAGAGATTGAACATCCTGATAAGGAAGTCCTGCATTCTGTCAGATCTCATTTGTTCAACAGTGTGCAGCTACGGTACTTTTTAAATCAATCCGGATAAAGGTGTCAACTCATATCATCAAGGTGCCCCAATGTTGTCATTTCTAAGCTTGAATAATATTTTTTTTTCTTAAAAATTACAAAATGGGAAACACTTATAAGAATTATGCCATATTTTGGAATACTTGGTTCTTAGTGAACATATTAGTTAAATTTTGCTACGGTAACGGTTTGTGGATGTATAGTCATCTCATCTACTTTTTGTAAAAATTCACAAAATTGCAAGTTAGACATATATTCCTTCTTTGTCGCATTTTTATTATAGGAGTTACGACACTGCCTTTGATGCACTCCACAAAAATATAGGGTTGTAAGATCCGACTAATTTGAACCCTAGATTTTCTAATCCATGGCCGGGATCTTTAAGACCCTGGATGATTTGACCCGACCAACAAAGCACCAGAAACACAATCCTTAGCTAAGCATTAGGTCGTTCCTAATGGTTGGGGTCGGACAATACAAACAACTTAAAAAAAGTCGTAGGGAAAAGAGAAATTGCAGATGTCTCAGATTTCTTTTGTAGTTATCTTACTATTATTGTATATGAGGATCCTGTGGCATATAAGGAAAGCTCCTCCCGAATGTGTACAAATTTTATCAAATGTTGTTGTTCACATTAATATTTTGAAAATAAAACAACTAGCCATAACTCATAAGCATATCAGTGGAATATGATATTATTGGCATTTTACTCTGGCCGTCTAGTGATAATGTGGATTTTATTGAAATAAAGATCTTATTAACGGATGATCCAACTATTTCACATGAAAGACCTATCTAATTCTTAGTGTAAGGCTTTAATTATTAGTGTAAGGCTTTGGATTCGATTGTTGAACTATCAAATGGTACTTAATAAATATGTATGAATTGTAAGGTCTCTATTTATTGTTTGTTTCTTTTCAATAGTTTTTTAACTGAAATACTGAACATCAAGAGAGCTTAGAAAAATTAGTGAGTGGCCCTGGATGAGTGCCAATGGATGCACCGAATTGCTGCCAGCCTGCCACCACAAAGGTTATTCATCAACGACACAATGAAGTAATTAACCACACCATTTTGGCACGATTTAGCAGTTCCAAGTATTTTGTGCAGGAATTCTTTCGTACTTTAAAAATATCTTTATTATATGTTGTTTAACTCAAACTATGGTCTGTGAATTTCAATTGCAATTTCATTCGTGGAAAGTTACTGCACATTGACAATAGAGGATTCAAAAAAAAAAAAAGCAGTCAATAAACTTGGAATTTTCAAACAAGGACATCATTATCAAGTTGAATCAGTTAAGGTTGGACTTGCATTGTCATAAGCATTTTTCTTTAATACTAGGAGGTTTGTAAATTTTGTGCTTTCATATAATTTTTTATTGTGGTGGTGTTTGATATACAAATGAGTCATAACACTATCACAATGTATGACTGCAGAGGAAGAAAATGCCGCTCCTTGCTGAACTTGGTTAGCATTTGTGCATCTATGGTTCCCTGCATTGTAAAGCATATCATGTTAGATGTATTAATGCTAACCCAACTCAAGCTAGGAAAACTAATACTACTCTTCCAGTTTGTTTTGTTGCTTGGCCAGCTTCAAGTAAAGGTAAATATTGTCATGCATTTTTTTATGTGGCATCCATGCACGGAGGATCCTGAATATGATGCCAGATTACCAATTGTATAGTTTTGTAGGGTTCTACTCAACAAAGAACCTCTATCATTGTACTTAGGGCTGTCAATGGGTACCCATTATCCGGAACCGGATCCGGTAGACTTGGGTCTGGTTCCGGGTCCTAAAGTTGGACCCATTAGCAACTTAGGACCCGACGGGTAATTACCCGATTGGACCCGAATCTAAACGGGTCCAAACGGGTAATACCCGTTGGGTACCCGTTTATTCATACTTTTATTCATGTTTTTGCTAGTTTTAGCTTTGATATTTTACTCGTTTTAAATTTTTCTCTTACATTTAATCTTTATCTAGTACATTAATAAGAAATAATAATAATTTTTATAAAAGTTATTTAAATCCAAGCTAAAAAGAGACAAATATTAAGTTTTTGAGGTTTTTTTAATAGTTTTCTTAAGACCCAATGGGTACCCAGGACCGGCGGGTACCCGGGTATTTAAACGGGTCCGGTTCTGGGTCCACAAGTGTAGGAACCGGACCCGGAACCGTTACGACCCGGATCCGACCTTTATAAGTAGGGTACGGGTCCGGGTCTAGTGATACCCGGGAGGACCCGGACCCGTTGACACCCCTAATTGTACTCTTTAAGGTGTTCACATTTGAAGAGGATGGTAGCATAATTGTTGCATATGAAAGAGATGTTATGAGGAACCTATTCTGCTTTTTAGGCTGTATTTGTAAGGTTGTTGGTTACTTTTACACCAATTGGTAAATCCTTGCAAGACTAGCAGACCAATATTCCATTAACATACTCATCTCAGATAATTATTCTTAGAGTGTACCTTAATTAGAATTCCCCTTGGCTCTATAGTATTTACAAGTTTTGAAATAAATCTTATTTGGACGCAGCTCCATTACAGTCCCCTCAACAAAGGGATATATTGCCATCAGATGTAACCAGTCTTCCTGAATTTCTTGGTAAACTTAATAGACTGTTCGTTTATCCAGATAAATCTTGTTAATTGAATCTATTTTCGTACTAACAAAACACCTGGAAACTCTGGGATCTGCAGAACAATGCGGTCCTCTTTCCATGAAGAGCTTTCCACCGTCGGGTTCGGTTAAAAAAGGTTAAATGGTATGAGTAATTTGGAACCGGTAAATTCTACATTTATAATTAATCGACATTTTAATATAGCCGTAATAATTTATTGGATTCTAGATATACTGAGTGTACTGGATCATGTACTCTAAGGTATTCTGCCAAATAGGCTATATAACTAAGGTTTTCATAGTTTGGAACTGCTATCTGCAACAACCCGAACGGGTAAAGACATGTTAATCTTTTGTAATATTTTCTTACGTATTGGACGTCTCATATCTGGATATTTGCTTTGAGTAAAACAAGACATTCCGGTCAAGCATGTCTGGAAAAAGATACAAAGGAACTTGGAACTTCACTCAACGGGGGGAAATGGATAGCCATGCTAAGTGGTGAAGGATAACTTTTAGTAATCCTGATTTTCTCAGAGCTTTATACCAATCGGTTAGTATAATTCATTGGTTTTGCTTTGCAGGAGTTGTGTTGCTTAAGTGTAATAATCGGTTGTTTATCAACTGCAGCAGTAAAACAATAATTGTGGTATCAGGGGGAGAACACAAGCTAGCCGCTGCTGCAGAATGTGGTCAGAACCGATGGGACTCACCTTAGAGTTGAGATACAACAACACCAAACCTGTGTACATCACAGGTTGTTCTCCATTGTGATACTATAACTATGTGAAAATTTTATGATTTTCAGCCAATTTTTTTAATTCTATTTCCATGAATTATATTGGTTTAATGATGGGATTCTTTCATTTCGATAACAACCGATACTTGCATCCACTTTAATTTTGTAAAACTTATCATCAATGTTCTTTTTCTTTTGTATGGTCTCAATTTTCTACCTTAAAAATATGCGAGAATAGACGAGTCAAATATGTTTCTTAGTAAAAGATACCATCAATACAGTTGGGAATTAGAAATAATCAAGAAAGCCCAGTTGCTTTCTTGCTAGACTTTTCAGGCAATGAAATTTCTGGTTCCTCGGTCCTGTTGTGATTTTCTTTATCCAGTCAGGTGGACGACAAACGATATTTGATCTTTATTTTGTATGGTTTCAAGTTTCTTCCTTGAAATAAGATCGACTATAAGAAATGTGCTTGCAATGTTTATTACTTCCATCTTATGGTCTTATTGTGTCATCTCGGCTCCATACCACATCTGACTGAAATTAGTTTGTTTTCTTTTTTTTTTGAAGAGAAGCCCAGCCTTTAGTACCGAGTCCGTACACCACTGCTACTACAATGCCTCATATGGCGAGATACCACCATCCGCATACATTCTCATATGTATATCTGTATACAACCATCTATACGCATATATCAATAGCAAATGGATACATTTTATCATTCAAAGCTCTGAGGATTCACCGCAAGATACTCAGATAACAACTACTTCCAATCGCAGGATGCTCAGATAACAACTGCTTCGCTGATACCGAACTTAGCAGCACACAGGTTGATTATGAATTAATGTAGACCTCATATTAGTTCAAACCCTTAACCATTTTCAGAAGCACCATGGACTCACGATATCATTAGCTACACCAGCAGAACACAATCCTTCCCCGGGTTTACTATCAAACTTATTCCATGATCAATCATTTGTTTATGCATTGTGGAGATCTAGGCACCATGGAAAGACAGTTTTCTATAAAGTTTGATTAAGTCGTTTGGGCTTCATTGTAACTGACATGTTAATCAGTGTTGTAGAAATAGATCACTTGATATCGGGCTGCTAAACTGATTGTGTGCCATGTGGGGTTTTAATCCGTTTTTTCATCATTTTTTTAAGATTATGTGATTTCTAAAACATCACTCTTTGGTTTTTCTTTCAGTTTTTTGGACCATGTGTATTATCTTTAAATTTTCTTAATTTTTTTCCTTTCTGTTCCGTATTTATTTATTTATTTCAAACCCCCACTTTATATAAATTGATGCTATATATCTTTTTTCCACAGATTGTATTTCCGTATTCTTTTAATGTGTGTTGAGTTTTTGTAAGTGAGAACTACAAAATTTGGGATGGTGTTTATAGATAATCACCCTAATGTATCAAATAAGAACTACATAATTTGGGTTTGTGAAAATGATCCGGGATAGTGTTTATTACATCTGGATTTGGCCAGAACTCTCCAAGTAATTTGAGACATTTAAAATATCTGATATGTCCTAAAATTATAAGGAATGCGGTTGTTTACTCATGCACATGTTTTTGGGCCGAAAAACAGAAAACAGATAATGCCATGTTGGGCCGAAAAACAGATAATTGCTTAAAGTTGTATTTTACATGTTTTGGAGACCAAAATTTTCCTGCCCATAAGGGTGTATTTTAATTTTGGCCAAGATATATGTGTGCTTATATGCAAAGGACATACTACTTGAACGAGACCAACACAAGGAAGGCATAAATTTTGGCCAATCATTTTGCCAAGATTCATATGTATATATCATCCACGAGAGTATATTTTTCCTTTATATTCTGTTAGTATGCCGCTAAAGCATGATTATGTTTACTTCAGTAGTAAAAGGTCGACAGGACAATAGAAACGTTGGGATAGAGAAATACAATGGTAGATCATCGTAAGTAATGGGTATCTGATATGACAGTTCAATGAACCTTAATTTTGCAAAAAACAAATCATCCAAATCCACATGACTCATCTCCCTAAGTTAATATATAATTTTGTGTTTTTGTTATAGATGTGTTCTTATTTGTGCAATTGATGTTCAAATTTTTGATTATTGTTGGGCTTGCCAGTTGACACAACATAATGTAGCAACATGCCGCCAGATCATGCTTCTCTTTCCTCGGTAATAAAAGGTCAATGGAAAAAAAATGCTGGAAGAAACAAAGGCAACAACGATTAGACATACGGAATCCAACGCAACCTCTACAAAAGTGGACACCCAAATCTACATGTATCACTTCCCACTGCTAATGTATAATTTTGTTGTTTTCATATAAATGCGTTGATATGTGTGTAATTGAGATCTATGTGTAGTGTCGTTTATGTTAGAGCATAGCTCGGTCAACCTCGCATGCGTTGCTATCTCAAGCATGTTTGTCAATGTTAGTGATCAAAACTATAAGTCTTGATTTCTAGCCTACATAGCTAAGTCTCGGACTAGGATAGAAAAGTGTAGTTGAGCTCAAGGACTTCATGGCGATTCATCATACAACGACGAATATCTATACAAGGAACCGTGGAACTTCATCAACAAAAAGGTATGTGGAGACTTGAACTTATCTATCACTCAAAAGTCTATCTCTTCTATCTCCTACTTCTTATGAGACAAAATTTGTATGCTATATAGACTAGATCATACACTTTTGATATTTCGAGCCGAGTATCTCGCCTATCTATATCTTGAAATCATGTGTGGTAAGCATTTCGCTTTGATCAAGTTTATCTTCACCTAGTGACGAAAGTCATGAAAAGTTTCAATCACTTTGAGAATTGCTCTGATGTGAATCGGTCTATGAATAACGGCTACATAGCGTCCTCTGAGAATGTCTCAATGATTGAAATTAGAGTTTAGATTACATAACCATGTATTCCTTGAACCGAAGTTTTCGAACTTTTTTGATCAAGAGAAATCGGGAGGATTGTGGAATTGGCATGCCAAGTCCGAGAACCCATTCCGCAGACTCAGTCCGCGAACTGTCGAAGTTCTCGATCGAGAATTTCTGTTGGATTTTCCAAAACTCGTTTGTGTGCTAAGTCCGCGAACTGGCGGAAGTTCTCTTTCCGAGAATTTCTGCTGAGTTTGGAAAACTCAACCGATTAACTTAAGTCCGGGAACTTGTTTGTGAATTAAGAGGTTATGATCTAAAGATGTGCTCTGAACATGAAACTTAAATTACTAAGGAATGCTTTATGCAAACCGTGGCTATAAAGTTCATGAGCCGATTCAATCGAATCGAATCATCTTTGTTTCAATTGTGACTTGTGTAGTTACATAAGATCTCATAGAAATTGAACAACTCTAACTAGTTCATTTGAGTCAATTGAACTAGTTATGGTGGAGAAGAGCAAGGTTAATATGAAATGCTCATATGGTTGACCTTTTTGGGTTACTATGTTGAACCAACATACACGTACACGTTTGGGCATGGTTTTCACGAACCTAGTAAACGTTTACCAAAATGTGTGTGACAAGCTAGGTTTTTCGATCTAACGGTTGAGAAATATTAGATTGAATCTAAATCAGGTTTTCATCTAACGGTGAATATGGATTGCTTTGTAACTAAGGCAAAACCTTGATTTGAAGGCTATATAAAGAAGACATCTAGCATTGTGCAAAACTAATCCCCACACGTCTGTGTGCTACTAGTGCACCCGCTAGAGCCGATCTCCATTAACCTTTGATTTTCTTCTCTAAAATCAGGTTAACGACTTAAAGACTTCATTGGGATTGTGAAGCCAGACAGATACTACTTTATCGTAGTTGTGTGATCTGATCTTGCACCTTCTATCATACGAGTACAATCTGAAAAGTGGGGGTCTAACAACACCACCCAATATTTCGCTTAGCAATCTGTATGGACTAACTCCGAAATACTTTGCTAGAGAATCAACTAGACAGTCAGACTCAATCTAGATAAAAGTATCTCAAGGAGTTAATATCTCTCTCTTGATTTTATTTTTACTCAAGGTAAAAATAATAGCGAGTCTTTATCAAATACAAGGAATACTTGGACGGTACCAAAGACCAATGTCCAAGGATCAATCAACAACCAAAGGTTGGATTTCCAATTTATGATCACGAACGCACAACCTGTATTATTTCAATTATATAAAATATAATGCGGAAAAGAAATAACACAGACACCAGAAATTTTGTTAACGAGGAAACCGCAAAAGCAGAAAAACCCCGGGTCCTAGTCCAGATGAATACACATTATATTAAGCCGCTACAGACACTAGCCTACTCCAAGCTAACTTCAGACTGGACTATAATTGAACCCCAATCAGTCTCCCACTAATTAAAGGTACATTTGTACTCCTACGCCTCTGATCTCAGCAGGATACTGCGCACTTGATTACCTTAGCTGATCTCACTCACAACCAAGAGTTGCTGCAACCCAAAACTTGATAATAAACAGATCTGTCTCACACAGAAAAGTATATCAAAGGATAAATCTGTCTCCCATAGATAATCCCTAGGTATTATTCCGTCTTTTGATATAAAATCAAGGTGAACAGGAACCAATTAATAATCCGGTCTTATATTCCCGAAGAACAACATAGATTAATCAATCACCTCTCTACAATCCTTTCTGACTACACAGGTGGTTTGTCGAGGAATCACAAACAGCGAGACGAAGATTTTTGTGACTTCTTTATCTTGCCTATCGGAGAACTCTCGCGATCTCAAGCCAATCAATCGATTGTACTCGTATGATAGAAGATGCAAGGTCAGATCACACAACTACGATAAAGTAGTATCGGTCTGGCTTCACAATCCCAATGAAGTCTTTAAGTCGTTAACCTGATTTTAGAGAAGAAAATCAAAGGTTAATGGAGATCGACTCTAGCGGGCGCAGTAGTGGCACACAAATGTGTGGGGATTATTTTTGCACAATGCTAGATGTCTACTTTATATAGCCTTCAAATCAGAGTTTTGGATTAGGTACAAAGCAATCCTTATTCACCGTTAGATGAAAACCTGATTTAGATTCAAGCTAATATTTCTCAACTGTTAGATCGAAAACTTAGTTTGTCACACACACTTGGGTAGACGTTTACTGGGTTCGTGAAAACCATGCCCAAACGTGTACGTGTATGTTGGTTCAACATAGTAACCCAAAAGGTTAACCATATGAGCATTTCATATTAACCTTGTTCTTCTTAACCATAACTAGTTCAATTGACTCAAATGAACTAGTTAAAGAGTTTTTCAATTGCTATGAGATCTTATGTAACTACACAAGACACAATTGAAACAAAGATGATTCGATTCGATTGAATCGGCTCATGAACATTATAGCCACGGTTTGTATAAAGCATTCCTTAGTAATTTAATGTTTCATGTTCAGAACACATCTTTAGATCATAACCTCTTAAGTTCACAAACAAGTTCGCGGACTAAAGTTAATCGGTTGAGTTCTCCAAACTCAGCAGAAATTCTCGGAAAGAGAACTTCCGCCAGTTCGCGGACTGGGTTCGCGGACTGAGTTTGCGGACTTAGCACAGAAACGAGTTTTGGAAAATCCAGCAGAAATCCTCGGTCGATAACTTCCGACAGTTCGTGGACTTGGCAAGCCAATTCCACAATCCTCCCGATTTCTCTTGATCAACAAAGTTCGAAAACTTCGGTTCAAAAAATACATGGTTATGTAATCTAAACTCTCATTTCAATCATTGAGATATTCTCAGAGGACGCTATGTAGCCGTTATTCACAGACTGATTCACGTCATAGCAATTCTCAAAGTGATTGAAACTTTTCATGACTTTCGTCACTAGGTAAAGATGAACTTGATCAAAGCGAAACGCTTTACCAACACACGATTTCGAGATAAAAGATAAGCAATGAATGATCAACTCGAAATGTCAAATGTGTATGATCTAGTCTATATAGCATACGACTTTTGTCTCATAAGAAGTAGGAGATAGAAGAGATAGACTTTTGAGTGATAGATAAGTTCAAGTCTCCACATACCTTTTTGTTGATGAAGTTCCACGGTTCCTTGTATAGATCTTCGTCGTTGTATGATGAATTTCCATGAAGTCCTTGAGCTGAACTACACTTTTATATCCTAGTCTGAGACTTAGCTATGTAGGCTAGAAATCAAGACTTATAGTTTTGATCACTAACATTGACAAACATGCTTGAGATAGCAACGCATGCGAGGTTGACCGATCTATGCTCTAACACAATCGATTGATTGACTTGATATCGTGAGAGTTCTCCGATAGGAAAGATAAAGAAGTCACAAAAATCTTCGTCGCACTGTTTGTGATTCCTCGATAATCCGCTTGTGTAGTCAGGAAGGATTGTAGAGAAGTGATTGATTAATTTAGGCTGTTCTTCGGGAATATAAGACCGGACTATCAATTGGTTCATGTTCACCTTGATTTATCAAAAGACGGAACAAAACTAGGGTTTTTCTGTGGGAGACAGATTTATCCTTTGATAGACTTTTCTGTGTGAGACAGATTTGTTTATTATCAAGTCTGCGATTTTGGGTTGCAGCAACTCTTGATTGTGGGTGAGATCAGCTAAGGGAATCAAGTGCGTAGTATCCTGTTGGGATCAGAGGCGTAGGAGTACAACTGTACCTTGAATCGGTGGGAGACTGATTGGGGTTCAACTATAGTCCAGTCCGAAGTTAGTTTGCAGTTGGCTAGTGTCTGTAGGGGCTTAATACAGTGTGTATTCAATCTGGACTAGGTCCCGAGGTTTTTCTGCATTTGCGGTTTCCTCGTTAACAAAATTTCTGGTGTCTGTGTTATTTCTTTTCCGCATTATATTTTATGAAATTGAAATAATACAGGTTGTGCGTTCGTGATCATCAATTGGAAATCCAACCTTTGGTTGTTGATTGATATTGATTGATACTTGGACATTGGTCTTTGGTACCGTCCAAGTATTCCTTGTATTTGATAAAGACTCGCTATTGTTTTTAGCTTGAGTAAAAATCAAATCAACAGAGAGATATTAACTCCTTGAGATACTTTTATCTAGATTGAGTCTGACTGTCTAGTTGATTCTCTAGCAAAGTATTTCGGAGTTAGTCCATACAGATTGCTAAGCGAAATATTGGGTGGTGTTGTTAGACCCCCGCTTTTTCAGTTTATTGTTGTTCTTGCTGGGTGATATGGCTTAACGTACAATTCAATGTTTATTATCTTAGAAATATGGGTAGATTATAATTATCTATTGCAAAAAAAGATGGTGACAGTACTCACATAACAACTATCAGCAGCTAAAATATTTTGTTTAACAATATATTATAATCGAAAAGTTCCTCAGCAAGCACATCGTTGAAAAGGAGCCATGCATAAGAGAGATGTTTCTACTGAAAAAGTATACAACATGCACTAACTTTGACTGCCAAAACTGGATGTTACCATTGTAATTATTGCAACGAATTCTTGGCTCCTGTGTTCCTGAGAAAATATAGTTGTGTATATTAAAGGCAATGTTTTGGATCATTCAGCTCATAGCCAAAAACATTATAGTAGAACATATCTCCTTGGTGCTCCTTACTCACCTGATGTTACAAGGTTTTGTCGTTTCAGTTAATCTTAACTTTACTTTAACTGATATGAAGAAAAATTATTGTTTCCTAATTTTTATACTTTCATCTTTGGCAGGTTCATTTGCTTCGGTAACTAATAGGTCTCGCAACAACTATGGTCTCGATGAAAAGTACGAAGTTGTAACATTGTAAAAAAGAGAAATGAAGAAGCATAAGAGACGCTAAGATAAAGAGACGATAATTTCCTATGTTATTGAAGTACTTACAGAAAAAGAAGTGGGAGGGTGCAGTAGAAGGATTTGAGAGTTGTGAGACGGAAGGTGTGCCTGATGGTAAGGAACGACATTAAGGCTGTAAATTCAAGGAAAAGAAGGAGACATGGCTATATCCAAAGTTATCAAAATGTTGTTAAAACGAAGACTCAAGATTCCTAATGTGTAACAGAATTTTATTATGCTTAAGTTTCTAGCTACGTGTTTTCCAGATTGTTCTCTTCGTTCTTAATTTGGGCGAAGCACGGACATCGGCAATCACGGTAAGCTTTATTGAAGTCTTTCAAATTTAATTTATCCAGTGATATGTATTTTTCCTTAAATAATTTCTTGAACCAGTTATGGTGGCTATTTTAAATGGGGAGAGAAGTGGTGGGCAATGCAAAGACATGTCAATCATGGTAAGCTTTTCCGACTCTATGTTTAGTAACTTCATTAGCTGGGCAGACTTCCCATTGGAAGGATATCTCTACATACATCGTTCAGAATATTAATAAATACAACAGTGTCTATGGTCATCTACAACTAAATATATTAGATTTACGTTCAAAAACTTTCTTTGTAGCCAAATTTTTCATTAACAAAGATGTCAGCTGCTTTGGGGTTGGTTACAAACAAAAGAGCTCTTCCGAAGGGATAACCAGTAAAGGTCTTTCATTATTATCAAGGGACCTGCGTCCTGTAACGCTCAGAGATTGAACATCCTGATGAGGAAGTACTGCATATCTGTCAGATCTCATTTGTTCAACAGTGTGCAGCTGCAGTACTTTTTAAATCAATCCAGATAAAGATCTCAACTCATATCATCAAGGTGCCCCAATGTTGTCATTTCTAAGCTTGAATAATATATTTTTTTCTTGATAATTGCAAAATGTGAAACACTTACAAGAATTATGCCATATTTTGGAATACTTGGTTCTTAGTGAACAAATTAGTTAAATTTTGCTACAGTAACGGTTTGTGGATGTATAGTCATCTAATTTTTGTAAAAATTCACAAAATTGCAAGTTAGACATATATTCCTTCTTTGTCGGATTTTTATTATAGGAGTTACGACACTGCCTTTGATGCACTCCACAAAAAAAATAGGGTTGTAGGATACGGCTAATTTGAACCCTAGATTTTCTAATTCATAGCCGGGATCTTTAAGACCCTGGATGATTTGACCCGACCAACAAAGCACCAGAAACACAATCCTTAGCTAAGTGTAGTTGCATGAAATCCTACACTACACCCCTCGTATGATTTAATTGTTGATCAACTCATTTTTAGATTTATACTCTTAATTTTATTGATTAATTTTTGAATGTTCTTACAAGAAAGATAAAGAAGTCAAGAAGCTCTGAACTTTCTCTCTCTTATTTACTTGTTTCTTACTCAAAAAAGATCTCTCTCTTCTTTACAACTCAAATGACTATTTATAAGGAAATACATAGTGGATGACAGCTAATCTGTCCTTTATTTTCGGATATGGTTTGCGACATTCTCGCAACCTTACAGATGTTAATTTCGCAAACTCTCTAATCTTCGCAAGACTATCACATCTTTCTCGTGACCTTAGATGACGTCATTTATTCTATCATTTCTGAAACTGTTCTGCGACGTTGTTATGCCGTGTCATTGATAACTTCGCTGAAACATTGTCATTGCGAAATTCTGATCCTACATCTTGCCTCTTCTCATATCTTCTCTGCAAAGTAGAGAATGATGTGAGAAATGCCGCAGCTGCTTATCTTTTCATATTCCACATTTATCACACGTACTCTCTCTTCCATTTATTTCTTGACACGTCTTCTGTAACCGCTACTTTTCAACCGCTCACGTCTCTTCTTCTTAATGGTGTTTATTTCTTCGAGTAAAAAAACTTCTTTATATACTCTTCTTACCCCCTTCTTCCACTTTTCTTTTTACTTTCTCTTTTATTTTTATTCTCTCATCTCTGCAACTCTGTTATTCTTCTGCAAATTCTGTTGCTGTAATTTTTTCTTCCTTTAATCCTTTTACTTTCCATACATTCCCATACTCTATATTCAAACATGGCTCCAAGTGGTCATAGATATGAGAAGAATTTACAAGATGTCCAAAAAGATCTTGCTGATAAAGGTTTCACACTCTCCACCATTCCTGGAGAGAATGCCAAATCAATTCTTTCTGTCAACCTTTTCTCTGATCAATATTGTGATGATCAATCAATCATAATTTCGCTAGGTCAGATTCTCGCAGGTCTCCCTATTCCTCTTTATAACCCAGATCTTCCTTTATTTTATGAAATTCTCGCTCATTCGGGATTTTCGCGAGCCATCTTCCAACTAAGTGGGGACTGCATCCGTCTGATGCTAGAGATCATTAATCGTGGTGCTGGTAGAGGATCTCTTTACTCCAAAGAACTTAGGGATCCAAAATTCGCAAACCTAGAGATAGTTGCTGAGAAGTATACAGTGGCGAATTTCTTTGAGAACTACGAACTTATCTCCATGAAGAAAGAGAATACTCGCTGGGGTATTCGACTAAAAAGGAAAGATAACATTGATGAAGCCAAAATTCTTATGCAAGATATTGACTGGCATTCTGGTAAAAACACAACTCCTCGCAAATCCAAAGATGATAAATGGTGTGTTTTTCCTTTAATGCTAAAGGGACCCTACATTGCTGGATCAAACGTTCTTCCTGCGAATCTCGCTGCATATCAACCTTGGGTTTTCTCTTGGCCCGAGAAGGAGAAAGAGGTATGTTTCTCCCCTTTAACTCATTTTATATTTATTTATTGATTTTTACTATTCTGTTCGCTAACTCTTGCGACATTCCGCAGATCCAAAAACTGAAGGATAATTATAACAGGACTGGGAAATCTAGTACTCTGTTAGCTCTTCGCTCATACACAGATGAGATAAGAAATTTTCTCTTATGACTTTAAATAGTACTGTTACTTCCATGCTTCAATTTATTATTTCTATCTGTGTGTGAAGATTATTGCTGAAGTAGAAGAATCTGCTGATGCTGCGAAGATTGGTGATAAAGGTAAAGGTGCTCTTCGCAGGGAAAAATCAACTGGTCCTCCTCCAAAGAAAAGAAAAGTTCGTTATTATTCTCCTTCAAATGTTCCTCCTAACGAAGATTCCGAAAGTGACAAGGGTGATGAGGATAACGATGATCTTGCTGCAACTGAAGATTCTCCACCTGAATCTTCTATGGCTAAGCTTTCTGGCCTCTTTTCTGATTATCTACAAGGAATGGGAGATAGCCAATTCGCAAATACCTGCAAAGCTCTCGCTACCCTTTGTGATGTCCCTTTACTAGATGGTGATAACTCTCTTCGTGGAGTTTCTAGATCAGTGACTCTCGACTTCTTGCATTCTCTCAATAGTCTGGTATACTTTTATCCTTTTACTTCTTCATTGTTATAACTCAAAATCTCTTTCTATATTAATATTTTTTATATCTTTTCGCAGGCTGGAAAAGCTTCTTTTGCTGTTGCCTCAGATCTAGAGAGAAGACGCGAAAATCTTGAAAAGAAGAATCTTCAGTTAGAAGCTGAAGTTAAAGGTCTTCGCGAGAAAAATAGACAATTAGAAATTGATTCTTCCTCGTATAAGAACAAAATTTCTAGACTTCAACAAGCTAATAATCAGCTTTACAGTATGTTACTTTTCTCTTTATTCATTCATCTTGTTGTTTTATCTTATTTAAATGATCCTTTTTGCAGACATTTATGGTCTTTCTGATGAAGCTACCCTTCTTCGCTCATTTCCTAATGCCTTGGATAATGATACCCTTCTTGAACGTCTTAACAATTCCTTAAATAGCTTCTCAAATGATAGAATTTCATCTCTTTCTCTAAATGAACTTAGATCGAAATTTCGCCTCTTAGAAATTGATCATAGATCCAGTTTAGGCTTAGCCAACAGATTTAAACGTCTCCTTATTGATTCCAAAGAGAAAACCAATGAGTTAAGAACCAAAATTAGCGGTCTCATAGATGATAAGGATCGTATTTCTGATCAAGGTGCCAAGGCTTTGGCGAAATTCCAAGAGGCTCTCCTTGAAGTTCAACTTGAGCGAGATGAAGCTAACCGCAAAAATATTGAACTCTGCGAAAGGGAAAATCAAATTCGTTCTCGTCTTATCATAAGTAGTGAGGATGAATTTATCTGGGCTGCGAAAATTTTAGATGATGCTAGAAAAGATTTAGGCGTAAATGTTAGTCTCCAAGTTGAACATACAGCCTTGATTAGATATATGATTTCTGACAGAGAAGGTTGCTAATTGCTCTTCTTTACTAATATTTTGCTTCTTATGAATTTTCATCAAGTTAATAATTGATTGTCTTTTGTTCGCAGATTCTGAAAATAAATATCGTGAAAAGATTGAAGAACTTGAAGCTGAAAAGGAGGAAGTCGCAAAGAATCTTTCTTCTCGCAACGACAAGTATTCTAGATTAAAGAATCAAATCAAGATCACCGTTGCGAATTTTAAGAATGACGCTATGCATTTTCGCAATCAAACCATCCAAATGGTTTGTGATGATCATAATATCCCACATTCTGATTATCCTTGTCTTTTAGAAGAAATCCCACAGGATACTCCCAGTTTGATTATCTCTGATAGTGAAGCTGACGATGAAGAATCTGTTAGTGATGGAAGTTCTGATGGTGATGAAGATTCTGACGCAGATGAAGAAGGAAACAAGTCTGATGAAGATAATAAAGGATTAACGAAGAAATAGTCTTTACTTCTTTCTTTGATTCTTTGTAATACTTGTGCATTTATTTCTTCTTTCTGTATATTTGTGTTTCTTTCATTTTGACCTGCGTAAATTAAAACAATTCTTCTTTGCAATACATTTAATCAATATAATCATTAATTCTTGAATTTTTGAGTAAATCTCTCACATGGAGACAAGTAACATTTTCTAATTTCATACATTCCCATACTTGCCTCTGTTATTTGAATCCAAATGAGAGATTTCATAAAAAATTTCTTATTGTATAATTTCGCAACCTTTTGCGAAGTGAATTTTGTTTCTTTCCAAAATCTCATTTATGTGGTCTTATTTTGCCTTCCTAATTAAAGGTCTTATTATGCCACCTCTTGTCATTGCGACAAAATCGCAGGACGTCCTTGCACTTTCATGCAAAAACCCATTGATCTTGCCTTAACTTTTTCTTTTGTATTATGGCCTCTTCAGGAATGTTGCGATAATATGACATGCCTAAATATTCTTGCGAAAATAAAGCCCCATGACATTGCCGTCTTGCGACGAAATCGCAGGACGTCTTCGCACTTTCATGCGAAAACCCATTGATCTCGTCTTATCTTTTTCTTTTGTATTATTGCCTCTTCAGGATTGTTGCACAAATATGACAAGCCTTAATATCCTTGTGAATAAAAAGCCTTATGACATTTGCGTCTTAAGACACTTATCAGCTCCCTAATGGAGGGTGCCGCCCTTATCTCCCCCCTGGTTGCCCCTTCAAGGAGGCGTACTTCTACCATACAAGGTTAGCTCCTCCCATCCAGTCTTAACAACAACCAGTTGTTTTTGCAGCCTCTTATCCCTTTTACCTATAGGGTTTATGGTTACGAGACTGCACCCTAAATGGGGTTTTCTTCAGGCCGAGTGCAGTATAAGCCAAGAGTGGCAAGGTACGCTTCAAACGTCCCTGGCACTCTTGACTCAACCGTGTACCTCGGCGCCTTGATCAGATATGCACTCCTTGGAAGAGTCCTTATTACCTTAGTCGCCCAACCTAAGTCATATGCTTAAGTTGAGAATTCAAGGTGCCTCTCCCGGATGGGCTTCATTGACCCCAAATCTCCATGACTCAGGTTCCGGTGGCGGTGTAGCCTTTCCCTGAGTCATGCAATAGGTACCCACTTATATGGCGTACTTTAGGTCTTATATTTTCCTCTTGCGAAATTGTATTCGCGAACTAAGGGGTACGCCATAAAGGTTCGCCTCTTTCTCTTTTGTCATTCTTCTCTGATTATTTTCTGTAAAATTCATTATCTCTGCGAGAGTCTCGCAAATCATTATATTGTATATGAATTTCGCAATCTCAACTTTGTTGTTCAATCAAATGTATTTTTTTAGAATTTTACTTATTGTGAGATTATCGCAACAACTTAATCATTCATACATTTCTTGTTTTTATTACCTTTGTCATCCTCTGCTTCTTTATTATTTTCTGCTACTACTTCCTTGGTAGTGGTATGTTCATCCTTTTTATTCTGAGCTAGCATTAATTTCGCAACATCTCTTCTCCTTTCTTTTCGATTGTATCCACCATCAACCTCTCACTTCTTTGTTCATCTTTGATTTTGTGTCTCCAGTTTTCCTTCTTGTTTGCTCTTCCTTCGCAATATTTTATCTCAGTTTCGTAACATCTCTTTCCTTCAACCCAATCTCCCTTTATGATTCCTACACCATTGGGGTGAGGGAATTTGATGCATTGGTGGAAATTTGAAGCTACACCTAAAATCCCATATAGACAAGGTCGACCAATTAATGCATTGTAGGGTGATTCTACATCAACGACACAGAATGGGATTTCAGAAGAAATTCTCTTCAATGGAATTTGCATAGTAACCTCCTCTTTAGGCTTGTTAGCAGTACCATTAAAACCATATATCTTATATGTTGATGGTATAAGATCATCATCTCTTCCACCCATGGTTTTATAAGTATGATAAAATAAGATGTTCACAGAGCTTCCAGGATCGACTAGAATTTCTTCTGCAGTAAAAGAAATGATCTGTTTCTGCCATTCCTCTAGTGGCGAGATTTTCGCAATATTCATAATTTCTCTTCCATTATTATCTCTTGCGAACACTCTACTCAAAACATTATCATGAAAATCTTCAATAGTCTTATATGAATGTACGATAGAGTGACAAAATAGATTTTTTGCTTTTGCACCAACTTCTATGAAGAATGTTTCTTTATTTTTCATCGTATTCACTTTGTGATTTTCTGGCGGTGGTGGTAATGGTTGAGATTGCGGATGCCCTACCAGAAAGTCGTTTAGTTTTCCTTGATCTATCATTCTCAAAATAATTCTCTTTACATTTCTGCAATCGTTTGTGGTATGTCCATGAAAATGATGATAAGAACAAAATTCATGACTTCTGTGGTTTGGAGGTGGTTCCGTTCCCATGTTCCATGGTGTTGGTATATTCCCCATCAAAATTATAGCTTCCCATATCTTCTCCACACTTGCATTTAGAGGTGGCATCTTGATTTCTTCCCATATTACCTTGTGACCTCCTTGTCCTCTATTAAAGTTTGGTCTTTGACCTCCATAAGTTTCTTGCGGTTGATCGATTCTTTGAATCTTGTTATTTCCTCCACGATTGTAGAAATTTCTTTATCTTTCATACTCTTCTTGATCTCGGCTCCCCATAGCTACCAATTTCTGCTGATTGTTACTTGTCACCTTTTCTTGTTGTACTTGCGAAGTATTCACCACTGTGTTATTAGCTTGGGTAATAAGCTTGCATTCGCTGTTTGTGAGCTGGTGTTCGCAACTGGATATGATTCCATTTCATTTTGTCTTTCCTCTAGAGCAATGTATTCTTCTTGAAGTTCTCGCAATTCAGTCATTGTTATCGTATTCTTGACTCTAAAAATTTGGACATACAACAGGTTTGTTGCAAACATAGCATTGATAAATGATAATATGAGATATCTCTCATCTACACGGCCAGCCATTTCGCTACACATAGTTCTCCATCTTTTAGTCAAGTGTTTCAAACTTTCGCCAATCCTTTGTTTTAATCCAAACACATCTTCTATATCAGGTCGTGAGGAATTATTACTTATATATGCTCCCAAGAATGCAGTCTGCAAATGATTGAAGGAGGTTATTGTATTCTTTGGTAAACCTTCAAACCATTTTAACGCTTCTCCTGTTAAGCTGGATGCGAAATATTTGCACAATACCGCATCATGATTTTCCCATTGTAACATGCACCTCACATAGGCTTTAATGTGCTGAATTGCACAAGTTGTTCCATCAAAAATGCTGGTTAATGCGGGCAAATTGCATTTCGGTGGTATTCCTCCTAATTGTACTTCCCTTGTAAATGGAGTTTTCGCAGCTTCTTCTATTGCTTCATCCAATTGTCTTCTACCTACTTCTCCTCTGTTATTTAGAATTCCTCTCATTTCTTCTAATTCTTTCAAGATTTGTTTATTTACACCTGAATCTTGACGCATTGGTCTCTTTAATTTTGCTTCTCTTCTTCTGCGTTCACGTCTATCTTCTCTTGCGAAATTTTGTATCTCTTCTTCATTATCCTCATCTCGTCTTCTTCTGCGATTCTCTTCCTCATCCCTATCTTGAATTCGCAAATGATGATGTCGTTCATTTTCTCCTCCATAATTTTGTTCATTTCTTATCAATTCAATTCGCTGTCTTTAAGCCATTCTCTTTACTCTATCATACTCCTCATTGAGATTATCGTTATTCCAGTTTTGTATACGCGTTCTTTCTCGATTGTCATGATTGTTCTGGCGAATTGTCTCCTGAAGCTCTTGTTCTTCCATTTCCGCTCTCAATCTTTCACGTTCGCAGATTAAACGTGCTTGTTCAGCATTATATCTTTCAATTTCTTCTTCAATTGTCTGTTGATTTCTTTGAGTTTCTCTCATATGTAAAATTCTTCTTTCTTCCTCTTGATTTCCTTCGCCGTCTTGGTTATTTTGTCTCTGTTTTTGCCCGTCCTCTTGGTTTCCTCCAATTTTCCCATCATCAAAAGTTTCATTTTGTGGAATGTAACGATCATCAGTTCTTTCTCTATTTTCGCGATATTCTTCATTAGGATTTGATATTTCTTCTTGAATATTGTTTCCAGCATTGATTGTGGGTGAATTTCGCCTCATTTCTCTTCTAGCCGATCTTGAATATGATTTTGTAATATTCTGCAGTCTTATATTCTCCATCCTTAATTCGTGATTTTGCCTTGTTAAATTCGCACATTCTTCTGCCTCAGCTCTTCTTTCTTCATGTATTCTTCGTCTCAATGTTTCTAACGCTCCAATTTCCTCACCTCCATGAATTATTCCTTCATATGCTTCTTGATTTATCTCTTCCTGTCTATAATTTCTATTTTCTTGCTATTCTTCTATTTCTTCTGCTGAATTTGATCGCCAAGTGTGTACGCTCACTCTGTCATAATCCTCTCTTGAACTAGTGTTTGTTGAATTGGCGATTGAATTTGATTTTCTCTATTATTTCTCATTCTAGTAGATTCTCCCATTTCACTTCTTTCTCTTCCAGCAATTCTTTTGCTTCTTCTAATAGTAGTCGGTTGTTCAGATGTATTTCTTCTTCTAGCCATTTCTTCAATGCTAACAGTATTGCAAGAAATTATAAAAAATTCTTAATCAATCACTTTAAATTTTCACAAATCTCAATATCAATCTTTAGCTTTCTCTAGAATAATCTTCAACTCCTCTCTGTTTCTAGCGCCATTATGTAGTTGCAGGAAATCCTACACTACACCCCTCATATGATTTCATTGTTGATCAACTCATTTTTAGATTTACACTCTTAATTTTATTGATTAATTTTTGAATGTTCTTACAAGAAAGATAAAGAAGTCAAGAATGATCTCTGCTCTGAACTTTCTCTCTCCTATTTACTTGTTTCTTACTCAAAAAAGATATCTCTCTTCTTTACAACTTGAATGACTATTTATAAGGAAATACATAGTGGATGACAGCTAATCTGTCCTTTATTTTAGGATATGGTTTGCGACATTCTCGCAAACTTACAGATGTTAATTTCGCAAACTCTTTAATCTTCGCAAGACTATCACATCTTTCTCGTGACCTTAGATGACGTCATTTATTCTATCATTTCTGAAACTGTTCTGCGACGTTGTTATGCTGTGTCAATGATAACTTCGCTGAAACATTGTCATTGCGAAATTCTGATCCTACACTAAGTATTAGGTCATTCCTAATGGTTGGGGTCGGACGATACAAACAATTTAAAAAAGTCGTAGGGAAAAGAGAAATTGCAGATGTCTCAGATTTATTTTGTAGTTATCTTACTATTATTGTATATGAGGATCCTGTAGTATATAAGGAAAGCTCATCCCGAATGTGTACAAATTTTATCAAATGTTGTTGTTCACGATAATATTTTGAAAATAAAACCACCAGCCATAACTCATAAGCATATCAGTGGAATAGGATCTTATTGGCATTTTACTCTAGCCGTCTAGCGATAATGTGGATTTTATTGATATCGAGATCTTATTAACTGATGATCCAACTATTTCACATGAAAGACATATCTAATTCTTAGTGTAAGGCTTTAATTCTTAGTGTAAGGCTTTGGATTCGATTGTTGAACTATTAAACGGTACTTAACAAATATGTATGAATTGTAAGGTTTCTATTTATTGTTTGTTTCTTTTCAATATTTTTTTAACTGAAATACTGAACATCAAGAGAGCTTAGAAAAATTAGTGAGTGGCCCTGGATGAGCGCCAATGGATGCACCGAATTGCTGCCAGCCTGCCACCACAAAGGCTATTCAGCAACGACACAATGAAGTAATTAACCACACCATTTTAGCACGATTCAGCAGTTCCAAGTATTTTGTGCAGGAATTCTTTCGTACTTTGAAAATATCTCTATTATATGTTGTTTAACTCAAACTATGGATTTCAATTTCAATTTCATTCGTGGAAAGTTACTGCACATTGCCAATAGAGGATTCAAAAAAAAATGCAGTCAATAAACTTGGAATTTTCAAACAAGGACATCATTATCAAGTTAAATCAGTTAAGGTTGGACTTGCATTGTCATAAGCATTTTTCTTTAATACTAGGAGGTTTGTAAAGTTTGTGATTTCATATAATTTTTTATTGTGGTGGTGTCTGATATTCAAATGAGTCATAACACTATCACAATGTATGACTGCAGAGGAAGAAAATGTCGCTCCTTGCTGAAATTGGTTAGCATTTGTACATCTATGGTTCCCTGCATTCTAAAGCATATCATGTTAGATGTATTAATGCTAACCCAACTCAAGCTAGGAAAACTAATACTACTCTTCCAGTTTGTTTTTTTGCTTGGCCAGCTTCAAGTAAAGGTAAATATTGTCATGCATTTTTTTATGTGGCATCCATGCACGGAGGATCCTGAATATGGTGCAGATTACCAATTGTATAGTTTTGTAGGGTTCTACTCAACAAAGAACCTCTATCATTATACTCTTTAAGATTTTCACATTTGAAGAGGATGGTAGCATAATTGTTGCATATGAAAGAGATGTTATGAGGAACCTATTGTGCTTTTTAGGCTGTATTTGTAAGGTTGTTGGTTACTTTTACACCAATTGGTAAATCCTTGCAGGACTAGCAGACCAATATTCCATTAACATACTTATATCAAATAAAAATTGTTCTTAGGGTGTACCTTAATTAGAATTCCCCTTGGCTCTATACTATTTACAAGTTTTGAAACAAATCTTATTTGGACGCAGCTCCATTAAAGTCCCCTCAACAAAGGGATATATTGCCATCAGATGTAACCAGACTTCCTGAATTTCTTGGTACACTTAATAGACTGTTCGTTTATCCATATAAATCTTGTTAATTGAATCTATTTTCGTATTAATAAAACACCTGGAAACTCTGGGATCTGCAGAACAATGCGGTCCTCTTCCCATGAAGAGCTTTCCACCGTCGGGTTCGGTTAAAAAGGTTAAATGGTACGAGTAATTTGGAACTGGTAAATTCTATATTTATGATTAATCGGCATTTTAATATAGCCGTAATAATTTATTGGATTCTAGATATACTGAGTGTACTGGACCAGGTACTCTAAGGTATTCTGCCAAATAGGCTATATAACTAAGGTTTTCATAGTTTGGAACTGCTATCTGCAACAACCCGAACGGGTAAAGACATGTTAATCTTTTGTAATATTTTCATACGTATTGGACGTCTCATATATGGATATTTTCTTTGAGTAAAACAAGACATTCCGGTCAAGCAGGTCTGGAAAAAGAGACAAATGAACTTTGAACTTCACTCAACGGGGGGAAATGGATATCCATGCTAAGTGGTGAAGGATAACTTTTACTAATCCTGATTTCTCAGAGGTTTATACCAAGCGGTTAGTATAATTCATTGGTTTTGCTTTGCAGGACTTTTGTTGTTTAAGTGTAATAATCGATATTATGTTTGTTCATCGACTACAACAGTAAAACAATAATTGTGGTATCAGGGGGAGAACGCAAGCTAGCCGCTTTTGTAGAATGTGGTCAGAACCGATGGGACTCACCGTAGAGTTGAGACACAACAACACCAAACCTATGTACATAACAGGTTGTTCTCCATTGTGATACTATGACTATGTGAAAAATTTATGATTTTCAACCTATTTTTTTAATTCGGTTTCCATGAATTATATTGGTTTAATGATGGGATTATTTCATTTCGATAACAACCGATACTTGCATCAACTTTAATTTTGTGAAATTTATCATCAATGTTCTTTTTATTTTGTATGATCTCAATTTTCCACCTTAAAAATATGCGAGAATAAACGAGCAAAATATGTTTCTTAGTAAAGGATACCACCAGTACAGTTGGGAATTAGAAATAATCAAGAAAGACCAGTTGCTTTCTTGCTAGACTTTTTAGGCAATGAAACTTTCGGTTCCTCGGACCTGTTGTGATTTGCTTTATCCAGTCAGGTGGACGACAAATGATATTTGATCTTTATTTTGTATGGTTTCAAGTTTCTTCCTTGAAATAAGCTCGACTATAAGAAATGTGCTTGCAATGTTTATTACTTCCATCTTATGGTCTTATTGTGTCATCTCGGCTCATACCACATCTAACTGAAATTATGTTTGTTTTCTTTTTTTTTTTTTTGAAAGAAGCCTAGCCTTATAGTACCGATTCCGTACACATCTGCATACAACAATGCCTCAATATGGCGAGATACCACCGTCCGCATACAGTCTCATGTGTATATCTGTATACAACCATCTATATATCAATAGCAAATGGATACATTTTATCAATTCAAAGCTCTGAGGATTCACACCACAAGATACTCAAGATAACAACTACTTCGCCAATCGCAGGATGCTCAAGATAACAACTGCTTTGCTGATCATACCGAACTTAAGAAGCACACAGGTTGATTATGAATTTAACTTTTTTTTGTAGAATCTGGAAATGTAGACCTCATATTAGTTTCAGAACTCCTTAACCATTATCAAGAAGCACCAACGCACCCACGATATCATTTGCTACACAAGCAGAACACAAGCCTTCCCTAGGTTTACTATCAACTTATTCATGAATCAATCATTTTTTTATGCAATTGTGGAGATCTAGGCACCATGGAAAGTACAGTTTTTTATTAAAGTTTGATTAAGTAGTTTTGGGCTTCATTGTAGCTGACATGTTAATCAGTGTTGTAAGAAATAGAATCACTTGATGTCGGGCTAATGCTAAACTGAATGTAGTGCACAATGTGGGGTTTTAATCCGTTTTTTTCATTATTTTTTAAGATTACGTGATTTATAAAACATCACTCTTTGTTTTTTCTTTCATTTTTTTGGACCATGTGTATTTATCTTTTAAATTTTCTTATTTTTTTTTTCCTTTTATGTTTCCATATTTTTTTTTTAAACACCACATTTATAGATAAATTGATGACATCTATATATTTTTCAAACACATATTTTTATTTCCGTATTCTTTTAATGTGTGTTGAGTTTTTGTAAGTGAGAACTACGAAATTTGGGATGGTATTTATAGATAATCACCCTAATGTATCAAATAAGAACTACATAATTTGGGTCTGTGAAAATGAATCCGGGATAGTGTTTATTACACCTGGATTTGGCCAGAACTCTCCAAGTAATTTGAGACATTTAAAATATCTGATATGTCCTAAAATTACAAGGAATGAGGTTGTTTACTCATGCACATGTTTTTGGGCCGAAAAACAGAAAACACACAATGCCATGTTGGGCCGAAAAACAGATAATTGCTTAAAGTTGTATTTTTACATGTTTTGGAGACCAAAATTTTCCTGCCCATAAGGGTGTATTTTAATTTTGGCCAAGAGATATGTGTGCTTATATGCAAAGGACATACCACTTGAACGAGACCAACACAAGGAAGGCATAAATTTTGGCCAATCATTTTGCCAAGATTGATATGTATATATCATCCACGGGAGTATATTTTTCCTTTCTATTCTGTTAGTATGCCGCTAACACATGATTATCTTAACTTCAGTAGTAAAAGGTCGATAGGACAATAGAAACGTTGGGATAGAGAAATACAACGATAGTTCATCGTAAGTAATGGGTATCTGATATGACAGTTCGTTGAACCTTAATTTTGCAAAAAAAAAAACAAATCATCCAACTCCACATGACTCATCTCCCTAAGTTAGCGTATAATTTTGTGTTTTTGTTATAGATGTGTTCTTATTTGTGCAATTGATGTCCAAATTTTTGATTATTGTTGGGCTTGCCAGCTGACACACTTGCCAGCTGACACAACGTAATGTAGCAACATGCCACCAGAGCATGCTTCTCTTTCCTCGGTAATAAAAGGTCAATGGAAAAAAATGCTGGAAGAAACAAAGGCAACAACGATTAGACATACGGAATCCAATGCAACCTCTACAAAAGTGGATACCCAAATCTACATGTCTCACTTCCCACTGCTAATATATAATTTTGTTGTTTTCATATAAATGTACTGATATGTGTGTAATTGAGATCTATGTGTAGTGTTTATTGTTGTACTTGCTGGGTGATATGGCTTAACGTACAATTCGATGTTTAGTATCTTAGAAATATGGGTAGATTATAATTATCTATTGCAAAAAAAGTGGTGACAATACTCACATAACAACTATCAGCAGCTAAAATATTTTGTTTATCAATATATTATAATCGAAAAGTTCCTCAACAAGCACATCGTTGAAAGGGAGCCCTGCATAAGAGAGATGTTTCTACTGAAAACGTATACAACATGCACTAACTTTGACTTCCAAAACTGGATGTTACCATTGTAATTATTGCAACGAATTCTTGGCTCCTGTGTTCCTGAGAAATTATAGTTGTGTATATTAAAGGCTCCCTAACCTAACCGGACACGTACATGTTATTCAAACAATTTGAACAAGGATATTGTCTCAGAAAGTTTGGTAAGAATCTGAATAAATTAAAATTGTATGGAATCTTAATTTCCTCTTCACAAGTCTAGAAATCTAAGATATTTATTTGATAGTAGACCGATGTACCAATAAATTCAAGCATTACAGAAATGTGATTGTTGATGCTCCTGAACTATTCCTTAGTGTTGTACTTTCTTACGCCCGTCTATATATATCTGTCATAAATTGTATAAATATCTGATATTATTTACCAATCAATTGCCGCCGAAGATTTTGCATTAGATGATTCAGATGAATTTTGTGCTATATCAGATGATGAGGAATTATGACGTTGGTAAAAAAGCATTGTAACTCGGAAAGTTGATTTACACTTATTTGTTCCACACTATCTTGGAAAGATGGATTATTAAATGTCAAGTATTGGGAGCGATGCATTGGATCGATGAGAGATTGTACAAATCATCCAAGAAGAACCTAAAATTTAGAAAATGTTTTCGCAAGGGAAAAGAAATAATACCTATGTTGCATGAACCCCAAGGAACTAATTGATCTATACAACAGAGACGATGCACAGTCGAGGTTATTCTGGTACCACATCTAAGAATACAATACTTCTGATACTTTGACCACTCATGGTTGCAAGCTGCATAAGATAGCTCTGGAGAGTAATGGTATGAAAGGAGTTCGGCACATGAATGGAGCGTTAATATGCGGATAGGGAGAAGACCCATTCTATTCAGAGATGTTTGTATATGATCCTAATCAAGCTTTAGATGGTTGTCTGAAACAAAATCCCCAGCTGGATAAAGATCATCTTAGAACTCTCTCACATCAGAATGTATTTGCACTAGGTATTCCCAGGCACATGAGACTTTGAGTAATTTTAGTCCCACCAAAAACGTTGTTAAAGTTATCCCGCACTACAAAGAATCTACAGATGAAAGGCACTGCAATTTTCTAACGGAAAATAAAGTTTCAATTATACTAGCTACCTGGACATGGTTCTGAGGTACTTATCCTGCGATGTATTATACCTCATCTGAAGGCAGATAATCAATTGTATCATCTTGAGTTAAAAAAACACTATTTCAAGGGTACTTGGTTGATGCTTGGTGTTTATGGATGAAAACTGTTTCTACTGGTCTTGGTAATTTTGGGTGTGCGTGGATGAGAAACGAATCTAAACCCTAAACAAATGCACTGCACGGGTGTTGATGGTGGATTTTTGTTTAAGGATAAAATTGTAAAAGCCGAATTTTAATAGGATGACATCCTGTAAAGGATAAAGCCATTTGAGTGATGAATACTTCTTCACTTTATTAATTCACCTAGAATGGAGCATGTGACAACAATCCCTATGAATTAGATACACCCAGAACGGAGCATGTAACAACAATCCCGATTTTCTGTGGATTTATAGCATTATTAATTAATGCCTTATTAGCCTTATATTTCATGTGATGTTCCCGGGAACCCTCACTATTGGTGCGGCATGAGGACTGAGTGTTAATCCTAATAGAGTAACACGAATCTCCGAGTGTCAATAGTGAGGCATGCACGAAATGCCCGTACAGGTGATCTCTCGATGTGTTATACTAGCCCGATTGAGTAAAGTCTCTCGGTGTGTAGCCCGATTGAGTACTCCTCTAGGTGTGTTATACTATCCCGATTGAGTATAATCTGGACTGCCCATGCCAGTCTCAGAAATAATCATGACCACGCAGGTTGGCCGCATGATTCGATAGCCTAGACGATCCTCAGTAGGAGCAGACTATCACCACAATGACCACCAGCGGGCCCGTTTTTTCCCTGGTCGGTCGAATACATACCGCGCCCTTCAAATAGCCACAAAACGCCAGCCCAGAGTTGGATGTCCAGGCTGGAGTGGAGCAGAAGGATCGCGCGACAAGGGCCGACCAAGGCAGGCTTAAAAACAGTCACAGCCGTCCAACTTCGCCGGCACAGTTGGACGGCGTAGATTGTTCCAAGTCCGGTCGGACAAGTACCGTGGTGTACACTGGAGGGTCCCCTTCCTACCTGCATAATCGATCCTCCCCTGACCTAGCCACGGAATGACGTGCGGTGGCCTGAAGTTGGGACGGCGTGAGGTTTAAAGGGTCGCAGGAAATTCCACCAAGGGTCTCAAATTGATCACGACCATCCAACTTCACCAGCATGTTTGGATGGCTTAGATCAGGCCTATGACCGTCAATCAGGTATCACCATGTTCACCAGCGTCCCAATGTGGGTCCCACGTGGTCGACCAATCCAAATGAAGAGCATAGCATGCAAACTCGTCCGGCCAAAGTAGCATGTGCGCGACCAACATAAAACCCTAATTAGGGTTTGCGGCATATTACATGTGTCATGAATCGATCACGAGCGTCCATCTTCGCCAGCCTAGATGAAGGGTGCAGGAATAGACTAAGGAGGTACAGAGAGTATCCACGTGATCACTGTGGGACCGTCTACCTCTATGTCCGACCGACCAGAACAAGGCAGGAATATACGCCTCGATTCGTGTGCCCTGAAGGTGGCATGCCGCGCCCCTTTGGAAATACTTTGCGGCATAGGATTCCTGCCGCAAATCGATCTCAGCCACTCCTCTTTACCGGTAAACTTGAGTGGCCTAGATCGCATCTTCATGGGGCAGTGAGGTATGGACATTCATACCGGCAAGCCGTCTACACGCCTGCCCGGTCGGTCCTGTCAAAAACACCTCTCATGCTTGGTTTCGACCAAGCTGAAGAGTGTTGCTTGTGCACCTCTTCAAAACCCTAAAACTTCATCAACGGTCGCAGATGAGCGTCATATATCATCTTATCCGTCCAACTCTACCAGCTTGGTTAGGCAGCCCATGCTAGGAGTTAAATGGCCAATAAGGTGTCGTGGTGATTACCATCCGTCACTCTACCACATCATGTGATCGTCCAAGGGAGGGCTTGCCTGTGCAACCTCCAAACTATCATTCGAAGATAACTAAACATGCATCTGTTCTAAGACGCTTAATCCGCGACTTACTCCGTTAAGCCTTAAAACAACGATGCTTCATACACATTGATTATATTCGATGCATTACATGTAAAGAGTACTCACGATATTTCATGAGTATCGACTTCCTAAATAACTTAGATATTTAACCTAGCACCGTATGCTACCTTCTGTGGGTCCCACGATCCACACAATCGAGACATCAAGCATGTCACAAACTGGGGGATACATACTGGGGTATTGGTCTGGCGGTTTACAGCGTGCAGCGTGCAACGCGCCATAACAAGAACGTGTCAGGAAGACATGGACGATTAGTGATGATGGGAGAAGTTGGCTTATACATGATCGTGTGATAATCACTAACATGACTCCACTATTCCATCACTCCACCTCCTCCACTTCCCACGAGAGACGTGGGTTAGGATCAATGACTTGTATAAATAGGTTCTCCTCCCTATTTCCAACACAGACAAGATAGAATCCAAGTATTGATACAACGTATTCAAACACCCAGAGATGATTGCTTACATTATTGCAAGCCAGTTCGGTATTCTGATACAAGTCATAAACAGCCAACACCTCCACAATCTCAACAGCTTATTCGCTTCCCTCCTTAAGATCAACCCCATCTCCTTCACTTTGTGACCGAAGCAAGTCTGGAACGGCCATTTCTCGGTTTAGGCCAGAATTGTACAGATTGATCTCTCGAATCAAAAGCACTCCCGTGCAGTGCATTTGTTTAGGGTTTAGATTCATTTCTCATCCACAGACCCCAAATTACCAAAACCAGCAGAAATAGTTTTCACCCATAAACAATTGGCGACCACAGTGGGAGATTTATCTCTCGGTTGTGAAGTCAATTTCTTCAATACCAATTCAATTTTACTGATTTCGAAAATGGTGGATCTTAGGTCTGGATCAGCAACCAATCCTGACAGGACTAGCGCTGACAACACTCTCGGTGTTCATATCCTAATCAGCGGCGTCACCTGCAGCCAGTCAATACCATCAATGTATCTCATGGAATTACTTCCCCTACTACCAGCACCAGCGGAGCATGAGGAGATATTTCATTGGGCGTGACACCTCCTATCACCAGAGCCAGAGCAGCCGCAAACCCTGGCATCTCTTGATAGACGCATTTATTGTCTATTTTGTTCTCAATATTCTGTATTGTTAGACTCGATTAAGTACTTATTGTGTTATTTTGTGTTTTTGTAGATGTTTTTAGAGAAATAAGCCCTTGCGGCGAAATGGGCTCAAAAAGTGGTGTTTTACACCCCGGAGAAAATTACTAAAGGCACCCCAGAAATGCACCGGAAACGCCCCAGAAATGTGCTTGAGGAACCCAGAAAAATTACTATTTCCACCCCAATTTCTATTCGCACCCCATCTCTGGTTAAGGGGCAGCCTTCTTCTCAAATTCAAAAATAAATTTTGGCAGGAAATTTTCTTTATACACTGGTAGATTTTCCAATCGATTTTTGAAGGTGTTATAAGGAGATTAAATCGCTGAAACTTAATGGGAATATGTGATATGGATATAAGAAGATATTGTGGTGGTTGGGATCGATCAAATTTTGCCAGATAATCGATTCTCGATTAAAGCAGGAAAGAAGAGATATCGGTTAAACTTGGAAAGAAAATTATGTAAAGATGCTGCATGGGTTGTGGAAGTTAAGTGCAGATATTCTCCTAGGTTGCATATCAACAGATTTTGGAAATTATCAAGAAAATTAACGCATGCAGAGAAAGAAAATAAGAAATTATTCCCAAGAATAATTTTCCTTTACTGTGAAAATTTTGAGGAATTAATGGCGAGATTTGATGCGCCTGGAATGTATAAATAGGAGATACATGAGTCCTAGAAGGGTTGTCGAGAGTTTTGGGGCTTGAGGAGAACTGAGGAGCAAGAAATCACCATGAACAGCAAGCTTCATGCTGCTGATGAAGATGAAGAACACGAAGAACAGACTCTCAGAAACCGTCGTTCTTCAACAGTGACAACGACAGCGGCTCGTGGGTCGTAGGTGTGGGTCTTAGAACCATAGCGACAACATCAGTTAGATTTTATCGTTTATTCTGGACGCCTTTTGTGCGTCGCAGATTACAGTTTCACACCATTTTCTCTTCTTCTCTTTATTGTAAACACCAATTGAGCTTAATAAAATATTTTGAGAGGTATTTCACCATGATGATCTAAACCCAACATTGGGACAACGGAGGAGGCGATTTTCGTCATTCTGGTAAATTTAATTTATTCTTTTTATGACTTTTGCATTGATTTAAAATTGAAAAATGATTTTGATTAATTAGTTATCATTTTATTTGATGCTGCATGCTTGCTTAAATGTTTGATGTCCCATGCTTACGATTTATAACTAATATTTTGAGAATCTATATTGGCAAAATAAGAGTCCTTACATTTTATGTTTTGAGCGATAATTGTTAAGGATAAATAAAATGTACCATATGCATGAGAATTGGCCAAGTCCTTAGTCCCAGTAACTCTTTCCCATATTGTTAATATTTTTTGTATATATTTTTATTTTTAAATCTTTACAAGTCCGAGCAACGAACCTTTACTACCACTTTCAAAACTATAACATCTCTTCAAGTGTAACGCCTCCATCCGTCACCAGAGCAACTGCCACTCCTCCATCGGGACGAGGAGATGGAGAATCCAGAGGAGGACAACCCCCTATTACCATGGTAGATTTGATGGAGAGACAAGAAGTTCTCGCTAGGGCCCAAATGGACGTGGCTACAACTCAGAAAGAGGTACTGACTTTTCTTAAGACATTAACTCATCGATTGCCACAAGAGCCGCGACAGCCCCTGGAGCCAACAAGGAACGCATTCGATGCACCCAGATAAGGTACTTCAGCGGCGCGGGCCTACATGGACCGGATCAAAGAAGCGATGACCGGCATACTCGATCTCCTCAATAAGATGACATCATATATGAGCGGTCCTGTCATGGAGACTCCTACACTGGGGACTGATCCTCACAACGATCCTCCTCAAGTCAATAGTTTCACTATGAACCAGAGGCCGGTGGATCAGGAAGCGACTTCTCTAGTGGAAAGTTTATGCGAACTTTTACACCTCTCGAAGAATTAGCGGGCAGAGACGTTTTCTGCAATCAACCAGAGGAAGGTCACAACCGTTCCATACATGTTACCGCACGCATCAAGGATTCAGAGTTCAAGAGGGCTCTCATCGACACGGGAGCGTCTTTGAATGTGATTACTCTCAATACTCTCAGGACGGCCAAGGTTCGCCCAGGCAAGATCGTACGGAAGCCTACTACAATTACATACTTCGAGGGAAACCAAAACAACACGTAGGGGTATGTCAACCTGAATTTATCTGTAGGGCCCGTCCAGTCAAACGTGAAATTCGAAGTCATAGAAAAAGAGCCAAACTACCACATGATATTGGGGAGACCGTGGCTTCATGACAGTAGGATTGTCCCTTCGACATATCACCAGTGCCTGAAGACTATGTTGAATAAAGAAGACATTCGTATCCCTGCATCGCTGTCTCCCTATGCACTGATATGTGGAGCGGAATTGTTTGAACCAAGAGAAGCTCCGCAGGAAGGATCAGACAAAGTTCATTGCATCCCATTCCCCACGTGGGCGTCAATTCAGGAGGAGGACCGACTCGCATCATTGAGGGTTAAGCCCCACGATGCATCTTTACTGACAAGGCGTTCTTCTTCATCTGGTGAAGCCGCAACCCACGCTCACGCTAAGAGGGAACAAACTTTTGTGGAAAGTCATGACCAGAAAAGAAAAACTGACAGATCGGGTGCTGCGTGGATTTCAGAGACTTGAACAAATGCTGCCCCAAAGACAATTTTCCTCTACCTAACATTGGCATGTTAATAGACTCCATCAGCGGACACGACATGTTCTTCTTCATGGATGGATATAGCGGGTACAACCGGATAAGGATGTACGAGCATGACGCAAGTAAGACAGCTTTTCAAACTCCTCTCGGAAATTTTTATTATACTGTAATGGCATTTGGTTTAAAGAATGCCGGTGCAACGTATCAACGCTCTATGACGGAAATCTTTCACTGGAGCCCGATACCTCAAGGGAAGCAGCCTCAAGAATATAACGATGTCCGCGCGGCATGTCGAGAAAGATCCGGGGGAATTTACTCTATCAGACAATGGTGCATGTCTATCGTGCTATGTTGGAGAATCTGCGCTTTTGATCATCCTCTGGACTTCGTGAAGCTGTTGAACGCTCATCTACAACAGCATCTGCCCTGCTGAAAGAACCAGCAAAAGGAAAATCACCGAGATACAACATCCTGCGCGTCCAAAATTGGCAAATTCAACTCTAGTACCACATGCACGACTTCCACAATGATGAAACGACGTCCAAGATATTCCATATCTGGATCGAGGGTAACTACATCAATGAGAGACGCTTTCAGAATTTGTCTCCCGTAGAAGAAGTAGTTGCGTTACAAAAGTAGATTGCACCTGGGACTTGAGAGGTACATATAGATCCTCCATGTCAAGAGCTTCATCATATTTGCAGAACCTATTAGTTAAGTCATTCGCATGAAGGAACTTCCCTACTCCTCAAAGACACGATCCAAAGATGATAATGGCAAATGAGGATGACTGGGGACTGCTTAGCACTGCCCATCTCAAAGATGGTGAATTTAGAGAGATGAAAGCACGCTATCAATATGATTCCAAGATGTACAAAGACGAGGATATACTCAAGTGAGCAGACGTAAATACGACCTCATGAACTTAGCGTGACAAATCTATCAAGTCGAAAGCTCAGTGGATACTCGTGGGAAGGGGACTGTCTCCCTCTTCTCTATTCCATGAAGAAACATCAAGAAAGCCATCGGTTCCTGATTCTCCCTTTGATAACGAGACGATCTCTACCATTGTATGAAGGGTGCCAAGTTCGTGAAAGTTGCCACCACGCCTCCCCCTGCCGGTCTCTTATGATCACAGTTGCTGCCAAGAACCGTTGTTGCTCGCCGATTGATACCATCCAGAGATTCACCATATAAACGACCACTACGTACAAAAGGTAATCTAAACTTCTACATATTTTTACCCATGGAGAAGTAATATGATTACTAGTACGAAGTCTGGATGGCGATACCTTTATTATGGTAGACCCATCGGGCATACAAGATAGAGCCACGTAGACCACGCTTGGGGACTGAGGCTCAGCATGAAATTCCTTCGTCGTCAGTCAAGAACTTCTTCAACACAAGATAAATGGTCAATCAAGAAGCATGTAATTCTCAAGGGGAAACCAAACTGAAGAAGAAGCCTCTTCAACACTCTCTCCAGCAGAAGCCGCTTCAATGCTCTCTCCAGGATCCACCTCGACGTTCGCTCCAGAAGCTGCTTCAACGCTCCCTCCATCAGAAGCCGCTTCAATGATCTCTCTCCAGAAGAAGGCGTTTCATCTCTCTCCAGAAGAAGGCGTTTCAGCTCTCCCTCTAGAAGAATTCGCTTCAACACTTCAACGCTCTTATCGGGACCCGCTTAGACGTACGCTCCAGAAGCTGCTTCAACGCTCTCTGCAGTACCCACATTCACATTTGAGCACACAAGGTTCATTTTTGATCAAAGCAAGCACGCGGTGGGCCCCACGTTCGAGCGAAGCAGGCATCAAGGCCGGTGTTTGGTCAAGATAGCAGGGTCGGTGTTTGGTCGAAGTAGCAAGGATGACACTCAAACAAGCATATCAACCATACGAGCAACGTTTGAAACATGTACACGGTGGACCCGTGTTTGCTCGAAGCATGCACAACTGCCCATGTTCGAAGCAAGCATGCTCGCATCGGGTCTCACGTTCGACCGAAGCAGGCACGCAGTGGACCTACGTCTAACCGAAGCAGGCACAACAAGCCTAGGTTCGATCAAGCAGGCGCATGATGAGTCCCACGGTTGAGAGAAGTAGGCGGGCCCACATGCCTATCAAACAGGTGCAACAGGGTGACGTTTGGTCGAAGCATATACATGGTGGGGTCCACATTCGTCCATGGTTACATGCACGGTTTTCTGTGGTAGCATACAAGTTCTATTCCCTTCTTGGCTCAAATACCCGAAGGAGGAAACCGGTCCCACCAAGGTCGTGGTCACATCCAGCGTACCCAAATGGATGATTGCAGGGATGGTCAGAACTCCTCCAGGTAAATTTCATTTATCTTGTCTTCTTACGTGCATACTGTCACCATCTCATGCCTACCCCACAATGATGTAACCATTGTGTGCTAGGAAGGGCACTTAATGTTGATGGTGGATTTTTGTTTAAGGCCAAAATTATAAAAGCCGAATTTTAATAGGCTGACATCCTGTAAAGGATAAAGCCATTTGAGTGATGAATACTTCTTCACTTTATTAATTCACCTAGAATGGAGCATGTGGCAAAAATCCATGTGAATTAGATACAACCAGAACGGAGCATGTAGCAACAATCCCGATTTTCTGTGGATTTATAGCATTATTAATTAATGCCTTATTAGCCTTGTATTTCATGTGTTGTTCCCGGGAACCCTTACTATTGGTGCGGCATGAGGACTGAGTGTTGCTCCTAACAGAGTAACACGAATCTCCGAGTGTCAATAGTGAGGCACGCACGAAATGTCCGTACATGCTATCTCTCGGTGTGTTATACTAGCCCGATTGAGTAAAGTCTCTCGGTGTGTTATACTAGCCCGATTGAGCATTCCTCTCGGTGTGTTATACTAGCCCGATTGAGTATAATCAGGACTTCCCGTGCCAGTCTCAGAAATAATCATGACCACGCAGGTTGGCCGCATGATTCGATTGCCTAGACGATCCTCAGTAGCAACAGGTTATCACCACAATGACCACCAGCGGACCCGTTTTTGCCCTGGTCGGTCGAATACATACCACGCCCTTCAAATAGCCACCAAACGCCAGCCCAGAGTTGGATGTCCAGGATGGTGTGGAGCAGAAGGATCGCGCGACGAGGGCTTACCAAGGCAGACTTAAAAACAATCACGGTCGTCCAACTTCGCCGGCACAGTTGGACGGCGTAGATTGTTCCAAGTCCGGTCGGACAAGTACCGTGGTGTACACTGGAGGGCCCTCTTCCTACCTGCATAACCGATCCTCCCCTGAGCTAGCCACGGAATGACGTGCGGTGGCCTGAAGTTGGGCCGACGTGAGGCTTAAAGGGTCGCAGGAAATTCCACTAAGGGTCTCAAATTGATCACGACCATCCAACTTCACCAGCATGTTTGGATGGCTTAGATCAGGCCTATGACCGTCAGTCAGGTATCACCATGTTCACCACCGTCCTAATGTGGGTCCCTCATGGTCGGCCAATCCAAACGAAGAGCATAGCATGCAAACTCGTCCGGCCAAAGTAGCATGCGCGCGACCAACATAAAACCCTAATTAGGGTTTGCAGCATATTATGTGTGTCGTAAATCGATCACGAGCGTCCATCTTTGCCAGCTTGGATGAAGGGTGCAGGAATAGACTAAGGAGGTCCAGAGAGTATCTGCGTGATCACCGTGGGCCCGTCTACCTCTATGTCCGACCGACCAGAGCAAGGTAGGACCAGACGCCTCGATTCGTGCGCCCTGAAGGTGGCATGCCGCGCCCCTTTGGAAATCCTTTACGACACAGGATTCCTGCCGTAAATCGATCTCAACCACTCCTCTTTACCGGTAAACTTGAGTGGCCTAGATCGCATCTTCATGGGGAAGTGAGGTATGGACATGCACAACGGCAAGCCGTCTTTACGCCTGCCTGGTCGGTCCTGTCAAAAACACCTCCCATGCTTGGTTTCGACCAAGCTGAAGAGTGATGCTTGCACACCTCTTCAAAACCCTAAAACTTCATGAACGGTCGCAGATGAGCGTCATATATCATCTTATCCGTCCAACTCTACCAGCTTGGTTAGGCATCTCAGGCTAGGAGTTAAATGGTCAATAAGGTGTCGTGGTGATTACTATCCGTCACTCTGCCACATCATGTGATCGGCCAAGGGAGGGATTGCCTGTGCAACCTCCAAACTATCATTTGAAGATATCTAAGCATGCATTTGTTCTAAGACGCTTAATCCACGACATACTCCGTTAAGCCTTAAAACAACGATGCTTCATACACATTGATTATATTCGATGCATTACATGTAAAGAGTACACACGATATTTCATGAGTATCGACTTCCTAAATAACTTAGTTATTTAACCTAGCACCGTATGCTACCTTATGTGAGTCCCACGATCCACACAGTCGAGACATCAAGCATGTCACAAACTGGGGGATACATACTGGGGTATTTGTCTGGCAGTTTACAGCGTGCAGCGTGCAACGCGCCATCACAAGAACGTGTCAGGAAGACATGGACGGTTAGTGATGATGGGAGAAGTGGGCATATACATGATCGTGTGACAATCACTAACACGACTCCACTACTCCATCACTCCACCTCCTCCACTTCCCACGAGAGACGTGGGTTAGGCTCAATGACTTGTATAAATAGGTTCTCCTCCCTATTTCCAACACAGACAAGACAGAAACCAAGTGTTGATACAACGTATTCAAACGCCCAGAGATGATTGCTTACATTATTGCAAGCCAGTTCGGTATTCTGATACAAGTCATAAACAGATAACACCTCCACAATCTCAACACCTTCTTCGCTTCCCTCCCTAAGATCAACCCCATCTCCTTCACTTTGTGACCGAAGCAAGTCTGGAACGGCCATTTCTTGGTTTAGGCCAGAATTGTACAGATTGATCTCTCGAATCAAAAGCACTCCCGTGCAGTGCATTTGTTTAGGGTTTAGATTCATTTCTCATCCACACACCCCAAATTACCAAACCAGCAAAAATAGTTTTCACCCATAAACAGCGGGAGCGCTTTTGATTCGAGAGATCAATCTATACAATTCTGGCCTAAACTAAGAAATGGTCGTTCCAGACTTGCTTCGGTCACAAAGTGAAGGAGATGGGGTTGATCTTAGGGAGGGAAGCGAAGAAGGTGTTGAGATTGCGAAGGAGTTGGCTGTTTATGACTTGTATCAGAATATCGAACTGGCTTGCAATAATGTAAGCTATCAGTTCTTGGTGTTTTCTGGATACTGATGACAACACTTGGTTTTCTCTGTCTGTTTGTGTGTTGTTTGGAAATAGGTGAAGGACCTATTTATACAAGTCATTGAGCGCAACCCTCATCTCATAGGAAGTGGAGGAGGTAAAGTGATGGAGTAGTGGGGTCGTGTAGGAGTGGTGATTATCACACGATCACACCTTTGCCCACTTCCCTCATCATTGTTAACCGTCCACCTTTTCCTGACACGTTATTATAATGGCGCGTTGCACGCTGCACGCTGTAAACCGCCAGACCAATACCCTAGTAAGTATCCCCTAATTTGTGACATGCTTGATGTCTCTAATGGGCGGATCGTGGGACCCACCGCAAGAAATAGCATATGGTGCTATTAGTTTAAATAACTAAGTTATTTAAGGAATCGATATTTATGAAATATCGTGTATGCTCGATGCATGTAATGCATCGAAAACAATCAATATGTATGAAGCGTCATTTTTTTAAAGCTTAACCGAATAAGTCTCGGATTAAGCGTCTTAAAGTATCATTACGTCCAACCATCTTCGAGTGATCGTTTGGAGGCCACACGGGTGAGCTATCCCCTGGTCGATCACTCCATGTGGCAGAGTGGAAGACGGTGATCATCGAGATGCTTCATTGGTTACCTAGTCTTTAACCTAGGTTGTCCGACCAAGCTGGCAAAGTTGGACGGACGAGATGGTTTACGACATATATTTGCGACCGTGGATGTAATTTTAGGGTTTTAGAAGGTGCGCAAGCATCCCTCTTTGGCTTGACCGAATCCACACATGGGCGCCGATTTTGGTGGGACCGACCGGTCATGCGTGGAGACGACTCGTTGTTGTGCACGCCTATACCTCTCAGTCTCGTGAAGGCTTGATCTAGGCCACTCAATTTGACTGGCAAAGATGAGTGGTCGTGATCGATTTGCGACAAAAATCCATTGCCGCAAATGATTAAAGGTTGCGTGACATGCCACTTTGGGGCACGTGTTTCGAGGTGCCGAGTCCTAGTCTGCCTAGGCCAACCAGCTACATGCAAAGGTGGGCCCACAGTGATCACGTTGACACTCTTGGGACCTCTTAAGTCTATATCTACACCCTCCATCCAAGCTGGCGAAGATGGATGGTCGTGATCGAACTACGATAGATATGCAACGCCGCAAACCCTAATTAGGGTTTTGAAACAGTCACGTATGCGTGACTTTGGCCAAACTGTTTGGCGAGCTATGCTTCTCCTTTAGAGAGACCGATCATGCGGGGCCCACGTTGGGCTGATGGTGAACATATGTGCACCTCCCTGATGGTCATAGGTATGATCTAAGCCATCCAAACATGCTGGCTAAGTTGGATGGTGTTGATCGATTCAAGACATTAGTGGAATTTTCGCGATCCTTAGAAGCATCACGCCTTCCGTGGTTTGAACAATCGTTTCATTGCTCCACGGCCTTGCCGCGAGAAAACCGATCGGGTGAGGGAGAAGTGGGCCCGCTAACATGTGCGTTAGCGCTTCTCTGATCATTCATGGGATGATCTAATCTGTCCAACTAGGCTGGCGATGTTGGACGGTCGTGATTGTTTTAAGACTTTTTTGGACAGTCCATGCTCGATCGATCTTTCTCCCACAGCAGCACGGACACCTTATTTTAGGGTTCGCGTTTGGTGCGCTCGGAAGTATGGCATGGTGTTCGATCGGTTGGGGCATAAGTTGGCCCGCCGGCGGTCATCACGGTGAACGCCTGCTCCTTCTAGGGTTTGGCTAGGCTGGTTAAATCATGTGGCCAACTTGCGCGACCGTGATTGTTTCTGAGACTGATACGGACAATCCAGATTTCCTTTAAGGAAATTAAATACATTCGATCGAGCTGTTTCGCGTCGATTCGAAATTCTCTTTGTCAGAGAGTGACGCAGCCTGTACGGGTATTTCGTGCACATCTCAAAATTGGTACTTGGAGATTCATGTTACTATGTTGCGAGTGAACACTCAGTCGTCATGTCATGCTAATAATGAGAGTTCGGCTGAGAACAACACAGGAAATACTAGGCAAATCATGCATTAATTAATAATGCTAAAAAAATCACAGAATATTTGGAATTGTTGTTGCACGCACCATTCTGGGTGAATTTTGTGTATTTATTGAATTGCTTCGAATAAATAAAGTGAAGAGGTACTCATCACTTATCAAACGGCTTTACCCTTTATAGGATGTCAGCGCATTATCAAACGGCTTTACCCTTTGCAGGATGTCAGCGCATTAAATTTGGTTTTACAATTTTAGCTTGAACTAAAATCCACCATCAACATTAAGTCCCCTGCCTAGCACGCAATGGTTGCACTATTGTGGGGTAGGCATTAGATGGTGACAAATAAAGATAAAACTTATGAGACAAAGTTATATGTTACCAGGAGATATGGGTCGTCCTGTCCTTGGAGCATGTCACGTTCAAGAGGCGTCCAGGTGAGCGTTCCCCTAGCATGATGTCGGTTGGACCCAAGTAGATTAGGCATATGGTTGGTTGGATTCTCAAATTATTCATGAAGATGTCGTAATCCCCTACTCTGATGAGGACGAGCCCTATCATGAGTAATATCCTTAAAAGGATTTTGAAGCAATTTCTGAAAAAAGATGTTGAAGCAGCTCCCAAAGAGAACGGTGATGCAGCTTCCGGAAAGCGTGTTGAAGCGGCTTCTGAAGCGAACATCGAGGCGTCTCCTTAAGAGACATTGAAGCAGCTTCTGAATCGAACGTCAAGGCGGCTCCTGGAGAGAGCGTTGAAGCAGCTTCTGGAGCGAACGTCGAAGCGGGTCCCAGAGAGAGTGTTGAAGCAGCTTCTGAAGCGAACGTCAAGGCGGCTCCTGGAGAGAGCGTTGAAGCGGATTCTTCTTCTGGAGAGAGCGTTGAAGCATCTTCTTCTTCCGGAGAGAGCGTTGAAGCATCTTTTGAAGCGAACGTCGAAGCGGCTTCTGGAGAGAGCGTTGAAGCAGTTTCTGGAGGGCGGCTCCCGGAGAGAGCGTTTAAGCGACTTCTTCTTCAGTTTAATTTTCCCTTGCGAATTACATGCTCCTTGATTGACCATCTCTCTTGTGTTGAAGAAGTCCTTGACTGACGGCGAAGGAATTTCATGCTGAGCCGCAGTCCCCAAGCGTGATTTATATGGTTCTATCTTGTATGGTCGGTGAGTTTACCATAATAAAGATATCGCCATCTCTCCTCCGTGAATCTATTACTTCTCCGTGGGAAAATAAAATATGCAGAAGTTCGGATTACCTTTGTCCGTAGTGGTTGTTGCTATGGTGAAGCTCGGGCACTGGTATCAACAAACGAACAACGGTTCTTAGCTGCATCTGTGATCAGAAGAGATTGGCAGGAAGAGGCGTGATAGCTACGGGCACGAACTTGGCGGTCTTCATATAGTGGTAGAGCTTGTCTCGAGGGAGAATATGTATGTACCTCTTAAGTCTCAGGTGCAATCTCCTTTGGTAACACAACTACTTCTTCTATGTGAGACGAAATTATGAAAGCGTCTCTCGTTGATGTTGCGGACATCGCTATCTTCTTGAGGATGCTCCCTTGAGGTGTCGGCTTCAGTAGATCTGAATATGTCCCGCGCTCGCTCTCATCCGGGCTGACATAATAGGCGAACCCTTTATGATGATTTGGAGATGACAATATTCGTTGAATCTTCCCAAACGCTTCCTTTTGTAGTGCGGTCCAGACGAAACTTGCTCATTTCTTCAGCAAGGGGGTGAATGAAGCAACAAGCTGGGACAGACCAGGTATAAACGTCGAATGTAGTTCACCTTGCCGATGAAGCCTTGGAGTTCCTTCACAGTTCGCCGAGGCGGCATCGTGAGGATAGCTTGGGTCTTGGATGGTTCCACTTTGATTCCCTCAGCAGTCACCTGGGATCCCAGAAATTTGCCTGAAGAAACGCCGAAAGCGCATTTCAAAGGATTCATCTTCAACTTGTATTCACGGCAATCGAACACTTGTCGTAAGATTCCTGTGTGGGCCGCCAGAGCTTTTGATTTGACTACTATATCATCCACGTAGTCTTCAACTTGCTTATGCATCATGTCGTGGAAGATTTCCATCATAGCGCGTTGATACGTTGCACCGGCATTCTTTAAACCAAATGGCATTACAGTATAATAAAAATTTCCGAGAGGAGTTCGAAAAGATGTCTTACTCGCGTCATGCTCATATATCCTTATCTGATTGTAGCCGTTATATCCATCCATGAAGGAGAACACGCCGTGTCCGCTGGTGGCATCCACTAACATGTCGATGTTAGGTAGAGGAAAATCATTTTTGGGGCAGCATTTGTTCAAGTCTCTGAAATCCACATAGCATCTGATCTGTTCATTTTTTTTTACCGGAACCACATTAGCCAACCAGGTTGGATGATGAATGGGTTTGATGAAGCCAGCAGCTAGCAACTTCTGAATCTCAGTCTTGATTTGCTCTTCTACTTCGTGTATGAACTGCCTCGGAGACTGTTTAACCGGCTTGGATCCAGGTATGATATGTATATGATGGGTGACCAATTTTTCATCTAAACCAGGCATTTCTTCATACGTCCAAGCGAATATTTCCTGGTACTCTTTGAGAAGTTCCACGAGCTTCGCGCGTTCATCCGTACACAAGGTTGAGCTGGTGGAGCTAGGCTTAGGAGATTCCTCATTCCCGATGTTAACGATTTCGAGCTTATCAGTTGTGGAATTGGTGTCATCTTGCAGCTGTCGTGGAGAATCTAGCACTTCTTATTGTGGCTCGTCGTTGTTGTGGCATTCCGTTGGGTGGAGAGACAAGGTAACAGTCTCCCCTGTTAATTGCTAACAACAGCGTCGGTACACGGTTTTCCCTTTCTGATCGCGGCTCGCGACAAAAGTTCGCTCCCTCTTAGTGTGAACGTGGGTTGTGGCTTCACATGATGAAGAATAATTGGTACGTCTTGTCAGCAAAGATGCATCGTGGGACTTAGCCTTCAATGATGCAAGCCGGTCCTCTTCCTGGATTGACAACCACGTGGGGAGTGGGGTGCAAAGAACTTTGTCTGATTCTTCCCGCATAGTTTCTCTTGGTTCAAATAATTCCGCTCCACATATTGGTGCGTAAGGAGACAATGATGTAGGAATACGAACGACTTCTTTGTTCAACATAGTCTCCAGGCATTGGTGATACGTCGAGGGGACGATCCTATTGTCATGAAGCCATGGTCTCCCCAATATCATATGGTAGTCCGGCTCCTTTTCTATGACTTCGAATTTCACCTTTGATTGGACGGGCCCTACAGATAAATTCAGAATGACATACCCGTACGTGTTGGTTTGGTTTCCTTCAAAGTCTGTCATCGTGGTAGGCTGTCGCACGATCTTGCTTGGTCGAACCTTGGACGTCCTGAGTGTCTTTAGAGTAATCACGCTCGAATATGCTCCCATGTCGATGAGGGCCCTTTTGAAATCTGAATCCTTGATGCGTGCGGTAACGTGTAGGGCCCGGTTGTGGCCTTCTTCCGCCATCATGTCTTCTTCTGTAAATGTGACATTATTCACAGACACCTCTGGTGTTTTCGAGGCTTTTGGGTGCAAAGGAGTTAAATGCACGTCTAGGGTCATCCTCCGCCCGCTGATTCTTCGAGAGGTGTAAAAGTTCGTATAAACTTTCCACTAGAGAAGCCGCTTCCTGATCCACTGGCCTCTGGTTCATAGTGAAACTATTGACTTGAGGAGGATCGTTGCGAGGATCAATCCCCAGTGTAGAAATCTCCGTGACAAGAGAACCGCTCATATCTGATGTCATCTAGATGAGGAGATCGAGTATGTCGTTTATTGTTTCTTTGACCAGGTTCATGTTCTTCGTGTGAATCTTCTGTACCCGTGATAACTCGATCAATGTTGGGATTATTCCGGTTACACCATCAGATACACCGTTGAGAAGAGGGGTATCTTCATTGGAGGAACTTCGACCGGGATTTGAAATTGTTGGGGAAGTCCTAAGACCAACCATTTGAAATCATCCAAACGGGATTAGGTATTGAAGAAATTGACTTCACAACCGAGAGATCAATCTCCCACTGTGGTCGCCAATTGTTTATGGGTGAAAACTGTTTCTACTGGTTTTGGTAATTTTGGGTGTGTGTGGATGAGAAATGAATCTAAACCCTAAACAAATGAACTGCACGGGAGTGCTTTTGATTGAGAGATCAATCTATACAATTCTGGCCTAAACCAAGAAATGGTTGTTCCAGACTTGCTTCAGTCACAAAGTGAAGGAGATGGAGTTGATCTTAGGGAGGGAAGCGAAGATGGTGTTGAGATTGTGAAGGTGTTGGTTGTTTATGACTTGTATCAGAATATCGAACTGGCTTGCAATAATGTAAGCTATCAGTTCTGGGTGTTTTCTGGGTACTGATGACAACACTTGGTTTTCTCTGTCTGTTTGTGTGTTGTTTGGAAATAGGTGAAGTACCTATTTATACAAGTCATTGAGCGCAACCCTCATCTCGTAGGAAGTGGAGGAGGTGAAGTGATGGAGTAGTGGGGTCGTGTAGGAGTGGAGATTATCACACAATCACACCTTTGACCACTTCCCTCATCACTGTTAACCGTCCACCTTTTCCTGACACGTTCTTGTAATGGCGCGTTGCACGCTGTAAATCGCCAGACAAATACCCCAGTAAGTATCCCCTAATTTGTGACATGCTTGATGTCTCGAATGAGCGGATCGTGGGACCCACCGCAGGAAATAACATATGGTGCTATTAAGTTAAATAACTAAGTTATTTAAGGAATCTATATTTATGAAATATCGTGTATGCTCGATGCATGTAATGCATCGAAAACAATCAATATGTATGAAGCATAGCTGTTTTAAAGCTTAACCGAATAAGTCGCGGATTAAGCGTCTTAAAACAGCATTACTTCCAACCATCTTCGAGTGATCGTTTGGAGGCCACACAGGTGAGCTATCCCCTGGTCGATCACTCCCTGTGGAAGAGTGGCGGACGGTGATCATCGAGATGCTTCATTGGTTACCTAGTCTTTAACCAAGGGTGTCCGACCAAGCTGGAAAAGTTGGACGGACGAGATGGTTTACGACATATATTTGCGACTGTTGATGGAATTTTAGGTTTTTAGGAGGTGCGCAAGCATCCCTCTTTGGCTTGACCGAATCCACACATGGGCGCCGATTTTGGTGGGACCGACCGGTCATGCGTGGAGACGACTCGTTGTTGTGCACGCCTATACCTCTCCGTCCCGTGAAGGCTTGATCTAGGCCACTCAATTTGACTGGCAAAGATGAGTGGTTGTGATCGATTTGCGACAGAAATCCATTGTCCCAAAGGATTAAAGGCTGCGTGACATGCCACCTTGGGGCGCGTGTTTCGAGGTGCCGAGTCCTAGTCTGCCTAGGCCGACCGGCTACATGCAAAGGTGGGCCCACAATGATCACGTTGACACTCTTGGGACCTCTTAAGTCTATATCTACACCCTCCATCCAGGCTGGCGAAGATGGATGGTCGTGATCGAACTACGACAGATATGCAACGCCGCAAACCCTAATTAGGGTTTTGAAACAGTCACGTATACGTGACTTTGTCCAAACGGTTTGGCGAGCTATGCTTCTCCTTTGGTGAGACCGATCATGCGTGGCCTACGTTGGGATGATGGTGAACATATGTGCACCTCCCTGATGGTCCTAGGTATGATCTAAGCCATCCAAACATGCTAGCTAAGATGGATGGTTGTGATCAATTTAAGACATTAGTGGAATTTCCGCGACCCTTAGAAGTATCACGCCTGCCGTGGTTTGAGCAATCGTTTCATTGCTCCACGGCCTTGCCGTGAGAAAACCGATCGGGTGAGGGAGAAGTGGGCCCGCTAACGTGTGCGTTAGCGCTTATCTGATCATTCATGGGATGATCTAATCCGTCCAACTAGGCTGGCGATGTTGGACGGTCGTGATTGTTTTAAGATTGTTTTGGACAGTCCATGCTCGATCGAGCTTTCTTCCACAGCAGCGCGACCACCTTATTTTAGGGCTCGCGTTTGGTGCGCTGGGAAGTATGGCGTGTTGTTCGACCGGCTGGGGAATAAGTTGGCCCGCCGGCGATCATCACGGTGAACGCCTGCTCCTGCTAGGGTTTTGCTAGGCTGGTTAAATCATGTGGCCAACTTGCGCGTCCGTGATTGTTTCTGAGACTGATACGGATAGTCCAGATTTCCTTGAAGGAAATTAAATACATTTGATCGAGCTGTTTCGCGTCGATTCGAAATTCTCTTTGTCAGAGAGTGATGCAGCCTGTACGGGTGTTTCGTGCACATCTCAAAATTGGCACTTGGAGATTCATGTTATTCTGTTGAGAGTGAACACTCAGTCGTCATGTCATGCTAATAATGAGAGTTCGCTGAGAACATCACAGGAAATACTAGGCAAATCATGCATTAATTAATAATGCTAAAAAATTCACAGAATATTTGGATTGCTGTTGCACGCACCATTCTGGGTGAATTTTGTGTATTTATTGAATTGCTTCGAATAAATAAAGTGAAGAGGTACTCATCAAACGGCTTTACCCTTTGCAGGATGTCAGCGCATTATCAAAAGGCTTTACCCTTTGCAGGATGTCAGCGCATTAAATTTGGTTTTACAATTTTAACCCTGAACTAAAATCCACCATCAACACTTGGGCATCAACTGAACATTACCGCATGTGTTATCTTAAGAACAATCAGGATAAGCTACGAGCAAATTCTCACAAATATATAAAAGGCTCGAAGCAATGCTTGCTGAGTCTCAACGATGGGGGTAGCGTTATTTTCCATCGACTTTTATTGGTGATCCAAGGAATTTTTTAGATATATATCAAGATTCAGTGGTCGTCAGACGATTTAATTATCATTCAGATATCTTCCTGACAATGACCGTGAATCCAAGTTAGCTAGAAACTAAATATGCGCTTCTCTCCAATCAATATGCTTCAAATTTTCCGATCTCATAGGTCTTTGAGTTGAAGAGAGACACATTGATAAAAGAAATCAAAGAAAGGAAGGTGTTAGGTAAATTGGTTTTAAATATGTTCACGATTAAATTTCAGAAACGTGGTTTACCGCATGTGCACGCTCTTTTATTCTTGAATATTCTTGAGAAATTTATAGAGTTAAACAGGTTGCTAAGTTTGTTTGTGCTGAATTTGTTGATGAAAGAAACCGACCCATTATATTTGAGACTGTTAGGAAATGCATATTACATGGTACATGTGGTGCGAAATCTATGTGCGTGAAAAATGAAAAATGTAGCAGAAGATATATGGAAAATGCGGAGAATAAAAGTATGGACGAAGGTGGGTATCCAATCTATTGTCGATGCGACAATTGGAATGAGTCAGTTGTCCGTACATTGTTGTTTTTTACAACCCATCAATGTTCTAGTGACAAAAGATGGCTGAGATCATTTCTAGATTGGACGGCTCTGATCGTGCCTCGGTCCATTATAACTAATGTTAGGTCTTCCGGACCAAACCTAATTCCAAGCTAACCACGGTAATGTATGTCCAGGCCCCCAATCCAGCCAATCCTAACTTTAAGCAAATGTTTTCCAAGATTCTCTCTAGGTTGAACGACGACGATAATATCCTGGCCCGGGAATTTTTTTTTCTTTTTTCAATTATGTCCTGGGACCTTAGCTATGGTCCTTTATAACTAACTTCTAGCTTAAACTAACGGATGTGGATTGTCTAAATTTAACCAACTTCTAGCTTATAGTGCTGAGCTATGTATAAGGATTGGTATTTCATGATTGTCTAAATTTAGTTAACGGATTGCCTAATTTCTCGCTTTACATCAATGTTTCCTCCCGTTGCCATGTCTGCAGTTAGCATCCACTAGACTACTACAAAACACTGATCACTACTTTCACAGTAATTACGAAGCCTTGCTGTCACCGCGTTCACAATAGTTACCAAGCCTTGGCTGTGGAAACGTTAGCATACCCTACAAATTTGGTGTCGGTGATGGTTGTTTCATAGATGATTGCTTTGAAACAAAATGCAACGAAAATTTTCCTTATTACCGTTTCAGCATTTTAGATGTTTCAAGTATATCAATACTCGACGGAAAGATGACAATCACACAGAGGATAGCCACTCATTGTTCGGATAAAGAGTATAATATATGGGAAAGATTTCGTAGGTTCACCGTCTCTCTAATACAGGATATTTAGTGACGAGTAGTCAAGAGCATAACCTTGGCATTTTTAAAGACCATTAGTGACTAGTGATAACGAATCGATTGGTACAGGATGTTTGTCATGTTTTAAGAAAATTGGAGATTTCACTGATGCAACTTGCAATGCTATTGGTTGTTGCGAGGCCTTCATTGCATTTGCGCTTACGAGGCCTTTAAAGGCATGATGTAGTATGCTTTATCTAAAAAGTTCTATTCAACTTTTCTTCATCTTCTCAGAAATTTCAAAAATCAGGAGTCCTTGGGGGGTTCTCGCAGTGGTCGATTGGACCATTGGTACTGAGGTAAGCGAGGAAGCTCGAAAAAGTTTACCGAGCTATGCATGCATGTGGACCTAACAATGATCGCCGACTGTATTCAAGGAAATAGCGATGCTCAAGGTCATCGTTGTAGTTTGTAAAAACGGCTACGAAGGGAATCCTCATTTCAACATTAGGACTGCAGTGCTGATGCTCATTGCCAAGGTAAAAGTTACCTCTTTTTTATTATGATGAAATTTTAGCCGAGCCTGCTATTGCTTTATATACGGATAATTCTACAGCTATCGTGAGTGAATCCCGCAGCTGTTACCGCGTGAGAGAAAAAAGAATTGTGGCCCCCACCTTATACCCCATCCCCTCCAAATCTCCCCCAAGAGCTCCATCTGACCGTCCACTCCCTCTCACGAGATTTCTCACGGTGATAGTGGCGGTCAACGTAGCATCACTCTTTATATACCGACTCTTCCCCTTTTCCTTTGCGTTATAGATATTGATGAACGCAGTTTTAAGGATCTATATAACTGTAGTATGGGACCAGGAAGTATTTGCAAAATTACCGAAGTGAACTTGAATTGTTCTTGCAACAAGTGATAAAATTCGGAGTTCAAATATAGTATTTGTATCGTAGTGGATGGAAAGGATAAAGAGACACAGAGAGAAGAAGATTATATTCATTAGAGTTGATATGTGTTACATGGATACAATCCTTTATATATAATAGGAATAAATCCATAGATATTGTATTGGGCCGCACATCCATGGGAGAAAGCCCTACAACACTCCCCCTTGTGCGGTTCAATAGAATTTTATACTCAGTACTTCACATACATTGTGTAGGTCTTCAAATGTCTTCTCTCCTTGATGACTTATGCCGAAATCAATTTCCTAATTAAAAATTCGACAAGGGAAAACTCAGTGGGATAAGACCTTGGTACAAATCTTCACATGTAGTACTTCACATGTTGTCTCGTACTTTACATGTAGTTCATCACATGCAATACGATCTTCAAAGATCGACGAGTCTAAGTCAATTGCCTCGTTAAAACTTCGTCAGGAAAACCCAAAGGGACAAAACCTGAACTAAAGAAAAAGAGTACAATATTAAGCAAACTTAGAACATAGTTGGACTCAAATATGTTGCCTCATTAAAACCTTGACAAGAAAAACTCAGTGGGATAAAACTTTGACGAAGGCAAAAGAGTACAACGTGACAGATGCAAGTAAAGGTGATCAGTTGCAGATGAACACTTTGCTCCGTTGAAGTTGACTAGTTTCTTCACAACTCTTAAGGAAGAAAATCCCCGTGGAAAAGACAATAGCCTTAGCTGGGAAATTACACTCCCGGTGTTTGTTGTTGTCTCATTAAAAACCTTAACGAGCAATAAAATCCTGTGGGAAAAAGTAACCTCGGTGAAGGAAAAGAGTTCAGCACACCATTAGATGCTCCCCCTGATGTCAGACAATTTTCATTAGTCTAATGCAGTCAAAAGGAGTTTATCACAATTTACTTTGGTGACTTGGATGTTTATAGAACCATGTTGTTGATTCTGAGATACGTAACAACCACATACATATGCTGCATTTCAAGTCCTTTTGAAATTATCAAGCTAACTAGGTAGCGGAACTCTATAACGTTCATTACAAGAGAACAATTCCAGGGCTTTGTGAGAAACCTCGCGCCACAAGGCGAGTCTTTGTACTTTAAGACTACTTTCTTCTCATTATGCTTTATGAAAAATTAATTATGTATGTCCAATAGGCTTTACACTTATTTGGTTAGCACTACCACACCAAATACCCGTATATTTGCCAAAGAACTAAGTTCTACCTGGATTGTGTAGGAAAAATATGCAATTTATTTGAAATTAATCAAAATAAAGCATGGTTCGATCTTATCGTATGCGCTCCACTTCTGGAGCAACTACTGTGCACACATGATCATTCCATTGACTCATGTGCATTCTCATAATCCGTCAGGATTTCATTGTTCTCTAGAATCATTTAAAATTCCGGAGCGTCCTCCAGTATTGATTCATGGACATAGTCAGAGACAATCAAATGAGATGATTTCATTGATGATACAAATTAGGTTGTGCCTTACTCATATACTTCCTTTCTAGGTGAGCATTGATCGAACCTGGTGGTATCTCCATCTTTCTTTATGGATCCACGACCTCAACTACACTTCCACCAAGTGTAGTTGCAACACCTTAATCTATGGTGTACCACATACCGAGGATTTTTAACCTTGAAGGAATATTTGCAGCCGTTATGTGTGATCGTGTCACTTTAGCGGCATCAATGTACATTCTAAAAATTGATTATTCTTTGTCACTTCATATTTACATTTATGGAGTACAAGAAACAATATGAGACACAATGGGAACACACCACGAAAATTCATGTCGTTACCTTAGAAAATATTTTTTCTTATCTCCCCCTAACGACGGGAAGACTGTCTCATTAAAGTGATAACCTGCAAATCTAGAAGCAAGATATCTCCTGCCAAAGGTTTTTAAAATGCGGAAAATTATTGAGAGTAAATATCCAACAAAATTACTTAATCATTTTCGTGACCCATCATAGTACGATGTGGACTCGTAATGGCACATATATAGTGCAACCAAAAATGCGTAATAACACAAATGTCAGGCTTAAATTCAGTTACCAACTGGTACGTAGAAAAGGTTGACTAATATTGGGTTCTAAAACGAATTAAGTAAAGATGCGCGTAATATTGCATATCCCCAAAGCAATAAAAGGTAGGTTGATGTCCAATAGAAGATTTAACTCAGCGGCGGATTACATAGCAAAAGAAGCTCGTGAAAAAAACTTACAACATATATCAACCCAAATTTAGATAAAGATATCACAATCTAGTGTGATGTCCAATATTTTTTATAACAAAGACGTTGTAAATCTGATGTACTTTATTGATTAATTAATATATTTACTTTTTCTATCAAAAAAATAAATAAAAGGTAGGTTGGTACGCATAACCTATTCCTTAGACACCATCTGTAACCTTGGATGGTAGCCTCTGCGAGACCATTGGGTATAAGATGTTCTATATTGATCTTATTAAAAATGCAATATTCATCAAGTCCTTTTGATGTAAATTCTCTAACATTAACAAGGGTGGTGAACCTTTGCACTTTGCTTTGTGTAATATGTGTTAGGAATTCTACAAAAATTAAACGCATCGTTTGTTAGGAACAACAGCTGATTCAATGCGCCGAATCATCCACCAGAGCCATAAATCACTTTGAATGGTCCGCATTCTACATGTATATATGTTCACTAACAACAGTTTATTTCTTTGTAGAATGAGTTATTTAGCATTTGCATCTAAGTAAAACAGGATGGTCTCAATCATGCCTGTTTCACTAAAGAAAGACTTTGTAAGATGAGTGACGTGCTTTCTTACTCTAAAGCATAATGGGGAGAGGCAGTGCAAATCTAGTAACTTTAGAAATCACTGATTATGATAGATGTCGTAAATTCACATTCTACTAGTTCATTTTTATATACACTCAAATGAAGTGATGCTCGTGTTAGTACTTTCAAAACGAAACATCGTGTCACAACCAATGTGCCTTATGGTTATGTAAAAGTCTTTATGAATCAATCCCAATCATTTCATTGTTGGGGTTAATAAGGATTCAGTAATTCAAGTTCCAGTGATTTACAATTCACTAGATTGACACATTAATTTTCTAAGAATATGCTTCCTTCCACATTCATTAGAAATAATTTATAGATGCAATCAAATCCATTCTCACTGTAAGGGAAGACATATGATCTAGTTCAACTAAATAGTCAATTGGTCAGGCAAAGTTCTTGTTGCCATTAAAGTTGATGTGAAAATTGGTTGCTACTATGATACATATTACATTGTATATATCAACGCCTATGACCAGGTGCATTTCCAACTATTTCATTTATGATGGTAGCTAGAATTATATTTTATCCCATGATATATATGTCCCTTTTCACATGCTTTATATGAGTCGGTAGGTTTAACCCTCATTACTTAGGGGTTATTTTAATTTTCAATTTCTACGATTAGCTTAACGTGAGAAATTTCTTTATCTCAGCGGGTCAAGAGAATCCTATTTTGCATGTCAACCACTTACTTTAGGTTGAATAGCTTACTAAAAATAGAGGATCTCTTGTTTGCATACTTTAACATATACTGGTTCGTTAGTATTATGAATGAAGTAGAAAAAATGGAAATTTTCTGACTCAAATAAAAAAAAATTGTGAGTTCTTCCACAAAAAAAAATTGGAATACATGTGATTTTATTTGCAATGTATCTTTTTAAACTACCGACTCTTTAATAGTCGGGAAACTGTATTACTTTCCACGGAACTTTAAGTTTGGGGAGAAAATATCAAATATGCAATAATGGTGTTCAAGTACTTCTAAACCCTAAATACATACATTTGAATCAAGTTGGTACAACCAATTTTACAAAACGCACCATTCAATTATAGCCAATATCATATTCAAGAGAACTAAATAACATTAAGAACAAAATTCTTAATGATCAAAATCAACAGTCATAATCTAATTTGACCATATATATGATATAGATTTATCTTAATGCAAAGAAAAACAAAACTAGGCATGTTATAAAAACAAATAAACAACCGTACCAAGTATTCAACGTTAAAACCCACACTAAAACCCACAACACAATGGTTACATACCTTGGGTCAAGCTTTGGTTCCAATTATACATATGCAGAACCGGAACCCACTCAGGCATGCACAACCTACTACCAGAACGGAACAGGATAGCACTAAACCGGATTGGCTGGACCGGATTGGGATGGACCGGATCGGCTGGACCTGATGTGCTGGACCGGATTGGGCTGGATCGGGAATTAGGAACAGGACGGGACAGCTGGGACCTGGAACAATTCCCCTTTTTTTTTCGTTCCCTTTTCCCAAACCATGGAGATTCCAGGCGGACTGTTCATCTCCATTTTCATCTTTTCCCAGGCGAGGAAACCTCAGATCCGCACCCCAAAAAACATATGCTTCCTTGATTAATAAAAACATACAGATCGCCGCACCCCTATGTAGATGGTGGATTTTCGACAAAGGGTAGAATTGTAAAACTATACTCCAAATTCGGCAACCGGATGAGTATTGAGACTCATGTCTCTCATTAAAGCATGGAAGCTCATGTCATAAATCTCTGACTGAGAAGGCTGACTCTCAGAGTACGTGTAGATGTGTAGTCTCTCAGCTGAGGCCACGGCACATCTCATGAATACTGAGCAATTTCAGTAATTACTCCGGATCCGGCAATCGGATGAGTATCGAGACTCATGTCTCTGTGCATGAAAGCTCATGCCACATCTGATGGAGAAAGTCTCTCAGAGAAGATGAAGATGTGCAGTCTCTCAGCTGAGGCCACGACACATCTCATACTGTGTAGAATCGAAAGATTGGGCGGCTCCTAGACAGCATGTCTGCTAGTATAGAGCGACAACGTCTTCGGGATGTAACCAGATTTCCCCCGACTATGTAAGAGGAATATGATGCTCCAGCAAGCTCATATAGCTCAACCCTCAGATAATTAATGCTCCTAGACATGAAGCCCTTCTAGTACAGAGCCAGCAATTAATTATCTTAAATCGTCTGAATATCCAGCAATATTCTACGAGCCATCGTCTGAATATCCAGCAATATTCTATGAGTCATCAATTAATCGCCTGAATATTCAGCAATATTCTACGATTCCTCGTTATATTTCGTTACATCAATCTGTGGTTCTTCCCAGCAGGATTCCACTAGTTAGTAATAAATATTCAACGAAACAGGCATCTGGGCATCGAATAATCCCTGACAAAATGATGCAAGTGTAATTAGCAGATAATACACAGACCAGCATTTTGAATGTACGAACGAGCATTTTAAAAATACGAACGAACGAGGAACCTATGCAAAATAGGAAGGGAAAATAATAATAATAAAATATTAAACAAAAGCGCCAAGGGACTAGGCTCACCAGCCGGCCAGTCATGCCGTGACTAGTCCCGCGCCCAATTTTATATTTTACCACATTTTTACTATTTTCACGATCTCATGAAAATCCTCTCGTTCGAGCAAATTTCCTTTATTTCAAAGAAATTATCTAAATCACATGATTTTATCAAAAAATAATAAAATTAGAGAAAGGTGTCGCGGGACCGAGCACCAGCCGGCCATGTCTTGGCCGTGGCCGGTCCCACACCTCACGTCTCTATTTTTTTATTATTTCTCTCAAATTATGAAAATTCCTTGATTTTATGAATTTTCCCTAAAATCATGAAAATTACCTAATTTCATGTATTTTTATCTAAATCACATGATTTTATCAAAAAAATAAAATTAGGGAAAGGTGTCGCGGGACCGCCGGCCGGCCGGTCATGCCTTGGCTGGCCGGTCCCCACCTCACGTCCCATTATTTTATTATTCCTTCTCAAATTATGAAAATTCCTTGATTTTATGAATTTTCCCTAAAATTACCTAATTTCATGTATTTTCTCTAAAATCATGGAAAATATTAAAAAAATTAGGAAAACTTGTGGGACCGGGCTCTAGCCGGCCGGCCATGCCCTAGCCGGTCCCACACGCCCATTATTTTATTATTATTTGGTGTTTGGTTTCCTGATTTCATGAAAACTCCCTGATTTCAACAAATATCTTGGTTTTCAACAAATCCCTTTGATTTTATGAAAAATTATCTAAAATCATCAAAATTACATAAAATTGGGAAGAGTGCCTTGGGGCCCGGCCCATTGGCCGGCCGGCCATGCCACGGCCATTGCCGGTCCCACACTCCCATTCCCTATTTTATATTTTAATTTATGTCTCTCATCTCATGGAAGTTCCCTAATTTCGCCAAACTCTCCAGTTTCATGGAATTTCCCTTAAATCAGAGAAAAATACATAAAATCACATAAAACTGGGAAAAGCATGTGGGACCGCGTCAGCCGGCCAGCCATGCCCTAGCCGTGGCCGGTCCCACACCTTGTGATTCCTTGTTTTTATTATTTTCATCATCTCATGTATTTTTGTCGGTTTCAGCAAAATCATGGATTTTTCATATTTTCTCCAAATGTTGCTCAAACGTGCATCAGAAAATATCAAAATTCTCAGGACTGAAGCACTGACACTATGGTGACACGGGCACATCCCCTTGACCGACCAAGGGTGACCTGAGGCTTGCAAACAGCTGGTCCCGCATGTTTTAATGATTTTAACCTAATTTGCTCAGTTGCTCATATTAGGTTCGAACTCTTTCCAAACAATTCGAAGTTCGCTCAAACGACCATCTACTGGTCCCACGACCATCAAGAGCCGGTCTCATGACCTCTTGGTTGGCCCCTCATATTTTCTACATCAAGTTTTATGATTTGTTGCTCACACGAGCATTATTTCGGTAAATGATTAAACCAGCATTTAATCATTCTTTCACCAACTGGTCCTCAAGAGACTTTGGTATTTTTTGCTCATTCGAGCATCTGGGCGTTATATGGTGAACCCTTCATCCCATGTAGCCGGTCCCGTGTTGATTTGCAATAAATCATCATTTTGGTAAAATTAGGGTTTTGAATCCAGAGCTCTGCAGAAACGTGATTCATTGCAGATTCGAACACTCTGATAATTTTATGTTGATTCCATGATTGATATTCATATTTATTTTGCTCGACTCAGCAGTCAGTAACTTAAGTTAACATTTTATTTGGTCCAGTTACCAACAATTCATCAAAAGAATAATATTTGTTCAAACTAGCAATATTTTCTCAAACTAGCAATATTCGCTCGAACCGGCAATATTTACTCAATTAGCAATATTCGCTCAGACTAGCAATATTTGCTCAAATCAAAGAATATTGGTTCAACTATCAATATTCAACAATTTATCAACACAGTTTTGCTCGTCTTAGGTTATAATGATACCTCGTCTCAGCAGACACATTAAATTCACGAGTTTCGAAACATTTGCTAATCATGTTCAACTCAGCGCTACATGGACTCATCGTCCCATAAAGTCATCAACTGACTCTACAATCAAGAGATTTCAATCGTGTCACATGGGGGGATATTGACTAGGGTTTTGGTCTGGCGGTCTACGGCACGTGTGTTCACCCACGATGAGAATGTGAGAAATTCTTACAATCAGTTGGAAGAGTCAGCAAAGTAGTGGGTGGAAAGTTAACAAAGTCTCCGCACGATGTGTAATTGGTTTTAACATGATTTCCCCATTTCCCATTCTCTGATTCCAGCAACTGTCACACTTCATGGGATCATGGTGTTTTCAACTCCAGCATTATAAAATGTCCCTGAATCCTGATTGAAAAGACAGAGGTTTTTCGAACAATCGAACAACATTCGCCAAAACGAGCAATTTCTCATCAAAGTTCATACTGATAATCTTTCGTCTACGAACTCACAGAAATTACTCTCAATTGAGAAAAATTCAATCTTTCAGAGCATTTTCACGCTGAATTCACAACACACCTACAATCTCAGATCACCATTGATCTCACGCATTTCTCAGCTTCCCTCCTACAGATCAACCCATCCTCTCTTGTGACCGAATTGACTCTGGAACGGCCATTGTTCTTGGTTTAGGCCGGGGTCTTACAGATTGATCTCTCGAACTCAAAGCGCTCCCTTCTTGCAGTGCATCTGTGTGAGGTTCAACATTTCGCTCGGTTCAAGGAGTCTCCACACGGTCGACTCTTCAATTCCGTAAAAACCAGCAAATCGTTTTCCCCATTCACAGATTGGCGACCACATTAGGAGGTTAATCTCTCGGTTGCAATCTCACGATTTCACAAGATGTATGGTCTTAGGTCTAGGTTAGTTACAGGTTCCAACACAAACGATGCTAGTACTAGCAACAACAACAATGACAATCAGAATATCCCAGAAACGATTCCGGCCTCCAACACTGATGGTGGTGACATTACTCCTCCTCACTCTGAAGGTCATCCCCTGTTCGGTCGACACCCTGAAGAAGTAAGAGGAAATCCACAACCTACCATTGCTCATCTTATCAAAGTGCAGGAGACTCTCGCAAAGAATCAGACTAACATGGATGCTACACAGAATGAGCTGTGTAATTATCTCAAAACTCTTATTGATAAGATGACAGATAAGACTCAAGAAAAGGGAAAATAGAAGGAAAAATCCTCAGATGCTGATGATCCTGAAGTAATCCCAATCCATACAGTGGATGATGATGAAACTGGAAAAGTTGTAGATTCGTCAGCAAATGAACCATCAAATTTCATTACACGGGAAGACGTGGAGCGCCTTCTGGAGAACCGTGGAAAATACAAGACATCACACGTCCATCGTCACCAACCTCCTTATCCTGCCGCTACGAAGAGGATTCCCCTTCCAAAAGGTTACATTTCTCCAACTTTTACTCTGTATGACGGAACTGGCAATGCTCGAGAACATGTCTCTCGTTTCCTCGAAGCCTTGGGAGAGCATGAACATAACCATGTTGTTCGCCTCAAGGAGTTTTCAAAATCCTTGAAAGGCAGAGCATACACCTGGTACAACAACATCGCACCGGGGACTATCAACAATTAGGGAGAAATGATCAACGCCTTCTACAGGAAGTACTTTTTCGTTTCAGAGCAAGTCACTCTCTCTGATCTTGGAAGAATGTTCCAGAGGGTCAGTGAAAATCCCAATGATTACGTGAAAAGATTCAGAGTCCAGGCCCTGGACCGTCATGACCCAAATGTCACAGAGCAGCAGCTGGTAGATTTGTGTATCAAAGGCATGCTCCCGGTTTACAGAGCTCTATTGGAGAATCTTCGATTCCAAACTTTCTCAGAGCTTCACGAAGCCGCGAAGAGATCAACAACTACTGCACCTTCCCTGTTAGAAAGAGCAAAGTCCACAAAGACTGATGAATCACGTGACACTCGAGGAAGCAGACGCCTGATCAACAAGCAGTACAACCTGCAGCCCTCTGCAAACGCTGCTGAAGGGAGAAAGTGCAAGGCAGAATCCCCGAACAAGCATACTGCAGCTCCTCCAAAGACGCAAAAGAAGGACAAGCCAGAGTCACAGGCTCCTGGCCACCGCACAGAAGCTCCTGATGATGCACCTGATTTTCCTCTCCCCATTGGAGAAGTGCTCGAACTATTAGACACCTGGATCCAAGATGGTGCAATCAAATTGCCATATGTCAGGAGAGACCCAACTGAGGAAGACATGGAAAATCCTCGTTACTGTCGATTCCACAGGTTCGTCAATCACCCCACAAGTAGCTGCAAGGTTTTGAAACGCATATTCAGATAAAAAGTTGAGTCAGGAGAACTTAACCTTGGAGTCGAAGGAGTACACAGAGATCCTCTTCCTGTCAGGAATTTCTCCATTTCTGAAGCACCAGTCAAGGAAGCGGTTCAGTCATTGATAGAGCATGTCTGTGAATTGCTCTATCTGTCAAAAGCACAAAGGGGAGACATGTTCACAGCTTTGAACCACATAGTGACTGGGAAACGCCTATTGATTCCAGAAGTACCTCCTGAACCTTCAGCCACCGACAAAGAAATTTATGACTAGGGACTGCTCACCACCGTGCATATTAAAGGAAATGAGTTCAAAAGAGCATTTGTTGATGTCGGCACCGCCGTCAACATCATCCCTTTGAAAACTCTCAGATCTGCTGGCATTACTCGACAAGAGGCTACTCATGCTCTCATAGCAATCAGGGACCACGAAGGAATCTCCAGAGATGCATACGGATTCATCATTCTCAAAGTCACAGAGAATTTTTTCTGCACTGAGACCAAGTTTTACATAATTCGAGAAGATCCTGGATATGACATGATCCTTGGAAGAACTTGGATTCATGCTGGAAGGGTAATTTCAAAGCTTTCAACACGCTCTTCCGTCGACAAAGACTCCAAGTTGGAAGAGGAAACAGAGGACACCCCACCGTTCGAGCATCTGGAGGAAGTAAAAACCTTGATGGGACTTACGCAAGAACCTGAGGAAAATCCACATACCTTTGTCAAAAGGTTTCGAGCTCAGGCAAGTCTTATTCTTTTTCGTGCTCCAATATTACCAATGTTCAAATATGATTCTTTGATTCAAGGACTTCTCCCTACAAACGATTTAGCAATTACCAAAATTTATGAGTGGACAACTTCACCCCGCGAATATTATACCCAATGGTTGGGTTCAGAGCTTCTCCAAGTCGGTCATTCTATCAAGAGGTTTATTGTGAAGACCTGGCTAAGCACGACAGACAGTATGCTGGGTACTCTCCTCTACATGAGTGCCCATACGTGCCACAACCATGGAATCAGCAAAAGATATTCAAGGCGCGAACTACTAAGCCGAACAAATTCGAGGAAGGGAATTTGGTTCTCAAGGCGGCTAAACGAGATCTCCACTCCGCAAGGAGCTCCAATTGGGAAGGACCATTTATGGTTGCTAAGTCCATAACTACAAATTGGTCAACACGATGGCAGAACCCTGCCAGTAATTCACGAGAATTGGCTTAAGGCGTTTGTCTGAAATTATTGGGTATTTGAGGTACTGAGCGTTTGAGCACTCATGATGTCTGGATTTGGCATTTAGGATTTTCTTTCATTGTATTTCAATTCCTCCAAAACGTTTGCAATACTTGCAATCAGTATTTGAATTCAGCAATTTATCAAAAATTCAGTTCACTTTACTTAAAGGAAAATCTCAATCAAATCCAAAAGAAAACCTTAACCATCTAGCAATCCAAAACCAGCTAATATCAAAACCCAAATGAAAACCTCACATCTCTCAGAAGTTCAGAAATTCATGGGATTATGGAAAGGAAACTAAAGAAAACCATCGAAGAAAGATTTCTGCTCCTCTGCCTCCTCCAAGACTTTCAGAGCCGCCTTTTCCACCTCCAGCTTCCTGGTTAGATCAAACTTCATTCATCTTCTTCAACACGGCATCACTGGTAGGGAAGGGAACATCGCCCTTTACTGCTTTCCTGATAACTTCAAGTCTTTGACGGAGCCACTTCAGATTGAAGCCAAGATCTTCAGCATTCTTCAAGTTGTATTCCCAATCAAAGAGTACATCTTGAGTAACAACATTTCTGGCAGTAATCCGGATATCATCTATGACACGCAAGATAGCCTCCACTTGTTTCGTCAGAAAATAACTGCGTTCTGGATCCCGAGTGACAACAATGTGTCCATACATTTCCCACAGTTCCTTGTACATAGCAGCATATCCGATAGGAACGCTAAATCCTCCAACAAGCTGGTGATACGGGAGTAACTCACCAAATTGAGGATCAAAGGAAATCCCTGCAGTCGGATACTCATGCACTATCATCTGGTTCTCAACTACTGGAGCAGCATCGGTGATCATAGAGACAATTTCAGAAGAAGTAGCTTCCGCTATTTCGGGTTCGGGTTCCACCGTCTGAGGCACAATTAGAGTTTCTTCTACCTCCACGGCATCAACGACCAGCGCTTCATCATCTTGAGGCACAGATATGGAAGTCTTGTCACCGACAACTCCTGGATTGCCCAAACCATCATTACTGGATTCATAATTCCCAACTTCGTTATTCGGCACCTAATGCGAAGATTACATGGGATTAGAATGATTCAAGGATGGAAATCCAATACGATTATAAATTAAGAAAGTAAGTGAACTAACATCATCTAAGTTCCTTATCATGCATCTAAGACGTGTACAAGTAGCATCAAAGTCATGAAACACGTTTTCAAAGAAACTCAGCTGAAGAAATTTTACACTGCCCTGTGTTCAATGACGAACTGGGAGCAATTGGTATGGAGTCTAGAGTTGGGTCATATACCATTCTCTTCGTATGGAAGTCCTCTACAACATGTCAAAATTTCATGGCAATTGGGCGAACGAGCTAGGAGCTGTGGTCAAAACATCGGGCAACATGCAATCTGAAAAAAGTTCTGAAAGTCTCCTGGAAGTTTACTATTTCGTCTTTTTCAGGCCCTAAACGTGCTCAAAACTTAAAAATCTTCTTTAAAAGCTTGGAAATTTCCTGGGCTTGAGGATACATATGCAGATATTGAAAATCCGACTCCATGAAGATTTTAGGTTTACGGCGTTTTTGGTAAAAAATGGGTTCTGAATTTTCTGACGACGAAGTTCGACCAAGTTTTTTCATATATACACATAGATTCTCATTCATTCATTCACAAATCAGCACTTTCATACTTCTATGAAGAGGGTACAGGGTATATACTTACTTTGGAGGTCTCCGAAGTACTCGAGGAATTATGATCGTCCGTATTAACGACAAGGGGTTCATTACTTCTATTTGGCTCCGAATCTTTGGAAGCGCCTTCATCTATATTCTCAGAGGAAGGTCGAACATCAGCACTTTCCGCCTCCATGATGACATCCTCCTGGACATATTATCAAGTAATTAGCATCTTCACATGAAACTTTTATGTCCGATGGTAAAGGAAATTACTCACGGCGACTTCTTCTTCAACGCTCAAATCAGAAGTCGTCTGCCCAGCAGCAGAGAATCGAAGACCGTCAATACTAGACGGAGCAAAGTCCTGTAACCAAATAACAAATATTGGTTTTGAGATCCTGATAATGCGGATGGAAGAAGTCACAGCGGAAAAATATCAACAACTCACCAAAAAGGCGACTGGGGACTTTATGGTGTTGGGCAACAACTTGCAATTCTTGCTCCTGCCTTCTCCACCGTGGGAATTGCCTCCGCCTCTGAGAAATTCACTTCAATTCGAGGTCTCACAGCACGACCCTCCTGCAAAAGAAATTGATGTAGTAATTAAAGACGATTATACGAGTTGTATGAGGAATATGCAAAAGAATACATACCGGTGAACCTCCTGGAGATGTCTTTCGTTTGTCACCACCAGAAATATTCCTTAGTCTGGGACGAGAGGCACTCATCTCAGAAGAAGGGGATCCTTCACTAAAGGTTGGGAGGCCGTCACATAATCATTAAGACGCTCAAGCTGCTGATCCCAGAATTCCATGTAACCTGGAGTCACGTACGTGGTTCGATCAATACAAGGGAACCAATAGGAGCTCCCTTCATCATGTGTGTGATCTAAACAAGTCTTAAGTTGTTCCACTGATGGTCTTCTCCTTCTGAAGGTTGGAACACATTGGTCCATACCCATCTGACGGGGGTTCTGTCAATATTATACTCCTCCACCGAAAAATCTCCATACGCTGCTGATATTATGTGATCGGGAGTACAACTCAGCATGAAAGATCTTTCGCCATCACTCAAATCAGCACCGGATTTCAAATACTACTTTCTCCAGCATTTAAAGTCTTCAATTGAGAAACGTGAGGAGGAACCACCACCCAAGGACGGAAGTTGAACTCAGACTCGTCATCTAATACGTCGATGAAGCGTGTCTTGGACTGAATTTGCTTCGTAGACCAGCGCATAATACTAGTGTTGTCTTTCTCATGGAAGATACGTCGAGAATCAACGGAGTTCATACTTTGTAAGACACTACGGGGAATGGGTGCATAGTTTCAGAAACGCTCCCACATCAGAGCTTGGAGGAACATCGTATTGGCGTAGCACTCAATCTTCATGAAGCCGTTCGAAACACTGGAGTCTACGACTAAAGAGTCCAGGTTAGAATATAAAGAACCCAATAATAAGCTACCGAGCGGAAGTTGTTCACCTTGAGCCAATTTAATAGCGAAAGGAATTACAAACGGCTTCAACAAGGTACCGACATCTTCAAACACATCTCTGGACAGCCATAAGCACAAGAAAGAAGCAATAGACAACATACCGTCGGGTTCATCAAGAGGGGCGTCTCGTGGCCACCAATGTGTCAACCAATGAGTGTAACAACCTTTACCAAAAACCTTTTTGATTCTCTCCATCTCAGCTGTTAAAGTTTTGGAAACTGCTTTCTCTTCCGCCGTCCAAAGTTCTTCAGGAAAGTTACCTGTAATTGGAAGATGCAACAAAGAAACTACATCTTCCAAGTTAATAGTGAACTCTCCCCAGCTGCATATAAACGTATGAGTTGAGATGCACCAGCGAGCAAGAAGAGCTACAATACCTCGTGTGTCATGAAAGATATACAAATCTCCAGATGTTTGAACGGCCCTGATAATTTGTGCTCTATCCAGCATAGCTCTAACACGAGGAAATCCCAGCATGTGTCTAGACCATCCCGAGAACTTCTCTAAAGGACGTCGAGAAAGCTTGAATTCAATCATTGAAGCCTGGAATAATCCTCGTTCAAGACAGAATCGAATAGCAGCATGAGGAGTCACCAATTTCTTTTGAGTGACCGTCCTGGGATTGATCAAAAGGCGATATACCGGGGACTTGAGACGATTTTCGGGCTCCTAAACCTCAAAGAAAGCGTCATCTATGTTTGGGAAATTCTTGACTCCAGGTTTTTCGTCTTCCTCACCAACGGAAGTCTCATCCATGCATGTTTCCTCTATGGAGATATCATCATCTGCACACCTTTCATCTCTGGAAGCGTCATTGGCTGAAGAATCAGACATCCTCGCAAAGCTGCTGTGAAATCCACACAATGTTTCAGTCATCCGCGAAATCAATAAGACGATGGAATCATGCAAATTAAAACGCCGGTGTCTACAAACGGTAAATCTTGAACTCTTACCTCTTTCAATTTCACTAACAATAGTGGTTACAATACAAGAGTTAACACACGAAATCAATTCGTTCCTTGAGACCTGCAATAACGAACAACACTTCATTAGTTCATGGAAAATGATTTTCTCATAAAATCATGTACATAATTTTCATAATGTGAACATTCACACAACTGAACTATGATATTTACAATAAGACATGACTTCATCACAAATAAGTTGTATAGTTTGAAGGTTACTCAAAACCCATGTCTTGATTTTACAAAACAATAATTAATGCAATTTGTTCATATAAATTTTCATAATTTATCTAATAAGAACAAATCCATGTGAATAAAATACGTCATCATGTTTCACATAAAATATGTCACGGCTACATGTAAAAAAAAAATCTATTTTTCTTCGTATTAGTGTTTTATTAAAAACGAAGGTTTATGCTAGTTTTGTGAAAGCTCACACCTATTGTGATAAAATACTAACTCTTATGAAATCTCATAAATAAAGTTTTATCACTGGGCATAAGTTTACATACATAAAAATATATATGTATATTTTCCTCGAATAAACATTATCCTTTAAAACGGAGATTATTTCGATTTTATGAAAGCTCACATCTATTAAAGTAAAATCTTGGTTCACATGAAAGCTCATACACTAAGTTTTATCACTGGACCTAAGTCCACATATATAAAAAAAATCTCTCATAAATCAGGGATTTTTATTAGTTTTCAAAACTAACGATTGAACGAACATACGTTTGATAAAACAAGGGTTTTCTACAAAACCCACATCAACATATACACATGTATAGGATTTTGATATGGTGAAAGCATGAAACACTCATGGAATCATCAAACATCTAAAAAAAAAAAATTGGACGCACCTGGTCGGCGTCGGCCGGAAGTTGGCCGGACAGTGCTAGCTCCGGTCGGACGGACGATGGCGCTCCGGCGAAAATCCTTACTGCTCCTGTCAAGCTCGTACGTGAAGGTGATGAAGAGGATGGTGGTCATGGGAAGGAGAATTAAAAAAAAAAAGAGAATTAATCCTTTTATACCTAATTTTATTTCCAAAACCTAATTCCATAAGGATTTCCATTTTGGGCCCGACCCGTGAATCCTAAACCAACCAAGGTTCCACCATCGAACCAGCGGTTCTACACGATTTTATGTTCACTGGATGATGCTCTATTATGACACAGAGGTTTCCACTCAAACCATGGTTTGCTCATTCAGTCGAAATCCGGTAATATCTTATCTTATGACTAAGTTCAATTACTTATTTTTATTTATACCTGGAAAATCACCATTAAATGCTGACTGAGGAACAGTCATGTTCCTCACTAAGAAGGGGACTTAATGTAGATGGTGGATTTTCGACAAAGGGTATAATTGTAAAACTATACTCCAAATTCGGCAACCGGATGAGTATTGAGACTCATGTCTCTCATTAAAGCATGAAAGCTCATGTCATAAATCTCTGACTGAGAAGGCTGTCTCTCAGAGTACGTGTAGATGTGTAGTCTCTCAGCTGAGGCCACGGCACATCTCATGAATATTGAGCAATTTCATTAATTACTCCGGATCCGGCAATCGGATGAGTATCAGGACTCATGTCTCTGTGCATGAAAGCTCATGCCACCTATGATGGAGAAAGTCTCTCAGAGAAGATGAAGATGTGTAGTCTCTTAGCTGAGGCCACGACACATCTCATACTGTGTAGAATCAAAAGATTTGGCGGCTCCTAGACAGCATGTCTGCTAGTATAGAGCGACAACGTCTTCGGGATGTAACCAGATTTTCCCCGACTATGCAAGAGGAATATGACGCTCCATCAAGTTCATATTGCTCAATACTCAGATAATTAATGCTCCTAGACAGGAAGCCCTTCTAGTACAGAGCCAGCAATTAAATTATCTTAAATCGTCTGAATATCCAGCAATATTCCACGAGTCGTCAATTAGTCGCCTGAATATTCAGCAATATTCTACGATTCCTCGTTATATTTCGTTACTTCAATCTGTGGTTCTTCCCAGCAGGATTCCACAGGTTAGTAGTAAATATTCAACGAAACAGGTATCTGGGCATCGAATAAGCACTGACAAAATAATGCAAGTGTAATTAGCAGATAATACACATACCAGCATTTTGAATGTACGAACGAGCATTTTAAAAATACGAACGAACGAGGAACCTATGCAAAATAGGAAGGGAAAATAATAATAATAATAAAATATTAAACAAAAGCGCCAGGGGACTAGGCTCACCAGTCGGCCAGTCATGCCGTGACTAGTCCCGCGCCCAATTTTATATTTTACCACATTTTTACTATTTTCACGATCTCATGAAAATCCTCTCGTTCGAGCAAATTTCCTTTATTTCAAAGAAATTATCTAAATCACATGATTTTATCAAAAAATAATAAAATTAGGGAAAGGTGTCGCGGGACCGAGCACCAGCCGGCCATGTCTTGGTCGTGGCCGGTCCCACACCTCACGTCTCCATTATTTTATTATTTCTCTCAAATTATGAAAATTCCTTGATTTTATGAATTTCCCTAAAATCATGAAAATTACCTAATTTCATGTATTTTTATCTAAATCACATGATTTTATCAAAAAATAATAAAATTAGGGAAAGGTGTCGCGGGACCGTCGACCGGCCGGTCATGCCTTGGCCGTGGCCGGTCCCACACCTCACGTCCCATTATTTTATTATTCCTTCTCAAATTATGAAAATTCCTTGATTTTATGAATTTTCCCTAAAATTACCTAATTTCATGTCATTTCTCTAAAATCATGGAAAATATTAAAAAAAATAGAAAAACTTGTGGGACCGGGCTCTAGCTGGCCGGCCATGCCCTAGCCGATCCCACACGCCCATTATTTTATTATTATTTGGTGTTTGGTTTCCTAATTTCATGAAAACTCCCTGATTTCAACAAAATATCTTGGTTTTCAACAAATCCCTTTGATTTTATGAAAAATTATCTGAAATTATCAAAATTAACATAAAATTGGGAAGAGAGCCTTGGGGCCCGCGCCCATTGGCCGGCTGGCCATGCCACGGCCATTGCCGGTCCCACACTCCCATTCCCTATGTTATATTTTATTTATGTCTCTCATCTCATGGAAGTTCCCTAATTTCGCCAAACTCTCCAGTTTCATGGAATTTTCCTTAAATCAAAGAAAAATACATAAAATCACATAAAACTGGGAAAAGCATGTGGGACCGCGTGTCAGCCGGACGGCCATCCCTAGACGTGGCCGGTCCCACACCTTGTGATTCCTTGTTTATTTATTATTTTCATCATCTCATGTATTTTTGCCGGTTTCAGCAAAACCATGGATTTTGCATATTTTCTCCAAATGTTGCTCAAACGTGCATCAGAAAATATAAAAATTCTCAGGACTGAAGCACGGACATAGGGTGACACGGGCACATCCCCTTGACCGACCAAGGGTGACCCTGAGGCTTGCAAACAGCTGGTCCTGCATGTTTTAATGATTTTAACCTAATTTGCTCAGTTGCTCATATTAGGTTCGAACTCTTTCCAAACAATTGGAAGTTCGCTCAAACGACCATCTACTGGTCCCACGACCATCTACTGGTCCCACGACCATCAAGAGCCAGTCTCGTGACCTCTTGGTCGGACCCTCATATTTTCTACATCGGGTTTTATGATTTGTTGCTCACACGAGCATTATTTCGGTAAATGATTAAACCAGCATTTAATCATTTTTTCACCAACTGGTCCTCAAGAGACTTTTGTATTTTTTGCTCATTCGAGCATCTGGGCGTTATATGGTGAACCCGTCATCCCATGTAGATGGTCCCGTGTTGATTTGCAATAAACCATCATTTCGGTAAAATTAGGGTTTTGAATCCAGAGCTCTGCAAAAACGTGATTCTATGCATATTCGAACACTCTGATAATTTTATGTTGATTCCATGATTGATATTCATATTTATTTTGCTCGACTCAGCAGTCAGTAACTTAAATTAACATTTTATTTGGTCTAGCTACCAACAATTCATCAAAAGAACAATATTTGTTCAAACTAGCAATATTTGCTCAAACTAGCAATATTCGCTCGAACCGACAATATTTACTCAATTAGCAATATTTGCTCAGACTATCAATTTGCTCAAATCAAAGAATATTGGTTCAACTATCAATATTCAACAATTTATCAACACAGTTTTGCTCGTCTTAGGTTATAATGATACCTTGTCTCAGCAGACAAATTAAATTCATGAGTTTCTAAACATTTGCTAATCATGTTCAACTCAGCGCTACATGGACTCATCGTCCCATAAAGTCATCAACTGACTCTACAATCAAGAGATTTCAATCGTGTCACATGGGGGGATATTGACTAGGGTTTTGGTCTGGCGGTCTACGGCACGTGTGTTCACCCACGATGAGAATGTGAGAAATTCTTACAATCAGTTGGAAGAGTCAGCAAAGTAGTGGGTGGAAAGTTAACCAAGTCTCCGCACGATGTGTAATTGGTTTTAACATGATTTCCCCATTTCCCATTCTCTGATTCCAGCAACTGTCACACTTCATGGGATCATGGTGTTTTCAACTCCAGCATTATAAAATGTCCCTGAATCCTGATTGAAAAGACAGAGGTTTTTCGAACAATCGAACAACATTCGCCAAAACGAGCAATTTCTCATCAAAGTTCATACATACAATCTTTCGTCTACACGAACTCACAGAAATTACTCTCAATTGAGCAAAATTCAATCTTTCAGAGCATTTTCACGCTGAATTCACAACACACCTACAATTTCAGATCACCATTGATCTCACGCATTTCTCAGCTTTCCTCCTACAGATCAACCCATCCTCTCTTGTGACCGAATTGACTCTGGAATGGCCATTGTTCTTGGTTTAGGCCGGGGTCTTACATATTGATCTCTCGAACTTAAAGCACTCCCTTCTTGCAGTGCATCTGTGTGATGTTCAACATTTCGCTCGGTTCAAGGAGTCTCCACACGGTCGACTCTTCAATTCCGTAAAAACTAGCAAATCGTTTTTCCCCATTCACACCCTAAATACAACTTCCTCTTATTAATCAAAATATCTCTTGTTAATCATTGCACAACATAATCTTTTGCGATAACTAACAGAGGCAGAAATTGTTGGTTTGATTGATATACCCAATGATTTTTCTAATCCCTAATTCTCATCGATTTGATTCCTGATTAGTACATATGATTAATCAAAATAACCCCTAATTCCTGATTAAACCAATTTTCGCCGCATATTTAATATACCCAATGTATATGTCAAAATCAAAATTAGGGGATAAGAAAGAAAGATTATATTGGAAAAATTAGATGCAACTTAGCTGTGATTTGATTCCAGCGATTTCCACATTAGCTTGACGATAATTACATAGTTGTGTTGATGTAAATCATCCATGTATAAGAAAAAATATTCCAAACCCAATCTAGCTCTGCGCTACAGCATCGTGCATGATAACGTATTGTAGTGGATGGGAAGGATAAAGAGACACAGAGAGAAGAAGATTCTATTCATTAGAGTTGATATGTGTTACATGGATACAGTCATTTATATATAATAGGAATAAATCCATAGATACTATATTGGGCCGCACATCCATGGGAGAAAGCCCTACAACAATTTGGGATTTCTCTCCTAATCAGAATCACCAGAGACTATTTAGTAATTAAGAAGAACTTATCGTTTATGAATGATAACGTTCTACATATATCTATGAGAGTGGATCAATATGTATGATTTCTCAACGGCAGGTTATATTTATATTTGCGTGCGTCAAACAAGTAGTATGCATCAATTTACTGATGAAACAATTAAAAATAATCAGGAGATATTTTACTCGCTTGATTTGAGAAAAACCCTAAGATTTTAGGAGTCACATCATCAACATATTGTAATATGTCTGTATGTTGGGGGTCGTAAAAGTCATAAGCTACTGCTCCCGCTAATTCTAAAAACTGGCTAGCCATTAAGGTATCATAACTGTAGTGAAGGTATCATACCCTCTATTAGTTGTACATTAAACACTATTAATCCTTTTCGAGGTTTGATGAAACCAACAATTTATCATATTACAGGAAATTCATTCTAATCAACTCAATAGTGGGTACATTAAAACGATTTTTGTTTCGCGCAAGAAAACAAGAAAAGATGGTGTGAACACATAAATCACGAGGGAATCCACGAGTTCACAAACAATGTTCGCACATACAAAAAACTCTTGAATTAAATGACACATGCATAGAATGGATGATACTATCGATTCATCGACTTAAAGCCTTCGGGCTCATCACTGCCTAGTCGAGTAATATTAGGAATTGATCGTATAAGGAGTAAGAATACAAACGCGAACATAAGGGATATACGATGAATATAAAAGTGCTGAAACGTGTACTGTTTCGCATATCTACCAAGTACGAATCACACAGATGCAAGGTAGTTAATATCGCGTATCGGTCTCGTGTCGGCCGGGTCGGATACACCTATACAAAAGATAATATCGGTTTTTATCGGTGATACATCATTTAATATAGAATTTCAAATAATTATAAAACCATAATGAAAAAGAATAAGAATCATACACATATCTCAAATTTCCAAAATACAAGGTGGTTTATTAGCCAACGTTGTGATTGTTGTCCCATTATGCTGGTAAATCTTTTTTATAATCTTCATATTTATCTTTTATATATCTCTGCCTTGCAATCTAAATATGGTTTCCATCTTATATCCTACAATATAGTCATTAATTTTATATTATAAATATATTAGGGCTTTTTACCTTCTCCAATTGACATTGTACTTGTCTGTAAAGAATAGATGCATGCTGATGAAAATTTTATTCACGAAACCAATATTATCAGTGTACAAGTAAAACCGATATATCGGTCTGTACCGGCCTGTACAACCGATAATATCATTCCATCTTTGTATCGCCGATATTTTTGATATCATATAGGTATTTTCCGATATCCGATAAAAACCTGTAATTTCGGCATGTACAACCGATATTGACTACCTTGGTTTAGCATTACAACGACTCTCATAAACATCTCTAAGATGTCATTGATCACTAAAACACTTTGTTTAAGTGTTCAAATGAACACAATATTGCTTATAAGTTCGAAAGGCGTATTTGCCAAGAACTGTCATTATACACGGTCTGGTACTCGTATAATATTGTATATTCTTCTTTGTGATTTCAAGACATATTTCTCACATGCTTACATGGACTCCTACAAGATTTTTATATAAATAGAGAAAGTGTTTGCTTGAATCTCAAGTTATCTTAGCTTGAATTCTAAGCAACCCTTATTCTTGAAGGTCTTTAAATATAGAGACTCGAACAACTGGAAAATTCAATTTCTGACACTTATGTATCCTAATTGTTTGTTATAGTCATCCTCTATTGACCTAGGTTTATCGCTGAGAAGCATAATTATGTCCACGACTTAAAGACTTCACTTAGGGATTCGTGAAGCCAGATCCAACTATCTTTACCTTGATAGTTCGTGTTTCGTGATCTTGTTTATTTTTGTATTGAGGTTTTAGTAATCTCTTTCAGAAACGGTATAGATAGACACCACAAAGTTCTCTTCGTCTTAGACTTTGTTATTCCTCAAGATAAATATCTAAAACTCTTATTAATTGATCGGTTTAAGGTTGTTCTTGAGAGTTGGTTAAAAATATAGGCTTTTCAGCTAACTAAGTGTAAGTGCTCCGGATTTGTGAGGTTTGCTACCTTTGTGTATTTCAAATAGATTTCCAAGCCTTGATCTATTTGATCTAAAGGGAAATCAAATAGATTCATATGTAAGAGGCAGATTGGTATCAAAAGTCTTCGCTTAGGCTAAAGAAACTCTCAGAATGTAAAGGACATCAGCTAAGGGAAATTATTATGTAAACCGTGAGGTTTAAGAAATGTAAGGAGCACGACTGCGGTTGAATTGCTTGGAGGGCGAATTAGGTTTCAACTACGTTCCACCCTGAAGTCTGATAGTAGGCTAGTGTACGTAGCGCCTTAATAAAGTTTGGTGTTCAAATCAGGACGAGGTCTCGGGATTTTTCTGCAGGTGCAATTTTCCTTATTAACGAAACTTCTGGTGTCTTGCGTGTTTTCATTTCCGTATTATATTTTTTTATCTTTATAATATAGAAGTATCACAAGTAGTACGTAATCAATTTTAGTAGATAAGTCCATACTCCCCCTGTCCTTTTTATCTGTCCTAATTTCTACTTTGGTTTGTCCATTTTTATCTGTCCGCTCTGTTTATAGACATACTTTTCCCTTAAACTATCAAATATCCCCTTTATTTTTAATAATCATAAAATCGTTTTTAATATAAACTTAATTCAAAATCATCATATATAAGGAAAAAAATGTACTCCATATCTTTGTATTAATTGTCATTCCTTTTTAAAATAAAAACATTTATGACAAAATCCCAAATTTATGGTCGAGTATATCTAAAGAGGAAATAATCTACAATTTCAATTTTTTCCCTCTAAAATAAAAATTTCGAAGGCTCCAAAGTTTTAGTGCGGGAAACCAAAATCAAATGGAGGAAAAAAAAATTCTTAAATTGTGGATTTCATAATAAAAGCAGTATAAGTTTGCTTTATTTATTAAAATATTTCCTAAAACAATAATATTATCCAATTTAGAATTTTTAACACTAATAATTTTAGCTTTGGTAATAACCTAACATTAAATAGGCTAGTCAAGGGCTAGTCATGACATTTTATAGGATTTCCTTAATATCTTGACAAAGTCAAAGCGGACTGTTAATTTAGGACGGAGGGAGTATTAATTATGATCGATTAGGAGACTCGTTCTTGTAGAATTCGTATCTTGAAAGATAGATGATAAGTTTCATACTTGGCATAATTCAATTATTGGATACGAATAGACTGATTTTCGGTATTGATTATTAAGATCGTCCAAGTACTCTTCTAAACAATCAGGTTCACAGACTCTTTTGTCTAAACTTTCTGATTGTGAAGAGATAGAGATATAAACTTTATATACATATTTTCAAGGATCATTAAGTCGGTCTACTTGCAACTGTATTAGGTTTTTTTGTACCGGTTGTCGAACAAAAAAGTTGATGGAGTACTTGATACCCTCTCCTTTGCAATTGTATTGGGTCTTGGAAAGATTATGAAATAAAGCGAAGGAACCGAAGATGAAATGCCTCATTCGCGGAAGAAGGTTGGTAGTTATTCAAACGTCTCTCAAGTTTACTTTTAACGCAAATTCTTTCTACCCATGTTCATGACAAGATCGACCAGATAACTTGAAACTCATAAGACACGATCATTCAATCAGAAAACTTCATTATTTGGAATGGGATAAATCAGTTAAAATCGAAACTCACGGGACTTAGTAATTCACAACACTGTGTATCACAAAAGCATTTATGATGAAACGAGCTTAGATCATTCATGAGCAACCAAACTATGTCTAGGGAAGCCTTTGCAGACAGAAATACCTGAAGAGTGAACCGGTGTCTGTGGATTCCATTCTCAATCTTGCTTCAGCTAATCCTCAATGAAACAATTATCTTCATTATTCCATACCATCAAACTATACCTTTTCCATCAGATTGGGAACATATTATCAACCCACATCACAACCAATTGGATTCCTCACCATGCACCAACCAATTCCACCGAGTGCCAACCATACCAGGTATTTGCTGACCTCATCGATCCCCATACTCATACATGAGACCATGAAAGAGTGCATCAACTTCCTCCTTTAGCACCAAAAATATTCATAAACATTCACCTCACATGCGATGCACCAGCAGACACGACCAACACAATAAATCAGGGAGATGAACATACTTGCTGACCTCATCGACAAGGTAGTTAATATCGCGTATCGGTCGGGTCCGATACACCTATACAAAAGATAATATCGCTTTTTATCGGTGATACATCATTTAATATATAATTTTAAATAATAATTATAAAACCATAATAAAAAATAATAAGAATCATACACATATCTCAAATTTCCAAAATACAAGGTGGTTTCTTATCCAAAGTTGTGATTGTTGTCCTATTATGCCGGTAAATCTTTTTTATAATCCTTCATATTTATCTTTTATATATCTCTGCCTTGCAATCGAAATATGGTTTCCATCTTATATCTTACCATATAGTCGTTGATTTTATATTATAAATATATTAGGGATTTTTACCTTCTCCAATTGACATTGTACTTGTTTGTAAAGACTTGATGCATGCTGATGAAAAATTTATTCACGAATGTACAAGTAAAACTGATATATCGGTCTGTACCGGCCTGTAAAACTGACAATATCATTCCATCTTTGTATCGCCAATATTTTTGATATCATATAGGTATTTTCCGATATCTGATAAATACTTGTAATATCAGCCTGTACAACCGATATTGACTACCTTGCTCATCGATCCTCATACTCTCATACTCATACATGAGACCATGAGAGTGCATCAACTTCCTCCTTTAGCACCAATAAGATTCATAAACATTCACCTCACATGCGATGCACCACCAGTTCTGGATACAATTGCCTTGTGCAAAGTTCCAACCAAGCACACCAACACCCTCTACCCGTCACCAAATTATTATGAAGACTACCATGTCCTCCAAAAATACAGCTTTTCTTGTGGAAAATATTAAACAGAGGCCTTTCAACCTTTGCCATCCTATACCAAATTCGTCTCGTCGGCACTAATTTATGTCCAATAAGCAATTTGGCTCTAGAAACTGCTGAAACATATTCTCCTTTAATGCCCAAGTGTTGTAATGACATGGAATATCCTATCCATGGCACCATTCAACCGATCCAAGCTTCACCGCAAAACGCACAACTCTCCTCACCAATCCACCCACAATCCCTATATTACTCAAGGAAAACCTTCCAACATTTGTCACCACTAATGTCTGCTTCCTCTTCAGGTCTTTGTGGTTGTCCAAAAATGAATTGGTATATCGACGACGCACACAACAGCCGACACACATTACTGCAATTCACATGAAATACAAGTTCACCAGGGACCGAGGGGTTTTACCACCTCATTTACCAGACACCTCACTGATTTCATAACAAACTCGAATTAAGTGTATCACAACGAATATTTTAGTAGGCTACCGCCCCCAAGATGAATTAAAATCAACACAAACAAGGCGACCAAAGGACACCCAAGGCGTGCAGGAAGCATAATTATTTGTAGAGACTTTGTAGCAATTACATTGACGTCAATGACTCAACTTTAGGAATCGCAATTGTTTTAATGACAAAGACTTGGGTGATGCTTCTGGTGGTAACAATGATGATCACCAAACAACGATTTAAAGTTTGTATTGAATCGGGTTCGACAGACCTTATTCATTTTCTTGCCATCGACACTGAACCACCCTGGTATAATAAGTGAAATTAATCAGTTGTTGGGGCCCATACCCCAAACTGAACCACAACTACAGGGAGGGTAACTAGGAGGCAAACGGACCAACGAAAGACATAACAAATGAAAATTAGATAAGACCTCTAGCTGCTCTTTGGGAACGTTTTGTAAATCACATTATAATTACAGACTCTTTGGGTAGTACCTGCCTAATCTTTTTTTACTTTGTCTGGAAGAAAAAGAGACTCTGCCTGAAATGGACCTCATTTACAACTTGTTTGTTTTTTCCTGACTCATCCGGATCTAACTGATACCTGATTCATATGGATCTGACTCAATATGTTGTTTTTTGAGTCAGATCTTACTCATCTGGCTCAAAAATATGTGAGTAAGTGGCTTGATCTCATGAGTCAAGGACATTTTATTCGCCTACTCAAATAGTCCGAATCAGGGGTTAGGTCTGAGTCAAATCGCGAGTCAAATCTGACTCAAAAAAACACACACACACACACAAGGTCTGACATCTGACTCGAGCCGAATAAGGGACCGAGTCACATTCAAATCAGCAAAATAAAAAAACAAACACATCTTAAGCTCTAAATTTGGCCTTCGATCAACGAGTATGTGTTGTGTCTCGTCCCGTCTCCTGGAAAAGGGATTTTTTTTTTCTTTTATCCAGATGGGTCCAAGAACATAACTCAGTGGTATCCCATCAATTCCAATAAGAAGGAAGTCAGACGTTCAATCTCCGCCGCCGCAGAGGTTTGTAATAGATGGGTTTAGCGGTGTTGGGTGGCTGGGTTCGGTAGGGGCATGGGTCAATACATACGTTTGTCGACTTAAGCGCCTTGGACCCAGAATGATTTACTTTCACAGTAACAGCATAGTCTCCCGCTGACTCTAATCGAAAACAGCATAGTCTTCCGCTGACTCTAATCGAAGGATGTCAACTATGTCTTCAACGTTGAGCTTCAGAGTTCCCTTCTCAGCTATACCTACGCAGGTCAGTGAGCAATGAAATCCTATTGTTTCAGTTCTCGCTAAAATTTGTATTTCTGATTCTTATAATACAACTCAATAATTGTTTTTATAGGGTTACCATTTGAAACTCTCTTCGGTGAGATTGAAGAATTGTTTTAGGGTTCCATCCTTTTCTTACTTTCTTGAAAATGAAATCAAGAAAAATTCTTCTAAGAATTTGTTAAAAGCTCAACGAATATGCTCAACAACAAATAATGGAGATGTAAGTTCATCCTGTACACCTTATCTTTTCAAGTTCATTTGTGTATATGCATGACTATAACTATATCATGTGTTGGAAATGTGATTGATTGTTATGCACAGGAGGAGACTGAACTACTGAGTTAGGGAAAAAAATGAATTTAATTGGATAATGGGGTTTACAGCAATTTGAGGACCCTGCACCATGCAAAAAATTGTTTGAGGGATTAATTTTGATTACTTTATTCCTTTTGTGTATTTGGTATATTTATTAGTTTAAGCTATGTCAAATGTTCTCCTGGATAGTTCTTAATAACAACATTTAGAGTAGGTAAACTTTTCGTTACTGTTTCGCGTGGAACTAAACTGTGAGGAAACCTTGGTTCTCGTCTAATTTCTCTCTCTGATAAAAAAGGTTAGAAGGGAATTTCATGGAGGCATACATTGACGCGCTCCAAAAAAAAAAAAAAACAAACAAACACAATTTACATTAGAGTGATCGTGGATTTTGCCCCTCAAATTCAGTCTTTTTGTTTCTCCTTTTTCGAACGGCGTGTTTGATTTTCACATGATTAGTAGTTTTCATGTTATTTCATGTATCATCTTACGTTCATTCTTTTTTGACAAGGCCAGGCTTCTGATATTTCCGATTCATACAAGCCTTCTGCTGATCAAGAGGATACAAGTAAGTTCACAGATTTTCCATAAAGTTACGTTCTACAGTTCCTCAATTGTGTTCCTCCAAAGAATTATTGACATGCAATTGTATAATTCGAAGAATAGGAAGGCAGAAGATAAGTTATAAACCATTAGAAAGGTAAAAGTAATGTATTCTTTAATTGGTATTTTTTTTTAGGCTCAAGGAAAAGCAATGGAAATAAGGAACCAAAACCATTCGCATTCGACGAGTGCATACTATTTGCCTTAAACGTGCTGATTTTATGAATAGTAAATATCTCTATGATGGACAGGTCTTATTGTGTTCTTTATCTTATTAAGAAGCTAACGTTCTTAACTCATGTATAAAATTGGTTACTTACTTGGAGGTATATCTGTGGTACACAAAGCAAACCATAGTGTTTGAGTATCTCTTACTGCATTGGTATTGCAGTAGTCACAAATTGTAAGTCTGAGGGCCATGAAACAAGTATTTCAGTTGTCGAATCCAAGTTTACATCGCTCTTGCATCCTGAATACCGAGCATGAGCTTAAGCCTGTGATGATGAGGAAGGCCTAAACATATATTGTTGTAGTACGTAATATTTAAAAGCCGTGTAATTTTCTTCAGTATTTGAGGCTTAACACTCCATCATATTCTGTTAGCTTCTGAACTGCAAGATTCAAAGTCTTCCATTTGAACTTTAAGTTTTTTTAGCTTTCCCTATGACTTCAGAAAACATATGGATAGAGTCTCCTTTCATGTTTTTCTGTACTCCTTTTATTTTACCCGTACTGTTGGTAGATCTTCCTATACTGTACCATTCAAAATCAATTTTCATTTTGCTTTTTTTCTAATCGATAATCGCTTAACAGGTTAATGAAGAAGTTGAGAAGATATGGTATTTCTGGAATGCTATCATATGGGCTTCTGAATACTGCATATTATCTTACAACATTTCTCATTGTCTGGTACGTTGGGTAGTGGAAATGATGCTTCCATCTGATTGAGTAGTATATGAGGTTTCTGTTGGTGAAAGGCATCGACAAACTGGAACCTTTCTCTTTAATATCCCTATTTGACCCTCATATCTATGTTTTATGCATTGAATCAGACCTTGTACTCTTGCACGCACACGAGTATGATTATCTGCACATTAATAAAGTCAGAGTACCTTTTATAATCTCCCCTTAGCAAGAGAAAGCATATTCGTGTTTTGAGAAGTTATTTTTTTCTTTTTTGGTTTTCTTGCTAGGTTTTACGTTGCTCCAGCGCCTGGAAAATTGGGTTGTCTTGCAGCTACTGAGAGGTAACACATACTTGGAGAACATGTCTCTGCCTTTTTCTTTTGTGTTCGGTTTTGGTGCAGTCTCTTTGTGCTTTACTGAATCTATACAGTTCGAAAAAGTTGACACTAGGGCTGCACAACGGGTAGGGTGGGTAGGATATGGCCTATTTCGCCACCCTACCCGCTGACTGGCGGGTAAGAAATTTCGAGCTTTACCCGTCACCCTACCCATCTAACGGGTGAAGAGATGAAACGAAAATGAATTTAGTTTTTAGGTTGAGTTGATTAATAAAAAACCAACGGCAAAGATGATCAATAATAGAAAGATCATCGGCTACTAACGGCTGTTAGATAAATAGGCGGGTAGGCGGGTAGGGTAGGATAATTTCGAGCTTTACCCGTCACCCTACCCATCTAACGGCGGTTAAGAAAATCTTTACCCGTTACCCTACCTGCCAAATAGTGGGTAGGATAGGATACGGTTAAAACACTGGCGGGTAGGGTAGGATTGGCGGATATGGGTAGGGTATGTGCACCCCTAGTTGACACCTGCATATTTGGCTATTTTTCTGAAATATAAATTAATCATATTTCTTTTGCCTTTTAATGCCAAATCAGATTTCTCAAAATAATGGCAATGGTGTGGGCAGGAAGCCAAGTAACAAAGCTTGTCAGACTTGGAGGGTGAGCACCTAGGTTTCACTTTGGGTTTGGGTATCATGTATATAGTTTCTGATTGGCGAAGCTGAAAAGTCCACAATAATCTCCCTAAGTCTGACACATCCTGTTAAAGAATATATAGTTTTGGCATGGCTTGACATTTTAAAGGTTTCAATGTACAGGGCAGTTGCACTTGCTCCTTTTGTGGATAGAGGATTGTCATGGTTCACAATGAAATTCAATTTTCAGACCCAAGGAAAAGTAAGTTAAAATTTTGATTCTCGCAGTTCTAACCTATCTACTTGTAGTTGCTTACTGATTTTAAAATTTCTTAATTCTTGTTTTCTACAGGCATTTATGGCTGTTGTTGGATGTTGTTTTACGTTGGCTCTCCTGTTATTTTTTATGGTGACATTACTTTCAGCTTAACTTGGTATTCCGTTTTTTTTTCTCACTCTGCTTTCACTTTCCTTGGTGCGCATAATCTTGTTTACAATTTGCATAAAAGAGGCTATGAACCATTATTCAATTTTTAGTTCAGCGAGTAAAGGAAAAACACAACCTAAAGTGTGATGTTTTAGTAGAAATAGTACTAAACCAGCGGTGCATCGATCATAAATAAGGGTGTGAGTAGAGGTAAACTGGGAGACCTTTGGAAGAGGTAGGCATTGGGTCGACACTAATGACATCGTCTGGGAATACGAGTTCCCACTTAAACATATTCACCAAATTGTGTAGAAAAACCAGAATTTCAACCTTTGCAAATTCTCTTCCAGGGCACATTCTTGGACCTCCTCCAAATGGAACAAAACTATATGGAGTTATATTATCTCTTGCAAACCTTAGTGGATCAAATGTTTCTGCATTTGGAAAATACTCTTCAGACTTGTGTGTAGTACTTGTTGTCCACCATACCTGTTTATAGTAGATTATCAAAACACCCCACTTATGACACATATGTTATCTATTTAGTGGTTATAGCTTTAAGGAAAGAAAAAGATTAGAGCTTACCGCCCAGCCCTTGGGGATGGAAAATCCGCTGTAGGTGAAGTCAACTTTGGCCTTCCTAAAAGTTCCTTGTACAGGTGGTGACATTCGGAGGACTTCTTGTATGACGCCCCATGAATATTTCATTTTTGAGATATCGTCTTTGTTCAATAACTCCCCTGGACTCTTCCTTGAAGCAATTTCTCTTTGCTCTATATATCATAATTAGCATTAATCCAAGTTTTCTCAAGTCTAAATTTTCAGTTTTCAGGTATCCCTAGTTGCTAGTTCTATAACTTGAACAATAAAAAAAGCTACAAATGAAGATCAGAAACTATATACATATATATTACCTTTTAAAACTCTGTTGTAGCAATCAGGCGATTCAGCTAAATATTTCATCAACATCATCATTGTTGAACTGCTTGTATCATGGCCAGCATTCATGAGTAGGATAACATTATCTGCTATTTCTTTATCACTCAGTAACTCCCCATCTTCATTCTTGGTCCCCATCAGATGAGAAATCAGATTTCTTTCTACTCTCCTATCCAAATCCACCATCAATCCTCTCCTACTTTGAATCAGTTTCATTAGTTCTCGGCGGATCACAGCTGCTGCTTTTACGGCCTTATAGTGTCTTGTACCCGGGAAATATATAGGGAACTGAAACACACCTTTGAGCAAAATATTGAATTCGTCTAAGATCATCTTTTGCCAATTCGGATCATCCATGCTTGCAAACATGTCACAAGCAACTGAAAATGCATAAGCTTTAATCAGTGGAAATGCTAATACCTGATTTCTTGCTCTCCAATCTTTTTGAAGACAATTCTTGCAAGTTCTATCAAATCGTTCTACCAATTGATTCATTACTTCTTGCTGTAAGAAACTGGAAACAACTTTACCTGTTCTTACTGCTTCTTCATAAGGCGTGGTGAAAAATGAATCACCGAACAATTTCTTCAGAGAGTTAGGCCACCATGTAAGTACATAAGTTTTCTCGCCAGTAAATAAGAACTTATTACCAGTAGCTCCACACAAGGTGATTGTTTTCTCCCCAAATAAGTGTGTTTTGAAGATTTCCCGATTGTATTTATTCATTCTTTGCACCGGGAATTCGTCAGACTTTCCACATTGACCTAAACGTTGAAATTCCAATGTCTCGCCTACAATTGGCCATCCTAAACTACCTGGCGGTAATCGAGTGTTACCGCTTGAGTTACTGAACTTGTGTATTACTAGATATGCAACTGCAGATAAACCTAACAGGATGTATAATAAGTTAATGTTCAAATGAACATCCATCTATTTCAATATATTAAGAAGAAGAAGAGTGATGAAAACTTTAGGAGCGTAGCTTGTTAAGAACAATGAAATGCAGCTAAGACAGACGACAACTGATGAGAGGAGAGAAAATACAATCCAATAAAGCTAAGTAGTTAACTACAATGTGGGGTATTAAGTGATCTTAACAACCAACCAATTGCAGCAAGTAGTATTTCTACTCTCAACTACTTATAATAATACCTAGCTTGAAAGGGGAAACAGAGGTTGGAAGTTTCTATCAGAAACATAAATAAAGGCTATGCTCTGAATGAGACAGTCTCGCCTTGGTAGCTGAAGCTGAAAAGCTTTAGCAAACGAAGCGGAACCTTCTAATGCTTGAGCTTCTTTTTATTGTTGGTTATTTATGAATTTAACCTGGATGAGATCAGTGAAGTTCCTGAATGGCAAAGTTTATCACTGCCGTATGTTTTGCTAGTTTGCGCTGCCCTGGAGCAGTGATATGGCTTCGGTGTCTCACTTGGCCTGAAATGGAATCTTCTCCGCTTCCAACAAATGAATTCTCTTGTCAAAGCCACTTAATATGTCGATGATAAATCATATCTGGCAGGACATCATGTTTCACTCATTTTTTTCAAGGACAGTTTACTTGTGGTACTGTACTAGCCACGCCAGTCCATACTGCTTATGGATGTTCGATACTACTAGTGGTACTGTTGTAGAGTATTTAAATCCGTGTCGTGGCTGGTACAGCACCACAAGTTACCATGGCTGGTAACCAACAGCATGATTGGATTCAGAGTATCGAACATTCAGACTATTGCATTTTACCACAAATGCCTGAAAGAATGAATCCAAGGCAGGTTGAATTCAGATGCTATGTTTTTTATCCAAACGCCGGTACATTTCACATAAGAACCCTGATACGGCAACCTCTACTTAATCCCTGAATACAGTTCCCAAGTTCCAGAAACTGTTGTGGAGAGTAAAATGCTATGTAGTATGGTCTCAGTCTTCTAGTTCTCATTTAAGAGTGTGATGCCATTAATAAATTGTAATCAGGCAAATTTGAAGGAGAGATGAATAATAACACAGTAAAAGAACAATAAAAAAGGTTAAAACTCAGGCTCTCTAATTTGAAAGATTAAACACAACCACAGTATGTTTAGAACCGATAAACCATTGTAAGAAGAAACACTATGTCACCCTCCCTACAAAAATGGATAGATAAAAGAGTGATAAAGTACAATAGCTAAAGAGAAATATCAGTGGTCTTAGATTTTGTTGAAGGCAACAATATCACAGCTCTGGATGTAGTCGCTGGCAGGCTCCACTGTGAGGCGTTCCTCGATGAGAGTGTCCACTGAGACAAGGTCATCTATGATGGTCATCATGATTGTCAATTTCTTGATACCGTAACCAACAGCAACCAGTTTTGCTGCAACAAACCAATGAAACACAGTTACCATGGTCAGACAAGATAATTAAATAAGAGTATGATCCAGAATTCTCTACATGTTTTGCTTTTGTGTAATATGTAAAGGTCAGGGTCAAAACATACATGCTCCCCAGTGAAGACCTTCCATTTCGATGCTGCGAACAATCTCTTCAAGCTTCTTCATGTCAGTCTCATCATCCCAAGGTTTCACATCCAAAAGAACAGAAGATTTCCCACCTGAAGGTAAAATGCAATACAATCTTGAGAACTTACAAAAGCAAATATAATCAAAAGCAAGTGATGTTTTAATTCATTATAATTTCAAAGTGAGTATTGCTTACTCTCTTTTGGCTTTGCAGATGATTTCTTAGCTGCCTCTCTCTCCTCTGCTGCCTTCTTATCCTCCTCGGTTTCATCACCAAAAAGATCCAAGTCATCATCATCGGCTTCAACTGGAGCAGCCTGAAATATAATTAAAACCAATATCATACCCCTTTGTAATAATTAAAGGCTGGAGTAGGGGGGGGGGGGGGGGGGGGGCACCCGCATAAGAGTACATGAGAGGGAGCAAAACTTTGAAACATCATTTAAAAAATTCTGAAGTAGGAATCACTTTTCTTAATCACTATCAGACTTGACATAATCAAGGGTCAATAAGTAAGTCTTCATATGGTTCATGCCGTGAATCTTGGCTTGCCCGGGTATATCGTATGGTTTTCTCCCGTAAGGATAAGGATGTGATTCTACAGAGTATCCATAAATCTTTGTATAACTATATACTTGCCAATTGATTGCTTCTGTCAAACTATATACTTACCAATCTTTTTACAACTATATACTTCCTAATTACTTCCAAATTGATTACTTCTGTGAAACAACTACTAATCATTGTCATGTGAAACTGTGAGCTATGTCTGTACCTTTGCAGCTTCTACTGCTGGAGCTGCCTCTGCTCCACCAGCAATTCTGACGCCAGCAGCCTTCCCAGGGAAGCTGTTAGAAATAGCAAAATTGACAATCAGGTCAAATGTCCAAATCTGACATAAACTTTATTAAAGGTGAACAAGAAGACTTGAACTATATTTTGGAACATTAACCGCTTGATCCCCGAACCCTAATAGTATAATAACAGAAATAACAGAAAGTAAACAAATTTCAATTTTATTTCAATAATATGAAGTTAGATCTTAAGACCATCCACAGCAAGCCTAAAATGCCAGAGTAATGGCATTGGCTTCAGTGTAACCTGGAGTGCAAAAATTAGAGTAAAGTAGCTGGGAACAATCTCAAATAGAGCTTACCGTGCTCAATCTGAGAATGAGCTTGATACCACCTCTATCTTAAATTGACCCTCCAATAAGATTTTTATTTCAGACTTAAGTATGGGATAATCTGAGATTGAGCCTAAATCCAGGCTCACTAAGCGCACTCTTAAGGCACTGGTATTAAATCAGGTCCGGCTATGTTTGCCATGTTGTATGATATAGCTTAAGAGATAACTCAGCATTTGAATTGACATATTCAAAATTGAAGCAAAAGAGAATTTACATATATGCATATAAGAAATCTGATGAAGAAGTACAAACCTTGCAGCTAGGAGTGATGAAACAGTCTCATACCAACGGCTGGCATTAAGAAAAGCTGAACCAGGCTTCTCTGAAACTGCAGCAAAAACCTTCACATCATCTCTAGTGATCTGATCTCTGAAATTCACTCGAAATCAAACACAATCATTAGTCATCTATCCATACTAAACAACAATCATCAATATGAATTTTCTCTCCCTAATAAAAAAAAAAGCATATTTTTGAGATCTTCTTTGGAATTGAAAAATTGAGATCCAATTAGAAAACAAGGATTGAGAGAGTACCCAGAGATATAGGTTTTTCCAGAGAGATACTCCTCAAGAGATTTAAGACCAGCTTCAGTGTGGAGATCGGAGAAGGTGACTGCCATTGTAGTAGCTGAAGATCGAGAAGAGAAAGTAGAAAGCAGTTGATGGAGAAGAGAAAACCCTAGATTTGCTTGAACGAAAAAGAAGAGTGTTTTGATAAGAGTCGTTTGTTATATACCCTCCTCCTATTTCTATCTTCCTTTTCGATGCGCAAGCAAACCTAAAACCCTAATTTGACACGAATATTCGGAACCTCCTAAAAATTGGTTCTTTCTTAAAGTCTGGCGGACCTGGACCGGGAGCTGCTGAACTCGGGCTGCTACAGTAGAACCAATGGCTAGAATTTTGTGGAACGTTAGCTGCTAGACTAAGCCTGGCATTGGAGGATCAATGGTTAGAATTTTGCAGGTGTATAATCCTTGGGCCTGTTATGCATGTGGTATGCATAGTTTGCCACTTTTGCACCCACTACGTGGCATGGTAAAGTGGCGAATATATATGGCTAAGTGGTAATTATATCGTTTAACAAGATACGATAGAGACTCTAATGAGTGGTAGAGATATCATCGTGCGTTGATTCCTGCAGTACTTATTAGTCGATATAGCGTTAGCGATAGTCTTTGTATCGCTCGGTTTTATGGTTGTCGCTCGGTGGTTGATCATATAACGGTCATAAATTCACCCCTTATAAATACTCAACTTGCACCATTTCAACATTAAATTCATTTCAACATGGCTAGTGCTCGCTACACTAACATAGCTAGCACGTGCTTCACTCGAGAAGAATATGTTTTTCTAATTCAATTTTGGGTATCAATTGCAAGCGATAGAGGTTTCAATTTAACCATTTTTAATTAATGAGACAGTGTGTTTCAGAGGTTTATGGCGTTAGCCGGCAATGAAAATTTATGAAGAATAAATAAGATCCTTCAAGTAAGATTTACATTATCAATAGGGATGTGAGAAAGTGCGCGGAAATCTTGTGGATGGTAAAGGGGATCATCCTGGATTGTATGCGAAAATCTCATCTGTTCTAGCGAGTATTTTAATAATTTTTTCTTTTTATGATATTAACTTATTATTTATCTGTTTATTCAGAAAATAAGAGCTCATTTCAAATTTGTTGAAGCCAACAGAAGAGAGTTTAAACATGATATGAACTCTATAAGATTCATGTGCAGGGATGTAATTTTGATTAAGTACTATGTAATGCGATTACCTTTTTCTAGTTAAATGTTGGTCTGATTAAAACTTAATGGAATGTAAAACCAGGTTGGATTTGAAAATTAAGTTTAAGATAGTTTTCATTGATAAAAACAAAATAATCACATTAGAAATATATTAAAATTATATATATTACATCCATGAACTACCGATTTCCCTGTCCATTTCCATGTTCATTTCCTGACCGTTAAAGATCCACTTCGTCAGGTTTTGTTGGATCAAGATTGTTGTTCAACATAACAGAGATCTTACCGATTTGAGACTCACTTGGTTGTTGAGTCTCATCGGAATCGTCGAAACCTTAGAATTAACCTAAAGGGGATCATTCACGCGGAGAGAACAAAATAACAACATGCAAATGGATGACCTTGAAATGGTTGAAATGTTGATGTAGTTGAGACAATTGGGATATAGAGAGTAGATTTCCCAATTGCTTCAATGTTCAAGCCACCACCAAGAGTGAAAGTGTCAGTTGGCAATTGGGTTAAACAAATCTCCAAGAGTTGTTTCTATCTCAATGACTTCATCACTCGCTGGTACCTGAGTACCTACCACTACATTTGAAGTAGAACTATCTACAATTACATTTTTAGTTGAACGACTTCTCAAACTTCTTTTGGCTTTCATGACTCCCACGACTTTGCTGACTTCTACCACCTTGACCTGCACCACCAAGACTTGAAACAACATGACTGGAATATGCCGGAATTTCTGAAATCCATGTAGCATATCGGTATAATCATTCAACTGGTTCTGATACCGCTCTGGTGTAGTTTTTACCCCCTCCCCCCACAGTATGGATAAGTTCATTGGAGGCCACTATGAGGAACAATAGGAACATTAACAATATCTCCAGACGAATATATAGTTTGTACAACCTAAGAAAATGATGATGGCATAGCCGACGGTGAACTCGGTTGAGTAGGTTATGAAATTACGTTGCCCGTCCCTAATGGAGGTTGGGAAGGGAGATAATCATCACCAAGTGGTATCCTACCTAAAGTTAGGAAATCCAACCGACCCAAATTTTGTGGCTGCATAACAATAATTGGCCTTGTAAATAATGTGTAACCAAGAAAGGTAATCACCGTAGTCACGAGGCATCTGGACCAAATTTTGCTTGTTCCCAATATGGAACATCCCTTATCAATTCCCAATCACCTTGAGAAATTCTCAACCTGGATAGGGATTAATGGCTTTCACCTTTCTTCCTAGAAACTGATGAAGGTGTCTTTATCCATAATACCAAACACCCTTTTCATAAATAAGACTGTATAACACAATCCTCTTAAGGCTTAGCTTTAGTATTATCTGGGTTTTCGCATCTTCGAACTCATGAATTGATTGATACCGCATGTTAACAATATTATTACTTGTTTTATGTAAATGTTAAATCATCTGAACCACGACAGCATGTTCACTATCTTTAATCTGATCTTTTGTCCAATTATTGGCATTGTACTTCAGTATGACTGGAAAAAAGGTCGGTGCTATTGTGAAGATAAGTTTCAAAAATACAGAAGTAAGTACACCATCAATACCGAAAATAATAACATGTTGGGTTAGTACATTTATCATGTCAATATAACTAAAATATGGGGGTGGGGAGGTGGGGGGAGGGTTTTTACCTCCGACGCTCCCCCAAAAACTGTTTAGGCTTTCTTTGGAACACCACGAGCATAGATTGGGGGTTAGGTAATGTTCTGGTAGAAATGGAGACCCCGGTAATTAATATGTTGGTGCTCATTCTAAATCTTCCAACGATTCGAGAAAAACAAGTAATGTCACTAAGCTAGATTGGAAATAAACATTGGCCTATTGTCCATAACACACGCACACGTTCGAGCTCCCTGTAGTGAATAATGTGTACTTTGCAACCAGTTTTTATTCATTTTCCTAACATATTGTTGTTAAAACAAATTAATTTAGCCACCTATAATCCATGGGCTTTTACTCTCTTATAATTTGGATTACTTAAATATCATTTGAGTATAACTGAAGTAGATTTTTCCATCTTCTTCCAACTCCCACTTTAATTTGTCAAAAGGAAGAACATTTCCCTCGCATGTAATTCCCGTCAACATGTACAAATTTAACAATATAACTCCTATTAAACAATGTATTCATAATTAAAGTTGGTTGAATGTTTATAAAACTGAATTACAAGAAGAAAACAAATTTACATCATTCGAAATCTTTGAAAAAATACGTATTTGTAGTCTTCCACCATATTTCCAATATAACTTGAACAATTTTGAGTCTTATAGCTTCTAGGTTGTATAACGTATAAACGCCACCAAGGATATCTTTCAGACTATTTCTTGAACAACATAGGGAAGGTACTTGAACACCATATTAAACTGAGACCACACACCTTTTAGAGCGACTGAGTTAATTAACTCGCTCTGTATGGCTAGATATGTGCGCAAAGAATTTACCATCACCATCTAGTTGTCTAACATATTTAAACCCATATTTTTTTTTATCCTGCTCGTAATTCAATCCAGCGGCTGGGGTGCAAGTAGATCCTTTGACTTTTATGTTTCTTTTATATTTTTTGTTTCATACTCATATTTGGAGAGAAATACCTAGGGATCAAAGTTTATTGTTTAGGTTAGAGAAAATAGAGAAGGTGCGAACTAGAAGTCTTAGATTTCTTTTTCCTACCTTTGTTGTATCAAATAATGGCTGTCAACTTTCTCTGTTATGTTACTTAAATGCATGCATGTCAATCTTGTTATTATGTGTAGTGTAATATTGCAATCAAAGTACCAGAAGTTGGTATTTTTGTATGATATAGCAAAGAAGAATCGGAAAATTGTGAGAAGAGATGGGATGGATCATATAAGTAATTTGCCTGATGATTTGTTAGTCAGAATTCTGTCTCTTGTTCCAACTGAACAAGCTGTTACAACTAGCTTCATATCCCAGAGATGGAAGTCCTTATGGAATTTACTTCTTGAGCTAGACTTTGATTATGTTAGCTTTTGCAAAAGCTTCGGTATTGTGCTCGAGCATAGTAAAAAGGAGTGGTCTCGTGGGTTCCTTGAGTTTGTGGATTATGTATTTACTCACCATCAAGTAAAACATTTACACAGGCTTCGATTTGGATTTGAAATTTCTAGGCACAAAAATTATGTTTCTGATAAAAATTATTCTTCAGAAGTTCGTAGGTTGTTTAGATTTGCGATGAGGCATAATTGTTCGACACTTGATTTGAAATTTTTGAATCTTGTAACACCGTGCTTATACTCAACATACCATGGAATGTACACCTTGCCACCATGTAAAACCTTCCCACACCAATCAGTAATCCAGAGGAAATTAACTAACTGTAAACTTACAATCTCTAAGGGTAATAGTTTTCTCTCGGTTAAGATTGCAAAGTTTACAGTTGTCGAGCTACGAAAGAAGTCAGTGTACGATTTAGTCTCTAAATATCCATGCCTAGAAGAATTACATCTAATTCATTGTAAACTTCCTTCATCTTCATTCAAGTTAAATTCTCCAGAATCAAATCTCAAATGCTTAGTTTTGCAATATTGCATATGTTCGGAACTACCTTTGTATGTTGGAACCTTTATGCATGTTGCTATCAACATTCCAACTCTTTTTGCGATTCAAGTGTGAAGGTATATCATGTTACCCATCTATTAAAAATGCAGACAGTCTGAAGCAAAAATCAGAAATTTAAATACTAGAGATAATGAGCACGAGTTGCTTTGCAAGCTACTGCAGGATCTATGTAATATTGAAGTTCTCACACTTTGTTACCAAAATCTCGAGGTACGTATGTGACTGAGCTTTCTATTTTTTTATTAAAGATAATAAATCGTTAGCAAGTCGTTGATCTCAAAAGTAATCGACGTATTTCTCTAAGTCTTACGTAGGGTGAGATTTTAAGCATCGTATTCAATTTATTACTAATTATAGGCGTGATAGATTCAACTTTTGGCGATATAAAGTTGAATATTGGCGATATTATTTATGTCGAGCGATATTGTAACACCCGGTATTTTTTTTCTTTTTTTTTCGGAAAAAAATTGTTTTTAAAGGGTTAATAGTGTAAATCCCCGTATTTTTCTTAATATGATTGTCGCGCCTAAAAAATGTTCGTATTATTTTGTTTGGTTTTTGATCTAAAATCTAATTTACAAAAAATAAATATTTAGCTTTAAAAATATTTTTATTGTTTAGGTTAGAGAAAATAAAGAAGGTGCGAACTAGAAGTCTTAGATTTCTTTTTCCTACTTTTGTTGTGTCAAATAATGGCTATCTACTTTCCCTATTGTGTTACTTAAAGGCATGCATGTCCATCTTGTTATTATGTGTAGTGTGATATTGCAGTCAAAGTACCAGAAGTTGGTATTTTTGTATGATATGACAAAGAAGAATCGGAAAATTGTGAGAAGAGATGGGATGGATCATATAAGTAATTTTCCTGATGATTTGTTAGTCATAATTATGTCCCTTGTTCCAACTGAACAAGCTGTTACAACTAGCTTTCTATCCCAGAGATTGAATTCCTTATGGAATTTACTCCCTGAGCTAGACTTTGATTATGTTAGCTTTTGCAAAAGCTTCGGTATTGTGCTCGAGCATCGTAAAAAGGAGCGGTTTCGTGGGTTCCTTGAGTTTGTCGATTATGTATTTACTCACCATCAAGTAAAACATTTATACAGGCTTCGATTTGAATTTGACATTTCTAGGGACAAAAATTATTCTTGGGAAGTTCGTAGGTTGTTTAGATTTCCGATGAGACGTAATTGTTCGACACTTGATTTGCAATTTTTGAATCTTGTAACACCGTGCTTATACCCAACATACCATGGAATGTACACTTTTCCACCATGTAAAACCTTCCCATACCAATCAGTAATCCAGTGGAAATTAACTAACTGTAAACTTACAATCTATAAGGGTAATAGTTTTCTCTCGGTTAAGATTGCAAAGTTTACAGTTGTCGAGCTACGGAAGAAGTCAGTGTACGATTTAGTCTCTAAATGTCCATGCCTCGAAGAATTACATCTAATTCGTTGTAAACTTCCATCATCCTCTTTCAAGTTAAATTCTCCATAATCAAATCTCAAATGTTTAGTTTTGCAGTATTAAATATGTTCGGAACTACCTATGTATGTTGGAACCTTTACACATGTTGCTGTCAACATTCCAACTCTTTTGCGATTCAAGTGTGAAGGAATATCATGTTACCCGTCTATTAACAATGCGGACAGTCTGAAGCGAAAGACAGAATGTTAAATACTAGAGATAATGAGCATGAGTTGCTTTGCAAGCTACTGCAGGATCTCCGTAATGTTGAAGTTCTCACACTTTGTTACCAAAATCTCGAGGTACGTATGTGACTAAGCTTTCTATTTTTTGATTAAACATAATAAATCATTTGCAAGTCATTGATCTCAAAAGTAATCGACGTATTTCTCTAAGTCTTGCGTAAGGTGAGATTTTTAAGCATCATATTCTATCTTTTACTAATTATAGGCGTGATAGATTCAACTATTGGCGATATAAAGTCGAATATTGGCGATATTATTTATATCGAGCGATATTGTAACACCCGGTATTTTTGGTCTTTGAATTTCGGAATGAAATTGTTTTTAAGGGGTTAATAGTGTAAAACCCCGTATTTTTCTTAATATGATTTTCGCGCCTAAAAAAATGTCCGTATTATTTTGTTTGGTTTTTGATCTAAAATCTAATTTATAAAAAATAAATATTTAGCTTTAAAAATATTTTTATTGTTTAGGTTAGAGAAAATAGAGAAGGTGCAAACTAGAAGTCTTAGATTTCTTTTTCCTACTTTTGTTGTGTCGAAGAATGGCTATCAACTTTCTTTGTTGTGTTACTTAAATGCATGCATGTCAATATTGTTATAATGTGCAGTGTAGTATTGCAGTCAAAGTAACAGAAGTTGGTATTTTTGTATGATATGGCAAAGAAGAATCGGAAAATTGTGAGACGAGATGAGATGGATCATACAAGTAATTTGCCTGATGATTTGTTAGTCATAATTTTGTCTCTTGTTCCAACTGAACAAGCTATTACAACTAGCTTCCTATCCCATAGATGGAAGTTCTTTTGGAATTTACTTCCTGAGCTAGACTTTGATTATGCTAGCTTTTGCAAAAGCTTCGGTATTGTGCTCGAGCATAGTAAAAAGGAGCGGTTTCGTGGGTTCCTTGACTTTGTGGATTATGTATTTACTCACCATCAAGTAAAACATTTGTATAGGCTTCGATTTGGATTTGACATTTCTAGGCACAAAAATTATGCTTTTGACAAAAATTATTCTTCGGAAGTTCGTAGGTTGTTTAGATTTCCGATGAGACGTAATTGTTCGACACTTGATTTGCAATTTTTGAATCTTATAACACCGTGCTTATACCCAACATACCATGGAATGTACACTTTGCCACCATGTAAAACCTTACCATACCAATCAGTAATCCAGTGGAAATTAACTAACTGTAAACTTACAATCTATAAGGGTAATAGTTTTCTCTCGGTTAAGATTGCAAAGTTTACAGTTGTCGAGCTACGGAAGAAGTCAGTGTACGATTTAGTCTCTAAATGTCCATGCCTCGAAGAATTACATCTAATTCGTTGTAAACTTCCATCATCCTCTTTCAAGTTAAATTCTCCAGAATCAAATCTCAAATGTTTAGTTTTGCAGTATTAAATATGTTCGGAACTACCTATGTATGTTGGAACCTTTACACATGTTGCTGTCAACATTCCAACTCTTTTGCGATTCAAGTGTGAAGGAATATCATGTTACCCGTCTATTAACAATGCAGACAGTCTGAAGCGAAAGACAGAATGTTAAATACTAGAGATAATGAGCACGAGTTGCTTTGCAAGCTACTGCAGGATCTCTGTAATGTTGAAGTTCTCACACTTTGTTACCAAAATCTCGAGGTACGTATGTGAGTGAGCTTTCTATTTGTTGGTTGAAGATAATAAATCATTTGCAAATCGTTGATCACAAAAGTAATCGACGTATTTCGATAAGTCTTACGCAGGGTGAGATTTTAAGCATCGTATTCAATTTATTACTAATTATAGGCGTGATAGATTCAACTACTGCGATGCAAAATCGAATAATGGCGATATTATTTATATCAAGCGATATTGTAATACCCGGTATTTTTGGTCTTTGAATTTCTGGACGAAATTGTTTTTAAGGGGTTAATAGTGTAAAACCTCATATTTTTCTTAATATGATTTTCGCGCCTAAAAAAAATGTTCTTGTTATTTTGTTTGGTTTTTGATCTAAAATATAATTTATAAAAAATAAATATTTAGCTTTAAAATATTTTTATTGTTTAGGTTAGAGAAAATAGAGAAGGTGCAAACTAGAACTCTCAGATTTCTTTTTCCTACTTTTGTTGTGTCAAAGAATGGATATCAACTTTGTCTGTTGTGTTACTTAAATGCATGCATGTCAATCTTGTTATTATACGTAGTGTAATACTGCAGTCAAAGTACCAGAAGTTGGTATTTTGTATGATATGTCAAAGAAGAATCGGAAAATTGTGAGAAGAGATGAGATGGATCTTATAAGTAATTTTCCTGATGATTTGTTAGCCAGAATTCTGTTTCTTGTTCCAACTGAACAAGCTGTTACAACTAGCTTCCTATCCCAGAGATGGAAGTCCTTATGGAATTTACTTCCTGAGCTAGACTTTGATTATGTTAGCTTTTGCAAAAGCTTCGGTATTGTGCTTGAGCATCGTGGAAAGGAGTTGTTTCGTGGGTTCCTTGAGTTTGTGGATTATGTATTTATTCACCATCAAGTAAAACATTTACACATGCTTTGATTTAGATTTGACATTTCTAGGCACAAAAATTATGCTTCTGACAAAAATTATTCTTCGGAAGCTCCTGAGCTGTTTCGATTTGGAATGAGACGTAATTGTTCGACACTTGATTTGTAATTTTTGAATCTTGTAACACCGTGCTTATACCCAACATACCATGGAATGTACACTTTGCCACCATGTAAAACCTTCCCACACCAATCAATAATCCAGCTGAAAATAAATCACTGTAAACTTACAATCTCTAAGGGTGATAGCTTTCTCTCGGTTAAGATTGCAAAGCTTACAGTTGTCGATCTATGAAAGAAGTCAATGTACGATTTAGTTTCTAAATGTCTATGCCTCAAAGAATTACTTCTAATTCGTTGTAAACTTCCTTCATCCTCTTTCAAGTTAAATTATCCAGAATCAAATCTCAAATGCTTAGTTTTGCACTATTGCATATGTTCGGAACTACCTTTGTATGTTGGAACCTTTACGCATGTTGCTGTCAACATTCCAACTCTTTTGCGATTCAACTGTGAAGGGATATCATGTTACCCGTCTATTAACAATTGTAGATGGGGAAAAATGATTTGTTGGTTTTTAAGGAATTGAGGAGACGACCGTGCGGAGGAGACTCCTCGAACCGAGCGAAATGTTAAACCTCATACAGATGCACCGCTATAAAGGGGGTGCTTTAGATTCGAGAGATCAATCTGTAGTACTCCGGCCTAAATCAAGACAATGACCGTTCCAGAGTAAATTCGGTCACAAGAGAGGATGGGCTGATCTGTAGGAGGGAAGCTGGGAAATGTGTGGAATCGATGGTAATCAAAGATTATGGTGTGTGAATTCTGAATACGATAAGCTCTGAGTGATTGAAATTTCTCAATTGAGAGTAGTTGCTCAATTGATGAGTTGATGATCTCGTGTTGTCAGTTTGACGTGAGATTTATGATACTGATGATGCCCCCTCAATCATGATTCAGAGACTTATTTATATTGCTGGAATTATAGACACCATGATTCCATGAAGTGTGACAGTTGATGGAATCAAGGAGTGGGGAAGTGGAGATCGTGTTTGAAACCAGTTGCTCAACGTGTGGAGACTTGGTCGATTTTCCACCCACTACCTCGTGAATTCCTTCAACTGATCGCACGACTTGCTCACATTCCATCGTGTGTTTGAACACACGTGCCGTATACCGCCAGACCAAAACCCTAAGTGATATCCCCCCAAGTGACACGATTGACGTCTCGTGGTTTGTTAGTCAATTGATGACTTCGTGGTTTGATGGGACGATGAGTCCATGTAGTCGTTGAGTTGAACATGATGTTCTGAAACTCATGAATTGAACATGTCATGAGACAGAGGTATAGTTCTTACGATGAAGTGAGCAAGTATTGCTCATTCGATGAATTGTTGAATATTGATTGTTGAACCAATATTGAGCAAATATTCCTCATCTGAGCAAGTGCTGCTTATGTGATGAATTATTGAATATTCGATCGTCTGAGTATGTGTTGCTCATCTGATGGATTATTGGCAGCGTACCAAAAATATTAATTAGAATACTGGTCATTGAACCGAGCATAATTAATGACCATGAGTCCGTCGTAAAATTATTAAGGTTGGAATCTGGAATGATGATCCTTGGATTCAGAAACCCTAATTTGATCAATTGATGATCAATTTTGTCAGAATTTCAACCATGGGACGAAGGAGGGAGCGATTACATGGACCGTGGGTCAACCATGTAGTGTCCATATGCTCACGTGAGCAAATACAAAGATCTCCTGAAGAGTTGACGATTTGTTGGTGGAAGAATGATTAAATGCTGGCTTAATCATTTATCCAAAATGCTCGTCTTAGGTGAGAAAACTCTTCCAAACACTCTTGCAAAGTGTTTGGAAGAGTTTTGGACCTAATACGAGCAATTGTGCAAATTAGGTCAAAACTGTGAAAATTGATGGGACCGGCTTCCGTGAGCCAAAGAGCCAATCTTGTTAGGTCAAGATAGCGTGCTCGTGTCCCCAAGGTGTCCGCGTCTCAGTCCTGAGAATCTTGATATTTTCTGGTGTGCAATCGAGCATCCATTCGAGAAAATATGCCAAAATTAGGGTTTCAACGAAACTAAGGAAAACACCATGAGATGATGAAAAATAATTATAAAATAAGGAATAAGGAGGCGTGGGACCGCTGTGGTCAAGGCATGGTCGGCCGGTCATGACCACGGTCCCGTGGTACCTTTTCCTTAATTTTATAATATTTTGATGATTTTATGAAAAATTCATGAATTTTGAGAAATTTGATGAATTTTGGGAGTTTCCATGAATTGAAGGAGTTTTCATGAGTTCAAGGAAGCAAAAAATATTAAAATAATAAAAATAAGGGCGTGTGGGACCGTGGAAGGCATGGTCGGCCGACTAGGGCCCGGTCCCACGAGTTTCCCTAATAATATTTTGATGATTTTATGAAAAATTCATGAATTTTGAGAAATTTGATGAATTTAGGGAGTTTCCATGAACTGAAGGAGTTTTCATGAATTCAGGGAAGCAAAAAATATTAAAATAATAAAAACAAGGGCGTGTGGGACCATGGAGGCATGGCCGGCCGGCTTGGGCCCGGTCCCACGAGTTTTTATAATTTTTTAATATTTTTTAGGTATTTTTGATGATTTGAGGGAATTTTTTCTAATTTGAGAGAAATACCATGAAATCAAGAAATTTGATGAATTCAAGGAAAACTAATAATAAAATAAAAAACAAAAGGGGCATGTGGGACCGGCTAGGGCATGGCCGGCCGGCCAAGGCCCGATCCCATAAGTTTTCATAATTTATATTATTTTATTATTATTTGATGATTTGTGCAAAAATACCATGAAATCAAGGAGTTTTTACATGAAATTAGAGAAATAATAATAATAATAGTAAATAATAAGGAACCGTGGATGTGGGGCCGGTTGGGACCAAGGCATGGCCGGTTGGCCAATGGTCACGCCCCACACTCCTTTTCTTAATTTTATATTATTTTTTATGGATTTATGGAAGTACCATCAAACCGAGGAGTTTCCTCGAGACGAAGGAGATTTGATAAAACGAGAGGATTTTCATCAAATCAGGTAAAATAATAAAAATGCATTAAAAATATAAAACTGTCGTGGGATTGACCACAACACGGTCGGTCGGTCGGTCGTGTGTTCATGCTCCCAGCACCCTGGTCAATATTTTTAATTATTTATTATTTTCTTCTCTATTTTGCACAGGTTCATCGTTTCGTTGTATTTTTGAAATACTCGTTCGTGTGGTGACTGTTAGTGTATCATCGTTGAATACACCTACACCATTTGAATCGGGGCTTACTTATAGGTAGCTCAGACGCCCGGTTGTTGATTATTTATTACTAATTGTGGAATTCAGTGGAGAATAATACACAAAACTGAGTAATAAGATGTTTATTATTAATTCATAGGATCAGCCGAGGATTCGACTACGAATTCAGAATAGTAAAGTGAGCATTACCATTGCATGGGATCGTAGATTCGACCATAGAATCAGAGTAATTAAGGTTTATCTATTACCATTTATGAGACCAGTTGTGGATTCGATCATGAAATCGGAGTAATGAGATAATATAGTTATTGCTATTCTATGAGATCAAGTCATGGATTCGATCATAGAATCAGAACAATTGTTATTGTCATTCCATGGGACCAGTCGTGGATTCGACCATGGAATAGGAGCGATTGCAATTAGGAATAATTAACTTTGTGGCTCTATACTGGAAGAGCAAGCTGTCTAGGAGCATTAATTATCCTGATACGAGCTTGCCGGTAAGTCATATCCTTTATATAGTCAGGGTAAACTTGTTGTTTGTTCCTAAAGACGTCATCGCTCTATACTAGCAGAGCAAGCTGTCCATCTCGTGATGCTATATAGAAATAATCGCTGAAAGTATTCAGTATTCATTAGATATGCCGTTGTCCAGTCGTGAGACTACATATCTACATATACTCTGAGAGAAAGTATTCTCCGTTGAGAATTCGATGAGAGACCCGTGTCTCGATACTCACGTCTGATTGATGAATCAGAGCTTCATATAATTATGAGTTTACGAATTTAGCCTTTTCGAAAATCCACCATCTACGACAATGCAGACAATCCGAAGCAAAAATCATAACTTTAAATACTAAAAATAATGAGCACGAGTTACTTTGCAAGCTACTGCAGGATCTTTGTAATGTTGAAGTTCTCACACTTTGTTACCAAAAAATCGAGGTAGGTATGAGACTGAGCTTTCTATTTTTTGGTTAAAGATAATAAATCATTTGCAAGTCGTTGATCTCAAAAGTAATCGACGTATTTCTCTAAGTCTTACGTAGGGTGAGATTTTAAGTATCGTATTCTATTTATTACTAATTATAGGCGTGATAGATTCAACTATTGGCGATATAAAGTCGAATATTGGCGATATTATTTGTATCGAGCGATATTGTAACACCCTGTATTTTTGGTCTTTGAATTTTGGGTCGAAATTGTTTTTAAGGGGTTAATAGTGTAAAACCCCGTATTTTTCTTAATATGACTTTCGCGCCTAAAAAATGTTCGTGTTATTTGTTTAATTTTTGATCTAAAATCTAATTTATAAAAAATAAATATTTAGCTTTAAAAATATTTTTATTGTTTAGGTTAAAGAAAATAGAGAAGGTGCGAACTAGAACTCATATTTCTTTTTCGTACTTTTGTTGTGTCAAAGAATGTATATCAACTTTGTTTGGTGTGTTACTTAAATGCATGCATGTCAATCTTGTCATTATGTGTAGTGTAATATTGCAATCAAAGTACCAGAAGTTGGTATTTTGTATGATATGGCAAAGAAGAATCGGAAAATTGTAAGAAGAGATGAGATGGATCATATAAGTAATTTTCCTGATGATTTTTTAGCAAGAATTCTGTCTCTTGTTCCAACTGAACAAGTTGTTACAACTAGCTTCCTATCCCAGAGATGCCAGTCCTTATAGAATTTACTTCCTGAGCTAGACTTTGATTATGTTAGTTTTTGCAAAAGCTTCGGTATTGTGCTTGAGCATCGTAAAAAGGAGTTGTTTCGTGTGTTCCTTGAGTTTGTGGATTATGTATTTACTCACCATCAAGTAAAACATTTACACATGCTTTTATTTGGATTTGACATTTCTAGGCACAAAAATTATGTTTCTGACAAAAATTATTCTTCGGAAGCTCGTAGGTTGTTTAGATTTGGAATGAGACGTAATTGTTCGACACTTGATTTGCAATTTTTGAATCTTGTAACACCGTGCTTATACCCAACATACCATGGAATGTATACTTTTCCACCATGTAAAACCTTCCCACACCAATCAATAATCCAGCTGAAATTCACTCATTGTAAACTTTACAATCTCTAAGGGTGATAGTTTTCTCTCGGTTAAGATTGTAAAGTTTACAGTTGTCGAGCTATGAAAGAAGTCAGTGTACGATTTAGTCTCTAAATGTCTATGCCTCAAAGAATTACTTCTAATTCGTTGTAAACTTCCTTCATGCTCTTTCAAGTTAAATTATCCAGAATCAAATCTCAAATGCTTAGTTTTGCACTATTACATATGTTCGGAACTACCTTTGTATGTTGGAACCTTTGTGCATGTTGCTGTCAGCATTCCAAGTATTTTGCGATTCAACTGTGAAGGGATATCATGTTACCCGTCTATTGACAATGCAGACAGTCTGAAGCAAAAATCAAAATTTTTAATACTAGAGATAATGAGTACGAGTTGCTTTGCAAGCTACTGCAGGATCTTTGTAATGTTGAAGTTCTCACACTTTGTTACCAAAAAATCGAGGTACGTATGTGACTGAGTTTTCTATTTTTTGGTTAAAGATAATAAATCATTTGCAAGTCGTTGATCTCAAAAGTAATCAACGTATTTCTCTAAGTCTTACGTAGGATGAGATTTTAAGCATCGTAATCTATTTGTTACTAATTATAGGCGTGATAGATTCAACTATTGGCGATATAAAGTCGAATATTGGCGATATTATTTATATCGAGCGATATTGTAACACCCGGTATTTTTGGGCTTTGAATTTCGGGACGAAATTGTTTTTAAGGGGCTAATAGTGTAAAACCCTGTATTTTTCTTAATATGCTTTTCGCGCCTAAAAAAATTTTGTCTGTGTTATTTTGTTTAATTTTTGATCTTAAATCTAATTTATAAAAAATAAATATTTATCTTTAAAATATTTTCATTGTTTAGGTTAGAGAAAATACAGAAGGTGCGAACTATAACTCTTAGGTTTCTTTTTCCTACTTTTGTTGTGTCAAAGAATGGATATCAACTTTGTCTGTTGTGTTACTTAAATGCATGCATGTCAATCTTGTTATCATGTGTAGTGTAATATTGCAGTCAAAGTACCAAAAGTTGGTATTTTGTATGATATGGAAAAGAAGAATCGGAAAATTGTGAGAAGAGATGAAATGGATCATATAAGTAATTTGCCTGATGATTTGTTAGCCAGAATTCTATCTCTTGTTCCAACTGAACAAGCTGTTACAATTAGTTTCCTATCTCAGAGATGGAAGTCCTGATGGACTTTACGACTTTGATTATGTTTAGCTTTTGCAAAAGCTTCGGTATTGTGCTCGAGGATCGTAAAAATGAGCGGTTTTGTGGTTCCTCGAGTTTGTGGATTATGTATTTACTCAGCATAAAGTAAAAGATTTACACATGCTTCGATTTGAATTTGACATTTCTAGGCACAAAAATTATGCCTCTGACAAAATTATTCTTCGGAAGTTCGTAGGCTGTTTGGATTTGCGATGAGACGTAATTGTTCGACACTCGATTTGAAATTTTTGAATCTTGCAACGCCGTTCTTATACCCAACATACCATGGAATGTACACTTTTCCACCATGTAAAACCTTCCCAGACCAATCAGTAATCCAGATGAAATTAACTAACTGTAAACTTACAATCTCTAAGGGTAATAGTTTTCTCTCGGTTAAGATTGCAATGTTTACAGTTGTCGAGCTACGAAAGAAGACAGTGTACGATTTAGTCTCTAAATGTCCATGCCTCAAATAATTACATCTAATTCGTTATAAACTTCATTCATCCTCTTTCAAGTTAAATTCTCCAGAATCAAATCTCAAATGCTTAGTTTTGCAGTATTGCATATGTTCGGAACTATCTATGTATGTTGGAACCTTTACGCATGTTGCTGTCGACATTCAAACTCTTATGCGATTCAAGTGTGAAGGGATATCATGCTACCCGTATATTAACAATTCAGACATTCTGAAGCAAAAATCAGAATTCTAAATAATAGAGATAATGAGCACGAGTTGCTTTGGAAGCTACTGTAGGATCTCTGTAATGTTGAAGTTCTCACACTTTGTTACCAAAATCTCGAGGTACTATATGACTGAGCTTTCTATTTTTTGATTAAAGATAATAAATCATTTGCAAGTCGTTGATCTCAAAAGTAATCGACGTAGTTCTCTAAGTCTTATGTAGGGTGATATTTTAAGCATCGTATTCTACTTACTACTAATTATAAGCGTGATAGATTCAACTGTTGGCGATATAAAGTCGAATATTGACGATATTATTTATATCGAGCGATATTGTAACACCCTGTATTTTTTGTCTTTGAATTTTGGGACAAAATTCTTTTAAAGGGGTTGATAGTGTAAAACCTTGTATTTTTCTTAATATGATTTTCGCTCCTAAAAAAATGTCTGTATTACTTTGTTTGGTTTTTTATCTAAAATCTAATTTATAAAAAATAAATATCTATCTTTAACAATATTTATGGTTTCCAAAATAATATAAAATTCTAAAGATGATTTTTAGATGTGGTGAATGTGCGCATTGTGTGGTGTATATATACTATGTTATGACCCAACGACACGGGCTTTGATTCGTTCCTTCTATCGCCGACTAACGTATATACTCTGTTAGGTGTGGAGAAAGACATTACCATTGTCATTAGGTGGCGATAAGTAAATTTTTTTATGTACATAGGTAATTATAGCTCTTAACGTGCACTTCATCAAAAACAAACAAAAAGTAATTTAACATTAGTTGCAAAGATCGTTCATCAGGCTCACTTGTCGACTTTGGTTTCTGCCTTGGAAAAGTTATTCAAATTGTCGCTTTTGTCAGCTTTCACCAGATTTTTCAGTAGTTACTTCAAATTGAGCTACTTGATTTATACCTTACTTTGAAGGATCATTTATAGGATACCTCAATTTGCATCCTTGTCCCGAAAAAAAAATAATCTTCATACAACTGGGTCAATCCTCTAATGTACCCCCAAACTAAAACTATTGGTGAACCTGAAAATAAACTAACAGTTTGTCAAGGACATAGTCTGTACACTCTAGAAATTATATCTAAATTAATTTAGACATGAGCTATACTTAGATATATAATTCTTCATTTTACGGATATATTTATTCACTCCACAAGTAAACAAGGTTCGAATGTCTTTTCTATAGTAAATTATACTGCCAACATCGCAGCATACCGACCATTGTATTAATTAGTATCCTAAAGTTAATCGACCTATGGAACATTGAAATTCCAACCATATGAATGTAAACTCCTAAGCTTTGCTATGGTTATACACCCACACCTGAAACTGCCTTTATTTCATGATATATGCAATATTGATTGAATTATTACTTTACCATTGAATTAAATGCAACATTGTTTACTTCATTATGTTGAAAAGATCTAACAACGCTTAGGAGACCCTTGAATCAACCCGGAGATAGTTGAAATACCACAGAAGATTATAAAGACAGTATGAAAAGTAAATATGTGATAGTTAGGGGATTGTATGTTACCTTAAATTTTGGAGAATTTTATATGAGTTCTAAGAGCACGTGTTTATCAAAATCGGAATCAACACAAAACATTGATAAACTTTCATAACCCCAAGATACCTTCAAAATCAAGTTAAGAAACACCTAAAAAAATTCAAACACATAAAATTCCTAATAGCCTTTTAGAGCTTCAACAAAAATACCCTAGATAGCGAATTAGAGTATGAAAGGGAAAATCCAAACAAATCAACCTGCATAAATGGCTCAAATATGTGCGTGAAATATACCACTAATCTTGCGAGGCTGAACAATCAATCAAAATTGTTAACAACAATCGAATTTACTGTATAAAAGAACAATAATCAGAATCAATCCCAAAACGAAGAGTCATACCTGATACACTGAGTTACCTTCGTTTGAATTTTGAATTTGCGAGATTTATTTCTTGAGAAGAGAAACGCCTAAAAATACTTATGAGTGAAGTTGATTTACATTGAACGCGAATGGAAACGCTCGTAACTTTGAATACAAAACATAAGAGAGGTGCTTCTGCTTTGAGTGAATGAGAAGGGTAATGGTAAGGAAAATCGAAACAACTGCAGTTAAAAATGAAGAGTAATATGAAGATTAAGGGAAAAAGTCAAGGGAAGTGTTAGACTCAATCACGACTGTCCTTTATATATCAATCTGAACACGTATTAATGACTCAATCTGAACCCCTTTATATGTCCAAAATGTCGATGACCGTCCAAATGAAAAAACACCATTGTCACTTATAATATAGATATATATATTTGTTAAATTTTGGGTCACTATCATATTATGTGTTGGAAGTGCATGTAGTTTAATAGTGGAGTGTTTATAATATACTTTTTATCCCGTATCAATATAAAGTTGGTGAGTAAAAGCTAGATTAGGTTTTCAAACAAAAAAATAGGTATCAAACAAAAGGTTCCATAAAAGTTGATTTTCTCTCTCCTGTTTTATTTTCGACCGTGGATGTACACGGGGCCTACTTATGTTATCTACACGGCCAGAATTATGAAACCTGGCCAGATCCATGGCCAAAGATTAAGTGATACCCTTAATGAGATTTTGGGTGCCTGTTTTAATGATGTCTGTACTTTTTGATATTAAAAATCGTAAGGATGTACCCTAGGTCCAGATGAGATTCATAGTAGTGATGTTGAAGCTTCTGGAGTTTTGGATTTCTTAGCTATTTGAATATATTCATCTAATCAGCTTCAAAAAGAAAAAGAAAAAAATATAAGGATTTTGAAACATATGTTGGAGATAATTGGTTGTTGATCAAAGATAAAAAGCAACAGGAAAGATCCGGATTCAGAAGGAGGAAGAAGAGCAGGAACGGTGGTGGGAAACGGTTACTTCAGCCGGAGTTGACGACATGTGTATAACAATTCAAAAAAAAGTTGGATAATCTCGGCCCTACAGAAAAATCCCGACGTGCAAATAAGATAGCGGCCCTGTTAACAGTAAGGGTCGTATTTTCTACACAACTCCAAAAAGGAGCCATCACTTTCAACTCTTTCTCCCTTTATTTTTTACTTTCCCTTTTTAAACAACAAAAGAGGAATAAACAAAACAAAAAAAACCTAGCAGTCGCTTTCAATTCATTCTCCCTTTGTTTTCTACTTTTTCCTTCACAAAACAACAAAGGAGAAAAAACACAAAAGTTGGCCATCACTTTCACCTCTTTCTTTTTGTTTCTCTCTCTCTCTGATTTTTCTTTTTAAATAACTAAAAGAAAAATAAACCCTTATTTTACCAATCACTTTCAGTACATCCTTCTCATGGTTTAATCTTTACAGAAAAAGAAACAAAATAAAAGCATATGATTTAATATTTTTGGGGAAAAGTATTTTATTGGCATCAAGATTTTTAGAAAGCTATGTTGAGGTAGGGGGTTTCTACCTAATACAAAAATCAAAACCTATTTTAGCATTATAATTATATTGATTTTTTTTCGGTCCGCGAGTTATAACCCCAAAGGTGTCACCATCCTTTCACAAAAAACCCATCAAAACAAAAGTAACACAAAAACCCCATCAAAACATAATTAACACAAAAACCCCAAATTTAAATGTTGGTTTCATCAAATTTTATGATGAAACCAAAATAAAATTTGATGAAACCAACATTTAAATTTGGGATTTTTGTATCAATTTTTAAAAATTTGGGGTTTTGTATCAATTTTGTTTACGATAGAGTTTTAATGGATCACAACATTTGAGTGGGGTTTTTGTACCACAAGTTTGGTCACCTTGGGTTTTTATGATTAGTTTTGTTTAAATTTTCATTTTAATAATCATGATGATTGTTTTAAATTTATTAAGTTGTTTTCTTTGTATAAATTGATTTATTTATGAAATTTTGCATATTGATTATTAACCATTATTATAAGATTCTTCTAGATTTTTATTTTTTAAACATTATATCTAGGTAATATGTTTTTTCTTCTATTCTAATAGAAATTATATTAATGCATAATAATTGAGTTTTGATTTGTGAAAGTGAATTTATTGCATTAGACTATTAGTGGTTGGAAATGAGTTTGATGTTTGTACGCGGGTAAGTTGTGCTGATTAGAAATGGAATACACATATATAAGTCTCTTTGTTGTTGAATGTCAGGCCTTTATGGCATCCCGCCACTAGTGGCTACCCTGGGAAGACTGTTTGGGGAACAATAATGGTTTGTTTACTGGAATAACTCTAACAACTAGATTAAGAATTATTTGAAGAAAGAAAAAGAAGTATGTTCGGGGAATAATAATGGCTTGTTTACCGGAGTAACTCTGACAACTAGATTAAGAATTATTTGAAGAAAGAAAAAGAAGACTGTTCGGGGAATAGTAGTGGTTTCTTTACCGGAATAACTCTGACAATTGGATTAAGGATCTAGAATTTAAGGTTGAAGATTTGAGTAACAAAGTGTCAAATATTTATGGTTAAAATGGCGTAAATATTATTGTGAATTTTTATGCATGGTTTTAATTATAATATCGGTTGCATGTGTTTGATTTTCGATGCACTCTATTATTTTTGGAAACTCCCTACTGGGTTGTGGTTTGCTCACCCCTTTTACTTCCTTTTTCACAGAGAATGAAGAAACACTAGCCGTAAAAGAAATTATTATTTATCATGGGGATCTGGGATTTGCGCATTTTAAAATAAACCAGAGTGTTGGAATTTTTTAATATACTTTGACTTTGTAATTATTATTTTACACTTTTGTAATTCTAAAAGTAATATTATATTTCATTTGAGTTGAGTTGAGTTTTGTATTTTATTAAAATCCTTTGGAACGAAAAATCTGGTCCGACACGAGTGGCGGTCCGGAAATTTAGACTTGCTAGTTGGATCAGACCCCACTCACAAAGTCGAATCTGTGTCCGCTGGAAGATCGAAAATCCGGATCGTTACAGATAAGTTATATATATTTAGCGAGAAAGACTTCATCGTTGCCGCTATTTCTAATATCATTCGCCATGTTCTCCACCGCTTAATTGTTATCTCATAATATCGCGACTGGTTTGCCAGGATAGCGTGGCTGGTTTGCCAAGATACCTGGCATAGCAAATTAAGAAAACATTTAGTATGCATAGGAGTCGGCCTTGTGGCCAAAAAATCCCACTTTGGCAAGCCACGTGGATTGGCAAATTATTTTTTCACTATGAAAAATACTATATTGCGGCATAATACTAGCTACATGGCACGAATTATGCGGAGACACAAAGAGTTTGATGCCGCTCAACACGAACATTGTTTCCCTACTCTTCTATTTTAAATATTCTACATAAATTCATCTGTTTTAGATCATTATATCTCAAAGAAAAAGAAGAAGGGTCTCATTTCTATTATATACTGGTTCTTGTCCCTGTGCGTTGCACGTGCCTTGATGTTTTGTAGAAAAAAATATATATTGGTACTGGTAATTTTATTTGGATTCAAAATTCGAAAAAATAAGCAACATAAATAATAAAATATTAAAAAAAATAATATCAAAAGTAGTCAATTAATAAAATTAAAAACATGGAATAATAAAATCTTATATGAAAAGAATTTAATGTAATTCTAAAGAAAAAAAAATCTCTTCAAGCCTGGTTACCAAACATGCTTTAAAATAAAAAAAATCAAGTTACCACTTTGTTGTATTTTTTTCCAGGGGTTTCTGGAACAATTTTCTCATCAGAATCTGATAGATAGCACAACTACCACTTTATGTTTCGAGCTAATTTGGGTTAGTATTTATACGACTAACCTCAGACGCTTCCAAAGGCGACATATAGAAATAAACGTACATACACTATCCCAATTCAGTTAAGAGAGGTGTTCTCCTCTCTGCAACACGAATCTTTTCAAGCATTCTGGATTGCGTCTTAGCTTCTTATGTTCGCAAAACATCAACATTACCTAATCATACTCACATTTCCTCAATGGAGGAGACCATCAACAACAAAACACACGCTGAAACAACATGACCAAACACTGTATACATGTGAGTCATTATTTTATACAAAAATATATGTGCCATGGTAAAATGACATAAGCTGCTTAGCGCAAAAATATATGCGAGTCGACTTAACGTTTCAATTCGTGGGGTCAGTTATTATGAGCAAGTTAATTAGGCATCTAGGAACAATAAACCAAAACATTAGTCGACCAACTTACATGCACAAATGAAAAACATTAATATACTGACCATGTATACTAAGGTCACCGTGAATTATCCCAAATGTAAAGATTAATTAGTTGCTAAAGAAATTACATACACAGATAATATCACGATATACATTCGATGCAAAAATAAGTATACCTCATTTGTATCAAAGTTTCCACCGTACTATGAGGATCAAAGAGCACACCATCGTTGTTCGAAACAAATGCACATGGCCCTATAAATTTGTTTTCATATAGTATATGGATCAAAGAAGAGTCTCAAGGCAGTACCGGCTTGTTAATACCTTGTAGATTATTTGTAATATAATAGTGTGTCTCAAAGCTGTTGGAATCTTGCAACAATTGAAGAAACGTCAGATGTATCAAACAATAATATAAAGAACAGTATCAAACAACTCTACCACGAACAAATTGATGAGGGCAGAATCACAGGTTCAACAAGCTGTCCTTAACACATTAGTTCGCGGGTATACTCTGAAGTAATGCTAAACCCCAACGTGCGAAGATGTGTCCAGGATAAGACTGCCCGATATAACTTGAGTTAGCACAACACAATTTACCCACTCTTGAACTCAGCAACAGGGATGGAAGCAAAACGCCGCACAAAATATAAGAAGAAGAAGAAAAGTAGACCTAGAGATAGTCGCTGCTTATGTGATTTTTAAAAACAGAATTTCGAGTCATATTTATAGGATGAGATACTTGCAAATCAAGTTAGGTTTTTTTTGTTTTCTTCAAAAACAAGTAAAACTCGTAAAAGGAATTTCCCACAAATAAAACTCTTAAAAAATAATTTTGGAATTAAATTCCTAAAGAAAAAATTCTCCAAAAAGTAAATCCGAATAGGAAAGGGACTTGGTGCATGGTATACGCGTATATCGCATGGGTCAAAATATGTATTTTTGCCCACCCGCTCCACCCACGTTTTACAATTCATACATAAGTGTATGATTATATAGTGGAGCTCCTCTTTAGTTTTCCACAATGTGGGACTAAAGGTTCCACTTCATTCACCCAAAAATGAGTGAGTATCCTTAGACCCTTAGGTCATTAGATCAAACCATACCAAGACCATAAAATCTTTTTAATTAAAACTCATTTTCTCCAACAAAAGCGAACCAATATGCACTCCATTAAAGAACTGCACAACTGCTTTCGACACAATTTCCACCCCGTTAGTTGCTCTCGATCTCCATCTATATGCCTTAAATCAAATAAGTTTATGGAAATCTCTCTGTCATTAGTCAACGAAAAGTATCCATATAAAATTGATTTGTTTCTGAAAGCTTCCAAACCAATAATCAAGATGAGGTACTGACCATTCCAAATCATATTAATTGCTGGGGCTTCATACTCCTTTTAGCTCACAAAAGCAAACACAAACCTATAGCTCAAGTCTTATTCAAGGGTTTCCGAGGTCCTAGAGGGATGGCAAATGTGTCCTTGTGATGTGACTTCCCAATGCCCTCTGCAAAACAGACACATAGGTTCGTCATGAGAATTTAGGGAGAGTCCACATGAAATATGCAGAAACCACTTGTGCATTATATGTATTATACATAAAATATACATTAATAAATGGTTTTGTAGATATATTTTTCATTACTTGTCTATATGAAAATGATCTAGTAAGAGACTGAGCGGTAGGTTGAGTAAGCATCAACATGACTTATCAACTGGGCATTATGTGTTCTGTCTCAAGTTTCACCGGCTTAGTGTTATTCTTGCGGAGGCAGCTTAAGATACATAAACAATATTTAATGCAACCTTAATTGTAAATGCATGAACTTAATTACCATATAGTATGATAAATATATCGTATGAGATACTTCTGCAATATGATATTTGATCATGACATTTAAAATATGCAAATTAAGGATGTAAATTAGCTTTCACTCTAGCTACAAACTAATAATTGAGAATGCATCCGAAGGAAAAGTCCAAAGGTAACGGTGGTGACTTGAAGCTCCTGAAGCACTTCACGGAGGTTGATGCTGGTGCAGGTCCACTGGGTTTTTCTTGCCTCGATTTTGAAGAAGTAGTTTTAGATCTTCGCGTGTGACGAAATTGGATGACTGATTCCTTTCTCTGGAATGCTCAGGAGCGACACGAACTTCCTCATCTATGAATGCACGCCCTATTGAAGTGCTTGCGCCATGAGCGTTGAAGGTACTCCTTATTGGTTCCATGGGCTGACGCGGCTCTTGCGGTAATCGTTCTGTTAGCGTCTTGAGGAAAGTGAGTACCTCTTTCTGAGTTGAAGCCATGTCTGTCTGGGCCTTAGCGAGAATTTCTTGTCTTTCCATCAAATTGACAGTGGTGATAGGGGGTTGGCCTCCTCTGGTTCCTCCAGTCTCTCGTCCTGATGAGGGAGTGGTAGTAGCTCTAGTAACAACCGGGGGTGTTACGCTCGAAGAAACATCGGGAGTAGCGGCAGCAGTCCTGACTCTGGTGATTGGAGGTGCCACGCCTAACGGAACGTTTCCTGTGCCGCTGGTGTTGGTGGTTGAGGATGTAGTGCCACGAGATGCGTTGATCGTGTTGGTAGGCGGTACATTGGTGTCGCCGGAAGGAATGTGGACAAGGGTGTTGTCAGCACCTGTAACATCGGAATTTGTCGCTGATCCAGACCTAAGATCCACCATCTTGAATTCTTTGAGAAAATTGAAATGAAATTGAAAATTGATCTTGCAACCGAGAGATTAACCTCCCACTGTGGTCTCCAGTTGTTTTGGGGTAAAAATTGATTCCGCTGTTTTTGGTAAATTTGGGGTGTGTTGATGAGAAATGAATTCAAACCCTAAACAAATGCACTGCACGGGAGTACTTCAGATTCGACAGATCAATCTGTAAGACTCTGGCCTAAACCAAGAAATGGTCGTTCCAGATTCAACTCGGTCACAAGGTGAAGGAGAAGGGTTGATCTTAGGGAGGGAAGCGAAGAAGGCGTTTGAGATTATGAAGGTATGGCTGTTTGATGACTTGTTTCAGAAAATAATTTCTGGGTACTTTTGTTGATAACACTTGTTTGTTCGAAATAGATTGAAAACCTATTTATACAAGTCATTGAACGCACACCTTGATCTCTTAGGAAGTGGAGGAAGTCAAGTAGTGGAGAAGTGGGTTTGTGCGGAAGGTAGTGATCATCGTGTTTCCGTTATGAGAGAAGACTGATCACACGTTCACCCACTACTCTCATTTATGTTAACCATTCGTCTTTCCTGTCACATTCTCATAATGGGTGCGTTGCACGTCGCACGCTGTAAACCGCCAGACCAATACCCCAGTGAGTATCCCCCAGTTTGTGACATGTCTGATGTCTCGAGTGAATGGATCAAGTCATGTGACTTGGCGCTAAAATCAGCACATAGTGCTTTTAGGTTAAATAATAATAAATTATTTGTGAAACCGATTGTTATAAAGCATCGCTTTATAATCGATGTACGTAAAGTATCGCTTTCGAATAAGCAGCTGAAAGTAATCGATGCGTTAGAAGCATCGCTGTTTTTGAGCTCGACCGAATCAGTCACGGATTTAGCGTCTTAAAATGGCAGCATGTCCGATCACCTTTGGGTGATCGTTTGAAGGCTGCCTGAATGAGCCACCACTTGTCCGATTGCTCCCTATGACAGAGTGGCGGCCGGTGATCATTGAGGTACCTCATTGATCGCCTAATATCTAATCCAAACTGTCCGACCGAGCTGGCGAAGTTGGACGGACGAGATGGTTTGCGGCAGATGTTTGCCGCCGTTGATATAATTTAGGGTTTGAAAACCGTGTGACCTACCAGCCTTTGGGCATGCGTTTCAAGGCATCGAGCCCTGGTTTGCATAGGCCGGCCGGTCATGTGTAAAGGTGGGTCAATGGTGATCACGTTAACGCCTTTGGGACCACTTGAATCTAGATCTACACCGTCCATTTAGGCTGGCGAAGATGGATGGTTGTAATTAATTTACGACAGAAATGTGTTGTCGTAAACCCAATTAGGGTTTTGAAACAACCGCGACTTCTCTAGTTCGATCGAGCAATTCGATGCATCATTAACTTCCCATGGGTAATTCGATTGAACAAGAATAGTATTGGGCCGGTGGTGAACTTGTGCGCACCTCCCTGATTGTCCAAAACGCGATCTAATCCATCTAAACATGCTGACTAAGTTGGGTGGTCGTGATTGATTTAAGACACTAATACACTTCCGTGACCCAAATTAGGGTATAAAGCATCGCGTCTGCCATAGTTTGGGCAAACGATTCATTGTTTTATGGACTTGCCGTGGACAGACCGATCGAGTGGGGGAAAGGCTGGGCTGCGGGTGTGCATGCTGGCACTTCCTTAACCACTCGTAGGAAAATTCAAGTCGTCCAACCAGGATGGCAAAGTTGGACGGTTGTAACATTTTTGAGACTGTTTTAGTCAGTCTAGCTCATTCGAGCTTCTTTCAATAACGCGATTATCCTGTTTAGGGTTGGCGTTTGACAACGCTGAGATGCTTTTAGGCAAAGTCCGGTTGGTTGGGACGTTGGTGGGCCCACCGGCGGTCAATCCAGTAACTATCTAGTTCTTCCAGAAGTGGTCTAGGTTTGTTGCATTGCGCGGCCAGATTGTGTGTCCGTGATTATCTTGAGACTGATATGGACAGTCTAGATTTCCCTTAAGGAAATTAAACATGTTCGATCGAGCTAATTTTAATTAAAAGTGCGTCGATACGAAAATCTCTTTGTCATGTCATAGCCTGTGTGAGTATTTTCATGCAGATCTCAATATTGGCACTTCGGGAGATTCATGCTACTCTGTTGAGAGTGAACACTTAATCGTCATGTCATGTCAATAATGATAGTTCGGCTGGGAACATAGCATGGGAAAATACCAGGCGAGTCATGCATTAATGGGCAATGCTAGTAGAAGAAAGAATTCACAGAATATTTTGGGATTGCTGCTACGCGCACCACTCTGAGTGAATTTCATATATATTGAATTGATTAATGAGCGAGGAGGGTGTTTGCACTCATCATTTTTCAAATGGCTTTATCCCTTGCAGTGTGATAGCGCATTAAATACAGGATTTTACAGTTTTGACCCTGAACTAAAAACCACCATCAACAACGGTACCAAAGACCAATGTTCAAGGATCAATCAATTTTAATCAACAACCAAAGGTCGGATTTTCCAATTGAATGATTCAAATGCACAACCTGTGATATTTCAATTATATAAAAAAATAAAATGTGGAAAAGAAATAACACAGACACCATAAGTTTTGTTAACGAGGAAACCAGAAATGCAGAAAAACCCCGGGACCTTGTCCAGATTGAACACACACTGTATTAAGACGCTACAAACACTAGCCTACTACAAACTAACTTTGCTCTGGACTGTAGTTGAACTCCAATAAATCTCACACTGATCCAAGGTACAGTTATGCTCCTACGTCTCTGATCCCAGCAGGATACTACGTACTTGATTCCCTTAGCTGATCTCACCCACAACTAAGAGTTGCTACGACCCAGCCTTAAGGAAAGGATTTTTCCGACATATGGAACTTGTAACATGAATGGTAGAAACCTTTTTATCAGTTTTTCCTGAGTAGTTAACAAGACCCGACTGTTTGTCACGAAACACAGAGTCAGATTTTTTTCCAGTACAAACCTTTTCCTTAATAGAAATTAGTCGTTCCAGCGGTTTAAACAAGGTATCAAAAGCCATAAATAGATCTTTGTCAATTGATCCATCACGATAGTATTCTTCAAAAATATTGATAAGCAGTCTAGAAAGGTTCCATATCCTTGAGCTTTTGTTCACTCGTTTCACGAACCTTTTTTAAGGAATCTTTATTTTTTTCCTTTAGATTGTTTTCCATCATCTAAGATTTATATCTTGAGAGACCAGAGGTCTTGAGATAGATAAATTCTGAACAATCTTTGAGGATTTCTAGTGTGCGTTGCAGATGCATAGAACAAGTTTCCCAAAGAGATTTACCATAGGAACAGTCCTTAAAATCAAACAAACACAAACTTATTAGGTTTATCGTGTTTGCCTGCTCTGATACCAATTGAAAAAGCGGGGGTCTAACAACCACACCCAATATTTCGTTCGGCAATCTGTATGGACTAACTGCAATATAATTCCAAGAGAATCAACTAGACAGTCAGACTCAATCAAGGAAAAACATCTAAGAGTTATATCTCAATTTCTCGATACAATCTGCAATCGAACAGATAAAAATCTATGAGCCCGATTGATATGAAAAATAACTTGAACGGTACCAAAGAAAAATGTTCAAGTGTCAACCAATTTCAATCAACAACCAAAGGTCGGATTTACCAATTGATTGAACTACACACAACTTGTGATATTTCAATTATATAAACAAATATAAAACAGAAAAGAAATAACACAAACACCAGAAGTTTTGTTAACGAGGAAACCGCAAATGCAGAAAAATCCCGGGACCTAGTCCAGATTTGACCACCACACTTTATTAAGCAGCTACAGACACTAGCATACTACAAGTTAACTTCAGACTGGAATGTAGTTGATCCCTAACCAAGTCTCACACTTATTAAGGTACAGTCGCGTTCCTTACGCCTCTAAATACCAGCAGGACTCTACGCACTTGATCCCCTTAGTTATCTCATCCACAACTAAGAGTTGCCACGACCCAAAGTCGAAGACTTTATAAACAAATATGTATCCCATAGAAAAGTCTACTGTGATAGATAAATCTGTCTCCCACGGAAATACCTACAAAGTTTTTGTTCCATCTTTTGATAAATCAAAGTGAACAGGATCCAATTGATAATCCGGTCTTATATTCCTGAAGAATAACCTAGAAATATCAAACACCTCACAATAACTTAACTATATGGTAGTAGAACAAGTTATTGTGGAATCACAAAAAATGAGACGAAGAGCTTTGTGATTACTTTTTATATCTTACCAATCGGAGATAAATCTCGAGCCAATCTTAGAGAAGATAGTACTCAATACGACATAACAAGTAAGATCAGAACACGCAACTACACAGAAAATAGTTGGGTCTGGCTTCAGAATCCCAATGAAGTCTTTAAGTCGTTAACCTACAATGGTTTTAGGAAAAACCTAGGTTAAAGGAAAATCGACTCTAGTACGCAACTAGTATCACACAGGAGGTGTGGGATTAGGTTTCCCAGTTTCTAGAGTTCTCCCTTATATAGTCTTTAAATAGGGGTTTAACAACTTTGAAACAGAATAATCAATATTCACCATTATATGAAAACCTGATTTTAGATTCAAGCTAAATTTGCTTAAAACCAAAGCAATATCTCTCCACTGTTAGATGGTCTTAGCTTGTTACACACAAATAAAATATACCTTCATTTAGATATGGGTAACCATACTTAAACGTGTATATTGAGTTGGCTCAACAATAGTTAACCGAAGTTAGCCATGTGAACACTTTTGTAATAACCACATTCATCTAACACTTCTAGATGATAATCAAATGAATCTAATTGTGTTACTCATAGAGTTGTTCAATTGTTTATATTCTCATAAAAGTATACAAGACACAATTGAAACAAAATCGGATTGATTCAAGAGAATCAATTCATGAACATTAAGCCACAGTTTGTGATTACTTTTATATCTTTCCCATCAGAGATATAAATCTCAAGCCAATCGTTACGATTATACTCAAAACGATAGGAGATGCAAGATCAGATCACACAACTACGAGAAAGTAGTATCGGTCTGGCTTCACAATCCTAATGAAGTCTTTAAGTTGTTAACCTGGTTTACAAGAAGAAACCTAAGGTTAAAGGAGAATCGACTCTAGCTAATACAACTAGTATCACACAGGAGGTGTGGGGATTAGGTTTCCCAGTTGCTAGAGTTCTCCCTTATATAGTCTTTCAAATCAGGGTTTGCAATCAATGTTAGCTTAGTAACAAAGCATTCAATATTCACCGTTAGATGAAAACCTGATTAGATTCAAGCTAATATCTTTCAACCGTTGGATCGAAAACTTAGCTTGTTACACACAAATGAAATGCACGATTTTAGGTTTGTGTAACCGTATCCAAACATGTACATTTGTTGGTTCAACAATAATTAACAAAATGGTTAGCCATATGAGCACTTTCATATCAACCATATTCTTCTTCATCATAACTAGTTCAAATGACTCAAATGAACTAGTTAGAGAGTTGTTCAATTGCAAGGAAATCTTATGTAACTACACAAGACACAATCGAAGCAAAAACGATTTGATTCACTCGAATCGGTTCATGAAATTTATAGCCACGGTTTGCATTTAGCATTCCTTAGTTAATATAAATAAGTTCACAAACAATCTTATTTAGATATAACCAACTTAAGTTCGCAGACTTAGTTCGCGGACTTAAGTTCCCGGAATGAGTTCTCCAACTCCAACAGATATTCTCGGGTCGAGAACTTTTGCCAGTTCGCGGACTGAGTTCACGGCTCTTGTTCCGGTTCTCTTGATCAACAAAGTTCGCAAACTTCGGTTCAAGGAAAAAAAGACTTATACATATATGTGTTGCAACACAATGCTTATATCCAACATTGGTTATATAATCTAAACTCTCATTTCAATCATTGAAACATTCTTAGAGGACGTTATATAGTTGTTATTCACAAACCATTTTTCGTCAAAGCAATTTTCAAGGTGATTGATACATATCACGACTTTCGTCACTAGGTAAAGATGAACTTGGCCAAAGCGAAAGCTTACCGACACATATTTCGAGAAATAGATAGGCGAGATAAACTCGGCTCGAAATAGCAAATGTGTATAATCAAAGTCTATATAGCAAAACGACTTTTGTCTCAAGATAGGAGATAGAGTAGATAGACTTTTGAGTGATAGACAAGTTCAAGTCTCCACATACCTTTTAGTCGATGAATTTCTATCAGTTCCTTGAGTAGTCCTTCGTCTTCCTCAATATCAGTTAGTTATCTTGAAAGGGCGGATTTCCACCTCGTTGAAAGAAGATCTTATTCATCTGTTGTTGATATTGTATGATGATTTCCATGGAGTTCTTGAGCTCAACTACACTTTCTATCCTAGTCCGAGTTTAGCTATAATAGACTAGAAATCAAGACTTATAGTTTTGATCACTAACATTGACAAACATGCTTGAGATAGCAACACATGCGAGTTCGACCGACCAATGCTCTAACAGAAGCGAAGAAGGTGTTTGAGATCAGAATGTTGAATTAGGTATGGATGTTTTATGACTTGTATCAGAAAATGGTTTCTGGCTACTTGTGTTGATAACACTTATGTTATTTTTTGAAATGGGTTGAAAACCTATTTATGTAAGTCATTGAGCGCACCCTGATCTCATAGGAAGTGGAGGAAGTTAAGTAGTGGAGAAGTGGAGTTGTGTGGAAGGTGGTGATCATCGTGTTTCCGTTATGAGGGAAGACTGGTCACACTTTCACCCACTACTCTCATTACTGTTAACCGTCCGTACTTTCCTGACACTTTCTCGTAATGGGCGCGTTGCACGCCGCATGCTGTAAACTGCCAGACCAATACCCCAGTGAGCATCCCCCAGTTTGTGACATGTTTGATGTCTCGAGTGAATGGGTCAAGTCGTGAGACTCGCCGCTAAAATCAACATATAGTGCCCTTGGGTTAAATAATATGTTATTTGTGAAATTATACAATCGATGTATATAAAGCATCACTTTCAAACAAGCAGCTGAAAATAATCGATGTACAAAAAGCATCGTTGTTTTAGAGCTCGTTTAAGTTAGTCGCGAGTTGAGCGTCTTAGAAAAAGGAGCGTGACCAGCCACCTTTGGATGATCGTTTGAGAACCCTATGGGTGAGCTACCACTTGGTCGATCACTCCTTGTGGAAAAGGGGTCGCCGATGATCACAGCGTTACGCTGTTGACCTTCTGAAAATAAATATACACCATCCAACTAGGCAAGCGAAGTTGGACAAACGATATGATTTGCGGCAGTTGTTCATTGCCGTTGATGTAGTTTTAAGGTTTAGGAGCCGCATGGCTGACCCTCTTTTGGGCGATCGATTCAAAACATTGAGTGTTAGTTTGAACAGGCCGATCGGCCATGTGCGAAGATGGGTTTCCAGTGAGCACGCTAACACTTTCGGGGTCGCCTGAAATTGAATCTAAGCCACTTGATTTGGCTGGCGAAGATGGATGGTTGTGATCGATTTGCGACAATAGTATATTGCCGCAACGCAACTTAGGGTTTTAAAACGGTGTGTTCACCCTACTTAGGGCCAGCGATTTGATGCGTTCTGGTCTTGCTATGAGCAAGTCGATCGATCGAGGGTGGAGTTGGGTCAACGGTGAACATGTTAGCACTTATTTAATCATTCGAAGGAAGATCTAAGCCGTCCAACCAGTCTAGCTAAGTTGGATTGTCGTGATATTTTTTCGAGACCGTTTTTTCGGTCGTAGCTCATTTGAGCTATCTTTCAACAATGCGATCACCCATGTTAGGGTTAGCGTTCAAAGACGTTGCGGGAGTGCTAGATGGAACCCGATCGGTCGAGATGTTAGCGGGCCCATCGGTGGTCATCATGATGACCGTCCAGTTCCGCTAGGAGTAGGCTACGCCTGTCGAATTGTGTGGCCAAATCGTGTGTTCGTGATCGTTTTTTAAGACTTATATGGACAGTCTAGATTTCCCTTAAAGAATTTAAACGCGTTCGATCACGCTAACTTTTAATTGTGTGAACACGCTGATCTCTTTGTCAGAGGGTGGTGTAGCCTATGTGAGTGTTTTCATGCAGGTCCCAATACTGACACTTCGGGAGATTTATGCTACTCCGCTGCGAGTGAACATTGATCTTCATGTCATGCCAATATTAAGAGTTTAGCTGAGAACATAGCATAGGAAAATACTAGGCAGGCCATGCATTAGTGCATAATGCAATAGGTTAAAGTTTACAGAATATCAGGGGTTGTTGCTTCACGCACCATTCTGATAAACTTCATAAATATGTCGAATTGCTCAATACATATGTAAGTAAAGAGGTATGGACACTCATTACTTTTAAATGACCTTTATTCCTTTGCAGGATGACAGCGCATTAAATACAGGGCTTTACAATTTTGACCCTGAACTAAAAACCACAATCAACATTAAGTCCCCTGCTTAGCACGTAATAGTGACACTATTGCGGGGTAAGCACTAGATGGTGACAATCAAGCAATAAAATGGTCAAGTTAGAGTAAATAAATATTACTAGGGAAGTGGTCGTTTCCCTGAATTTGGAACAACGACTGCCTTGCATCCTTCAGATATGTCGGTTATGTCATGCCAAGACCTGGCTGAATGCGTTCTTTCTTTGACCATCAACGGTCTTTTCCTGGTTCTTAATTAGGGTTTCAACAAGAAGCACAACTTGTTTGGCGTTGAATCCTCGTTTATCGGATAAATCTTGTTGCAGCCGTTCAATCCTCTTTTAGGGTTTCCGTACTGCACATACATATACAGGGGAAGCTGAAACTCTCATCGCCTTGGAATAAGGACTCTCTTACCGATCCCGTCTGCTTTCATCATGTCAGACAGAAGTGGATCATCTTCTTCGACTCAGCCAGATTCTTCTACCAAACGCAAGCGACTTGTATCCAGAGTATGACTTTAAATATTTTCTGATTTTGAAGTGGTAATTCTTCTTTTTCTTTTGGCGTATAATCATTCTCTTCTTTTAGAGCGGTCGAATCCCTGAGCCTTGTGACGATTCTTCTGTCCGAATCATTCGAGTCAAGAAGATCATACTGGTATATTTTTCGCCGGTGAATATGTATTCGTTTGTCATGGCCAGTAGGTAACGAGATCTTCTTTTTTTTTTTTGTAGAAGTATCCTTCTGGAACATGTGTAACAGTGGTTGACGATGACGATTTAACCACTCCTCTCCCTTCAAGCTCAAACACGCCTGTTGCTGACCTGGAAGACGCCGATTTGGGCATCTCCTCCTACGAGTACCCAATGCAAGCTTGCCTTTCGATGTTCATATGAGATGTTTATCTTCTAGTTACCGGGCTGTTGGCGGTTTTCTAGTGAGGAAGGAGTTCATGCCTTTGTACACAAAAATATGGAGAAGGTACGGCCATATTGCAACCAGGAACCTGGTGCTGCATTGCTCGTCTGCTTTAGTTACCACGGTGAACTGTCTCCTACCCATGGTTGCTGAGATGGAAGGTACATCCATACGTGATGTTACTGAATCAACTGTTGAAAAGTGGGAAGACATGATATCTACATGTGAATCCATGGAGTTCAAAGTGGGCTGGTTGCGGCAGCGCCTTGACATTATCAAAGTTGATCGAGCCGGTATCATCGCCAATGTCGTTCCTGCTGCGAAAGCTATCTTGGAAGAGGAAAAGGCCCTGGATGAGGAATCTGAGAAGGTGGAACAGGCGATCCAAAACTCGAAGAGTATGAGTGAAAGGTATCAGGAGAGGCTGAAAATGATGCTTTCAAGGAACTACAACTTGTTGGATGGCCTTTCCTGAGACGTACTTATATTTTATTGTTTTAAATAAGTAGGCATAATGACGTTTTGATCGTCTTTTTTTTTGGGGGGGGGGGGGGGGGGG